>NC_080198.1:97279821-98583154 GCF_030028045.1 Hippopotamus amphibius kiboko | reverse complement strand
TTCAGGCACACATGAAAACACAGATTTGGGGTAAAAAAAAAGTCTTAAAATATGATTAATTTAAAAAAAAGAGACCAGGGGCCTTTATGAATCAATTCTTGAACAGCAGCAGGATTTAAAAACAACCCGTGTCCATCTTACATTTTAGAAAGTTTTTGAGGAGTTGTAGAAGGAGGTTTTTCTCCGTCCTTCTCGATTAGGAGAGGAGGCAGATTTCTCTGACATCTGTGTCCTCCTGTGCCCCTTAATTATCACCTGGCCAGTTCTGAGCTAGCATACTTATCTGGGAGACTTCTCTACCCTGGTCCTCATAAAAATCTTCAGGATGAAATAAGGTCCCCACATTTGTTTCACATTTGAGAGAAAATCTTTGAAAGTCCCCCATTCATAGTATGTTTCTTAAGAATGGCACGTTATCTTTTCTGAGAGCTAAACTCCGGAATTCCTAACTTTTGGATTCTGGGGTATTACTTTTAACTAGAAAACCTGCTTCTCAGCTCAAGAAACTGGAGAGGAAAGCTTGCTATGACAAATCTTAAAGATTTTTTTAAACCTCTCTGACTGACAAAAAGCACTGAGAACTATTTTCTGGTATGTTCTAAAGCCAACCCTGAACATTTCTTCCCTTAATTAGATCTTTTTTTTTAATTTTCCAAATAATTGCATGGACACTTCCTTTATTCTTTGCCAAGCAGTAAAGGATGTCACGAACCCAAGGCCCGAAGTTTGTTTTCATTTCATATGAAAAAAAGGAGAATCAAATAATTGTTGCTAAGATATATAAATAGTAACATTCAATATTAGATTTTGATCAAAGTTTGTAATAGAAAAAATATTTAGAAAAAAAAACTTCTTGAAAAAGTTACATTGTGCATTTACAAATGATGACTGTTTACGATAAAGTTGTTCTGAGCCCTAGAGAGGGATGGGACGGAATAAAGTGCAGTAATACCCAGCAAGAGTTATCAGTTTATTCACACACAAAAGCAAATAGATTGTTGAGGGATTACTTTTAGAATTTAACGGATGCATCCAACCATTTTGATCAAGAAAGCCTCATCCTCTTTCTTCTCTCTCTCTTCTGATTCCTGCTTCTCTATTACATGGTATTATTTCATTGACTCCTAATATCCTGGGAGGGAGGCCTCCCCCCCCCACTCCCAGGTAACACTCTGGACTCTCCATTCTTTTCTGAACGTAGACTTGCCTAGAAAGAAATTGTAGCAAATCGGTTTGCGATGAAAAAATTGGAATCAAGTTTGCAGAAATTTCCTAGAAACCTCCTTCTTTATGAAAAGGAAAGAAAGTAGTAGAAAAGCTTGGTGCTTTGGTGCTCACCTACTCACCTTCCATAGCCGAGTCCCAGAGCAATCTCTCCTGGGGACGGATGCATTTCTCCAGTTCAATCAAATGAAAGCCCTTCAGGAGCTGGTAGTTTTAAAGAACACTGGATTGGGAGTTACGCCTTTTTCAAACTTGTTTCTGTCACTCACATGGACCTTGGTTCCTTTTCAGCAAATTGCCTGCAAGGCCCCTTTAAATTAAAAATTCAGATTCTCCAAAAGTCCAGGGTTTGGTTTTCTTTGGTATGAGAAGGCACTGTGAGCTTGAGTAATGAGCACAGACATTATTTCTTGGCTCACCGTATGTAGTTCAAAATCACAAATGGTACTGAAATGATAGGGTCATAGTGGAGGAAGGACTGCAGGGAGCGACCTTGCCATTCTAGTTTAAGGCCAGTGCTGGGAGCAAGCAGTTCCTGGGACAAAGTAGGTGCTCAAGAAACATTTGTGAACAAGCCAGTCATGAATCAGCAGATGAGAGAGGAGAGAGTTTAACTCTATCATTGAAATTGGCACCTTTCCTGAGAAGCACGGTTCCGATGCTTTTGGGGGTCCTGGTACCTCCTGAAGGTGCACTGGGGACCTACTTCTCATTCCCCTAAAGGTGCTCCTCTCCACATTCTCCACATTTACTTCATCATGAGGCAACTCAGATCCCTCATATTTGTGGCGAAGGAAAGCAAGTGTCTGAGAAATTATGGGACCTCATCTCTTTCTAAAGGAATATGAATACATTACAAAGCAAAAAAAAAAAAAAACAACACAAATATGTTTGAAATGCTGTTGGCTATTATGGGAAATAAAATTTCTTTGCATCACCAGACTCTCAGTGGAATTTCATAAAGAAATACGTGAATGTTTCCCCCTCTTTTTAATTGAAATTAAGAGAAACTCTTGGAGCTTTGCGTCAGCGCTGGGCACTGTGATTCCCAGGCAGCAGGAGGAGGGCTATGTTTTCCGTTGTGTGTGTTACCATGAATTGACCTGAGGGCTTCCAAAATTCATTTACTATTTGCATGGTCGTGCTGTCCCAAATGCAGTTTGAAAGAACAAAACTGCACAATTTTTAGTTTAACACTGCACACAGAGTACAGTCAGATAGGACATAAAAATATGTCCTAAAGATTTCAGAATTTGTTCTCCGACAAGCTTCAATAGTAACAAAAATAACAGTATTTTTTTTTTTTCATTTCCTGAAGTCTGTGCTGTGAGAGTAAAAATATGTATAGGTAAAATATGAGATCAACTTAGTGACTTTCATTTTTAGTGAAAGGATTTTAATAATGTTGGATTTTTATAGAATTCAAGAAAGTTTATCAAGTTATGCAAATGTCAGTTATTGTAGGCAACTTTTTTATACCTTGTTTCCTCATTCAAATGAGCAAAAATGTCTCCATTCCAGTGAAGATGTTTTTAAAGTATATAGATTTTTTTCAGGTTGGCAGTATGCAAATTTTCATAAAATACCACAAACACCAGGGAAGTGTGGGTACCATGATGTATTTCTTCTGTTCTGAGGTGCTTTTTTCTTTTATCAATATTACACATCCCACTCCCAAAGAGAAAACTGTGATTGCAATGAGAAGCCACCATGCACACAAGGAGTTTATTAGAATTACGGTTTTTAGTCTTACAGGATTTACTATGAATGTTGAAAATGTTTGAGGACCTGGAAATTTAAATCTGCTGCTCTTACCCCGCCTCAACTCCACTCTCCCAACTCCCTGGGGAGGGGGTGGGAGGGGTGGAGGGCTCCCAGCCTTTTCTTTCAGCTACATTTTTATATACTTTAGTCACAGGGTTTCCCGTTGTAACATCATGTTTATTCATGGGCTAGCTCAGTATCATTGATGTTCAGATGGAGCCTAGTTAAAATGAGATTAGGTATTTTGGATAGGGGGAAAAAAATGAAAACTGCTTTGTGATAAACTTGGATTTTTTTTTTCCCCTAGAAATTTAGCAAGAAAAATGGTGCTGTTACTCTGAGGCGTAGGAATGATTTGCAGCGTTAAACACAGAACTTTCCAAGGTTTTCGAAGGGGGTTGGGGAGGAGTGGGGGGAGGGGGGATTAGTAGTGGTAAGGAAAGCTATTTTGAAAATGTTAAATGAAACCAAAAGTGAAGTTTTAAAAAATGAGAACTTCCAACCTCTCTTATTTTTCAAGATCTCTACATGGCCTCGGAAAACAAATTGCAGAACTCCTGTACTGATTTTATTTTCCTGAGGTCTTTTTTTTCTTTTTTTCCATTTTCTTACTATGGGAACTGTTTTTAATTAAAAATTGCTGCAAACTAACTATTCGTAGGAGGCCAAGAAAAAAAAAAAGCTCTCTCAACTCACATTCAACACAGACTCTTATCGGCCTAAAATCAATGCACACTTAAATCTCTCCCTTTTGGTGTGTAAATTATGATATAGGATTTAAACAGTATGCATTTTTTAAGCGTTTAGCTTTTTGTTTGGGTTTCGGAAAGAAATTAATTTAAATTGTATGGAGACAGGGCTATAAATCTCCTTTTATTACATTTGTCCGCATTAACTCATTTTCATGGGGAACAAAGAACACCCCCTTTCTGAACAGGCAAACAAAACATAAAACAAACATCCCCTAATATTGTCAAGAAGAAGATTCATAAACTTACTTATTTGGATTCGGTTGGTGGGTCTCAGAATATAACTGATCTGGCAAAACAATCTCTTTTTGAAAATAGTGGAAAACAGTGCTTTAAAACCGTGTTTAGCCGATGTAGATAGGACACTACCTTTGCCATTTTCTGACCAGAATATTTTCCTTCTTTCTCTCCTTCCTCCTTCCTTTCTCTCTCTCTTCCTTCCTTCTTTTCTTCCTTCCTTCTTTTCTTCCTCCCTCCCTTCCTTTTCTTTCTTTTCTTCTTTCCTATCAGTCTGAGCTTAGATTTTTTTTTTTTTTACAGTTAAGTTCTAGCAGCATGCATCTGAACATAGGCAACTGGTAATACTTGAGATAAACTTCAGCCATGCGCCAAGAATTGCCATACTTCAGACAATGACAATATCTGTGTCTGGAAATACAGAGGCAATTAAGACATTTTCTGTGTTTAGAAGCTTACCATTTGGCAACAAGGGGCAACATACAAACCAGCTCTTAAAGTGCCCTGTTAGGTTAACACACTGTGCTTTGCATATTGAAAGAGACACACTTTTCTGAAAAGTAGTGGTAATGATGGGAACTAGCATCTATGCAGGGTTCACTCTCTGAAGGGCCAAGGTGCTACGTGCTTTTTGCAGACCAGCTCATGTAACCCTGAGATGGGTATTCCCCTCCTGAGATTGGTACTCCTAACATGTGCAGTCTTACTGGTGAGGAAACAAAGGGTTAAGTAAAGTGTCTAAGGTCACACAGATGGTAGTTTAATTTTAGAAGTGATGATGCTGTTAACTACTTTGCTACATAGCACTTCTCCGAGTTAAGAAATACTAGCGAGGATTCTAGTATCACCTGTGGAAATTTATTAGGTAAATACATTCATTTTTTCCTTGGATAGGTTGACTTTGGCAGTGGCTGGAAAGTTGACTCCATCCACCTAACCTGGTTGGACTCTTTGCCTCTCAAATGTCTGACTCATTTCAAAAGGGGCCGTGTGACATTCCAAAGGATGGAATCAGAGGTGGAAAACATACCCTGGTTATCGAAAAAAAGAACGAAAATCACACTCCCCAGTGGTCCCCAACCTTTTTGGCACCAGTTTTGTGGAAGACAATTTTTCCATGGACAGTCCTAGCAGGGCTGGCGATGGGGACTCCTGACACTCCCTATTGAAGAATGGATATTTTCAGTGTTCATTGAAGTGGCCTCATCTGAAGAGTCACTGGAACTGTTGTGGAATAATATGCATAGCTGCCTAAGAGTTTACGTTTTTAAACTTAAAATATTTCCATTTCCATTCAGTGTTTGACTTGTCTCAGGCATGCTCTGTGCAAAGTGGTGGTTTACTTATTTTTAACAGCAATGGGATGAGTAGAAAAACTACCCCATTTTTGTCAGTGCCATCCCCCTCCAGATATAAGATGAGAGAGTCAGTCAGAATTTGGCATGATGTTGGCTTCTTCTGCAGGTAATCAATTAGGAATCTTAGAAAAAAATCAAGGCATAGTGGGAAAAGAGCTCCCAACATGTACTGGTTTCTCACTCTCCTAGTTTGTTCCGAAGAGGCAGTCTTTCCACACTGTGTGTCTCTGCATTTCCCCGTGGGAAATGTTTCCTTCCTAACCCTGCAGCCTACTTCGGCTACCTGTGAGGCTGTTGTCTTTGCAGTAAATG
Source organism: Hippopotamus amphibius kiboko (assembly GCF_030028045.1). Classification (NCBI taxonomy): domain Eukaryota; kingdom Metazoa; phylum Chordata; class Mammalia; order Artiodactyla; family Hippopotamidae; genus Hippopotamus; species Hippopotamus amphibius. The sequence continues at coordinate 98,577,510 of NC_080198.1, read as the reverse complement.
CCTGCCAATGATTAGAGATAAGATGGATCTCTTCATGTGACCCACTCCCAAGCCCAAGATGCCTGTGTTCTGCTTCTCCTTTAACAGATAAGGAAAGTGAGGCTCAGAGAGGTGGAGACCAAGTTCATACTTGGGCATCCCCAGGGGCTGGATCTTCTGACTCCCCTGTCCAGTGCCCTCCCCGGAAGCCTGCTGGTAAAGGCTACCCGCCCTCTGTTGCAGGCCCTGACAGCCACCCCTTGCCCCCACTTTACTACCACTTTTCACCGAACTAATTTGAAGTTTTAGTCTTCCAATTAAAAGCAGAGGGCTGAGTGTTAAAGATGTGGTAGATCCCTCTGAAGAAGAGGAACGCCCCTTGTGCTGGGGACATCACACACCTCCATCTTCTCTTTTCAAGATCTGGGTGGTCTCCTAACTGTGTCTGCTCCCTCTTTCCACCATATAATCTATTTTCCCACAAGCAGCCAAGGTGATATTTTTGAAGCAGAAATCAGAGTGTGTCACTCTGCAGCTCCCCCTCACACCTAGAATAAGCTCCAAACTCCTTGCTCTGGCTTCATCTGTTGCTTCCTGATGGCCCAGTCTTACCATGTGTTCAGCAAACTCCAGACACAAGGGACTTCTTTGCATCCACTACCTCGCCACGCTTGTGCATCCCTCAGCACCTTGCCCTCAGTGGTGGAATGCACATCCGGATTCCTCCATAATAACACTTATAAGTACGAGGAAATCTAATCTGAATTAGAGTTTGGCATGGTGTTGGCTTCATTTGCAGGTGATTGATTCGGTGTCTCAAAGAGAATAACGACCAGGAAGGATAAGAGTCCCAGCACTTAGTAGGGCCTCTACTGATCACCTTAAACACTCCCTTTACAGAGGGACCTTCCTTGATCACGTCAATAAAATGACCCCTCCCCCCACACAACCGCACTCACTTTCTATCACATGCCCTGATGATTTTCTCCGTAGGAATTACAGCAAGCTGCTATTTTCTTGCATCTAGTTTATTTCTCAAGGGTCTGCTTGTCCTCAATAGAATATAAGCTGCGTGGGGACAAGGGCCTCATCTGTCTCCTTTACAGCTGTCTGCCGGATGCCCCGTAGCACATCGTTGATATGTAAAATATATCTGTTGAATAAGGATATTGCATTGTACCAGCATCATCCACACTGACAATGGAATTTACCTTGAATCTTCCCAACAATACCTACAGCTACAGTTGGAAAAGAACCTGTGAGCTGGATAGTCGGGTGAGAATTTACAGATAGAATGTTTAGCCAGACCTGCAGAAAAAAGAAGCCTGGAAAGAAGAATTTCTTCTGTGAAGGGCGTGTTGAGCTGAGAACTTTGCCCTCTGGGTGGTGTGAATCTGCTGGGATTCTCTTGACTTCTGAGGAAAAATATCTCTACTTTTCTCATCTGCTGTTTCTACCACTTCTCTCTTTGGATCTCCCTGAGGGTCCACAGCCCCGAATTATGATGTGAATCCTGAAAATACCTTACAAGTCCTGGACCACTTTGCATTTTGGGAAAGTGCTTTCAGGGCCATTAATTAGCTTATTTGAAGTGATTTGCACAACAGAAAATATGGGAAGTTATATTATGAGGGTGTGTCGAAAATTATCCGCACTCTGGTTATATTAAAACTTCTGTTGGCCGCACTGTCTTATCAGCACTTTCCATTCAAGGCTACTGTCTCCCCAGTCACTGCTGTGCAGGTGTGAACGTGCTACATCAGTTCATTTGTAACTGCGGTGCGAGCAAAAATGGATGCCCCACTGGTGATTTGCACGAAAGAACAGCAGAGTGCAGTGATTCGGTGTTTTGTGGTCTGAGGATGTGCACGTCCGCACTCTTCTGCCCACACTGTCAACACTCTGCAGAAACTTCATTTTGAGGTGTTAAAACATCCTCCCTATAGTCCTGATCTTGCTCCATCAGACTTTCACCTGTTTGGTCCCCTGAAAACAGCCCTATGAGGACGAAGAGTCGCTTCTGATGAAGTGAAGACAGCGGTGCATTCGTGGCTCACAGCTCAGCCCAAAACATTTTTTAATGAGGGAATACGAAAGCTTGTTGACAGATCGGCAAAGTGTATTGAAAAGCAAGGAGATTATGTCAAAAAATGATGTATTTGTCTTTTCTAAAATTAATGAAAATAAATTCTACAGCCAGAGCGTGGATAATTTTTGACTCGCCCTCATAGTATATGATGTGGCTTATAACATCTTTGTGTCTGCAAATTGTGTGGTGTTTGTGTGTGTGTATGAACGTGTGTATATGAACGTGTGTGCATGTGTATGAGAGAGACAGAGACAGAGAGATGAGAGAGAGATTTGCTCTTCTCAATCAGATTGTGTTTGTGTACGTGTGCACCTCCTGGTTAGGAAACATGCACAACATTTCTTCCACTAGTGTTTTTTTCTTTGGAATGAAAAGAGTGGTGTGCCTGGAATATAAAGATCTGGATGGAAGTATGACATGTATCAGATTTGGATCCAAACCCTGGCTCTACCTCTTGCTTGCTGTGTGATCTTAGGGAAGTCACTTAACTTGTCTGAACCTTTGTTTTCTTAGCCTGAGTTTTAAATTGAGAGGTGACTGGTTATTGCACCTAGAAATGCCTGGTATCTAGTAAGTGCTCAATAAATGGGAACTGTGGGGGTGATGATGGTGATGAGGAGGACTTTGATGACTATTCTCTGCCCTATTCTCTGTCCCATCAGCAAATTAAGTTCCGAAAGTCTCGCAAAACGTAGCTTCGTTTCCTAAAAGTATTTACTTATGTTTTTTTTTTTACTGAAGTAGAGTTGATTTACAATATTGTGTTAGTTTAAGGTGTACAGCAAAGTAATTCAGTTATGTGTGTGTGTGTATCTCTTTCAGATTCTATTCCATTATAGGTTATTACAAGATATTGAATATAGTTCCCTGTGCTATATGGTAAATCGCTGTTGTTTATTTTATATATAGTATTGTGTATCTGTTAATCCCATACTCTGTAACCCTCCCCCCTTTCCCCTTTAATAACTATAAAAGTATCTTTAAGAATATGTCTTACATGGCTTGCACAAGCATCTTTCAATTTAACGAATGAAACGTGAGGATTTGGGGCTTTAGGGTTCCTATAACACATGACAGCACTGTCAGGGCACTCTACCATCACATAGCAGTGATGACACAATCATCATACACCTTCTCGTGGCTGCGACCTCCCCCAAAGTCCAGATTATAATGATCTCTTAGACATACCAAGGTTGAAGACGAGGAACTGATCAATGCATGGGACACGTGCACACCATTCTGTTGGAGAAAATCTGCGTTCCGGGTTTGCTCTAGCTAAGAACTCAGTGGAGACGACAGGACACTGACATGCTCCCCTCCACCAGTGCCTTTGCAGGGCCATCTAAACTGGGACCCTGGGGAGGGTGGGATTGCACACAGCCACTGGCTTTGACTGGCCATTTTACCTAAAGAGGTACACTTCTCAAAAAGCTGCCTGGCACAGATTTCTCCAAGGGAGCTGTGTCAGCACTGGGCGAAGTCTACAGCCCCACTTGCGTGTCTGGACTGATAACAGCCCTGCCACACTGATGCACTGTGACACCTTGTGGCTTTACTCCTGAACGGAGTGCAATGAACAGGCATGGAACTGGTGATGCCGTGAACAGCAACCGTGCGGTATCTGTCTGGCCAGGGATACCAGGTTGACAGGCGGTAAAGCTACCCGCCTCTGCTTTCTTTGTGAACGCAACTGCATGTTAGGAGGTGCTGATCTGTCCCACCAGCTTCGGTGTACAGCCTCCCTGACTTTTCATATCGAATTCCTTAAATTACACATACCTTCCTATACTTCATTTCATTGACTAAGTCACCTGTGATTTTTATGTAGAATTCCACATTAATAATAATTCTTAATCAACCTTCCTAGAGAAATAGCTTTCGTAGCTCAAACATGACACTGTTTTAACTTTTAGTTGAATATATATTAAATGAAATATAATTTAAATTTACATTTGTTTTAATATATGTTATTTTTTTTGAGAGGGTAGTGCTTGTTACATTTTGTTTCTCGATATGGGTCATTTCTTAGGACTCATGAGAAACTGATCTTGAGACTGAAAATCTGTGTCGACAAGCAAAAGTTACGCGAATAAACAAGGCCAACCATTTGGCAGTACACACACACAAAAGGCTTCTTATGCCTTGTAACGGTAGCCATGATTACCCTGCAGTTGGCTGAAATTTCTTCCTTGAAATTGAAATTAAGCTGTTGGTACATATCACCTGCCTGTGGAAGGTTCTGATACAGAACATCTGACGGAGCCCATGGCTCCCTGGTTGGCTGAATCCTAGAATTTCAGGGCTGCAACAGATGTGAGCGAGCATCTAGTCCCAGCTTCTGATTGTGGAGACTGTGGAAGTGCCCAAACCAGACACACAGGGTGCTTACCTGGCCTACTATCTGCTGTGGATTCAGAAGTGGTCTCAGGTTTTCGAAATCATAACACTGGCTGCCCAGGTGATACCCAGGAAGTGGCCAAATCAAACACTCTTAACCATCACTAGTTTTTTCTTTAACCCTACAAACACTTTTTCTTTTCAAACCCCTTTCTTCTTTTCCGGTTTTCCAATTTGCCCTAAAATGGTATCGATCGTTGGCACCATGCTGTTGATGTGGAAAACACATCACTAAGCTTTATTACTTTAGAATTTGTGACTGTTTTCCTTGCCAATTTATTTAAAATAAAGTTGCATAAGTTTTAAGATGTCTGATTTTAAGAGCTTGGTGCGTTATCAATAATAGAATATTTGCAAAGTACGACGATGTGCAAATAGGTAAATACAAATTATCTTTCGTTCTACCATGCAAAAAATTGCTGTTAACATTTTAGCGTATCAATCTAAGGCAGACAGACTCATGCATCAGCCTTTACGTGCTTAGGGACATACCGAGCACCCACTTGAATCCAGTTGTTTTAACTAAAATTATGAGTATTTCACCGTGGTCTTAAATCTTCTTAAAATTCTGAGTTGCCTGAATTAGTTACACAAAGGTTTATGTTTTTAACATGATATGTGTATTTTAGCATGATACGTATATTTAAAAAATTATCTGGCTTCTTTACATCATGATTTGAACTCGAGGAAACAGCATTCTTAGTACTCAGTCTTGTCCCAAGTAAGACGGAGGGCTGCTGATATAAAGAGGCAGCTATGGTGTCTATTGTGATCACCATTAGCATTTAATACTAGTCAGAAGTCTTGCACCAGGGCTCTCTGTCTCCTTTTAAGAAAGCTTCCCCTCCCGTTCCAGGGCAGATCATTCCGCACCACTCCCCGCCCCGTTTTTCTTTCTCTTGTATTATTTCTGAGCCAAGAGGCAGCCAGCACACAACCTCGTGCAATGTCTGTAAATCAAAAGATTTCTTGCACACTTTCCTACTGGGAAGAGGGAGGCTGAATTAATGTGAAGAGCTAGCGTTGATCTAGAACCAGTAGTTGGGATCCAGGTGGTTTATTTACGATACGGTTTGAAGGACATATCTTCAATTCAAGGAGAAAAGTGATATCTCATAAAGCGGACTGTGCTATGAGTTGTATGCAGTGTTATCTTATTTTCCTCACTGGATCGAAGAGCTCCTTGGGGTCAGGGACTACTTTATTCTTGTTTTATCCACCATGACAACTGACAGTCTTGGTGGCCAATAGCAGTCTTTTTTTTTAAAGGCACATTTCACAGAGGCCACCGTTTTGTAACTAGATTCTGAGTTAGCACTGTTCTTATCTGAGTGATGTGCATTTTGTAGGTAAGCCTCACGCACGTATGCTCTAGGGCAGAGCAGTCACGGCGTGCAGTCAGGCTGTGTCCCCTACCGTCGCAGGAGCACGGAATGATTAACTTCTGGAGTCCAGCAGACTTGCTTCTCTCCTTACTATTTGTGTGACCTTGAGTGAGTGAATGCATGCCTCTGTGCTCTGGGTAATGTGGGGATGATAATAGAATCTACGTCCTTGGATTTTTATGAGGATGGGGTGAGATAATTCTTATAAAGGGATGACCGTAGTGCCTGAGCCCTCTAAGTGTTCTTGACCATGATGATGATGGCACTGATTTGTTTGGTGGATATGGAAATCCACCACATGTGGTCTTACTGGTCTGGAGGTGAAGAGGGCGGCATGCCTGACTTGAAAGGGCTTAGTGAGACCACAATAAGGATTTGTGGGGAAGGAGGGGTGAGTGGGAATTTGCCAATTTAAGAATAGTGGTGGAAAGGGTGCTTTTGGCTGAAGGAAAGGCACAGGCAGAGGAAGTGCATCTCAAAAGGTGATGCTTTGAGGAATGGTGAGGCTTTTGGCACGGCTGGGGCTTAAGGTCTAAGGTGGATGTACAAGTGTGTGTGTGTATATATATGTGTAGGGTGGGGTTGGAATGTGGTAGGAAATAAACCTGGAGAGGAAGTGAGGGCCAACTGTGAAGGCTTTGTTATGTCCAGTGAGGCTCTTGGTCTCTATCCTTTAAAGACTGTCCACTGGACTTTAGTATAGTGAGTATGAACAGGGCCCTGGCACTGAGATTATTTAATTTCTCAGGGCTTTGGTTTCCTCATATGGAAAATGACACAAGAGTAGTCCTCACTTCGTAGGGTTTGTTTTAGGGAATTTAATGGGATGAGGCCTTTCAGCTTAAGGATGCCATCAACATTGGCTTCTGCTATCAGGCGAAGGGAACTGATACAGGTACTTTTGGCCCAGGCAGTGGAGCCATTTGATGTGCCTACGAGTAAGGTAGCTCTGGTCACTTTGTGGAGGGTGGACTAGTGGTCTGTCTGGGAGTAAATTTGTCTGCTGAGAGGAGGGGATCAGTGGATGGGGAGATGCACAGAGGAAAAATGACACACACTTACTGGCTGGCTGAGCTATTTTTAGCCTAGTGTGTCTGAAGCAAAGAATGGATTTTCATGGCATTTTTTTAAGATGCAAAATTACCGTAAGCCAAGGTTATGTAACTTGCCTCGGGATGTTTTATTTATCTGCCAGTGAGGCCACCGTGGGGTCCACAAAATTTTTAGCAGCCACGTTAGAGGGTGGGTCCCCAGGGTCGCCAACCCTGACTTTTCCTCCTGCCTTGACAGAATTGGGAAACAGGAAGTGATGAACTGCGGCTTCTGGCAGCCAAGCCTGGCACCAGGACCCCAGAGAGGATGGCAGTGAGTCAAGTGAAGAGGCTGAGAGGGGGGGACAGAAGACGGTGAGAGTTGAAATCCTTCCCCGCCCAGGCCATGTAACATGAGTCTCTGAGCCTCAGTTTCCTCGGTGTAGAATGGGCAGAACAATAGGCCAGCATCCGAGGAACATCTTGGACGCTCAGTGAGACGGTGGAGGGATGCTGCCAAGACTGGGTGGTATTGGGGTGGTGGCTCTGCCCTGCCTACCGGGCACTTCATGTGACATTGAGGGCCAAAGACTTCTGTTCATTTCGAGAATGTTTCTTAGACTCTTCTCACATTTTCTTTCCTCCCTAAACTTGAGCCTGTGACCTTAGATAAATCTTTCTCTTTCCTGAGCCTATTTCCTCTTCTGACAGCTCTGGATTCAATGAGATATGAACTGCAAGGCATCCTTTCCACCACTATTCTTATTCTGATTCCCATTAGGTGGACTGTTTGCTTCTGGGTTGTTGTTTTTTTTTTTATTGTAGGAAAAAAAACTGCTTTATTGAGATACTTCACATACCATACAATTCACCCATTGAAAGTGTACAAATTGATGGTTTTTAGTATGTCCACAGAGTTGCAGACTCATCACCACAAGCAATTTTAGAATCCCCCAAACAAACCCCAGTACACATTAGTGGTCCTTCTCCCTTACCCCGAAACCCCTCTCTCCTGGCAACCACTGACCCATCTCCCTTACCCCAAAACCCCTCTCCCCTGGCAACCACTGACATACTTCCTGTCTCTGTAGATTTACCTATGCTGGATAGTTCATAAAAATGGGATCACGTAACACCTGGTATTTTGTGACTGATTTTTTTTTTACTTATGATGATGTTTTCAGGGTTCATTCATGATGTGACGTATCATGATTTCATCCCTCCTTAGGGCAGATTAATTATCCATTACACAGGTAGATCACATTCTATTTTTCCTTTCAACAGTTGATGTACTTGTGGATTTTCCCACTTTGGGGGTTGTTTGCTTCTGTGTTTAATCTTCCCCATGAAACAGACCATCAAGGTAAATAATGCATTCCTGCCGCTCTCCATCCAGGCTCCCGCCCCTTTGCTCCTATCTCCCTTGTGGAGGGGATCTTGCTGAGTCATAGCAAGATTTTCCTGGCTTTTCCGAACACACTGGCTGGAGCTGGAGCCCCACTCTGGCCTCCTCGCCCTCCGGGCACCATTGTCTTAAAACCTGAACATGAAAGAAGGCCTGAGGATTGTTTTTTCCGGTCTTCATAAAAGAACCTCAAAATGCAAATACAGGATGTCCTAAAATCACAGAGTTCAGTGGGATCCTGGTACCCTTAGTTTTTGTTTGTTTGTTTGTTTGAAGAAAGCTTAAAATTCAAATGAATTTTAGAGCAAGACTAGAAAATAAGCTTAAGGCGTTAGGTTATTCTGAAAAGACTGTTAATGCCTGTTGGCTGAGTACATTAAACTGCTTTGAAATGATCACTTGTGTGTACTATTTTAAAAGCTGCTTGCTAGGAGGGTGATTTAAACCTATTTTTTCTGGACTCAAAACTTCACATTTGTGTGTTGAAAAAAATACGGTATTTGAAACAAATAAACATTAAAATATAGTTTAGTATATTTCCAGCCGTTCATCTGAAAAGAAAACATGTCAAGACATTTATAGTAAAAAACTGAAACTCCTCCTTAATTCACTCCACTGTATTTCCAAGGAGCCCAACCATATATAATATTACCGGGTCTCCCGAGGCCTCCTTGAAGGGATACCAGATACTCTTGGTATAACGAGAGGTTGGGGGAGGTGGGGAGAGAACTGCTGGGGAATGGTTCCAGTCCTAATTCTATATTTCCTGTAATTTTTTTTTGAAATGGAAGCAGGGGAAAAGGAGAGAAGAAAGAACTCTGCTGTTACTTTTAGTGGCTTTGACTTTAAAGCCGTTTAAAAAGAAACATTCATGGTGGCACCCTAGGGTGTCTAGGATGGGATTGGCTCAATAACCTATTGAGTTTTTTATTATGTGCTCGGTGATGGAGGTCTACCAGGAAGCCCTGCCCTCAGGATGCTCAAAGCCTAGTGGGGAGGCAGCCAGATGAACACCTACTTATGATGGGAAAGACAGGGCTTTTGAGAGCAGTTAGGATGGAATTTATCCCAGCAGGGACTGTTGTATCGGGACACACACACACTCCTGCATCCACTTACACTCTAAGTTCCTTACATTATGGAGTAAATTGTGACATAAATATTCATATTTTTAATCTAGTGCACTGCTAACTTTTTGACGACACTGTGTATCCGATGACCTTTAAAGGAATTCAGCTGCTTAAATATCCCAAAACAGGGAGATAAAGTCCTGCAGCAGCCCCCGTGACGGCTGCAACCAGGTCCCTTAGCCTACGATAACCTAAACCTTGGGTGAGGAGGAAGAAAAGGGGACTCCTCTAAGCCTACTCAAAAGACAAGATATGGTAAAAATAATCCTTTTTTTTTTTTGCCTTAGGCCATGAGAAATTGTCTTTCATCCTTACCAAGGAGTTAATCATAGTAATTTTTGTGAAACTTCCAGGTTTTCATTTAATGAATCTTAATTAAAGAAAAAATCCCCCTCCTCCAATTATGGTATATAGCTAGACAATGTTGAGAGGAGTTTACGAAGAAAATAGATTGTGCAAAGGCTTGAGTAGTTAGGAATCCTTAATACTGAAGGCAGGAGCTCAGAAAAAAAAGCAGTATCTCAAAAATTCAAGATCAGGAGCAATGATCATCATACCATGTATTTATTGAGTGTCTGCTCCCTGTCACGCTCCCAGCTGAGAACTTTAACCTCATTGTCTCCATTAAGCTGCTCAGCAGTGCAATAAGTAAGATTACTACCTCCATTTTACAGACCAGGGAATGGAGGCTGAGAGAGGCTTAGTAACCAGCCCAGGGTTTCGCAGCAAGCAAGAGTCACACTATGGCTTGATCCTGGGTGCACCCAAGTCCAGAGCTGATCTTCACCCCTCAATTCTACCAACTCTCCAGATGGTGCCCCACTTTACAGGTGAAGAAACTGAGGCCCAGGGAAGTTCAAGCAGGCCTTGGGTCATAATACGAGGCACAACTGAAGTCTTACCGTTGGTGATGACTTTGTCTGGTTCCTTAGTGGGCTCATCTTTGTATCAACAACACAGAATACAGGGCCTGATGCAGAAGAGATGCTCTAGACCTTCCTTGACCAAATAAAGGCCATGAGAAAAGGAGCAGGCCCAGAAGTTTAAACACAACTAACTAAGCTCCACACAGATAAGCACGAGGTCTATCTTTCCAGGCACAGCAGCCTATAGGTCATGTTTATGTGAATTAGTAAAAGGTCTTCCCTCTGGGCGAGCCTTTCTGTGCAAAGGGAAAGCTTTCTGGTCTTCCTGGCTGACGCTAACCCCAAAGGGCTTGGCAAAGTGTTTGGGATTTCAATTCCCACCTCCTATTTCCTTGGCCAACTGCCTTTTTTGCAGTACGGAAACTGCCCAAATGTACAAATAGGACTATTTTTATTTAATTTAGTCACCCAGTGTCTAACCCAGGACCTGGAACCTGATGGGTACTTACGACATATTGATTGAACACATGAAGCATTTTAAGGGCATTGCTAAATGGTCGACTGTCATTAGAATACAATGAATACCGTAGAATGTTTGGGCCATGTGTCATGGAAAAGGTTGGATTTGAGTCAGTCTTATAAGGGATTAGAGGATTTGGATTTGTTGAGGAAGAAAAAGGGCATCTCAGGTGGAAGGAACAAAGGCCTGAGGATGTGGTCGTCTGCGCTCTGCTCAGGGAAGTCTCTGCATGTGTGAAGAGAGTTGCACACTTAGAGGAGGCACCATTCTGTTCTCACTGTGTCACATGCTTGGGCCCCGTGCCCACAGAATACAGTCATTTTGATGGTATTTTGAAAACATCACTTAGGTTGCTGAACGGAGAATGGTTTGGAAGGATTTAAGAGCAGGGGCAAGGAGACACATTAGAGAAGGATATTACTGTTTTCCGGGTAAAAGATAATATTGAATTGGTTCAACTTGGGGCCCGTAAGGGGGGCAGATGACTGTGGACAGCACAGTGCTTGGTGATGGATTGACGATGGAGGGCGTTGGGTAGGAGAGGTCTCCAGCCTAACTCTAAGGTTACTGGAATAAGAGTAGGGATTCTTCCCAGACTTTATCTCTACCCATTCTTGCCAACAGCGTGTATCTGTGTCCTCAAGCCCCAAACCAGTGTGCAGTTCAATGATGCTCCCTCTGCCTGCTTCTCGGAACCCACTTGACACAGCAGTTAACAGTGTCCTCCGTGTCCATCACTGCTGTTGAATTCCTCCGTAGCCTTCTCTGCCTCCCCGGAGCCCTGCTTGTTCCAAGCCTCTTTCCTTTAACCTACTTGCGATGAGCGTCTCCTTTCACAGCATCTTCATCACTTACCGGTTTGTTCAACATTCTTTGTATTTTTTTTTAAAGCAAAGATTGTTGAAGAGTTTATTCTCGTCCCCATTTCTGAGTCTCATTATTTCCCTGTTTCTTTTTGGTCATTAGTGGTCCTGTTTTCTCTCAAGTGCCTCTTGTCTTCGTAAAGCTGTTGTGATTCTCTTAAGCCCATTTGCCATTTTGCTGGCCTGCCTTCCTTTTCCCTATCAGCCTTAAGTACAGCGTTACAGTTTTCTTTCATCCCGTTTTCCCTTCTCCAGGTACAGCTATAGACACTTGACTACTCTAAGTTTGCTAAGCAGTGTCTGACTCAACACAGAAGCTCAATAAATATTGGTTAAGTTTGTTCCTTTGCTTGAATCTGCAGACTTTGACGGAACCTCTTAAAATGCTTCTGGTACACACTCTCTTTTATTTTTATATACATATATGTATGGCTCCCTGCATCCAAGCTTTTGCTGGGGAGATTCACAAAATAATTTATTTCTCTGTGACTTTGTAACGTGAGGTTGATTTTCACCCACGTCTGTGGGAATACCTCAAAAGTATTGGGTGTTCATCATGACGTTCCGTCAATTCTTATGGGGGCATCTACTTGTCAAATTAGTTGCTACGTGACTTTTGAGGTTTTTGCATAATGATTATGGGTCTTGGTTTCTATATCTGTTCAGTGGCAATAATTAGAGAATCAAAAAAATGTAGGAACCTTCACCGAGTGTGCATTTATTCCACATATGGGAAGTGTGCTGGGTCCCAAAGATGCAAAGATGGTTAAGACTAGGAATAAGAAGGAACATAGGATGGCTTGTTGCAATGACCCCTTGAAGACCCAGCTGAAAGTCAAAGGATTGTTGGCCCTGGAGCAGGAGTGGTCCCTAAAGTGAGGTCATGTCTTTTGTTAAACCACATCTGGCCTGTCTCTCTCCAGGTTAATGTTAAAGGTAAAACGAGGTATCATTTGAACGTGCTTTCAATAAATATAATTACTTTCTAAATTCCACATTGGGAAAGTATCATTAAATCAGAGGTTAGAAGATTTATACAGTGGACGGGGCGTTTGGTGTGTGAAAGGAGATTTTTGAGGACCGATGGAAATGGTTATTTCTGGAAATAGCTTGTTGTTTGCTGATGACTGCTAGTTGGCATCAGCGTAATGCTTTTTCTCTTAAAGTATCTAGAGATTTGTGATGGAATTACCTATGCAAATTGAATACTTAAAAAAAACCCTCGGCAAACCTGTATGTTATATTTATAAACTTTACATTGTACTAAAGTCAGCAAATGTCATAGAATTAAAATCAGTAAATGCAAAAGTGAAGGTTTCCATAGCAACAGTAACTAACCCATATTGCATGTAAAATGGAATGTACATTAGGATTTACATTTAATCGTCTATTAGTAGAGAAAAATACTATACAGAGCAGGTGCAGTATGGTTGCATTCGGGTGACCCTAGCAGCTCTTTATCTTCTAAACTTCAGGCTTTAGCTACTGTAACTCTTTTGTATCTACCAAATTTTGACTCCTTTAAGGAAAATGAGGTATGGAAAATTAAAGGCGATGTTAGGGCAGAGGTGTGAACCCCTAGATTTAAATGTAGCAGAACATCATCCTTGCATAAATTATCAATCAACTCGGTAGGTGTTTCAGAGAAAGAAATAGATTCAGAATACTAAATGTTTATGAAATTGTTGCACGAAGCGTACTTAATTTCTGCCTCTGTAGTCAGTTTATCTAAATGTTCGGTGCCTCTAAAACACTGAACAATGTAGTGCAAGGTGATTTTGTGGCTTTGAATTTGTCGTGGAAAGGCCCATTAGGAGGGTGGCAGGGCTGGCGGCAAAAACGTGGATCATAGCTCCAGTCTACTACTTCTGTGCACTTGGCCTCCCTCAATGGGCTTCACTGTCCTCCTATCTGCATTCCTTATCTACTGCTAAGGGTTCTCGATGTCTCAAATTGGGACGGGAGGAGGAGGATGGGGGGTACTTCGTAGACTCTAGATCTTTTTACACGGATGATAGTTAAGTTACAGTGTGAGCTGCTTTCATAAGGAAGCATCACTCCAAAACTTAGACTCTGCCTTTGACTGTCTTCCCTGGAGACGGCCTGTCCTTGGCTGTGGCTTACATAACAGGATGTCTCCTCGCTCGGAGGCCTTCCCAGCCTTCTGGTAGAGAGCTCTGAGTCACTGCTGAGAAACAGGCCTCCTCCATCTCAGTCTAGATTAGGAGATGGCTCTAGGTAGGGACTCATTTATTGAGCAAAATTTTCTTTTATAAAATTGGAAGCCATGTTGATACTGACTAAACACATGGTTGACTCTAAAATGCAGTTGATTTTCAAAAATACCTTTAAGTAAAATTAATCATAAGATTTTCCCCCATAAACTTTAACGGGCTTGAGTATTTCTCGGCTTTGATCTCCACCTCTTGGATACCGTAGACGTGGAGTAGGGCACAGAATCTGCTTTTTATCAAGTCACCATGGTAATTTCTAAAAATTTCTTTTAAAATCAATCCGTTAATTTTGTATAATGTAAGGTGTTAGAATGAGGTTGTCTGGCTACAAGATCAGAATTCTGCCAGAATTCGGCCCAGAAGGCCTGTCCTAGTCACATCCCTCTCCCTCATATGGTATTAATGGAAATTTTTGCTTTTAACGTTCTGGTGTTTTCCCTATCAGTTTCAGCGGCTATTTTCAAACTGGCCTGCCTCCCTTTCCAGTGAATACCTGTTGGTTATTTTTGGTTCACTTATTTTCTGGGCCATCAGATGAGCCATGGCTTCCTTCTGCTTCTCCCTGCCCAGACTCTCATAACATGCATGTCCTGTGGTTGTTGGGGGTCTGTTCCACCTACCTATGTCACTTTTTCTTATCACATAGAATTTTTATTATATACTCTAAAGAAACTCTTTAAGTTCTTGCTTTGTTTAATCCAAACTCACTCTTGTGTATATATAAACAGAAATATAAATGAAATACATTGGTTAGGTATCCTAAGACTATTCATATTCAGCGTCTGACTTTTTGTTCTTTGACTCATAGCTGTCCATGATTTTCCTTTTCTATGTAGTATCAACTCTGGGCCATCAAGAACATTGGTGAGACAGCACACTTCAAAATAACCCATTAAAAAAAGCCATTGGTGCCGGACTCTGAGCAGACTTTGCATTATATAGAGCTGGCGTAATTTTGAATTCAGTGCTCAAGAATGTAGCTCATCTTATATTCAGGCAGATAGTGTGCACCATCTCTCTGACTCTGACCTTGAACCACTTGATTCTGAGAGGTTCAAGAGTGATCCATTTTGTCTTTTATTTTCTCCCAAGTCATTCAGACCTAATCTAGAAATTATGATGCTTCTGTTTTTGATATTTGCACACATGCAACGACAGTGATGGCTTGACAGGGTAAATTAAAAACTTATTGAAAAATACACATTGAGACTTCAGAGCCCAGAGCCATTGATGTTGGGAAAAAAATGTGCACCTTAGAATTAATATAATTATATAGAGAGATATAAATATTTGGGATTTTACTGCACATATTATTTTGTAAACTTTTTCACCTTAAAATACATATTCTAAACATTTTTCCATTAAATAGGATATAAACCTGGACTTTGAGGTCTGCATATTTTCCAACCTACGCTTTACCACGATATCTATAATCAAAGCATTTTTGGTTTTGTTATCTAGTTTTGTTGTGTTTTCCATGGGTTTTTGGTGTTGCACAACTCTGTCTGGTTTCTGTGGGGAGTTGCAGATATTTTACAGTGAAGGAATCATTGTTCGTAACAGTCAAATAACAGGAATAACCCAAATGTCTGTTAACTGGTGAATGGATAAACAAAATGTGATATATCCATACAATGGGATATTTTGAAGCCACAAAAAGGAATGAAATCTAATACATGCTGCAGCATGGATGAACCTCAAAAATATTATGCTAAATAAAGGAAGTCTGTCACCAAAGACCATGTATTATACGTAGTTGGGGTGGGGTGGGAACAGGAGTCCCCACAATTTGCATGAGGGAAATAAGCTGAAAAGGGCTGTGGCGATGGTTGTCCAGCCTGGTAAATGTGCTAACAATGAAAATGTGCGCTTTATGACCTGTCAATGATACTTGCATAAAATCATTTAGAAAAACTATTCTGCCACCGCTGCTGTTCTCCCAGAATATTAAGTTTTAAGACTAAACGAGGCTAAATAATATGATATAAAATAATACTAAATGATCATGTTCTTAGAAAACTTTTTCAGAACTAAAGAAATTTGGTTTTTGTTTGTTTTTTCTTAAGGCGAGAAGTAGAGAGTTGAAAGCAGAAGGACAAAGACTGGGTTTTGTCACAAAATCTCCAGGTGAAGAGAGAGTCTTGACATCCCCAAGGTTCACCACAGGCTGGATGTCAGATTCTCTCTTCGGTCACCCCTTGCGCGTCTTGGTGCTCTGCTCTAGCACTTTCGATGCTGAGCAAACCAACTTCCTTTTGAGGCAATGCATCCCATTGTCTGAGCTTCCAATGGTTATAAGGAATAGGAAAGATTAAACTGAAGTCTTTTAGGCACTTTCAGTCATCAGGCATTTTCTAAGCTTGTACAGACCAAGTTCAGTCTTTTAGGAGACAGTTCTCCATTCTCCAAATATTGGGAGTTAATTAGCCCACACCTCTAGGTCTTCTCATTGTTGGGCTAAATATTGCCAGGGGACTCAGCTGTTCTTCAAGTGCCCTACAGGCATATGTTCCCATCTCCTTCACGCGTTTTCACCAATTTATCTCTTGACTCCTCTGACTCCCCATCAGACAGCCAGCATCTCCCTGGCCTCAGTGCCTTCCCTGGCCATTGGGTTGTCAATGGGACTCCCAGAATGTGGCCTTAGAAACAAGAAAGTTGCCCTAGAGGTGATCTGGGTAGTCTTGGTTCGAATACGATGGGTCTTCTGCTTTCCCTGTTTTGTTTATGAAAGTCATAAGAAACATAATTGTAGATCTTGTCATCTTTTGCTGAACAATATTGAAAGTAAAGTAATAGTCAGAGGCTAGCTCCACAACACTGATGAAAAACTATAAAATCTTTTTTTTTTTCTTCCCCTGCACTGATTTCTAGACTACTGGCAAATGTTCCTCTTGATTGTAGCACTATGAGAGGAGGCTGGAGTGCTGCCTACATTTACTTGTAACGAAAGACGCCATTAATTTGAGAAGACTTTTTTGCACTCATTCATTTTTTTCAGAAATATTTAAGTGCCTGCTATACACCAGGCATCTATCCTCAGTGCAGGGGAAAAAAGAAGCAATGCCCCCAGAACAAAGTGTGTTTTGTTTCGCTTGCCATTTTAGAACTCATGATTCAGTGGAGGAACCAGATGGCAGACAAGTAAACAGATACATGTATGATATAGTAATAAGTAGTGATAAAACACTAGGAAGACAAATAAAGTGGAACTGGGGATAGGGAGCTGTGATGGGTACCACCAATGTGATCACTGAAGTCTTCTGGGAGAAGATAGTGCGTGAGCAGAGACCCAGAGAAAGTGTAGGAGTGACACCGGTGATGTGTGGGTAACTGTTTAATGACTGGTTTTCTAAAAAAAAATTTTTTTAAAAATGAAGCGTATATATGCATACATACATTTATTATGAATTTAAATGATAGAAATATTTATAGTTCACAGTTTATAAATAATAATAAAATATACAGTGCTCTTTATTGTAAATTCCATAGGGCCAATTAACTCTCCCCAAATGCTTTCATTGATTTGTGCTAAACTCTTGTATTCATAGCCAAACTATAATTTTCATTGATAAGAGTAGTTCTGATAAGAAAGTTGGCTGAGAATCTTTCACATTAATAAATAAAAGTGAAACTACAGAGATGAATATCTAAATTTCTCTCCTTCATCAATGCCATGAATTACTTCTCTTCTGAAAAAAATAATGGATTTTAAATACTGAAAGAGTATTTCCTCAAGGGTTCTATCCCCAGTGTACTGGCTTCCAACAAGGCACACTTTTATGCTTAGTCTGCAATATCAGTGTTTTTGTCCACCATTTTTGTAAGCCTAGACAATCAACAAAACAAAAACATCAGGTCTTGATTTGTAGCACTGGCCAGTTTCTGTGATGTAATTTCTCCCACTATGGCCAATTTCAAGCTACCAATGTGAGGTCACTAAACATGACATTGGGAAGAACTGCCCACGTGATGGGAGGTGGACCCATCATGCAGGTACAATAGACACGAATAACCTCAAGAGCTTGGAAGTTTTGAGCATTTATTACAATTGTTTTTACTACGACTTATTTAACTGGAAATTAACAGCTGTCTCACAAAATTCCTGAAGAGGTAGCACTAGGAGAGCTGACCTGAGCTGGCTCCGGCACACTGCGGAGTGAGGTGTGTGGACCTTTGAGGGAAGGCAGAGGAAGTGGGGTGTGGGAAGGCCATCAGGCAGGAAAGCCAGGGGGTCAGGGTTGTGGGTACGCAGCAGACATGAGAAGGGAGGTGGGGAGCAGAGATAGTGGGGCCAGATCAGAAGGGGTCTTTGAGTCTGGTGGAGGGGGCATTTTTTTTTTTTTTAGTGTTATCAAACCAAATATGAGCATTAAAAATGCCTCATAATTGAGTGTGGTTTATTCTTTCTTTGGGGAGGGGGTTATTTTTATTTATTTATTTTATTTTTAAAAACGTTTTAAAGAACTTTTATTGAGATACAGTTGACATACAATAAACTGCATCTATTTAGAGTGTACAATTTGATATATTTTTTTCTTATTAGTAATGTATATATGGCAATCCCAATCTCCCAATTCATTCCCCCCAACCCTCCCTGCTTTTGGTGGAGGGGGCATTTTAAGAGGAGTGGGAGTGACCCACTGAGAACCGTGTCCTCCAGGTGAGGCTGTCCTCCATTGGCACACACCACCTTTAGTGGAGATGACCAGTCCCTCACCAACTACGTGACTTTGGAGGGGCAACTTATCTCCTGCCTGTCATTTTCTTATCCAAGATTAGGAAGTTGGACTAACGTGACATTCAGGCTTCCTTCCAATTCTAACAATCTCTGAATCTGGATAAGACGATCCTTGTCTTATGTTGAATGCAGCAGGTCTTGCTGCCTGTTGACTGTCTGTGTGGAGACCCCTGGGCTTTCTCAGCACGTCCGCCGTATTGATATGGGTATGGATCATTTTCCAAACACTGTGAACCCACTGCATCTTCTGCACCTCCTACTTGTCTCTGAATTGGGGGGCCTGCCCCAGCAGCTGTCTTGTCAAACAACAGTGACACTTTTTCCCACTCATTCCCAGTGTTGGCATGGCAGCTTGGACACCAGCTCATATCAGCTCATGTCACTGTCACTCTGAAAGAACAAGTTCCCAAAGACTGAGATGCCTAGTTAAGGTTGCAGGTAGGGAAACAGATTCAAAGAACTTTCTGAGGGCTTTTCTTGAATCTCTACATCAATCTTCTAGATCTCTTCCAAATTTTGAACCCCAAAACTGGATGACTGAAGATATCACTGGGAAAGGTGAACATCTGTGTATCGGCTATGACCAGCTCCAAACTCAAGGGATGAAGCAGGTGAACTGTACCCGTGTGACTTAGGAATGTCTGGCCTCAATAAAAATGATCATTTTTAGAAACATCCACAGTGTATGGTTAAGATTTCAGGCCCTGGGACCAGACTGTCTGCCTTTGAATTCCAGGCCAATCATTCCTTGGCCAAGTTACCCAACTGTCTGAGTCCGTTGCCTCACTTTGAAATGCTAGGTGATAGTGACCACAACTGCCTTCTCAGGCTGTTAGTAGAACTAGGGGACCCACTACTGTTACATAGTGTTCATGTAACATGGTAGTTTTAGATGCCCCATCATATCTGTGATTTTACTTTCTCTTTAGAACAACTCCTGTCTTAGTGAGTTTGGGCTGCTATAACTAAAATACTAAAGAGTGTGTGGCTTAAACAACAAATATTTATTTCTCACAGATCTGGAGGCTGGGAAGTCCAGGGTCAAGGCACTGGCAGATCTGGTGTCTGATGGGATGCACTTCGTAGCTTGTGGATAGCCGCCTTCTTGCTGTACCTTCACAGGGCTGGGAGAGGGGGCTCCGGCTTAGTGTCTTTCTTCTGGTGAGGACACTAATCGTATCACGAGGGCTCCACCCTTTTGACCTGATCTTCTTCCCACAGGCTCCATCTCCAAATACCATCACACTGTGAGATTAAGATTTCAAAATATGCATTTTGAGGGGATACGACATGAAGTCCACAACAGTGCCCCCCCCACCTCCAGCCAAGAAGGTTGGTCAATATCACCACCTCCATTTCAGAGGGGTCAGCATAGCATGATCTACCTTTCCCCAAACTTCAGTCATTTGTGAACTATTTTTTAGGATTTTTGCCATTTGTGTACTAGAATTCTACCTCTGGAGCTGACCTGCCTGAGCTTAATTTCCAATTTAAATCATTTTACTACTTGGGAGTGTCTTTGGGGAAGTTAATTAACCTCTCCAGGCCTCAGCTACCTCACCTGATGACAGGGGATAATAAAAACAACAACAACAATAATAGTATAACAGTGATAACCATGCCCGCCTCACAGTGTGATTGAGAAGGAAATGAAGCAGTGAGGCACGTAGCGTGGTGCCTGACCAACGGTAGTACCAGTCATCATCCCCGACATTATCATCACCAATAGCATCATCGACATCCTCTCCCCCTCTTCATCAGCATCACCATTGCCGCCATCCTGACCATCGTCATCCCAGGAGAGGAAACAGGACTTCAAAGAAGTGAAGGGACTGGGCTAAAGAAAAGCATGGCGGTGAAGGTCTTGGGCAGGCAGTGCCCCTTGTGAACAAGAAATGCTTCTGTGTTATGCGCTCCATGATTATGACCATGTGGGTCTTCACCCTCGGAGAGGATTTGTCCCTTCCCAAAAGACTCCTTTATTTGACCGACTATGAAGCAATGCAGTGAAGAAGGCGTTGAGCCCAGAGTCCAAGTTCTCCTTTTAATTCTATCTCTTCATTGATTAACCTTGCGTATGACCTTGGGCAATTCACTTCCCTTTGAGGCTCCATTTCTTCATCTGACAAATGAGCGTGTTCGACTAGACAGCCTCTATAGTCTCTACAAATGTTACAGTGGCCTTTTATTGATTAGATTTAGTTGATTTATATACTTAAGTATTTATTTTATTTGTTAAATGTACTCAAGCTTAATAAAGTAACATGAAGTAGTGCATGGATTTTGAAAAGTAAAGGAGAACTATCGCTTATTATTGCATCACCTAAGTTTCATATTTGTCTATTTTACCCCAGTCCTTTCCAGTGTCGTTGTAAAGTGTGCTGCTTTGTAACCTACATTTTCATTAACCTTGCATGAAGTGTATTTTCCATATTGATGCCTTTTTGTGTATTGATTGTTTTTAAACGGCACTCAGGAAAAAAAAAATTCTACACAATCACCTTCCTTTTTCTCCAGCGCTTATCACCCAGACCTCTGTAGATATCCTGTTTGGCCAGAACAACAATTATTATACTTCCATGTGGTGATAAGGCCTTTGAAGGAAAATAAAATGGGACATGGGGTTGGAGAGTGACTGGGATGGAGGTAGCTGATTTAGGAAGGGCGATGAGGGGAAATCTCTCTGAGCAGAGGCCACCTGCAGGAAGCGGAGGCGCGGACCACGGGAAGGTCTGGGGCAAGAATATTCTAGGCAGAGGTAGCAGCAAGCACAAAGGTGAGAACGGGTTTGGTGTGTTCGGGGGGCAGTGAGAAGGCCAGTGTGGCTGGAAGCATGAGTGGAAGATTCCATCCTTGAGCTCTCTGGGATGCATGCCCCTGTCCTTCCCTTTTCCAGCATCAAACTGGATCATTCCCAGAGCGACTGGAGACACCACGTGATGGAATGCTGACTCATAGATTCTTCGTCAGCTGCTCTCTTGGTGTGAGGCTGATTTGGCTGAAAGGGAAAGAGGGGAGTTGGAGATGCTTCCCCTCCATCTGAAGGATTGGTTTCACAGGCGAGCACACATTTAGCAGATGGAAAACGGCCCTTTATTTGGAGGCTGCTGTCTCCCCACAATCTCCGGGGCTTGCTGTGGAGACTCCCAGGAGGCATGTCCAGCAGGGCATGTGGAGCTGAGCTTGCTGCCCGGCCGGTCCCAAGTCCCTGAAAGTTAGAAACATCAGCTGAGTCACAGAGAGTCCCTTCCTGTGCAGAAGGCAGAGGCTTCCCGCAACAGGGCTGAGGGCAGCAGTTTCTGAACACTGCTCAGTGGGGCCCATGGGACTCTCAAGATGGCCAAGTGAACTCTAGGCATGGACCATTTTTAAAGAGATGGTTGTGGTTTCCCCAGTTTCTGTCTTTGTGGCAGATGTCTTTGTAGTCCTGTTTTCTTTGCATTCTTTGTATTGCCTGAAAGGGGTCTTTCATACTGTGGATAAGTACCTACCGTAATCTTTAGTCTTTACATTTTAATTGAGTCTAACATTCGCGGTATCAATTGGACGCCAACGTGAGCAGAGGTCTAAAGCATAATCTTGGTTGTGCAGAGAAAGTCCAAGAGACCTATTATGTTTGAAGGAGTTTCCATTCTTATATCTGAGAGTCGGATTGGATTTTGATGTGATGAATCACTCTTTGTCTTTCTTCTGGGTTTGTTTACCCGTTTTGCCCTGAAAACATGTGCCTTGGATCTTGGGGATGAAGATCTAATAAAATTATAGAACAGAAAAGAGTAGCATAGATTCATCAGGTTAGACTAGCTACTGTAAGAAAAGCTTCAGAATTTCAGTGCCTTCATAAAATAAAGGTGCTTTTTTTTTTAAACTTCTCTTCCTCTCTGTCACTTCTGTGACAGTCCCTGTGGGTTGGTGGGAGGAGGGTTGGGACTCTGATCCACTTGGTGGTTCTGAGACCTCCTCATTGAGCAGCTCTGTTGCCTCCCCTGCCCAGGGCTTCCACTCAGTCCTCTGCATCCAACCAGCCAACAACCAAAGAGTGAGGATGGTGCAGAGGGTCTGAGAGCCAGCCTGGAAGTGATGCACGTCGCTTGGACAAAACACAGTCATGTGGCTGGATGTGGCAGGTGGTTAGTAAGAATAAAATGTCTCTGGCCTAAATCAAGCCTTCATGAGGCGGAATAGCTGAATATATGGCCCAGGGATCTACATTGTACTAGGCTGACCAGCCTATGCTTTCAATGCCCTGACATTTCAGATTCACTGGCTAAGAAAGTAGGGGCTGAAGCTATATAGAAGCAAACATGACAAATGCTCCCCTCTTTGTGCCTTCTCTACCTCTGGCACCTTTTCAAAGAGGAATTAAATTCATAACTTGTTGATTTGTAACTCTTGCCCTTTAAGCATGTAAGCTCTCAGCACGCTGGTTGTCAGAATCATTAGTCAGTACATCAATACTCTTAAGGAGTCTGTTCACTTAACCAAGGAAGCCAAGCCAAGGTTGTTTTTATGCTCTGTCCTTGGCTGGCCGGGGCTGGTGCCCCCTGTGACTGGAAGCGAGCAGGCTGCCCAGGAAGGGCTGGTGATGGATGGCTCCTCTGCTTAGCTGCCTGTGACCCGTGGTATCCTCTTCCCTTTCCTCGTCCTCTTCCTTTTCCTGGTGACCAATCTCTGCGGGGCTTGGCATCCTTATAAGCGTTACACAAAGGACTTCACATTTGCTGGACTTAGGGGGCGGAGGACTGTGGCATTGTTCCCGTTTCTCCTGTTATCGTTTGCTTTAATAATTCCAATTTCCTTATATTCCCGTGGGAAACGGGAAGCCTTCTGAAAAACTACTGTCGGTGGCAAACAGTAACAGTGTGGGTTGCAGATAGCACTGTTTGGAGAGAAATCACCCACAGCCAGAGCTGGAGGTTCTTTGATTCACACAAGATAGGGCTGTTTCTATAGTTACACTGGTATCAAACTTGTATTCCTAGCTCCAAGTACTTAGTATAGTAACCCCAAATGGGAAAATGGAATATTCCTCCAAAGAAAGAGGTGTTTAGGTCTATTTCTGTCTATTAAATGTGGGAAGATCGCATAGCCCAGAGACTGAGCCCATTCTTGCCAACTAATTTTCATAGATTGGTAAGAACAGCAAGATAGAGGAATTTTTCATTAAGAACTTGTCAGGTGGCAGCCACCCCAAGTCCTTCACTTCTGCTAACACCCATGTGAGGAAGGCTTCAATGTGCCCATCCTACAGAGGAGGAAACCGAGGTCTCAGGTGGTTAGGCAGCTTGATGGAGTCAGATTCTGGGCAACTGAGCAAGGAGTCCAATTCAATTCAATTCAATTCAATTCAATTCAATTCAATTCAATTCTCATAGTCCTTGAGCATCTGTGGAGGGTTCATAGCAGATGTGCGGGTTTAGGAGGGTGAATTCACGTAGTCTTTGGGAAGACAGGATCAGCACTGCAGGCAGAGGGAACAGCATGTGCAAAGGAGGAGTGGCAATGCATAGTGTGTCTGGGAAGTGTCTGCTGCTACCACGTGGCATGAATATCAGGGTTGGGACTGATGTCACATCTGGAGGCCACGCAAAGCTGTCTGTGATTTTATAGCCAATGAGGAAAAGACTTAAGAGTTTTAGAGCAGGGGTTCAGCATGACCATACCTGTGACTAGAAGGAGGGCTGGTCGGAAGTAAATGGAGTCATCTGGGCCTGACACAACCTCAGTCCTCAGGGGAACAGAAGAGAGCTCACCCATGTATTCTTTGAACATGTGTAGCTCCGGCTATAACTCGGGGGCGAGTTTGCCTCACGGAGAACACTTGTCAATGTCTGGAGACGTTTCGGTTGTCACACCTAGAGGGGAGAGCTACTGACATCTAACAAGTAGAGACCAGGGATGCTGCTAGACATCAGACAACGTATAGGACAGTCCCCCCACAGCAGAGAGGTATCCAGCCCCAGATGTCAGTGGTGCCAGGGTTGAGAAAAACTCTGACCGACAGGGATTCAGGGTGAAACGAGCTGAGTGTTGACTGAAATGCACAGTCCCCACATTTTTTCTCATCTCTTTTGATCAACTTAGTGAGTCTGTGCTTGAGTTTCCTTATCTGTAGATATAAGATAATGGAAAGAATCCGGTTGCAGGACAAACAGTTTCACGAACTGCCCGGTGATTCTTTTTTAATATATGTGTTCTTTACAGACTCTCCCGAGCAAGGGAGAAACCCTCCTTACCCTAAGGAAGGTAACTGCGTGGGGAGGGGTGGAGGGTCTTCTTAGTTAATGTGCCTATTACATTTAAACAACTTAAAATTCCTTGTTTCAGGACCAGTGCCTGCTTTTTTGGGCAAATTATTTACATTGATTTTTTTTTTTTGCAGCTGTAGGTATGCACCTGGGGTATCCAGCTTTTTCCACTGGAAAGATATAGATCCATGTGGTAAAGAACAACCGTGTTCCAAGGTCAATATATTGCTGATATGAAATAAATTCACCAAGCGTGACTTTGTCCGCACATGTGGGATCCCTGCCAATATTGCTTCAGGATTGTAGAGCCTCTCATTGGATAGGCTGGTCATGAAAGTAGTGCTCTTTGAATGAGGTCATTTTAGAACACTCTGTCAAGGAACCATAGAGCATTTGGATAGCCAGGACCTCTGACTTTGTTCAGTCCACCTGTGCTTTTACAGATGAACAAACTGGGGACCAGAGACAATGAGTGATTTGCCTGAGGTCACACAGTGGATGGCAGCAGCCTTTAAGCCCTGTTGATGAAGATGTAGACATTTAAAAGCCACTTGCACCATTGCTGGCATTCTGAACTCAGAGATGAGCAGGTGTCATTTCCTTCCAAGCTGAGCAGAGTTGGGTCATTTTGATTGAGATTTGGGATCTTTATCTAACATAGAGATACTCACGGAACTGGGAGAATTGCATATTGGCCCATATGAGAGGAATACTTTGTTTTCTTTGTGACAGTGCGTCTCCTTGTGCCTCAAGGATCAAGGCTCCAAATTGGGCTGGAAAGGCTTTCATGGCCCTTTTTGAATAAGTCCCATTTGTATTTAAATGGTGTAGGAAAGAGCAGGTAAAGGATCCGCAGCCCCTGTGGGACTGGTGGATAATGTTACTTTCCAGGCTACCAAAACCCATCTGTCTTGTCCTTGCAGACATCCACAGTTAGGCAGATCCTCTGTGGCTCAGTTAGGGCTTTGGAGAATTTCACACTGTGTGCGTTTTCCCCGTGTTTACAGAACAGTGAGGGCCATGCTGCCAGACAGGCCTGGGCCTTTGAGACTTGTCTCCTTGTCTGGCTGGCCTCTCTGAGAGGTTTTCTCATCTGTCAAATGGGGGTACTTATAGTACTTGTCTCCAAGTTGGAGATGATTAATTTTTTTTTTAAATTTGCATTATGCATTTTGCATAGTGCCTGACAAATTTTAAGAGCTCAATATATATTAGCTATTGTTATTTTTAATATTACTATTATTGTTATTTCATCATGAAATATGACACAAACAGGTTTTCAACAAAGGTCACATCTCTTTTCCTTTTTGAGTGACTCCTCTACCACTAAGTGACTACATGGCCCAGAAAAATGCACCCTCCCCTCTGGACCTCAACTTCCTATTTTGAATGAAACGAAGACAGCCCCTCCCAACGCTGCACGTTCTCTGTAATGAGTCTCTGAGTCTGTGATTCTGGTCACACCACAGTTCAAGAATCCAAAGTGACAGCGGTAGGGAAAATGGATGTGAAAGTATTAAGGATGCAGAGAACATTTCTCATGATGTTGATTTGGTTGTAAAGGCTCACCCCATAATCAAATAGAAATAATCAGGAGGGGGAAAAGGAAGTGAGGCATTGTGACAGCTTCAGTGTGCCTACTGCTTATGACTTTCAAAATGCAGTTTAATATCTGGTTAACTGGCTCTGGTACCCAGGTGAATCACCCCCACACACAACCAATCTGGACAGCAAGAGTAGGATCCTTGCTCTGTGTGGTCCTTACTCCCAGAACCTCTTGATCTCAAGTCCAAGTAGCAAAATGTTTCAAGGACAAGTCATTTCTCTTATGTGTAGCATAGAGAAGTCAGACTTTCAGGGATCAGAGGACACAGCTGTGACTTGCGGAGAGTGTCATCACATCACTTTTCTTAGCTCAGTTTCCTCATCTGTAAATGGGAAATAGTCACAGTCGTGGGGTGTGACGTTACTTTCATAAGATGACGCACAGTACGGTACCTGACACATTGGACGCTCAAGAAGCGCTGTTTTGTTGTTACTTGATTTAAAAAATGTAGTGGTTTAGTAGGGTTCTAGCTGAGGCCTCTTTTTGTTTAAAAAACTTATGATTTCAAGTTTGGAGGGCTGGTTGATCACAGGGCAATTAGCAAAATCCTTTAACGGCTTTTTAAAAAAAAGATACTCTACAAAAACGCGGGCAATGATACAGAAAGAATTGTCTATTGACGCAATTTGCAGAATTCAATAAATATTGTATCAGGTCCAGGATGGAAAAAGGATGTTGCCGAAATCATTGTGATGTGATAGTCTAAAAAAATAAACCCAACAATAGGCCAGTGTGCTGGCCAGCAGGAAGCCCCAACAATACCCCCACCTTTTTCCTGTACTTTACCCAGAGTTCCTTCCAGGCGACACAGATAACCGATGGGTGATAAAGTCATGGGCTGGGTTTGGTGCCAGTGGCGAATAGAAGAATGAATGTCAAATTGTTCAAAATGTTATCTGATCAGAAAACGGACTTAGCAAACACCCTTCCCAAGCTGTGTTTAAGAAAGTCCCTTGTTGGGGGGAAGAGTCCTTTTTTTCACCTGAGCAGTTTCTCTGAGTCTCTGTGACGCACTGAGACAGCTCACCTGGAGGAGGAGCGCCTCCATCTCCGGGGCCCTTTATCGCATCCTGCACGGAGCCCTCGTTGCTGGCGGCGATGTAAACAGTAATTTCTTGCATTTATAGAGAACACTGAGCTGTCAGCGTGCTTGCCCATCCCTTACTTCTTTTAGCTCTGGAGGCAATTCCTGGCTTTATTACCTCCGTGATTTATGCAGAGCTGGGAACCTGGGCGAACGACTCACGCTCTATGAGCCTCAGTTTCCTCATTTGCAAAGTGCTGGGTAACAGTCATATAAATCTCAATGGGTTGTTGTTGAGACTATGTGAGATAATACCGGCAGTATGCCTGGCATTACTTGCTCTATTTTAATAATGAAATAAGCAAGAATTATTATTAATAACAGTCTGATAAGGGGCAGTATTATCTCCATTTTAGAGATGAGTACGCTGAGGCTCATTCCATTAATAAATTTATTGAGCAGCTGTGTTCCACACACTATTTTAGGTTGGACTGAGGTGAGAGAGGTTGTAAACAAACAAGTACTAAAAATAAGACATTGGATTCTGATAAGTGATACAAAGAAGGTGAACTGAGGACAGGAAGAGAGGATGAGGGAGATGGCAGAGGTGGTCTGCCTGATTAGAGAGCATGGTCAGGGATAGTCTCTCTGAGGAGGGACATTTTAGCAGAGACCTCCATGAAAGGGAAGTATGGGCCTTACCAACATCTCAGGAAGAGCATCCAGGAGGAGGGAACAGCCTGTGCAAAGGCTCTGCAGCACGAGTGTCTTTGTCTGTTAGGGGAATGGCAAGGACCCCTGGGTGCAGAGTGAGCCTGGACCTCAGTAGGAGATGAGGTCAGGTCATATGAAGCCAGGCTTTGAGGGTCCTGGTGAAGATCTACAGTCTGTCCAGTGGCAAGCCAGTGGAAGCTTCTGAGCGGAAGTTTTTTTTTAAATAGTATTTATTTTATTTTATTTTATTTTATTTTATTTTATTTTATTTTGTTTTTTTGGTTGTGTTGGGTCTTCATTGCTGTGCATGGGCTTTCTCTAGTTGTGATGAGCAGGGTCTACTCTTCATTGTGGTGCATGGGTTTCTCATTAAGGTGGCTTCTCTTGTTGCAGAGAACAGCCTCTAGGTGCTCCAGCTTCAGTAGTTGTGGCTTGCAGGCTCTAGAGCGCAGGCTCAGTAATTGTGGCTCACAGGCTTAGTTGCTCTGCGGCACGTGGATTCTTCCCAGACCAGGAATTGAACCCGTGTCTCCTGCATTGGCAGGTGGATTCTTAACCACTGTGCAACCAGGGAAGTCCCTGGAAGTTTTGATCTGAATTGAACTTTGTATAAAGCTCACCCTGGATCCCGTGAAGGGAACGGTTTGCAGGTGGATTAGATGGGAGCAGGTACATCAATCTGGAGACTTCTTCAGTTCAGACAAGAAATGATGGCAGCTTGAGACAAGAATGGTAGCAGTTACAACATTGTAAATCAACTATACTCCAATAAAATTTTAAAAATAGTAGCAGTGGAGTCGGTAGACATGGTGACAGAAGGTAAGGAATAAAAAGGGAGCATGAGAGCCATTCATTCTTCATCCTTAAAGAACTGCTGGTCTGCCAGGGCATAGAAGATAGACCAAGGAAATACTAGACTCCATAAACTCCAGAGATAATGTTTCCTGCGGATGAAGAAGAACAGGGATTATTGGGGGCTGGGATGGTCAACAAAACTAAGAGAACATGGGACTTCAAATGTGCCTCAGAAAATTTGAATAAACCAAGAAATGAAGTCAGAAAACCACTTAATTTTGGAAGATCCATTAAGGGAAGATATCAACCAGAACAGACATAATGTTTAAAGTCTCCAAATATTTAGGTCATTTCTGGTTGTTTGCTATGCAAAGTAATGTTGCAGCCAACATCCGTACATTAATTGTGTGGCCTTAGGTGTTCCTTAACGGTGCTGGACCTCAATTTCCTCATTGAGAAAATAGAGAAACTAACAGTATTTACCTTGTAGAACTGTTGCGAGAATTAAATGGGTTAATATACGTAAAGTGATGAGCACCATGCCCAGTGCATATTAAACAGTGTATAAGTGTGAGCATTCCTTTATAGGTACCGCACGGCAGAGTAACTGAAGCATGAATATACACATTTTAAATATAAATAAACCTTTAAAGAGTCTATAATAGCAAATGCTGGAGAGGCTGTGGAGAAAAGGGAGCTCTCCTACATGCTTGGTGGGAATGTAAATTGATATAGCCACTATGAAAAAAAATATAGAGGTTCCTTAAAAAATTAAAAATAGAGTTACCATGTGATCCTGCAATTCCACTCCTGGGCACGTATCTGGAGACAACTATAATTCAAAAAGATCCATGCACCCCTATGTTCACAGCAGCAATATTTGCAATAGCCAAGACAAGGAAAAAACATGAATGTCCATTGACAGAAGATATAGAATATATGTACAATGGAATATTACTCAGCCATAAAAAAGAAGGAAATAATGCCATATTGCAACTACATGGATAGACCTAGAGATTATCATACTAATTGAAGGAAGTCAGAAAGAGAAAGACAGATACCATTTGATATCACTTATATGTGGAATCTAAAATATGACCTAAATGAACATGTCTATGAAACAGACTCATAGCCACAGAGAACAGGCTTGTGGTTGCCAGAGGGGAGAGGGCTTGGCAGAGGGATGGAGTGGGAGGTTGGGATTAGCAGATGTAAACTATTATATATAGAATGGATAAATAGCAAGGTCTTATTGTATAGCACTGGGAACTATATTCAATATCCTGTGATAAAACATAATGGAAAAAATATGAAAAAAGAATGTATATATATGTATAACTGAATCACATCGATATGTGTAGAAATTAACACAAAATTGTAAATCAACCATACTTCAAAAAAATAAATTTAAAAATATAAATAAGCCTTTAAATATAAATAAGCCTCCCCCCCTTCCTTGGTCCTCATTGAAAAAGATTGCCAACCCGTATAATAGACATGGTTTAAGTGACCTTCAAGGTAACTGTACCAATTCATAATCCTTTAAGCAATCAGAGTATGGGAATATTCACTTCCCGTACTCTTGCTTAATGTTGTTAATTGTGACAATTTTAGCTAAGCTGATGGATCAAAAAATTGGTGTCAAAATTTAACCTTCATTTCCTTGACCAGCAGTTCTCAAAGTTTTTGTTCTCAGGACCTCCCGGCACCCCTAAAATTTTTTGAGGGTCCCTAGGAGCTTTTATTTCTGTGGGTGATAGCTATCAAGATTTACCATGTGAGAAATTACAACTGAGAAATTTAAAAAATAATTATTCATTTAAAAATGGCAATAGTAAACCCCGTGTTAACATGGATGACATTTTTTTTTATTAGAAAAACTATATTTTCTCAAACAAATTAGAAGTGAGAAGACTGGCATTGTTTTGCATGTTTGCAAATCTCTTTCATGTTTGTTTAATAGAAAAGAGATGGATTCTCACATTAGCTTCTGCATTCAATCTGCTAATACGTTGTTTTAGTTGAAGGAAATATGGAGAAAATCAGCATCATATAGACTTGTGGTTGGAAAGGGAGGAATATTCTAATAGCCTTTTAAAATAATTCTTTGTTCCTATGCCAAAACTCTACAAGTGGTAGTTTCTTAAAGATGGGTTTCAATGTAGAACCTGAAACCATATCATTGAACTTTTCACGCTTTGTAATATTAAAATTCATTAGTCTGTCTTGCACTATGAGTGGTGTACCCACTCACGAATTCATAATGTCATGCAATGGATATTTCGAAAATATTGATTCACTGAATTTTGCAAATATTCCAAATTTGGCACTTTTCATTATACAAGAGTGAAAAAAATCACATTTGTTAATATCACCATCAATCTCATCAGAAAAGTCTAAGTACTGGGAAACTGTCATGCTCACAGTGGCAGATATAAGTTTACGATAATTTAATTTTTGCTCAGAAGTTTGAAGTTTGTCATTGGCAACAAATATCATCAGTTGTTTTCTTTGAAGTGATCAGCTCACTTTTTTAATTTTTGAGAAAATGTCTGCCAGATGGAATTCTGAATAACTACAGTTTTCAGTTGTTCTTTCACCTAAAATAGGATTGAATGAAATAAGCCACTAGTTGAGCTTATAAAAATTACACAAGTGTTTTTCCTAAAGATAGTGTTCATACATCTCATTTTGTCATACAGAAACATAAAAAGGCTACTACTCAATGGTAGAGATGTAATACAGTTCATAACTTTTATTCTTTCATCAAGAAATATTTTTTTTAACTCCAAGGGCATGGTAGTGAAGAATACAATTACTTCTATATAGTTTGGTACCACTGCCTTGATTTTGTGTGAAGCTCCCACTTTTTTCCACCACTGCAAATGTCAACACAAAGAGAAAGGCAAATACGGTAAAATATGATGAAAATAGTTTTGATCTGGTGTATCCCCTGAGATGATCTTGGGGGCCCTTTCAGGACTGCTACCCCAGATAATACTGAGATTGAGCATATTTTTATCTGCATTTTCTTCTGCAAATTGGCTATTTCCTTTATGCCGATATGTCTAGTGGGTTGCCTTTTTCTTGTTGATTTTTGGAAGTGATGTATATATATGGAATAGTGATCTTTTATACATGTATTGCGAATATTTCTTCAACAATAGGGCAAAGCCTAAATAATTATGTGCCTCTGTGCATAGTGAAACACAGCATTGCATGGAATGACATAGAATGTACTGACAGAAAGTCCTGAAAGATATTGTTTATTGTAAAAAATGGCAAGTTTCAGACAATGTAGAGTATATTACTTATAAAGTACTCTCTCTTACCCAAAACAGTTTTTATATAAACATATGTATATATAATTGTATAACAATTATATTGTGTACATGTATATACTTGTATGTACATAACTGTTATGGATATAAAACATATATGTAGATGTAAAATATATTTAAATGTGCAGGAAAATAAACAATATCTTGAAGGATAAACACTCAAATTACATCACAAAATAAGAACCATTATTTTAGATGGATGGAGAGGACCCACAACAGGAGGTTATATCAATTGTGGCTTTTGATTTATTAGGTATTTTAATTTTTTTACAAGGAAGATTTATTTATGAATTTATTAACAGAACTGATAACTTCGAAAAATTGTAGAAACATGGCTTCTTAAACCTTACAGCATAATTCACGTGAGGAAATATTTCTATTCCATATGCAACAGGGAGAATAACAGTACATGAGTACTTGAAAAAATAATAGTGTTTTCTGGAAGCTCCAGTGCTTTCTTTCGGTTGTTCCCTACTGAGAAGTGATGCCTACCTATCCTGTTATGGAATTGCGGGCTAAAGTTTTCACTAAACTTAAAGTGACCTTCCCTTTCTCCATTTTCCAAATTCTGACTAACTAATATAAATAAGCCTAATTCAATATTTATATGAAATTCAGGGTACAGTAACCACTGTTACTTAAAATATTTGGATCAGTTTGTTTGATTTAAATATTAGTGACTGACTTTTACACTTTTCTAACTGCCTAGCTTTCTTAAGTTTACCATAGGAAAATAAATAAAAGTTAAGTTTTCAGCCCCCGAGGAACCATTTAAGGGATTTAAAATAAATATTACTCTTGTATTGAGTTCATATAAGAAATGAGATCATAAAAGTCTCAAAATAGCTAATGTCAAAGTAGGAAAAGCTGGAACACGTTTATTTCCTAGGTATGATCCTCAGAAGTTCTGCAGACTTCATAGCTTCCCAGGATTCGTACTAATAGAACATGTAATTAGTAATGACCACGGATATCCACGTAGCATGTTTTGCCCAGATGATCCTCCAAGTGCTTTGTGGATCATGTGGCCATAACTAGCTCAACCCATGTGATGAAAGTTCCCCACTTCATTGTGCTGTAGTCGTATGTGAGGGGGGGAGGAAAGGTCCATCCTGTTTATGTCTCGTGCTCTGGTAGCTGTGTGATTTACCCAGCAGAAGGGACATTTCCTTCCTCCCCGATCACGGATAGAGCACAGGATACCTTTGTAGTATTTGTTGAAATGCGTTAATACCTTTGATAAAGGATGAAGTGAAGCAACGAAAACGTACCTGGGGTCTACCCTGTTCCAGGTGCTTTGATAGGTCCTTTA
Source organism: Hippopotamus amphibius kiboko (assembly GCF_030028045.1). Taxonomy (NCBI): domain Eukaryota; kingdom Metazoa; phylum Chordata; class Mammalia; order Artiodactyla; family Hippopotamidae; genus Hippopotamus; species Hippopotamus amphibius. The sequence goes on along the minus strand of NC_080198.1, from coordinate 98,543,830 downwards.
CGCGTTTTGATAATTGCATTTTCATAAAAATCCAGGGAAGTGAGGTTATTATCATCCTCATTTTTACAGCTATGGAAATGAATCTTGCCCGAGATCACAAAGCTAGAACGTGATAGGGTCAAGATTGCTCCCAACTGTCTTTGATCTCAGAAATCAAGCCTGGTCATCACAATTTCTTTCCTGCTCGAGCCGGTAACAGCAGAGCAGACAGAACATTCCCTATACGTCTTTCTCTCTCTAGCACATGGTGATGCTGTTTACCACTTGAACTGCTTCTCATCTGGTTGGGTGGCTGTGGTCCCTGACCATTTTTTGGTTGCTGCGCTCTTTCTATGTAGTGGCTCATGCCTCTCAGGTTATACTCAGGCCCTACCTTGACTCTGCATCCTGCTGTGGTCACTGCTTCATGTCTCTTCTGAGCTTCCTAAGCCAGGGTTTTGAAAGGCGTTTCTAGACTGGTCTCCGCTTGCTTTCCATTTGTTCCCTGTCAAGGCACCGAAGGTTGACTTCCCCTTCGCTCCCTTTTCTGCATCTGCCTCTCAAGGGGTGTCCCTCCCCTACTTATTGGCAAATTGAATGATGTATTTTGTGTTTATTTACTGGATCTTTCTGTTGTGATTGTCACAGTCCCTACTGAGAAACTCAAGACCCTTGACTTTAATGGTATGTTTTTCCTTCTGCTTCCCTGACCATTTTATTGTGCAGTCTTTCATATCCTCCCCCTCCTGCCATGTGTGGCTCCTGCTTGTTTGTGAAAGCCAATTGTTAACTTTTCAGGAACTTCATGAGCTTGTTAATGTCACATTGGTAGCTTGAAACTGGCTATGCTAGAGTATGTACACCACAGAGGCTGGTGACTGTTAAAAATCAGCTCCCCTCTAACCCCAAGAGCATTAAACATTCACCAGCCCCCCTAATGCTTCTACTCCCACGTAATGTGGGTATTGCTTAGGGTACCATTCTGAACTTTCCCCCTCACTTGACACATCTCTCTTTGTCTCCAACACACACACACACACACACACACACACACACACACATATTATGGTTTTAACTGTTATCTGTACCATTATACCTAAGCACCTATCTGCGGACCTGAACTCACTCTAGAGTTTGAGAGCTGTGTACCCAGCCACTTCCTGAAAATGTCTGTTTGGTTTAACAGACACCCTAAGTTCATCACGTCCCAATCTGAACTCATCCTCTGGCTCTTTTCCTATGTCCCTTACTTCAATGAATGGCTCCACTGTCCTGCTTCCATCTATTCCAGAAATTTGCTGTGACCTCTCTCTCCTTTTTTCAGTCATGCCGAGCCCAAGAAGACATTGTCAAAAGGGATTCTAATTCTAGGAGCTAGTTTTTGGGGTGATAACATGAGGGAAATGGTGATTTTGGATGGCACTGTGGTTTTCATTTTGATTCTTAGGCTGTTCAAATTTCTGCAGTGTGGGAAATTTGACATCTGAAATTTCTGCAGTGAAAACAGCATCCTCCTCTATGTTCAGGAAAGGGAGGAAATAAGCTCATGTAAATTAAGCATCTACTAGATGCCAAGACTTTTTAGAAGCTTTTCCTTACATAAGTTGACTTAATCTTCTGGATATTTCTATGACATAGATCTTACCATAATATTCTTGCACACAAGAGAAATTGAGCCTCAGCTAAAACAAATAGCTTGTCCATGGACCACAGCTAGTACGTGGTAGAGCCATGATTTGGACAGGCCAGTGGGACTTCAAGGCTTGTGATCTTTGCATTACCCTCCCCAGTGCCTCTGGCTAGGAGTTTTTGTGTGCATGATACCGGTCACTGGCAACTGAAAGGACCTCTTGCCCTCGCCGCCAGAGCTCCAAAGGCTGTCATGCTTTCTAGTGCTGCCTTCATATTCCCAAAACCTTGCCTGCCCTCCAGTGACCTATGCAGCGTAGGGCCTCCTGAAACACCTTAATGGATGGAGTCAAAGTTCATTCACATGTTTTGGAGTTTTTAGGCTGAAAGGGCCCCACTTTCTTGGAGAATATTGTTAAAAGCATGGTTTTCACACTTTTTTAAGGTCAGACACCAGTATGCACATGCCCGCTGTGTGACTAGCTTGTGCATTGGGCAGGATCAAATGTAACAGGGACCGCATGTAAGGCTGAGAGCTGGTGCCTGGCTTCAGGATGCTGACTCTCCAGTAGGAGATGGGACTTCTACCCATGAAATAGTCAAAGAGTGGTAGGAAGGAAGGTAAGGGCAAGTGTCCTTGTGTTCTTGATAAGTATGTTTCAATAGCTACACTTCAAAGAATGTGTTACTTTTGATGATCAGGAAACAGTCGTGTCATCAAATGTCACTTCATTAGTCACTATAATGTTAAATGTCTCAATTTAATGGAGTGAAAGAGCTAATACATCAGTTGGGCCAGAGGGATTTGAAGGAAGTCCCACAACTCTTTGAAAAGGCTTCTCAGTGAGTCACTAGGCTCCTTAGATAGTGTCTTTATGTTCTCCCTGTGTGAAACTTGATCCTGGTTATGTGTGTCTAACACCCATCCCATCTGTGTTAGTTACACAACTGCTTTATATCATGCACTTTGAAGGAAGCGGAGAACAAGATTGACAAGGTCCCTCTCTCGTGGAGCTTGCATCAGGTGAAGTCAGTTAAAGAAAAGTAAGAAAATATCAAAAGTAAGAAAATATCAAGAAAAGAGGGTAATGCTAGACAATATGTTGGGGGCAATTTTAGGTAGGGTGGTAAAGGAAGTCCTTCCTGAGGAGCTGATACGGATATATTTTTTTAAATTTTTATTTAATTTATTTATTTATTGGCTGCACTGGGTCTTTGTTGCTGCACACGGGCTTTCTTTAGTTGTGGTGAGCGGGGGCTGCTCTTCATTGTGGTGCACAAGCTCCTTATTGCGGTGGCTTCTCTTGTTACAGAGCGTGGGCTCTAGTTGTGTGGGCTTCAGTAGTTGTGGCACATGGGCTCAATAGTTGTGGCTCACGGGCTCTAGAGTGCAGGCTCAGTAGTTGTGGTGCACGGGCTAAGTTGCTCCGCAGCATGCGGAATCTTCCTGGAGCAGGGTTCGAATCTGTGTCCCCTGCATTGGCAGGCAGATTCTTAACCACCGTGCCACCTAGGAAGTCCTGATTCAGATATTTAAACAAAGATGAATGTGCAAGAGTAAGCCAGCCCTGTGAACATCCGGGAGGGAACATTCTAGGTGGGAGCCCATGGCAAATACAGAAGGAAAGACAGAGAGAGAGAGAGGGAGAGAGAGAGAGAGAGAGCCAGACAATATGGCTAAAGCCAATGGACTGAGATTAGATTGAAGAGATAGTTGGGGGCCAGATTTTATTGGTCCTTGTAGACCAGGGAAAGGAGTTTCGATTTGGAGTTTAATTGTGGCGCTTTGGGAAACCTTTGGAAGGCTGCAAACAGGGAAGTGGTATAATCCGATTTATGCTGTAGATATATCATTCTGGCAGCTGTACAGAGAGTGAATTTCAGGGAACAGGGAAAGAGTGTGGGTGATAAGGAGACTCCATTGGAAAGAAGATGCTGGCTTGGACAGAATGGTGGCCGTGGGGTTGGGGAGAAGTGGACGGGTGTGAGATGTATTTTGCTGATGGACTGGATGTGTTTGGTGAAGGAAGGAGAAGATTCCAGTATTTGTCTTCAGCAACTATATGCGTGTTGGTGCTGCTGACTGAGATGTGGTTTCCTCAGATGGAGGTGGGAGAAGGTTTAGGAAGGAAGTGATTTCTCCTACATTCTAGCACACGACCCTGCAGTCTCTGCTAAAATCCTGTCCAAGCTGAGGAGGGTTAGGCTCCCCAGTCCTTTGTGGGATGTCTTTAAGGTGAAAAATTCTTTCGCATATAAACTAGACTCTGCCTTCTTGAAACTCTCATGCATGTGTACATTTTTGTTTCTCTGGAAACACATGGAATACATCTGCTGTCTTCTCAGAAAGTTTTGCCAGATATTTGAATGCCAAGATTCTTGACATTGTTTTAACATATTAAAATTTCAAATCAGTTTGAGTAAAAAAAGCCATGAATTTGATTGTAGTGTATATATGCGGGCTTCTCCAAACTGACTGTGTAATCTCTCTGTGGAATCATGTTACATAGCCTTAGTTTTGAATGAAATGCTAAGCTTTTAGTGGTAACTTGTCACTAAGACCTTTCACATAATTCTTTTTCATCTTTTTTACTTTCTATAATTTACTTTGTACTTAGTTTTAATGTAGTATCTTATTGTAGAGTATAAGAAAAATAGAGATGAGTACCTAGATTTAAAAAATAAACATCATCCAGCATCTCACCACTCAAAAGACCTTGACAGTTACATATTTGGCTTATTTTGTTCAGTATTTTTCTTTTACTTTTTCACAAGGGGATGGTATTTGTACTATACGTTTATATTTCACTTTTTTTCATTTGTATTATAACAACTGTTTAAAAATATTACTTTTAAAGGATTTCTCAGAGAATATATCTCACACTTGCTGAACATTTTTGCAGTCAGTAAGATGATTTATTTATTGCTAGAGCTTTAGTAATTGTTATTAGTTTAATGCCACTGTAGCTGACAGCTTTGGTTAAAATGATTTTTCCATAATTTGGATTATAGCCTCAAGGGGGTTACAGAATCAGAGTGTGGACATTCCTGAAACTCTTTATACAGTGTGACAACACTGAGTTTCCAGCAGGGTGATGCCATTAACTCTCCTTTCGGGGGTGTGCTTGGCCATTGACCACACCCAGGCCTCTGTGAAATATCATTAAAAGAAACATTTGCTGATTTAATAGACAAAACCTGTTTGGCGTTGATAGTCTTGTTTGCATTCTGTGACTTACTAGTGAGGAAGAGTTTTCTCCTGTATGTTTTTTAGTCACGACATTTTCTTGCTTCTGAATTGTCTGTTTTTGCTTTTGCCCATTTATCGGTTGAATCTCTGTTATTTTTAAGACATTTCCATGACTGCCATATCATTATTCCCTCCCTTATCTTGTTATGAAAACATTTATAGGAGATTTTTTTGTGAACTGGAGTCCAACGAACTAGAATGTTAACTATTCAAATTTTGGGTGAGAGGCAAATTGAAAAAAGAAAGATATGACATACTCCACAAGTAGAAAAATTCAGATAGAATGCCGTCTTTCTCCAGCTCTCAGTATAAAACGCATCAAAGCAAAACCTGCTGTATTTAGACATCTGGAAAATGCACTTTGACAAACACCCGCTTGATGACTGTCAGTGTCATAAAGAGACTTTGATATCAAAAATCCACAGAAACTACTGAAATACATTATATATTTTTATGACAAAGCGCTCTTTGCTGACTCATTTGCATTGTCCATGTGATGTGGCTTTAGCATCTTAATACAAAGGAGGGCTCCATTGTCATGTAAATGACACGATGGAATTAATAAAGAGCTCTGGGGAGTCTACCACCTGCAGAGGTAGGGTCGCTGTCTACCTGCCCTGAGCAGTGCTCACACAAGGTTGCTCTTCAGTATTTTAAACATAGAAGCGTTTCCAAAACTTACACATTCAGTGCTTTTATAGCTCTAGAAACACTCTCTCAAACTACCACGGAAGGTAACGAAACATCCTTCACAAGTCTGATTACTATGCATGTAGGTCATAAAAAACATATAGATAGACTCTTTAGCCCTACTTCCAGTAGGTTAAAATGCAACCAGTTCTGTTAGAGAGTTTGATCTTTTGTTTATCAACAGTGCAAGGAAGCGCATACTTTGCCTTCTGATTACAAGAGCTGCAACCACTGGGCTCTTTGTTGTTTGAAGCTATTAAAACCGATCGGCCATCCTGATGGGCTTACCTGTTACAGGGGAGCCGTCTCGTCTAACTAACAATTGCTTGGCAAACTGTGTGTATGAGGCAATAGGCAGAATGTCAGGAATGCTCCTAAGTCTTAGAGGCAGCGTGATGTGTAGAAAAAGTATGAGAGTCGAGAACTGAAAGACTTGGTCTTAAAAGCCAGCCTTACTGCTTAGTACTAGCTCTTCTCTTCTGGGGCAAACTCTTTGACTTCTCTGGCACTCAGTTGCCTCATAAGTGACCTCATAAGCTAGAATTAATAATAGCATCCTGGCCTGAAAGTTGGGGACTGAAAGAGATAATGTATATAAACCGCCTCGGAGAGCACCTGGCCCGTGATAGATTTCCATACGCCCTTGTGCTGTTACTACTGGGGGGCTTATTATTACCTATACCCGTTGCCATCATAGAGGGTTGCTGGAAGAAGAAACAGCGAATGTGGAATAATAGGTAGCCTTGTATTTTGTAAATAGCCTGTATGATATTGAATATCAGCAACCATATCTTACTGAGCACCTGACATGTGCCATGTCCTTGTGCCTTGTGCTAAAGGAGGACAGGAGAGCAAAGTGACCCCTGCTCACTTTTGTCTGGGTTCCTTTGATAGACAGAGCTGTTACTGACAGGGCTTACACATCCACTGATGCTCAAAGGAAACAGGTGTGGCCGTGGGATCTTCACAGGCAGAGCTAGAAAGGACCTCAGGGGCCTGCAGTACAGTGTTGGTTGTGGTTACCAAAGCTGCTCTATCCCATGGAGGCTCAACGTGCGAGCTTGGGAGGAGGGGATCTGTACCCCACTTCCCTCCCACAGGGTCCCCTAGATCTTCAGGAACCACGGAACAAAGACCGCTGACCTGGTACGACCCAAACACCCCAGTTTTAGCATGGTGCAATTGAAACCCCAAGTCTGAGGAAGGCCCCTCTAAGCTGGGGTTGGGCTGAAACTTTCACTCAATGTGTCCACTCTACAGACCCTTAAAGAGCCATAGTGAACTGGCCCCCAGTGGCCAGTGGATTCCGCTGCATCTGCTTATGGATGTTTACTCTCGACCCACCATCAGCAGAAACACGACATGATGTAGTTTTCCCGTTTGTACCTTTTAACCACAGACCACATTCCATTTGCTTTGAATGTTTAATGCAGTATGAAGTCTGAAATTAAGGGAATGCAGGTGAAGAAAACATTAGGCTGTGAAGGTCAAGGAAAAGCTGTGTTTCCAGGGGTTCTTAAGGATGTGAAGAAACTCTCAGCAATAAGATCAGGGAAGCAGCCCTTTGAACCACTGTCTTAAGAAGTCATTGCCAACAAGCTTCAAGGTGAGGAAAGACAGGAGGAATATTTTCCTGACTGCAAAGAGTCAATCAGTTTGATTTCTTAAAAATTAAAAACGTCTGTGCCTCAAGGACATACCCCAATTATACCATAAGAAAAAGCAGAATTAGAAAAAAAATACTTATAAGAAAAGTAAAAGACAAATTCTTAATATCTTTGCTGTATAAAGGGCCATGAGGGAGCCACATGAGTGCTTGTGAAGTCAAGTCCCTTTTCCAGATGTGGAACTGCAGAAATGTAAATAAAGCGTGAGTGAAAGGATGTCCTTTTAGTGAAAGGATGTCATTGGCCAAGGAAGTTGAAATGAAGCACCCAGGGAAATGGAGAGGAGGGAGGGATTTAGTTTTAACCTCTATACCTGCTGCTAGCTGATCCACTATTAATTGCTCCTGACAGGGGATGCAAACACCTTGGTTGTTTTTTTCTTTCTTTCTTTTTTTTAACAGACAATAAACAGCATATATTTAGAGTGTACCATTTGGTATCCCAGTCTCCCAATTCATTCCCCCCCAACCCTCCCCGCTTTCCCCACTCTGTGTCCATGTGTTTGTTCTCTACATCTGTGTCTCTATTTCTGCCTTGCATTTCCTCTTTCATAGTTGTTAGCATTTGCCTCATGTATTGAGGTGCTCCTATATTGGGCGCATATATATTTATAATTGGTATCTCCTCTTCTTGGATGGGTCCCTTGATCTTTATGTAGTGTCCTTTCTTGTCTCTTGTAACATTTTTTATTTTAAAGGCTATTTTATCTGGTATGAGGATTGCTACTCCAGCTTTCTTTTGATTTTCATTTGCATGGAGTATCTTTTTCCATCCCCTCACTTTCAGTCTGTATGTATCCCTAGGTCTGAAGTGGGTCTCTTGGAGACAGCATGTATATGGGTCTTGTTTTTGTATCCATTCAGCCAGTCTCTGTCTTTTGGTTGGTGCATTTAGTCCATTTACATTCAAGGTAATTCTCGATATGTATGTTCCTATTACCATTTTCTTAATTGTTTTATGTTTTTGTAGGTCCTTTTCTTCTCTTATGTTTCCCACTTAGAGATGTTCCTTTAGCATTTGTTGTAGGGCTGGGTTTGGTGGTGCTGAATTCTCTTAGCTGTTGCTGATCTGTAAAACTTTTGATTTCTCCATCAAATCAGAATGAGATCCTTGCTGCGTAGAGTATTCTTGGTTGTAGGTTCTTCCCTTTCATCACTTTAAATATATCCTGCCACTCCCTTCTGGCTTGCAGAGTTTCTGCTGAGAAATCAGTTGTTAACCCTATGGGAGTTCCCTTGTATGTTATTTGTTGTTTTTCCCTTGTTGCTTTTAATAACTTTTCTCTGTCTTTAATTTTTGTCAGTTTGACTACCATATGTCTTGGCGTGTTTCTCCTTGGGTTTATCCTGCTTGGGACTCTCTTCACTTCCTGGACTTGGGTAGCTATTTTCTTTCCCATGCTAGGGAAGTTTTCAACTATAATCTTTTGCAATATTCTCTCTCTCTTCTCCTTCTGGGACCTCTATAATGCGAATGTTGGTGCGTTTAACATTGTCCCAGAGGTCTCTTAGGCTGTCTTCAGCTCCTTTCATTCTTTTTTCTTTATTCTTTTCCACATCAGTGATTATCACCATTCTGTCTTCCAGGTCACTTATTTGCCCTTCTGCCTCAGTTAATCTGCTGTTGGTTCCTTCTATTATATTTTTCATTTCAGTTATTATGTTGCATATCTCTGTTTGTTTGCTCTTTACTTCTTCTAGGTCTTTGGTAAACTTTTTGATCTTTACATCCAGTCTTTTTTCAAAGTCCTGGATCATCTTCACCATCATTATTCTGAATTCTTTTTCTGCAAGGGTGCCTATCTCCTCTTCATTTAGTTGTTTTTCTGGGGTTTTATCCTGTCCCTTCATCTGGTACAAAGTCCTCTGCTTTTTCATTTTCTCTGTCTTTCTGTGCCTGTGGTTTTCATTTCCACCAGACGAAATCCTGCTGATACTGCTTGATACTGCTGTCTACCCTCTTGTGGAGGAAGCTATCTAGGAGGCTCCTGGGTGCTTTCCAATGGGAGGGACTGATGATGGGTTGGGCTGGGTGGGTGGAGCTCAGTAAGACTTTAATCTGATTTGGTGGGCAGAACTCAGTAAAACCTTAATCTGCTTGTCTGCCAGTGGGTGGGGCTGTGTTCCCACTTTGTTGGTTGTTTGGCCTGAGGCTACCCGGCACTGGAACCCACAGGCTCTTTGGTGGGGCTAGTGGTGGACTCTGGGAGGGTTCACGCCAATGAGCACTTCCCAGAACCCCTGCCGCCAGTGCTCCTGCCTTGTCGGTGAGCCACAGCTGCCCCCCACCTCTGCAGGCAACCCTCCAACACCAGCAGGTAGGTCTGGTTCAGTCTCCTATCGGGTCCCTGCTCCTTCCCCCTGGGCCCTGGTGAGCACACTTTTTTGTGTGCCCCCCAAGAGTGGAGTCTCTTTTTACCCCAGTCCTTTGGAGGTCCTGCAATCAAATCCCACTGGCTTTCAAAGTCTGATTCTCTGGGGATTCCTCCTCCCATTGCTGGACACCCAGGTTGGGAAGCCTGATGTGGGGCTCAGAATCCTCACTTTAGTGGGTGGAGTCCTGTGGTATAACTTTTCTCCAGTTTGTGAGTTACCTACCCAGCATTTATGGGATTTGATTTTAATGCAGTTGCTCCCCTCTGACCGTCTCATTGCGGCTTCTCCTTTGTCTCTGGATGTGGGGTGTCTTTTTTGGGAGTTCCAATGTCTTTCTGTCCATGATTGTTCAGCAGTTAGCTGTAATTCTGGTGCTCTTGCAAGAGGGAGTGAGCACATGTCCTTCTACTCTGCCATCTTGATCCTCTCTCTCAACACCTTGGTTTTTGAAGACATAAAAACTTTGGGGGGAATTCCCTGGTGGTCCAGTGGTTAGGATTCGGCGCTTTCACTGCTGGGGCCTGGGTTAGATCCCTGATTGGGGAACTAAGATCCCACAGGTCATGCAGTGTAGCCAAAAAAAGAAAATTAAGATTTTGATAAAAAGTTTATGCCATTTGATAATGCCTTCTGTAATGCATAGAATGAGAGAATTCTATAGTTTTTAGTACTTGGTATTTACGTTTTAATGAATGACATATACACTTACACCCAATGTTTCACATATAACATGTTGAAGTCATTCATTCATTTTTTTCATTCCTTTAACTGCTTCTTGAACCAGACCCTCTGCTAGTCTCATGGAACTTAAGAAGAAAGAAGAAAGACATGGTTCCTGCCCTGAAAAAGCACACGTACGAAACATTCATCCTTAGGAAATAGTCCAGTGTGTGGAAGATGCTAAATTCAGGAAGACATTTATTACAACATTATTTTTAATGCTAAAATTGGAAACAACCTCACTACTTAAAAACTAAGGAAATGATAACTTATAATAAACTTACTGGATGTAGGTATTGAACTTGGTGTTTGTGAGAAAAGTGTTTATGCTATACTAAGTAAACTCTGCACAGTACAGATTTGTATATACTGAATGGTTACAAATATGCTAATAATGAGGAAATGGAAAAAGTACAGCAAAGAAAAAAATAATAAAGGTTGTGGGATGAAATTATGGTGAACTTTCTTTTTCTCTTTGCAATATTTCCTTTTTGTTGAAGTGTAATGATAACAGTTTCCCTTTTTAGTAAGCATACTCTGCTAGGCTTGGTGAGTTTGATATGCATTCGTTCATTTAATCCTTATCATAGTTATATGACAAGTAAGGAAACTGAGGCACTAAGAGTTGAGAGCTTGGATTCCAACCTGGCTATCTAACTCTATGCCCAGTTGTTCCTTCAGAGAGAGAAATTGGTCTGGTTTTATAAATATGAATCCAAGCAGTGGTCCCCAGAGTTCAAGCTCCATGTTTTGCTGATAAGATGGAGATCTTAATAATATCCACTGCCCAAAGGCTGCTGCGGAAAGTATCAAACACAATGATGTTTGTGAATGTATTTTATAAATTTTAAATTTCCACTCAAATGTCAATGACGGTGCATATTCAAAGTAGTTTTGAGTGCCTTAGTTCATGTGTATATTAAATCATTTTAAACATGTTTTTGTTGAAGTGTACAAGTGTAAGTCCGATAGTTTATGTTTTAAATAACTGTTAAGAATATAATTTTTTTTAATTGATGAAAAACTGTACTGGATAAAGTCTATTTTGGAAATTAGTTTTTTCTGCTAAGTCAACACCTCTCTGCTCTTTCTCCCTTTCTCTCTCTGACAGTCTCAGTCCCACCCATTGTGTGATTTTCTTGACTTTTTCCCTTCATTGAACAAGCCCCTTCAAGGTCAAGAAGCTGTTCTGATTTGCACTTTGGAGGTATTTGGCAGCCAAAGGTTTAAATTTTCAACCAGCAGTTGGGATTCTGGGCTTAGATTGCTTTATTATGCTTTATATCTGTTGACTATGAGTAAAAAATAGTTTGTGGAGTAGAATTACAAAGGTGACTCTTAAAAAGCATGGGGAAGGATTATAACCTTAAAACATGCTCACCAAAGCCATGAAAATAGATGAGTTCCCCAAGAGGTACCCAGAAATACCCCTTTATAGGCTTCTAGAATGCATCTGTGAATTCCACGTGGGCCTTGATGACCTCTTGGAGAAAATGGGGAAGAGCTTTGTGTTCTAAGAGTTTATGATGTTTTAGGCTGCATTGTATGCAGCTGACATTTAATTTGAAAATGGTCCATTGAAAATGTCTGGTTTTCATTTGTAGGGGCCCACTTGAAAATGGGAGATTGGACTCTGTGACCTCCTGGTTTCCTCCCAACTCTGAAGTTTTTGAGGTTGTTTGATTCTAAGATAAATGTAAAGTTGATTTTCCAGCCCAACAACCAATATTTGTGTAGGGCTTCAGAACTGACAAAACATTTTTCACACACTCCATCCTGTCTTCAAGAAGGGTAAAGGGAGACAAAAAGCCCTTGTTCAATCTAGGTTAGAATACATAATATACAACACAGTTGGCATATTCCTGGGTGTTGTTTGCAGTCAGAATGGAAAGTAGTGTTCTTGTTCAAGGATAACTATGTGAGAATTAGAATCTTACTCACAGACAACATGTTCTAGAGGCTTATCAAACACCTGTGAAGCAGGTGCCCACATGATGGATAATGCCATCGAAAAAGGAGTTCCAGCAGGTGGGAGAATTTGAGTAAATCATGTCAATTTATTTTTTTATATTTAATTTAAATATTTGGTTTGTCTGCTTCATATATCGACGGGAAAATATTGATTTTTTTTTCTGGGACTCCACACACATTTTCTATGTTCTAAAATGAACCTTGTATGCTGGGTGTGTTAGCTATGCTTTCCCTGGAAATTCAGGGCTGTTCAGAAATGTCAAGGCTAGCTATGGTTATGCCTGCCCTGAATTTTAAAAAATGTAATAACGGAATCTTTTTCTACGGGGACTAAGAAAAAAATGGTATTCTATAATTTTCCTTAGGGACTTGGGTAGATAAGACCAGGCATATGTGGTGTACCCAATCAAAACACAATTTCACAGGTCATGAGTTTGCATGAGATGCAGTCTATCTTGTGGAGCCTGGGTTTGAGTGTGCATGCAGAAACGGGGCACTGATGCAACCCACCAAACACCCTTGGATCCTGTTCATGGAGGCTGTAGTACTGGCACCAGTTCCTTCCTGGTAGGGTCTTCTAGAGGTTGACCAGGAAGCTGTGAGCTGAAAATGGGGCATCGCTGCATTTGCTTCAGGAAGAAGGGAAGGAGATCTCTTTGTCCATTCCTAGACAAGAAGAATGGATATATTACAAGCACTTTTTTTTTCTTTTGTGTGTAGTATGTATACTATGCCAAGTGCTATAGTCCATTTGATAGTCTTTGTGAATTGGGCACCTTCATTTGAGACTGAGGTCAAAGTTCATGGTCTAACCACTGTTCCGTCCTATAACTCACATAATCCGAAATTGCCTCCACGTTGGGATTAATAGACGTGATACTCAAGCCACATGGTAGACAGGGTCTTCCCTCTTTGACCCGTTCCTCTCTGCAGTGTTGACCTTCTGTGAGTGTCCCTCTCTTTTACCTTTCGGGATACGTGACCAGGAAAGTTGAGCCAGAAAACCTCAGTAGGCAGTTTTGCATTGATTTGTTATCAGTCTCATTCATAAAAAAATGTGTGCTATGTATATATTTACATCACTGTGATTATGGTACATATATAAACTTAGGTTACACTTTGTCACTTGAAGTCATGTCCCTGTCACGTTTACCACTGGCTCATTGGGTCCAGTACTTGACTTCACCATTACTGGCTGATGAGTTTGGAGCAAGTTGCTCAACTTCTTAAATCCTTAACTCCTCAACTTTGACGTGAGTATAATATTTCCTTCCTTTTTGTTTTTTGTTTTTTTTCCTTCCTTTTTTTTTAAAAAAAAAATTGAAGTATTGTTGATTTACAGTATTGTGTTAATTTCTGCTTTAAAGCAAAGAGACTTATACACGTGTGTTCTTTTCCACTATGTTTATCACAGGATTGAATAGAGTTCCCTTGTTGTTTATCCATCCTACATACAATAGTTTGCATCTGCTAATCCTATACTCCCAATCTTTCCCTCTTCCACCCTCCCCCACTCCTTGGCAACCACAAGTCTGTTCTCTGTGGCTGTAGGTCTGTTTCTCTTTTGTAGATAAGTTCATTTGTGTCATATTTTAGATTCCACATGTAAGGGATATCATATGGCATTAGTCTTTCTCTGTCTGATATACTTCACTTAGTATGATCATCTCTAGGTCCATCCATGTTGCTGCAAATGGCATCATTTCATTAATTTTTATGGCTGAGTAATATTCCGTTGTATATATGTACCACATCTTTTCTCATCCTTTCATCTGTTGATGGACTTTTGTTGTTTCCATGTCTTGGCTACCGTAAATAGTGCTGCTATGAATTATAGTGCATGTTCGAATTATACTTTTGTCTGGATAGATGTCCAGGAGCGGGATTGCTGGATCTACAATATTTCCTTCTGATAGGATTGCTGGAAGGATCAAAGAGATGATGATTCTGCATGTGCTTTGTAAGCTGAAGACATTATAGACACAGAAGGTATTAAACACACAAGGATTTGGAAAACCTTTGAGGCCGCTTTCAGTCCAAAGATTTACTGAGCTCCATGAAAATGTTGGTCACTTTCAAAAAAGTGTGTGCGTGTGTCTGTCTACTGTTCACGGACCTGTCCGTAAGGAGCTGGATTCAGACAGAGGGGCTTCCTCATTTACAATCAAGGATAATAATTTCTTCATATTTAAATGAGAAAATGAATGTGAGGCTCATAGCACAAGGCCTGGCACGTAAGTAACTCCGAAAAATAGTATCTTTTTCCGTTGAAAATTTCGTTTTGAGTATCTGTTTTGCCGTTAATTAGCGGCCCACCCCCAACTCTAATCATGACACATTCTTTAACTTGGACAAATAAATTGTGACGCGTTCCTTAACTGGGGAAAATGACTTCGCCTTCTCAGCCTCAGTTTCTGCTCACACGCAGTGAGGGTCATTCCCAGCACACGGAGGCCGGGCCGCGCTTCCATAGAAGCATGTATAGTAAGCATCCGGAATGTAAGAAGCTCGAAAAGCTTGAAGTTCTCTGTGCCTTCCTTCCACCCCCATCATCGGGTATGGCGATTTTGAGTCCTGCCTGCAGGACATGCTTGGGAAGGTTTCTTAACTCTCTTGTGGGACTTTCTCACTCACAGCACAATTCCAACTATATTCAATATCTTGTAATAACCTATAATGGAAGAGAATGTAAGAAAGAAGAGAGCTATATATACATACATACATATACATATGTATGTGTGTATAACTGAACACTTTGCTGTACACCTGGAACTAACACAACACTGTAAATCAACTCTATTTCAATAAAAATTAAAACCAAAACAAATACAAGAACAACTCACAAAGGCAAATGGAGCCTTCTGGGGCCAAGTCGGCCGATATGGCCGTGCCTGTCAGACCTTTAGACTAAGGTCTTGCAAGATGCACTGACTATGTTTTTGCTGTTTATTCTTCACTCAGTGCTCGACGGCTGACTCCTTTGCTAGCGTGAATGGAGAACAGATTACTGTCCTCCCACTTGAAGTCACCTGCTTGGCAGGCAGGGAAATGTCTGAGGCAAGTGTGTGACTTAAGTTTGTGTCAGGGGCTTAGCAGTGAGGTGTGTCCCCCAGTGTGTCCTCTGAAGGGTGACAGTCCACTCTGGGTGTCCTTCTGTGAATACTCTCCAAGAAGTGCACTCACATCCCAAGGATGCTTCCTATATCATGGCGCAGAGCTCAGAGCTGCAGGTTGCACGGACGTGGATCTTGTGTCTTTAAAGGCCGAAAGGGAGCCACCGGTGTGTTCATCAAGTCACATTTAGGAGCTGCTTTTCCAGACCTGGAGCCACAGAAATGTCAACACAGGTGGGGGAAATGCCCTTGTGATCACATGCTGAGGGATTTGAGGTCGGGGCCTGGGTGAAGGAAAGGCAGCTGGGTTTGACTCTCTGTGCCTGTTGCTAGCTGATCTCCACTCCTTATTCCCCCTCATTAGGGAGGAGGGCAGCCTCTTTCAACGTAGGAGCTGGGCTGAGCCTTTCGATGAAAAGTTTACGTCCTAGATTCCCATGTCAGACAAAGTTCACGAGTGAGGGAGGTCACACTGCTCAAGAAGATGCCTAGAAATCTGGACTGTTCCTCTAAACAAGGCTCTGATTTTCTTTAAATGCAAATGGAGTCAAGTTTCCTTTACAGCAAAAAGCCTGATTTTGCCCCTTCTCTGTGTCCCAGCTCTGTGAGATGCCATCTAAGTACAGAGCCTCATCTCTGCCTTCAGAGATGGCTCAGTCTCAGGCACAAGCTTTCTGCTTTACAGAACTCACTGAATGTACATCACACGCCTTCCACATGTAAGCTAGACTGCAGAGTGCTGGGGCTCATTTCTGCTCAACACGCTGCTCCAAAGTTTAGTGGCTTGAAACAACTGCTGTTTTATCTGTTCTGAATCCTGTGCCTTGACAACTTTGGCTGCACTGAATTGGGCATCCCTTCTGCTGTTCTTTCTTGGGATCACCGATGTGACTGCAGTCTTCTGGCAGCTCCTTTGGGGCTGGATGGTCACAGGCGGCCTCACATACATGTCTGGCAGTTGGCATTGGGTGTCAATGGGGCCACGTGTCTCCAGTAGGCTAGCTCATGCTTTTTCATGAGGCGGCAGCATTTCAAGAAAGCAATCCCAGTGTACAAGTGACTGTTAAATCTGTACTTGCATCCGGTTTACTAATGTTCTGTGGACCAAAGCAAGTCATGCAGTCAAGCCCAGAGTCAACGGGGGAAGAGACTGTGCCAAGACATGGATCCAGGAAGTATCATTCACTGGGGGCTGCTACGGTTACAATCAGCTACAGGCTCTTACCTCCTATTTGCCTGTGCCTGTGTGGGGCTTGATGCGTCACATATGCTATTTTATTACATTTATATGATAGTTCTTGGAGGTGATATTATTATTCCAAATTTTCTGCGGTTAGTTGAATTACCTAAGTTCATGCAGAATGTAAATGGTCAGGATTTTAACACTGAACTGAATAATTCCACGGAACCAGGATGGACACAGGCCTGGACCAGCAACAATTTCAGAAACAAAAGATGAGGTTTGGAATTGGATCAGGCAGGTGACGGTTGTTTAACAGCTTAGTGTGTGTTAAAGGCTGATCACCCATAAGGGCTAATAATTCAGGAATGTCTTCAGAGAGTTCTATAGATTTTTATTAGAATGGGAGGCATCAGGTTATGAAAAGAGCTAAGTCCAAAATCTGGTAATGCTACTTCTAGTATGTGATTATTTACATTTTATGAGCCCCAGTCATCTTCTTTTTAAAATTTCATGCTAAGGATTAAACGATTGCACGTTTGTAAAATTCTGAGCACAGCATTAGTACCTAGATAGAACCCAGTAAGTGGCAGAGGGAAAAAGAGGATGTTGTAGGTAAGGAGAGCCATTCTGGGAAGGGGGAGGAGATCTGCTAGCAGGCATGACCTTGGGCTCTGTTTGAGTGGTGAGAACTGCCAGTCTACAGCAGTCGTCAGTAGAAAGTAGCAAAGGTTACGGAAGATAAAGCTCAAGTTTGGAGGGCCTTGATGTCCAGGCAGAGGAGGTAAATTTGCCAAGTTGGAAAACGGGGACCTATAGACAGCCTTGGCACCTGGGAGTAACTAAGATGCAGGTGTGATTGCAAACTCAGGCATCCTCAGAACCCAGTGGGTTCCCCACTGTACAAGTTGAAGCTTTTTAATCAGTTCAAATGAGTTCTTGATTTGAGTCCCATAAACACAATAATTTGAGTTTCTTCAAATGTTGGGAGTGAGGCCAATAGCAGAATGGCAATCCACTCCCCTCTTTGTTAATGACCTTGGCTCACACCATGGGCACGACGATTTGTATAGTCATCTTCACTGCAAAGTGCAGATTCTTTTCTATCGATTGAATCTCACTGTGGAGTACCAGGCAGTGATGCCTTGGAGCAGAATTGGAAGAGCCTGGTGTGCACGTTTCTTCCCCTTCTGAGGACAGATATCTGGTGTAGCTCAGAGGAGAATCCTACCTCTGAAAAATGGGTGTTTCTTTGAGTCACCTTAACACAAAACATCACTCCTACAGATAGCTGAAATGATAGAGACTGACCGTATCAAACGGGGAGAATGTAGAGCGATTAGAACTCTCATGTATTGGTGATGGGTGTATAAATTGGTACAACTACTTTGGAAACCTCTTTGGCAGTTCCTTGTAAAGTGAAACTTACACCTACCGCTATGACCCAGCAATTTCACTCTTACATATTTACTCAAGAGAAATAAAAACTTACGTGCACGGAAAGACTTGTACATGAATATTTACAGCAGCTTAAAAAAATAATGGCCAGAAATCATGACAGGAAAAGGGATGAACAGTTTGGATTCATCCCTATAATGGGACAGTACTCAGCAATAAAAGGAATAAACCATGATACACATAATGGCATTGAGGAATCTTAAAAAGTTATATTAGATGAAAGAAACCAGAGCAAAAGAGTGTGAAGTGATCATTCCATTTATATGAACTTCAAGAATAGAGGAGTCTATCTATGACAATTGACCAGAACATTGGCTACCTTTGAGGTGGGGGTAGAATTGACTGATATGGAGTCTAGGAGAATTTTCTAGGGTGATGTAAAGGTTCATATTTTGATAAGGATGGTGGCTACATAGATAAATATATTTTTCAAATCTCAAATTGTAAACTTGGGATAAACGTATTGATATTTCATGGTTGCATAAATATGACTTAGATTTTAAAAATCAGGGCCCATATTCTTTTTTATTTATTTATTATTATTATTATTTTTGGCTGCGTTTGGGTCTTTGTTGCTGCATCTGGGCTTTTTTTCTCTAGTTGTGGTGAGCGGGGGCTACTCTATGTTGTGGTGTGTGGGCTTCTCAGTGGGGTGGCTTCTCTCGTTGCAGAGCATGGGCTCTAGGCAGGTGGGCTTCAGTAGTTGCAGCACGCAGGCTCAGTAGTTGTGGCACACAGGCCCTAGAGCGCAGGCTCAGTAGTTGTGGTGCACGGGTGTAGTTTCTCCACGGCATGTGGGATCTTCCTGGCCCAGGGATAGAACCCGTGTCCCCTGCACTGGCAGGCCGAATCCCAGGGCCCATATTCTTAAATGTAGGAGATACTTGAAAGGAGCTCTTCCTTCACTGTCTTTGTGGTGTAGAAACCGACCCATTGGGCTCAAGTTTGAAACACCATCTGCACTGTATACCATCTCCATGCTTTTGGGAGAGTTACTTAGCCTCTCTGAGTTTCATCTTCCTCTTCTGAAATATAGGGAGAATATATTCATTTATTCTTGCAATCAGTAATCCCATGTGCCTCGTACTGTGTAGATGCTGCGATTAAGATAGTGAACAAGAGAGACCCTTCCCTCCCTCACGGATCCTGTCTTCTAAAGCTGATGCCTATAGGGGTTAAGACAACAGTGGGCTGATGGGATTCTGTCGCAAACTGCAGAACCAATGCCCTGCATGAGGGAACAACCCCTCCTCTACTCTAATTAAGCCACATCATGTAGACATAATGGCCGAGTTGTGCCAGCTTAGTTTTTCAAGAGAATCTGGAAATCCTGGTGGTGAAAGCTTATTTCGTTTACTTTTTTTCCAAAACACATTACAGCCTACACCCTTAGATTTGTGACCTTTTGCAAAGTTCAATTATTCCTGCAATATTTATTTATAAACCCCAATCTGAGGTTTATCCTATCTGATCTTTCATCACTATTTCAATTTTCGTATTAGTAAAATAGAAATATTCAAGTTGTGGAATCGTATAGGAGATGCTTAGTTAGGTAAGTTTTTCTGAGACCCTTGACTTGCAGGATTTTTCTGAATTCTTCCTGTGGTCTTGAAATTTTGCTTTATAGGAAGGTGAGAGATTCTCAATTTCACCCCATCCAATTCTATGCCACTTATGTCCCCATTTGTCAGCAGTGGTCGTGGCACTCACAGAGGTCCCTCAGTTCTGATCATCCTAATCTGAGCAGTAGCCTTTCTCACAGCATTGTAGGCAGATTGTTAAAATGCTGTGCAAAAATGCACTTATTTCTCTTTTAATCAATTTCAAGACTCAGGGTATGCTGTTTCACTATTAATTTTGGCATTACGCTATGAAAGTAGAGTTCGTGCAATATGCTTAGCAAAAGCCAAAATCATAAACATTTTCTTTAAAGGATGTTATAGCTTAAGAGCTGGTTTTTAATCTAGTTTGAGGAATATAACCTGAATTCCTTTACACTTCAGTGTCATATGAGATGTCGAAATGCAGTGTCGTCAGATAAGAATTACTAAGATATTCTCCTTTCCCTGTGATTTCATCTGTGTTATCTTCCCCCTTTTCCCCTATTAGTCAAATTCTAACTACCCTGGCTCTCCTAATTATAAGCAGGGCAAGTGAGAGTAGACAGGTTATTTAACTTCTCGCTGTAATAGCTTTCTTTCTGTAAAATGGCAACAATAATAGTACCTCTATCTTGGGATCTTGAAGACGAAAGAACATAATATGTGGTGCCAAGCACTTTCCACAGTATCCAGAACACAGCCAGCATCTAATAAATGTATTAATAGCGGTTATTATTTTTATGATCCTTTGATGCAGTTAGGATTAGGGCAACTGTGAGTGACAGAATAATACCCCAAATCATAGTGTTTTCAACAAGTTGGAAGTTTAGATATTGTTCACGTGAATGTAGACAACCCAGGGCTGGTATAGATGCACCAGGAGCGGAGAGGGCCAAGACTCCTTTCCTGAGTGCTGCCAACTTCAGCACGCGGGTCCTACTCCATCCACGATGGCTGTTCCAGGTCTGGTCATCCTGTATCAAGACGCAGAAAGGAAGGGAAAAGGGAAAGGAGTGCCCCCTTCCTTTATGTACATCTCCCAGTAGATGCACGCAGTACTTTAACCGATATTCCATTGGCCACATGTCACACTTGTTGCTGGTGAGACCAGAACATAGTTTTTTTTTTCTGAGCAGTCAAGTGCTTAGCGAATATCAGGGGTCCAATCACTGAGAAAGAAGGGGACAACTAGCTCCTTTGCTCTGTCACATTCTTTATAGCATAAACCACATTGTTTTATGAAGTTGTCCTCAGCTACTTAGATCTTTTAGCTGTTTCTTTCCTCTTAGATCACTCAGGAATACACCATCCTGAGTCTGCCTTTTCTTCTCACCAACACCACTACCACCACTGCCTTGTCCAAGCCACCATCCTCTGGCTCAGGATTACTGGAGCAGCCACCAATGGCACTTCTGCTTCTGCCACCAATTTTTCCACCCATGAGGCAGAGTAAACGTTTGAAAATGTAAGTCAGATCATACCTCTTTTCTCTTCAAGACCTTCCAATGGCTTCTCCTATTATTGCGAAGAAAATCTCACATCTTTGCCCTGTCCTGTGAGATCTATAGGCCCCGTCCCCTCTCTTACTGTGACTTTGTCTCCTTCCCCCTCACCAGCCACACCAGCCTCCTGGCTGCTCTTTCTACTCCAAAGGAAGGTACAGTCTTCCCTTAAGGTCTTTGTGTTCAAAGCAGAAAAACAGCCTCAGAGAGGCTAAGTTGCCCAAGGCCATGCCGCTTCAGGGTAATGGAGCCAGGATCCAAAACCAGGTCAGCCTGCCTACACAGTCTGTATCTCTTTACTCAACCCCATTGCATAAATGCTTAATGACTTCATGATTGCTCAGTAATAGATTCTATGGAGGCCATCAGTTCTGAGAAAAGATTGGTCAGCGTTTCTATGAGAGCCACAGGTCCTCTTGCGAGAGAAAACAAGGTCTTCTAGGATCTCTCCCTGCCAGAGCCATTAGAAGCCCTTACTCTAGGCCCTGTACCCATAGAAAATAATGCTTATGCATCATCAGGCCTGAGGTCAGCACACGCTAATTGGATCAGCCATCTTCCTTTCATGGACCAAATGGAAAGATGCTCACTGGGAGTTAAGGTTGGACCTCCTCCGGTCAGTGAACTCTTCTGCTGTTCTTTGTGCTGAATCATTTCCATTTGGCACAGGCAAAATTAGATACAGTTCTTACCCCATTCACTGAGTTGCCTCTATTGCTGAGCATTGAAATTAATGTAAAAGAAATGAAAAGGAACATACTTGCCCTTGAGGACTTCATTTAGATCAGTTATTTAACCTGGGGAGGGGGCAAGTTTTTTTGAGCTTCAGAGAACATGAGACGCCTTTGAAATGATGTGTAAACTCTTGTCTGCCTAGATACATGTATTTGTTTTTCTAGTGAGAGAATACAGAGCTTTCATCAAGTTCTCCGAGGGGTTTAGCACTCCGAAAACGATGAGAACTCTTGGAAATAAAAACTTCTCTAGATGCCTGTTATTTGTTTAGCACAGAGTATATACTCTATGTTACATCGCTCCTTTTAATCCTCAAAACATCCGCATGAGTTAGTATATTACCATAGTAATTTCATAGATATAAAAACTCAGGCCAGAAAGACTCAGTTATTTTTTAATATCATACATAGATTTTAAGCATGGGAATCACATTCCAAATCCAAATCTGTTCTACTCCCAAGAATGTACTCTATTTTCATCCTGACATATATTTTATTAAAGCAGCTTATAGACACATGGTTTTAAAAATTAAATAGTACTCTGTAAAAATGTTTTCTTCTGCTTCCTGCATTGTCTCCTTCCTTTGGGTTTTTCCCTCATTTTTTTGTGTGTTCATTTCTCTGTTTTATATTGGAAACTTTGCTTAAGTCTATGAATCCTTGGTTACCCTTTGATATTAAAGATGTGCTGCCCCCAAAGCTCACTACAAGCTCTGAGGGCAGGTGAAGCTTTTTGCCTAGCAGGTCTTCCCACTAGGGGACTGGGTAACCAACTGGCATTTTCACTGGAATGACCCACATGGGTTTCCAGAGGTTGTTTTCCAGATCCTTCACATTTC
Organism: Hippopotamus amphibius kiboko; assembly: GCF_030028045.1. NCBI lineage: Eukaryota > Metazoa > Chordata > Mammalia > Artiodactyla > Hippopotamidae > Hippopotamus > Hippopotamus amphibius. Next base: position 98,521,122 of record NC_080198.1, on the reverse strand, counting down.
TCCAGACAAGAACTTTGCAACTCCCTACTTAGGGTGTATGAGATCTGCTGTTGGTAGGAGGCAGTTAGCAGTTCTGGGTAGGTAGGAGGAGGGTGGGGGAGGGAACTTTATCATGTAAGTACTCTATAAATAGAGCCCCTGTTTCCATTTTTGTGTTTCACCCACCTTATTCAGGCACACATCTAACTGCTGAGCCTTTCTGGGGATCTGTGGTATAAAGTAGCTCACCTCTCTTTCATATCCCCCTCTGCAGCCTGCCATGTCCTAGGTGTCTCCACTTTTAGTGATGATATCACTATGTCTCTATTCAATGTGCATCTTCCAAAATCTATTAAACTATCTCATCCATTTCACCTCCTCCATTTCCTTTAACCCCTGAAGTTGCATCTTTCTATTCCTTCTCTGTCTCTTCAAATGGACTTTTAATTTCTTTATTTTAATTAACTTATTTATTTATTGGCTGTGTTGGGTCATCGTTGCTGCGCACGCGCTTTCTCTAGTTGCGGCGAGCGGGGACTCCTCCTCGTTGTGGCGTGTGGGCTTCTCATTGCGATGGCTTCTCTTATGGAGCAGGGGCTCTAGGCATGCGGGCTTCAGTAGTTGTGGCACTTGGGCTCAATAGTTGTGGCTTGAAGGCTCTCGAGCACAGGCTCAGTAGTTGTGGCCACGGGCTTAGTTGCTCTGCAGCCTGTGGGATCTTCCCGGACCAGGGCTCAAACCTGTGTCCCCTGCCTTGGCAGGTGGATTCTTAATGACTGCGTCAGCAGGGAAGTCCTTGGATGGACTTTTTAAAGAATGGATGTGGTCCTGTCATGATTCTAAATTGGACGTTTCTAGATTTGTTCTTTCCACTGTCATTATACTATCTCTTGATATCTAACACATAACTTCCAGACTCCGAGAGATACAACAAAGACCTGCGAGGGATTCTTTGTGTCTTATAGTCTTTCCCCCTGATGAAATCATGCCCATAGACTATGCACTTCTGATAGGACCACAAGATTGCACATCCAAGAGGGAGATTACAAAGTAAGGCTTGGAAGTTTAGACTTTTCCTGCCCCGAGGGATCCAGAAAGGTACACTTAACGAGGTGGAGAGAGGTGTATCTAAGACTAGGGGGAAAATTTGAGCAAAACTCTGAAGGCAGACAGGTTAAGGGAGAAAAAAACTGTGTCCAGGAGCTTGGATTGAGGAAAGGAATGTATGGAAGGAAGTATTAATACACAGATCCTGCAAGGCGCCAGGTGGAGGCAGGCCTGGAATGTTTGATTAGAAGTTTGGGTGTGATTTTGTCCTAAGGTGGTGGTTCGTCACTGACATCCTACAAACACATGGTATAAAGAGTGTCTTTAAGAACTGAGGGGCATGGCGGGATTCCTAGAAGGGAAGGAGTGGAGAGCCGAGAGAGAGAGATGGAAACATCCTGGGAAAAGGAGAAAATAAAACTTTGATGTGGGAAGGAAAGGAAATGCTTTGGCACAAGTTGGGTGTGAGGCAAAGGAAAGATTCCAGGAAGAGACTGGACGTCAAAGAGTCAAAGAGGACAAAACGAGGTGTCCCTGACTACCTGATGGGAGGAATGTCTGTCATTTAGGACAAAAGAGGCTGGAAAAATCATTGAAGGGTCTTGAGGTCTGGACTAACCAGGGTGTGTCACATGAACAGGGTTACATCCCAGATGCTGATAAATCTGGGCTTTTCCATGAATCTTTGTGATTTCTGCTCGGATTTGTTTTCCCCTCCCCCTCCCGCTATCAAAGTGCAGACATGTGTAAAATTTTAGAATAAGAACAACAAGATAATGTTGATTTTTCAGTTCAGGCAACATGTGAATATTGAACTCTATGCAGACAAGAGAATTTTCATCATCTATTCACATTCCAGATTAGCTTTTTTTTTTTTTTTTGCTGTTTTCAAAAATGAAGACTCTTCAACATTAATCTGCTTAGCAAATCTTATGAACTAAATTGAAAGCCTTGCAAACCTATTGCCAAGCAGGTGAGAATTGTAGACTTTTCGTAACCTGTTATCCTGGTGTTCATTCCATTTTTTTTTTCCTTCCCAAATAGGGTAGGAAAATTCTGAATATGTTGAAGAGCAAGGAATGAATGGCATCTTTTCGATGCCTCTTAGTACTTGTGTTTTTCACTTTTCAGAACTCCAAATTCCCTTTGAAAATATCAGCCTGCACCCAGCCTCTCCTCACTGGCCATTCCCAAGCTGCCCCCAGCTGTCTGTGTGATGCTGCCTGGAGCGGAGCTGCCTTCTCTGTTGACCAGGGGGATGGGCAGTGCCTCCCAGGAGCTTCCCTAAAGCACAGCTCTGGATGTAGATTCTCATTTCCCGGTAGTGGGGGGTGCTGTTTTTATTGTATGAGCACTCCTTTAGATATGGCAGGATGTAAGGATGAGAAGCCAATGAGAATTCTCTAAATGCCTTTTCTGTGGACGGGTCTGTGCTTTCTTGGGTCCTCACGGGGAATCTTCCTGGAGGTCCCGTTTCTGAGTCCTGATTGTGATGGAACCACTCCACCCATCGAGCCTCGTTCAGTATTTAATCAATCTCGAATCACCGGCCAAGTTGTTGCAGTTCAAATGTCAGTCTTGAAGCCTCGCTAACGCTTTACATTGGCATTTAACATCACGTTTCTGGTCTTTTTTTTTCTTTTTCTCTTTTTTTCTTATTGTCTTGACTCTTAACAAAATGTTTAAGCTTGTTGAAAAAAGCAGATTTTCTCAAGCATTTGCAGTCAAATGAGTAAGCTGATGAATCAGGAACGGACTTAGAAGAGGATTTTCCCCTTTCACGGCATGCATTAGAGCTCAGGTTCGGCGTGGTTGGAAATGCTCGCTGAAGAACTCTGTGTCTCTGGAACCGGCTGAGGAAGGAGCACTGCTCACCAGGGGGAGGCAGAGGGAATTGCCTTGCACCAGAGAGGCGATGTCTTTTGCATAACAATTTAATCCATCAATTTGCTGGTGAATATTCATATTCTAGGGGTAGAAGTTTCAGAGTTTACAAATTTGTGAAAGTAGGAAATGTAGGTCATCATCAGGTAAACGTATTAATTTCTTCTTTGTTTGGCCAAGATCCTCTGAAACTGGGTTTCATGTTTACCCTTTTGCTTTTGTTTACACTGGAATTAAAGCTGGAAGGTTATAGATACTGAACTATTGGTAATAGAAATGCTCTCATGACTTTCATTTTGTGATAGATATGACTTAAAATCAGTTTGCTTAATTATGATCTAAGTGTTGCTTTTGTCTTAATGTTATAGTGCACGCGCTCTCTCTCTTCTATTTGCATATTTCTCTATTAATCAGTAATCCACAAATAGATTAGATAGAACATTAGAGCCAAACCAATATTACTGACGCTAATGATTTATATATACATAATAATTATAATATATAGTGAATATATGTGTGTGTTCCATACACACACATATCTAAAATCACTTTTATGGGTGATTAATAAGTAAACTAAATTTGGAGTGCTTTAATTATATTAAGGCTTTCTAGAGAAAATGAAAAGAAAATTGCTATTTATTCATCTTTGCGGGAAAGAATTTGACTATATAACACATCTCATATATCATGTAATTCTCATAAAAACTCTGTGATGCAGATATGAGAAAACCAAATCACAGAAGGTGAAGGCTATTGCCCAAAATTGTCAAGCTGGACTGAGGGTGTTCTGCTTTGCTAGAGAAATGTGGTCCCTCCATCTCACTATAAGAAGAGAATTACAACTAAATCGTGTGTTATCCTCATCTCCTTTAGGAAGGAACACTTCTCTTTTTTATCTCAAGGTCTTGCATTGGATCACATTGCATCACCTTCAAGGTCTTGCACTGGTCTTATTTTGGATATCATGTGGTCACCCAAAGACCTCCATGGATCACAGACTGGACATGGCCAATAGATGTTCATGGTACCACACTTGCTTTGGGGATTTAAAGTCTCAGGAAAGATCAGGGTCTTGCAGTGCTCCTCACACTTTGGATATCTAATCTGGAGAACCCTAGCTGCTGTCTCAGAGTTATCATTTTCACTATTTTTTTTCCTGGTCTATCTCTTCACTCAATGAATGACCACATCTAGGATTCATATTTCAAAAAAAAAAACTGGAGGTTTGTAGTCCAAGTCTTTACTTCTTATTATGCCATGAAGCAGGTCTTTTCTTTCTGCCTGGGGTGTTCTTCCCACATTATCTGCCTGGTGAACTAATCATCCTTCAGGGACTCTCTCTACAGCCACCTCCTCCAGGAAGTCTGCCTTCTCTGAACTTCCCAGACATAGTCAGTATCTTAGCTCCCATTGCATTGCAAATACTTCTCTGGTACCCCATGTATATTTATTCAGCATCTAATATGTCACATCTCATTGAAGTTCCATTAGCATGGGTTACTCTGTAGTGTAATGCTTTCTTTTCTATCTCCCTCATGTGGCTAGAAGACGGAGATGTCCATTATCTTATTCACTGTCGTATCCCTAGCACCCAGGCTCGTACTGGGACGTGGCTGGCACTCAATAACCATGTGTTGAGATAAGGAAATCTGCCTTCTGTCTTAAAAGCATGCTTTGGAATACATCAGAAATTGGATGAATTAAAGATGCCAAAACTTTGGGCTGTGAGGTTATGGGCAGAGTTAAAAAAGGGACTTCACAGACTTTGGGGTTCAGGCAAAGTTGAGATCACACAGGTTTAAGTTAACATTCCATGTTGCCTCGTGAACAGAGAGGCACTTAATATTCTTCAAGTTAAAAAAAAAACGATGATGGCAATGCTGACCACATGTGCTTGTTACATAAGTGAAATAAAATAATATTATGAGGATTAATTAAGACAGTTTCTAGGACATGAGTTCATCCCATCTGCCCATGAAGTAACTTGGTCATGACGTGTGAGGGGCTTGTGGCATCGTCAGTATTCTAACTCTAGTCTTCTGTGTGCAAAAGCTAGTGGTCGTTAACTTGTATCATTCTGCTTTGTAGAAAAGCACATGTACTTGGCGAGATGAGATTGATTCTCATTATACTTTCATTTGTGTCTAAAAACCAAAAGATAGTGGTCAGACCTTCAAATGGATGTCGTAAAGCAGTGAATGATAGCATCATACTTTCTACACGGTGAGCACTACTTTCATCCCTAAGTGTGCCTGCCCCTGTGGAACCTGAGTATGGCATCCCTTCACCGTGCCACCCAGTAACGGGTGTTGTGATACGGTGTGTAAAAACAGATGTAAATAGTTAACATTTCTTTGAAAAGGAATCAAATCCTCACTTATAGCCTTTATCAAACAGCTGGTTCTTGTAAGCGTCTTCCTGATCTGTGTGCAAACATTACTTTTAAGTGATCAGTTGGCATAATTAGGTAAGATTGTACACTAAAAGCACAATTCTGTTTTCATCTTGGCTGGAAGAAGAAACAAACATCAGGGATGATGATATGACGATAAGTTAGATGTGGGAGATTTTTCCAGCAGCTGCAATACCTTGCTAATCAGCAGAGCTAGTTATTTATTTGTTTTTCTTTTTGTGTTCAAAGGTGCAGCTTTACAGAACCTCAGCCAGAGAGGTAATTAGGAAGTCTGGTACTGGGGGTGCAGATAGCAGCACAGCTGGGTCTAGATTTCTGTGTTTCATCTTCCATTAAGATGTTTTAGTATTTAATTTTTAAAAAAAATTTCTTAAAATTCTTGCATCATAGATTTAAATTAGACGTAGGGAAACTGAACTCAAGACCTGGCTGGGGATGGGATTGGGGGCTCTGACTTCAGAGACAAGATGTTAAATAAGTAGGAGGATGTTAAGCAGAGAAGCCAAAATTGCTTGATGAAGTGGATAGAAAGTGGATGCAGAAAGAGGAGACCCACATCCTGATGTCAGCTGTGCCCATTGGACAGCTCATCAACCCTCTCTTGACCTCATTCTCTGATCCGTAAAAATGAGGATTTGGAAATAGTCCCCAAATGGATTGGGTGCCTGCCATGCATCAGGCTCTGAGGTGATTCTCACCCCGTGGGGCTCAGCTGCCGGGGAAGACAGGCCAGCTGGGCGTAGATCTGTGTACGAAGGACCCTGATGGAGAGAAAGCAGGGTCCATAGGTTAGCAAGACCCACGCGGTGCCTGGAGCTGGACTGGCCAGTGTCACAGCCATCACTGAGGTTACTAATGTGTGATCTTGATGAGAGCACCAGCACCTATCGCACTGGGCTGTTGTGAAATATGGAGAGTATTGCCTGACGCGTAGTTTGTGTCCAATAAATCCAGTTGTTAATATGGGGGCACAGAACAGAGAACTAGGATTATGTAGAGGGTATGGGAAGACCAGACCTCTGAGAGGAAATATTAAACTAAGACACGAAAAAAAATCCAGTGGGCGATTTTAAGGCATCTCCCACTTCACGAGGTTGACGGATATATTCCTCCCCTCTGTAAGACATATGGTGGATGCCCAAGCATATGGTCGATGCCCAAGCATATGGTCAGTAGGTCGTGCTGCCACAGCTTCAATCAATGTTCCATTAACCTACCAACTACCAGGCCCTCTTATGCCAGATAAAAGAGCATCTCCTGCCAGGGGATACAGCCAGTATTTTATAATAACTTTAAATGCAGTATAATCTTTAAACATTGTGAATCAGTATGTTGTACACCTGAAATGTATATAATATTGTACACCAACTATACCTCAGTAAAAAAATTAAAAAGAGCACCTACTGTAAAAGTAATTGTTAATATTCATGGGGCAGATCCTAGGCACAGATAGCAACTCAGGTGTACAAGGACAGGTATGCCCAGACGATCATTTAACCTCTTTTTACAATTCTAATAAGTCTTCTTTTTATGCCCATTTGACAAATGAACCTCTAAAGTGATAAGTAAGAGAGCTAACTCTAGATCTCTTTGGGGCCAAAGCCACCTCATCTAAAAGCTCTTTAGCAGTTTGTCAGGTGGAAAAAGTGATCCGAAACATTCCAGGGAGAGAGAATAGCATATCCAAAGCCTCAGAACAGAAACCAGTTCTAGGATGCTTTGCTTCCAGCACTAACATTTCATTATTTAATTACAGGCCATGAGTTTCACTATAGAAAATGAGGCTCAGAGAACTCAGGGGATTTGCCCTGTGATTTTTACATACAATTTCCTTATCATGATTTTTTGTTTGTTTGTTTTTTTTACATTGGAATGTTTTCCATTCTCAGGTACCAAAAATAAATTTTTTTTCAAATATTCCATGTGCAAGGGCAGTGGTTTTAAAGGCTGTGATCTATTTTCAGACTTTTTGAAAAGCCAAAACCAAAACAGCACTCCTAATATTGAAACACTGCGCTGAAACCCTCAGGATAGCTAATCAATGCCTTCTTGAGGAACAGCACTGTGAATGCTTCTTTAACTGCTTCCAACCCTTTGCTGCACCCCCGCCACCCAGTGAATGGGAGTGGTGACGAAGGAGAAAGGGATGAAGGTGCCAAATGGGTAAAATATTTTGGAGAAAATCAACTCCAGCCTTGCACATCCTCTGTTGGCTAAAATCGTATTTTTCTTCTTTTGCAGTGGTAAAGCATTTTGTGATGTCAACCCATTTTTAAATTATCAAATAATGGTTAAGAAGTAAAAAAACACTGTAAATATTCAAAACATGACAAGACCATTGCTAATGGAAACGGCGTTTGGAGAAATCAGGCTCTAGGGAAAGAAAAAATATCTCTTATACAATCAAACATTATCAGTCTGATCGCTGTCTTTAAGGGATTTTAAAAATCAGATTTCAAAGCTACCAGGCTATTTTAAGTATGTGCTATGCAGAAAAATCTTACTACATTTTCCCTCAATTCTCTCTCCCCCAGCCCCTCAAAATAAGGAACAAATAGGGGTTGGAGTTAGAAGGATGAAGAGTGAGGTCTTTAGATGCAGCAGAGTCACATGGAAAGAAAGTGCTGGGTATGTGAGATTCTTTACTCGGTGCCTCCCCATTTCTCCCAGAGATCACTCTAGGCCTATTTCCTCTTGGCGATCTTTGTCCCGGCAAGTTCACTGCCAGGAAAACTCTGCCCTTGGGTTTGCAGGGGCCTGACTCCTTCCTGCCATTCAGGTCTCAGCTCAAATGTCACTTCCTGAGAGGGTCCCTTGACCTGTACATCTGAAGTCATCACTGATCCTCACAAGCTATTTTTTCCCCTTTCACAGCACTTCTCCAAATCTGCAATGATCCGGTTCCTTTGTTTGTCTCCTTGTCACCCCCACCCCCTGCCCAGCTAAGCTGTAAACTCCAGGGGACCTAGTTGGGTTCCTCACTGCCCAGAGCACTGCCTGGCTCACAGCAGGCACCCAATAAATATTTCTGAGTAAGTGAATGAAAATAAGTGCTTTTAAAAAAGTAAAGTGCCCCATAAATATATTATTATGTGAAAATGGAAATCAGAAAATTTTTAAAAATCTGAAATATTTGTCACATCATTTCTAGATTTTTTTGAGCCAACCATACCATATATTTTCCATTAAAGCCCATTTTAACTTTACTCCTTATGGACTATTTACCTGAGGGCCAATTTCTAGAAGTTTGGGAAATCAATAGTTTCTAAAATAAAGTGGCTTTGCATTTAGAGGAAAAATATATCTTGTTTGTTGGCTGAATATACAGGGAAGAGTCTGCATTGTTTTATATTTGAGAGAAGACAAATGACTAGGTCCCACATTCCAGCCAACAGAATCCAACGGGTCAGAGAGACAAGGGCATGCACAATGCACGTCGGCTCTGAATACTTCAGAGTGTGTGCCTGTCAACATTTGCAGAACTGTCGAATCATGGAATTTCAGCCAAAAAGGAGACTTACGGTTCATTCACTTCCTCCAGTGCCCAAATCCGACACTTGTATCCCTAAATCACTTCTTTAATTTTGCAGCTTGAATCTTCGGAATTAATTTAGCATCAATACTATATTGTTCACACTTGTGTCTTAAAATATTCTCTTGAGGTTTAATTTCTAGACATCATTACGTTGAATAAAAATTGAATTGTGCGTGCTACATCCCAAATTGGAAGGATGGTCCTGATGCTATTGAGGTAGTAAAATTTCATTAAAAAAAATACTGCTTGAAATAAATGCACGCTGTATGAGCTAGGGCCTGGGAATATTTGCTGTGCAGATTTTTGTCCTGAGGGCACGAAGGTTGGGGGCAGGGAAGGGATTTTTTTTTTTTTTTTTTTTACCAAAATTTGACCTAAGGTAGAGAAAGTTTTTTGGGTTCAAATAATAATATATGAGCTGATGATTATGGCAAGTGTATTAGAACAAACAGCCATTTTATTCAAGGTCTTGTTCTAAGCAAATTAGATATAGCTTCTGTTTTATGCAAAATTATGGTTGAAATGATCACTCCTAGAATCCTTTTTAATCTGGAAGGAATCATAAAAGGTCACTTAGCCCAGTGGCTTTCAAATTTTTCTCTATCATCTTCAGAAAGAAATACATTTGGAGGGCATGATCCAGTACACAGACACACAGACACACACAGACACACACACACACACACACACAGAGGCAACCACAACTGAAACAAAAGATTCACAAACAGTTCTCCCCCTCTCCGCATAAGATGCGCTGTTTTCTATTTTTATACTATGTCATTTAAAACATGTTGGTTGTGCTTTTTTAAATTGAGTTCAAGAACACATGAGTTTGGAGAACACTAATCTGGCCCAGACCATTCAAGACAAAGGTGTAGAGAGGGGAAGCTCCATCCCCAAGTTCATACCAAATTCAAGTAACCCTGTCACTAAATCGTGTGTGTTAGTCAACATAGTGTCTTCTCTTTCGTTCCAATGAATGAATGTATAAAACTATAAGAAGGAGCTACAATTTAGTTAAAAAGAAAGAAAATATCTAACATTTCTTGGGTTTAAGTCCAAGTCCTCAGTGGCAAGTTTCCTAACCTCTCTGAGCCCTGGGATACTCATTCTTTATACAGGAACTTAAACCCTCACCATGACAAGCCAACATCTCAACATCACTGTGTTGGCTGAGTATTGAGACAATGTGGATGGAAATGCCTGATAAAACTCCTGGCTCCTGTTCTTCTGTCTTATTCCCTCTCCCCCAAATAATAATAACTTTTTAAGAAAGAACAAAAAGTAAAGAACAAAATACACAATATTGTGTTTTGCTTTCACTACCTGAAAGTCAACCCTCTCTATGGTACTTGCTGGGTAGACTAAGATGGCCACATGTTTGCTAATGGCTCTCTCATCAAGAGGCAGGGTCTATTTCCCCTCTTCTTGAACCCAGGCTGGCCTGTGCCCACCTTGACCAGGCCACTGCAGAAGTGGTGCCAGTTCTAGACCTGGTCTTTGACTGATCGTTTTAACCTTAGTCCTTCGAGTGACAAGCCATCCTGTGGACATGTGACTACACAGCTAAGGGACCACGGGGAGAGGCCCTGATACTACAAGGAGAAGGAGGGGGGCTCAGCAGAGACCAGGCTTCCAGCTGTCACCATGAAGGGGCCAGGCAGGTGGCAAAGTCTCAAGGACCCTCCAGAATAGCCTGACACCAGCTGAATACCACCCTGTTTGAACCCATTTGATCTCACATGGAGTTGAGAATCACCCAGCTAAGCCACTGACCTATAAAATTGTGAAATTTCATAAAATGGTGGTAATTTTTAGCCACCAAATTTTGGGGTAATTTTGAATACAATAATTGATAGCCAGAACTCTTGAGTTGCTACAGATAGTTCGCGTAAGCAGTTTCCTAGAGGCAATATAGCATGGTACAAATTCTGGAGCAAGAATACCTCCATTGAATCTCTATGTACCTCACTTTCCTCATCTGTAAAATGGGGATAATAATATTACCACTTGATATGAGGAATACTTTGAAGATTAAAAAAAGTTAATACCAGTATATATAAAGTTCTTCGAACAGGGTCTTGCACACAGAGAGTGCTTCGTGAATAGGTGTTATTATTCTAGAGCTAGAAATTACGCTTTTGAACACAGAGGATCAGGCTTTCCTGCTTTTAGATTGTGAGAAGGTCTTTGATCTGGGTCTTCAGGTCTCTTGAAATCTGACTTGCAAAAACAATTCAGATTGGGTTTAGGAATGAATATTCCCATGGCACCTAAAAGAGAAAAAGAATTGTAAACAAGGGGCAGAGAGACATGACATTTGCTGGAATGGCATTTAGTGACAGGTCCGCTGTTCTTAAACGTTGTTATTAGCAATGTGAACAAGAGGTTGAATAGCACATAATCACATCTGTGACATCAAATCATGTAGAAGACATGAGAAGACGGGGATTATATCTCTGCATCAGGAGAGAGTAGGAAGGTGTGCTGGGGAAAAAATGAGACAGAACATTAAATGCACTCATGTTCAAGATTTTGAATTGAATCTGTTGCTATACCAATCCTTTCCCCAAAGGATGATTTGAAGCAGTTCAGTTGAACAAGTATTTACAGATGGGGTGCCTGGCACTGTGCTCGAAAGTGTAAACTCCTAGGTAGATAAGCCCTGTCCTTCTCTATAAGGAGCTCATAGTCTTGTAGGCAATGTGGATAGAAGCCAATACAAATTTTACAGGGTGATAGGTGCCAGGAAAAAATGTATGTACAGGGGGTTCCTTAAAAACTAAAAATAGAGTTACCATATGATTTAGTAATCCCAGTCCTGGGCATATATACAGAAAAGACTCTAATTTGAAAAGATACACGCACCCCCCTCAATGTTCATAGCAGCGCTACTTACAAATAGCCAAGATGGGCAACCTAAATGCCCATCAAATGAATGGATAAAGGAGATGTGGTACATTTATGCAATGGAATACTGCTCAGCCATAAAAAAGAATTAAATAGTGCCATTTGCAGCAATATGGATGGACCTAGAGATTATCATACTAAGTGCAGTAAGTCAGAAAGAGAAAGACAAATGCTGTATGATATCACTTATATGTGGAATCTAAAAAATGATACAAATGAACTTGTTTAAAAAACAGAAATAGACTCCTAGACATTGAAAACAAACTTACGGTTGCCAAAGGGAAAATGGGGGAAGGATAAATTAGGAGTTTGGAATTAACAGATACAAACTACTGTATGTAAAATAGGTAAACAACAAGGACCTACTGTATAGCACAAGGAACTATATTCAGTATCTTATAATAACCTACAGTGGAAAAGAATCTGAGAAATAATATATGTGTGTGTGTATATATATTTATTCTTCCTTCCTTCTTTCCTTCCTTTCTTTATTCCTTTCTTTCTTCCTTCCTTTCTTTTTCTTTCTCTCTCTCTTTCTTCGTTCCTTTCTTTCTTTCTTTCTTTTTCTTTCTTCCTCTTTCTTTCTTCCTTCCTTCCTTCCTTCCTTCCTTCCTTCCTTCCTTCCTTCCTTCCTTCCTTCTTTCTTTCTTTCTTTCTTTCTTTCTTTCTTTCTTTCTTTCTTTCTTTCTTTTTCTTTCTTTCTTTCTAATATATATAACTGAATCACTTTGTTGAAATTAACACAACATTGTAAATCAACTATACTTCAATAAAGCAAAGTACATACAGGGTGCATATATACAGATGAGGGAGTGAATGTTTTTACTTGGGATGATGTTTACAGCAATTGAATGTAAACAAAAGATTTAAAAACTAAAGATGAAAATGGGAAATTGAGTCTGTATATATAAAGAGAAGGAAAATAGAATGCTACAAGAGCTTATATATTTGAGAATGAGGTTTGGCTGTGTCCTTCTTTCCGTGAGTGACACAAAGAAAACAGGATGAGTTACAAGTTGTCATCAGAGAGAATGAGAGTTAAAAATCAAGATATAATTGAAGAGGAAAAGTGCTCTATGAAAAAAATCACTGAACTTGGGAAAAATCACTGAGTAAGGGAAAATAGGGGCTTTCCTGGTGGCTCAGTGGTTAGGAATAGGCTTGCCAATGCAGGGGACACAGGTTTGAGCCCTGGGCACTCTGGGCATGCTGCAGAGCAACTAAGCCCGTGTGCCACAGCTACTGAGCCTGCATTCTAGAGCCCGCAAGCCACAACTACTGAGCGCACGTGACACAACTACTGAAGCTCGTGCACCTAGAACCTGTGCTCCACAAGAGAAGCCACCACAATGAGGAGCCCGTGCACCACAATGAAGACCCAACGCAGCCAAAAAAATAAACTAACTAAATACATACATACATACATAATACAAAAAAGGACAATCAGAAGAATTTCTGACAAAAGGAAATTATAAAAAAAAAAAAAAGGAAAATAGACTTCATTGATATCCACACATAGGACATTTGCATTGTCTTTGGAAGTAATAAGATTTTAAGACAAGTATATTAGAGCTCGATGTTCAGTTATCCATTCATTCATCGAAGCTGACACAATGGAAATAACACATCCTCACTGCTGTTCCAAAACCTACAGTCCATCTAGGGAGAATCATTAATCAAATAGTTATGGCAGTATATAATCATAACTTTGTCACCTAACAAGGGAAAAGCAGAGTGAATTGTGAGAGGGGCAACTGGGATCTAATACTGAGGGACTGCCTAAAGGGCTTCTTCTTTAAGAGGATGATGCTTGACTTGAGACTTGAAGAGTGGGTTGCATAGGTAGGAAGAGAAGGGCAGGGTCAGGGCAGTTTAGACAGAAACTACAGCCTGTACAAAGGCCCTGTGGAAGGAAGATCTTACAGAACAGGCTTTGGGGAAAACAGAGGATTTGCTGGAAGGGGTACTAGATTTCAATAAGTACCATATGACCTTCAATAGAAAAGTTTTGGATTTATTTTATTTAACCTCAGTAAAAATTCAGGGTTCCTTAAGACCCCAGTGAAGTATTTTGGATAGTGTAAGCCCTTCTAAACTAGGAGAAACATCTAAAGGAGGCTATACTATGCCTTTTCACCCCCAACAATGCCACTGGTGTCAGGGATAGTTTAGACATGATTTTTTAAAATGTAGTATTTGTTCTACTTAGGATACTAACCAATATGGCTTTCAGTTGGAAACCTGGTTCTAAACCCAGCAGGATTTTGCACTGTCATCACATGATAAATGTGATGAACACAATGAAAAACATAATACTTTGCTTTTAATACTTACAATTAAAAATGTTTATTAAAGTTCATGTTCTCCGGCGCTGTTATAATTTGCAGGCTCGATGTGAACAAATGCTAAATCACATATTTGAATGATCTGAATATATAGAATCATATTTCCACAAATGCTCTGCTTTTCTATACATCAGTCATTGCTTCTTAGAAGGAAAATAAATTTGCTTCTGAATGGAGCACGACTGTTTTTTTTTTTTCTTCCTAGTATTAGACTCTGCATATTTGAATGGGTTGCAAATCCTGTTCATTTTTCAGAAGCCAGTGGAAGCTCCTGCTTCTACAGAAAGCCTTCGTTATCTCTCTGCCTAGCTTGATCTGCATATTTTCCGATACCCGTCACTTTGTACCCCTGATTGTGGCATTTCATTATACCTTATTTTTTTAATTTAACTCTCTCAGGTGCTTGCATTTTTTTCTCATGCTGATTGTATTCCTAGCATGGCAGCTAGCACTTGATAAATTCTCAGTGCGTGTGTCTGTTGATGGAATGGATGCGAGAAAGAAAGGGGCGATAGTGTTGCATTAGCTCAGGCTCTTAAGTTGCAAAAACCAGAATATGGTTCCTATTAATTTAAGCGGGAAGACAATGTATTGGAGCATTATGGGAGTTTTTCAGGGGATGCGCAAGGAAGCTGAGGAACCAGGCTCGGGAGAGTTGGGAATCAGTAGACACCATAGGCTGTGAGCAGCAGAAATAACTTTATGGTCATAGCCAGTTGCAATCACTGTATTGAAATCATCCTTTCTTCCAAATTGTGTCCTGATTTTCAAGATTCTAAGTCATAGGAGAGAGAATCCAACTGTCTGCATCTAGGTTTTCCTTTTGACATGTGGCTGCACTGGGTCAGACAAAGTAAGACCTGGAAGCACAGCCTGCAGGGCTTGCTCACCTTCCATAGGTGATATGTTTAATATAACCAGGTCTACGCATACTGCAAAAGCTAATTTTCCAGAAGAAAATCAAAGTGCTATTAGGAAGATTAGTATAGGTAAGACAAAAATGAAAAAGTCCAGAGCGATATCCATTGCACGTGGAAAGAACTCCACAGTAATGAAATTGGTTTTGAATTTGTCTTGACTTGTAACTGGCTGGTGACCTTGGGTGTGTCATTTATCCTCTCTGGTCCTGTGCTTTCTTACTTATTATATATAATAACCTTGATTTCTCTACCTCCTTGGATGGTTGTTAGGATTATAGAAGATAACATATCTGAAAGTGTTTTGTAAATGAAAAGTGCTATATAAATGCAGAATACTCTTTTTATAGGTTTTTGGTGTATTCTACAACACCGTTATTCAGTAGGTGCTGGCTGAGAGAAACTAAGAGGTTTATTCCTCTCTCAAATATGGAGGCTCCAGAGGAAAGGTGAAGGTGACTTTCTCTTACTTGCATCATGCATTCGAAAAGCAATAAAAATATCACCCATATTTACTGAATGTTCACTATGTGCTGGGATCTCATCTAAGCCTCTTTCTGTATCCAAACTCATTTAATCCTTATAATTACCCTGTGTATTAAATACTATAAATATTACTATCTTACAAATGAGTAAACTGAGGCACATCGAAGCATCAGAAGTATTTCATCAGCATCCCCCCTACTCTACATCCCACGGATAAAGTTTGGATATTAATTTTTGCTTCTTAACCATCTTGCAAGATTATAAAGAAGATTAATGAGAAAGTGTTGGCATAACATTTAGTGTTCCTTGGAAGAAAGCTTCTGGTGAATGCAATTATTGTGGTGCATTTTCATAATAATTAAATATGAAATATTGTAGTATTTTATGCTCTTCTTCTCTTTAATTAATCTTCCATTGCTAACTCACCATCAACTAAGTTTCCAAAGCCAAAGAATTCAGAATAGTTACTCTTTCTTAAGTTTTTTCTCCCTGATTTATTTTATATAAATAAATAAATAAATATATATATTTATAAATCTATATATATGTTTCACCAGTTCCAGTCTCACATATTTATTGTTTTTGCTTTTGTTTTTCCCTTGAGGGTCAGAGCTGTAGGGCTGCAAGAGTTTGAACCCTGGGTCCAAAAGGCATTGTAGCTTCTCTGGTGAGCTGATGATCAGATTTAGATTTGGGGAAACAAAACAGGCAACTCTGTGTTAAAACTTCAGCTGCAACCGCAGAGTTAATGGCCGTGCTTCTTAGATTATAGTAAGGAACCCCTCCTGCATTAAGAGAAAAGGGAAAGGAGAGAGGGAGAGAAGTGATCTGGAAAAAATCTCCCCTGATATCTTGTCACTCACCCAAATGGTTGGTGATAATTGGACAAGGGAGACATTTGTAAGATCAAACAGGGTACACATCCTTAAGAAGCTACATCTCTTGACAATGGAGTGTCAGTCACAGAGGCTGTATGCCTTGCTAATGTCAATGTGCTAAACCTCAATTATCAGAAAATATGACGAGAAATTATAAATGATGGAACAGAAGACTTTATCTAGGTAGTAGAGTTTAAGACTATCAGTGATAATCCCAAATTACCCCACAAGGAAAATAAAGATACAGGCATATTGTGGCATGATTGGAGGCCTAGACAAAAAATAGTTGATAAAAATTAATTGGAAAGATTTTTACAAGCCTGTGAATGAGTTCTAATAATTTTGTTAACTAGAAAAATATATTTTTTGTGTTCATTAGTCAGTCTTCCAAGTTTAAAAAAGCACCTTTAAAATCAAGTGTGCATGTGTATACATAGCTTCACTCTTTCTACCTGCTCTTCCTAACTGCATTTCTATAGCACTCTTCCCCAATGCAAAACAAAATGTTTTACAGGAGACCTAGATATAAGTTGATACATATGTCTGTATTGTAATATAACTGAAATGGCTACTCTGTTAAATTTAACTTTTATATCTCAGGGAGAGCAAGTGTACATTTAGGGGTGGATTAACTGTATTTAAAACATGATATAATTTTACAAAAATAACAGATTGAATGATCATTGTAGAAAATATGGTCTGATAAATGCTCTTTTTCGTAAAGATTTTGTAAAGTTTTTTTCTTTAATTTTATTGGAGTATGGTTAATTTACAATGTTGTTAGTTTCAGGTGTACAGCAAAGTGGATCAGTTATACATATATGTATATCCGCTTTTTTTTGTTTTAGATTCTTTTCCCATATAGGCCATTACAGAGTATTGAATAGAGTTCCCTGTGCTATACAGCAGATTACTATTAGTTATGTATTTTGTATATAGTAGTGTGTATATAGCAACCTCAATCTCTCAATTTATCCCTCCTCCCCCCTGTCCCCTGGTAGCCATAAGTTTGTTTTCTCCATCTGTGACTCTACTTATGTTTTGTAAATAAGTTCATTTGTACCCTTTTTTTTTTAGATTCCACATATAAGCGATATTATATGATATTTGTCTTTCTGTGTCTGACTTACTTCACTGAGGATAACAATCCCTAGGTCCGTCCATGTGGCTGCAGATGACATTATTTTTCTCTTTTTTAAATGGCTGAGTAATATTCCATTGTATACATGTACCACATCTTCTTTATCCATTCCTCTGTTGATGGACTTTTAGGTTGCTTCCATGTCATGGCTATTGTAAATAGTGCTGCAGTGAACATTGGGGGGCATGTATCTTTTCAAATTATGGCTTTCTCCAGGTATATGCCCAAGAGTGGGATTTCTGGGTCATATGGTAGCTCTATTTTTAATTTTTTAAGGAATCTCTGTACTGTTTTCCATAGTGGCTGTACCGATTTACATTCCCACCAACAGCATAGGAGGGTTCCCTTCTCTCCACACCCTCTCCAGCATTTAATGCTGTTTTTAAGTTTCACGAGTGTATAATAGAGGCTTATAATATAGTATGAAAAAGTATAGCCAATAGCAATATTTGAATGCTTGATTAAAAATAATATGGTAGAATGATTTAAAGACTGTTCTATCCAGTGGTAAGTGTCCTCATCAATCTATTAAAAGCATTAACTGAGCAATTACCATAAGCAGAGGGCTCTGCTTGGTTTGGATGAATCAACCTCGGGATGTAGTAATGGGTCCATACCTGACTCCTGATAAGTGCTTGATAAATGTTTGCAACATGAAGGAAGAAATGAACTCAGAAACCTTGAATAACACTGGTGATTTTTTTTGTAATAGATACCACATGCAAAGGCCATCCATTGGATCTGTCCACTTAATCCTTAAGACAAACCTGTGCTGTAATTAATTATTCTTGTATTAAGGATGGGTAGAATGACACATTGTGAAACTTATCTGAGGTCAGACCTCTGGTGGAGGGCGGGGATAATAAAACTGGGACTTGAACCTGGGTTTGATTGCATCTGTTTTGCAGGTTCATGGATTCCCTAGACCTTCTGCGAATTCCCTGAAAACCTTTTTCAAATTTAGCTGTAAATTTTTCCAGAGAGACCATTAATAGCTTTCATCACCTCAATGAGATCTATAAATGAGATACCTTATTTCACTCCCAAATTTAAAGTGCTTGTACAGAATTGAAAAACTAAGATAACACAATAGAAAGATTCAACACACATAGACAAATAGATATGGCCCACCATAGATAATGTGTGATTAATTGCCTGGGAATGTTGTAGGGTTGAAGTGGTAGAAACCCCTGTGGGAGGTGTGATTTGGGAAAATTTCTCCTAGCAAGAGACGTTTGAGATGGGCCTTGGGGAGTACTGCTGTGTATGCGTCATGGAACTGGCTTCCAGCCTTGTGCACGGCCCACGGACTCACCCTCCCTCCCCTCTCCCTTTATAGGAACACTTGACAGCGAGGAAGAATTAATTACCACACATTTCCCTCTGCCTAGAGCCGATTACCTGCAAGGCTGCTCTGCGAACATTAGGCTGCCCATAGCAAGGAAAACGCCATTCGGAAATGTTCTGCTCTGAGCGGATGTCCAGCTGCTCATTTAGATCGTGAACTGTTTGTCAATACTGACAATTAGTGGGCTAAAGATTGCATTGACCACATGACAAGAATCGATAAGGGCAATACATGTTAGTTATTTACCGCCGAGTGTATTAAAGCCTGTAGATTTCTCATAAATCCTTCAAAGCCATCCTGCTATGATCCTCTCGACAACACGCATTGACACATCAATAAATCCTTTTGACAAGGGTGATCTGTGAAAATCAATACCAGTTTATCAGCGATTCCCATGTAGTTCCTTTTTTTTTTTTTTTTGACAGGCCAGTAGAGGTTTAAGATCATTTCCCAAAGCTGGAGAACCTACATGGTGGAGGTACAAGGCTTGATGTCACTGTGCTTGCAGGCACTGACCTTGATTACCGTTCTTTGCCCAAACAATCTTTGTAAATCGCATAGGAGGTAGAGAGGCCCATTCATTGATGGTGGTGATGACTGCAGCTTCTTTGAGAAGTGGGGAGTTAAAGGTCTCAGTGCATCTATGGCTGTGCCTGATCAACCTTTAGTTCCTCTCTGTCTCAAAGAAGGCTAGAGACCTTCCCAGCAGTTACTCACACTTATTCTTTGACAGCCTTTAGCACTGGTGCTCAATAATATCTGCTTGTTGAATAAGTTTGCTTTTCATTTTTTATTATATGAGCTGAATTAAACCTTCATGATAAGCAAAAATACTCACAGTTCAAGTTCATATACATAAATAGTGTATTAGTCAGGATGAGAACAGCTGCTGTAACAAACCAACATCTAAATGTCAATATCCGTATTACATGCAGTTCAATGTAGCTGTTTCTGGACACCCAATGACTTTCCTTCATATCAGGATTCAGGGACCCTAGCTCCTTCCATCTGTGGCTCTGTTATCCTCTAGTATCTGAGTGATTTCAGCCTGAGGGAGTAGAAACAGAAGAGAGAAAGTGAAACCCACTCACTTAAAAAAGAAATCCTGACCTGGAAGTGACACATTTTGTAGGCTTATGTTCCGTAGGTAGGAACTTAAAAAGGGGGCCACGTTGACAAAACAGGGTTTGTCAGTTTAGTCCTAGATGGACAGTCACCTCCCAGGGACAATCCCATTCTGGAAGAAGAGCACAGATTTTCTGGGGAGAGCTGGCCAGAAATGTAGACTAGGACTGGCTACGTCTGTGGCATAAAGTACCTGGGCTACAGACATGGAAATACACCGTTCACATACTTCACAAAGTTTGCTAGCAGTTGGGGGAGACACTCTGTCTGCCCTAAACTAGCAGAATTTGTGCAAATGTTCTTTTCCTCATGGTCAAACCCCCAAAATGCTGATAACCTTTATTTCTCTGGGCTTCCATGGACCTGTGCTTTTGGCATAAAAGTTGCTACATCAAAACTGAATGGTGAAAGGGAAGCTGAGACGAAGCGAGAGAGTAGCACAGACATATATATACTACCAACTGTAAAATAGATAGTCAGTGGGAAGTTGTTGTATAACAAAGGGAGTCCAACTCGAGGATGGAAGATGCCTTAGAGGACTGGGGCGGGGAGGGTGGGGGGGACTCGAGGGGCGGGGGAGTCAAGGAAGGGAGGGAATACAGGGATATGTGTATAAAAACAGATGATTGAACCTGGTGTACCCTCTCCAAAAAAAAAAAACACTGAATCTTAAGTCTCTTCTTTGAAAGTTCTGTTAGCAGCAGTTTTAAAAGTTACTGAAAGATAAAGGGTTCATAATCGTCTCATGTTCTCTCTCTCTCTCTCTGGAATATAATCTCAAAAGAGGCAACTACAGTAAACTTTCAGGCTCCCAGGTCCCCTGGTCATTCATAAAATATACCCCCAGCTATATCTGTCTCAGGGCTTTCTTGCTATCTGCCTTCTCTCCGCCTCTTATAAAAGTCTTTGCTGAACAGCCATGTCTGCGTCTTACTGAAACTAATAAAATTATATCTATCACTCTCTTGAGGAGCTCTATCCAGAGTCACGCTTGAGATCCAAAGACAAAGAGAAGTTTCTGCTGGCATTTTGTTGTGATTAAAGATCCAGGAGTTTTCCAGAGGGGCATATCTAAAGAAAGAGATGTCCAGTAACTTTAGGATTTAAGGGTTTGTTTTTTTTTCTCTTTTTTCTTTTCCTTTCTTTTCTTTTCTCTTCTCTTCTCTTTTTTCTTTTCTTGTCTCTTCTCTGCTCTCCTCTCCTTTCCTTTCCTTTTCTTTTCTTTCCTTCCTTCCTTTTATTGCTCTTCTTCGACCTCCTTCTCTTCCTCTTCATTTTCTTTTAAGTGATCATACCAACTACAATGAGTATTTAAAGTTATCTGATCTGTCATACTTTCTTAAGCATAGAAGCTCCTTTGACATATGGAATTGGGAGAAGAAAAAATGCTTTGGAGAAAGCCTACCTTCCCTTTATGTAGGTTAACTTAAATATTTAAGTTCTGGAGGAAAATTCCCCACTGGTAAGGCATACACTTTCTCAGTAGTCTAGTTTTTTGCTGTGTATTGAAGTCTTTGGCAATTTCCTGTGTGTTGGGGTGACAGATAAGTGAATATTTGGAAAGACACAGGTAAAACAAGACTGACGTGGGGGAAGAGAAAGCTGATCTTTGTGTCTTATTCTTTTAGCCATCTTAGTCTCTCTAAATACAATATTTAAAGAGTACAGCAGTGGGTGAGGTGGGGGATATTCTATTTCCCTACAACTCAGTCCTCTATGAGAATCAGAATGAAAGATCTGGTGGGTTTTCTACAGTGTAGCAAATGAAATAGCTCATGAGCTGTAAGCAGCCAATAATCTTTTGTGATTCACCAATAGCTACTTTTCCTCAGGGAAATTTATGCTAGGCAAGGCAAGAATAGTAAGATAGCAAGAAGAAAGGGGAGGGGTAAAGCAAGGAAAGAATGAGTGAAAGATGCTTCCCATCCTTGCAGAAGGATGTTTCTGTTCTGTTTGTGACACACTGAGAGATTTTTTGCTGTACTTCTTTGTATAATAGACTATTTTTAGCATCCAGTCTTATTCCTGGTTAGAAGGATGACTTTGGGTATTATCCATGATTAATTAAGACCATATGGCTCTTGAAATATTATGAATATAATAATAATAATAAGACCATAACTGTTTACATTTTTTCAAGGCACGATCACCATACATTTTAACCCTGTGAAGTACACAGGCAGGAATTTACTCCTGTCCTACAGATGGGATGATGAAATGACACACATATCTTAGGCTTATATTTCAGGGGTGAAAATTTAAAACAGGGCTACAGCCACATGTAAGAGGGACTTGTCGACTTCCCTGATGGTGCAATGTTTAAGAATCTGCCTGCCAAGGCAGGGGACATGGGTTCGATCCCTGGTCTGGGAAGATTCCACACGCTGCAGAGCAACTAAGCCCGTGTGCCACAACTACTGAGGCTGCGCTCTAGAGCCCGCGAGCCACAACTATTGAGTCCACGCGCCACAACTACTGAAGCCCACGCACCTAGAGCCTGTGCTCCACAACAAAGAGAAGCCACCACAATGAGAAGCCCACCGACTGCACCGAAGGGTAGCCCCCACTCTCCGCACCTAGAGAAAGCCCTTGTGCAGCAACGAAGACCTGACACACCCAATAAATAAATAAATTTATTAAAAAATTAAAACAAAAGGGACTTGTCAATGTAGTCCCGGGATGGGACAGGGTCAGGCCACAAACAGTTTACTTAACTCCCAGTCTGTGACTCTTTTCTGCCAAGGAGATTTGAAATAGGAATATGCTAATGGTAGCTAACACGTGGGGAACATTTGGTTAAGTGCTTTTCATATATTAACTCACTTAATCTTCAGAGCAATGTCATGGTATAGGTTCTGTTATTAGCACTCTTTCCTAGATCAGCAGCTGGAGACCAGGAGAGGTAAAGTCTCTTATCCTTAGTGACTCAACTGGTTGGGGAAGGGGCTGAGAGTACAATCCAGGCAGTTTGCCTGCCAACCTCATGTTCAGAACCTCCCTGTAGCACCAAACCTCCACGGGATGCCTCCTCTCAACACCATAAGCTTCAACATTTGTGCAAGATTCTTGTTGAAGGTGTCCCATGTCCTTGAAGATCCAGAGTTCAGATTCAAGACTTTTCTCTCCCGAGATCTGATGAATTTCTACAGGAAGAGCTTTTATATAATTGGAAGGAAAGTCACCCATAAAGTCGTTCCTCTGCCACAGTCCCTTGCCTTAAAGGCAGGGGGAGCTTCACAGATGACCTGTATCCTGTGGTCCCTCTTGGTGCACAGAACTCAGACCAGCCTGATGGCCGTGTACTGAGTGCCTGCTGTGAGCTATGGAAGACATAAAGATGGGGAAGTGCTGGTCTTGGTCCTGAAGGAGATCACAGTCTCAAGGGGAGAGAGAGATGTGGGATCAGATGGTTATTATATGTAGTAAGTGCTACCATGGAGGTAGCGGCAATGTTCTTCTTGAGCCAGAGATGGGAGGGACTAAAGAAATAAGGGATCAAGACAGTAGGGGTTAACTTGCTGCTCAGAGACTAAAATCAGAGAGCTCTGGGTTCAAGTGATGGCTGGGTTGATTTGTACTTGGGATATATTAGGGAAGTTGTTTTTCTTCACCACGACTCAGTTTCTTATCCTGACAAATCTAGATGATAATGCCACCTTCGTCATGGGGTCCCCTGAGCTGTAGAAAACCGATCCCATAGTAAGTGTTTGGAAAGGTAATAATAACAATGATAACCATCTCAAAAGCTTCAGGAGGCTGTGCCACGTTGTGATGGCATCGCGGTTGATGTGAAGCAAGTTGTCAGGCAGAGAAGGGCGGGCGTCTGAGCTGAGGGAGGACAGTTCCCACACCAGAAATCAGCTCACGTGAATGGGGCCACAGAATAATTTCTCCCCGTAGTTCAGTCCTAAGAACACTGTCTGGCATAAGGCTCCACCTGCCTTTCCCCTCCGCAGGCTTTTCCTAGTCTAGCTGATTCTGCATGTAGTCGGAGGAATCACCGTCCATTGACATAATTGCTATCATAGCATTTTCCTTCCTGAGAACCCGGCAATGGTTCCCAATTGCCTCTTGAATCAGCTTGAATCAAAGTGATCACGGACTCCCAGCCACCTCATGCCCATCCCTCATCTCATCTCTCGCCGTACCCTGGATTTTCTCTCCACTCTAATCAAGGAAGCTAGCTTTTCCCGAGTCTCTACATTATTTTCCATCCCTCCCTCTCCAGGAGAGGGTGACCTCCTTCGTAAGCATTTGACAGAATTTCTAAAGTTTGTGTGTGTATGAGTCTGTGTGTGTGTGTGTGGTGTGATTTGAAAGTGATAAAACACGGAGAAGCACGGTGGGTAGAATTTATCTGGTCACAAACCAATGGCTTTGATCCAGATAGGCATTTGCTGGTGTAGAGTGAACTTTGTTTGCCTACCCAGTGTTTAAAAATATTCAAATAACAGTGTTATGAACTAAATGTTTGTGTTTCCCCCTACTCCAAATTGATATGTTGAAGCCTTAACCCCAATGTGATGCTATTCAGAGATGGGGCCTTGGGGTGGTAATTAGATGAGGTCAAGAAGGTGGGACCCTCATGATGGGATTAGTGTCCTTCTAGAAAGGTCACCAGAGATCTCCCCTCCTCTCTCCACCATGGGAGGACGCAGCAAGCAGGCGGCCATCTACAAGCCAGGAAAAGAGCCCTCACCAGAACTGGACCAAGTTGGCACACTGATCTTGGACATCTAGCCTTAAGAACTATGAGAAAATAAATTTCTATTGAGCCTCCTGATGTATGGTATTTTGTTATGGTATCTCAAGCTGACTAATGCATCTAGTTTTATAGCTGCTAAACACAGAGTAAAAAGGACAAAGAAAACCAAGTAAACAACAAGCAAAACAAAATAAAACAAAAAGACTCAGCAAAGACCTGGCTCTCCTCCCACAGGGCAACAACTGCCTGGAGTGGACAGAGGCCACCCTCCTTCCACAGGAACCTCCAGTTTGCCACAGTCCTCAGTGATTCCTATTGCCTCCCTCTGCTACCCTCCCTCGCACCTGTATATTACCTGCAAGACAAGGGTGGTCATTTGAGCTTTCTCTTCCTGCTTGAGAATCATCTTTTCTTTGTTGGGAACACACCTCCTTGAAGACCAATCACTGCTTTTATTGCATAAATGAAACAGTAAAGTAGCATATGTGTATTGTGTATTCACAAGCAATCTCAGTAAATCTGTGTCATCAGTGAGGTGCAGAGGGCAACTTGGGGCACTTCATTCTTTTGTGCTTATTATTTTGCATTCTGTTCACCCCTGGGTGGGGCCTTTCCAAATGTCTGTTTATCTCTGTCTCTTTTCATTTGTTTCACCCTCTGTGTGTGTGTGCACGCGTGTGTACATAGACATACATATCCACGTGTATGTATTTATGTAAGTCTGATATAAGTATATAAAATATGTCAAATCTAACTGTGTAAAAATATGTATCTTCTCAATTTACACGTTTACATAGATCAATAAAAAATTGCCAACTTTCTCCAAAATGCAATTTATAATTATATTCTAAGTGTGCTCAATCAAGTGATGAAATCGATTCAGTCTACAGGAATCTGTGTGCTTTTTTCAGGAACCTCAACAGTTCCTAAAGGTAGAAGATTGTCGACTCTTTATTCCCAACACCTGACTGATATGGAAACTATGTCAGACCCATATTACTTAATAAAAAAATTAAAATAATAGCAAGCGTTGCTACTTAATGACTAAGCGTTAACTTAAGCAACTGCCCTGTGCCCAGCACTGCCCTAAATTAACTGCTCTCTTCATCTCATTTGGAATGTGAACAAACCTAAAATAAGGAAGATTATTTGTTTTACAGATGAGGAAGTCGCGATATGGCCAAGTTAAGCAACAATAAGACATAAACATAGAGTTGTAACCCAGATTTTCTTACTTCAGCCCAATTCTTCTTCCATTTTTGCCCTATTTTTCATGATTCTGTGGTCGAGACATTATTGGCTATATGTGAGAGCTTCACAGCCATGGCAATGTGGTAGGTTTACACGTCTAACGAATTTTAATTTTAAAATAAAAAGGAACTTTGCCCTGAGGTCAAACCCTGCTTTGTAATTTGAACTCTGAACCATTTTTCTTAAATGATATAAGTTTACACTTGGTCTCTCTCCCCCCAAAATCCTCCTTTCTTGTGAAGTCAGCATTCTTCTAAGTTATCAAGATCAGTGATATTTTTATATCTGATTCCCAAGAAAATGATGACCTCAGTCATTTGACTCAATGACTTGATATAGACTTGGGGACTTTTATTTTTAATTTTTATTTTATTTATTTATTTATTTATTTATTTATTGGCTGAATTGGGTCTTCGTTGCTGTGTGAGGGCTTTCCCTAGTTGCAGTGAGTGGGGGCTACTTTTTGTTGTGGTGGGCTTCTCACTGCGGTGGCTTCTCTTGTTGCAGAGCATGGGCTCTAGGTGCACGGGCTTCAGTAGTTGCAGCACATGGGCTCAACAGTTGTGGCTTGCAGGCTCTAGAGCACAGGCTTAGTAGTTGTTGCGCACGGGCTTAGTTGCTCTGTGGCATGTAGGATTGTCCTGGAGCAGGGATCAAACCCATGTCCCCTGCATTGGCAGGCGGATTGTTAACCAATGTGCCACAAGGGAAGTCTCTAGGCTTGGGGACTTTTAAAATGAAAAGGGGATCGGAGATGAGTCATGAGTGAAAGTGACTAACAAACTGGAGTCAGTGACTTTTGAATCAAAACTAAGCGATATTCCTCAGGGCACGGTAACTCCTGTTATCCCTTGTGTGGTCCAAAAGGGAGGGTGAGTGAGATGTGACGGCTTCAAAGCTGATTTTTTTTTTTTTTGACCTCACTGCTGCATGGCTTGTGGGATCTTAGTTCCCTGACTAGTGATGGAACCTGGGCCCCTGGCAGTGGGACAGTGGAGTCCTAACCACTGGACTGCCAGGGAAGTCCCTGAGATACAACTGCTTCAAATCATTTCTCTAGGATGCCAGCCTTATACAGTCTTTCCTTTAACCAATGAGATGCAAAATGTATTTTTTTCAAGGCCGGTGGCAAAGGTTGACCTCTGGGCCCAGTGACTGCCCCCGAAAGTCCTATGACTCAGCTCCAGTCTCAGGGAAGCATGCAATGATTGGCTATATTTCAGTTTCCTTCAATTCAAAGGATTTTTCCCTGAAAACCTTGGCGTGAGATGAGTACTCCTGGTGGTCAAGAGCTGACACCCGCACTTAGAGCCTCTTGCGTGAATTCTAGAGTTCCCGTCCCACCTTCCCCAACTATGCTCACTGCAGTTCCATTGGTGGCTGGCCACGGGCAAATCTCTCTTCAAAGCTGCCCCATCATTTTCTAGCCACTGCCTGGGACAAGTTCCTTACATTCCTTATGTGAGGGAATTGAAGACTTCAGCATATCATCAGGAGATATACGAGATGGCAGAATCACAAACTCTAGCACTGAATTTCCAAACAAATACTACATCTTAATTCTTACATGCTTGACGTGATAGGATTGCTGCCACCATTTTGTTATAAGACCTTGGGAAGGTTTCAAAACATCTTCGGGTCATTTTCTTCACTTCTCAAATGAGGATGGAAATGGTTACTGCCACATAAGAATGGGGAGGAGGAGGTTTAAGAGAGTGCATAGGAAGCACTTAGTGCTGGGCATGTGGCAAACCCTCAGCATCTTTTAGCTCCTGTTCTTTTCTAGCATCTGTTTTATACTTGGCTGTGTCTCTTCAAACAGAGCTAACTTGTGTTCTGAAAGGTGGACATTTGAGTCACAGGGGGATGCAGCTCTGCAGCGAGTTGCGTCAACCCGGCGCGCACCCAGCTCTGTGGACGGCATCCATCCGCCCTCCTGCCTCGAGCTACCCACAGCAGGTTTTGTTCAGCAAATAGTAGCTGCTGAACGACCACTGACCAGTGGGCATCAGGAGTGGCTGCTGTCCCCTGAGGTCAGCTAGGACTTGTCAGAAGAGAAGTATAGGTGGGATGGAGCCTGCTGCACCTGGTCTCAGCTCATTTCTCCACAGGAAGGCATCAGCTTGTCCCCGCAGTGGAGAGGGTATGGTTTGCACGGGGAGCCGGTGGGCGGTAAGGCAGCACCATCCTTAATGCTCGCTGAGACTCAGAGCTCCGCAGTAAACACCATTTAGCTAATTCACCTGTGCAAGGCTGTCAAGGGAAGGACTTTTACAAATGGAAACCACAGCCTCCAGAGTGGACGCACTTGAGGGCTAGAAATCAGGTTGTCTCTGGGGAATCGTGAGGAGTTACAGGATCCTGAAATTCTATGGTAATTGAAGGCAGAAATGGGACAACACATTAGAAAGGATTTGGGAGTTTGCACTTTTCCTGGAAGCACCTTTTCTAAGTGGATTGGCTCTTTTCCAGCTTGTGGACCTCCGAGGTTCAACAATGTATTTTCTTTTCTTCCTTTCAAATAGGGAACTTCTTTTTTGGTTTTGTTTTGGAGAAAGAGTAGGAAACACTGAGATTTTAGGTGTCCAATTTTATAATTCAATTTCATAGGAAGGGTAATAAAAATTACGATGCTGTGTTGTTGAAAAATGTAATAATTAGTGCTGTGCAGTTAGATCGGACGAGAGTGAAGCAGTACGTGGGGGAGGAAGGTGGCTTAGTGACTTGTCCCCTAAAGAGTTTTCCTAGGAAAATATAGCTAGTATGAGTCCACTTGCCTTCGTCCTGTATTTCTCATTCCCTTAGCTTCCCTCTTCTACTATGCTTCCAGTGCAGTTTATGCATTCAACATTTTTTTTGAGTGTCTTTGTGAGCCAAGCCCCTCTGCTTGGAGTTGGGAAGGTACAAGTAAACAAAGCAAAGCAGGTTTTGGTCCCTACCCTCACAAAGTGCAGTCGAATGCAGGCTACAGACAATTAAGCAGTAATTGCGATGCAATGAGAAAAGTGCTGTGGTTGTGAAGCCCAAGGGGCTCCTGGGAGCCCTCAGGACGGGCATCCATCTAAACCAGACTGAGAGAGGTGGGGGGAGCTGGAGGGAGCCCCATGATGGGTGGGGTGGGGGGCAGGGGCAGGGAGATGGGAGAGAGTCCTGCAACTCACAAAGGCTGGGGGGTGGGGGCGGCAAGGAGCACTGCCCCCAGGATGGGGAGTTTTGACTTCATCCTCAGGGCCACGTCTCCAAAGTCAGGAGAAGGTTTTCCAAGGGGAACAAGGCCATCAGATTTATGTTTAGGAACGCGTCCTCTTCTGTGCCTCTCTGTCCAGTCCGTTTCATTTCACAGCTCTCTAGTGGTCCTACGGTTACTTATGCCCAGCTTCCATTTAGACTTCCTTCCAGACTCACTGTCCAGAGAAGAATGACAAACTGCCAAAGAATAATTTTGTACAAAAGGTAAAATAATGAACCTTATAAATGGAAAACATGTATGTCAAATATTAATGTCAAAGATTAATTTACCTCATCATTTAATGAGGGAACTGGTAAGACGTTACAACCAGTTCAAAGGAGAATTCAAAGAACCACATGTTAATGTGCCTTAAAGGAAAGCTAAAATGAGTTTATAAATGGATGCAGAAACGGGTCTGTCCATGGTACAATAGTCAGCCTCACACACCTGACACACATCTACGGATAAAAGTAATTTGCCTAGTTAGCAGTTTTCCCTTATTGACAGAGTGAGAGAATAACTCAAAAGTGGAGATAACCCAGATGGACAGGAAACTCCTGGATGTTTTCGGTCCATTTCAAAGTTTTTCATAATTTTTCCCGACAGGTTCTGGAGGCCTGTGTTCATTTCTAAGCTCTGCCATTCTAATTTGAACCCTGAAAGTCCAGCCACTTCCCCTTCTGGACCTCAGTCTTTCATTTTAATTTATTCATATACTAGGCATCTGTGTGTGATACTATTTAAACAAAGCAAGCCACTGAAATAGTAATTTATACTCTATGTAGCGTTGTGGGATTTCACAAATAAACACAGGAGGCCGGTTAAAACTGAATTTCAGATAAACATCAAATGGTTTTTGAGTGTATGCATATCTCACATGTTGCCTGGGACATACTGGGACTAAAAAAACATCCTTAATTTGTCTGAAATTCCAGCTTAAACTTAGTATCTCATGTTTATCTGACAATACTACCTATATGCGAAGGGTTAAGCAAGGGATGTAGTATTCAGAGTCCACAAGAGAAGGTGGTCAATTCAAATATCGTATGATATCACCTATATGTGGAATCTAAGAAAAAGGTACAAATGAACTTATTTACAAAATGGAAGTAGAGTTATAGATGTAGTAAACAATCTTATGGTTGCCAGAGGGGAAAGGGTAGGGGAGGGATAAATTGGGAGATTGGGTTTGACATACACACATTACTATATATAAAATAGATAATTAATAAGGACCTACTGTATAGCACAGGGAACTCTACTCAATACTCTGCTATGCCCTATATGGGAGTAGAAGCTGAAAAAGAATGGATATATGTATAACTGATTTACTTTGCTGTACAACAGAAATTAACACAACATTGTAAATCAACTATACTCCAATAAAAATTTTTAAAAAATCAATTAAAAAGAAGAAAGACTTGGAAAGCTCGAGACTCCATGTCACAAGTTTTTGATCGTGTTTTGTTTGTTTCGTTTGTGTAATAATGAATCCTAAGGAGAGAGCTCTCATTCAGTACAAGCTGGGATATAGGCTACATTCCCGAGGGAAAGAGCGGGAGCAGCCACTGCAGCGATTGTTTTCCTTCTCTTCTCTTCCTCCGTTTCACTGGGGTCTGAAGAGTATTTGCTTGTCACAGAAGAGGGCACTGGCCATGCAAGTTCCGTCACCAGGGTGGTTCTCTGCTGGCCTTAGAGAAGAGCTCCATCCCTAGTTAGCAACCAGCTCAGCCTAGGACTGTGTGTCTGCGTGAGGCCAGAGGGTGCTTTGGGTGCTGTGTCGAGTGTTTGGGAGCTCACAGAACACTGTGAGTTGGGGGGACCCATTTCTGGTTCTTCCAGTCTTTTATAGGATTTAAAGATTCACATTGGATGGCCGTTCATTTCCTTTCTTTTTTCCTAATTGTGTGATTGGCTAACAGATGAAAACTCCAGTATTAGGATAAATAAGCATGGCAGAATCTCTGTCACTGGATTTGAAAGAACTGCAGATTACAGAGTCCAGCTTCCCAGGGTAGAAGCAGAGGAAGAAAAGTGTGCAGGAATTCTTCTGTGTTTTAGTGGGAAACGACATTCAGGAGCAAATTCTGTCCTTATGGAGAATTCTAGACAGAGAAAGGTCCATTGGGCACTGGCCCTTAGGAGATGTGGGGAGAGAGAGACTGGGGTATGTTATGGCTTTATCAGAAGTGGTCTCTCTACCAAGATTTCCTGGCAATTAATAACTAGGAAAGTGTCTGTAAAACTGCAGAGTAGATCAAGATTAGTTTTGATGCTGCGTCCTCATGTTTTTAGATTCTCTCTTTCCGTGGAAATTCCTCCCGCTCCTGGAATCTCATTAGTCAGGGTCCTAGGAATTGCTTCTTTCCAAGATCCTAAGTCTTGTCTTTCAGCCTTGGGCTTCCTGCCAGATCGTCCTGATTCCATACTTCTCCAATTGTGAAATGTGGGGCAAGTTACTCTCTATATAATGGTCGCTGGTTACTACTGCATGTGATAATGTTTGTTATGTAGAGAAATGACGGATGGAAAGCCCTCAAGAAGTCACAATGAGGGTATTACATCGAGCAGTTTGCTGTGTACTGATCATGGAGTCATCTAAATACACACATTGGATCCTTATAATAACCCTGTGAGAGGGGTAGCATAATTAATCCCATTTTACACCTAAGGAAACCAAGGCGCAATTAAATCAATTCACTGGAGATTGGACAGCTTTTAAGTGCTGATGCTAATATGTGAACAGGCAGCCTAGCACATGGGACTACAGTATTAACCAAGATGCTCAGAGCCTCTCTTTTCTTTTTTCTTTTTTTTTTTTAATTTTATTTATTTATTTATTATTTTTTGGGGGTACACCAAGTTCAATCATCTGTTTTTATACACATATCCCCGTATTCCCTCCCTTCCTCGACTCCCCCCCCCCCCCCCTGCCTTGAGTCCCCCCCATCCTCCCCATCCCAGTCCTCTAAGGCATCTTCCATCCTCGAGGTAAACTCCCTTTGTTATACAACAACTTCCCACTGGCTATCTATTTTGCAGTTGGTAGTATATATATGTCTGTGCTACTCTCTCGCTTCGTCTCAGCTTCCCCTTCACCCCCCGCCCCCTCCCAAACCTCGAGTTCTCCAGTCCATTCTCTGCATCTACATCCTTGTTCTTGTCACTGAGTTCATCAGTACCATTTTTAGATTCCGTATATGTGAGTTAGCATACAATGTTTGTCTTTCTCTTTCTGACTTACTTCACTCTGTATGACAGACTCTAGGTCTATCCATCTCATTACATATAGCTCCATCTCATCCCTTTTTATCGCTGAGTAATATTCCATTGTATATATATGCCACATCTTCTTTATCCATTCATTTGTTGATGGGCACTTCGGTTGCTTCCATGTCCTGGCTATTGTAAATAGTGCTGCAATAAACATTATGGTACAAGTTTCTTTGGGGATTATGGTTTTCTTAGGGTATATGCCCAGTAGTGGGATTACTGGATCATATGGTGGTTCTATTTGTAGTTTTTTAAGGAACCTCCAAATTGTTTTCCATAGTGGCGGTACCAACTTACATTCCCACCAACAGTACAGGAGAGTTCCCTTTTCTCCACACCCTCCAACATTTGTTGTTTCCAGATTTTGTGGTGATGGCCATTCTGATCAGTGTGAGATGATACCTCATTGTGGCTTTGACTTGTATTTCTCTGCTGATTAGTGATGTTGGATGCTCAGAGCCTCTCTAAAAATGTTAGTAGTTAATATTATTGTTATTATTACTGTTACTATTATTTTTCCTAACTATTCTAGAGAAAATTGGGGCCCAAGAGAGTGTAACAGCTATTCCCAGTTCCCTAGTCATACTCGTTTGGGAAGATTCATAATGTATCTCAACATATTAAGGGATCTAAAAGGTCAGAGAGTAAAAACACCATTTAATTTTTTAAAATAGACTTTAAAAATTTTGGAATACTTTCGGATATACATAAAAGCCACACAGACAGTCCTGAGGATTCCCATGTGTCCTGTACCCGTTTCCCCAGTTTTTAAGATCTGATGTTAGTGTGATACATTTGTCACAACTAATGAACTGATGTTAATGCATTATTACGAGCAAAAATCCGTACTTTGTTCAGATTTCTTCAGCTTTTATGTGATGTTCCCAGGCTTCCACCCAAGACACCAAATACCGTTTAGTCATCATGTCTCCTTGGCGCCTCTTGGCTGGGACAGTTTCTCAGACTTTTCTTGTTTTTGAGGATCTTGATAGTTTTGAGGAGTACTCATCAGATATTTGGCAGAAAACCCCTCAATTTGGCTGTGTCTGTTGTTTTTCTCATGGTTAGACAAGGGGTTATTGGTTTCAGGGATGAAGACTGCGATGTATAGTACCATTCTCATCACTTCATCTCAAGGTACATGTTATCAATTTGCCTTATTGGTGAAAATGTTTAGCTTGATTACCTGCCTAAAGCATTTGTCATGTTTCTGCACTATTAAATTATTCTTGTTTTCCCCTCTTTCTATACCAAACTCTTTGGAAAGAAGTCACTAGGCACAGCCCATGCCTAAGGGGTGGGAAGTTATGCTCTACCTCTTTGCAAGGGGAGTGTCTACAGAAATTATTTGTAACTCTTCCACATATGAAATTCTTCTCTTCACCACCATTCAGTACAGGTTCATGGATGTTGGTTTTATACTTTGGGTTCTAATCCAATAGTATGTATGTCTTTATTCAAATTGTTCCTTCGTTGGCCACTGGAAGCTCTTTCCGTTGGCTCCTGTGTCCCATACCCCCATGAGCAGTGTGTGTGTTTGTGTGTGTGTGTGTGTGTGTGTTTGAGCACTTGCTTACTTTCTGACACCACTAGGTACACCAAGCTCATCTTATATATTCACTGCCCCAGCTCTAGAATTTACCATTTTTTCAAGAAGCCCTGATTCCTTTTATTGGAGAATTGGGTGCTGGGTGTGCTCATTGCTTCGGAGGTGTTATTGCTTCTGGGTCCTCTCAGTGGAGGGAGTTGGAAACCTGATGTATATACACTAACTCATTTAATATCTCTAAGCAAGTGTTTCCCAAACTTCTTTAAACACAAGCCTTCCCCCAGATGCTCAAAACATTGCTTAATATTTCTCAGAATGTTCGTATTCCACGGAATCGACTGACTACATGGTACTACAGCGATAGCATTTGTGTATCTGGGGTTCAACAACAAGTATTAATAACAATAATCATAATAGTAATAGCTGATTATTGACTATTTTGTACTAGGCGTGGTGCTGGTCTTGGAACTTAGGGTAGTGAGATAAACTCTTAGGCCCCTATTCTGAAGGATTTGGTATCTAGTGGACAGTAAATAAACAATTAAATATTGGCACTGTAAGTGATGTGCTAGAGAGAAAGCCAGTGTGTTCTGAGGACCCACGTGAGGGGCCCCACTGCCTGAATAACTGCCTCTGCTCTCTGCCCTCTCCTTGCCTCCCTCCAGTCCATCAGCCAAGCCGAGCCAAAATGGGTCATCAAAAATGTTGCTAGGAAGGGGCCTCTGTCCTTTTGAAATCCCTTCAAGGGCTTCATGTTGGCCTCAGGATAAAGCCCAACAGGGACAGGACTACAATGAGATGTAACAGAAATTAAGGAGGCAGCTGCTCTCAGGTGTGACCTTGCACTTGTGTGACCCTGGGAGTGAGTGCCTCCTTAAATTTTGCCCGGACTTCTGTAGGTGACTTACAAAGCCTTTGATGACTGGGTCTCTGCTAATTGTGGTCTCTAACTACTCTCTCATCACAGGTTCTCTTTTTCTCAGCAACCACACCCAACATCCCTCTCTTCGGGTCTAGATGTTTCTGGAACAATCTTTCTTCTTTTCATCCGACCAATCCCAACTCATTCTGCAGGTCTTGAGTAAAAGGTTACTTGTTCAAGCTTTCTCTGCATGAAGATCCTGTTTTCAAACATGACTTTCCATAGCTCCCTTTACCTGCCTAAAGAGACACTTACTCCATTGATTTTACTTAGCGGACTGTCTTATGTTTGGATTTAAGCTCCTTGAGGGAAGGACCACATCAGCCTTGCTCAGTGTTAATTCTCAGTGCCTGCCACTAGTCCAGGGTGTTCAATATTCTGCAGATGAGCAAGTGAACAGGTGAATGCATGAAGCATCATGGGAAGCTTCTAGGAGCAGGTGATGCTTGAGTTACATCAAGAGAAGAAAAGTTGAGATCTCAGTAAGGCTAAGAACCTTCAGAGTTAAGTTAAATGGTTGATAATAGGTTGAACTATATGAAATTGTAGTTTCTCTAAGTCAAAAATGGTTGCATATTCATAAGGGTCAACCTAATAATAGCTAACACAATTGAACATTTAGAATGTGCTTTAAGGTCTTTGCATGTATTGACTCATTATTGATGCTGTCAATTGAATTAGGTAAATATGCTATTATTTACATTTGAGCAATGAAGCAATTGAGGCACAGAGAAGTTAAGTGACAGATCCAGGGTCACACAGCCTAGTAGGAAATCCAGGCCTCCAGCCCAGAATGTCTGCTTCAGAACTCTGAACCCTTAGCCAATATCTTGAAAGCAAGGAGGATGGGGCACATAGAGGGGCATTAAAGAGGGAATGAAAAGATGAGATGTGCATTTTCCATGAAATAGAAAGTCTGCTGGGCAGATCGAAAATTAGGAGTAGTGGTAGCCACCTTGAGATGGTTAGCAGTTTCTTTTCACATTTTCCTTTAACCAGGTACCTCCTGACCCCCTCTTTCTGCCAACCAAAGTGCCTTTGGCATGTACAAACTTCAGCCTGGCATTTCAAGGGGTTTAAACCCAAACCACACAGGTGGAAGACAGCCAAATGCCTAGCAGGTCCTTAACAAAAAAAAAATTGTTAAAATAAATTTTGGCTTTCTGGAATAAGAATAAAATTGTAACATTGAAAAGGAAAAAAAAAAAAACCAAACTATGCCAGGTTTGCCCAAGGCGTGAGCTCCACCCTGCTGAACCAACTGGAAGCCAAGTGTTTGTGCTACTTGCCATGAGCTTTAAGGTTTTTAGTGGGTTCTAAAAGGGCCCTTTTCTGGCAAGAAAGAAGACTGCTTCTCCCCTTTGCTAAGGCTCTTCTCCGGGAAGTTTGCCAGTAGATTTTGGATACGGTCATATTTAGTGAAAGGGCAAATATGGTGTTTGGCTGTTGGGTCTAAGATTTTATGGAGAGAGTGAGGAAAGGAGCCTCAGGTCCCAGACATGTGCTTTAGTTGCCCTAATGACCCTATGGAGCTTTTGAAGGGCTCAGTGGGCTCCCGCATCTGTGAAATGGGCACGCCATCTGCCCGCTCCACTGAGTGCCGCCTCTCTCCGTGGAGTCCCCAGTCCACATGGTGGTTCTCAGCACACAGTGGTTCAGGCTGATGCCCCACCCTGCTTTGCTCCACAACCACATTGTGTATCCTGTCTGCCCCAGCACAGTGATGCAGACCTCAAAGAGAGGTCACAAAGAGGAACCATGTCAAAGCCTTCGTAATCATTTGTGAATTACTTACATGAAGGATTGAGATCAATTCAGATGTCTTTATTCCCATGAACAAGACACTCTGCTGTTGGTATGAACTAATGACTGCTTACAAGACAAAAATCCCTTTAACTTGAGTAGACACAAATCTTGGGCAAAGAACCAAGTGATTAGAAGTAAGGAGCTTGAAAGGACAAGCTGATAGCCTGATGCCTTGGGTTTCAAGTGGAATTCCACTGACCAAACCTTTCAGTATAATTAAGCGCAAAACACCACCTGAAGGAACACTGAGGATTTGATGTAGACCTGCAGAAGCCAGGAGACTCCGTTGAGGCTCTAAAGTCCCCAGAGGGTGGGGGAAGGTGGGGAGCAGCCTGTAATTGCCTAAATCCTAAGGACCAGGAAAAGGGGAACAAAAGCTCGAATTAAAGGCAAAGTGCATGCCAATTTTCAGCTGCTTTCCTTTTGTCAGCTGAAGGAAACCTAGAGATTCTATTGAGCACATTTAGAAATGAAGTTTCCGGATTTGGAAAATCAAATGCTTGAACTGTACAAAGAAAGTAGTCCCCTCCACTCTCTACTTACGTAACCCGAAATCCTGATACATCAGGCAAGGGGCTGCTCTTCCTTTGGGGCCCGACTCCTTCCCTTTGGAATGAGGAAGGCCTGGCATCCCAGGCCCCTCAGACTGGTGCTTCCCTCCTGCGCTTGTGGGATCTATTTTACTCGCTCGCAAATATATGAGGAAATAAATGTTAGCTCCCCTCAGAGACAGCAAAATGGGACAGAATGGGTGTCCTGGGTAGGAATCAACCCAGCCTGGCAAATCCATAAAATAGGGACAAAACACCCCTCCCTAGGACTTCGGGGTGGAGAGGGTCTTTCTTTTTTTAATAACATTTACCCATTATTTATCACGTGACACGTATGTAGCAGGTTGTCCTGGAAAGACAACACAGGTTAATGCACGTGGAAGGAGGAGGAAGGAAGGAGACACCCAACATTTATGAAGTGACCGTGAAGGACCATCATACTTATATTGTAATCACATAATTTAATTTTACTTCATTTTTGTAAAAATCTATGAAGTAGGTTTTCTACAGATGAGATGACAGTTCAGAGAAGTTGAGCAACTCGCTCAGAGTCACACAGCAACTGTGAGGCAGAGATGAGATGTAAACCCCCAAAGCCATGTTTATTTCTACCACAGTATGTGGAAAATACTTTCAAAGTGCCGTCGTAGAGTGTATCATAACATTCTTTCTCTCTTTCCTCCTCGTAGGGCTTCTTGCAAGAGTTTTCATAAATCCTGCTTGCAAGTCATTGAGTGGAGAGAGCTTTTAATTGCAGAGATGGCCAGAGGAAAGGGAAGGGAACAAGGACGTGATAACCAGAGGAATACCAGGTTTCCATATTTACCTGCCTGGATTGGTAGAGCATTGTCTAGATGCTCGGGCACTTTCCGCATAATCAGGGTGCGTCTTTTGAAAGGAAATGAGAAGTTGCTCAGAAAGAGGAATTAGATAATTGGTTCTGGGGAAGGGGACTTGCTAGACCAAGGGCAGTTTACAACCCCATGACACTTTTCATCCGCTTTAGGATGTGCAATAGTTCTGAAAAAAATCATTCTGTGTGATGCAATGAATATTTCTTTCCTACATGATAGAAATAGAATCTCACGGCTGGGACTCAAGTCAGACCAGAGTTAAAAAAGAAAGAAAAGGGGGGCAAATCCATACCTACCTTATAGGGCTGTTATAAGGACTAAATATTGATAAAGCACTTAGAACAGAGCCTGGCACTTAGTAGGAATGTAGGTATTTGCCAAGTAAAAGTCTGTGGGTTGCCCTGTTGTCTTACTAAGACATGAGTTCCAAGTGTAGTGTATATTCTTGTCATGAAGTAAGGCCTCATTACAGTTTAGTGGATGAAAAACCCAAGGTGACCATAATGGTCTCAAAATATGTGAAATTCTCAAATCCATGCCTATTTTTTTCTAATTGAGTGTGTATATGTTTCTCATTAAGTGTATATGGGAGTGTAAGGAATTACAAAGTCAATATTGAAACTGTTCAACTTCTCCAAAATTGGGAATTCATCTATGTAAGTCTCTTAAGATACATGCATCCCAAGGTTCATTGCAGTACTATTTATAGTACCCAAGATGTGGGAATAAACTAAATGTCCATTGGCAAATGAATGGGTAAAGAAAATGTGATATCTATGTATCTATATGTATAGATATATGTACAATGGAATATTACTCAGCCATAAAAAAGAATGAAAATCATGCCATTTGCAGCAACATGGATGGACCTAGAGATTATCATACTAAGTGAAGTAAGCCGGTCAAAGAGAGATAAATATCACATGATATCGCTTATATGTGGAATCTTAAAAAAATGATACAGGTGAACTTATATACAAAACAGAAATAGACTCACAGACATAGAAAACAAGCTTATGGTTACCAAAGGGGGAAGAGAAGGGGAGGGATAAATTAGGAATTTGGGATTAACATATACACACTGCTAAATGTAAAATAGGTAAACAACAAGGACCTACTGTATAGCACAGGGAGCTATACTCAGTATTTTGTAATAACCTATGAGGGAAAAGAATTTCAAAAATTCTCTTGTGTATCTCTCTATATGTAACTATGGTAGAACTGAATCACTTTGCTATACACCTGAAACTAACACAACATTGTCAATCAGCTATACTTCAATGAAAAATAAATTGAAAAATATAAACAACGCCTTTTGCAGTAAAAAATTAATGCTTCAGAGAGAATTATTACATATAAAAATGTTTGGAGCCTCAAGTTTTAACCATGCAAGTGGGTACCATTTCACGGGGCTCTCTGAAATGCTCAAGTTGGTTGGTGAAATGGATGCATAGAAGCTATTACAGGTAAGCATGTTATGATACCTAAAGGGTCCTTTCGTAATCTTCAATAAAGTGTTGGCTTATCCTTATGCAGCTCCCAACCCCCTTTGCAACAGCGAGAGTGAGAGGAAGTTGCTACGACAAATTACTTGATTAACTGTCTTTCAAAATTAAATTGGTTCTGATCTGGATGTTGTCAAAAAAAAAAAAAAAATCTAAGGCCTGGGGAAGATTACAGTGTTTGTAAGTCAAAAGCAGCTGCTTCTATTTGTCATGGCATTTTGTTTAAAAAAGAAAAATCTTGATTCGACAATCCCCCTTTCAGGTTTGAGTTCACTACAGATGTGAAAAACAGGCAAGGTATTGAAGCACAAAGAACAGGTTTTATCATGGAAATTCAAAAATGCCCTTAACTGTGCCAGTGACTTGAGGTGTCTGGCTTGGCCATCCATCAGAGAAAGCTAACCCATCAGCTGATAATGACAGGTAGTTATGTAAATAGATTTTGGGAGCCAAGCAGTTGTGTTTCCACAGAGAATAGAAGTTCACTGAGCAGAAAGGATGCTAAGAAAAGGCTGATGTGAAGGTGTACACATTTTTCATCTACACACAGTGCTGAACCCTGGGTTGCCTGTTTTAAGTCTCTGCTGAGGACATGCAATTTAACAAGAGGCCCTTTCCTGGTTACCATGGTGCCTTGGATTCTAGACATGTTTCTGTTTCTGGTTCATCCCCAGAAGTAACTTTTTTTTTTTTTAATTAATTAATTAATTAATTTATTCCAGAAGTAACTTTGTAAGAATGTTGAGTTTCGCTTCAGATTAGCTGGGACAAGTAGACAGCTCAGGGGGCCAACATCTCTTGCGTTCTCCTCCAGTGAGTCTGTGGACTCCAGGATGTTCGAACACTTGAAACTTCCCTCCTGGTTATTGAGGAAAATACATATTCATTCCATCAGACTGCTTTGTGTTATGTTCTGGGGAGGCCACAAGATTGCAGGGTCACACAGACCTAACGGAATCCTCTCTTCACCCCTTACTAGTTTTATCATGTAGCAGGTAGGTCAAACTAATCAGGCTCTCCGAGTCTCCGTTTGTAGGATGAGGCCAGTAAGTGCTGACATGGCAAACTTGTGGTGAGGATTCTGTGTCTGCTGTGTAGCGGGGGCTTTCATCACTGGTTGCTGTTATTGGTCGTAGACTTTTGCAAAGGGCATAAAGGGGTAACATTGCATTTGAGGTCACCTGCTGTGTGTCTTCGAGCAGATAACGTTTAGAACTCTCTGAGCCTCGGTCTCCTCATCTGTAAAACAGGAATAACTATACCCATCTCATTGGGGTTTTGTGATGATGAAGTGAAACATTTGGTGAGTGTCTAGAATGTAGTAAGCATTGAGTAAACGGTTTAATGGTAGTTGTGTTATTTTTGTTATTGCTAGTTGAGGACTCTACTATAAATAATGAAATAATGAGCTTCCCTATCACTTTACTCTGTTACATTGATTTCCTAGCATTGGAAAATTTTGTGTAACTCTTCGCTTGTTTCTTGTCTCACTCTCCTATAGAATATAAGTTTATGAGGTCAGGGAGCCTTTCTTTTTCTGTTTCACTGCAATTTCCTCCAGCTCCTAGTTCAATGTCTGGCTCATCGTGGGTGCTCGATAAATATTTGTAGGGCGAATGAAGGAATGAATGATAGAGGCTTTAGGTGGAACACCACTTCCTCCCTCCCTTGGGGATCCCTGGGCCCTGAGCAGTAGCACTGTCTGCCTGATGCCTGGTTGATTGTTCTGCTGTGTGCGCCCTCCTCTGAGAAGATTCTCTCCACCTCTTGGCATCTTCTCAGGCCACCTCCTTCCCCTGCCTGCTGCCCCTCCCCCAACCAGTGTGTGCTCAGGGAATGCAAACTAATTTAACCAAAGCCAAACATAATTAGGAGAGTAAATCTGCTGCTACTGCTTCTGCTGTTGCTGGAGCAGCAGAAAAAAAAAAGTCATAGAGTGCATTCCACAATGAAATCCGGTCTGGCAGCCCCTTTGGACCCCCTACTGTTAATGTAATGGCTGTGCCTTGGTGGGCTGCCTCCTGCCCCACTAGGCTGGGAGGGAAAGAGTTAATTGCACAGTGGCGCCCCTTTGCTGCCAGTCGTGTCCAGATAACATACACCCTACACATGTGCTAGTTCTTAAGTTCACTG
This sequence comes from Hippopotamus amphibius kiboko, assembly GCF_030028045.1. Classification (NCBI taxonomy): domain Eukaryota; kingdom Metazoa; phylum Chordata; class Mammalia; order Artiodactyla; family Hippopotamidae; genus Hippopotamus; species Hippopotamus amphibius. Next base: position 98,479,336 of record NC_080198.1, on the reverse strand, counting down.
TCAATGTCATTTGATGCAAGGCCATGCCACATGCCAGCTGCTTCTTTCCTTTGTTCATTTGTTCCTTTAGTCCCTTTGCTCACGCATTCGTTCATGTGTTCACGCGTTCATCCAATCACCAGCGCTTTTCCAGCTTCTGCTGTTGCGCCGGGCACGGTGCTGGGTATTTGAATTACAGCAGAGAGCAGAAGCTGGTGCAGAGCATGGGTGTGGATGGCTTGGGGGCCTGCAATTTGGGGGAAGACTAGTCCAGGAGGCGCTCCTTAGTTTCTCCTGGCTTCTGCTTAGACACCTGAATAGAGCTCATTCCATAGATCTCCCAGGCACAGGAAGATGGCATTTGAAGAATTAGCATAGCAAGCACTTTCCTCTGACTTTGATTTTACATCTATTTGAGTTGCTGGAGGTGGGGGAACCTGACTACACAGAGCACCCCCTTCCCATCGCCTCCCCTGGAGCCCCCCTTCAGCCATTCCTTGGGTGGTGCCCCCATGGAGAGTATAGTCTCGTGTTAATAGAATGGTAGACAGCTCCTTGGACACTCTTACCATAGGTGAAAGGCTATTGAAGAAGCTCTTGGGACTTTCTTGATGTCACATGTCACACATCTGTCTGCATCTTCATGCCTAACTCGCACACCCAGACTTCACTACTGTCCAGGGAACACCAATCAGGAGCAGAGGAGGGAAGCATCCTAGCAGCCGGAAAGAAGGATGACGAAACACCTGTATCTGAGCTTAGTTACATCCGAACCTGAGTGGTGGGAAGCAAATCCAAATTCAGGTCCTGACATTCCCTTTTCTGGTAGGGGTATTTACAGCGTAGTGAGTGCTTGCAGTAGGTCTTGAACTTCGTTAAGCTTTTTATGCATGGAAGTGCGCTGAATCCTTACAACTGTCCTGCAAAGCTATGAAAGGAGTCCCACCTTTGAGTTACAAAGTCAAGTCTCGACCGTAGGTGGTGACTTGCCAGTGCCATCCATGTACCTTCTAAGTAGCAGAACTGGGGTCTGAATGAAGGTTTGCCCTTAGTTTGCTACTGTGGCATCCTCTTCTTTGTTTATAGTAAGTCTTGTTGCACCCAAGGTTTATGACCTATCTACTCTTGTGTGTTCTCTGTTGGCCATACACTTTTTGAGGCAGGGTTGTGTCTTTTTAAAAATTTTTTAATTATTTATTTATTTATTTTTGGCTGCGTTGTGTCCTCGTTGTGGTGCGTGGGCTTCTCTGTGCCGTGGCTTCTCTTGTGGCAGAGCACAGGCTCTAGACACACAGGCTTCAGTAGTTACAGCACGCGGGCTCAGTAGTGATCGCTCACGGACTCTAGAGCACAGGCTCAGTAGTTGTGGTGCACGGGCTTGGTTGCTCCGTGGCATGTGGGATCTTCCCGGACCAGGGATCAAACCCATGTCCCTTGCATTGGCAGGCGGAATCTTAACCACTGCGCCACCAGGGAAGTCCCAGGGCGGTATCTTTGGGTTCCCTCTATGTCCCCAACCCGTAGCACAATCCCTGACAGAGCATACCTGTTCCATACACACTTATGGAATAAAAGAGGAAACAGAGAAATCAATGCCACTTCAGCACCTGGTACTTCTTCCATCCGCCACAGCAGCCTTGAAAAAAGTCAAGCTTTCTCACAGAGAAGATTTTCACTTCTGTTTTGTGACTTACTTTATTTAAATATCAACAGTGGGTCCCCTCCCTTTTGGGTGCTGTAAGACCACCCCGCTTCCGAGACAAGACAGCTGGGAGCAGGAGGGTGTTGCTGGGTTACCACTCCGCCAGCGCCAGGGATGCACGTGTCCTTGAGGGATCTGGAGCCTGCAGAATGTGGGGTCCAGTTTGGTGTGGGGAGGAGAGTCAGGTGCCTCTGGTTTCTGGTGAAACACGAGTATTTCTCAAGGACAGGAAGCTTCGGCCCTTTGAGGAGTTCTAAGTTGTTCTAAATCTTATATCAGCACTGAGAAGGAGAAGAGAGTGCAGGAGGAGACCTTACGTCCTGCTAGCACGGCTCTTCCCCTTTCTTAGACCTTAATGTCTGTGCCAACCATGTGGCCCTTAGAAATAGTACCGTGATTTCTCTGTCTGCGTGTGTGTTCATGTGTGTATGTTGCCACCCAAGCAGGGAGACTAAAAATTCATTCCTGGTGGGACCTGTTTGCATCCCCAGGCTCTAGAGTCTCAGTACAGGAGAGGGTCGTCATGTAGGGGAAGAAAGGTATCTTTTTCCTCTACCCATCTTAGGTTGTCCCACCAGAGCCCTGCAAGTGGGGCTGATTTACAAGAGAAAAACCAACGGGAGTTTATTCACATGGGAATCACACATCCAAATGGGACCACTCAGTGATGACTGACTCAAAGAGGTGGTTAGAACTTGGACTTACATAGCGTTTTAATGTCAGAAAAATACATTTGTAGAGAAGTGACAAGACAAAGGAAAAGGACTTTAAGTTTCTAGGAGCAGCAAATTGTGGGAAGGTAAATATGGGAAAAGGGCAACTCATGGCAGATAAGGGCCAGTTAGCAAAGTCTGTGATGTTGACTCCTCTGGTGCGAATGAGGGTCTCGAGTTGTCTCTGGTGATAGCTTCTGTCTTTCCTGGTAGACAGGGGAGGGGGAAAATCTTTGTAAATTTAGGTCCTGCCTTTAAGGAAATAGGAGGAGGGCAAGAGGGCTTTCTTGTATCCGCTTCTTCTCAGCGGCCTTCCGTTCTAAATAACGCTTATGCCAAAGCGGCATATTTGGGGGTAGCATATTCTGGTCCCCTTCACTAAAGTCAGCAGATACGTATCAATATGTGGGCCCCACAACTGCCAGGCAGCTCAGGGCTACAGCAGTGAGCGCGACAGATGAAAATGTCTGCTTGGTGGAGCTCACATTCTAGTTGGGGTGAGACAGAAAATAAACAGATAAACATATAGGAGAGCAGATGCTCCAGACTTCTGTGGTGGGTAATGATACCGCCTTCAGCACGTGCCAGCTCTGCTAATGAGTCTCCCTGGAAACGTGAGTGGCTGATAAGAGTATTAAGAACCTAGAAAAGTCATAGTAGTAGATGGGCCGACGTGCGAGTTACAGAAGCCCGTGGATCATGATAGATGCGGGATTCTGTCAATTACATTCTGGCTGGGAAGAAATTCAATTAAAATGTATATGTTGAAACTTTCTTTGTAAGGTATTTGTTCCAGAAACCAGCGCTCCCTTTTAGTGGTTGTTAATATCAGGAAATGAATATCTGATTACATTTTTCGAGGGCGAGTCCCTTAGCAGCAGGTGGAATCTCATCGTATCACAGCTTCTGCATAATTCATTTTGGGGAAAGTCCCTTGAGTTTTGCTTTCAAAAACTTGAGGAGACAAATGAAGCTGGTTTGGGGGTCACAGGAGTTTTTAACCTTTCAGGATAAAGCAAAAGTACCTAATGCGATTCCAGGAACAGACTCTGAAATATGGATTTCTCGAGACACGACAAAGGGGGCTAGGTCATTCTCTCTCTCATCTGGGGTGGGTGTGGAGGGCGAGGCGGAGGGAGGTCAAGCCTGCAGAAAGCCAGCCAGCAAGTATCTCTTCCATGCTGCCTGGTTTACCCGTCATGCACTTCTACGGAACCACATTGCATGCTTGGCTAGAGCTTATCTTCATCACAGGAACGTTATAGAACACTGTTTTCTCTGCTTTCGCCTGGTCCAGCGACTGCCCTGCCGTTGGAGCCAGCATAGGCAATGCCTGCCTGTTGCATCTTGGCCTCCTTGTGGAGCCGGGATGGGCACCTCCTGCTGCATGTTATGGTGATGTGTCCTCCCTTACCACACAGCCCTCTGTGTCTCTGCCGAGCACGAGGGGTTCTCCCGCGAACTGCCCCTGCCCTCTTCTGTTCTGGCCTGGCCTCTGGTGGAACTGAGACTCAGAAAGTGACCGGGAAAAAGCTGGAATTGGTTTACACTTTCTTTGGTCTGGGCTTTTTCTGAGCACTGGGTAACTCTGGCCTGGGGTCCTCAGGACTCTTGGATGCAGCCCTGATTTTCATGCCAGCAGATATTTTCTTTGCAGCACCTTTAATGTAACCACCCAGAGAATTTCTTCCAGGCTTTTAAAAAATAAATGTCTTTGTGCAAAATTAAGGTCATTGAATATATACATACATATATACGTATAACTTTATATAGTGCTTATTTCATTCACTATTGGATCATATGCTCTTTCTATGATATTAACAATTGGAAAATAACTCTTTTCCTTAATTATAAAGCAACACTCATTTGCCTTCGTCCACTTGGGCAGCTATAACAAAATACCATAAACTGGGTGGCTTAAAAACAGTAGAAGTTTACTTTTCACAGTTCTGGAGGCTAGAAGTTCAAGATCAGAGTGCCAGCATGGTTAGGTCCAGGCGAGAGCTTTCTCCTAGTTGCCGAGTACCGTCTTTTCATTTTAACGCCACATGACAGAAGGAAGGAAGAGGCTAGCGAGTTCTCCGTGGGGCCTCTTGTATAAGGGCACTAATCTCATGCATGAAGGCTCCACCCTCATGACCTAAGCCTCTCCCAAAGCCCCCACCTCCTAATTCCATCACATCGGGCATTAGGTCTTATCATATGAATTTTGGGAGGACATTCAGCTCGTAGCACCCATTTATTGCAGAAAATTAGACCCTGTGGGGGACTGGAGGGTATTTAAGTGTAGCAGAGCAAAGGCATGTGGCAGTCTATGCCCAAGGAGTCAGATCTTCAACACTATTTCTTGCTGAAGTCAAGAAAATATGGTAGTGAAGAAAAAAAAGGATGTTTCTGTCATTAGGGAGACTAAAAGCCAGTGCAGAAGTGCGTGAGGTGTATAACAGGCTAGGGATAGAGCTGTTGGGAGAAATCAGAAGGAACGAGATGGATGGGCTCCCATGATAGGTTGGGATGAGACCCCAGAGAGCCTTGAATGGCATCCTGAGGAATTTGAACTTTATTTTCTGAGTACGGGATTTTGTTCAAGATCTTGACCAGTGGAGAGATGGATCAGGAAGAAGGAAAAGCTCTGAGGTTGTTGTTGGGGGCCTGAAGGCTTGAGACCAGCCTCTGAGACCCTGGAAGGAAATGTGTATCTTATCTCCCTCTAAGACTGGGTGGTGGTCTGGAAGTCTGGAACGCCAGTGTTATGTGTTCCTTTAGAAATCACTTCGACCGGTGCATAACCCCATAACTGTGCAAGTGTCAAAACTGAGATCCAGGGAGTGGAGCAAATTAGAAAGACATGGCAACAGTTATCAGAGCATGTCTTTGTGAGTTGCCTATCTCTCCAAGCCTCAGTGTCTTCACCTATAAAATGGGATGGTAGAGTACCAACCTCACAATGTGGTTGACGGGATTAGATGACACAAAGCATGTACATTATTTCACAGTGGTGCTTGGCACCTGTGACAGTCATAGTGACTCTGCAGGTAACAGTGACTACTTTCACTGTCAGCAGTCACTGTCATCACCATCCTTGTCATTATTCATGTGGTGGAGCTGGTGTAGCATTAGCAGCTGATAAAAACTAATGTCAAATGACTAGCCAAAGGCAGATCTTAAGGCATCTTTGCCATGAGCACTGGCCCAGGAACGAGGCCTTAAGAATATTTTCCTGCCTGCTGATGATCTGCCTAGTTTAACATTTTTAAACACAAGACGCTTGAAGATAAATTTTTAAAAAATAATTGTTTCATATCCATGATAATGAGGGCCATGGGCATCCCATGACTGGCTTCTGATGAAGCAGTGTTTGTTCCTGCCCTGGCCTCTTTGGTGTTGTAGTGGATCTAACCTGTTGATTTCCTTCAGCTCCAGGTAGGGACACATAGGACTCTCTTTGCCTGTGGCTGTGTTTCATGCAGAATTAGGACATGGGTTCGTTTAGAGGTTTCCTGTCCAGCTCTCCCTCTGAGCAGATCTGCACCTTCTCCTGTTCTTCCAGCTGATCCCAGTGTGGTCGTGATAAAACACTTCCCATGCAGCACTTACCCAGATGCCAGGCCCCAGTGCCCTGTATTTCTAGCCACTTGGCCCTCCCAGAGGAGTACTTTCTGGGTCTGTGATTTTCACACATGTGCACAGGTGCATGGCTTTCCCTCATGTCCTTCCAGGATCAGAGGGCTCGAAAGTGACAGACACTTGGCCAGGAGAGGAAGGAGGCATAAGAAGATTTAACACTGTCAGAGACATGCTATGTTCCTTACAGATATTCACTCGTTCATTCTGAGGTTTGGTACTTGATAAAGGTTAAGGGGTTTAAGTCACGCAAGAAGTGTTTTGGGGTCCCTACCCCATGTGTTTACGAGAGAGCTAGTGTGTGATACAGGTTCCCCAGGGGCTGATCTCCTTCCTCGCTGGGTGGGGGTTGCTTGCCTGGCCTCTGCTGTGCAGTAGAGGAGAGAGTGTGTCTAGCTTACACCTGCCTGCTGGACAAGTAAAAGCTGTAGGGCCCTTTTATGAAACTCAGGCCCAGAGAGACACTAGACAAACGTGTGTCCCTGGATACTTCATATTTTAGTGACTTTGGGATCTGAACCCATACTGAGAAACTGTGAACAGATTTGGGGGTACATGGCGAGTAGAAAGACCTCTGGAGACAGCCAGGCTTGGATCTGAGTTCTGAATGTGCTTTAATGTTCTTGGACTCAGTTTCCTTATCTGTAAAATGGGACAAGTGATCCTCTATCTTAAAATTTTGTGGGAATTAGACATGAAGTATGCGGAGTGCTGGTACCATATATTAGCTAGGTAGACTACCAGCTAGTAATTATTCAATAAATTTCATTTGTTCTTATTTCTTTGCTGTCTACATAGAGAACTTAAGTTCTATGAGATAGGTAGTGTTGTTATCTCCATTTTACAGATGAGGAAGTTAAAACACAGATGTTAAGTAACTAGCCAACATCATACACTAAGTAAGAGGCCCAGCTGGGATTCAGATCCAGGCTTCTGGTCCTAAATCCATGTCCTTAATCATAATGCTATTCTGCCTTTTGCAGGAAGGCTGCTAGTTCAAATGTACTGAGGTGGCCTGTAATTAGTGTATTCAAATCTTGAGATCTGGATGGAGTTGCGTGAGTATCAGGAGGTGAGCAGAGGGACTTTCCTGCTGGTCCAGTGGTTAGGACTCCACGCACCCAATGCAGGGGCCCGGGTTCAACCCCTGGTCGGGGAACTAGATCCCACATGTGGCAAAAAAAAGATCCTGCATGCCCCAACTAAGATCCATTGCAGCCAAATATATATATATATATATATATATATATATATATATATATATATTTTTTTTTTTTTTTTTTAAAGGAGGTGAGGATAAAGAGGTGAAGGCAGCCAGCTGATTGCTGGGGGCCTTGTGGGCTATTCTGAAGACTGCCTTTTCCTCTGCATTGATTGGGAAGCTACTGGGGGCATTTGAGTAGAGATGAGACATGATTTGTGTTTTGAACCCCTGTATTTTAACTCCCTCTCTTCTTCTTAATAATGGCTGGAATTTACTGAATGTTTACTGCGTGCATTATTATGCTAAGTGCTTTACGTACACTTTCTTATTTAATTCTTAAGCCAAATTTCTGAGGGGGCAGTTACCAGCCCCAACCTACAGATGAGGAAACTGAAGCTTAGAGAATTTCAGGACTTGGTCAAAAGTTCCAGAGCTTGTAAACAGTATCATCCAGTTTGGGTTAAAACAAAGTCTGCTTGGTTCTGAAACCAGGGCTCTTTTTCTCTCGCATCTCCAAAGAGTTTCTTATCTGGCGTTCCATCCTGGGCCACAGACGTAGCTCCAAATGGTCCACATCTCATTTAAAGGGAGGCCCTGGAACTGACTTAGTGCTCCAGTGGAGACTTCTCAACACGGAGGAGAGGGGATTTCTCTTAATGTCACCTGCTGTTAAATCCCACCGAGCTCCTTCACGGTGCACCTGGAGAAGGTGTGATGGTGACAGAGACACTCATGAAAACTAGAAGTCTCTGAGCTGGTTGACCTGAATTCTAGTTTCAGGTGTCCCAGCAACTAGCTGTGTGATCTTAAGCACCAGTGCTTATCCAACTATAATCAAGAGTGTCTGTGAATTTGTGTTTTAATGTCTGTCTTCTCAGGAGGCTTCGGAGCGTAAGGTCCGTGTTTATCTCATTTCTGGCTGTATCCTCATTGCTTGGAGCAGTGTTTGACGCATAGCGGAAGGCCAATTTCCATTCAAATGAAAACTAATAATGGCTGGTTATGATGGAGTGCTTTTTCCCTACTGGGCACACTGCATACATGTCCCTATGTCATTGAATCATGGCAACTATTTACAGGTGGATATTATCATCATCTCCACTTTACAGATGAGGAAATTGAGGCCAGCAAGTCTTAGCAACTCATTCAAGATCACACAAATAAACACATAATGAAGGTGGTCTCAGTATCAATGACCTTGGATAGAAAATTAGAGACTTGAATTAGCACACGTAGGGTCCTTCCAGTTCTAAAATTAGACCTAAAGAACCTGACTCCCAGCCTAAAGCTTTTTCATCCACATCTCATTGTCTCCCTATAGCTCAGAGGAGGGAACTTTTAGGACAAATGCATGGTTTTCACAAAGCTCATTTTATATCTTTCTTTGTGTTCCCTTTTTCAGGGAAACACCATGGGACGAATGAGTTAGCCTGGCCATCTAGCTGTAGGGGGTAGTGAGCTGGAAAGGAGTCTCTTTGCAGAACTTGGCTTAGGTGGCCCAGGGATTTGAACTTGGGCTGCTGCTGGCAGGACTCCTCACTGCTGCTCAGATGAGCAATGGTTATGCAATCTGCTTTCCCTCCCCAAGTGCACCGCAGGATGCCTGGTCTTCTTGAAATAACTCTCATTTAAGAATCTGTCTTTTCTGAAGCAAATGTGTCGTCTGAACCCTTTTATGGCTTTATGGAAATCTAAAGGCACTTTCGAAGCACGTATGGCCCGGGTTTTCCTGCCTGTCTTTTTCACTCACACTGTTACCCACATAGGAAGGAGACTGGGTGACAAGTTAAATATCTCTTTGACTTTAGCCCCATCATCTTGGGGGATGAGAGGAAATGAAACTCTGTCTTTTGAGAAAGAGTTGAAAGACTCAGGGTTGATTAGGCTGGAGAAGAGGAAGGGGTATGGGGGCCATGGCTGTGTCCTCAAATACTTGAAGGTCATTTTTTAAAGAAAGAGACGAATATCAGGACCCTCAGTTGGTGGGTCCTTCCAAATCACAGGCTGGAAGGACTGTGCCCTAATGCTGAGTAGCCAAGGAAAATGCGTGACTGGGGTAAGCTAATTTCCCCCTCACCACCTTATGGTTCCCCCTTCAGTTCACTTGACTGAACAGAACAGCCAGCAATGTCCAAGAATTTCAGGCATCTATTGAATGCTTATTCTAGATTATATGCAAGGTTCCTGCCATTCTTAACTTGCTATGATAATCCCACTAGTAGAAATTAAATGTGAAATTCTTTTGACTTCTTTCATTTTCTTCTTCAAATTGCACAATCCTCTTCCATTTTTTTTAAACAGTTAAAATGATGAAAATAAGGCAGCCTCTCTATTTGCTGTCACAGAGTTTATTTTTTTCCTTGTTCATTCTTTTGACAAATGTTATTGAGTGTATTGCCCTATGCCAGGCACTAGGATTAGAGAAAGGTGAACTTACTCAGTATCCTTAGGCAGCAAAAAGTCTAGAGCAGGAGGCAGACGATAAACACAGGAGCAAATAAAACAAACAAAAATGCCATTATTTGTAAAAGTGGTATGAGGAAGACAGACTGAGTCTAAATAGAGGAGAGATGTCCTCCTTGTGACAAAGCTGATTTGACAAGGCCTCCCTGAGAAGGTAACATTTAAGTTACTTGAAGAACGAGGAGGTACAAGCCGTGAGGAAAAATTGTATTTGTACATCAATGAAAATACAGACCTCAATCCAGTTTATTTTTTTTCTCCTGCAAATTTATTAGCTCTGTATCAGGTCTTTCAATTTTCTTCATGCAATTCAAAAAAAAAACATTTATTGAGCACATCCCATGGTCTCGAACTGTGCTGTATGCATTATTATTTTTAAATGTAATATATATTTTAATCCTATATGGTAGGAATTGACATCCATGAGGCAATGGCCACTAAGATGGTTAAGCTATTGGTCTACAGCGAGATGCCTAAAAACGATTAGAGCTCAGATTTGGACTCTGGGCTGATTTGTCGTCTCTCCACTGAGTCCCACTTTGGGGATGTCCTGGGCAAATCAGGTCTCAGTTGGAGGTGGCTGAGATCCTCTCCATTGAGGGAACCAGTTAGCTGTCTCCATACTCTGGCCTTCTCTTTGGGTTTCAGGGACCTCGATTTCCATCACTGAGAGGCGCTCCGACTGTGACTTGGAAGGAGAATGGACTAGAGATAACGGAAGCAACAGCAAGGGAGCCAGGCTAAATTTAGAACCAGAATGGGCAGCAGAGACGCAAGGCTGGGATCTCAAGGGCCATGCAGAAGGAGCTATAATTTGTGGCAGTTTCTTTAGCTTCCCTGGCTGCTTCAGAATGAGTTTTCTTACAGGGTATCTCCAAGAGGGAGCCCTCCACCGGGCTTGTGCCTCCCCTTGGCTGAATACAGACCAAGAGATAAAGCCAAAGCGGAGGAGATGGAGCCCTGAGCTGCTGAAAGGCAGAAGGCAGGGCAGCGAGGAGTCGCAGCCTGCCTATGACCTACTTCGCTCCTCTTCCCCTCTGGTAGATTGAATATATCACGGGGAGAAGAAGAATGTGGGTCACCCCTCACACTTTGGCATACCCACGTGCTTAGCGGAGAGTGAAATTCTGTCATACTAAATCCATCAGACCACCGGTGCTCGTGAAAGTAAATCTATTTTCCAGAATCAAAGACTAAGGTGTAGCCAACTGTCCTGGGTTGAATAGTACGTTTCCCTCGTAGCCTTCTCCTCCAAATCCTGGAATCTCAGAATGTGACCTTATTTGGAAATCGGGTCTCTGAAGATGTACCTAGTTCAGATAAGGTCACACTGGATTCAGGTGGGTTCAGATCCCATGTCTGGTGCCCTTATGAGAAAACAGAGACAGAGACAGATGCACGTTAGGAGCAGGCCATGTGAAGGCGGAGGCAGAGACTGGAGTGAGGCAGCTGCAAGCCAAGGGGTGCCAAGAATAGCCCACAACCACCAGAATCTAGGAGAGAAGCACAGAGCAGATTCTTCCTGAGAGTCCTCAGAGGGAACCAAGTCTGCTGACTCCTTGATTTAAGACTTCTAGCCACCAGAGCTGTGGAAGAGTAAGTTTCTGTGGTTTTAATTCACCAATGTGTGGCCATTGTTACAGCAGTCACAAGAAATTAATACAGCCACCAACTTAACAGTGAGGACCTCTGAAATCCATACCTTGGGCCAGATAGCATCACCAACTATCAAGTGCCGGCCACGCCGTGGTACCCAACACATTCTTCACCTTGCATCGTACTGCAGGAGGCTGCTTTCCGTTTCTCTCCATCTCCATTCTGAACTCCTTAGGGGCAAAGACCCAGATTTAATTCCTAGCTGTATCCCCAGCTCCTGGAACATACTAAGTACTCAACAATTTTGAAAGAATGAATGAATAAAGTAGATACTTCTTGGCTAAAGCAGTCCTTCCAAAAATTCAGAAACTCCAAGCAGCCCACCGTTTTGTGTTTGCATTGTACTGTTATTCAGCACCCATTGTGTGCCAGGAATGGTGTCTGGAGTGGGGAACACAGTGCTAAACAAAGAAAAAGTCAATATTTCTGCTTTCTCATGGCTTATTCTCTAGAGGAGAGGTTGGCCAAAAGGGTAGGTTAAATCAGCAAATACACTGATTAACAGCCAGGTAGTTTGGGATGCCGACAAGTGCTCGGAAAAAAGAAAAACATCAAGCATGGTAATGGTAGAGTAACTGGAGTTTCCTCAGTTCTATGGTGCTAGGAAAGGCATCTCTTTGGCATCTGAGCTGAGACCTAAATAATAAGGAGGGTTCCAAGTCTTTGACAATCTGGAGGACAAGCCCTACAAGGCAGGGGAAATAACAAGTGCCAAGACCCAGAAGCGGAGACTAGCATAAGGTGTGGGGAGCACAGAGGAAAAACTGGTGAGCAAGGTCCAGGAGCCCCGGGGTAGGGGGTGATGTCAGTGAGATAAACGTGTCTCCTTTTTTCATCGCCTGAAGCCAGAAGAGTTCCAGTTCACAGGAGAGTGACTTACATATCTTTCTGCAGTGAGGGAAGCTGCTTAGAATCAAAATTACGTTGGATGTTTGTGGCTGGCAAAGGGGAACCCCAAGGATGATCAAATCCTGCTAAGGAATGGGGCTAGGTGTTCACCAAAGCCAAAGAGAGGAGAAGCCAGACCTCGAATTGTCTCCTCCTGAGATCACTGGTCTGAACGGCCACCCTGGAAGATTGGTGTGGTTACACCTGGTCTCTGTTTTGTTTAAAGCTCTGTTTTCTTTGTGTTCCAGCAAAAGGCCAGGCAGACTGGACTTCTGGGGATTGCGCGTCTGGCTGATGTGAGCCTTGTGTCACTGGTACCAGTTTCCAGCCATTCTGTGTCCTGCAGTTTGGTGGCAGGGATTTGAGAAGTGGCCTCATGTTACGAAGTTGTTTTGTTTGTCCTTGGTTGTTGAATTTTTCATTAAATCATAGATGTCTTTAATTGCTTCCATGTGGCCGAAATGCTCCTTGATTGGAATTCTATGGAAAATAGAGTTTGCTTTATTAAATAGTGTTTCTTGAGGGATTTGAGTGCTCTTTGGTTTCCTTCCTCTCCCTCCCCTCTTTTTCTCTGAGTTTTTTAATTTGTTGCAATATATAATCGCTTGCTTCTATGCTGGAATTGCTCTCCAAGCTTCTACAATCGTGTATTATAATTCCCTTTATTACTGCAGAGTCATTTTTAGCCTTCAGTTAAGATTACTGGACAAGAATCAGATGAAATGGAATTAGTATCTCTTTTTCATGATGCTTGCTCCTGAAGCCAGCAGTCCCCCTTGATTGCTAAGTTTTTTTTGGTTTTGGAAAGAAAGAAATTAGAAATAATCAATACCAGATCTCTTTTAAGCCTCATAGCACCCTGGGGGACATAGGTGTAAATAATCCACATTTTACCTTCTTAGAGAGGTAGTGTGACTTGTCCAAGGTCATCCACGCAGGGTGTGTGAGAGCTCTCATGCCAGCCAAGCTCCTGGAAATCCAAAGCCATCTCTCAGATCCCTTCTACAGAGTGATTTTCTAAAATACGAGTGAACAGGGGAAAGAAAGCTGCTTCTGAGATGTTGGAACAAAACAAATTACATCTAGTGAAATGTGTTAGTAAGTCCCTTGCTGCAAACTATTGATAATTCATGCTTCTTCTCCAGCTGGAGTAAAAGGAATTCTATTTCTACTTAATACAGAGAATGGAAACATAGTAGGGCTTAGGTGTATACTGCTGTATTAGTCAGGGGTCTCCAGAGAAACAGAACCAATAGGATGTATGTACACATCGAAAGAGATTTATTACAAGGAATTGGCTCACATGGTTATGGAGGCTGGAAAGCCCAAGGGTCTGCGTGGTGAATGGGCAAGCTGGAGACCATGGACAGCTGACTCTGTAGCTCTCGTCTGAGTCTAAAGGCCTGAGAATCAGGAGAGCTGACACTTTAAGCCGCAGTCTGAGGGCAGGAGCAGACTGATGGCCCAGCTCAGGCTGGTGGATCTCCCGCTTAGCTTTCTGTTCTCTTGAGGTCTTCAACTGATTGGATGGGGCCCACCCACTGGGAGGGCAATCTGCTTTACTCAGTCTCATCCAGAAACACCTGTACAGAAATACCCAGAATAAAGTTTACCCGAGTATCTGGGCACTCGGTGGCCTGGCCAAATTGACACATAAATTTAAGCACCACAGCTGCCTAGATTTGAATTTTGCCTTTATCATTTCCTAACAAATTGGCCTTGGTCAAAAGTCTTTCTTCATCTGTCAATTGGAAACAGTAACACCCATCTCATAGGAATGTTGCAAGAATTCAATGAGATAGTTTTGTAGAGCACTTGGCAGTCGACCTGGCCCAGGGAAAGTGTTCCGTGATGGTGCATTCATTATGTTGTTACTATTTGCATGTTATTGTTGATGATAACACGATCAGGAATACACAGGCAATGTTTTGGGCATACATTTATGTTGCATAGTTTGAGTCTAAACGTGTTTTTTTAAGTCTTGGCAAACGGCAATTTTATTCAAAATAGAAGTCTAGCCACTGGACGTTAGCAGATTCATATGTCCCTTACGACTTTGTTATTTGCTTCCCGGGAAACTTTGAGCACATTGTTGGCTTGCTCATTTACAAAACACCTGTGTTGTTAATCTTACTCTCTTGGTATGAGAATCACATAAGATACAGTACGAGACATCACTGAACGTGCATCAGCCCCTCCGGAGGACACTGACTGGGGCGGAGAGAGGGCGCTGCTCAGTACCAGGCCCCGTGCAGGTGCTGACATCCGAGTTAAGTGGGATGGAATTCCTGCTGCTGAAGGTAGTTGGGGAGGGGATGGGATGAGGGCAGGGAGGGCTGGGAGGGGACGCTTGTGCCAGTGTCAGCTGGCAGAAATTCTCTGTACCGTGAACTGGGGAAAAAGACTTTACAGGTAGACGCATTGTGTAAGCATTATATGTCTTAGGAGAAAGTAGTATATTGTCATTAGATGGGTGGGTGGTTTGTGACCTCAGGGGTGACAGTTGATTGGTTTAAAACCCATTCTCAAGGCAGGACTGAGATATATATATATATATATATATATATATATATATAAATATATATATATAGCGTTAAAGTCTTTAAGGAAGAAGAAGACCTCTTTGACACTGGTTTTCAAATGGAAGTATTTGTTCCCAGTGAGGATTGTTGATAGAGCATGTACGGCCTGGTGTGCAGAGACGCTGGCAAGCAGGCGGTGCTATAGAAGTAGAAATGCAGGGTCCTGGCGGCAGAGGCCTGAGCTGGCCTGGGGGCGGGGGTGGGGGCCAGGGCAGGGCCCGGACTGGGAGCTGGGTGTGAAAGCTACACCTGCAGTGAATTTCACGGGGCCTTGGTAAGCTTCCAAGAGAAAGGGAAGCAAAGAAGAGCTGACATTTGTTTAAGGAGAGTGCTCTTCTTCAAGGCTAAGTTTACAACCAAGGGTGCTCTGCGTTCCAGGCACCGTCCCAAAGGCTTTGTGTAGATTCTCTCCTTCGATAATATCTCACAACAAACTCGTGAAGCAGGTACTCATGTTGTTCCCATCCCCAATTTTACAGATGAGAAAACTGAGGCCCAGGGTAGTAAAGGAATTCACCCAGGGCCACACAGCTACTCAGGAGGGGTGGTCACTTGGTCAGTCTTGTCATAGAAGGCCCTTGGAACCTCAATTGATCACGACTCTTCCTTGCTTAAAACCTTCCTAGGAGGTCTTGCTGGTAGAAAGAGATCCCGGGCCCTCACCAGTCTCATCTTCGGCCTCACTCCCGCTCCCTATACTTGGCTCAGATGCCCTCCTTTTCATTCCTTAAGTGCAGGGGCAGGCTGGGGCGCTTCTGTTTCCTCACCTCTACTGACCAAGCCCTCTCTTAAGAACAAATGCACTTGAGAAGATATGTGTAAGTCGGCGGTGACTGGGGGTGGGGGGTAAGCCCAGCCTTGTTCCCCCCTCCGCCTTGTTCACCCCTCTGCCTCCAATGCCTGCCTAGGATCCTTCTAGATCTCTGTGTGGCTCCTTCTCTCTCTTTCTTCAGGTCTTTACTCTACATCAGTGGTGGTCAACCTGGAGGACATCTGGAAATGCCTGGAGACATTTTTGGTTGTCACACCTGAGGGAGATGCTACTGGTATCTCTTGGGTAGAGACCAAGGATGCTGTCAAACATCCTACAATGCACAGGACAGCGACTCTGCTCCCCCTCCCCCAACAAAGAACTATCCAGCCCAATGTTAGTAGTGCAGAGGTTGAGAAGCCCTGCTCTAAAGAGACATTCCAGCGAGGCCATCTGTAGTCACCCCATGTAAAATCTCACTTCTCCTTCCTTACCCCCCATGTTTTGTGCCCCCTTTCCTGCTTTATTATTTTTCTTGTGTGTGCCTGTCACTCTCTGATAAATGCTCTATTTCACTTATTTGTCTTGTTTATTGTTTGTCCTCCACTACTGTATATGCTCTACAAGGACAGAGATTTATGTCCTTTTTGTTCACTGCTTGATCATTAATGCCTAGAACGTTGTCCAGCCCATAGTAAGTGCTCAGTAGACATCTGTTGCTTGCAAGAATGGACCCAGAGTCCTAGGTAACAATTGCCAGTTCATCAGAGAGGCCACTTGGGTTAAAATCCACATGCCATCCCTGTGGAGGCTCTTCCTGCACCCTGCAAGGGCATGGAAATCCTCCTTTTTGCATCCTTTGGTGTGGATGTTGCCTTCACTTTAGCCCTGACCAAGATCCCCCAAAAATGGTTTCCCTGAAAGCAAGAGGAGGGAAGGTGGTCAGGTTCTTGTGGTGAAGAGTAAATCCCTGAAGAAGTGAGTATTCTGTCAGGATGCCTTTGGAAGGGTCCTTCGCATCATCCTTATACTTGACAGTCGAGAAATCAAGGCCCAAGCACATCCTCTAAGGATGTTTGGAAGACTTGATTCTTTGATGTATTCTCGTGTGAGGTCACCCAGCAAAGAATTTCCAGGATCAGAATTAGAACCCAGTTATCCGCCTTCCTGGAGATGGAAAAGGGAAAGTGAAAAATCCTTCAGGACCAAATACGGGTGCTGGCAGGCAAGCCAAAATTCCCTAAAGCTCTCTTTTGCTTTACAAGTTGTGATATCTAGCTGACAAGGAAGCGCGGTGAATAGCTAAATGCAGAGCTTTCAGAGATGCTGAGATGCAAATTAGCCTGAACCACATGCAACTGTGGATTTGAGGCTGGCGTGCAAAACAGGTTTCTCTTCCTTCAGTCTGCATTGTAAACTCACTGGTGGATACTGTACCCTTGCTCTTTCCCAGGCAGGCACTGTGCAAGGCACAAGGGAGATGATGAAAAACAAAACATCGATCCTGCCCTTGAGGGGTCTGCAGCCTGGAGAGGGAGACAAACAGGGGAGGATGTCCTTGTTTGTATCTGCTGTCAGTGGCGATGGTGGGACAACAAGGGTAATTGGATTATACCTTTTCTGAGGATAGACATCTCTGTCTTGAGTGCCTTTAATGCCACCTAACACTGAGGGCCAGAACAATAACAATGGGTAAAAATTAACAAGTGCTCCTTGTGCACCAGGCACTGTGCTAAGCACTTTAGTGTACCGGCTCATTTAACCCTCACAACAGCGCTACGCGGTGCTGGGACCATTACGGTCCTCATTTTCACAGCAGAGGCAATTGAGATTGCATAACTTGTCCAGAGTTACAGAGCAAAGAAGTGCTGTGATTGGCATCTAGCCCAGGCTGTCAGGTTGTTAAGTGTGGGGGCTGTTCTAGAAGATGCATCCCTGATATATATTATTTAATATCCACCCAACCCTGGCCTTGGGACTTTCTCCACCACTTAGTAATAATGCCCTTTATTGGGTGTTTCGTCTATTCCAGTCACTGGCGCATGTGTTATTTAGTATAATCCTCACAATGAAAGGTGAGGAATTAGTATGTCTATTTTATACCCAATGAAGCAGAGGCACAGAGAGCTTACGTAATTTGCCTGACATCACGCAGCTGGTAAGTGGTAGAGCCAGGATTCAGGATATTTTGTACAAATGGAATCATTCAGTGTGTGGCATTTTGTGTCTGCCTTCTTTCTCTCTGCATAATATTTTTGCCGTACACGTTAAAGCACTTATCAAAATTTTACCCCTCTCATTGCTAATAGTATTCCGTTATACAGAGATACCGTTTTGTTTATCCATTCATCGGTTGATGGACATTTGGATGGTTTCCATTTCTGGCCTATTGTGAATGACGAAGCAATGCACAAGGCAGCCTCTTATTACTCATATTTTCTGTCTCATGTCAGTCAAAAGGAATGAGTTCTAGAAAGAACCAGGACATGGCTTTGAACACTGATTCCAACATGGACCAGCTGTGTGACTGGGAAAATCAAGTAACCTTTCTGAGCTTTGAGTTTTTTTTTCACTTGTAAAAGGAGGATAATAACAGTAGCTACCTGATCGTGCTCAAAAGCCTGAAATAGATAATGCACAGGGTTTGGTTCATAATTAAACACACAATAAATGCGTGCCAGGTAAGCAGTGGGAAGCAAACAACGATCCCATGCTTATGATGGCTCTACCCGTGGAGTTTAGTGTCATTGAGACACGAAGATGTAATCGCCAGATGCAATGGAAAATAGAATAAAATTAAAGTATAGTACTATAGGAGTCGTCAGCATGAGGCTCCCAGTAATTGAAAATTAAAAAAAATTAATGTTTCTTGGTCTAGAAAATGGAGAGTTTTTGTAGTTTGGAAATCCTGGGAGGTTTCAGGATGGAGGCAGGACTTGGGTGGATGTCTTGAATGAGCAAAGGATGGTGGGGAAACAGTGGAAGAATGTGGGGTGAGAGGAGAATTGCAAGTGAAGGAGTGGAAGGGATAAAGGGAAGCTTTGTCAGGCTGCAACGACGTCCAGGAGAGTGGTAGGTGCTGAGCAGGGGGTATGCTGGCATCTGCCCACTTTGTGCATTGGGGCTTTCAGACTATGATGAGATGTGACCACAGTGCACGAGAGTTCCTGTTTCCTCAGCTTTCCGACAACGTGTGGGATATCATTTTTTAAAAACTTTTTTGACAGTCACATGGATGTTCAAGAGCTTGGATTTAATTTACCTTTTCTTGACTACAAGTGAAATAAGACATCTTTTCATTGCTTTATTGACCACCTTCTGGGAATGGTGCTTGCACATTTTTTGCTCTTTTATATTTTATTGATTTTTAATTTGAAACAGTTTGTTATGTATCCTCGTTACTAATCCTCTTCCAGCTTGTGACTTATATTGTAGCATGTTTACAACGTCTTTTGTCATATGAAATGTTTATATTCTGATGGATTTAAGTGGGTCACTTGTTTCTCATATGGTGTGTCCTTGTGTTTGTTTACACATTTTCCCCCTGTTCTGAGGTCATACAAGATAGTCTCTCTTGTCTTCTAATAGTTTGAAAACTTTGTTTTTCTTCATTTATATGTTTGATCCATCTAGAATTTATATTTGGTTATGGGAAGTGGAATCGAATTTATTTTTTCCGTGTGAAAAGCCAACACTACTTATCCGGTTGTCCATCCTGCCCCTCTCCTGAGCAAGGCCACCTCTTTCACAGACCCAGGTCCCATGCCTGCTGTCTCTCAGCCCTCCATTCTGCCCTACTACTCTGTTTATCCATCTTGCTTTCTTCATGTTACATTATAACCTAAACATGCCTTTGTGTTATTACATGGATAAGCATTATGTTTAAAGAGTCTTATTTTCTTTCTAGTGGACATATCATGGGTCCTGAAATCATTTCTCCCTTGTAGGGCAGCACATTGTTTCTAGTTTTTTTTTTTTTGTTTTTTTTTTCTGTGATGAAGGCTCCTATGGTGAATAGTTTTGCATATAAAGCATTTACATAGTTTTGGATTATGTCCTTTGGATGGATTCCCAGAAATAGAATTATTGAGTCAAAGGGCATGAATATTTCTAATGCTTTTAATTCATGGCATATATTTATTAAAAAAATTAAAGGGAATCAAGATTCTGGTGAGCTCCTAGTACTCTATTATGTAGTTGTAGCCAGCAGGGCTGTGACAAGTCCAGGTCTGGGAATAGTTGTCCTGCGGAAGTTCAAGAGAGAGATTAATGTGGTCTCTGATAGATTTCTCTTTTCTTTTTTCTTGTTTAACACAGTTTTTGGTATTTTCATTTATTCACGCCATCACTTATTAAGCACCTACTATATACCAGGTTCTACAGCAAAGCAGGCAGCAGGATCCTGTGCTCCCAATGAGCTTACGTTTTTTACTAGGTAGGAGGACAGCAAACAAATAGACCAAATTAAGTGATAAGTGCTTCCTGGAGAAAAAACACTGACCAATTAGGTAAAAAAAGTTGGCTCCTATAGACGAGTGACACATGACACGGAACTTGTGCTTTGAATGAGAGGAAGAGAAAGCTACACCAAGTAGAGGAAAGGCATCCACTCACGGGTGGAACAGCAAATGCAAAGGGCTCTGTGGGACCAGAGTGTGGCCCCAGGTCAGAAGGCAGGTCTCTGTGGCAAGAGCCCAGACCCATGAGCTGTGTTCAGTGGGGTGAACTGAGGCCAGGGAGAAAGACCAGGTCCCAACCATACAGGGCCATTTGCTCCATGGCGAAAAACAGCAATGGGAATCCACCAGAGCGTTTCTGCAGGGAGTGATGCAATCTAGTGCACGTTGTTCCAAGATCATGCAGGTGTCTCAGCAGAGCACAGGTACGGGGAAACAGGATGCTGGCAGAGAGGAAGATTAGGAAGCAACCACTCTCCAGGCTGGAGGTACTGGAGGCTCAGACAGGAGTGGGGGTAGAGGGAGGGAAATGTGGCTGGGCTCCATTATAGGTTGGAAATAGATTGCTGATGGATTAGAGGTGTGGACTTAGGAAAAGACAGAAATCAAGAATATGTCCTAAAAGTCTGGGCTAAGAGAATGACACAACCTGGAATTACGTTATTGACAAGGAAAAGAGTGGGAAGAATAGGTTTGAGGTGTGGTGAAAACAGGGGTGGGTCTGGCTTTAGCCTTGTTCAGTCTGAGATGGCTCTTTGGTTAACAAGGGGGAAGTCGGTGATACAGCTGGAGCCAGGGATCTAAAGCCCCAGGGAGAAGCTGGGAGCTGTGATACAGACTTAGAGGGGATCTAAGACTCCAATAAACAGATGTGTAAACTGAAAAGAGCATAGAGGCCTTCAACCATCATCGAGAGAAACCTATTATTTTGAGTTTTGAGATAATGATGGATTTCTTATATTTATCTTTGTGAACAAAAACCTTTTCCCTTTTCCCAAGGAAGAACAGGGAAAAAAAATATGTTTTCTTTTCTTCCTTTAATCCTGGCACAGTCTTCTAATTTTGAGTGGTGACTCTAAGAATTACTCCTGTCGTTTGATTCCGATGCTATTGGGCAGGTCAAAAAACAAGCTTTTGCATCTTACAAGCTTTTCCAGAAATGTTCTCTCGTTGTCTGCTGTGTTTATGTTGGAACAGAAAACATGTGCCTGATTTTATGGTGAGCTTTTCCCAAGATATACGAGTTGCTGCCTCATCACATTATCCTGCTTCTCAGGACCTCTCACACCTAGAGGGTGTGATGTAATAAGAGGTATGGTGCTCGCTGCCCAGAACTGTCACCAGCGAGACCCGAGCTTCCAGAGTAATGCTTTGCTACGTCATTTTCAAAGTGGGTTTGTGTAGGGTCCCTAGTATATTATTTTTGATATGTCAGAGTTGCTGTTTCCAGGTTGGAATCTAACAGAGGAAATTTAATTATGAAGAAGATACTCCTCCTCCTTCCCACCAGCATAAAAGAGATGAGAACAGGCAGTGAAGCTCTGTAGATGGAAACAAACATTCAGGAATCACAAGGTTCAGGAATCAAATCCCAATGTTGTCCCTTACTTGGTCTGTGACCTTGGGTCTGTATCTTGACCTCCTGGGGCCTCAGTTTCCCCATTTAAATTGGGATAATAAAAGCACCAACTTGATAGGGATTCCGTGATGACTAGAAAGTAATTCACTGTGAAACTCTTAAGCACTTTCATTGAGTTACTCATTCAATATTTAACACCCCCCACTGAATAGACACGCGGACAAAAAAGAGAATAGAAGTATCCAACCGTCATGAAAATACGATTGTGTTTCTTCAGGGTTTTGAGACTATGCTTGTTTTAATTAAACAAATATTTATTTGCTAAATGAAAAAATTTAAATAATCAAGTAACTGAGCACTTACTTGTTGCATGCCTGCCAGGTGCCAGCAAATGCACAGGCATGGGTAGAGATCCTGCCCTTGTAAAGCTGATAGCAATCCAAAATTAAAAAAAAATTATCTCATAATAGTTGCAGTAAGTCCAAAGCCTTTATTTGGCACCTCAACATGTATATAATTTAGTCATTGTTTTTAGCTTATTGTAAATAACGTTTCTCTTCGGAATCCTCACAATTAATTAATGCTTTAGTAGGTCAAGGATGGAGATGGAAAGACATGATTTTTCCAGGTGTTTGATGTAGATTTTGCTACAGAGGCATATCTGCTGGATACCAATTCCCATCTCTCTGCCTGTTTTAATACATGTCTCTCCCAAGGCAGCGGCACAAGGGAGTGAAATGTAGTACACACTTTCTAAAAGGGAAGCCTTGAATTGTGAGCGAAACCCTGAGATGTTCTAAGACACATAATTTATTCTCTTATAACAAGCTGTTTTAGAATCTCTCTGTTAAAATGATAACTAACATTTACTGTTAAATAAAATGCAATTTAGCTGAGAATAAACAAAGCCATAGTTGAAAATGAGGAAAAAAATACAAAGTAAAATGACAACTTCTAGGACATGAGACTAAAAAAAAAAATTCCATAATATTAAATGAAAAGGAAGGATTTAAAATTCTCTCCCTGTGTCCATTACAGGCTTGTGCAATTACCTGCTGGTGAGAGCAAATGATCTTACCTCATTACTTTTATTTGTGTCTCAATGTAGAATTCCATCCATGTGATGGAAAACCTTGCTTTGGGCTGTCTGTTCCGGAGATGGAGCCCCGAACATTCAGTGCATTTATTGGAGATTGAAACAACTAAGAAGACAGTAGAAATTTTGAAACACAACGTTCCAGACAAAGAACATCTTAGTAAAGTGCTTACATGAGCCCAAACTCGAGCCAGCATCCCTGTGTTTGAAATTTCTCTGCTACTGGTTAGCTTCATAATCTTAAGCAGATGTTTAACTTCTCTGTGCCTCCGTTTTCTCTATAAAGTGGCATGAATAATAGGACTCATCCCCTAGGTCACTGTGAGGTTTCCAGGAGTTTCTGTTGTTCAGTGGGTTCAGAATGGTGGCCGGCACACAGAAATGCTATGTAACTGTTGCCTACTGTTATTAAATGCGGCCAATGTGGAATAAACATAGTTTGCTATGAGACTCCTAGGTTTGGAGAAATGAAGGATGCAGAAAGACCTTTGTAGTGAGAGAAAATAAAAGACCTGCACCTGCTTCGGGGTGCGGAGGCCTCTAGAAAGGGGAAGGCAGGAGATATGGGATTATTATCGTCTTCTGTCTTAACTTATGTAAGTGCCAGGCAAAGAAATGTAGGGAAAGCAAGTGTGGCCCAGTGTACATCAGCTTTGGTCATGGAGACACATGTTTTTTCTTCGGTGTTTTCCAGGAGAGGTTAGCTGACATGTGTAAGATGGGAGTGACCACAATGGTACAATACAAATGAATAGTGTGCTCTCTGTGTGTGCGTGTGTACAAGGTGGTAGGGTTGTATGATGAGATATCATTGTTTTCTAGAAGCGCAAGATACTGAAGAAAGTCAATGCCCTCCTCATCTTCCTGCTTCCAGACCCCTTCATACATTCCCTCCACTTTGACCTGTTTAAGTTTATTTTCATTGAAAAAACACATTTTTTCAAGGAATAGCTGCTTTATGTATGGTTCATTCTTTGGAGGGGGTGTATGTGTGCCATGTGACACGTGGTTGCCATGGTAATTTCTCATTATTGTTGAATTGAAAAATAATTACTCTGGCAAAAATCCTACATAACCTGTCAGTGCTTAAGTTAAAGATGCCGGGGGGCAACCTGGCACCAGGATCCTGTTTTTGGTGGAGAGGGACAGAGATGGGGATGGAGGAGAATCCAGGATGGAAGCGAACATGCTTTTGTGGATTTTTAAATATAATTAAGACTCTCTTCTGCTATCTGACCTGAGTGCATCTCTCATCCTGATGCACGATTTGGCTGCGGGGGCTACTTGGGCTCACCTGTGAGATGGGACAGGACCAAGGATTTTCATCACAGAAATGCAGATAGGGGATTGTTTAGAGTGGAGACGCTTTAATAGTGTTTTTACCTAATTAAAGTACACGAGAACGGTTGGCAGCCCTCTCCCCTCCGCGCCGGGGTTCAGGCTGAGTTAATTTCGTCTTTATTTACCTGGAGGCTGCTCTCTGCTATTGTTATGTCCCAGCTTTGGGAAAAGAATCCACTTTTTACTTATTAATATTCACTAAACACTAAATATGCACTGTTCATATACTAAACAGCAGCAAGAATTGAAAGGAAAAGGCAGGCGGGACCTCCATGAGAAGCTTTGTGGCAGAGTGTATGGCGTTAGATGCCCCTCACTCCCTACCTCTGCGCCCACACACTGAGATGTTTGGTACTCAGTCATTCTGTCTCATGAGCCATTTTGGAGGACCGTGAAGCAACTATGCTTCCTTTCTTGTGCTGTGTCAAGAAATCATCCTCCTTTTGGTTAATGAGGCCCCTGGGATATACCCTGTCTTTAAAAGAATGATAGGAAAACTTTTATTAGTAGCGGTAATCCATCACTGCATCTTCTTTGAACTTTCATATGCTCATCCTTCTCCTGACAGAGCTGGACTCTGTTTTGTAATTATTTTGATCTTGTGATTAGATCCCACTTGGAAATATGTTGCTTGGAATGTTCTTTGTTTCCTCTCTACCCATGCTTCTTCAGACCAGAAGTCTTCAATCTGGAAGTACAAGGACCTGCTAATGGAAGAGCCAAAATATAGACAAAAAATATAGACACATCCTATGCCTAGGCATGGCCGCTTTAGATATATGCCCCAGAGAAATTCTTACACATTAGCACAAAGGGACACTGCAAAGATACTTATTGCAGCATTGTGATGGCAAAAAATTAGCAACTGTTTAGAGATCATTAGTAGCAAAACGCTTAAATAAAATATATTCTATTTATTCAGTGTACTACCTCATAGCTTACACGAGGAAAGAAGAGGCCCTAATATATAAAATGGAAAAGTCTCCAAAACACAGTGTTGAATGAAAAAAAAAGCAAGTGTAAAGAAGGAAACATAAAGTATATTATTTAAATAAAACATTAAAAACATAAAACAGGACTGTATATGAATGGAGTCATATATGTATATAAATATAAAAAATGGGTTAGGAAGGGCCATATGATTTTCACAAGATGGTTGTTTATGGGAGCCTGGGGGAAGGGAGAGAAAAACAGAGAGAGCTATGGAGAGCCAGGACATTTATTTTTATTTATAATTTCTAATTCCTTTTAAAAAGGAAAAAAAAGATATCATTTTAATAATTGTTAATTCTGGATAATGGGCCCTTGGGTCTTCACCATATTATCCTCTATTCTCTATTTTTAAAAATTAATAAAGTAAAACCTCACTTCCTTAAGTTACAATCAATGAACTGTATTCACTCAACCAACGTTTCACTGAAAAGAACAAGAAAAACACCCAAAGCTGGTTCACTGGAATGGCAGTGTAGATGGGAAGTAATTTCTGCATCCGTATGTCATGTGCATGGTTGGAGCATCCACTGGTGAAAAGTGAGGCAACGTGTTATGACAGAGAGAAGCCTCTACTTGTACACGGTCCTGGTCCCCTAGCCACCGAGTTTAGACTTACGATTCCTTCCATCTGAGAGGAAGAAGCTTACTGTGTGGGTATGGCCTCCATCTGTTCTGCTCTTTGCTGGGTCATTTATAGGTGGCAGATCTGTTGAGGATGGAGAGATATCTGATGCCCAGTCCCTATCCTTAAGCATCTCACGATCCCCTTCAGCAGCCAGAAGTTTAGATAAAGGTATATTAAAAGGCAGTGATTCAATTATAATTTGACTCACACTCTAACAGGGTAGAGGTATCAAGCTTTCCTAGCACAGGAGACAAGGGAAAAAGGAATCCAAGGACTGGGACTTGGTATTTGCTGGACATGCCAGGCCTAAAGAACGATATATGCAAACACTAGGGCGTAGGAAACAGTTAACGAGGGACCCTTGGTTTGAAGAGTAAGTTTCTGGGTCCTTTGGCTGCACACAGGCCAACTCCTGACTATGCTGGTCCCCAGAGTGCTAAGAATGGCTTTTCCCTGGATAGAACGTCTTTTATGATACATCCACCAAACGCTGTATCTATTCCCTCCGGCAGTAACTGGTGTGCACGGCCACCCCACATACCTGGAAATAAAACCTCAGGCTGTTGGTTTGTTTTTAAGCGCATTTGTCATGACCTTTACCTCCGAGTCTTGAGAGGTTGATCCTGACCTGCTGGTCGGTCTCAAGGCCCTTCCTAGTTAACCCCACGTTGGTTTGACTTGAGAAGATTGCCTGCATGGAGAGTGGACGGCAGCATCCTACCTTCCCTTCATATCTTAGGCGAAACCAGACTTAGTGAGCTCCGCTTTGGAATCCTTGCTGCAAAACGGCCTTGGAAACTTTCCTCATGCAGCCTCCTACTGGTCAGCTTATTGGACTTGGCCCTGTGACCTGCTCCCAAGGGACTCCCTGGTTCTTCCCTTTCTCCAATGATGAAGGCGCCAAGTCTGTGATCAGAAGGCAAAAGTGCTAGCCTGTGAAGAGATAGAACTGCAGAATCGTGACCAGTCATTTTCTGTTATATTTCCTTGGTCTCTTTCACATTTGGCCAAGCAGAGTGTGTGTCGCCTTTGTCTGCAAGGCTCAGACCATCTAGATGACCAGCATCTAGAAGTTGAATAATGGGGGCACTGAGTTGTCATCAGTCCACAACTCATCATCATGTTGTTAGCTCAGCCTTGTGTCTGAGAACTGAGATCCCACCAGTTACATTGTTACATCTCCTGCCAGAGATTTCGTACTTGGTTCAGCACAGGTCTTTGTAGCTGCATTGCAGTGGCTGCCTGGACTCCTGGCCTAGTTATTATGCAAATTTCTTCCATAAAATTGCCTCACTGATCCCAGGAACTATACCAGCCAGCAAAACTATACCAGCTACCACTAGGAAGAAAGGGATGTTCAAAGAGGAGGTTTATTTTCAGAAAAACCACATGAAGGTGGGGGAAAGGGGGCAAAATCTGGAAAGAGAAGATCTGTTCAAGTGAAATTTCCTCTAGCTAATGCTGCCTTCTTCTTCTACGCTTGTGAATCTTTTTTGTCTTCAACCTAAGGTGGAAAAATCACTTTTTAAGCAGAATTATTGGAAGAAACACGGCCTGGTCAGTCCATCAATTATAACAAACCTGCTGCTGTGGTGAGAGCTATTGATAACGAAGGAGGCTAAGCATGTGTGCAGGTGCGGGGGGGGAGGGGGCTGGCAGGGGGGAATTCTCTGTACCTTCCTCTCAATATTGCTATGAACCTAAAACTGCTCTAAAAACATTAAATCTGTTTTAAAAAAAATAGACTGGAATTAGGCAGACTTGTACGTGAGCTTTAGCTTTGCCACCTTCTGGCTGTCTGATCTTTACTGAGGAGTTTAACTTTTTTGAAATTCAGATTCTCTATTTATACATATCTTAGGGTCAAAGGAGACCATAATAAATAACAATAATAATAATGATAACTGCCATTTATTGAGCAACTATTATGTGCTGGGCAGTTTCTCCTTAGCCCTCACAATCCACTGAAATGATTATTCCCACTTTGCAAATGAACAAATAGATGCAAAGAAGTTAGGGGACTTGACTTCAGTCATCAGCGAATGAGAGGCAGAGTTCATATATTGAAGCCAATGTAATGTAGAGGTTAAGGTTATAAATTCTTCTAAGGCTGCCTGCTCCGCCCCTTGAGAGCGATTAGGGCAGCTGTGAATAGAAGATGGTTCAGTTCATGGAGAACACAGAAAATATTGAGTTATGGGTACTCCTATTAATCCAGGGCCCCCCAAACATGTATTCTTTCCAAGATCTGCTTCCTTCAGAAAAAAGCCAAGTCAAGACTGGCCTGTACTTGACATTTAGTAATTTTTTCTTCAAAATGCTACTTTTTAATTCCCTTTTTCCATCAGCATTTTTCCTCTCATAACTAAAGACTAATTCAAAAGCTTTATATGAATGTGTTGGGGGCAGTTGACAACGATAGCTTAAAAATAATATCCAAAATCTTTTTGTGCCAGTTTGAAAATATTGGCCAATAGACAAAGTAGCGTCAACCATCCAGACCTCGCAAAAACTGCAGAAGTGATTTTCTTGAGTTGGGTTTTTGATGGAACAAAAAGGAATTCCAGTCTTTCATCACTCACTCATTCTATCAGCCAAAATGTGTGTATATTCTATTATGTACCTATTCTGTGTCTGGCCCTGTGAAAGTACATATCACATTTAGTTTTGGGATGTTCTTCCAAGATTTGTGACCAAAGCCAGTTGATTTTTGTGTGTGTGTATAGTCACCTGATGTGACCTTCTCCTACCAAAGCTGTCCTGACGTTGCCTGAGACACTGACTCATCTCATGTTCCATTATATTTAGTTTGAATCGAATGTCACCCCCCCTTCTTGGGTCATCACCCCCCCTTGATTTCTGCCCACACTTGCTTGTCTGGGTCCCGTGGAACCTGTAGGGCTGCTCATAGACTATTCTCCCGCCTCCTTATAGCCTGAATCCTTTCTTTACTCCAGTAACTTCAGATCAGCCTGGGTTCTCCCTGGGCTTTTTCCTTCCACTGGTCCATTTTTGAGCAGAAGCGCTAGAAACCAGGAGTTAGACGACAGGAAAATGGAGGTAGAGGAAGTGATCTAGTCACTGGGCCTTTGAACAATTAGCAGGCCAAATGCAGTTGATCAACTTCCATGGAGAGTCTTCACTGTGTGGTAGACAGGCGTTGTTGTCAAGGAAATGGGTTACAAATAGTGGAAGTGCTTTGGAGACATGCTTGATTTGTAAGCATTTTGGATGTAGAGTTCTTTAGGACATGGAATATTTCATCCCCTAGAAATGATATTAAAGATGGCAGGTAAAGGTAGGAAAGGGGCAGGGTATTGACCTTCACGGTGCCCCAGGCACTCTGCTGGGCACGTTACGGCCACTAACGTGTTGAATCGTCACGTCTACTTTGCAGCATAGTTATTCATGTAACTGTCGATGCATCTGCTGTGCAAGGTGGTTAATACTGCCGTTGTTATTACCATTCTTGTTATCCTAAATCTCCAAGTAAGGAAACAGGGTCGGGGAGGTCCCATAAGCTGTCCAAGTTCACACAGCTGGGAAGAGGTAGTGTTGGGATGAACTGGCTGAGGACTGCCCACGAGAGGAATTCCACCAGTGATGTAACCACCTGCCCTACCGCACGGTGCCGGCCTCCTCTGGGCGTGAGTCCTGGCAGCGGGGCAGTAAGTATAGAGACAGCCGGAAGAGACACCAGCCTGAGACAAAATATGGCTTTTTCCACCTCCCTTCCTTCTTTCGGAACGCTAGCCTGCCTTCCCAAAGATGCTAGAGAAATGAATCGGGCGAGGCCGGGGCGGGTCTCAGCTGCCCGACAGTCCCAGTTTAAATCCCAGCTCTACCGTTTACTGGCTCCGTGGACTTGGGCAAGTTACGTTCACCACGTAATCTGTTTCTGCAGTTGTAAAACTGAGATGATAACGTGAGTCGTTCCGGCCACTCGCTGAACAGCTTTCATTGAGTAATACATGGGCTCGTCACCGTCTGGGGCCTGGGAGATGGAGTAGCAGACACAATGAGCCCGATATTGTACTAAGTGAAAAAACAAAACCAAGAAGCCGGGTGGTCGTGAGGAGCAAGTGAGAAAATGTATATAAACTATTTAGAACAGTGTTTGGCGTGTGGGACGCGCTCAATACATGTTAACCATTATTCTTTTTCCATCTGTATTGCAATTTGAAATAAAAAAAACCCTGTGTATCCAGGCTCCCAAATACGGTTTCTTGCCCCAGCTGGTTCCCCACTTCCAAGCCCACTGATTTTTCTAGAAGCTCTGACAGTTTCCGCAGCACTCAGGCCCTGTGCCGTGGTCTCAGGTGTGGAGCGAGGCTGCCTGTTTGGTGCTCCCTTGGCCGTGTCCTGCCAGTGTGTTTGAGCCCTTTGAGGGTGAAGACCCAGTCTCTTATCCTGCTGTGTATTCCGAAGGCCGGCACATAATAAGTGCTCAATAAACATTTGTTTCTGAAGGGAGATGGGGGTGGGAGGTAGTTTGTGTGTGGAGTCATGATATACCCCTGGATGGCTTTATAGTTACTGTGTTCTAAGAAAAGTGTTGGCTTTTGGTGTGGCGATTGGGAGGAGGCCAGAGAAAAAGAGACAAACACATTCATTTGTCTAAGCTTCTTCTTCTCTGAGTAGAGGAACGGCATCAATCTTCAGTGGCCCCTTAATTATTCCCGCTGGGACTGAAGGCTTGTTCCCGAGGCCTGCCAGTGACAACAACTTAATGTTGTCATAAGCAGAACAACTTAATGGGAGGAAGAGAGGCTGGTGAGATCTTGGCCAGGGCCCCAGGGTGGGGGCCTTGGAGAGGGGAGCGGCAGGCCCCTTCTGTGTCCCTCCCCCATCTGACAGGCAGCTGGGAAACATCTCGCCCTGACAGCTGGCGCTCACCAACAATTCTCTGGAAAAAGACTGTGCTTAAGAATTTAGGGGTAAATCGAGCACTATACAGAGAATGAGGCCCAGGTATGATTCCCCCTTTTAAATATAAGACTTTGCAGGGAGCTCTCTGGTGGCGCAGTGGTTAAGAATCCACCTGCCAGTGCAGGGGACAGGAGTTCGAGCCTTAGTCCGGGAAGATCCCACATGCCACGGAGCAACTAAACCCGTGCGCCACAACTACTGAGCCTGTGCTCTAGTGCCCAAGAGCCACAACTACTGAGCCCATGCACTACAAGTACAGAAAGCCCACGTGCCGCAATGAAGACCCAAGCAGCCAATACATGAATATAAATAAATAAATAAATATTTTTTAAAAAATATGCACGACTTTGCATAGCCCTCCTAATTCCCTGTTAGAGGAGGCCCGTCCCCTGCCCTTCAAGCTTAGCAATGATTTTAATGGCCTTCAACTAGGCCAATTACAGATTATTTTCTGGATGAGCAAGGGAAACATTTAACCCAAGACAAACAAACAAGAGTTCATGTGCATGGTTTGCATTCTGCTGAACTCCTCTGTTGTTAATAACTGATTTGATAACGGGCGAGAGATTGCCTGTCATCTTAAACCAGTCCTCGGGAAGAATCCACATGCACGTGATGGCTGCTTGTGCACAGCTCATCTTTCTACATAAATCCACGTGGCGGGACGTCCCTGGTGGCGCAGTGGTTAAGAATCTGCCAACCAATGCAGGGGATACGGGTTCGAGCCCTGGTCCGGGAAGATCCCGCATATCACGGAGAAACAAGGCCCGTGCGCCACAACTACTGAAGCCTGTGCGCCTAGAGCCCGTGCTCCACAACAGGAACAGCCTCTGCAATGAGAAGCCCACGCACCACAACAAAGAGTGGACCCCACTAAACAAGGAAGCGTAGACCCCGCTCACCACAACTAGAGAAAGCCTGCGCACAGCAACAAAGACCCAATGCAGCAAAAAATAAATAAATTTATTAAAAAGTAAATAAATAAATCCAGGTAGCAATACCTGTATCTTTTATAGGGGTATTTGCATAGAGGAAGTCTATAAGCCACACACAACTTTTTTAAAAAAAATAAATTATGCTTAAAAAATGTACTCTCCTTAGCCTGGATTGTAATCGTGTGGTCTCTGTTTGTAAAATCGGACTCTTAAAAGAGTAAAGAGAGAGGGAGAAAAAGCTGAATGCATTTTACATTAGATACAAATCCTTTTCTTAAAAAATGTCACATAGTGCTCTAGAATATTTTATTAAATATCCCCAAATATGTCCCTGAGAATTAATTTTCATTTGCTTTGCATTAACTTGTTTATTGAATTGGAATGCAGTCCCCATTTGAGGCAATTAATTTGAAGAGTGACCACACGTCCGCCCACACCCCTTCCAGAACACCCACACACACGTGCTAAGTCCTGAGCCACCGGAGACTGGGTTTTTCGGCCTTTTTCCCTTTCCTTTTCCCCTTTGAGATATTTTTCCGCTCTTGCCTGTTAAATAAATGATCTGTCTCTTTGCAGGATAGCGACAACCTCTGGTGGGATGCGTTTGCCACCGAGTTTTTTGAAGATGACGCCACATTAACCCTTTCATTTTGTTTGGAAGATGGACCAAAGCGATACAGTAAGAAAGTTTATTTTCTCTAATATTCCCTCTTTTTGCGCCCGTAAGAAAACCACAGGGGTCTTCAGAGAATAGTACAGTGCTGACAGGCTGACAGTAATCCCTGCCCTCCTGCCTCTGATCAGGGCACTGTCACCGGGTGGCAGCCCGGCTCGGCGGCAAGAGATGTCCTTCGAGGCTTAGGATGTTTGGGCATTTGCCTGGTTAGAGTGTGAACTAAGCCCCCAGTGATAACTGGTAGCTGAATTGTGGAGACTTGCCACCCATCCCTTCCCTGCAAGCCTTCTTTATATTTGACAACTCACGCTTCACACCCAACGTTCTGCTTCTGGAGTTTCCTTAAAAAAAAAAAAAGAAACTTCCTCACAGTCACTGTATCAGCCACACCCTTCTAATTCCCTCTTATCAATTATCTCAGGTATTTATTTGACAAGTGCTGTGTTTTCTTAGGGGCGGGGGAGGCCACAGCTGCTTTGAACACACAATTTGGGATTCGTGTTGACAGAGTGTATAGTTCCTTGTCTTTCTGGCGAGTGATAACTCTGTAACGATCCTCAAATTACAGCCTGTGGCACCTTGGGTAACAGCTGACCTGTCCTGATTAGGTTCAGCCAACTGGTCAGAGATCAGATTTGCTAGTTTTGCTGTAGGACCGAGAGGCATAGATACGTCAGCACAAAAGCAATTAATGTCCGGTTAGATCAGAGAGAGATGCGTTTTCAGAAATCAGCGTTGCACGTTTGAAAGGATCTGCCTGTCGGAGGGTAAAACATCCCAAATGTCACAAACACGGAGCTGATGATGGGACCGACCACAGTGTGTACAAACGGGTCAGTCCAGGGCGTTGGGTAAATGATAGGTAAACTCAGTGAAAAGATCTGATTGTTGCTAAATGTAAGTCAAAGCCGCTAGAGTACAAGTGGTTTTTTTTTTTCTTTTTCTTAATTTTACAGGGCTTTAGACAACTTAGTTTTTGGATCTATTGCATGATGAGTTGATTAATTGTGCGAATACATACCTGGTGATTTTGCAAACGTGGCAAACTGGGGCTCGCAGGACAACTTGCTTGATTGAAACTCATTGCCGGAAGCATCTCTTTAGATTTGTATATCGTGGGGCTTTTAGAGGCTGGGACATTTTTAATATTTTGGGTGAGAGGGGCAGCTAGGGTGCCCGACAAGGGGCTGTTCCAGAATGTCTTTGCATCCAACATAATGACATCCGTCGCAAGCACTGGCAAGCCCACTTCATCGGGGTCCTGATGAGTTCAGTCGCTTTTCTGTGTGTCGGTGCTCCCAAGCAGCCTCACCCCCTAGAGAGGGGGAGAGTCGGGTGCAGAATCTGCCGTTTCAGAGTTCCCTGGGAGATAAATGAACTCGGCCTCCAACAATTACTCTCTCCCCAAAAGCCTGCCTGATCAATGGTGAATAATTTTGAACCAAGCAGTCATCCATCCTCTGAGCCTTCTTATTTTTTTTTTTCTGAGGCATAAGCTCAGATAACTTCAAGTTATCATTGTTTTATGTTCCTGTGCTCTGTGTGTGTGTGTGTGTGTGTGTGTGTGTGTGTGTGTGTGTGTGTGTAAGAATCCGTCAGGGTCTGCTCAGGGAACTAGAATTACTAATAAAACAGATTCTCACTCTTCCCTCTGTCCACCCTCGACCCTAACATCATTTGGGGGTGAGGCGTAATCAGTGTTTGTTTAAGATCTTATATTCATGTACAGGAGTAAATGCCTGACTCCAAGTCACTGTTGCCCAGGTTTCTTTGTTTCTCTGAGCCAAAATATTTCCCGAGCGGAGAAGAGAAACAAAGATGATTGACAGTCTGGAGCCGAGTCTCATCAGCTGCTTTGCTGACAGCCTGGTGATGTGCACACGCTGCTGATGTGCGGGCAAGTGACAGCTGATTGACAGCCTAGGACCGGGAGATAGGGAAGATGAAGGATGCTCAGAACGCCTGACACACGCGCTGTTTATGCAGCGCTCCAAGCATCTCGCGGCCACCTTAACCCATTCGCGGTCCGGGCACACTGTGCCGGGGGAGGGGCAGGGAAAACACGCTGGCCGTGGGCTGGGGGCTGCAGCATTTCCTTGAGACCTGGCATGGAGCTGAGAGCTATGCATTTCTGAGAAAGAAAATAGAACTTGGCTATTACATTTGTATATGTAAAACATTTCCCCAAATTACTTTCATTCTAGGTACCAAGAAATAGTCTAGATGAGGTTTACTTAACCCTTACTAGAAGAAGGTTTTCCTTCTCTCTCCCCATGTCTCTGTTTTCAGAGGGTCCCAACGACTCTAAGAGATCTTATCTCTAAGCTACCGTAAATACTGTAATATGTGTTTACTTATTTGTTGTCTGTCATCCTCTATTAGAATGTTATCTCCCTGTGCACAGGAGCTTTATTTATTGCTAAATTCTCAGATTAATACAGAAACCTGCACAAGATAGGTACCCAATAAATATCCATTGAATGAATGATTGAATGAATAAATGGACATTTGGGGAGTTGACACTCCAAACAGAATGCTGGCAAAACCATCCCCTTATCCAGACCCTTGGACTTCTTTGAAGGGGAAGAACTCAATCTAAAGTGCTCTGTTGGTGGTTTCAAATAAGCTCTAGGATATGGTTGGATCTATTTTAAGTTGCAGAGGTGGGGGAGACCCAACTGTAAAATTCGGGAAATAATTACGATGGGGAGATATATTACTCTTCCTTTCAGAAAGCTATTCTGTATCAATCCTATTGCTCATCCACACCAGTCCCTGATTTCCTGATGGGAATGGGCCCCCTCCCCAGGTGGGATATGATGGGGACTGCCGATGGAGACTGCTAATGTCTTCCTAGAAGATAGGGATGAGCTTGATGTGGAGAGGGACCAGACGGACAAGTTACTGGACCATGTAGCAACTGGGATGTGCGTCCCTGAGGCTATGTGCCTGCCCCTGCCTTGTGGGGCATCATGAAGTATTTCCCCAGCAGCTCGAGAAGCCAACAGTCCAGGGAGGTGGTTTTTCCTTGGCTTAGGTGGAATCTCAAGTGGGGAAAAGTGTCAGGGGTAAGAGATGCCATCTTGGTCAGCAGGTCTGTGGTTAAAGACCGGTAGAGCTGAAAAGTGTCTTTTCTGGAAATGGACCCTTCCTTGGTCCACAGAGCCCCAGCTGGTGAGTTATGAGGCCTCAGGTCGACCGATTCCAAAGTGAGAGTCAGGGATCCCCCCGCCCCCACCATCCTATCCTTACACCTCCCACAGCTAAGGGGAAAGAAATGGACTCGTCAATTCACACATTTCCAGGAACATACGTCACAAATAATTACTGTGTCTTATTTGATAGAGAGGTCAACGCAAGCAGAGGAATGGGGTCCCAAAGCCCTCTGCACACTTATTTTGCAATTCTGAGTCCAGCGTGGTATGTGATTTTCCTTCCGCTTCTTATACAGAAGCGACCGTTCTTAGGTTGCTTGCTCACCTTTAGCTTCAAGCGAGGATCCATTTTCCTCCACTCCTTTTCGGGGCGTGTAGCAGAATCGTGCCCCATAGTGTCCCCACTCCTGGTGACCAGCACAGAACCTTTTGGGTAAAGGTACTGATAACCTCCTCAGGAGATCTAAGCCATGTCCAAGGCCATGCTAGCCATGATCTTCATCTATCGGAAATACGTGCTCCCCAATTCATTCAGGAAATATTTCTCTCCTGGGAGAGGTGCATGGAGAAAGTCCTCCTGTGTCCCATGGCATTGGAGAGGCTGGGAGGCTGCTTGATGTAGTAGAAAGCTCTCAAGGGTCCAGTATCAACATTCTTGGGTCTTAACCTGTGTTTGGACTGGTAAACAGAGCCTCCATTTCCTTATCTGTAAAATGAGCATAAGACCACCAACACTGGCTTGCAGTGAAAATTAAATGAGATAATACAATCACAGAACCGTGGAGCATTTGAAGAATGTGGTCAGCCCCGACTATTATTACCGATAACAACGCACAACCTTGGCATCACTCCAGCTTCTGTGCAGTGTATACAGTGGAGAAGCTTGCCATCGGCAAGTACTTCTCCAGTACGTAGAGCTTGCTGGACAGCAGAGAGCCTACAGACCTCTCTGATGGGCAGTTCCTGCTGAGCTGCAGCATCGAAGAACTCACCTTCTCCCAGGCTTTCCACGGCAGAAACCCATCAACCCTTTTAAGTGATGTGCGGGAGGAAGGGAAAGGCGATTGAGCATGTGTGGGCTCTGTGCTTTGGGGGCTAAAGACGCCAAACACTAAACTATGTTCAGGTTGGTCTTGCTTTGAAAATTGGGGGTGGGGGGGAGGTTGGTATAAATACTAAAATCCCATCTTATTTGGGGGCACTTCCTATTGGCTTATTTTTAGGGAAAGGTGTGTGGTTCAGGCAGGGGTTCTGCATCTGATACCTGGGTCCAAACCCAGCTTTGTCTTTTACTACCTGTGTGATTTGGCCTGAGTCACATCCTAAACATCAGTGGCGCCATGTGCAAAGTGAGGGTTTGATGGGATGACACGTGTAAATTTCTTAGCAGAGTTTCCAGCGCCTGGAAAATGCTCCGTAAATAGCTGTTGTTATTCAATTGAATTCCAATGAGTGTACCTCAGCCTGTAGACTGAGATCCAGGACAACACAGATACAATCATCGCTAATCCTTTAAATATTGTTTGTAATTTCAGGGTGATGGGCCCCAATAATTTTCCGTCTGACAACTGTTATTTCATCTTGAGTTCCACATTCTTTCTGGAATAAGGTTTTCTGACAGAACTACACACCTTTATAGTCACATGAGCCAAAGTCTGTTCCTCTGTGTTCCTCTGTTTCCTCTGTGGCGGCTGGGAGTTCATTTCAGTGTCCAAAAGCTGAGAGTTGTTTTGGGACACGGCTTCTCTCCATGCCACTTTCTTCTGTTTACCTTACTCATCAAGTCCCATTAGATGCTTGAAGGTCCACACATCGGCCCCTCTGTGGAGCCGTTTCTACCCATGCTGCTTCTCTTTTACATTTTCTTTCCTATTTCCCTTTTCTCTGAAAGCTCTGGTAGCACTGCAACACTGATGAAGTTCTTCAATTTTGTCTTGTAACGTGTTTTTATGTGTGGTGTATTTGGATGTGTCTGCCTAAGGTAGAGAAATTCTGCAAAGCCCAAGTAGCTTGACTATTTCTGGTTACTATTTCTTTCCTGTGCTTTTATTGGTTCAGCTTGTCCAGCTGTGTTTTTATTGTGCTATACAGGAATTCTGAAAGCAACTACCCCCCCTTCTCTTTCTCTCTAATATCGTATTTCATGATTAAAAATATATTTCTGGGAAAATCATTCTTTGAATCGGTATTTTGACACCACACTTAATAACTGTTATAGCGTGAACGGGGGTATTTTAAAAAGTGACATGTGAAGGGAAGCACTGCAGCCCATAGGAAGAGGGATTTGCAAGACCAGAATCTATGCCTGTATCTTTTCTATGAATAACACCTCTAAAGAGTCCACCTGAGATCTGGAAAGGTATGGGTTTGTGCAGCCAGTGTTTAAAGACCCTTCACTTCCTCAAGAGACGTGTGCCAATTAGCCCAGGGGCTCTTCCTCTATAAAGTAACTTTATTCTTCTGGAAATTCTTCATTCTCTTACTTGTTTTTCATTTATGGAGGTAGAGATCAAAATCACAGACTCAGGATCCTTTTGAGCCTCTGCCTCCCCAGAGCTGTGAGAAGTTAGGCCTGTAACTTGATGCTAGGCAGCCTGCCTAGACTCTCTTAGCCTCAGTTTCTTTATATGTAATGTCAAGGTGATAATAATGCCAACACCATAAGATACTTGTGAAGATTAAATAAGATTAAGTAACACGTACCGTAGCTTAGTGCTGTCCAGGAAAAACACACAATAGATATTTACTGCTTGAATAAATGAATGTATGAGTGAATGAGTAAGAGAATGAGTTAAACCTATGATATGCCAGTCACTTGGAATTAAAATAGGGGATAGTCCCATTATGTGTTCCATCATTTAGTGCATAGCAGAGAAATCTCTGGCTTTGGGCAAAGCCAGATCAGATTCTTCTTCCTTCTTTAGGGAAACCTTAAGAATTGAATGACCAAGTGGAAGGAAAGCTGATATTAATGGAAAGTGATGACTTAAATAAACAAGTCCCAAATGATTACAGTTGTGACACCAGTCCAACAGAGAGTGAAGTTTCCATCCCCTGTTTTGCTAGGAGAGCTGGGAGTTTCTGAATGCTTCTCAAGTGCCAGCCACTGTGCTAGGCACCTTTGGGCCCTATATCTTGTTTACTGAGGACCAGATGAAAGGTAATGAACTGTGATTGCATTCAAAAATTAATCCCAGAGAAAAGAATGCACCTCCTCAGAGTAGTCCTTGATGGCTAGTGACTGGATGATTGCGGCATTTTCGTCACCTAGTGACATGGATGTCTTTGTCTCAGGTGACTCTGGAAAATGCTTTCCTTTGCATGAGCTGCTCTAAATGGTTTCTAGAAATCTGCAGTCTTTGAAATTGTGATTTTAGTGAGTGACCCTTTGCAACAGAAGTCTTCATTAGGCTGGCAAGATTTGGAGTAAATTAAGTTAGGACTAAAGCAGACATTCATCTGAAGTTCTTTTTTTCCTTCACTTGTTCATTGACTCTTGCGTTCAGAACACACTGAATTCTGGCTTTTTTGCCAGATATTGTTGTAGCAGGATAGATAGACTTGAGAGGAAGGATGTTTATCACCATTTTTTTCCATTTACTTTTAATTTAATTTTATTACAAACTCTTACCTTAAATTAACATAATCAACTAAGTAGCTGAAAAAGAAAATATTCTTGTAATGTTAATGCAAAATCTAGGATTACTTATAAAAAAGATTTGAGAGAAAGCCTACAACTGATGGATGAACTAACAGGCTTCTGAAATGAAAAAGGAGCCCGAATCTCTTCCCATTTGTGGTTTCAAATTGACGGTATCAAGTGTTGCAAATTGGCCATAACAATAGATTGAGCAGACTTCCCATTCACTCATCAGCTAATAAATACTACACTAATTGATCTCATGAGATAATGGACAGAAAAGTGCTTTGAATAAATGTAAAGTGCTATACAAGTTGAAGGTATAAATATCACCATATTTATAATTGACCTTTAGGATTTGGTGACTTTGTTTTCCCTTTATAAGTCAAGCTGTGTTAAGAAATCTGGGAGGATTGTTGGACTTCTTCCCATGGGGATAAAATTCATTGTCAAGTGTACAGGCTTGAGCAAGTCGGACCTATAACTGTTCTCAAGAGCTTGGTTGCAAGGTCTGAATGAGATACTAGCCAGGAAATGGACATCATGTCCCATTTTTGAGACTCTGTGTGACTCTGATGTCTATGGGGTCCTGGCATGTGTATTTCCTGACCTTGGTTTCATGGAGTATACTCCTACTCTCATTAACCTCCCTATGATTCTCAAACCAACATGGCACTACCTCGTAGTGGGTAACAGGATAAATGTGGCCAACTTTTCATGATCACAATGATAGGTAATGCTATTAGCATTTACTGTCTGGGGGCTGGAGAAGATAAATGTTCTGCTCAACAGAAAATTATTGAGAAACATCTTACCTGACCCTCTTTATGTCCAATTTACGCATCATCTTGAAGGTAGGGTTGCTAGATAAAATGTAAGTGTAGAAATGTAATGCTTGGGACATATACTACAAAATTACTTGTTGTTTATCTGAAATTCTAAGTTAACTAGACATCCTGTGTCTTTCTTTCTTAACACTGGCAGCCCTATTCGAAGGACCCCAGTTCACACTCAAATATGATCTCTTGACACTTTCAGAGCAGCTACAATGGAGTGTGAATATGATACTTTATATGGAAAAAACTTTAAGAGATTTACCTGGTCCTGTCATGAACAGGAGTCTTGCCTCTGCTTACATTCAGCACCTGGACTCATGAGTCCCACCTAAAGAAGAAGATACCTCAGCAGAGGGTGGGAGGGGTGGGTATAGGCTAAAGCTTGCCTGAATTTAAATCCAAAGTTCATATTGCAGGCCCTCCACAGTTGACTGCCGCACTTGGGCAGGTGCTGAGCACACGTGAGTCTGTAGCATCGCCTGCCTTAAAGGGGCTTACAGTTTAACAAGGGAGATGGACATAAACGATTAACTCTAATGCAATAGCATCCACAGTGGAAAAGTAGGACAAACAAAGAGCCATGGGATGTAAAGAAGAAGGTGATCAAATCTGCTGCAGGAGAAAAACACTCAGACTGGTAAAGACTTTCTAACCTAAAACCCTTTGGTTCCTTAAAGCCATGACGGAAAACACCCCACCTCACAATACACTGCAAATGTAAGGTTTTCAATTTGTGGGCTGAATAAATGATACGGCACTGGAAAATAGTATAAATAGGGCCCAAGAGAATTGATTATTTAGCCCACAGGCACATTATTGCACACACAGTTTTCCCCATGTTTTAGTAAGTTTCCACCATCACTTACTCCAGTTGTGGCAACTCATGTTGTATTATAGAGTCATAGAACATCACAGAGCAATTAGGAAATTTGTCCACAGACAAACCAAGACTGAGAGACTTACATTTAAACACCAAATCAAAATCACACCTACCCAACCTACGACAGTAGGACTGATTGTTTCTTTTGTTTTTCTTTAATGCTTTGGGCCTTGGGTTCGTAGAGTATTCACTACATAGTCTGCCAACCTTCCTAGTAAGTCCAATTGTGTCATCAAATTTCATAGAATAAATAGTCTCAGCAACCATGCATGAATCTTCTCATTGAATGGATCTTGTTGGGGTAATTTCAGTTGAAGCATCTATTTAGTTACTTAAACTTTCTCAAGGACTTTCCATGTGTCATCTTTCTGTGCTTTGGTGGTAAGATGAATGGGCAAAACCTCTTGCCTTGGAGGAGCTAAGGGTCTAGTGAGCTGTTGTTTCTAGGACTTGACGATTAGCAGACCTCAGCCCGGTTTCTTCTTAGTGATGCTGTCTGCTGCTGTTTATAAACCTGTTCTTATTAATGCTCACTGTCACAGTTTTACATTCTGTACCCAAATGCAACATTGATATTTTTTAATGTAAAACATTTTGAAAGATCAGTGTTAAGCTGAGATGAATGCGTATTTCCCTTGTGCAATAGTGGTTTGTGAAGTTCTTGGTTCTTGGTGTGAGCTGCTTTGGAACATCCTCCCCACATGCCTGTGTATAGTTTAATCTTCACTTTTGTGTTATGTTTTCAGGTTGTGAACGCATCTTATGTACGCACATGGGGTAAAAGTAAGCATTCGTTGAAGTCAGGTTACATGAGCGTTCTTCTGCAACTATATTAAACAATGTTCATGTGAATTGCGTTAAGAATATAGAGGCTCTGTGACAAAATCACCCGTTAGGGTGTGTTTCATTATTTACTGTTTAATCAAGGTGGTCGTGTTGGAGTATTTGAACTCAGCAGCTGTAGAACTTGGTACCTTCACGTACTTTGCTTTTATTATTCATTCCAAGAGAATCAGCTTCACACAACCGTTATACTGTGCTTATTTATTTTTATGAAGTCGGTCCTTTCCCAATTGGTGCTACCTTTAATATATTCTTTGATGAGAACTTCCCTGGTGCAACATTATCTTTGGCTTTTCAGTAAGTCAGGAGGACTTGAAATGGACAACAATTGACACTAATAATCATTTTGAAGATCCTTAGAAGGAGGAAGTAAAGTCACCTGGGAGCGTGGTAATAAAGCCATTCCCATTTTACGAGACAAGCTCTCCATAGTATCTAGAGCAAAAAGAGCATTACATTATTTTTACAGACTTTTCTAAAAATACATGTCTTACTTAGTCCTGCCTTTGAATTACCTGATTTGCAATTTGTCTTTTTTTTTTTTTACTTTAAAAAACACATCATTTGCCATTTCAGAAAGGATTAGTTACACTGAGAACAATGAAAAGACAAGAGTTCTTCCAGAATTTAAGTATGAGGTAAGCCTAGTCAGTAATGCTTGGGAAGATATTTCTTCACAGACGTACATGGTATCTCTATGTTACTCTTGTATTCCAGATAAAAAGCAACCACTGAAGATGGTTCTCAGTAAAAGACTGACTCTTTGTGTGTTGTTTCAGAATTAATGCAAGCTTTGAGTATATTGCAAAAGTTGAAGTTAGTTACTTCAAAGATGTATTTGTCCAGGTAAAATTTCCCCTGGAAATGTTTGTCATGTCATATATGCGAAGTAGTGCTAGGATGTGATAAAGTCAATGACATTTATTCAGTTTTCATGAGGCATTTAGGACAGTTCAACTTTCAAGCTTTAAAAAGAAATTAATAATAATCAACTTCTTCAAGGTTGCCTGCATAAAATAACTTAATGTTTCCATGCGTATTTGCTTCTCTACAATAGGATCATAAGAGAAATGATAAACGGTGTTTGACTGATTATGTAAATAAACTGCTAATTATATCCTTAATAGTTCTCCACACTTCTAGACACTGTACCTGAATGTATTTCCTATAAAATGCTTCAGTACTTGGCTCTCTATTATTTTTTTACTAAAGATGGGCCCAAAATCAGTAGTTATGAGCGTTATTATTCAGGTTCACAGCAGTGAGGCTGCTATTCTTCACTTGATAATTACCTTGTTAAACTAATGTCAGACCAGCGCCGTGCCTTAGTTAAGAAAATGGTCCACCAGCCCCATGCAAGCAGGCCCAGCTGTGAAAATAGTAAAAGATTTATTAAATCCAGGCACATCTCCAGCATTGCCTCATTGACATTAGTTCCAGAAGTTCTAAGTTGCATATTTCTCATTAGAGGTTCGTAATATCTTTCCTGAGGTCTCACTGCATACCCTGACAGTTGGTGCGTCCTCTGTACCCTTCCCATTCTCAGCTCTGCTTTGCTGCAAACTGGGCACTGTTTAATTGGCATGATCTCCACTCAGAGCCTCCAGGAAGCCAAGGGAAGAAGACCCATCCCGAGGGAAACGAGAAATGTGTATGCGACCGTTTCTCTTCCTACTTCCCCTGGTTTGGGGTTCCACTTTTATTTATTACTTCTTTCCCTTTGGAAAGGAAAAAAAAAATCGAGGTCCTCCACTATTAGCTGTGGTTTTGTCTAAAAAAAGACACAGTTACAGATTCCAATTTTTAGGCCAAAGTAAGTAATTCTTGCTATGATCTTCTAATTTGAAAAAAAGAGTCAGATTCTTAGTGGATTCTTGTCTGGGTGTTTTTCAAATGTGTCCAAGAGTAACCTCCTGGATTGGTGAATGAGCTCAGATGACAAGCGTTCTGATAATGCTTTGCAGTTTATAAGATCCTTTCACGCATCAGGGCTGTCTGTAAGCTCATGGAGGGAGAGGACTGGGCCTTATTCTTCCCTGGAGCCTCAGTGCCTGCTTCTGTAAGGGGTGAAGAGAGGGCCTGTGGTTAATATTTGCTGAATGGGATTGGATGGCGGTATCTCATTCCATCCTTGCTATGCACCCAGAAGCAGGTATTACATTGACCATTTATACTGTAGAGATGAGACAAGTGAGGCTCAGAACTCAGAACTCAACTCCTCTGCCTTCCATACCCATATCGTGGCCCCTTTATCATCCCATTTATCAGCATCTTTCTTTAAACAGTAGAGAATCTTTACATGTTACCTGTGTCGATTAAAAATATATATATACACACACACACACACACATATATCTAACCTCTTACTCTAAATTCTGCAGCCCTCCTCCCTTCTCTCCTCATCCGCTTCTCCCGGAAACAGCACAGGTTAAGGAGAATTAGTTCTTAATGGCGAATGGGTACCCCCATCATATTTTTCTTATCAGAGTTAAGTGCAGATTGCTTCAATCCTTCCAACGTTGCTGCCTCAAAGCTGACATTTATAAATTTTCTTTTTCAGTGCAGTATGGGATCCTCCATATGTCTTCCACAATAACTATCTATGTTTTCAGGGAATCTAAAGATTTATTTCCTTCCAAGTCCTTGTTGCTGGCATTTTCTCCAAGCCTTCAAAACTGCCAAGAGATGAACTTCAATTTAGAGGAACTGTTACATTTGTCATTGTGAATTTGCTAAACTTTGGATAAATTTGAAGATTTATGCTTATTCCCAAATGGGCCCTGAGACTATCTTTGAAGCTCAGAAAGTTCATGCTTGACTTCCTTTCCGCTGCTCTAAGTAAACAAGTCCTTAAATCCCTGCCTGGGCTCTGGGGCTCTGTCGTTGTCTAAACCTGGACACGTTTGTACTGCCAGGAACTCAGATGTGACTCACTTCTAGGTGCAGGGGAGGAGTCTTCTCCTGGGCTCGTGCTGTGGAAATCACACTCCATCTATAGCTCTAGGATGATCCAATTAGAGAGGACCTTTCGGTAATCCCTCACTTTAATAGCCCAGGACCATGAGGCAGAAAACCTTCAAATTGTGACCTTGTCCTGCAGTGACCACATGACCTTGGTTATTATACCCAATTTCTCTGAACCTCACTGTTTTCATCTCTAAAGGGAGCATAAAGTCTATCTGGCCATGGTAGGATGGTATTTATAAATAGTATACACAGAGTCCATGATACATGAGAG
Source organism: Hippopotamus amphibius kiboko (assembly GCF_030028045.1). Lineage (NCBI taxonomy): Eukaryota > Metazoa > Chordata > Mammalia > Artiodactyla > Hippopotamidae > Hippopotamus > Hippopotamus amphibius. The sequence continues at coordinate 98,434,551 of NC_080198.1, read as the reverse complement.
TTTATCAACAAGTAGTAGCTATTTTAATAGTTATTGATAGATAACATGCCAAGAAGTAGAGTTGGCTTTGACTTGTTCAAGGCAATCAGCTAGATTGTGATAGAGCCAGGATTGAATTTATGTCTCTTGATTCTTTATAAAATATAAGATTCCACTTAGTGACTAGCTAATGGTTCTATACTCTTTTTTTTTACTGGATAGAGTCTAGAAGTAACAGGGTTTAGAGGGACCACATATGATTTAATTTTATTCTTTGGATCATCTTCCAAATCTTTCAGAGCAAAGTGCAATAGGAAATGTCATTAAATTCTTTGAATTCAATGCTGTGCAAAAAATTGGAGGTCATCTATCAACTAGGTGCTTTAGTTTTCTATTGCAGTGTATAAAATCACCACAAACATAGCAGCTTAAAACAGCACACATTTGCTAGTTCACAGTTTCTGTGGGTCAGAAGCCCAGGCCCTAGCTAACTGGATCCTCTGCCCAGGGTCTCACAGGGCTGAAATTATTGTTTCAGTTGAAACTGCAACCCCTTCTGAAACTCAGGGCTGTTGGCAGTATTCAGTTCCTTGCAGTTGTAGGACTGAAGTTCCCACTTTCTTGCTTGCTGTTATCTAGAGACTGTTTATGGGTCCTAGAGGCCTCCCACTATTGCCTGGTATGTGGTCCCCTGAACAACATGGAAGCTTGGTCTTTCAAGACCAACAGGAGAATCTCTCCTTTCAAATCTCTCTAACATTAAGGACTCGCCTGATTAAGTCAGGCCCACCCAGGATCATCTTTCTCGATGAACTTAATCTGTTTAAGGGCTTTATTTACATCTGCACAATCCCTCTGCCATCTCGTGTAGCATAATCATGGAGTTTTATACCATCAGCGTCACAAGTCTTACTCACACACAAGGGAAGGAGATTATAATGCAGAGTACACACTCCAGGGAGTAAGAATCTTGGGGGGTGTCATCCTAGAATTCTGCCTACCAGGGAAATGAGACAAGTACATAGTCATGATACAAGACTTCCTGGCAAATGTCATCAAACAAGGGTAAAGTGTCCTATGAAGCCCAAGAAGAGAGGTGATTTCCTGCTAGTGGGCTTGAGGGGCATGTCAGGGACAAAGGGTAGAGTTCGGGTAGGCACAAGTCGAGGTGAGTAGAGATGGTGAGGAAGGACTAGAGTGGAAGAAGTATCTCCTAAGGGAGGCAAAGAAGGTATTTGGGGGAAATGGTTCATTGTTTGGTTTGGCTGGAACTTGGCTCTAAGGAACTGCTCCGTGGTTTTTAATGGACTATTAGGTTTTTGAGCATGTGAAACCTATGGCAAATGTGATGAGGACTGTCTGATTCCATGATTGTCCTTTGCTTCTTAATGTACTGACTCATCAAGAAGGTAAGATTCTGGCTGGGCCATGTGTCCTTTGTTTGTAGGGCTCTGAAGCCTCCCTCTGGTGACCTTTCAGGACCTTGGAAAAGTTGTTTCTTCTACGGGTTCAGTACTGTAAGCTATACGTGAAACCAGCTGGAGCTGGCTGCAGCTTAAAGAACCCTAGACTGTGTCGTATAAGAAACAATGCACTTACTCATTCATGTGTTTGTTGAACAAATATGTACTGTGTTCCTCTGTGCCCTTCAGTCTGCTTTTGCTCCGGAGATGCAGTAAATGAGACAGCCTTGGCTCCTGCCCTCATGAGGTTTAGAATCTAGACTCTGGACAATACTAGATAATTTAGGCTTTAGAGTCTCAAGGGATAGAGAGCTAATAAAGACACACTCATTATGAATTAATTTCTGTCATGATAAGTGCAATGAACAAAATATATGGGGTGACATGAGAGCAGATCAGGGGTTTAAACCTATCTCTGCAGGGGTGGCAGTGGAGGCAGCAGGGGGCGTGTCAAGATAAACCTGTTGGAGGAAGTTATAAAGGGTGAAAAAAAAATCTCAGAAATAAATATACCTGGGGAAGAGACAAATTAAAGCGAACACAGAGTTGTCATGTATCTCTCAGGCAAACAGGGTAAGGAGGTTTTAGATTTGAGATAGAATGAATCAGCTTGGATGCTTTTCTTGTCTTTTCTACCTGGGGTACCAGTGCTCATTCTTCAGAGCCCACCTCTCTCCCTAGCTCCCTCCAGAGGATGGATTGCTCCCTTCTCTTTGTGCCTGTGACATGCGGCACACACATCCATTGTGCCGTGGCTCTCATAGTTCACGGTTGTCTGTTTACACGATGCTCGGCTGGAAGCTCACTGCCGATGTCCTCTGACATCTTTTCATCACTGATACCTAATACTTCGCCTGATGCCACGGTTGGTACAGAATCATATTTGTTGAGTGAATAAACCAGAACTAGTTGGAAGTGATGAAAGTAACACGTTGATAGACCACCATGCTTTAAAGGAAGATCTTTCAAAAAATCAGTTTTCCAAAGTGAAAGGTTCTGCCTCAGAATGAGAGGCAGAACTCACCATCCCTAGAGTGACAAAAGTCCCATAAATCTGTGTATGTGAATCAGAACTAAAACAGAATTTGAAAAACTTGATTATTATAAATGCCATCAATTATCAAATTATGTTTTTGATCCTGATTACTTGAGAAAGTTGATGCATTTTTAAAAGGGCTGAATTTAGGTCCACAAGTAGCATTTCTGATTGGAAGAGTCTTTCCTGGCTGTGTATTTCTGAGATGTGCTATGCATTTTTGACTCATTATAGAATGTTACATTTAGGATAGGGAGGATAAGATTGTTTTAAGTATAAATATGATACATAGATTACATTAAGGAGATACTCCAAGTCATCATTAGGACTGAAAAGTCTGTTGAACTATGAATGACAAGATGCCTATAGGACAAATGGACAGAGTAATTGTATTACTTTGTATAGAAGAAAATGCCTATTTGTATACCTCAGTAAAAGTCCTCCAGAACATAATTCTCCAATGGCAGAGGCAAACCTAAGGAGGGGGTATGCCCCAGAAGTCCCAGAGTTATATCCGACAAGTACCACATTAGCATGAAACAAAAATCAAACTGATGCAGAAGCTTCAGGAGTTAGTCCCTGGCGTGCTGATTTTAGCAGCAGGAAGGGTAAGGAATATGAGGACAATCAAAAGAGCAGCTCACACTACCGGCGGCCTGGTGGGACTGATCCATGGGCAAAGAACAAAAGATGTGTGATGTAACTAAGCGACTGATAGCAGAGTATGCATCGTTTGAGACACCTCCAAGCCTCCAGGGCTCACGAGTGACCCGTTTAGGGCAGCGTAAGCAGGAATATAACCAAACGCAACAAGACAAAAGAAGAATTTAAACAGTTGGGTGTCTGCCAGGAGAAGAAGTGATGAAAACTGCTTTTTAGAGACTCAAAAACAAAGCTGATTTCTTTCAAATGGGAGATGTCCTGGTTTAATGCTCATAAAACAAAGCCAAGAAATATTATTGAGATCGCACCATGAAATCTCTGGTAGCTCTTTTCTGTCTCCAATTCCGAATTTAACGTTTTGAATTTTTTATTTCCACTAATCCTATGTATTGAACCATGTTATCCCATGAGTCCTTTATTTCATGTTCAAGGAGCCTACCTCATTTAATCCAAGTAATGAACATATCCTTTTACAGTACCTTTTAATTTTAATTATTAAACGAGGAAAATTTGAATTCAGAGATAACCTGCAGTCTACTTCATTAAAAATAATTTTTGTTTGGTTATATATTTGTGTTTATTTTTGTTGAAGAATAGCTGGCATACAATATTATATTAGTTTCAGGTGCACAACATAGCGATTTGACATTTATATATGTTACAAATTGATCACCACACTGAGTATGATAACCATCCGTCACCATACAAAGTTATAGCAGTATTATCTACCATATTCTTTATGATGTATATTACATCCCCATGGCTTATTTATTTTATGACTGGAAGTTTGTACCTTTTAATTCCCTTCACCTATTTCACCCAGCCATCCATCCCCCCCCTCCTCTGGCGATCACCCACTTGTTCTCAGTATCTATGAGTCTCCTTCTATTTTGTTTTGTTTGTTCATTCGTTTTGTCTTTTAGATTCTACATATAAGTGAGGTCATACAGTATTTGTCTTTCTCTATCTGCCTTACTTGACTTAGCATAATGCCCTCTATGTTCGTCCATGGTGTAGCAAATGGTAAAATTTCCTTTTTTTTGTGGCTGCATAACATTCCAGTGCATATACAGAGTACATTTTCTTTACCCATTCATCCACAGATGGACACTTAGGTGGCTTCCATATCTTGGCTGTTGTGAACAGAGCTGTGCTTCATCTAAGGAGTTTTGGAAACTGATAGAATGGGCAAGATTCAGTATCCTGGAGGAATATTATTTTGGTGGTGCCTTAGATTGGTTTAAGGAAAGAGACCCCATGTAAAAGTTTCACTTGGAAAAACTGGAAGGCTGTCTCTTTCAATCTCTCTTTCTCGCGCCATTTCTATCTTTCTCTCTTTTTAAAAATTAACTTTTAATTTCTTCTATCACAACATTTTATGACAGATATTCCAAAATGATAGGGATTTTCCAATTTAGAAGAATTGGATCCAGATATTTAACTGCCCCCCTGCATCAAAGAACCCCAAATTACTAGAACTTTCCCAGCCTGCACTGAGAAGATTTGCATATTCTGTGGGTAAATAATCCACGATAAAAATTTATTCAATATAGGACCACAATGTTATTTCATCTCTTCACATATTCATTCATTCTACACTTAACACTTCTAACATATGTCCATTAATTTGCCAAATGTTCTATGTCTCCTCATACTTAATACATACAAATCAGATTTTCACTTTCCTCTGAAGATGCCTCCGGTAGCCTTAAAAGTTTCCTTTGGTAGTGTGAAAATGAAAGGGTGCCTTTCCATTTGACATGAGTAAGTACGGATTTTGTACAGCAAAATAGAAATTAATTTTATGTCCTGTAAGAATCCACATCAAAAGTCATAAAGGCTAGGTGAGAGCTTCTAGTCTTAGGCAATGTATCACATGAAGGCTGAAGAAAAATCATTTCCAGTGTTCCATGTTTGTTGTGTATTTCACCATTAAGTGCTACCCCCTCACCTCTCCTTCCCCCTCCTCCTCCTTCTCTTCTATTTCTTTTTTCCTCCTCTTCTTTATTTTTAAAAATATAACAGCATTGTCTTTATTTTGGTCTCAGGATGATGAAATTTGTACCATCCTTTTTGGTGGTAAGAAGATAGGTGAGGGGCAGTGGTGTATCCAATGACAGAGCTTGTGAAATCCCGGATCTTTTGTTTTCCTGATATTCTATCTGAGTGATAGGTGCCATTTATAGATTCCTCCCAAACAATTTACCACATCAGATATTGATACCACAGGTTGGGTATTCTAAAGAGAGCCCGTAAATCCCCTGCTTTTGATTTTATACCTCTCACCTTAACAACCAATCTTAACTATTAAATTAGATTGAATGTGATCTTGGATAAAAACAAACTCATTTCAATGACTATAGGGATTGGCTCTCTATAAGTGCTATTGAGTCACTATAAGAGGTAAATCCTTATTACAAAATCCCTTCCTTGAGGAATATAAATTGTTCAAAAAATCACCAGAAGCAGTATATGCTCAAGGAAGACAATTTTAAGATACAGAAAAGGAAAAAAGAAAAAAGTAAGAAAGAAAAATAGAAATTATCTATAGCTCAGAGACAAATCACTTAATATTTGGTTTATATATTTCCAGTCTCTGTTTTCTGCGTTCAGATGTTTTTTCTTTACAAAATTGGAAGCATATGACATGGACTTTTTGTAAGTTGTCTTTACTTTGGCTCAGTATATAATCAGCATCTTTTTAACATAAAATCTTCTTTTATGATATCCCTTTTAGTGCCTGTGTAATATTCTATTTTATAAATGAGCTTCACATAATTAACCGATCTGTCATCAAATATTTAGCATGTTTTAATTTTTTGTACTGTTGTTCATTGTGTCTTAATGAACATTTTGTCATTAAATCTTTGCGAATAAACCTAGTTTTTTCCTGAGAATAAATTCACAAAAGAAAAAGTGCTGGAAAAAATAATTAAGACTTTAAAAATATTTTATATTTAAAGACTTTCAATAGATATGGCCAAATTTTGATCCTTAAAATTGGCATCAATTTAAACTCCTACCAGCAATAGATAAGGAAGTCCATTTTTCTGTACTGCTAGCAGCACTAGTTCTTATTACAAAAAAAATACAGTTCAAATTGTTATTTTCACTCACCTTATTTATGTATATAAAAATATCCATATTGCCAATATTTATATTTAAAATTAACTCCAACTTAAGTTGATTAACATAAATATTTTTTGTTATTATGGTTTTAGGGGATTAAATCAAAATTAAGACCTCATAGAAACACTCAACAATTTTTGTGTTCTTGGTTTGTTTGTTTTTTTAATTTAAATATTTGATAGCAAATCTTTTTGTGCAGAGGTCTCTGTTGATGTGAGTTTCTGCCCCATTTTATGTAATTTCTTAAAGACAAAAGGAGGCACATCCGAGAGGTTTGGGGTTTTTGATTTGTTGGTTAGTTTTGTTTATTCCTTTAATGAACAAGAACAGATTGTTAACACTTCAGAATTTGAAGGTAAGGTATAGATGAAATCCCCAAATCTGCATTTGATATCTTGCCTTCGAGAAGATTGTCTGTCTTGCTTAATTCAATGTTTCCTTTTTTTTAACCAAAGATGTTTAACGTCCCTTCCTGTTCAGTGCCCTATTTATTCCATTCAAAGTGCTACAGAAGTATTCCATTAGATCAAGTATAGGTAAAAGAGTCAAATCAAAGCTGAGGGTGGAGAGAGCCTTTAAAAAATATAGGCGAATAGTGTAAAGACTGGACTTCTGCTTTTCGAGGGGACAAACTCAGGGTACTGTATGGGGAGTATTAATTTTTCTATTTGGAAGGGTTTTGTTTGATTGCATTTGGTTTTGATAGTCCTCTGAGAGGGATGGAAGGCTGGAGAACACTGCATGCAGGTGAAGGAGGCCAGTAAGCCAGAGTCCGTGAGAGATGTGTGCCTGAGAGCCAGAGGGCACAGGTGGGTAGCAGGGACCCTTCTTCCCCAGAGGCGAGGTTCAGGGCACAGAGTGGGAAGGGGAAGCAGAAGGCTGGGGCTGGCCTCCCACTACTGAGACTGGTGTTGCTGGCCGCACACAGGCTGCTGCCCAGGGGCTCGGGGACTTTACCTGCACCTGCTTAGGTCCAGCTCTGAGGACACCGGCTTGTCTCTTAAAAGGAGTGAAGGCAGATACAGGAGAAGGGAGGGGAACTCTTCTGGCTCCCGAAGGCAAGAGTCACTTCACCTGGGGAGTCAGTTTGAGACTGTCCTCTTACAGGTCCTGCAGGACCCTTTAGCTCCCCCACTCCCCATCTTCTACCACGTCAGGGGAGAGAAAGGTGACCTGGAGCGCACGTGGCATCATAGACTGCTGTCCTCCCGGTACCTGACCAGCCCCTGAATCTGAGGAATGATGACTCTTCTCATGCTTTTATACCCAAGTTACAGCAATTCACTTCACAGCTGAGTCCTTAGAAGATGGGGACAAGTTCTTCCTCATCTTTGGTGCAAAATGAGAAGACGGGGCATCCTACATGTGGGCGACAACCAGAGGGGAGGCGGGGAGCAGAGAGGAGACCCCTGATGGCAGACAGAGGGAAGGTGGGCGGTCAGGAGAAGGCTGTGTGCGGATAAACATTTCCATGTAGGATGAGGTGAGGGCGCAAGGCCAGGAAATGGTGCGCATCAGTGCAACCATGTTTGTTGAGGAGTGTTTTTAAATAAGTTTTATTTCATTCCCTGCAACAAATTCTGAGCACCAGACACTGTCCTAGGGACCAGAGGTTCAACTTCTGAAAGTGTTAGTGCTTAGTAATGTTGGCACGTTCCTTAAATCATCTTTCTTGCGTTCATCTATTCGCTCCTTCACTCATTGACCTACTTAATCAACCTGATTAAGTATGTTGTTGTTGGATGAATTACTTCGGTGTATGAGTTTTCAGACATCTCGCGCCAAAGAGCTGACCTAACTAGCCGTTTTTATTAGTCATCATATTTATCAAGACAGCCGTTTAAGGAGGACCTCTGTGCCTAGGGTAGGAGCGTCACATAAAGCGTCTCATCTCGAAGCCATCCAACAACTCTAAAAAGGTCAGGATTATTAGTCTCATTTATCAGACGAGAAAACAAAGGCCAAGTCGACATTTCAACTCAGATTGTTTGTTTGTTTGTTTCTCCTGAATCCAATTCTGTTCTCCTTTCCCTGCGCCAGGCTGCCTCCCTAACACATAATAAATTGTCTCCTGCAGCTTCATCTTTCCCAGGCATCGGGCTTTTATTTATTTTATCTGTTACCACTAAGAACAATATTTTTTAAAAATAAGCCAATATGTGATGAGAGTGTGAAAAGTAAACATGGTAATTAGGCAACATCAAAATGAAGTTAATTATTGCCTTGATGACTAGGGTGGTTTGTGTACAATAGTTAAGACAGCATAAAGCCTTCTATCAGGAGGCAGTACGTCTGCGTGCCTTCCATGCATGCCTGCCATGCCATGAGGCAACGCTCACCCTATGAGCGGATCACTGGAAAGTGAGCAAATTCTGGATTCACTGGTGCCACACAAATAATTTTTACCCAGTGCTGCTGTTTCCACAGGGCTTTCTCTTCCATTATTTCATTATCCTCCAAAGCTTCCCTTTGAGACAGATGTATTAAACCCCGAGTTGTCAGTGTTTGGTTTTATAACTCAGTGTCACTGCCTGGTCTGTCAACAGCCAGATTCCCAATTCCGAGACCAGTTCCTAGATGATATTTATGCTTCCTGTATTTGTCAAGAAGTTCCAGAACTGGTCAGGAATCAGATGCCAAATATTCCTGTACAATAATTGGATATTTGTTAAAGTTCACCTGGATCATGCTGTCCACAGCATCTTCCCCAGGTTTAAATTTTATGCCTCTCCAGTGCACCCTGTAATCGTGAGTGACTAGGTTAGACCCCTGTTTATTCCTGCCTTGCATTATTATTAAATGTAGGGAAATACATACTTCCAGGTAATAAATGGCCTCATTTACTTTTGGAGCATCTCTTTTGTTGCGCTGTTACATTTCGTCCAATTGCTTCATCTCAGAAGGGCCTGAGTTTGATGCCTGTGCTAATTCCCAGTTTCATTCTTTTTGTTCTGGTGGTTTTTAAAAATGTGTGTCCGGTTCCAGGCAAGGCTAGTTTCCCTGACTACGATTTGTGTAATCTCAGCAGCGAACCCAGAGGATTAAGAACACCTCCTATGCCTTTCTCCCTAACCCGAAAAAGTCCGCCAATGCAGAGAAACAGTAACTAGGTAAACGTGGAAGGATTTGCATAATTTGGTTTTCTAAGTGCAGAGTGTTCATTTTTAACTTACATTGGTTTTGCTTTGTTGACAAACCCCTTTCCAGGAAAAAAATGCATCCCACATTGTTCCCCTCCATCCTGGTCCCTAACAGCTGATACTTCAAGTGTGTGTATTTGTTTATGCAAACAGATGAGAAACCATCCCAGCCTTCTTCTATCAAAATACAATTTTCTACATTAGGGGGTTTCTCACATTTTCCAATCTGACTTCTGTATAGAATTGTAGCTGGAGATGGTAATGAGTTTGCCATAGCAGTTTCAGGCTTGTGTACTCTATAAATCCTATTCTATCCATGCACAATAATTAAGGTTATTAATGAGGGACGGAATTAGTAGAAAAGCAGTATACTGAGCCACTGTGAGTTGCTTGCTGTAGCTTAACAATCATACATTATATAGCATTTGCAGCCTCCTTGGGTTCTGGAATAGAGGCCATGGTGGCAAAGAGCATTGTGATCAAATCCACACTAATGGAGTAACATTTGGAGCCTGGCGTGGGATAAAAAGGATGGTATTGTTATTGTGAGTGCCAAGTATTGTCCATCACCATTTTACGATGTACTGAAATGCGTAAGTAATAATTGTATTTGCATTTATATAAAAAAGCTCCAACCAAGTCCCAGCTCCTTTGAAAAGGCAAGGCTGGGAGGTGAAAATCATACATCCAGGTGCCCTGAAACAACACTCTTTAGGGAAGGAGACTTTTTTTTCCCTCTGTGCAGCAAGTTCAAATCCATAATAAGACAGATTAGAATCTGAGCAACTTGAGGCTGATAGGCAAAATAGTTCATACTAAATTGCTTTCAAGAAACAGATCTACTTTTCAAGGCAAGACCTCTGAATTCCTGTTGGGGTATTCTCAAAATTTCACCCACAGCTTGAAAGGCCACCTGGGTGAGTTTTGCAAAAGGAGTTTGGATTTGCCTCAGATAGTTTTGGGTTTGCATTGGTTTGCTTTCCTAAAGTGACTGCTTTAGAATGGAAGCAGGCAGACCCGGATGGGCAAAAGAAAAATTCTCGCAGAATGTTATAAGCTGAAGACAGCCTAGGCCAGAACAAGGGATTTGGAAACTGGAACAGGCTGAGGAGGTCCCCAAAGTCTAAGAGTGTCAACTTGGGCTGCCCTAACAAAATACTATGGACTGGGTGACTTGAACAACATAAATGTATTTTCTCACAGTTCTAGAGGCTGGAAGGTTCAGGTTCAAGGTTCTGGCTGATTTGATTCTTGGTGAGGGCTCTCTTCCTGGCTACTATCTTGCTATGTCTTCAGGTGACCTATTCTTTGTGCAGACACTGTAGGAGGGGAGGGGCAGGCAAGCTTTCCAGTGCCTCTTTTTAGTAGAGCACTAATTCTTCTGGTCCAAAGGCCTTCAAATATCATCAAGTCGGTGCTGATGAAGTCCCGGCGAGTGCTTTCACATGTGAACTTGTGGGGACACAATTCAGTTCACAGCCATGAGTCAACCTATGTGCTAAGTGCAAAGTTGGTCATGTGTTTTATTAATTAATTAATTAATTGGTTGCATTGGTTCTTCGTTGCTACACACTGGCTTTCTCTAGTTGTGGTGAGCGGGGGCTACCCTTCATTGTGGTGCGCAGATTCCTCATTGCAGTGGCTTCTCTCGTTGCAGATCACGGGCTTTAGGCACATGGGCTTCAGAAGTTGTGGCACATAGGCTCAATAGTTGTGGCTCACAGGCTGTAGAGAGCAGGTTCAATAGTTGTGGCACATGGGCTTAGCTGCTCTGCAGCATGTGGAATCTTCCTGGAGCAGGGATCGAACCCATGTCCCCTGCATTGGCAGGCGGATTCTAAACCACTGGGCCACCAAGGAAGACCTGGTCATGTGTTTTAATTTCATTTCAATCCAATCTATTCCATTTCATTCTATTTCAACCCATTCTAGAGCACTCCAGTCCACTCCATTACATCCATTCCACTCCAGTTCAACAAATCCCTCCTTGAGACCTACCCACGAGCCCAGCAAACTGTATTCTTTGACTCCTTCTTTTTTCCATCTGTCCTTTCCCTTCCTAAATGATTCCTCTTGATGACCAAGAGCAATTTCCCTCCCTCTCTCCAATTCCAACTCCCTTGGGGAAGTGCTGGGAAAACTTTGTCCAGCAAACAGGAGTTTAAACTAAACTCTGCCTCTGATATTCCATACGGCGTCAGAGAAGTCACTTGAACTCCAAGTTGCTGTGCTCCTGACAATCGGTGGAGATGATGGAGATGATAATACTTCACAGAACAGGGCTGCTGTGTGTATCAGGGATGTCTCAGAACAAAGAGCTTAGCACCTGCTATCAGGCATGACCATTGTAAATGAGACATGACCGTCTTAGCCTGAGGATGGAAGCAGCTACTAGAGAAGATGAGGCTATTGGGTCAGCCCTGGTGCTCTGAAGGCAGCCTGTGTGAATTTAAATGTTGGTTCGATCCCATGCTTTCATGGGCAAATGACTCAACCCCTCTATGCCTCCACTTCTCATCTGAAAAATAAGATGATATTAGTAGTCACTTTATAGAGTTTGAGAGAGGAGTGAATGAGATCAATGTATGTGAAGTGCTTGGCTTGGGGTACGTACTCTTAAATATTACCTAATATTATTATTATGAAAAAATGTATAATGTGGTAAGTGATACACTTATTGAGTCTTTCTCACACCCAGCTCACTAGGCTGGGCGCAAAATATTCAAAGATGACTAACCGTCTCGGCTTTCATGGAACTCAGTGTCATGGAGGAGACAGGCATTAGTCAAAGACTAGACTCTAGACACTTGTAACTGTGGTATGACCATGAAGCAGGGATTTCTGGTGCTATGGGGCTGTGTAAAGGGGGCACTGAGATTTTGGTGGGGGTCCTGTACTTAAAGCAGAGCTAGGAAAGAGATGGACTCTGGACATCTTAGGATCCCCTCAATTTGCCAGCAATCAGGAAAAAGCCAGGACAAAAACAGCCAAGAAGGATCTGTTTCTTTCCAATGTTGTTGGCCAGAATCTAGAATTCATTATAAATAACAAAAACAAAAACAAAATGAAACAGCATAGACCTCAAGCACCTGGATGCTACTTTGCCAGCGTTGTTTTCATCCCAAGAAGAATGTGTTTCTTCAGAAAAAAACTCGATCATGAGAGCAAATATTAGGAGGTGGTCTTGGTCATGCCCTGATATTAAGCAGTTACACTATCACTGTTCGCTTTCCTCCCAAGATGTTAAAAATCGATGCTAATGATGGAACACTTTGTGCGGCGGTGATTTTAGAAAATCCCTATTGAAAACAAATGCAGGGGCAAAGTGTGCTCTGCGCCAGAGTTGTGTGTGCTCCTTAGAAAGACGATCTATTCCCTGTGGAGAAAGGAAAGAATTAGAAATGATAACCACTTTTTAAATACATCAGCTTGCTCATGTGTCAGTGGTAGTGTTTTTTTTTTTTTTTTTATCAGCTTTTCAGGCAGCGCTTCATTTGATTTGTGCAGGGAGGTGTATAATAGGGGAGGCCAGTGAGCTGATTTTTATAGAGTCCGTTTGTAGCTTAAACAAAGATGGGGGATTTGGAGGATAAAGGCGGCCTGAAATATAGCAGATTATGCAGCTTTATTTTTCAGAGATTTGCTAATTCTCCTCCTCCCCCTCCAGCTCTCTGACTGAGCTGGTGGTTTTGTATTTTTTCTTTCAGTTGCCATTCAAAGAGAAAATGGTAAGTTTTCAACTTGAATGTTGGACTCAGTTCCATGGAACCCAGCTCTGTCGCCTTGGCCAATTCTCTGTAAACAAATACATGTTCCCTTTAAACAATGTAACCTTATAATAAATAATAAGATAAATAAAGGCTGAACTTACACAACCTCTTTTCATATGAGAAACAGAAATCGCAGCATGAGCAGAGGGGGCTGGAGGGTTTGTGTTTGTGTTTTTAACGTCAAAGATGAAGTTTGCTTCATCTTGACGAAGCAAGAAAAGGGAAGCGCTTGAATTTTCAGGGAGGCGACAACTTTTGCCTTTTCTGTGTAATTCAGGGGCTTTTCTGTATTTTTAGAATCTGGGTGATGAGGACATGGACCAGCTTTCACGCATTAGCAGACCACAGATCCAAATCTGAGTCCTTCCAATAAAAAAGGATCTCATTTGATTTTTAAATGTGGCTTTAATTTCTTGACGGGGTTTAGCACTTTACTTGCATGCAAGCCGCTGGGGCAAAAAGTCCTGCGGAGCCTCCTTTGAGAACTCTTACTCCTCTCCTTGATTTGCCAGTGAGATCATCACTTTCTCTCATTTAGTCATTTGCCAAATATTTATTGTGCTCTCATCTAGCACAAAGCCTTGGCTGTACCCGTTGAGAGATACAGGGATGCACGTGATCATGTGATATGACTTCTGCCCTCCAAAGGAGGCTGTTCTAGTGGTACCCCTTGGGGACTGAGGTACCACGATATTTTCATGTGGCATCAACAAGAAATCACATCAGTATGAAATATGAAGGATAGAGATGTTATATTAGTTATTGCCCTAGGTGACAATGATGCTTACATTGTAAATATGTCACTGACTATTCGTTATGTAGTCAATATACATATAGTCTATGTACACACTATTAATTATATATATATATCATTGACTATTAGGAAAATGCTCATGTACGCAAAATAAAATTATGCTTTTTCCCTTCTTACCTTGCTGGGTTTTGAGTACGTAAACATATTTGGTGTTGATATTCATACTTCACCTGATACTGTATGAATTATTTAATTCCTTCTCTCCCTCTCCCTTTCCTTTCATCTACTAAAATGCAGAGTTTTTGGGTAAACTGATTTCCTTAAGCCTCTTCGTGGAGGGTACCACTTCTCACATACCTTCCGACATGAAGAATTTGCTCTTCTCAGCCACCAAGTTTTCCCTTGCTCTTCTATTCAGACAAAATTGTTTATTCCTTTTTTCCCCATATTTTGCCTTGCTTCTTCTCCTTCTCGCCCACCCTTATCCCAACTCTTTTTTTCCTTTAATTAAGCTCCCTCATCCTCATGTGTAGAATTAAGCAACAAACACAACTTTCTGAAATCCACAGAGGGCTCAGTTCCCCTGGGAGGGAAGCTCTGCTCACTCTCCAGTGGGATGTCGTAATACAGGTATCATCTGGCCATGGCCCATCCAATGGCTTGGGGACTGTTTAGAAATAAACCTTCCTGGACTGGGAGCTCGGGATTAGCAGAGGCAAACTATTATATATAGGATAGATAAACAACAAAGTCCTAGCGTAGAGCACAGGGAACTCTATTCAGTATCCTGGGATATACAATAACGGGAAAGAATATGAAAAAGAATGTACATACATGTATAACTGAGTCATTGAGCTGCACAGCAGAAATTAAACACAACTTTGTAAATCAACTACTTTTGAATAAGATTAAAAAAAAGAAATAAACTTTCCTGCACTCCCATTTACTTCTCTATAAAACTTGCGCTACGTCATAATCAGGGCTCCTTCTCACATTAACATTCTATCATCATATGTCCATCCACTTTACTAAATAGGCTCTGCCTCCACTTTGAAAAGCAAAACAAAGAAATGAAAAATGAAGACTTACCCAACCTTGGGCAATTAGGGTGTTTAATGTTAGGACAGGAAGACTGGGCTGCTAGATAAACATTGGCTTGTGGGAGATATAAGAAAAGAGACCCTGAGTATTGGTAGGGCAAAACAAATATCTCATAAGATGCCGTAAGGTATCTCTCTTTAAAAGCAAAATGGTATCTCTTACTTTTGAAAAATAATTCAGAATACAGGAGGGAAAAACTTCAGTGATGAGTGTCTTGGACAAAGGGGTTCTGAGTCACATTTTGGCTGGTTTTCCCACTCCCTGGTCATCAGAGTTCATGGAGAGTGGTGTGGAGTACGCACCGAACTGCACGCAGCCTCCATGGACAGAGACAGCCTCTGACCTGACTTTCTCTCTGTAGCACCCCAATACACCAGGTTTTTGGTTTGGAAATTGCCAGGATGATTTCTCTGCAGAATAGAACCTCTGCTGTTCCTCCCCTGGGGACACCATCTGTAACTCTGCCCCTTTTGTTCCAATTTCTGGTGGCCTGGCATTCTGCATCCTCTTTGAGTCAGTGCATTAGGAATCTTTGCCCCTGGGAGCATCTATCTTACTGGTTCTGCTTCTAAGTTACCCCAAGAGGAAACTGAGCACCCTCTCCCATCATTTAAATGTGTTTTGGTTGATTTATCAATCTGTGCAGTTACTTGTGAACTAACTTGCCATCAGGCTACCATAATCATGCCATTTTTCTAAAGCAACCTGACCCACATTACTGTGAACATTGTTAAAAATAATTATACACATACACCTATAATGTACATATGCAATTTCTGTGTTCCAGATTTCTTACTGTTAGGGGCTATTTAAAGCTTTTGAAAGAGAGCCAGTCTTTTCTGGAAAATGTGCAAGGATGGATTTGGGACTGTTTTTTCATCTGCTGAATGTTTTTCTCTTTCTTTGCCTTAATCCTGACCGACATTCAAAGACACCCTAAACAGCTATTGAACACACGTTATTGGTAATGACTATTTTGCTGTAAATGACCCATAGGCTGGTCCTCCTTCCCCTTAAAGCCTTCCTTGTAGATAATATCATGTGATTCCACTAAGGTGGTTTAAATAGCTTTTCACTTTACTTAATCCAAATGAACATTTCTGAGAAAAATAAATATATTAACGTATATATGCAGAATCCAGAAAAATGGTACAGATCAACTAGTTTGAAATGCAGAAATAGAGACACAGATGTAGAGAACAAACATATGGACACCAAGGGGGGAAAGCAGGGACAGGAGTTGGGTTGGGATGAACTGGGAGATTGGGATAGCCATATATACATTGCTAATAAGAAAAAAATCAAATCGTCTGCTTTAAATATATACGGTTTATTTTTTGTCAATTATATTTCAATAAAATTTTAAAAAAATAATTAACATTTCCTGGCTGCTATGTAGTTGACCAATGGTGGACTCCAGATACTAATTTGGATTTGAACAAACCCAAGGAACTGCATTCTGGCGCTGCCACTTTTTCTCATCCTTCTTGCCTCCTGTTGTTTTGCATTTGTTAAAATATAAATGTATTCATTGAGCACCTGCCTCACCTGGTGCTTTCAGAGTTACCATGGAATGTCATCTTCACCATCACCCTACTAGTTTGGAATTGTAGGTATTCATCAAGTGAAGACCCAAAACTCAGAGAGGTTAGATCACTTGTCCTAGGCCACACAGCAGGTGAGTGGTAGGAATGAGTTCAAACACAAGGTATTTTTCTCCTAAACTCAGTGTTTGCTTAACTAAGCTACACACACTAAATACTGATAGTATGTGACGTGTTTTCAGGTGGTAACTGAATGAATAGGTTTAATTTAACAGGCATTTATTTTAGTGTAGATTAGAAAATTACTAGTTTATCACTGTTTAAGATAGAAGTTTGAAAATTCATTTTTAAATGAAAAATTTTAAACTTTTTAGAGAATATATTTAAAGAAAAATATTAAACATTGTCTATGTGGGGTATATATCCATATACAGAAATTATATGTGTATATATATGTATACAGATATATATATGGGTACAGATACATATCTGTACATGTGTATAGAGATATATATCTCTATTAACTGTGTATATATGTGTATACAGATATAGATATATATATACACACTCACATATATAAACACCAACCAAATGAGAAGAGCAAAGGTTGTTTACTCCAAGCCTGCTCCAGTAAGGCAGTCAGTCACCATCACCTGCATTTTGGGCAACTCAAAGGCAGGCAGAAGAGTGGGAAAGCTTTATAGCGGAAAACATGAAGGTTTCATGTGCGCCCTGATTAGAGGCTCTTGTCCTGGGGAAGCTGGAGGAGGGCTAACTACAAGTGAGGCATCCCATGTCATTGGTTAGGGGTGCATATTTGGCTTTCGCTGGTTGGTCCTATGTTGGAAGTGGGGACAAAACCTAATCAGCAATCAGGTAATTAGTTATTAATCAAGTCGTGGCCAACTTAAACCAGTTGTTGCAGAAGCTATTGTTTAGCTTTCTTGATCGTCACTAGAGAGAGCAATCAGGCTTCCTGCAAGTCGGCCTTACAGCAGGCTGGCTTCCTGGGTTGTTCATTGTAGATGAGGGTTGGGTTCCCAGGCAGATTGCTGCAGTTTGTGGGTCAAAGTTCTATTTTTATAAGTAGTCTGGCTACTGTCTATTTGTATATTGTTTTTCTCTCTCCCCCCTCCCTCCCCCTTCCCTATCTATCTTCCATCCAGATAGATAGATTTAGATATTTTATGCAGTAATTGCTTCCCATTACTAATAACTCAAGTACATGCCAGTGAATAGGTAGCAGTAACCTTGAGTTCTCCAAGAAGCTGTTCTGCTTCTCCTGTATGTGGACAAGCAGTAGCAAAAGACTGAACAGGACAGGTCCTTATTAAAATCAGAGTTTTTGATTTCTCAGGCAGAGTAAACAGACCTCAGGCTTCTCCCGATTCTACCTTGACATGTGGTGTCACCACGTGCAAATCATTTTATATCTCTGGGTTCCCCCCCTGTGCCTCTGAGATAAAACTCCCAATACTTATCAGTTCACTAAGTGACAAGAGCAACATGTACATGCATTGGGCAGTACCTCCTAAGTGTTCACCCACCTCTTGGGAAAAATTCTCTGTGACTTCTTTAATTATTCATTTTGCAACAGTTTTGAGTCTCAAATGCCAAATTTGCAGAGGGAGGGAGTGGACTCAGATTTGTATTCAGTCTCTCCTCATCATAATTTGGGTTTTCTAAATATCAGAATGGGGAGAATCTAAAAAGTTTTTTTTTTTTTAAATTGAAGTATAGTTGCTTTACAATGTTGTGTTAGTTTCAAGTGTACAGCAAAGTGATTCAGCTATACATACATATATATATATATATGTATATATTCTTTTTCAGATTCTTTTCCCTTAGAGGTTATTACAGGGTATTGAGTATAGTTCCCTGTGCTATACAGTAGGTCCTTGTTCAAAAGTCTTGACATGACTCAGAAGGTATAAATTGTAAATGTAGTTCTGGGCGGAGAGTCTTCCAGGGGAGTTGATGGTTTGATGACTTTGCCATGGCCCAGTTGAGGGTGCACCCCAGGCAGGGGAAACTTGAAAACAGGACTAGAGAGAATTAAGTGCTGGCTTTTCTTTCTTTTTTTTTTTTTTTTTAACTCAACAAGCATGTTAAGTGCTCCTTCTGCCTGCCAGGCCCCATCACTGAAGGCTGAGGTGAATGAGATAGGACTCATGACCTCGAGGAGTACACAGAGAGGCAAATCTTCAATAACTACCTAGTTGCCAGCACTAAGATGATTTCCCCTGCACTCCTGTACCCATAAATCCCACTGCATCCAAGGCACCCCTATTACTCATACCTCTTCTTAGTGTTGGAGCGTTGATATCCAAATGTCACAGCAAAAATGTGCTTTACATCCCTTCGTCATTTTCTTCATATCTGTTAAGAACTTTTATATGTATAACAAGCTACAGGCCAGAAAACTGACCAGACATGGACTTCGGGTTCTCAACCTAATGGGTCACATTTAAATTTATTGCGATCATATCAAGCCCCTTAAAGATCATTTTCAATATTTGTATGATGAGAATGACTTTATCCATTTATTATTTACCTACAGTCTTTGGCTACAATGTGCTAGGCACCATTCTAGGCATAGAGGATAGAGCAGTAGATGCATACAAGAAAGATTCCAACTTTACAGCACTTTCATTTGAGTGGGGGAGAACAGACTATCTCAGAACATCTTGGTCCCATTTCGAGTCACAGAAAATGTTGTGGACAAGAAGAGGTAGCCAGTGGGGCGGGAGCTGGGTGTAACAGTGTTGCTCCTCATTACAGGTGGTCAGCAAAGGACTCCTGGACTCGTTGGCATTTTGGCAGAGACAGAAAATGAGTCATGGGGACCTGAGTAAAGAACCTTTCAGGCAAGGCAACAGGAAATTCAAGGTCCTGAGGATTGGGCCAAAAGAAGAGAGTTTGAAGGTATAGGATGAGGCAACTTCATGGGTGGCAGGGAAAGGAAGCCAGGTTATTATAATCCTTTATTCTCAGATGTCCTTCCCCCCAAATTTTGTCACAATCAGCAAGTGTCAACACTTGTGCAGTTTATATGCTATTAAACAAATATTTATGAATAAATATAGTATTTATTGAGCACCTACTATGTTAAAGCTTCTAGGGTCACACAAAGACGAACAAGTCATGGTCTTGATGTAGATAAGTTAGCAACCAAACAGGTAAGAAGGACAAGCTAATGATAGTACCATATGGTATGATCAGGGCCAGAACTGAGATTGAAAACACTGTTCATCTCACAGAGGATATACTGGGCTATGTGCTTAGAGTGTGGAGGAGATAACATTCCATCTGGGTCTTGAAGATAAATACTTCTTGAAATGGACAACCCTTCTGACGCTAGCCCTTTAAAATTGTTTATTTAATAGCCTTTTTTATATTATAGAATCACAGAATATAAGAGCTAAAGGATCCTGGGAGAACAGCTAATTCAACTCACATATTCTGGCAGAGGCAGTATAGCATGCCGGTTAAGAGTGTGGGTTGGCCTCTTAGCTGACCTCACTATAGGACCCTGCCTTGGGCATGTTACTTTCTATGCCTTACTTTTATCATCTGTAAATGGGGTTGCTAATCATACCTAGTTTATAAGGTTGTTAAGAGGATTCTATGAGTTACACTGCAAAAGAATATTGGTTTCTTTCAGAAAAGTAACCAAGACATAGTAAGAAAGCTTTCAACAAGTAGTAACTATTGCTATGATATAGAAACTGAGAAGCAGAGAAGGTAAGTAATTTGCCTACTTTCTCATGGGTAATTGCTGGCAGACTTGGATTAGAATCCCAATCTTTCACTTTCTAGTCCAGGAGTCTCTGCTGGACATGGCATTTCATTCTATCTTGAACTAGTTTATGTTGTTTTAGTTTTTCATGGAAACAAAACAGAAATGAAGGTAAGCTTTTTTTCTCACTTCTCTGAGCCATAGTTCACGACTTAGGAAATGAATGCAATTAATTCCTACTTTCTCTCCAGTTCCCTAAAATTCTTTGAAGCTGCCTCCAAAGGTCACTGTGCCTTCACTCTCTAGCCTTTTGGCTTAGACCATCTAGAAACTGACTCTCCTGCACCCCAAGCTCATCAAGGGAGCAAATGCAGAGTTTCAGGGACAAAATAAAATGAGAAGCCTTCCATTGTGGGTGGATTTGGTGTAAGCTGTCTTTAGGATGTAACGTTTTCTTTGGCAGAGTAGTGAGCTTCACAACTTAGTTTGCTAATCCATATACTACACTTTTGTGTGCAATAATTTTTCCCTTTTCAGCCTCAGATTTTCATTTGGATGGGATGAACTTTAGAGAGTCCAGGGGAAAACTAAAAATTTCTATTGATGCTAATTCTTATCAACAGTTTAATTAAGAATTCTTATCGATTTAATCTAGAGATTTAAAAGAAAAAGTAAGGGATCCAGAATTCTGTCAAGGAAGTGGATATTTTTTCAGCAAAAGTCACCTCAATCATGGAGCAAGTAAAGTACAGGATTTAAAAGCCAAATGTAAAATTTTGAGGCCCTTTTCTACTGTTTTGGGTTATCTGTCCATTTGATCCAGCTGTCAATGTGGATAATTGACAATTGACTCTGATTTGACTTGCATTTTTTTTCGTGCCTGTTTATGGGTCTTTGCAGTCACCCTTGTGGGAAGGAGGCCACAAAGGAAGAAATGAGGTTCATTGATTTACTTCTAATTTTGCAACAAGTCCAAGCCTGAACCTACTCAGTCATTTGAGGACTGTTTAATCAACAGTTTGAAAATGATATTATGCAGACTAAGTATGTAAATGGCCAAAAGACAGAGTTTTGGAATAAGGGAATTTAGGGTTTATCGTGTTTAGCTACGATTCAGTGCCAAATTCCCTCCCTAACCTGCCTGCAAAAAGTGCCTTGAACTTGGGCTTCCAGACCTTGGCAGATGGAGAGCTTCCAGCTCTTGGATCAGCCCAGGTGATCTTTAGGTTGGTTTTATGCTTAGGAAATTCTTCCTGGTATTGAGAAGAATCTCACCTCTTTATAATTTATACCCATTAAATAAGATTGTGAATTCAAAGACCTTGGTCCTTGGCTGGAAAGAGGTAATTCCTTAGCAAGTGTTAATTATTATTAGTCTCACTATCTTTGTTTTGCAACTAGTGCAAGAAAGGTAGTGTTATGTAAATTAAAAAACATTTGTATCGTTTATTCCTGGTGGGTATGGTTAAAGCTGCTTAATTAAGTCAGTGGGGATCTGATAGAGCCAAGTCCTATTTGACCTAGATGAGCTGAGCTTTGATGGTTACCATGATGCTAATACTTCAGAGCTGAACCCTGTCTCTGGACACAGAGAGTTGGGTTTTAACCCAGGTGTTTCAACTAGAAAAACAGAACCAGTAGGAGATATACATTAGGAAATTCATTGCAGGGTATTATCTCAGTGATTGCGGCGGCTGGCTAGGCAAATCCAAAAGTTACAGGGTGGGCCCACTGGGAAGGGCAGGCGGGCACTCTCAGGCGTGAGCTGATGCTGCGGTCATAGGTGGAACTTCTTGCTAGGGGGATATGAGCTCTGCTCTTCAGAGCCTAATAGAATCAGGCCTACCAGACTCTCTAGGACTATCTGCTTTACTTAAAGTCAGCTGATTATGTCTTTTACTCACATCTATGAAATACCTTCCCAGGGCCGCCTAAATTAGTGTTTGACTGAATTACTGGGGTTAGAGTCTAACCAAATTAATACAGGAAACTGACCATCATACCAGCCTCCACTTTTGACTCCATACGACCTTGAGGGAGCTGTTGAACTCCTCTGTGCTTAATTTTTTTCGTTGTAACAGCTGGCGTTTAAAGAATTATAAGAAGATAGATATTTAAATTGACCTTTGATTATGCTTAAAATAATCCCCAGGATCTGGTTGATTTTTTGTTTCAAGTTGTTTTGTATTGCTGAGCTTCCATTTCCTCATCCGTAAAATGGTGAGAACAAGACTATCTACCCAACAGTGCTGCTGTAAGGAGTTAAAAAGGGGTTGAATTTCAAGTTACTGGTAAATTATAATTAAAGTCAACACTTAGGCAACCTTTACTCTGGGCAGATGCTCTTATAAATGCATTACCTGTAATACCTCATTTAAGAGCTGCAGTAAACATTACTCATAGTAACCTTAGTAACTATAAATATAAATATGAGCATTTATATCATATTTATAGAGGAAATTTACTAAATCCTTGATGGGCCAGGAGCAATAAGGTTGGGATTCTGAGACAATTCAGCATTTTCAAAGGGATCAATGGGACAGATGATGGAGAACATACAGGTACATATAGAGAGAAGATTATTTATTATAAATTTATAATAAGTTATAATTTATTTATCTCAATCTATATACTTAGTGTATACTTCATTTTTTACATCAATCTATTTCCTTTTTTAAGCCACTTTATTGAGGTTGATTGACATATAAAAAGCTGTACATAATCAATGTATGTGATTTGATGAATTGGAGGAAAGGAAACACCCACGAAACCATCACCACAATCTATGCCATAAACGTCTTGTCACTTCCAAAAGTTTTCTCTCTTTATTATTATTATTATTATTATTATTATTAATTTGGAGGGATAAGAACACTTAAGATCTACCTTCTTAGCAAACTTTTGAGTATACAATTCAGTATTGTTAAGTTCAAGCACTGTGTGTACAGTAGATCTCTAAGGCTTATTCATGTTGCATAGCTGAAACCTAGGACCCCTTGAGAGTGAGTTTTATTTTTAAGTGATTTTTTTATGCTACAGAAGGCCTTATCAAAGAACAAAGGGCTAAAGGTATACTCATTCTCTGTGGAACTAACATAATGGAAATCAAATTATTTTGACTTACTTTATTGACCTTATGAATATACTTTTTCAAGCTAAGGAACTCCCCATGGCTCTCTGTAGGCACTTTCTTTGTAGTTGAAAAGCATGGCTCCCTTTAGCTGACCACATCTTCTGCAGAAGACCATGTCTTCTGCCTTCTCTGAAGGAGTAATCCACAGCTTGAAACTAACAAGGCCATCACGTACGATTTGGCTAAAACCATTGAATCATGTTTATGTCAAGAAAAAAGAAATTAGGGAAAACCAAGCAACTCATAAAGGCTGTTTAACAACAGATTGGCTGCTCTGTGCAAAATCTTTTTTTTTCTTTTGCTTTTACTTATAACCTTTCATATTACAGGTTATTTCCTCTTACACACTTACATATTTTGAGTTTCAATTTGCACAGTTTTCTTCAACATATAAACAGTATGTTCTGGACACGTGCACGGCAGGATAAGGCAGTTTAATCTCCGTGAAGTGTCACTGAAAGCAACACCACACGTGGTCTACAGATCTTCTTTTAAGAGCAATAGATACATGTTTGTTATCTATCACTGCCAGATTTCCGAGAGAATGTTCTGGGGAGCACAAGGTCCACAGGGTGCCAATAGATAGGTGCTATGCAAAAAATTCTACCCGTGATAAGATAAGTTTGGGAAAGGCTGGTGTTCATAAGTTATACTAGGTTCTTTGATGCAATACCTCACCCAGCTTTTCATATGTGGACTTGTCATGAATCTCTAAGATGGAGAGAAAGTATTCAATGATTCCCCAGTTAAGTTGCACATATTCCCCTCCCCCATCTTGGTTTTTTTTTTTTTTTCCCCTCAAAGGGTGATGATCTGCAGGATATACGTGGAGAAATGATAGCACAGCCATTAGGTCAATGACTACATATCCAGATTGGCTGCCTTGAATATGCAGATCTCAATTTTTGCCCATGTGTCTTATGTCTAAAGATAGCAGTAACAGTAAGAGTTGTCAGAATATCATTTGGTTTAAAGCCATTTAAAACTCTTAGACTCAATCTTATCTTGAACATTCTTTTAAACTTTTTTTCATTTTTCTCTTTCATTGCATTAGACAGCTTATTAAGTGGATTGAAGAGTATATACACATACATACATATATGTAAAATCATATTTGTTACATACATGTAGTTACATGTTAAAAAATTTCCCTTCCAGATTGGTGATTTTACGTATAATTACATATTAAAAATTTTCCCTTCTAGAGTGGCGATTCCCTGAGGGCAGGATCCATGTCCTATTTTCCTCCATGTCTTCTGTTTCCCTGGTAGCTGGTACAAGGCTCAGTACCCAGAAGAAGCTGAATAGATAACTCTCCAGTAGATAGATGAATTGCACCACTACAAACAGCACACCCCCTGCCCGAATAAAACTCACCTTTATCAGTTTTTGTTTTGTTTTTATAAATGTATTTATTTATTATTTATTTATTTATTGGCTGCATTGGGTCTTCGATGCTGCGCACGGGCTTTCTCTAGTTGCGGCGAGCAGGGGCTACTCTTCATTAAAGTGCACGGGGTCCTCATTGTGGTGGCTTCTCTTGTGGAGCATGGGCTCTAGGTGTGGGCTTCAGTAGTTATGGCACATGGGCTCAACAATTGTGGCTCACAGGCTATAGAGCGCAGGCTCCATAGTTGTGGTTCAAGCACTTAGTTGCTCCGCGGCATGTGGGATCTTCCTGGAGCAGGGATTGAACCCCCATGCCCTGCATTGGCAGGCAGATTCTTAACCACTGAGCCACCTAGGAAGTCCCAACTTTATCAGTTTTTGTTTTTTTCCAGAGGGAACAATGCTTCTTATTTATTTCAATTTTTAAACGTACCTGGATATCTTCATTAATCCCCCCCCTCGGTTCCACATTTCAAAAGATTTTTGTCTGCCAAGCTGCATTTATTACATAGCAATGAACTTGTTTTCCCATTGTTTGCTGTTGAAAGATAGAGCCTCTGATTGCAGGAGATAAGCACTGTTATCTCACTGTTTCTAAATTCCTGCTTAAAGCAAAGAAACTTGATATTTTAGTTAATCTTGGCAGCTGTATTTTTGGGGAGAAAATATGATGTTTTAGGTGCTTTGAGGCTTGGAGGCCCCCATTACCACTTTCAGGAATATTTAAAGGGGACAAATGTACATGGGGTGTGATATGTGTACGTGATAATTTGGGGCAAGATACCAAGCAACACAGTCCGTTCACCAAAGGGGAACGTGTTTATCAAATAAGACATTTGGATATAATAGAAACATATTAGTAATGGATTAGCAAGGATTCATTGTTCACTTGCAGGACGGTGGGGTAGCTAGATGCCCAGGCTTTGAGAAATCCAGAAGGCTTTTTGATATGATTATTAAGATTCTTAAAGTATGGGTTTTAATCGTAGTTTGGGATCATTTTTCTTCCTCTGGGAAAACTTCCCTGCCAGTGTAAGCAAGTCAGTGAATAATGACTTAATGTGCAGCTATTTGCATCCCCCATGACTTCTCTAGAATGCATCTTGCAGGGCGGGGGTCAGGGTATGCTTGGTATTCAAGATAACATTCCGATTTTTTCCAGCAACACCCAATTCACCAGGCCTGCACTTTCTGGCTCATAGAATAACCAGAGCTATTGTGCTGAGTCAGCTCCCGATCGCCTATCTCTAGTCCCAGTAGAGAGGGAACTGGGAAACAGAGAGACGTGAATCTAGTAATCATCATAGCTATTCTTACCATTCTTATTTACCACCAGCCCTGGCAAAAAATGAAGCAAACAAGTTATTAACTATGGCTTGGTCTCCCCGTTAGCCTTCTTTTTCTCCATACTAACCTAACCATCCATTACTTTGAATAATTTGAATAATTAAGAAACATTTAGTATATGCTTGTAGGCAAATGGGGGAGGGCAGAGAACGTTTCTTGGATCTGCTTCTTCTCACTGGCTTTTAGTGCAAAATAATCCATATGTGTGTGTGTGGTATATTTGGGGGTGGCAGATTCTGTTGCCCTTCAAATGTGACTCCCAAAGAACTAAAGGGACCCAGCCATTAACTCTGCCTTCCATGAACTAAGGGAGTTGTGATTGGATGTCATACCTGCCAATCAGTCTTCCCAGAAGAGGTTATAAAAAGGTGTCAAACAACGTCCGTCCCATTTCCATGCACCCGTGTTCTTTGTGGCAGACTCCTGCTTGTTGAAACTTAGTCATCGCACCCATCCCTCAAAGAAAATAAAGTTGAGGAAGTCCTCCTAGTATGAGAATGAGTGTGAATAAAAGAGAGGGAGAGAAACTTCACAAACACGTCCTCATATGTGAAAGTGAGATGTTTTTGCTTTTGATATAATTTTATTAATAAAGGAAAAAATGGGTAGGAGAATAACCCTCTATCTGGTCACACATCTCTGACTCCTAAGAGACTTGAATTTTTGCCTTATTGCTAGTTTTAATCCAACCCTGAATTATGCGTAGCTAGAGGAGAACCATTTCTTTTTTTTTTTTTTGATTTAAAATTTTATTGAAGTATAGTTGCTGTACAATATTATATGTTACAGGTATACAACATAGTGATTCACAGTGCTTAAAGATTATACTGCATTTATAGTTGGTGTAAAATATTGGCTATATTTGCCATGTTGTACAATATATCCTGTAGCTTATTTTATGTCTAATAGTTTGTACCCCTTACTCTCCTACCCCTATTCTGCTCCTCCCCTTTCCCTCTCCCCACTGGGAACCACTAGTTTGTTCTCTATATCTGTGAGTCTGCTTCTTTTTTTGTTGTATTCACTGGTTTGTTGTATTTTTTTAGATTCCACATGTAAGTGATATCATATAGCATTTGTCTTTCTCTAACTTTTTTCACTTAGCATAATGCCCTCCAAGTCCATCCATGGTGCTGCAAACAGCAAAATTTGATTCTTATGGCTGGAGCGACATTTCTTATTTTCACTGGGTCCTATTACAATCTTGCTGACATCTGCACCCCAAAGTCCAGTACAAAGCCTGTGGCACTGCAGACATCTGTTTAATCAATAAATATATGTTGCGCACCTACTGTGTTGTCTGTTAGTGACTGAATGAATGAATGAAATCTGATATCACCTATAATCTGCTTGAAGTTGGCACCTTGTCTGCTTACGCCTATATGGGAGGCAGCATAGAGGCCTTCTCTGAGTGTATTCTCTAGAAGCATTCTACATGCCTGGCTTAATAGCTGATGTAGGAGAGGAAAACTTTCTCCTTCCATCCTTCTAGGTTCTTTGGCTCATCTAATAACTCAAACAAATGTAATTTACTACGTACAGGAGCACCACAGAGACACGAGAGGCTCCCAGCAGTCAGGTGATTGAGGCTTGTATACCATCCTGAGCTAAGGAGAAGAGAACAGGGGTTTGGGGTCTCAAAGGGGAGGAAGGCACATCACAGGAAGAGGAGATGTTCGGTGAACCAGTGTTTTCCATGCCATGCAGATGAGTCTTTCTGATATAAAAAATTATCTTTGGTATTAGCTCTCTTCCTAGTATAGGCCCTCAATCTAAATTCTGCTAGGCAGTGAAGAGAGGGGTTGAAAAAAACAACACACTTTTCCGGCATCTGCTAGGCCTTGATTGCCTCCAGGTCAAAACAATCCGCGTGGCAAAGTGGCACATTGTGCGGTGGCATATTCTGCTCCCCTCACTGAGTAACATGGGCCAGTTAATCAGTCTCTTGGTTTCCTCATTTATAAGACGCGTATAAGTTTTTACCATATAGTTTTTTTAATGCATCTTTATTGGATTATAAATGCTTCAAATGTGTTAGTTTCTGCTGCACAACAAATTGCATCAGCTGTATGTATACATATATCCCCATATCCGCTCCCTCTTGAGCCTCCCTCTCACCCTCCCCATCCCACCCCTCTAGATCATCACAAAGCATGAAGCTGAGCTCCCTGTGCTATGCAGCATCTTCCCATTAGCGAGCTATATTACATTCGGTAGTGTATATATGTCAAGGCTACTCTCTTACTACATCCCAGCCACCCCTTCCTGCTCTGTGTCCTCAAGTCCGTTCTCTGCATCTGCATCTTTATTCTTGCCCTGCCACTACGTTCATCAGTACCATTTTTTAGATTCCATTTATATGCGTTAGCATACGCTATTTATGTTTCTCTTTCTGACTTACTTTACTCTGCATGACAGACTCTAGGTCCATCCACCTCGCTACAAATAACTCAATTTCATTCTTTTTTTATACCATATAGTTTTGTTTTATGGGTTAAATATGATAATACACTGAATCACTTAGAAACAAATGGGGTGCATATTAAATCTCACTAAACGTTAGCTATTTGTAGGCAGGATGATTCTGTTCCCCAAAAAGATATGACCAAGGCCTAACCCCTAATACCTGTGCAGGTGACCTTATTTGGAAATAAGATCTTTGCAGATGCAGTTAAATTAAAGATCTCAAGGTGGACTCCTGGATTTAAGGTAGGTCCTAAATCCAATGACTAGTGTTCTCATGAGAGAAAGGAGTGGAAGGTTTGAGGCACGGAGGGGAAGACCACAGGAAAACCATGTGAAGACAGAGGCAGAGGTTCCAGGGATATGTCTGTAAGCCGAGGAGCACCAGGGACTGCCAGCAGCCTCCAGAAGCTGGAGACAGGCGTGGAACCGATTCTCCCCCAGAGTCTCCAGAAGGAACCAACCCCGACGGAATTGTGATTTTGAACCTCTGGCCCCTACAGCTGTGAGTGAATAAATTTGTTTGTTTCCAGCCACCCTGTTTGTGGTGATGTTATAGCAGCCACAGGAAGCCAATACACTTTTCTAACCATCAGGGGAAGAATCATGCTTTATACTGTTATTTTTCTGCCTTTGCTACAGCACCTAGTGGATGCCCGAGTTAATAGGATGGGCTGTTTCACAGACTAAAGTAGAAAAAGAACTTTCAAGCTGGAAGAGATCTTGGCAACCATCAGCTCCAGTCTTCTCATCTTCTGCCTAGGAAGGTGATGGGACTCGGCCAAGGACACACAAAGAGGTGACCCAACAGTAGAAGGGCCCAAAGTGGATAAAAGGTCTCTGGGGAACTGGCTGGTCCCTTGTGGGCACTGCCCACACCATGCAGCTCTCCCTAGGAGAGATGTGCCTGGTCTGCGAGGTGGAGTCCGGCTACATGGGCTGTCTCACAGCTGCCTGAGGTGAGCAGGGATGCAACGCTCACTTGTCCATTCTTTGCACAAGTAAAATTCCCACTGAAGAAACACGGCAAGCCTGTATGTATCCCTTTCCAATGTCATCTTCCAACAGCATAGTCCCCAGGTTGGCATAGTGATCAAAGAAAAACCAGTTTCTCCAGACGAAAATTCTTAGCAGGAGACGGGTATTAGACGGCTTTCTGATTCTTGCCCAGAGGAAGCAGTTTTCCACCCTGTGACTTTTCCGTGGCTATTTCTGGCTGCTTGTCAGAAAGAAGCTGTTAATTGCCTTTTAAATATCTCCTCACTAGTAAGCGAGTTCTAACTGCTCTTAATTTCTCTCTGGCTGTTGTCCTTGACCTACCATTTGGCATTTCTAATGATCTCAGGCAGAAATCATCGATCTATAAATGGACATCCCTACAGAAGACTCGCTATGGCCAGAATCTACGGCCAGAAAAGAAGAGATGTGAATGTTCTCTGCCACGTGGATCAAGATTGCTGTGTGGATGTCTGGAAGCAGAGGATCAAAAGCATTATAATGAATTCCCAGGGCAGCCTGTGAAATTGATCCCTCCTCTTGTCCTATGAGCTCCAAAAAATAGCTTCACCGGATCACCGCTTCTAACTGTGTGACCTTCAGAAAATTTCTTAACCTCTCTGTGCCCCAGCAGGGTTTTCTCTTCTACAAAAGACGGATAATCATAGTCCCAACATAATAAAGTTTCTATGAAAATCTTACAGTGATTCGTATTAGACACATAACAGTGTCTGGCACATAACAGTTGCTCAGTTAAAATTATTGATTGGTGTCATCCTTGCTTTTAATCCTAGAATTTTTTTGTGTTGTTGGTGGGTTTTTTTGTGTGTGTGTGTTTTTTTTTTTCTTTTGGCCACCCACTGTCATATCCCTTTGGTTCCCAAGTTTAAGTTCTGCTGATGCTATCTTATTTTTACTGTTGGTTCACATCAGGTGCCTCCGTTCTTTATCTGTTTTTTTTAATGACTTTACTGTTTGTTTTATGTATACGATAAAATTTGCCCATCTTAAGTATAGAACTCAAAAATTTTTAAATTATACTTACAGAGTTGTACACCCAGCACCACAATCCCGTTTTAGAAGATTTCCATCACCCCAAATAAGACCTCACGTGCCCATTTGTGCACTCGCAATTGCTGCTTCTAGCCCTAGGCAACCACTCATCTACTTTCTGTCTCAAGAGATTTACTTTTTTCTGGACATTTTCTATAAATGAAATCATACAACATGTGGTCTTTGGTGTCTGGCTTCTTTCACCTAACGGAATATTTCTGAGGTTCCTTCATGCGGTCGTATGTATCTCATTCCTTCCTGTTGCCAAATAGCTTTCCGTTGTACGAACCCATCGTGTGCACACACTGCCATTTGTTGATTCATTCCCCAATTATAGACCTTTGGGTCACTTCCACTTTTTGACTGTTATAAATAATGCTGCTCTCAACATCTGTGTATGAATCTTTGTGTAGAAATAATACATTTTAAAATAGATGCATACAAGTAGAATTACAGGGTCATATGGCAATTTTATGTTTAACATTTTGAGAAACTGAAAAACTGTTTTCCAAAGTGGCTACACCATGTGTATATTTCCCTTAGCAACCTATGAGGGTTCCAATATCTCTACATCCTCTCCAACATTTGTGATTTTCTTTTTGACTCTACTTATCCTGGTGGGTATGATTTGTATTTCCCTAGTGACTGATGATGTTGAACGCTGTGTGCATGTGCTTATTGGCTGTTCACAATGTCTTCTTTGGAGAAGTGTGTACTCACTCTTTTGCCCATTTTCAAATGTGTTATGGTCTTTTCATTGTTGAGTTGTAAGAGTTATTTACATATTTGGGATACAAGTCCTTTATTGGACGTATGATTTTAGAATATTTTCTCCATGTTTATGGGTTGCTTTTTCACCTTTTAAATGATGTCTTTTGAAGCACAAAAATTTGTAATCTGATGAGGTACAAGTTATAAATTTTTTTATGGGATAAACTTTTGGTGTCATATCTAAGAAATCTTTGCTTAACCCAAAGTCTGTTATCTTATACAAGTTTTCTTGTTTTAGCTTTTACATTTAGGTCTATGATTCATTTTGAGATGATTATTATGTTTGATGTGATATAAAAGCTCAAATGCATTCTTTTTGTGAGAATATCCAGTTACCCCAGCACCATTTGTTGAAAAGCATTTCTTTTCCTATTGAATTGTCTTGTCAACTTTATTTAAAATCTATTGACAGTGAATGTGAAGATTTATTTCAGTTCTAGTCTATTGATCCATATGTTTATCCTCATATCAGAACCATACTGTCTTTATTACTGTAGCTTTGAGGTACATTTTGAAATCAGGTCCTCATCTGTTCTTACCTGAATAACTAGACCGTTCACCGAATTGGTCTCCTGTCCCCACTCTTTGCCGTTGGCAGTTCATCCTCTGTACAACATCCAGAGAGGTCTTTCTAAAACCCAGATATTGTTTCATTTGCCCTACCCTTAATAAAAAGTTATTTATTAAGGCCATGTGGACATCTTTTTCTCTTCACACCCTCACTCGAGCTTATTCATTCCAGCATGCCTGGGCTATTCAAATTTCTCAATGAAGCCGTATACTTTTAACCCTTCAAGAGCCAGAGCCTAGCACACTGGCAAGCACAGTGCCTGGCAAAAGTAGACGTCCATTATATATAAGATGAACAAACCAGGAATACAGCTGGTCATTGCCTGGACACCCTTTTATCTTTCTTTTTTAACTGGTTAATTGCTTCCAGAAATTTTTTCTGACCAGAGTCTCACCTGTTGCCATGTACTTTAGGTGCCCTAGAAATACTTCTACCATACCTTTTACCATATTACAATTGTTGGTTTACGTATATATACCTCCTCCTAGATTGTAAGACCTTCAGGATTGGTCTTCATGGTGTCTGATACCCAAGAACGTTGTTGAATGAATGGATAGGTAAATATGTTTTGAAATTTATTTTTAGAGCTTTTCCAAAAGAGCCTACTTAGCCAAGGATACTTCATAAGATGCCTGGAGTCTGGATCCGTGGCTGTTTGCAGTGAGATTGTTCCTCAGCTTTAGGCAGTAAGGGCAGAGTCAGTTGCCCTTGGCCCTTTCTTGAGCCCATTACTCCACACCCTAGGCTTTGCATCTTTCCTTGTTGACGCAACATATTATTGTGAGATGATTCTGGGCCAATAAACAGTGGATTAGAAACTAGTAGAAGGAAAAAATTAAACAAGAACAACTCTTGGCATCATGATAAAGCTCAGTTTGAATATTGCTTACAGATAAGTTGCTGAGTCTTTTGTCCTAATACAAATCCAATACATATCCTTGGAGACACATTTTTTTTTTCTTATTTTCTTAAAAAAGCCCTTTAGGAAAACCTTCCTGTCAACTATTAGGGTATTGCTTTCTAAGCTTGCTTTTTACTTTTGGTGTCTATTTTATTCCATCTGGACAGCTATTATTTATCTTTCATGTCACCTTCTAGGGTTCTACCCACACATAAGTGACTCCAGATTTCCCAGGAAGCCTGGATTCTCCACAGACTCTCAGTAATTTTCACTTCATTATGTTACTGACAGGGCTAACCCAAGGAAGAATGATTTGACTGTCGGACGCCAGGCTCTGAATGAAACCAGTCCACTTTTTAGAGGCGACAGTTGATCTTACTGTCAAACAAGACATCCTTCTAGCATTTTCTAGACTGTATGTAGTCATGGTCACCCCTTCTTTTCCTCACAGGCCAGCAGAGAACATGTGGAGAACGAATTAACTAACCGCACCCTGTTGTTTCAGCTCACTTGGCTAGTTTGGGAGTATTTTGAGTTTTATTTATGAAGGCAGAAATACTTTTTAAAGTAAATTTCTTCCCATCCCATCACTCTCCATTTTCAATTCTCTGTTAAAAAATAGGCAAAGGATTTAAATTGCAAATTATTAAGAATCTAAGAGTGCCTTAGAGCTCCTAATCTTAAATGATCTCTCTTGCTTTTCCTTAATATGTTTGTTTAGATGAGGGTCACAGAACCAGATTTCTCCAGGGGTACATGAACACATGAAATCATCCAGGTGGGGACTGTGGTGAGGTAGAGAGTTCATGCCCCATCCAAACAAGAGAGGCCCCCAGAGATCTAAACAAATTCCTCCTGGCATTATTCCCACTTGCACTATTTCTAGATCCACTGCAGTTTCTTAAAGATATGAAGGTCAAATTTTTTAAATGTCAGATGTTTTCATATTAGAATTCTTTG
This sequence comes from Hippopotamus amphibius kiboko, assembly GCF_030028045.1. Classification (NCBI taxonomy): domain Eukaryota; kingdom Metazoa; phylum Chordata; class Mammalia; order Artiodactyla; family Hippopotamidae; genus Hippopotamus; species Hippopotamus amphibius. Next base: position 98,400,649 of record NC_080198.1, on the reverse strand, counting down.
TTGGTAAACCATTCCACATTTAGAAAAACAATGTGCAGATCCCACCAAACACTTCTGCAGGCCACTAGCTGATGAATTCCTATACAGAAACACTTAGCATACAGACATGTCTTGTGAGTCCAAAGTTTGTTTTAACTCATTCATTTAATACATTCAACAAATATTATGAGCACCTTCGTGTGATAAGCTATGTGCTAAGTAATAAGGACTCAGTATTGGGTAAGATAGACCCAATGGGCTCATGGAGCTGGCGATTTTAGTCCAGTGTTTGGGGCCTTAGGCCCCTTTGTGATAATCAGTTGATTTACAGCTGCTAGATTGAGTTTCCCTTGGTCCTTGAAGCAGACTCATGATGGTTTTCAATTTTTTTATGTTCTCATACACTGCAGAATAGTTTTGTGTGGTCACACCTTTCTACTCAAACCTTATGTACCACATCAGAATATATCATAATTTTAAAAATAGTTCATTAATTTAACACATATTTATTCATTTAGTGTACTCAAGAAATACTTACTGGGCATCTATTACAAATGGGAAATCAGTGATGGATAGCATAAGCAGGTTGTATATCATGGAATGTCTTCCACACATGGGCCAGGACCCAGAGCATTTGGTACAAGGAAGAACGGCCATTGAATCCAAACCCACAGCTTGGTAGCAAAGAAGGAGTTGCTCAGCCCTTGCCTCCAAGGTGTTCCACGGGCCAGGGCAGGAAGAGGTGCTTGCCGGGTGAGGATCTGTAGAATGAGAGGCATATTGTTGTTGTCACCTTTTCCCTTCCAATGGAGACCAAGGTCATGCCCATCTCGCCTTCACATTCAGGAGAAAAGCAGGTATGACAGAGAGGTAGTGTCCGGAGAGAACACAGGAAACTTGAGGAGGGAGGAGAGGCTCTTCCCTGTTCTTCCAGGTCTCTGCACCATTCTGAATGGAGGATGGCTATGGCTTTATTGTAATTACTCTCTTTCCTGTTGACTCTAATCTGCGTGAAGTAGAGACCATTTCTACCTCCTTCAAGAGTGGCTGCCCAGCACGAGGCCAAGAGTCTGGCACGTAGCAGGTGCACAATAAATGCCATGGACTGAGGAAGAAGAGAGTTTCTCCAGGGTCACATTTGCAGAGGGGAAAAATGGGAGGTAGTGAATGGTAGGTGAATTCCCGCAGGACAGAGGTAGACAGGAGGAGGATCTGGGAGGGACCCTGGCAGGAAGAGGAAGTGTGGGCGGGGCAATGTCAGTGGGGTGGTGGCTGAGGGGTCCTGGAGGAGTGTAGTCCTGGAAGGTCATCAGGGAGATGGGAAGCAGGTCTAGCCGCGGGCTGAACGTTCTGTAAAACTTTCTAAAGCTGAGTGGCAGTCAAGGGGCCCTGTGCTGAGTTTCTCGGGGAAAGATGTTCTCACCAATAACGCAAGGTGAAAGGAACTGAGTTTCTAAATTAGACAAAACTCACTTTGTCAAACACAAGTGTTCCTGGAGCCATCCAAGGTCACCGTGTGTCAGTTTCAGCAATGGGAACCGCTCATCTGAGGTGCACACGCCACTCTTCCTCACTCTGCGTTATCTAAGCTTGCATGTCGAGTGCCTTGCTTTCCAGCCGTGAGTCATGTGGGCCTCTGTGAAGGTCACTGTATAATGATACGACATCTTGCACGATGACATTTTTCACGATGTATTTTTCTATCCAAGATTTCTGAAAATCAATCACTCAGTTTTTAAGCACTTTTTTTTTTTTTTGAGCTGAGGCTGAGCAGCTGGATGTTAGCATTTGCCATCAAACCATTCACCCATCCCTAACCTTTAAATGTTTGGAGAGGAAAATAAAAAAAAGACCAGTGTAAAATAATTTAGTAACCCACGGAATTCATTTAGTTTAATTTATGCTAATTACGGCATATTGGTGTACTGGCAGATAAAAATAAAGCCGGTGGAGAAGATTGCATTGAATAAACTGAGACAATTAACCCTCGAAATTATCACGTGAAATGATTTGAGCTTGCTACTGAAAATAACAGGCCCTACCAATTGTCTTAACTAGTGATGATTAAAAAGCTCATTAAATTCCAGGATTTATTTTACATTACCCCTGCGTCCATTGGTCATTTTGCATAATATTTTAATTACAGGGGTTTTTCCTTCCTCTAAAAGGCTAGAGCCCAAAATTAGAATTTTCTTTTACTATGGTGCTCAGTTATTTGGCAAAATCATATAATGGAAAGATAGCAGTCATGTTATATGTCACAAGTGTTAAGGTGAAATTCTTAATGACATAAAATGACCCAAAACATTGTCTTTTGAGTTGTGAGATAATTCATGAAATACCAGATTTTTATCTCATCAAATTAGTTCCCAGGCTTCCATATGCAGTTTCTGTCCCCTATATTAAGCACAACAGGATTATTATTAATTTTATTATGGAGGTCAAATAAATTGAAATTGTGAATACTTTGTCTAAAAGTATTGCAGATTTTGCCTTATCCTAGATTACCTGCCAAAGTAAAAAATAATCGTTTTCCCAGAGGATTGGGGGATGTGGAAAGGAGAGAATCACGGCCAGTAAAGGCAGATAGAACAAACACTGTGTGCAGACAGTGAACTTTGCAGGAATAAGCTGTTTCCGAATCAAGCCATCCTTGTCACCCTGCTAGCCAGGACGTCTCTGAGAAGAGTTGCTGTAGATGTTATTTTATCTTTTTCAATTTTATTATTCCCTTAACTATCTCTTTCTCATCACTTAAAACACAACCAGCTCCACCGGCTTAAAGAAGTCTCCTCTGATTTCTCCCAGGCCTGAGTTAGGTATTTCTTCTTTTATGCCCGCATAGGGAGAACCCTCTTTCTATCTCTCCAAATACTTAACACACCAAACATCAGATGTCCAGGGAATCATGTCTCCCACTACAGCATACATGACTTAAGGCCAAGTCATGCACGAGCTTGCTTTTCCTATATCAAGGACCTAATATGGGGCTTAGCGCAAAGTACATTCTCTTTCACAAGGCTTATTGCATGAATAAAAGAATACACAAACTCAGAATTATTTTTACTGCTATTATTGGATCTTCCACCATTCAAAAAAACAGTATTTTCTCCAACTGTTTTTAAAGTGGCATCTGAGCCATTGTCCATAAGATCTGCCTGTTTATTCGATTCACTTAAAAAAAAATTTGTTTACACCGTTACTGGGAAAAGTGAAAAAAAAAAATCCCATATGTATTTTGTGGCTATCATTTTTAAAGTAGGATTGTTTATTTCTCTTAAACTCACATCTGATTGGTAGAACTAGACTAATACAATAAGCTCATGCAATAGACTCACAGACCATTAAGTATTATGGGTTATAAACTGTCCTAGAGAATGGGGGAAACAACAATGGACCAGACAGACCCTGACATTGACGTTGCAGAGTTTACAGTTATTCAAGGAACCATATAATGTGTGCTGAGGGCTAATATATTGTTCAGCTATCATTGCAATATTGTTGTGTAACATCAATCCAAGTGACTTGAAAAAGCAACCATTTATTTTTTGCTTTATGGTAGACTGGGGCAGCTCTGTGTCAGGCTCAGCTTGGCCAGGCTTCGCTCCAGGCCATTGGGTTGAGTTTAACATGCCTCATTCTCCTTGGAACAGCAGCTTTTGCTCAGCTGTTCTTTTGGCAAATTGGCAGGAGAGAGGGAAACTCACTCTGTCCCCCGAGACGTCAGCCCAGTCACTTCTGCCCACTTTCCATTGGCCAAGGATGTCACATGGTCATGCCCAATCTCAAAGGATGGGAAACATACCCCACTCAACTCCAACAGGAGATATGGCAAAGTTGGATGTCACAGGACATGGAGCTGTGATTCTAACACAAGGGAAGAGGGACGAACGCGGACGCTGATTCAATCTACTGTGGGGAGGCAGGAAAGGCACAAGACTGGTTCTAGCCTTTACAACAACTGTGTACATTATACTTGATGCTATTTATATAAACTGTGAAAGGACTTTATATAATGATTTCACAACTAACAACAGAAGTCATTTCGTTTGTATTACAGAGGTGGGGAACTTGAGTATATTAAAGAATATAGTGTAGGTAGGCGAAATTTCCTCTTAAACCAATGATCTTTATGCACTGAAGAAACAAAACTAAAAAAAATCAAAAATATCATAGGCAGAATCACAGAGTCACAGACCTAGAGGAGCACACAGGACCCCTCTAGGTCTATGTCCCTCTAGGTCCCCTGAAACACTTCCTGTTCATCTTTCTTTTCCGTCTCCCTTAGTGTTTTATTAGAGTCATTTTAAGCACACTGTCTATGGCTTCAACATGTAGTAGATTTGAGTCTGTGCCCTTGTCGTCCCCACAAAGTGCTGGCCTAGGAAGCATTATTTTCTACTAATTTTTAACCATTTAAAAAAATCGAAGTATAGTTAATTTACAATATTGTGTTAGTCTCAGGTGTACAGCAAAGTGATACAGTTATACATATACATATATTCTTTTCCAGATTCTTTTCCATTAGAGGTCATTACCTATATTGAATATAGTTCCCTGTGCTCTACAGTAAATCCTTGTTGTTTATCTATTTTATATATAGTTGTGTGTATATGTTAATCTCAAACTCCTAATTTATCTTTCTCTCACCTGCTAAATATTTCTTTATGTAATTGTGTCATTGACCTTGAAGATAGACATTCCAGAAGCCCAGTTTATTGTTTGTAAATTTTTCCTTGCTTTGAAATTTAGCCAGATTTTAGTCTTTAACTATAAATCATATAAGTATGTGAATAGATATACATAAAGAGCAGGTGTGGGAATAAATGTGAAAGTGAGTAGAAATGTATGAAGCTTGCTTTTGATTTAATATCTTCTCCCAATTTAGGCAGGACATTTGTGGGCTGGTTATATCATCAAAAATAATCATAAACAATAACAATGTTAATTAAACCCTCTTCTAATAATCGTAATAACAATAAGTCATAATCATAATAACAGTCTATGTGGATAGATGATAGTTTGGGTTTGCAAATAAAAGAAAGTAACTCTGGTTATTTTAAGCAAAAGGGAAGGTATCTGATCAGGAACTTCTGGAATTGATAGGAAAAGGAAAACAGACCTTGGAAGAGACTGCAGGAAACAGAAGTCACAATAGCCATCTCACATAGGAAGAGACTTGCTAAGGCGCCAGTGCCGGAGTGAGTGAATGGCATCTTTTTTCAGTCTTGCTGACTTCGCTTACGACTCAGATTCCAGGGAAGAAGTATCTGCTTGGCTTAGGGTGGGGCGCCTGGTGGGGAAATGAAGGGCCCCCAATTAACACTCCCACCAAATACATCCAGTTGGAAGAAGTCCTTCCCTAAAGAAATAATGATTCTAGGAGATGGGAGAAATGGTTGCTGGGCAAACATGAAACAAGAACTGTCCACCGCACTAACATTGTAAATCCTTACTAAATTTTGGGCATTGTACATACGTTAGATTTCATTTTCAAAAGATCTGTGAGCCAGTGGTATTATTCCTTACACACAAATAAGTAACAGCAATAATAATGTGTACAATGTATTGACCATATCCTAAATGTCAGGCTCATGTGTGTGACAAACCTCACATGTGAGAAAAATGAGCTTCGGAAAAGTTAAACGTTTTGCTATCCAATTATCAAACTAGCTGTAGTCTGACAAATTCTAAGGTCTGCTTTAAACACAATCATGTGCTGAGAAAGCTGATGATCAGAGGAGTTAAATAACTTGCCCAAGGCCACACAGCCAAGAAGTGGTAGGGATGACTCTTATTCTACAGCCCTTCCCATAGGTCCACCTGCCCATCAGGTGACCAGTGGAGGTAAACTGGCCATGACATTGATTTTACTGACACTCTGGACCACTAGTATCCTCCTCCAGGAAGCTCTCTGTCCCTCCCACATGCCACACCCATTCCTGCCCCAGCATGTTTACAGAGCATTCTGCCCCAGATCCTTCCATGGCTGGCTGTTTCTCAGCCTTTAAGACTCTGCTTAAATATTAGTTCCTCCTTTAGAAGGTTCACATCTGGTTTCCCAACTTCAGGTAGCTTCCAGCATTTATTCTTTAGCACATTGTCCTACTGTAGCTTATATAGCCTTTATTCTTACCTGAAATTATCCTTTCTCCGTCGCTTAGAGCAGGGCTTAGCACACAGAAGATACCGAGTGAATTTGAGTTAACTGATACGCGGGATATAGAAATACTCAGGGATGACAAGTAATGTAGACTTGGTGATCAGAAATGGCTTTCTAAAAGATGTCATGTTTAAACTTAACCATTCAGGGTGAGCAGAGGGAAGGAGAGGAGGGAAGGGAGTTTCCTGTAGGAAACTATCGTTTGCATCAGACCATGAATGAAGGGAGAGAGAGCTCACTGGGCATCCAAGGGCTGGGAGTGATTCAGTACGGGAGAGTGGGAGGGATAGGGCACAAAAGGTCCTTGAGACAGTCATTAGGAGCTTCTGAAGTCACAGAAAGGAGTGAAGCGTGGGCCATATTGCCAGCGTTCATACATGGGTGTGTGTCTGTGCAAACACCGCTGGGACTGGGCTCACACATCAATCCCCATGCAGACCACGAAGGCAGCTGGACCTCAGCAGCCACCCTTTTCATCTCCTGAGTGAAGCAGATAAGAGGAGGATGACGTTAAGCCACATCGCAGGGTCTGCAGGTAAGAGGCACTTGGCAAGGATAATAATATCCAACAAAGCCTGAAACACAATAGAGGTTTCTCTCACCTTCATTTCGTCCTTACTTACCTCTTGAAATTACCCTGGAAAAGAAAAGACATTGAGTAAGGGGGACAGGTGGAAACTTCAGTTCTGACTTTTTAAACAATGCATGTAGGCTTGTTCAGGTGACTCAGGGCAATGTGCCTTGGGGTGGGGGATGGGGTGGGGGATGAGAGGATTTGGGGCATTTTCAGTTTGGATTTTTTATTTCATGGATCCTTCTTAAGAAATATTGATAACCAAGGAGAGAACTTTCCAAGTTCTAAGTGTTGGCACTTGAATATTGCAAATCAAATGGGAACAAAATATTTGAAACTCAAAGGATTGAATATTTCAGATCTTTGCTCCTTTTGATTTCTTTCCCAGCAGCCCTTCATAAGGACTTCTTTCTCTTGAAGAAACTTTGGCCTTTGTTTTCTTTTCTTTTTTTTTTCTTCTCACTTCCAGATTTCTAGAATTTTAGGAATTACAGATCTTTTGAGCTACAAAGTCTTCCTTTCATGACAGAGACAATGTGCTGAAATAGGAAAGGCATACGTAATTAGGAATAGGACTAGGACTAGGAATAGGAACAGTATAGCCAGCTTGTATTAGTGCATATATTCTAGGCAATTTACATATAGTATAGTCTCCTTTAATTGTAACAGAAACTCTATTATTTTCCCCAACTTACGGATGAAGTAAACAAGGCACGTAAAAGTTAAATAGCGTGCATAGTATCACACAGGAAAAAATAAGTGTTAGATCAGGACTAGCTCCCAGGCAGCACAAACACCACAGCCATGCAGCCCACAGACAACAGCTGCTCCCAGGAAGTGAGACAGGCATGATGCAATTCCTGGCTCTGCTTTTTATTGGATATGTGACTTCCAAAAGATACTTGATTCCTCTGTGACTCAATCTCCTCAACTACAAAATGGGAGCAGCAATGGCAGTTAAGATCACAGTGCTCTTGGCACCATATGTGCTAAGTACCCCGTCATGTGCTGGACACATAGTAGGGACTGGCTGGATGCCATGACCATCTGAGCACTTCCTGTTCTGATGAGGAAACCACTACAATGGTGAGACACATGACCGGTCCTAAGTCACATGGCTACTAGGCAGGTCTGACATTCAATCCACTCTAAGGTTTTGTCATCCACTTTGCTTCACTCCTGGGAGCATAATGGGTGGTGAGGCTAGTCCATAGACAAACGATGCTCGACAGCTGACAGGGTATCTACTGAGCAGTTAGGTCTTCGTTGTGAAGGCTGAGGCTGCCCAGTGTGGCTTCTGGTATAATCAGAATAAGCCCTCTGGAGAGGCAATTAGATTTGCTCCACATGGCCACTGAGAACATTCTATTTGCCTTTCCTTCACCAGATAATCTGAAGAACAAGTAGCCTCATAGAAAGGAAACATCACATTTTCTGCTCTAGTTTGAATTCCGTCTTGGCCACTTCCTAGTAGTGTAACCCGGGGTCATTATTTAACTCTTCTGTGAGTTAGGCTTCTCTGCAGCAAAGTGGAACTAATAAGAGTTCCTCCCTCACAGGGCTTTTCTGAGTAACAAATGAGTTAATATATATAAAACACACAACACAAAATGAGACTATTTATATTAGTATTGTTCGATATTGGCTGTGATTTGCTCACTCACTTGTCCCTTTACTTGTGGAAGCTGATGAAGACATTTATTCTTATCTATTCAGTAGGGGGCTTTAAATTTCTTTATGCAGTCATTACCTAGACTGTTTCTGTATTCAAACTGGTCCAAGAGATGTCAGAAGTGATTGCTTTTACTTACAATCCAATGAGGTTTTGTTTTCACCTCGTCCTTCTACTTTGTATATTTACAAGACACTAGGGAGAGGGTTCCATGGGCGTCTCGTTGCGTAGTCTGGCTTCTGCCCAATGTAGCCTGTCTCACTCCAGCACAAGATCATCTTTGAAGGTATGGTGTGATTGAATACAAAATGCCACCTGAAACAGAACAAATACAGTGATCTTTTTTAAACTACTGCAGGTTTCAAGTGGGAAAGCATGTGGCAATTTTTCCTCAATCAGAATATGTTTATGTACAAATGAAATATGTGGTTAGGTTTTTTCTAAGATGTTTGGAACTTCTCAGGACAAAGATGTCTTCTTACATTGGCAACCAAGTGTTTTTTTAACATATAATATAAAGAGATTGTGTGTTTGGGATTACTGCAAAGGCCACCTTCAAAGAATATGGAATTTCCAAAGGAAAAATAATTAGCTGACCAATCATTAGGGTTACCAGATAGGCTATAGGGCACCCACGCAATATATGAGACATATTTACACTAGAAATTAGTCATTATTTATCTGAAATGCTAATTTAACTGGATGTTCTGCATTTTTATTCACTAAATCTGGTAACCCTACCACCCATGCGTTCTAGTGGCAGGAGTGTCAGCCATCTTGGGAAGAGAGTGCATCATGGGAATTCCAGCCTTTCAGGGATTTCTCTTGATTTTCCTCCCAGAGGAGAGAGAAGTGTGCAGTGAAAGGCTGAAGTTTTTCTTTGGAGTAATGTGCATTTTAAGCTGTAAATCTGTCATTGGTCTCTTCTTCTTGTTCCTCTTCTCTATAGTTTTTCTTTCTGAAGGTTGGAGCTGTTGACTTGTTTCTCTTGCCTTTCTTAGTGCAGTGTCTTTCTATTTCTAGGTGTTCTATAGACCTCTCCATTTCAAACTTTCTCCATGGGAACATAGCTCTATTTGCATAATGGATGTTGATACAAGGCCATTATACACCTAATTACATAATAAAAGTCAGTGAAAAATGGTGTCAATATACAGATCTGATCTTACAGGCAAACTCACAGAAGTACATCCTATTCCCATGAACTGCAAAGAAATACTTATTACTTGATAATATCACCAGAGAGTGAAATCTCTACCAGGATTTACTACACAATTAGTTAGTGATGATCCTTATCATGAAGTGTTGGTTTGATTCTTGCAACGTGGATCGAAAAGATTGGCGGAATCTGTTATTTCAAATGTATTCACTTTATTACAAAGTCACGAGCAAACACCAGGAGACAGTATTTGGCTCTGTATTAAGAGGAACTAGCTCACGTTGAAGACAAAGAATGTGCAGCCCCCAAAGATGCCATCATCTCCTGTCCTCAACCTCTGTGTGAGCCATTCCCCTGCCTGGACCATAGTTCCTCTACCTCTTATTTGAAAAAATGAATAAAAAATTCTTTAACAATGTAAAGGGCTGTCTCTTAAAATAGGAAACTTAATTCCTATGGGGGCTGAAGGAGAAGCTGGCTGATTTTCCATTAGAGATATCAAGAAGGAGATTCTGTCATTGATTGGAAAGTTTTCCTTGGTTTTCTTTAAGAGCCATTTTCCCCCACGACTCTAGGAATTCTGTCTTTCATATAACTAACTACTAAAGATTGAATGTTTGTGTCCCTCCAAATTCATGTGTTAAAAGCTAATCCCCAGTGTGATGATATTAGGAGGTGGGGACTTATGGGAGTTGGTTAGGTCACTAGGGTGCAGCCCTCATGAATTGGATTAGTGCCCTGATAAGAGAAATAAAAGAGAGCTCCCTTGCCCCTTCCACCAAGTGAGCACACAGAGAGAAAACTTCTGTTTATGAATTAGAAAGGGGGCCCTAACCAGACACTGAATCTGCTGGTGCCTTGATCTTGGACTTCCTAGCCTCCAGAAGTGGGAGAACTAAATTTCTGTTGTTTAATGCCACCCAGTCGGTGGCATTTTGTTACAGTAGTCTGAATGGACTAAGCAGCAACTTCATTCATGATGAGAACACTAAGATACTTATTACGTGAAAAATAAATCATTGCCCAGGAGCCACGAAAGAAAATAAAACATTTGCATTCAGACAAATTAAAAAGTTCTCCATATGGCAAATAAAAATACACTAATAGATAAATATACAATACATAAGTGAAAAGAAAAATGACAAACCAGGAAGAAATATTTGCAATATGAATCACAAAGCAAATTTCTTTAGTTTACAAAGAACCCACAGAAAGGAAGAAGAAAAAAGATGAACGACCCAAGAGAAGAAAGGGCAAAGAATGTGAAAAGACAGTTTGGAAAGGAATGCAAATATCCAGTAAACATATGAGAAGATGCCCAAGCTCATTCACAATTAAAGAAATGCAAATCAAATAGAACAAGCAGGACTCTATCAGATTGACAAAGTAAAATTTGATAATAGAGGGGACCTGTAAGATATATGGAAACGGCATAATTCTTATACACTGGGAGTGCAAGGGAGTTCAAATGGCAATATCATTTTTGAGAATAATTTGGCAATCTCTAACAAAATTATATTGCTTTTATTCTTTTGACCCAATAATTTTGCCCCCAGGAATGTTCTTCACTAATATGGTGCCTATTATCTCAAGATATATATTCATAATGTTCAGCAAAGTGATGTTTCAAACTACCAAAAAATAAAGAAAAACAGAACAAGAAATGATCTGTCACCAGGATTTCAATTGGATGAAAACAATAGATAACAGAGTAGGTCTGCCTGTGCTTTTGAGAAAAACTGTCCAAGAGACATCATTAACAGAAAAAAAAAAAAATAGAGTATAGGACAGTGCATAAATTATAATCTATTTTGTTTTAGTATTAAAAAAACAATGTGTATACACAAAGGGGAATTCTTTCTTAACTAGTATTTATTCAATGCCTATAGTGTTCCAGGACTTTTATAGGTGCTGGCACTCCAATGGTGAGCAAGTTTCTGCCACATCATTTGGTTTTATTTTCTTTACATTGCATAGCACTGCTTATGTCAATCTTACTTTTTGTGTATCTTGTTTCCTGTCTGTCTGCTCCTACTAGAATGTCAGAGTGATGAGAGCAGGAACTTTGTCTGTCTCTCCCACCAGTCTATCTCCAGCACTGGGCTGGGGGCTCAAGGAAGCCTCCCTGTGGAGCTACTAGGGTCAGGGATGGGAATAAAAACAGTGCCAACCGTGTCAAGGTCAGGGAGCAGAGGGTCCAGGCAGAGAGAGGCAAGCGCAAGTTCTCTAAGGCAGGAGCACAGGTGGTAGATTTGAGAAGAGCAGTGGCGGCAGTGAGGGTGGAGGAAGGGAAGAGAAGGAGACACAGGGTAGCATCAGACAGGTGGGCAGAGACCCGATTTCATGGGCCTCAGAGGCCACAGTGGGGAGTCAGCGTCATCCTTCAAGCTTAACAGGGAGTCATAGGATGGTTTTAAGTGGAGGAGTGACTTGATTTGATTTATATGTTTCTGAAGTCCTTCCAGCTGCTGTGTGAGGAAAGCATGGGGAGAGGCAGGAGGGGCAGCTGAGAGAGCAGTCAGAGGCTCCTGCTGTGGTCCAGGGCAGAGACGCTGGCGGGCCGGGGACAGTCTCCCAGAGCATCCCGTAGTTGAGCTGATTTGGAGAGAGAGATAGTGGTTAGTTACTTGCAGATGGAGGAGGAGGTAATCAATCCAGGCAGAGGGAGCTGCATGTCTCTAGCCTCGAGGTGCAGAGCATCTCGGTGATGTAATTAGGAACTTCTGCTCGGCAGTGCGAGATTACAGAAGTGGAAGGAAGCACCCGTGGTCACAGGCGGAGGCCGCAGGTAGCTATCAGCCGCGCGTGCAGTTTGCACTCGACAAATGCTTTCTGATGGTTGAACTGAAAGTGATATATTTGGGGGAAGAAAGTGTGAATACATGAATATATTTGGGGAGGGTATAGTTCTACTGGGGCAGACACATGACGTGGTGCAAAGATTTTTTGAAAGCTTATAATTCAGTGTTGCTAAAGATAGAAATGTAACACTTGGCGGTCCTTGAAACTCACTCTGTGCTTGGCCACCATGATGTCCATGGAGACTGTAGGCAGGCATTTCCACCCCACCCCCACCCCCCAGAAGCTTGCCTGGTCGGTGCACTAGAGAAGTGAGCTCAAACCTAACTGATGTTAGAACAACCTGGGTGATTTTTTTTTTCCCCAAATATATACCCCCTGACACCACCCCAGACCTACTGAATCAGGAGCCATCTGGGTAGACCCCGGGAATCTGTATTTTTTTAAAGCTTTGTAAGGTGAGTCTAATACAGATACCTGGGCCTGGGGGACCACCGATGGCAGCATGGTAGCCATGGCCATATAGACCCTTCTTGGAATGGGCCTGATAACTTCTCTTAAAGGGGCTTTTTCACAGCCGCCAATGGTACACAATGACAGCCTGAGGTGCAGAAACTGGTGATATAGCTCTTCCATGACCAAATTACAGTAGAGTATATAGGCCTTTGACCAATGGGGTCTATCATCCTTCTGGAGGGTTCGAGTGCCTTTGGCCCCTCCCACATTGTCAGCTCTGCCCCCACCCTGGAATCCTAGCTCCAGCTCCTAAAGGGCCAAAACCAGGCTGTGCGGAGACAGCTCATTCTGATCTTTGGAGCTGACTTTTTGTTTTTTAATCTATATTAACTCCTTCCAAAAAAAAGTTTCTTAGTGTAAGTGGCAACTTACACTAAGATTATTGATTATTTTTGTTTCATTTTGTCAAACAGAGTAAGCGTTCGTTCGTGACCGAAACGTCAGCTACTTGCAGAATTTGCGCTGCCCTGGCTAAGAGGACGATGGATAAACCGGCCCCTAGGCTCTACAGCATCCAACCCTGTACGGCAAAAAAAAAAAAAAAAAAATACTGTTTTAGTCTTAGGGCCTAAAAAGGTTCAGAGCTTCTATTCTAAGGAGCAGGCCACCAAGTGCCCCTCAGTCATGCAGAAGGGCCGAGAACCCTTTGCCCTAGTCCCTCTGTCCCTCCATCCCCTCTCTCCCCAGGCCTTTGCTGCCCAGAGTTACCCTATAACTGCCTGAGAGTCACGTCAGGGGTCCCGTTGCTCAGATGCCCGCGTATGAGTGATCCAATCTAGGGGGTGGCAAAGTACAGCCCAGGGCCAATCAGACCCACCCTCTCTTTGCGAATGGCTTGCCAGCTAAGAATAGTTTTTTCCATTTTAGATGCTTAGAAAAAGACTCGAAAAAAGAATAATATTTCAGGCCGTGAAAATTACATGACACTGGCGTATCTGTGTCCATGGATAAAGGCTTATTGGCACACAGCCATGCCCAGTCATTTACATTTTGTCTACACCTGCTTTTCCCCGGCAGGGATGGATTGGAACAGGCTGCACAGAGACCTTATGGGCCGCCACGCCTGAAATATTTTCTGTTTGGCCCTTTATAGAAAACATTTGCCAATCTCTGGTTTCATTGTTTCTGCGTAGCTGGTGCTCGTGCTAAATACTCTCTAGATATATTTTAGAGCATTACGATTTTTCGTATAATTTCTTTTTGCAAATTTTATAAGGCTGTCTGTTCTTTTAAAAGCTCTGCTAGCTTTTTTCTTGCGAAATCCCTAGTTCTGTGATGGTCCCTGATCATCGTAAAGAGGTTGGAGATTGATGCTGGCGGTGCCGAGGCCAAGGACCACTGTTCCCGTGCACGTCCCCCTGGAATATGACTGCTGCCGTTCCCATACACACATTTTCTGTCTTTCTGCTGAGGTGCGTGTTCCCGTGCTGCCACGAACCAGGGCCAGGTACGATTATAGGAGGTGACCTGACACACAGACTTTTCTCTCCCTCCCAAGGAAGCAGCCTGGGATGCACATTTAGAGGGATAACATTAAGCCCCCTTCAATATTTACACAAGATGAATCATTCAAACTTTGAATCATGTAAATGGCCTCTTGGCTGGTCACATCACACCACTGAGTCAGCAAAAGCTGAAAACCACAGCTCCATGGACCGCTTCTGGGGCTGTCAGTGCAATCTGTGATGGGTTTTCTTTTATACTGCCCCAAAGCTGCAGAGCTTAGTGGAATGCCCACGCTGTGAGGAAGCTTCTTTAGCCAGGATTTGGTCTGCACATTTGGGATAACTTACTGGGAGGATTTTAATGGATTTCTGACCCCGATAGTCACTTGTGAAAACAGCATTTTACAAATACGTTGCCATATTTCCTCTCGCGTTCACACTTTCCTCCGATTTTGAGAAGAAACTCAGTAGAGGTGTTCTCTATATCCTCTGCCCCCTGCTCTCCAGTCTTTCTCCTCTGTTTTAAGAACATGGACTCATAGCAGCTGGTGGTAGGACACGTGACTGAGAGAATACTCACTGCATAAAAGAGAAGTATCGTTGTAGTTCATGTTTATTTTAATGAAGGGTGCTTCTTGTGATGAAAGCAAAACACTACGTTAGGTATTTAGCTATTTGCATCTGAGGATGATCGGCCGCGTTGGCCTACGTACCACCTCCTGCAAAACCTTTCCTCCCCCTAGTCTCCCTAAATCTTAGCAGGACACACCTGGATTGAAACTTCTGATGGGATGTGTGTTGTAAGCTCTGGCATGAAGACAAAACCCAGCACAAACACTAGTAGCATCTTATTTATCCTGGAGGATCTAACACCATATGGCCTAGATTCTTAGCTTTCTTCTCTCTGTTCTTCATCATCTGCTCAGATGTATAAAGTACCTACCATCCTAAAGTACCTACCATCCAGAGCTGTGCAGGTTTAAAGTACTGATACAGCTATAAAACTCAGGACAATTCCAGGCATGTGATCATTATTTAACAAACACTAGAGAGTTATAATTATAACTCTTATTTTTTTTATCAACGCAAGAAGTTCATGGATTTTTGGTACCAGGTTGGATGGGAGAACAAAAACTCCTTGTTTAGGAATCTCTATGCTTACCTTTCCTTTTTATCCATCTTCTCCTTCCCAGCTCTTTATTATTTTACTATTATTATTATTATTTTGCAAGTTGTGGTTAGTAGTGAGCTTTGATTATTTCATAGATTCCTTTACCATGGATGTATAACTTAAGGTCCAAGGAACCCCAAGAAGAGGTTTCAGGGACCTGTCAGTGGCTTGAAAACATAATACAAATTTTTGAATATATGTCTGTGAATTTTTCTAGGGCCAGTGACTATAGATTTTTGTCAGAGTGTCAAAGGAAAACAGGCCACAAAAAGTGTAGAATCACTCCTTGAAGGAGGAATCATTCCCATAGTGCAAGGGCACAGCAATGCTAGAAGATTCTAGGACTATAACAGTTGCCTGGTTCTTCTCTCTAAAAATTCTTAGGTCCCCAAATTGATGAGACACAAATAAAATCATGATTCATAAATAGACAGGGCTTTGATTCTCTTTCTCTGGGATTCTTTCCCTATATGTCTCTTGATATGGTATCCTTGCTGCCAATGTCCTACACTAAGTCACGCTGAGGCCCCCAAAACTTGTTTCGTTTGCTCACTTTCTTTGAGAATTACAGGGGGCCTGGTTTGGCTACATACCTCATTCACAGTCTAAAAATAAGTGGGGTTTGTAGGTGGGAAGAGGAAATTTGGGGAGTAAAGAAGGCAGGAATTAATGCAAGTGCTCACAGCAAGGAACCAATTGCCTTGGGTTTCTGGAGCAGACACCAGTCTGAAGCTTTCTATGTCTATGTAGGGGCCACTATGTGTAGCCATAAAGAATGCAAAAGTGAGTCAGGCATAATCACCAGCTTAGCAGAGGCTCAGCATCAGCCTTGAGGACCCTGAAACATTTCTGAAATTCACCAAGACAATTCTTCATCACTGTGCTTCTTTCTGGCTCTGTGTCCCCTGCTACACTCGCCCAACCAGACTGATAGGGGCAGTGGAAAATTCCAAATGGAAGAGGTTCTTTTGTTTTTCTTCCCCCTGCAGTGCTGAGTTTTACCAAAAAAAGAAAAAAAAATTCTCTTTCCACAGCAAAGAAGAAAAAATTAAAGTTGTATGACTGTTATAAATATTACATGCTCAGGGCACCGGTACCTGCATATCTCCACGTTCTGAGGCTCGGTTAGAAGTAACCCCTTTCCTGCTGCAGTCGGATTTTGGACTCGATAGATCCCTAAGGACAAGATTGCATTTGACTTTTTATTTGTTTGTATATTAGCAAGAGACTTGATAAGAAGATGTCAACCAGGCTTATTTGAGGCTCTCAGCCATTAATGGAAGACTGTTTTCCCCTTTACATCCTCCAGGCATGAGTCGATGTAT
The DNA here is from genome assembly GCF_030028045.1 of Hippopotamus amphibius kiboko. Taxonomy (NCBI): domain Eukaryota; kingdom Metazoa; phylum Chordata; class Mammalia; order Artiodactyla; family Hippopotamidae; genus Hippopotamus; species Hippopotamus amphibius. The sequence continues at coordinate 98,383,846 of NC_080198.1, read as the reverse complement.
TTACCTTGAACTTCTGCTTTATCAAATTAGGAGATGTAACTCTATTTTGATGTTTTCATACTCACATGTTGTTTCTTTTCCTATAAGATTTCTGCCTCCAAATAAATATTTTTGGCCCTCAGGAAGAAGTAAATGGTGCTACTTTCACACAATATTTATGATACTTCAATTCTGTGATTCTCAGGATGTCACTAAGACCACGATAAGGTCACCGGAATATCAGAGAGCAAGGGTCTGGAACTCACCTCTTTGTAACTACAAAAGGTGTCAATAATTAACGGGCAGGGAAAGGATGTAAACAACGTTCAGGACAGGATGCAGCCCCTCAGAAGTTCATTAACTTCAGCAGAGAGGGGGTACAAAGCAGAAGGAATGGCAGCGTGTTTCTCAGACTCCAAACTCCTTGTGGCAGGCATCATCACCAGATGGAAAGGAGTTAACGTCTCCCTTTCATCTCAGAATGAGAAAATGGGAGAATCAGAGCACAGAAGATGGTGAACGGCTTCTACTCCCCAAAGAGGGCCTGAGACAAAAGCCACCAAAGCCGACCGGCCAAGTTGAGATTGAGCTCAGATGTGCCAGCCAGAGTTCTCATTCTTGAAATTAGATAGCGCGTGGTTCCTGCATGCAGGACACCACGGTGTTCGTTCTTACATCCCCGATCCCATCTCCTTTCTATCTTGTGGTTAATGTCTCCTCTGCTGCCTAATGGTAAATGCCTGTAATCACACACACGGCCCTTATTTGCAGAACAGCCTGCTTCCCTTCAGGACAGAGAACGTTGTATTGGGCTGGCCAAAAAGTTCATTCGGGTTTCAGAACCTTGAACAGCCTGTGAAAACCCGAACGAACTTTTTGGCCGGCCCGATAGCTACTGCGGATAAGTTGCATTTGCAAAGCTACTCTGCTTCGTGTTTATTCTTGCAGTTTCAGAGCCCAGTACAGTTTCACATACGTGGGTCAGCCCATTAACTATTTGTTTAATGAATAAATGAAAGAATGAGTAATATTTTCTCACAGAAAAGACAGCATTGCTGACTAAAAAAAAAAAATGCACAATCTAAAAGTTGAGAATTATGTTTTATTCAGTGGATTTTCTGAAGGTTTAAGCCCAGAAGACAGCATCTCAGATGGTTCCGAGGAACCACTCTGGAGAAGTGAGGGAGGAGCCAGAATACCTAGTTCTTTCAACACAAACCAGGTAGTTGGAACACCTAAAGATTACTGTTAATGAAAGAAACCCAGACATGTCAAGTTAATTAAGTTAGCCCTTTTCTATGTATGGGAAGACGCAAGAGTCTAAGCTCATTGAAAGTATTCCTTTGATATGCACCTTAACTGCCTATGGCCAGTATCCTGCTTTTCTCCATCCTGAATCCCCTCAGGGTGCACGGCTGGGGGCGGCTGCAGTGGCTGCTGGCCTGATGGCGGCAGCATCCTTTGTCTACTCATATGGCAGGTGACATTTTTCAGCCACACATGGTTCAGCTGAAAAAGGAAGGAACTTAGAGCCTTAAAGGCAAGCAGCCCTCGATTGGAATCACATTTCTGCTACCTGGAAGCTGTTTGACCTTGGATGTTGGGGGACCCACTTGAATTATCTCATCTTGGTCTTCTCATCTCCAAGATTTAGATAATAATGCACGCATACCTTGCAGTTATACATCAAGACTTAGAAGTCTTTAATGGAAATACTTTGCCTGGTATACAACAGATGATTAATAAATAGTGGTGGAGGTGCTCGTTTTTAAGAGGCATGAAAGGAAATCTAAGATGTCTTTGCAACCTGGGGGAAACTGTCCATCTGACTCAAACTTCTTTCTGGTCAATTACAGAGTGGTTTAAACTACACTTAAAACATCTCTAGAATCCCATTATTTAAAAGTTTAGGAGGTTTACCCAGCATGGCCTCAAAGCATAACTTTGTCTCTTTCCCCGTAAGTTTCTCCTGTTTCAACTCTCAAGTTGAAGTTTCCAATCAGACTTAGTTGATCGCATTTACATTTGTTTGACCTCTTTCCCCTGAGCCTGAAGGCTGTACCTCACTCAGGAGGACCAATCCCAGCTCCCAAGATGATCTTAGCAGGTGTAAAAAACCGTAGATCTTCCAAGTATGTGTTGGTACTTCATTGGGAAATCTTGGCAGTAGCTGGTGCGGCGTTGTTTATAGCACACATCCTTGTGATGAATTTCCCCGTGAGTTAGAGAGTGAAGACAGCGTGTTCTCTTTTTAAGAGCACTTGGCCAATGGAGATTAGCCCAACCATCTTTGTTTATTTGGTTGGATAACTGAAGCTGATTAAGTGCACAGATGGGTTTCACCCAATTTGGGCCAGTCCCTCCTGTACCCTCCATCCAAAGCTGCTTTCTACGGTGATTTTCTCCATAGAGATGGCTTTAAGGAAGGTGAGTTCTGCAAATAGATTTTCATATTTATAACTTCAAGGCTCAACTGTTCTTAGAACTTTTCAACCAGACACAGTCAATTCCATCAGGTTGTACAGTATACAGTGAGTGATTTAGGGAGATGAACAAATAGAAGCCATTAGCTTTCCGAATGCGTCATAATTCATTTGCAACCCAGGCAAGACCACAGTACAATAAGAAGCTACTCATTTCCTGAGCTCAGGGGGGCTTAGGTCATGTCTCAGTGTTTCACTTCATCTTCACCCTGGTCCTAAGTGGATGCGTTTATTTCTCCCATATTATAGATGATAAAAGTGAGGCAGATTTAGTAATTTAACAAGAGTCAGAAATCTTGTAAGTGGGAGAGCCCAGATTTGAACCCAAGTGGATCAGACTTGTACCTATTATGTCTGAGGCCTGGGGCGACCACCCAGACTCCTAGCTGGCACATACCTTCAGGGCTCACAGGATGTTCTGCGTATGTAACTGTAATATCTGGACAATGTGGACGTTGCCTCCAGCTGAATCTCTTTTATGATCCGGTTCTTCTGGGACCACCCTTCCCTCCATATCACAGCTTATAAGTGGTTCCAACTCTACCAGGGGGCCTTGCATCCTAAACTCCTGCCTCCTCCTTCGGCTTCAGGGCTCAGGGCAGCCGAAACCATCAGCCTTGAATCCATGTGCCGGGGCCTGAACCTGGCCAGAACCCAGATTGGGACTTGAACACATGTCTTTTAACTGAGATCACATACCTGGTCTCAGGACTTAATGAAGCTCTGGTTCTTTATGTCTCATGGCAGAAAGAATTCAGTGAGAGACAAAGTGATAGGAAAGAAGTGGATTTATTTAGAGAGAAACACACTCCACAGACAGAGCCTGGGCCATCTCAGGAGGCGAGAGGCCCCGAAATATGGCATGGTTAGTTTTTATGGGCTGGATAATTTCATAGGCTAATGGTGGGAGGATTATTCCAGCTCTTTTGGGGATGGGGTGAAGGTTTCCAGGAATTGGGCCACTGCTCACTTTCTGGCCTTTTATGGTCAGCCTCAGAGCTGTCACGGCACCTGTGGGTGTGTCATTTAGATGCTCATGTATTACAATAAGCATATAATGAGGCTCAAGTTCTACGGGAAGTCGATCTTCTGCCATCTTGGACCTAGTTGTTTCTAACCAGTTTTTGTCATGTCCTATAGCTATGTCATTCTTTTAAAGTTTGTGCCCTGCCCCTTCTCTCCTGTTTCATTGCCCATTCAGAGATTTTACTCCCATATTCTTATGGGAAGCAGAGGGCCGATGGTCCTGTTGTGGGTAATTTCTAGATCACTGTCTGCCCCCAATTTGTGGTCTCAGCTCCTCCACCATCTGTGAAGACAATGCCTGTGATTTTTATGCCCTCGGCTTGAAATACCTGAAGGGGGTTTTGTTTCTGTGACTTGACTCTGTCTGATGCAGAATCCAAAGCTAGAAATCTGATACTTTGTTTTACATTTTTCAAAACCGTATTGAAAATAACATTAAGACTTGAAGGTATATATTAGGAGAAAAGAAGGATTGCTAGGGGCAAGAAGAGAAGGTAGAGACTGTGAATTTAGGCTCTAAGCTCTTGTTCTGACATGGAGCCTACAGACTTGGAGTGGAAAACTTTGCATAGTGGGAATACCTCATTGAAATGCAGCCCATTCTCTGTTTCGAACACAACTGAATTGAAAAAGCCCCAAACTATGTCTCCTGGGCAAATCATTCAAGATGCTGACAGAAGCAAAGCTACGTTATAATTTTTAAAAATTATTATCAGATCCCATGTTATAATCGAATGCTGTAACAATAATTATAGCTACAGAGCAAAATGCCGTTCTGTGCTTTTTTAAGAAAATGGAATAAAAGGAAAAGCGAGAACCTATAATTTCATATCTGTCCAGTGCGTGGGCCGTGGCGGCAGCTCTCGTGGCCTCTGTCACTCTCTTCGTTTCAGCAGCCTTAACTCTTACGTGGCCCTTTAAGTCCGATGGGGTCTCCTCCGTGGCACCAGTATGATGGTACCTTCCTATCCTCCCTGCAAGGGATGGGAAAGCATCTCTCCACCCCTGCTCAGAAGGGATGGGAATTTTCTCGATTTCCTCTTTTGGACCCAAAGAGAGGGTTTCTCCTTTCTCCATAACTTCCTCCGGAGCCACTAACATGTCATCCTTTCATTGCTTCCCTCTTTTGTCTGCCTCTGCTCCGCTTCCCCAAAGAAACACCCATAAACCAGGTTAATCCCGCCCTGGTCTATGGGGTCATAATGAGTGGCCTGTGCAGTTGGGAAAAGGCCCCACCTGGACTCTCAACTGTATCCCCATCAAACAATCTCGTGGGCCACTCACGCTTGCTTTTCGTGGCTGTGGTAATGTGCCTGTACCTGTCGGCTGTTCTGTCCCAGCCCACACTTATCAATGTCTGAATGGGTTCTTCTAACTTAGAACTTGATAAACATAAAAAATTAGTAAAGAGGGACTGAATCTATATCTCAGTGCTGTGTGTGTGTCTGTGTGTGTGTGTGCAGTATGTAGAGAAAACCACAAAAATATTTCCCCAAAATAGCATGTGCAGCAACCCCAATCCTTTCTTACAAATTCTCACAAATTCTTTCTGGTCCTGTCTGCACCCTCTTTGGCACCAGTTTCTTCTGTTCTCTGCGCTTTCCCTTCTGTACCCTGTGCCAGCTCACATCCCACCTTGAATCCTGCTTGCTAAAGTCACACAGATCATTTGTGAGCATCTGGGCTGATGTGTGAATTGCATACAGTTATCAGGTTTAGAGATGAAAGATTAACAGCGCAGGTTTGGGGAGGAGCCAAAGCCAGCCTCGAATGCTAGCTCTGCTACCAACCAAATTGTGGACTTTGAAAAGCGAACTCTTAAGCAATCCTTTCCTCGTTTATTAACAGCAGATTTAAAATGAGAAAAATAGTACCTCTTCCGAGGGTTATACAGGTGAAATGAAATCACATATGAGCATGTTTAGCAAAGCTCGCATGGCAAACGCTCACGAAATGGTAGCTGCTGCCACTAAAACTCAGTGGCAGCAAGGGGAGTGCTACCCTTCAGCCAGCTGGATGATTCCTGCAGCTCCACCATCCTGTGAGCAATGCAGAGATGCAGGACTTCTCAGGGCTGCAGGAAGACTCAGGCAGCTGCCCTGCAGAGGTGGGGGGGTGCGTAAAGCAGCTGCCTGAATTTGGTGGGATAGGAATCTCTGAGTCAATACCCACGTTATTCCAAGGACGTTTGTTTGCTGGATATTTCCTTTGTCCTCTTACGGAGTTCCCACATCCAACTCCTGGGGAACTGCTCTTTTCCTGCTGGGTGGAGGCCACTCTTGCATGCAGAGTGGTCCAGTCGCAGAAGCAATGAGAACTTCAGGGCCCAACAGACGGGGGAGTTCAAATCTCCGTTCTTGCGTTTCCACACCTTGTAACTTGGAATCATTCGCTTAAGTTTTCATGACTCATTTTTTTAATTTGACCCGTAAAGGCTGAGTCTGAAGCTAAAATTTAATATAAAAGATCCTAGCCCAGTGCCTGACACTTGTTAGATGCTGAACAAGCATGATCCTAGGTCCCAGAATTTATATCTGCAACGTGAGTGGAGTTGGAAAAGGGCTGCCACTCACCCAGTGACTCTCCCGATTTTTGTTTATGATGAACACAGGGAATTCCACGCTTAACTTCCCTGCCCTGAAAACTCATGAGACAGTACTTAGGAATACATATCCTCCCGTTTTACCTTTTGCCCCTGGTCTCCTTTTTGATCCAGGCCTAGTACAGCTCCCTGCATAAAAGAAATAATGGGGGAGAAAAGAAATTCCTTGAATGAATGAGTGAACATTAATTGGTATGGGTGGATATAAATTTCCCAATACGTTCTCCTATTGTTTGGTTTCTAAAGAAATCCAGATTTAGTTTATATATTTCTTAAATCACTGTCTTCCTTATTATTATTATTATTCCCATGATTGAAAATAAGACTCTTAACAAGAAGCACATGGTGTTACATTAATGAACTCAAATGGGTGTTTTTCTTAAGTGTATAAAGTCATAGGATCTAAATGTATATAAAAACAAAAAGTCCTCCCTCGCACCCCATATTCTACTGGTGAAAAAAAGAAGAAGAAGAAGGGATTTATTCTGCGGCTTTCTTTCTGAAAGCATTTGGGATGAAGATGAAGGAGAGCGGGGAAGAAAAATAGGAGGCCAAAGAAAATAGGTCAGGCTTCCAAAGGGTGAAAGCTGGATGCATAAGCACAAAAAAATGTGATTTGTAGCAAGAGCTGAGAAATGTACTAAAAACAAAAACAGAGAAGTCAAAACAATAGTTATTTTATCCATGGGCCAGTATGGTACCAGCAACCTAAAGAGAAACCAATCCTTCCTTGTTTCATTCATTCATTCAAACACATGTAGAGTTCGCCTGCAATGTGCAAGGCTCTGTTCCCGTGTCAAGAACAATCTGGTACTCCTGACTTAGATTCTGATTGTCTCCCTGGCTTATCCATCTTCTGCAAGCCCTGTGGTTTGGGGGAGAAGACTCTGATTTTCAGATTCACCAGGAAGTTTGTTTTCAGTCACATCTGCCCAAAGGTTCTTACTTCCTTTTGAGATCCGTGCCTAAGCGCAAAAGCACAATCATCTATGGAGTCAAAAAATACTCTCCACGTGCTTTGTTTCTGGTCAGTTGTTTAAGCTCGTGGAGCCTCAGTCCCCGCATCAGTGAGGATGAGAATTGTCATGCCAACTGCAGAGCAAGGCTGTAAAGGTACAGTGAGAAGAAATGCTCTCAGATGCCAGCACGATGGCTGGCACGATGGAGGTCATCGACTTTCATCCTAATTCTGCATTCTGCAGCCCTCTCTTAGAATGTGGGTTATTGGCTTAGGCTGGGGTAAAGGAACAGCCACAGGAAGGGAGATGTCGGACTATGGTTCTCTGAGCATCTGGTAAAGAGGTTGGGGAATCCACATTTGTGGCTACTTCTTGGTTAGAACTTCCTGCCCCATGAGAACTACATCCTTGTGACCTTGTGATTAGCCTTGATCTGCCACATTTACATTTGTTGATTTACTTTTACTTGATTTTGATGATTGCTTGCTAGAGAATGCATCTAGATTTTAAGGGGATAGGAGCAGCTTTGATGGTGATATTAGGATAATTGAAGTGAAGGAAGTGTCCTTAAATTAGTCACAGAATCCACACTGGGATTCGACTCACACGGAACCTCAGATCTGCTTGTGGCCCCGCGATCCTGTCAGTTAAAGTGTGTTAGGTTCATTGAACAGTTGAGGAAGTTGAGACTTAGAGAGTTTAAGTAATTCGTCCAAGATGACATACCTAGCAAGCCTTAAAGCTGTGCCCTCTGAGTCCAAGTTCAAAATTCTCTCTAGCACAGTTAACTTTCCAGTTTAAAAGGAACCTGAGAGATATAAAGGATATTTGAGGTAATCTCACCCAACTCTCTCATTTTAGGGAAGCAGAAACAAAGGCCTATTGAAGTTAAATGAGGCAAGCAAGATCACATTCTCTATACTGACACAGCCAAAATTAGAACTTGGTCTTCTGGGTCTCAAACTTTGTTCATTAGCAGCTGGTAAATATCCTACCCCTTCATCACCTGTTTACAATAGAAACATCTATTTTTTTATTTTATCTTTTTTTATTGAAGTATAGTTGCTGTACAATATTATATAAGTCACAGGTGTACAGCATATTGATTTACCATGTTTAAAGGCTATACTCCTATTTGTAGTTATAAATATTGGCCTTATCCCCGTGTTGTGCAATATATCCTGGTAGCTTATTATATACATAATAGTTTGTACTTAATCCCCTATACCTGTGTTATTCTTCTCCCCTCCCCTCCTCTCTCCCAACTTGTAAACACTAGCTTGTTCTCTATATCTGTGAGTCTGCTTCTTTTTTGTTATATTGACTGGTTTGTTGTGCTTTTTAGATTCCACATATAAGTGATATCACACACTATTTGTCTTTTTCCCTCTGACTTATTTCACTTAGCATAATGCCTTCCAAGTCCATCCACATTGCTGCGAATGGCAAAATTTCATTCTTTTTTATAGCTGAGTAATATTCCATTGTATATATATATACCACATCTTCTGTATCCATTCAACTGTTCATGGACAAACATTATCTATTTTATATAAGAAGTTCCAGGCTTCCCTGGTGGTGCAGTGGTTAAGAATCCACCTGCCAATGCAGGGGACATGGGTTTGAGCCCTGGCCTGGGAAGATCCCACATGCCATGGAGCTGCTAAGCCCATGTGCCACAACTACTGAGCCTGTGCTCTAGAGCCCAAGAGCAACAGCTGTTGAGCCCATGTGCCACAACTACTGAAGCCCAAGTGCCTAGAGCCTGTGCTCCACAGTAAGAGAAGCCACCGTAATGAGAAGCCCGTGCACTGCAACAAAGAGTAGCCCCTGTTCTCCGCAGCTAGAGAAAGCCCACCCACAGCAACAAAGATCCAACACAGCCAATAAATAAATAAACAAATAAATAAATAAATTTATAAGAAAAAATGTTCCAAACAAACCAGGAAAATCTAGGTCCAAAGTGGAAGAGGAAAACAGGCCCCCTCCCAGCCACGAGTGAGGAACTTTTCCATTTTGGGTTTTCTGCCACCTTGTCTCTATTTTAGGGATCAGTAAACTACAGCCTGGGGGTCAGATCCAGTTTGTCATCTGTTTTTGTAAATAAAATTTTATTGAAACACAGCCGTATCTATTTATTTACATCTCATCTATGGCTGCTTTCTGCTTTCCTGCTACAAAGGCAAAATTTAGGAGTTGGGACAGAACCTATATGGTCCATAAAACCTAAAATATTTACTGTTTGGCCCTTTACAGAAAAAGTTTTCCAATCTTTGCTTTAGTTAATACTTGTTGTTGGCCTAGAGCTCTGAAATTATATTTTTAATAAGTTATTCTCAGTTCTAGAATGATAACGTATGGTGGAGGTGTTATCAAATCCAAAACCCAAAGGTCTAAATGTCCTTGCTGGGCACACACCCACATTTACTCAACTTACCCTTTTCTTTGCCTGAGAGAGCAAATTTAACACCAGGTTCAGCTACCTTAGATAATAACACGACACTTTTTCAAAGTGATTTTTTCCCCCCACAAAGCAAGAAATATAACTCTGTCAGCAGCTCAATAAGCCAGAATATGATGAATGGGCAATCACGAACATATACATATTTTGTAGAATATTCCTGATGAGTTGAATTCTACCTGAATCCAGCCATTCTTCATGCGTTCGTTCTTATTACAGTTGGACACAAATACCTGTAGTCCCATTCTCTCTTCTCACAGTCATCTGGCTTGTGTTTTTGCTTGCACGCCCTGAAAAGGAAAAGGTACACAGAACAAAATACCCTTTACACTTCAGCTGAGTTGAGCTTCGTTTAGTCATGAATGGTGCTGTTTAATTTGGCACACTTGTGTCACTTAATTAAAGCCAGATAAAGCAGAAATGAGTCGCTAATGGGGAAGTTGCCATAGAAAATAGAAAGTTTATATCTGTGGAAAGCACATCGCATTAACTGTGAACGACGGGGCTATTGTTTTCCAGAGATTGATTCTCATTTTCCATAGGAGAAAGTTACTGCTGCTAAGTGGATACCCCACCAGGAACTACAATTCCTTACCCCCTTGCTTGCTCTTTTATAGAGAGGCAAGGCCTTATGACCCGTTAATGGCAACAGAATGTGAGAGAAGTGATGTGTGTGGTTTTCAAGTTGAATGGTGTAGACGCGGGTGTGTCTTCTTCACTGTATTTTGACCCTGGATGGAATTTATGGGCTAGAGGCCCTGAGGGTGATGGGGCCACAAGACAGGAGTTGGGGTTCTCAATGAACAAGAAATACATTTCTGTTGTGCTAAACCACTGAGATGTGGGATTTTATCTGTTACAGCAGCTAACGTTAATTAATACACTCATCCATAATGCTACTTTTTTGTATCATGGCGCCTCCCTAATGTGGACAATGTCTAATGGTGGTGGTACTCACGCTCTTCTGTTGGGGACACTTCCCCTCCTTTCTGATTAATTCTACTCCTGTGTTCTTTGTTCATTGGCCCTTAGAAGGACACACTTTTAGAGCTGGGAGGAACTTTGGAGATTACAGCCCAACCAACCCCTTTTACAGGTGGGTTAACTAGAGTTTATAAATGACATCAAGCAATTCAATCAAGGTCCCATTGCTCATCAGTGACAGAGCTAACTCTCTTGCTCAGGTGTCCTAATGCCCCCCAAATTCAGGGCTCTTTTTAATATCACCATAGCATACCTTTTTAATCTGTGTTAGTTTATACTTGAAATTATGTTAGCTCTTGGGTATGGGGAAAACATAATATTAGTAGTAAGGCAGGAAGTAGGCGTATGTGACTTCTTCCAGCTGTACAATTATCTCCAAGTGGAATTTTCCAAAACAGAAATATATTTGGAGATAAATACATTGCTGGTTTTGTAATGGATTATTTAAAGTGACATTATTATCTTCTGGACCCTGTAAGCATTTATTTAAGTTTACTTCTCATTTATCTCTGGAATATAGAGCTCCGAGGTTGGGTGAGTTTGTCAGGAAGAAAAGAACTGTTTAATGTCGTTCATTAGAGAGATTTGTAAATAAGGAGGGACATCTACTAAGGGACATGGCCCAGAATCACAGGGTCTGCTTTCGGTAGCTCAATCATGTACCTCAAAAGAAAACAGAGATGAATTATAGTGTTCGGGGGATGTGATTGGGAGTACAGAAGAGAAATCACAATAACAAGCATCCCGTTTCCCATCTTGGTACTGAAAAGTAGAAAAATAAAATAGGGCATATATGATTAGGCTGAAATACCGCCTTTCTGATTAAGAGGCCAGATTGGAGAACTCGGCGTGAGGTATGTTGTCCAAGTGGGCTCCTCATTCTGAGCCCCAGAACTGGGTGCAGCAGAGCGAGGCTTCGGTAAGCTCGCTCCTACAGAAGCTGAGTTGGCCCCTGCAGGAACAGCTGGCTTCTTGAAGGAGGGAGGGTGGCAGTGAGCAGAGCATGCCCAGGGTCTTCAGTTAACTGCGCTGCTGTCACAGGAAAGAAACATCAGGAGTGGGGAAGCCACATTCCCAACCAACCGGTGGGTAGTCCAGAGGGGCAAGAAGGAACATTTATTATTTGCCAATAGTTGCCATTATTCTAAGTGCTTTACAAGATGACACTGGTTGTCCTCATAGCCATCTTGTGGTGAGGCTCAGTGGTCAGCGAGGAGGTGGAGCTTCAGTTGGTCAGTGAGGGAGGAGCCAGCTGGCAGAACCTGGTCCTCCCCTTCTTCTTTCTACAGGCATTATTGTACACATGCCCCATCTCTTCCTTCCATCCTCAAAGAGGTGAAATAGCCTGCTTTTCAGGGCTGGCAGGACCTAAACTAGGATCTTTTTTTCCTACTTACTTTCTGACTTATTTCTAAGGCTTTTCTTTTTTCCTGAAAAGTTAAAAATTACAGTGTGGAAACAAACTCTTTTTACTTATTTGAGACTCAAATCCCATCAACTATCTTACACAATTGTCTTCTCTCCATCTATATAAACATGTTGATGGACAGTGTTCAAAGTGGCATTAAAACATTTTTTAGAAGATTCATAGTTGTCTAGAAAATCAGTCTGCATGTTACTGTAAATCTTCATTTATAAATAGGCAGCTACCTCTTACGTCTATGGGTGATTAAACTTAATTACAGGAAAAGTAAAAAGATTTCCCCAGTTCTCAAGTTTGCAAAACTGGAATGCACACATTTTATTAAAATGAGGAATACAATACATTTCAATAATTCACATTATCACAGTGAAATTTGTGTTTTCCTTTTTTTTTCTTTGTAACAGATTACAACAAACAATGTTTTAATATAATACTCATGTATTATATCTTGGTTTTGTAAGTCGGACATCCAGATGGGTTCAGCTTGGGGTCTCACAAGGCCCAAGTCAAGGTATCAGCTGGCTTAGGCTCCTAGCTCATTCAGGTTGTTAGAAGAATTCAATTCTTTGTGGTTTTAGGACTAAAGTCTCTGTTTTCTGGCTCGCTGTTTGCCAAAGATAGCTCTCAGCTTCTTCCTTATCTGTGACCAACCAGAGAAAATTCTCTGCTTCTAAAGGGCTCGTGTGATTGGGTCAAGCCCACTTGAATACTCTCCATATCTTAGGCTGATTAATTGGTACTTCAGTTACATCTGCAAATCTCTTTGCAGCAGCACCTAGATTACTATTATATTGAATAAGCAGGGGCCAGAATCCAGGTGCCATCTGAGATTCTGCCCGCCAATGTTCTATCTTCTTGTGACTTTTCATCTTAATGGTAAGTTCTCAAGTTTACTACTTAATGGAATCGCATGAGGCTGTTTCTGCCCCTTTTTTTGGTTCTGTAATAGTCAGGGACTGTTGATTGTAAGGAGTAAGACAGGAGAATGCTGCTATGTTGGATTACAAGAGGGTCTTTGTTTTTGTTTTCATTGCATTTGTCCTTCCCCTAATTCTACATCCTCTGCCACATGTTGAAGAAGCGGAGAGAGGCTAAGTATTCAACAATGGACAAGAGCATGGCTTTGGAGAAGGGGGAGACCAGGATTCCAATCCATGCTTCTCTACGTACGTGCTGTGCAGCACTGGGCAGGCTACTTAGCCTTTCTGAGCCTCATCTCCTACCTCTAAACTGGAGACAGTGCCTTCCCAGGTGCTCTTTGCTAGCAGTAGATAAGTCCTCAGTGCGGCCTCCCTGCATGTGGTATGGATCCTGTAAATGGTGACTATTTTAATTGCTTACACAGTAAAGTTTTAGGAAGACAAATATTGGTCCTCATTCCCAGAGGTGATTTTTAAATGAAGTTGGTAAAAGAAAGATACACCAGGAGCAGATCGTGTTTCCCTGCATCCATTTCACTGGCAGTTAGAATTAGCTTTGATTGAGGGAAAGGAACAAGAAAGAGATGATTGAAGTTGAAAAGGGATAGTCTGTGTCCTCCTTCCCTGCACGGACCTTCCACTCCGGTCAGGCTGGCTGGCAGGCATCCCGGGGAAGGTCCTTTGGCTCCCCCACCTCTGGCCCTTTATTCACATCAGCTCCTCCTTCTGGAACATTCTCACACCCCTCCTCCCTCTTGCACTTCCTTCCCCGACCCCCCACTCTCGGTGGCGGCAGAGGGTAAAGGTTTGGAGCACACAAGGCTGAAGGCAGCAGCCCAGGGACATTCACATCCAACCCCTTGCAAGTCAAGTGACAGCAAACAGGTCACTTAACGTCTCTTGGCCTCATTTTTCTCATCTTTGAAATTGACATGAAAAACAATAGCCATCAGCTTCACAGCGTTGTCGTCAGGATTGAATCAGTTAAGAGAGGTAAATGATTAGCGCCTGGCCATAGCAAACGCCTGAGCAGCATCAGTGCTCAGCATTATTAACTGCCATTATTATTACTGTCTTTCAACCTCCTTCTCCTTCCATTCCTCCCTCCATCCCTCCCTCTTTGTCATTCCCTTTCTTTACTGTACAATGTTGTAACATCCACAATTAAAAGGATCATTCATCCACAGTCACTCCACTACAATCATTTTATTTTTTGCATTGTTTTTCCGTTCCTGACCATTTGAGTGAAAATGATGAAAAAGGAAAGTTTCAAAAAAAATCACCTCAGTACTGTTTACATTATTGCAAGACATTGAAAAGATGCAATTTTTTTATTTCATATGTTTTCAATGTTCTTACTTTGTGTGTGTGTGTGTGTGTAGGTGTGGGTTTTACCTCCACAGCCTGGTGATAAAGTCAGAGACTGTGTCTTGTGTTTCTTAGATTTCCCGCCATTGAGATTTGGGAAAGCCTAATAAACAGCACGCTTCATCCCTACACTTGTTTGACAATAAAAGAGAAAGCAAGCAGATGGAAATCAAAAATGATCTTTACAAAGATACAGGCTGGATTAGAAAATGGGACTTTAGGCACTTGAATCAAGTTGGCTGTCCTCTATGGGGCCCCAGAGAAGACACATCTACCTGTCCCACATGGGCAGTGCTGATGTTCCTGAACCCTTGCGTCCATCTCCCTTCCAGGCCCTGCCCTGAAAGCCAGACGGTGCCAAGGAGCAGGGAATGGGTCCTTTCTGCACATCTATTCCATAGAAGAGAAGTTGAGGCCAGGCTGGATTTTCTCAATAACTCCTGCAGAATTTACCAAATAGTTCATTCCACTTTTCCTGAGATAAAGTGAGAAGCGGAGCCAAGAGAAGCCCAGGGTGTTACTCTAGTGAGGCTCCTTCCACTTGGAAACCTGAAGCCCAGGATGAGGCCCCCCGCCCTGGGCCCCTGAAATGCCACCAGTACCCAACATTACGTCACACATTATATATTTGGGACACATCCATTGGATACTCGATGACCAAATGGGAGTAGGAATACCCCCAAGTCAATAACATGTTCAGTTTGCTGTATGTCAGTTACACTTCAATACAGTTGTTAAAAAAGAAAAGAATTTACCAGCAGACCCTAGTGCAAAATAATTGCTCAACAAATGTTAACTCTTGAGTTGACCTTTACTGTATTCCTGTGGAGAAGTTAAATGCCACACAGATTTATCCTTGACTGTGCCCCATAGAGCTATAGAATCTACAGCATCGAGACGCGCTCCCGGGGCTCCTTGTGCCATTGTTTGGCAGGCTTGGCCATCCTGCCTGGGGACTTCTGATTTGGGGTTGAGCTCTGAAATCACTGTTTGCTTTCTCTATCCACCGCTGGTCCAGATACAATGGTCCATCTCTCCTGCATGGAAGCTCCCAGGGCCTCTCATGATTGTTTCAGATGCTGTAGGGGGAAGAACTGTCTATACCTTTGAGGCATTTCCCAGACCCCTCACTGCAAATTTTACAGAGATCCTTGTTCTAATTCACACAGTCTCAAATATACCCACCAAACATGGTGAAAATATGCCCAGCCATTTCCCAGTGTTTCTATAATAGGATAAAAACCAGAAATGTAATATTATTTATTAGATTATTTACGTGGGTCGTATGAAATTCGAGCACATGTTCTGGTTTGGCTGGGTGTTTCCAGTTTCTCTCCATTTTCTTGGCATCCTATCTGGTTTCTCATGTGTCAGAACAAAAGCCTCTCAGTTTGGTTAGTAAACTATATGAGCACCCTAATTATACGGAATAAGATATTTGCTCTAAAAAGAAATATGTTCTGGAGCTCTTATGGAATCGACTGGAACCTCAGATTAGTCAATTCTCAGATTCTTTCCCAAGGAGGGGTCTTACCTAACAGGGACCAGCATCACCAGGCTGCTAGGTTGAAGCTCTGAAGCTGGGGCGTGTGGACAGCAATCCTGTTCTCTCCCCAGCGAGTATCACTCAGCTTTGTTCACTTTTCCTACCCAATCCAGGCATCCCTCCTGCCATTTTTTTTTTTGCAATTCTTACCCACACACGTCAATGCTTTTTTCCATTCTGTTTGGTTGGTTGGAAATAATGTTTAATTTGTTAACATATTTTATGCACATATGCTTATTTGTTTCCATTTAGTTGGGTGAGCTCAGAAGACCCTTCACAGCATGGAAAGAAGTGCAGTTCCACCGCTCCACGTCAGTCACCCCTGAACTCTGTCCATCCTTCTGTTTCTCACGCATCCTTTTCCTTTCCTGCTTCTCCCGTCCCCACACCCCAGTGGCTATCTTACCCCAAAGCTTATTAAATATGCTAAGCACTCCACAGGCACTGACACATGCAAGTCTCACCAGGACCCTATCACATGCGTAATATCCTGTCCCCACTTACAGCTTACAGATGAAACTGAGTCTCTAAGAGGTTAAGGAACTTTCTTACTCACTGCTAACATGTGAGGGGCCAAGAAACAAAGTTCACCTTATCTGATTCAAACACCACAGGCAGGGCTCTATTCTGACCTCTCCATCCAGTACCAGGCTTCCTTCACCCTTCATGTTGAATGCACACTCCACCACATCCAAGAATCCTTTCCTGCTGTGGCTCTCACACTCCTCCTTTCTTCGTGGTTTCCTTACAGTGTTTATGGCTTGGGCCGTATGCTTTTATAAAGTCGGGCCTTATGTCATTGTTGTATCACTCTTGAGATGCTTATAATTTCTGGCTTCTTATTTAGACTGAGTACTTCTCAAAGGTAGAGATGATTTCTCAGAGCTGTCTGTACCTCTGGATCTTAGCAGTGTGTTGTATATATCGTAGATGGTGAATAATGCCACTGGTAGATAGAGTTCCCTCTTCTGTGAAGTTCCCACTGCACCTGCCATGGTGCCTTGTGCGAAGCAGGGACTCAAAGGCGCCTGCTCTGATCCAGTCACCAGTGGGGCACTGTGATCCTGGCCTGGGTGCTTTGCTTTCCTGTGCTTCGGGTCTTTCCCTGCTAAAACCCAATTGGATTCGCTCTCCACTCTCTAGGGACCTGGGGAAGGCATAGAGAAAGAGCTAAAATACTCTGCAGCCCTGTCCTAGTCTCCTACCTCCACATCAATCAGGATTTTCACATGGCTCTTGGACACAGCGTTGGGGACACACTCCAGGAGAGAGTGGGCTAGATTTAGCAGCAAAGAAAAATGCATTTAGATTCGTTTGTAGATGAGATAGCTTAACACACAAACACACACCTGGTTAAGCACACCCCCTCTCCCCTCATGGGAGACTGAGTGTGTCAGGTATGCAGACATGATGCCACTCAGTTATAGGTGCTATGCCTCTGGCTTCTCCCATTAGAGGCTTTTATGGGGGTATGACATACTGTTCTTCTTCCTATTATTTATAAAAGCTTAACGAGCACCTGTCAATATGCCAAATGGTTCCTCCTCATCTGACAAACATCCTTGTTTAATCAAGCACAGACAGATACTTGTATTTTATGGAATTCTAAATAATCTTATAAGAAAGACATAGGCAAATCTATGTATGAAGAAGTCAGGTCTGGCATTGATTTATATTTATGTTTTAACATATTGAATTAAATTGTTGCAATGGGAAAAGATACACAGACACCATCTTGACAAATCATTAGAGCTCATATTTTAAAATGTTCAGCATATGCTACATGAGCGCTATTAATATATTAAGATGTATATAGTGTTAAGGGTTTACGTGATGTGGGGATTGGAGCCAATGTAATAGCCACCAAATTGTATACTGTTATTTATCTTGATTATTTTTGCAACTACAGTTGACCCTTGAACAACATGGAATGAGACTGCATGGGTCCACGGACACGTGGATTTTTTTCAGTAGATAGGCACTGCAGCACGGCACAAGCCACGGTTGGTTGAATCCATCGATGCAGAACTGCATGTACAGAGGGCTGACTGTAAAGTTATATGTGAATTTTTGACTGCACTGGGGGTCGGTGCCCCTAACCCCCCTGTTTTTCAGGGGTCAACTCTAATTGAAAGGCTTCTTTCACTTTGCACTCGCCGGGTTCTATAATTATCAACATCCCTGCCTTTCCCATGAGACCACAAGTGCCAGGACAGCAGGAGGTATGTTCTTTCTCTCTTCCTGTCTAATATTTTTTATTTTGTGAAAGTGCCTGGCACAGAGAATGTCTTCAGTGAATCACTTGAACTACTCTATCTGCATTAGAAATGTACTCATCATTGTTTTGTACTATTTGACTTTTATTGAAGTTACACAGAGTCCTTATCATACCACAAAATTTTAAAAGTGCAGTTGTGATAAAATTGCATGAAATTAAGCACGCACGTACACACACACACGAATGCATGTGCAGGTGGTGAGCGCTGAGTAAGGCGGGGCTACAGTATCAGTGCCAGTGCCGGTTCACTGGCTGTGGTCGTTACTGTACTTGGGCTATGACAGATGAGACCACTGGGGAAGACGGAGGGAAGAATATTTGAGATCTCTCTGTATTATTTCTTATGATGGCATGTGAACTTACAATTATTTCAGGATAAAAAGTTTTAAAAAATGAGTACAGCCAAGGTACAGAGGAAGTGCAGTGACAATATCTAGACACTTTCTGTAGTAGCTGTAATTGTAGACACAAGTTGGTAATTCGACCATCCCATCATCCATGGAGCTTCCCTGTTGTAAACATGAAAGCCAACAAGGACTTCGCTTTCCCGTTCCTAGTTAGTAAATCTGTTATTTTGCTACCCTAGCGTTGAATCAGAACAAAAAGCATGTGTTATTCCTTTACTGTTGACAAGGAACAAGATGTGTGTGTGTGTGTGTGTGTGTGTGTGTGGTCAATAGATGAAATCTTTATTGTTTTTTAAATTTTCTCCAGGAAAGTGATAATAACGATAAATGCTGATTCAATCCGACTGTGTACCATGTACCAGGCACCTGCAGAGCTCAACTGATGTAATCGTTTATTACAGACAATAAGTCATGGGAGGTGGGGGCAGACAGACCAGGGTTCAAATCCTGGCTCACATGCTGTACTTACTTGTGTACCTGTATTGTTTACTTCCGTGAGGCAATTGTATAACGTCTCGGTTTCCTTATCCATTGTATATTAGGAATGGCAATCCCTAGCTTGCAAAAATATGGCCCAGAACTGAAATTATATTATGTAAGAATATAATCTAAACCAGGTCCCGGTCCAGCCCAATACATGGGGACTCAAGAAAAGACAGGTGCTTCTAAATTATCGCTGGGAATACTCAGGTCCCCTCTCCTATCACCTCCCCATGGCAACTGCTCTTATCTTTGGCGTTTCAGAAACGAAGGGCAATCTCTGTAGTTGTGTGTCAGCCGCAGATGCCAGCAAACACTGCAGCCAGCACTGGGCTTCGGAAGCAGATGCCTGAGATGGATTATTACAATTTCCTACCATGTAATTGCTTTTCTGTTTGACCAAAGGTACTTCGTTTAATCTATTTCTAATTTGTTTTAAACCGTTAATTCTGGAAACACATAAAATGGGAAATATTCTTAGGGAAATCGTCCCAACTTTCTCCCCAGTGCAGCCACCGTGGAGCTAATGCATGGGAGTGCACTCGGTAAACAGTAAAGCGGTACACAAATGTGAGCCGTCTCTCTCATTCCTGTTATTGATCTTGGCTCTCATTTTCTCTGCGATCCCATGGAATTGAACGGGCCTTGTCAAAAGGGGGAATGAATGTTCTCATTTGGATATTCACAGTTCCCCTCCTTTTCCACAAGAACCCCTTGTCAGGGTAACCCAGTTTCTCATCCTCGGCACTAGGGGCCTTCTGAGTGGATAATTTTGCATTGCGGGGTGAAGGGAGGAGAAGGTCCTGTGCATTATGGGATGTTTAACAGCATCCCTGGCCTCTACCCACTAGATGCCAATTACACCCCGCCACTTGTAGCAACCAAAAGTGTGCCCAGACATGACCAGATGTTCCCATATAATAATTAACTCCTGCCAGGACTTACTTATCATAATCATAGCAAAGTGAAATAGCACACTCCACAGCATAAAGAACCCCAAATCGTCTGCAAAAATCTGATGGTTCCCAAAAAGCTGTTGGGACAGATTTCAGAGCTAGCTAAAATTAATTCTAAAACAGAGGGCATGTGTGGCAAGAGGGTGCGTTTTGAGGAGACCCAACTTTTTCTTATTGCTATCTATTTTGAAAGGGATGCACAAACCCCAGCTCCAAAACCCAACACGGGGCTAGGGGAATAACCTCGACTTTGGCATTCTCCTACTTCTGATATTCAGTTATTCACTCAACACATATTTATGAAGCATCCACATGTGTTTTCAACACTGTCTCTTAGTGGAAGGCACCCGTGCTGATGCCCAGGGCCCCTAGACACTCCCAAAGGGAGGACGCTGGACTGGTGTTACAGGCAGAGCACAGTCCGATAAAAACTTTGTATTTATAGATTTTAAGCGAAAGTATTGACTGCAAAACAGATGCGTGTGTTTTTCCCTGAAAAGGAAAATTGTGGTGATTGCCACTCTCCTGCACAACCCACTGGGTCACAAACCAGAATTTTTCCAATGAGGACTTGGGAGAAGAAGGAAGCAAGGGAGAGAGGAAGGAAGGAGGGAAGGAGGGAAGGAAGGGAGGGAGGAAGGAGAAAGAAAGAGGGCAGCCGTGTTTATGTTTTCCCTTGAAGGAAACATTCTCTCCCTGTTACTGTAGGGAATGAGAATCACTATTGTTTGATGGGCAGGGTGTTTAATTAGAGATCCTCAGGCCTGTTGATAGGCTGATGCCAAGCCCCGCCTCCGTTGGTGTTGGCCGCCTGTAGTTTGGCCCCTGTTTGCCCATAATGTATCTTTCTGTCTTTGTGCTGTAGCTGCTGTCTAAACAGGTTTTCTGTTTTTAATAAGGAGCGGGAAAGTCTTGTAGTCCTTCCCAGTAGTCTAGTTGAAAAAAGAAACTAGAACACAAGTAAACAAGGGCACAGTTGCCATTCTGTTAACGTTTGCCTCACTGATAGTGGGTAGTGAGCCTGGGGTGCGGTCTGCTGGCCTCAGCATCGGCTCAGACACCATCGCCAGGCTTTCAGCAGCACCCCCCAGGCTTCCTTCCCTTCTGTTCTTCTCCTCTCTGACCTGGCCACAAGAGAATGTTGGTGTCGGGGACACATTTATCCTGAGGGTCACTAGAGTTAGGGGCTTAGGATTGCAGGTTCTGAACTGAAACTGAATTGATTTCTAATTGGGTTCTGTCACTCACAGGCTGTGTGATTGCAGGGTAGTCGGTTAACATCTCTGAGCCTTGATTTTCTCAGCTGTAAAACCGAGATGATAATGGTACCTTCCTCATAGGGGGTTGCTCTGAATAATGAGTGAGGAACCATCTTGAAGGCATCTGGTAAGTGCTTGGCAAAAGGTCACAGCTACTGTTGTCACTGTCACTGGAGTCTTGGTCTTCTCCAGGCACTTGGCCGGGGAGCCAGGAGGCAGCTCTGAAAATTGCATCCCAGGCATCATTTTTCCTGTTGAAACTAAGAAAATGGGGAATCATTAAAACAACAACAAGCTGGCTGCAGTCCACTTTTGTCCTGTGCAGAAAGCAGCTTCTTTCTCACCCTGGCTTGTGTAATCTAATTATAGTCCCAATCCCCCAGCTGCTTGTGGAAGAGCTCTGTAAGTATGGCTTCTGGGACACGGTAGCATCTTTGTGCTTTGCAGCGTCCCCGGAGCTCTTGTGCGGTTCTCAGCGGCGTGGACACCGCCTGCTGTGGGGGAGGGGGAGGGCTCCATGATTCACCCACCGGCACCTTCTGTCTGCGATTCTGGCTGTTTGAGCTCCCAGACAGTGTCCGCATGGGGTACTCATTCATTTGCACATGTTAAACCCAAGTTTCTAATTGTAGGTTGGTTTTCTTTACTGGGGGCCAGACTGAGCTCTACACTAGAATATGCTTGCGTTCAGGCTGCTGAGGGAGCCGAGACCCAGTGGGACAATGGCAGGTGACCCAAGGGCTCTGGTGGTGACAGTAGCTCCTGCTGCATGCAGCAGGTTTTACGTGAAGGATCTCCTTCCTCTCTCACAACAAATCTGGGAGCCTGGCTCTGTACAGATGAAGAAACTCCTGACGGACTGAAAGGGAGTATGAGTCTGAGTACCCCAGAATAGAGATCTGACAAAATTTTTCTTCCAAGATATGCTTGACAGATGATGTGTTCATGGGCGACGTACTCTCAGGGGTAAATATATGATTTTAATAAGTCCGCCTCCAAATTTTTCGGAAGTTAAGAAAATTGGGTTTAAACTCTAAGCTCTTATTTCTGTGTATGTGCTACTTTAAAAATATTTTTTTCTGAGCATTTGAGTAATTATATCATTCAGTTAAAGATCTATTTCTGAATATCGCAAAGATAACACAGCCTGTGGGTTCTACATAGTCCCCCACACGCCAGCTGTAACTAACTCCTTCCTTCTCGTAAGGGAGCGAGCACACCACAAAGCAGGTAATAGTTTCAAGGTTACAGGGTCAAGATCATCTATGCACGGCTCTTAGACTACAACTGCATATTCAGTACACTCGATAAAGAACAATAGCTAATCTATACACAGCCCTTACTGCATGCCAAGCATTCGCTTACTGGGTGACACATGTTTTCAGGAATTTAATCTCCACGAAAATCATTTCCAGATAAGTACTGTCAGCACCCCCATTTTCCAGATGAGGACAGTGTGGCATAGGGTGAAGTAATTTGCCCAAGGCTCTGCAGGTAGAAAGCAGCAGACTCGGGATTTAAACTGAGACAGGCTTGATCTGCAGTCTTTGTTTCTATGCACTAGGCCAAGTTTCACTGTGAACTTGAACTGGCTTGTTTTTTTTTTTGTTTGTTTGTTTGTTTGTTTTTTAAAGTCAGCGAGTCCTAAGCGTCAGGATTTGAACTGCTGTAATCAGCAGGTTATTGTGGCCACTTCACAGATCCCGGTGAGGCTGCTGTGCTGTGACTTCACCTTGAGGATCACCCTGGAGAGTGCCCAGCAGAGAGCGCAGCGGCGAGGACTTCATATTTGTTGTGTGAAGACGCAGGGCAGTTAGCCTCTGAAATAACGGATTTGCAGAGACGAGGAAAAAAATGTCTTCCAAAGTAAAGAAAGTGGTAGACGTTTGGAAATGCCATTCAGGGTCATTTTGCTTATGTTAGTGGAGAACAGCCCATTGAAAGGACTCACAGGGCTGCCATTTTGCTTGGACCGGCATGTATCAGTAAAGCGTGTCCTGACTCTGGACAAGCACTGACTCTAAGGAGCGTTGATCACGCGCCACCTGACAAAGGCTTCCAGTGGCGGGCGGAGAGCAGATCTGGGCTGGGTTCTGTTCAGCTTCTTCAGCCACGACTTAAATTAGGAGGTGGCAAAACTCTTCTGTGAATGGCCAGATGGTAAATACTTGAAGCTTTGTGGGCCATTAGGTCTCTGGCATTCCCACCCAGGTCTGGCATTATAGCATGTAAGCAGGCTTAGAAGATCCTTGAATCAATGTGCATGGCTATGTTCCAATAAAACTTTATTCATAAGAACAGGTGCTGGGCCAGCATGTGAGATGAACCTCAGGTCCCAGTTTGCTGACCTCTGATCAAGACACAGAAGGCAGGGTTATTACATTAGTAATGACAAAAAACCGGGAAAGAGGACCCCCTGCAAGGTGGGTGAGGAAAATGAAGATTTGTAAAGTTCTCAGTGGTCCAGGACGATGGCAGGGAGAGTGGGGGGCGGGGGGGAGTCGAGGGAGGGAGGGAATACGGGGATATGTGTATAAAAACAGATGATTGAACTTGGTGTACCCCCCCAAAAACTAATAAATAAATAAATAAAATTTAAAAAAAAAAAGAAATTCTAAGAATAGCTGGATTGGAATTCTCGTTCTGTCACTAATGAGGTCTACCCACTAATTAGGTTTGTCAACCCTTGACAACGCACGCAATTCGCGTGACCTGTCTGAGTCTCACATATGTCTTCTTAAAACAGACAATATTGTTAACCTCCCTCTGTGGATCCGAGTAAAGGTCAAATATAGCAGTATACGTACCAATAGATGTAAAAATGCATTTTTGGTTACAAAAGGATAAAGGTAGATGCGTCCGTGTATCTTTTAGAAGGTGATAAACAGGAGTCTAGGCTGCAAGAACTTAATTAAAAATCGGGGTCCAGATTGCAGGTGACTGAAAGCCCAGGACGACCCAGCCAGGTGGCCTGGCTCCTCCAAAGGCGGCTGCAACTGTGTCTGCACATTTGGGGGTAGGCAGAGGAGACGGAGGGAACTGGGAGTCCAGAGACCAGACCAACCTGGAACTGGGGGTCCATGCAGTCAAAGAAGCATGGCAGAGGGCTAAGAACAATAACTGCAAACTCTGGGCTAGGGTCCCTGTTCTGTCACCTCTTGGCTGTGAGATCTCAGTCAAGTCATATCGTCATTCTGACCTTCAGGTCCACATCTAAGAGCAGCGTCTGGCTTCTAGAATTGTGTGGGACCCTGGTAGATGGCTCTTGCTTCAGTTGTTCAACATTCATCCTATTTTTTCTGACAGCTTCCTTCCTCTTAGTTTTCCTTGAAGCACGACCCAAGCCCAAGATCAGCCTATGAAGTTCTGTGGACCTAATCCCATTTCCTGGTATAGGGATGAGCCTGTGACTCAAGCAAGACCAATGAGAACCGTGCCCAGGACTGTAGCTGGAGCTCTTGGGAAAGAGAAGCTCTTTTCTGCTCCAACTAAGGAGCTAGGAATGAGGTCTCACGTTGCTGGGGCATCATATGGAAAGTCAGCCTGTGAGGGAGGTCAGTGTTAGGCAAAGCAGAGGCAACAGTCATAAGGACTTTATTTGGATCCAGCTGCACCAGAACCCTTTGAGTGGTTAATTATATGAGCAAATATATGCTTTGCTTAAGCCATTTTGGTTCGTTTCTCTGTTGCTTGCACTAAAAGACATTGACTAATAGAACATGTAAAGCAGTTAGTACGGTCCTTGGCATGTAGCAAGGATTCAGAAATGATACGGTATTTATGCTTCTTAATTGTGGAAGTACTTTGCAGAAAGATGTTGAAGGGATATTAAAAAAAAAAAAAAAAAAGCTCAAGTGCCCAGAGCAAGTCCTCCAGGATATAGTAGTCCTGATGGTACACAAACAGGGAAGTGGTGGTCTAGAAATTCCATCAGAGGAAGGGAATGTGAAAGAAGAAAAGGAGCTTAACTTGGGAGAGAGAAGGATTTGAAGGGCCTGAAGGACTGTGATGGGGAAGAGAGATTTGCCCTGTGCTGTGTCACTCCAGAGGAAAGTGCGCAGGCCAGGCAAGGAAGGGGTTTCCTCAGGACAAGCCCCCTGGTCGAGAGGGGAACAGGAACTCTGACACATGTAGCTGTGCCCTTCCGGGGTCTGGGTCTTCCTGGCACCAGCACTTTGCCCAACAGTGTTTTTCAAGCCATTTTGACCATGACACACAGTAGTAAACATATTTTACATGTGACCCAGTACATATCTATATTATTGAATATATACAGCTGCATAACATATATTACTGAATAATGTATATTATTAATTACATATAATTTTAAAAATGTCAAGAAACTATCCTTTTACTATATAAAATGCATTTTGATAACTATTGTACTCTGTTTTACTTTATTTGCTCTATTCATTCCATTTTGTGAGATGCTGGTCTTGACCCAGTCATTTGATTTCGTGAACTCTAATGGATTCCAACCTGTGTTTGAAAAATACTGTTATATGGCATATTCTCGTCTAGGATGGGAGACTGTGATGGTGATGATGGCTGTTATTATTATTAATATTATTATGATGATTAACGAACATTACATTGATAACTTGTTATGTGCCAGGGTCTGTTCTAAGCTCTTTACACATGAAGAGTACTTTTAAACTTCTCTGACCCTGTGTTACCTGTCCTTTCTCTCTTTGCGCAATCTCATAAGAGTTTAGCATTTGTAACCACACCTGAGGATTACCTTAACTACATCCCCATGTCCTTTTGTCTTAGTCAATTCAGGCTGCTGTGACAAAGCACCACTGGCTGGGGGGCTTGTCGACCATGCAAAAGCAGTTCTCACCGTTCTGGAGGCTGCAAGTCTGAGATCAAGGAGTCAGTAGATCTGGTCTCTGGTGAGGACCCGGTTCCAAGTTGCAGACGGCCACCTTCTTGCCGTGTCCTCACGTGACGGAGGCAAAGCTTGCGTCCCTTCATCCCTTTAGAAGGCACTCACCCCATACATGAGGACGCTGCTCTCATTGTCTAATTATCTCCCAAAGGCCCTACCTCCTCATTCCATCACACTGGGGGGTAGGATTTCAAAATATGAATCTTTTTTGGTGTGGGGACAGCAACATTCAGTCCATATTACCTTTTATAGAGAGGGTTTATTTTTAAGGATCAAGGTGCACAATGGACAACAATTGATTATATCCTGGCAATGATACAGGATCAGGAGAGAAGAAGGGAAAATAGTAGACTTGGATGCATAGCTTGGGGCTCAAGGAGCCCAAAGAGACACAGGGCTAGGAGAAGAGTGCCCAGAGCAAGTCCACAGGCGGTGGAAAAAGCTGGACTGTGGTCTCAGTCTCGGTGCTGGCTCTCACAATTTTGATTGTGGTGTGACATGGAACATGTCACCCTTTCTGAATCTTAGTGTGTCCTGCTTTATAATTTGAGCGGGTTGGACAAGACCATCTGCTAAGACCTATTCCAGCAGTAAGGCTTCTAGTGGAGCACTAGTTCCTGTAGATGCAGAGGTGGAGTCTGGGTCTCCTCATCCCTGACAGGTTCTCAGTCTACGGTACTGCATTGCTTTTTCTCTCCACTTGGCTTTTCACTAGAGGGGAATGATTTATGTACCG
This sequence comes from Hippopotamus amphibius kiboko, assembly GCF_030028045.1. Lineage (NCBI taxonomy): Eukaryota > Metazoa > Chordata > Mammalia > Artiodactyla > Hippopotamidae > Hippopotamus > Hippopotamus amphibius. The sequence goes on along the minus strand of NC_080198.1, from coordinate 98,357,088 downwards.
GCTCATCCCTGATAGTGAAACTAGTTTCTGATGCCATGATTCCTGGTACTGATAATCTGTTAATCTCCACCTCCTCCCTCAAGAAGGTCAATTCCATATAAGTGGGACATAGCTTGGAGACCACGAGCTTGAAGACAGGAGAGTTCTAATTCTTGTTGTTTGAAAGAATAATACAATAATGGCATGCTCAGCCACTACTGTGTTCTAGCTGCGATCTCTAACTCTGCCTTCATCCCTATCTGTATTCTTCATGTGAGGAAACTTGAGACTCAGAAAGGTGAAGCAACTTGCCAAAAGTCACACAGTTAGAATGCAGCTGATGCAAGACCCAAACGCAGGTCTAAGCCTGTATTTCTCTGCGCTACCCACTGCTCCCTCCTCCCCTGATTTTGTCTACCAAGCGACATCTATCAAAACCTTTAGCTGGTTCATAGAAGCCACTCAAGGAACATTGATTGCAGATAATGCCATTGCCCCAGAATCATAACCAAGTGCAGAAAGGGTTCAAGTCCAAGTGTTGAGAAAAGGAAAGAATTTCTCCAGGCCCAGGGAGGGGGCAGTTTGAGGCAGGGTGTGGCCAGAGCTGGGACTCAGAACCAACCCTGGACAGAGCACAAGGGTCCGGGCCAGCTGCCCCGAGGGAATCCTTAGAACTTAGATTGCCATTTTAAGATCCCCTGTGACTTGGGAGAACAGTATTGCCTGGTGCAATATTTCTCTATTTGAGGACCACAGCCCTCACATAATAAGTTTGTGAGCTCTCTTGATCCAGTTTAAGAGTTTACCTTAAAAGTTAAGTTCAATCAGACCCTCCCCTGGAAGCGTGTGCTGTAAACCCTCAACCCACCCAGATGCTGAAGCCGCAGTTCAGCCCCCCGTTACTCCCAGGACATCCTTATGACCCAGAAAATGCTTATGTTATGATTTTAGGTTATCCTAACACAACTACATAGCATGTAAAGTGTTCTTAAAGAAAACTCAGAAAACCCGAGAACATGTCCACAAATCCCAGCATAAGAAACCATAACCCAGCTCTTCAGGGCATTGGCTTTAGGGCCAGACAGACGCTGCTTAAGGTACCTTTCCTTTCCAGCTCATAGGAAATGCCTCAGGCCAGGTAAGTGAGCTCAGGTTAGTTTCCACCTTTCAGCATCTCAGTTTCCTCATCTGTGAAATGCTAATGGGAAAAGCACAGAGCCTTAAATAAGTGGGTCATTCCACTGAGGGTCAACACAGAGATTCAACAAGCATGCTTGAGAGCCAGGGTGGAATCCCAGCTCTGATGCTGACATGGGCATATCGTGGGACATCGTTGGACATCACTTTCCTCTTTCCTTTAAAAAGAAATCATTCGGACTTCCCTGGTGCCACAGTGGTTAAGAATCTGCCTGCCAATGCAGGGGACTTGGATTCAATCCCTGGGCCAGGAAGATTCCACATGCCACAGAGCAACTAAGCCCATGTGCCACAACTACTGAGCCCACTTGCTGCAACTACTGAAGCCCTCATGCCTAGAGTCCATGCTCTGCAACAAGAGAAGCGACCACAATGAGAAGCCCATGCACCACAACAAAGAGTAGCCCCTACTTGCCCCAAGTAGAGAAAGCTCGAGTGCAGCAACAAAGACCCAATGCAGCCAATAAATAAATAAGTAAATAAATAGAAGTCATTCAACCTAATGTCCATCGACAGGTGAATGGATAAAGAAGATGTGGTATATGTATACAATGGAATATTACTCAGCCATAAAAAAATTAAATAAGCCCATTTGCAGCAACATGGATGGACCTGGAGATGATCATACTAAGTGAAGTAAGTCAGACAGAGGAATACAAATACCATATGATATCGCTTATATGTGGAATCCAAAAAAAAATAACAAACGAGCTTATATACAAAACAGAAGTAGACTCACAGACAGAGAAAATAAACATATGGTTTCCAAAGGGGAAAGGGTGGGGAGGATAAATTAGGAGTTTGGAATTAACAAATACACACTACTATATGTAAAGTAGATAACCAACAAGGATCTACTGTATAGCACAGGGAACTATACTCAATATTTTGTAATAACCTATAAGGGAAAAGAATCTGAAAAAGAAAAGAAAAAAGTTACTCATATTGCCAATCAGAATTTGAAAAAAAATAGAAATCATGCATAAGAGGCAATCTCTAATGTTCCCTCCAGCCCCAACAGTTGTCACATGCTGTCCGGTTTTGCATCATCAGTTCTACTTCCTGTCCTCGTCACCCAGCTGAGAGCGTACCTGACCCTGAAAAGCTCAATGGGCTTCCAAGATTTCTGAGAAACAGGCAGTCACACCGCTGTGTGCTGGAGACTCTGGGAAGAGCTGGAGACGGGACCCAGCTAGGGAAGCAGCCCCAGCATCCGCAGGCCATGCTGTGCTCTGGTCCTCCCAAGGGATGTCTATCAACTGCGCCTGGTGCTGAGGACACCACTGGTCCCTGTCCTCATCTATCAAGCCACGCGGGGCGGGTTTCAGTGTGAAGTCAGCTCTGCCTGACCTGGGCAGGAGCTACTGTGCCCTGGAAGCCCACCTTCCTGCTGAGAAGCTCTCACTTGGGAAGCTGCGGGCTCCACAGTGACATGGTGACCAGCCAGCGCTTCTTGTTTTGAACCATACATCACAGCCAGGGCTGGAGGGCGTGTCCAGGGGTCTCCTGAAGCAGGTTTTCCAGGCTGAGCATCAGCACTCTGCATTCTTACCATTTGACCCTTAGGTACCATTTGCTTTCATTTGCTATTTTACTCACTGAAAGACAATAACTCTAATGATAGTAATATTTATGGCACACGTTCTATGTGCCTTTACTAAGAGCTTTACTTAGATTAATTAATTTCATCTTTTTTCTTAATAAATTTATTTATTTATTTATTTATTTATGTATTTATTTTTGGCTGTGTTGGGTCTTCCTTGCTGCACACGGGCTTTCTCTAGTTGTGGTGAGCAGGGGTTACCCTTCTTTATGGTTCATGAGCTTCTCATTGTGGTGACTTCTCTTGTTGTGGAGCACAGGCTCTAGGTGTGCAGGCTTCAGTAGTTGCAGCACGTGGACTCAGTAGTTGTGGCACATGGCTTAGTTGCTCCCTGGCATGTGGGATCTTCCCGGACCAGGGCTCCAACCCGTGTCCCCTGCATTGGCAGGCAGATTCTTAACCACTGCGCCACCAGGGACGTCCCTCATAACAATCCTGTAAAGTAGGTACTGTTTTTATGCCTATTGTGTAGATGAGAAAATTAGGGGCTCAAGATTGAATAACTTGGATGGAGAAGCCAGAATTCAAACCCAGGGAGTCTGGCTCCAGGATCTGGGCATGAGTGGCCACAGAACCACAGCACCATAGGGTAAAATAATCCCTGGACAATGTTTAGCCCAGATCCTAGCCTAGAGTGAGTGCCTGATGTGTATTATCATTTTCAGCTGCAAAATGAGTATTAAAAAATATTATCCACGTCCCAGGTTTCACAGGTATTGTGAGAGTAAACGAGTGACTATGCAGTTTTTAAAACCGTGCTAGGCTCCTAGTAGAGACTTGATAAATGGTGGCTATTAATATCTTTAGATTAGGGTCCATATGTATATATTCGGTAAATACATTTTTTGTAAATAAATATTAGTGTTCATTCAACATTCAACAGAAACACATTGGTCAATCTCTCACTATATTCCAATCCTAGTTCTACTATGAGAAGAGACATTTACATGAAATCAGATGGACAAGAAGCCATTTCAAAGCTCGAACTCAAATATGTCCAGAATTTGCTCTCCACCAAAAGTTGTGTGACAAAATATCTCATTCAAATTAGATAGGACAAATATTGTGATTGTCACTTTAGAGATGAGAAAACTGAGGCTTCCTTAGCGAAGTGAACCATCCAGGAGAGAGCCTGAAAAAACCAGCAACATTTGTAGCTTTAATTTACCAATGTTTACTCTGTTCCAAACACTAAAAATGATTTATCCCATGTTATCCGTTCATGCCTCTGTGAGGTGGGTGCTGTTATCCTCATTTTCCAGGTACTGAAATCAAGGTTAAATAAGATAACATCTTGCTGGTCTGATGTCCAAGTCTCAGAACCAGAGTCTGGGTTTCCTGTGCCCTTTACATCCCAGCACTCAACGAATCCTCATGGGTTTCATGTTCTCGGTACTTTGCATGAGTTGAATCTTCTTTGCCCTGAACAGTTTACTCTTTTGCTGATATCCAATGTGAATCTGGCCCTGTCCTGAGTTTCATTACCCTGCTTTTGTTGTTGGTTTTGCAATTTTCAAAGTGTAGTGGAATCATGCAGATGCGTCGTTACTGAAGCACATTTTTGAGCACCTACTCTGTGCTGGGCAATAGGCAAGATTCTTGGCACCTGAAATTTTGCCCAGTGATCTGCAGAACCTAGCATAGCATACATCACCTCCCCACTTATCGCTGAGGCAAGCAAGCTCCCAGAGGCAGGGACCATGCCTCCTGGTTGCAGAGCTCATAAATAAAAAGGGCAAGATTCATACCCAAATCTTTCGGAGTACAAAGTTCCTTCTGCTACATCATTTACATAAACCCATATGGAGGGAGCCTGAAATAACTGCAAACACAAGCCATATCATATGGTAGCATATGACGGATTGTCAGATGCAAGGAACAGGGCAGAACTTTGCAGAGGAGAGAGTTATTGTGATGGCCTTGAAAAGTTTGACAAAGCACAAAAGCCTTTAAGGATGGGTAAATAGGAGAGAAACAGAGAGGTAAAGGAAGGCAAGAAGTCAGAGAACGATAAGATTCCAATGTTCTAGAATCTCAGGCACTTTTAGAAGAACAAAGGGAGACAAGAGGTCCCCTCCTGGGCACTGCGGCTGCTGCTACCTCTACCTTCCTGAATGTCTGAGCGGACGAGCCTCAGTGATGACCTGAGTCACCCTCTTGCTCTGCCAGTTTTCTGGGCCATCGTCCTGCCTGGGGACAGATGGTACAAAGGCCAGCGGAGGCCCACGGTGACAAGGAAGGTGCCTGTCCTGGATAGTCACACCATGACCTGAAGGTGCTTCTATAACATGAGAGTGCACACAGGATGGAGAGCCTGAGGCCAGTCTAGGGACAGCTGGGTGAGGGACAGACACCGTCTCACCCTCAACCGCATCCAGGCAGACATTGCTGATGGATCCCAGCACTTTTTTCCTTCAGGCCTGAGCTCGGCCTCTAAATCCTTCTTAACCCCTCTCTCTAGACACCTGCTCCCCAAGGAGAAACCTGTTGGCCATCCCCGAGTCAGCCTCACAGATGAGGGAGGCTCTGAGTTGCCTGAGCCCAGAGTCTGGCCTGAAACTCAGTTCTGCCTGATTATGAAGCCCCGTGTATTCTTCTGGCTCCATCCCTCTCTGCAGGAGCCGAAGTGGTAGGTGTAGCAGAAGAAACATCCAACAGAGAATCAGGAGAGCCCAGGTCTGCTGGAAACCAGCCAAATCATGCCTCCTCTCTCGACCTCAGCGCCCTCAGCCCTAAAATGGGAATGATACCTGTGGGCTCGTCAGGAGCACAGCGCGGAATAAGCCAGTAAAGCGTGGAGCCCGGGCCTCACGCACTGCAGGGGCTCCAGAAATGCTCCCCTTCCCACTGCTGCTCCGCAACACCTGGGAGCCCCCACGATGTGATGGAAATGCCTTCTTGACTCTGTCAGATACTCGTCGAAGGTCACCCTGAGAATATTAGGACCAGGCCTAGAGAGGGAAGCGTTCTGGGCTGCGTGTGACGCAAGTGCTCTCACTCCCCATCTCTGTGTGTCCTTTAGCAAATCACTCCCCCTCTCTGTGCTTCACTTTACTCCTCTACGGACAAGCTTCAAATGGGATTCAGTGATCTCTGACATTCCCCGATACCCTTGGAGTGACGACCTTAATCTAACAGAGAGACACAGCATTCAGGGGTCTAAGGAACCAGCTTGTGACATGCCGGCCTTTCCATCCCCCCACCCCCATTCACAGGGCAAATCCCCGAGCCAACCCGTGCGGGTGGAATAAGGTCCTTTTCTTTGCCTTTTTACCCCATTTTAGAAAACACAATGAAGCTCTGTGAGAAAACAACTACTGCCTATTCTGTCGAAATTGAGTCAAGGGGGAGAAATTGCAGTGCTGCTTTTGGACCGGTACGTGTCCAATTTGCTGCTGTTTGAAAACCCCCGGGTCTTTCCATTTCTTCGAATGTGTGAAATATTGTGGATTTTCTCTCCGAGGGCCTGTCTCCATAAAACTGTCACCTACCGGTCGGGGAATGGGGTAAAGCCACAGAGAGCATGAAACCCAAGCTTGGGCCGATGTTTCTGCAGTAGAAAGGAACCAAGACCCACCCAGAGAACCGGCCGAGAACTAACTCGCGCTGATGGCCAGAAGCTGCCTTCATTTGTATTCATTCTACCTGCCGCAGCAGCTGCCTGGTCTCTTCCAGAGGTAGAAGAAGAGCGTCGGGTGGGGTGTCAAGACCCTCCTGGGGGGTTGCATACGGGGGGAGAGCTCCAGGCATGGCGGGTCTCCTTTGCTTCCCAGCGGTGCTCGTTGGCCTGATGATTCCACCTTGGGGAGCATCCTGGGGCCACAGCTGGGCTTGGCGAGGCTTTATCCCTTCATCACTGCCCCGTGTGAGCCAGAGCGAGGCAAGTCCAACCCCTGTAACTCGTGGATGGCCCAGGCTTGTCGTGTGGACTGTGGTAACACACACCCTTATTATGTCTTCTCATCATCTCTTCGAATTTTCATCGTGTAGCTTTGTTTCCTGCGGCGGCCACACCAGAGTCCACACACCTCGTGCCTTTAAAGCAACAGGACTTTACTCTCTCACAATTCTGGAGGCCAGAAGTCAGAATCCAGGTGTCTGCAGGGTGGAGCCAGGCCTCTCTCCTTGCTCCTGGGGGCTCCCGGCAGTGCTTGGCTTGTAGACACATCGTTCCCATTTCTGCCGCTGTCTTCGCATGGACCCCTCCCCTGCATCTCTGTGTCTATTTTCCCTCCTTACCCCTCATAAGGACTTATCATTGGATTTAGGGCCCACCCTAACCCAAGATGATCTCACATCCTTAACTGGATTACATCTACAAATCCCCCTTTTTTTCCCACAAGAGTTCACATTTCTAGGTTCCAAGTGGACGTGTCTTTTGGGGGGCTGCTCTTCAGCCCATTGCAGGGGTTTTTCTCCATCTGTCCCCAGAAAAGGCTAGCCATGTCCTTTCTGCTCCTTCTCAGGTGTGATTCAGCTACTTTGAGTTTCAATTTAGCCACTGGAATATCTAATGCTGAGGAACAGCAAAGCTTGAGCTCCAGTTAAGTCTTCTCTCCGGTGCCTCTCAGACCTGGTTCAAACTGAAAGATGCAGTGAGCAAGGAAAGCACTGTTCTTCTTTCTACTCTTTTCTGTTCACCTCCATCCGCGGCCACCCCCCGCCCCCATGCAGCTGCTCTTTTGCTCTCTTTCAGGGTCTGAGGGGGTGCTGGGTGGTTTCATGTTCCAGGCCTTGCAAATATTCCAAGGGGAGACTCTGGATAGGCCTGGCCAATGTGAAAGCAGATTAATTCTCTCCTGGTCCCTTCCCTGCTGCAGTCCCCTTACCCAGGCTGACGCACCTGGTCCTAAGCCCAGGCATTCAGCCAGCGCCTGTAGGACAGCTTTAATGGACCTGCCCTCACTTTCCCTTTGCTTATCTGGCTCACAGGACATGCACTTGTCCCCACGGCCTCCAGGATACAGGCTCAGCCCCACTAAGCGGTCCTCTCCTGGTTGGGCACCCAGCAGGCAGGTGCTCAGCCTCCCCTGCCCCTTCTCAGGGCTTGAACTCCGATACCTGATCCTCTCTAAATTTTTCAGGTGTGGGCAGAAGTCTGGAGACTTCTCCATCTTCCAAGTGCCAGAAATAGAAATACACTTCAAAAATCTCCACATCCCTGAAGCTTCCCTCTGGAGGCTCAGGGTCAAAGGTGGCGAATGCCCGGTGCGCTGGGAAAAGGGGTAGGACTCGTTTAAAGACAAGAGCCCTCTCCAGAGCAATCCCTTTCCCAGGGTTCTGTGCCCACACTCACGCTCCCCTTTTCCTCTCGTTGTCCTGCTTGCTCTGTCAGTCTGCACACAGCACCATCCTGCCGTCTCCCGCTCACGTCGCTATGTGATTAGTGCATTAGCTCCTTAGATGCAATGGAAAAAGGAAGAGCCTCTTCTAGCTATGTGCATAATCTTAGGGCATTGTTTTGATGAAGGCATCCTCACTATTTTAACTTTCACTACTGCAAACAAGGGAGGCACAGCACAGCAGATTGGGGGTCTCTGCGGAGAAGCCAGTCTGAAGTTTCTAGAGTCACACAGAGAGTACACGTGTCTGTCTACTCTGCATCTATTACCGTGCAGGCCCTTGAAGGGCGGGGGAGAAAGTAGAAGAGCATTATACACGGGCCATTGTTTTATGGCTCACAGAAAGGAGTTTCACCACAGGAATGCAAATGTGAATAGCAGGGATTTTTAAAAATCTCTTCTATGAAAGTGACGAGGTATTGGGTGGTCTTTCTTGATTAAAAAAAAAATTAATTGGTAACAGCTGAAATGGGAACTCGAGAGCTCTTTCCTAGTTCCCATCGACAATGGGGGTCTTTGTTCCCACCCAGCCCTTCACTTCCCTCAGATGGCCCACCACCCCTGCCATGCTGCCCCTGCCCCACGTGTATGTTCTTTGCCAATTCTCATTTTTCTCTCCCACGTTTATCTAAACATCACTTTGTCCCTCCAACCCCTACCTGTCTGCCAAGAATGCTGGGAGGAAATTGTCAATAACTCATCTGGATCTGTGCTAATATGGTGGCCATTACTTGGACTGTCCTTCCCAGGGCTCTGTCGCTCTAATTCTCACTCATGGAAACCGTGTAGACCTTTAGGGAAGATTTGATGCCTTGGAATTACCTGAGAATTGACTCTTGCCAACCTGACAGTCTGGGAGGCTTAGATCGTATATCTGGACAAAATCGGGGAAATCCAAACATATCTAAGCAGGCATGATAGTTAGAACATATTCTCAGGCTTGACAAGTATTCTTCTAAAGGATCTTAAGTTACAAATATATGTGCGTATTGCTTGGAAGCAGCCGTTCAGTGACCAGCCACCCCGGGCTCGCCAGGGGCACGGAAGCCTGCCATCTTACCTTCAAGGAGCTGCGTGGAAAGAGGCTCTGTGCTTTGAAATATAACAGATTCAAAAACTGTATTTGTACAAGTCCTTAAGGTGGTGGAGGAGCTGGGAGGCACCCACCCTGACATCTAGGAGGGTGATGAGGTCCTGGGGCCAGCTGTCAGCCGTTCACCACAGCCATTTGTAAGCCTCTCTTCCTAACCCTGTTCTCAGTTGCATCCAGTTCGTAGCTGGAAATGTGCCACAGTGGGAGTGTGTACACCACAGAAATTGGTGAGCACTGCACATCAGGGCTCTCTTGTTTCCAGAGAGCCAGCGCAACATTTACCAGCCTACCTCCAATGTCAGGAGGGTGCTTCGTCCCCTGACTTTCATTTTGACTTGGAATTCACTTTACAGCAAATCATTTAGCATGCCTGTGCTGCAGGGAGAAGACTCATTCATGCTTTTTTAAAAAAATTTTATTGGAGTATAGTTAATTTACAATAGTGTGTTACTTTCTGCTGTATAGCACAGTGAATCAGTTATATATATACATACATCTGTTCTTTTTTAGATTCTTTTCCCATATAGGTCATTACAGAGTATTGAGTAGAGTTCCCTGTGCTGTACAGTAGGTGCTTATTAGTTATCTATCCTATATATAGTAGTGTGCATATGTCAATCCCAATCTCCTAATTTATCCACCCCCCCCTTATCCCCTGGGAACCATAAGTTTATTTTCTATATCTGTGGCTCTATTTCTGTTTTGTAGATAAGTTCATTTGTACCCTTTTTTTTTTTTTTTAAATTCCACATATAAGCAATGTCATATGAGATTTGGCTTTCTCTCTTTTAAGGGAAACTGTGAGAACCAAGGAGGTGCTTCGGGCTCCCTAGAAGAAATGCTTTCCATTCTTTATTCTTTGACTCCAGCAAATGAATGCTCCGGGTAGTTCAATTTCTCTTCCAGGGTCCAGCGAGTCCGTAGCAGATCTGGGGGGGAGGGGCCCTCTTTTCTATTTGTTATTATAGTGTTCCAAATCATCCTCTTATTCGAGGAAGATAAAACTCTGTAACATAAAGTCTACTTTTAAAAATATTCCTCACTATTTGTTATGATTGGATGGTATCTTTTCACCGCATATTAATTGATGCAAGACACAGTGTGGGAGATGGTGGGCTTACAGAAATCTGGAATGGGAGGATAGGAAGTTTAGAAGTTTATGGCCAAGACTAATTATTGAGCTGCCATCCACGCTAAATTTTGCTTGGCTTACACAATGAGGTATCACCTCACACCGATCACAATGGCCATCATCACAAAATCTGGAAACAACAAATGTTGGAGAGGGTGTGGAGAAAAGGGAACTCTCCTGCACTGTTGGTGGGAATGTAAGTTGGTACAGCCACTATGGAAAACAATTTGGAGGTTCCTTAAAAAACTACAAATAGAACTACCATATGATCCAGTAATCCCAATACTGGGCATATACCCAAAGAAAACCATAATCCCAAAAGAAACTTGTACCATAATGTTTATTGCAGCACTATTTACAACAGCCAGGACATGGAAGCAACCGAAATGCCCATCAACAAATGAATGGATAAAGAAGATGTGGCATATATACACAATGGAATATTACTCAGCTATAAAAAGGGATGAGATGGAGCTATATGTAATGAGGTGGATAGAACTACAATCTGTCATACAGAGTGAAGTAAGTCAGAAAGAGAAGGACAAATATTGTATGCTAACTCACATATACGGAATCTAAAAATGGTACTGATGAACTCAGTGACAAGAACAAGGACGCAGATACAGAGAATGGACTGGAGAACTCGAGGTATGGGAGGGGGCGGGGGGGTTTAGGGGAAACTGAGACTAAGTGAGAGAGTAGCACAGACATATATACTACCAACTGTAAAATAGATAGTCAGTGGGAAGTTGTTGTATAACAAAGGGAGTCCAACTCGAGGTTGGAAGATGCCTTAGAGGACTGGGGCAGGGAGGGTGGGGGGGACTTGAGGGGGGAGGGGTCAAGGAAGGAAGGGAATACGGGGATATGTGTATAAAAACAGATGATTGAACTTGGTGTACCCCCAAAAATAAAAATAATTATAATAATAATAATAAAAAAATTCAAAAAAAAATTTTGCTTGGCTTATTTTCACCTTTCAGCAGATAATTGTTGAGCATCTTCTGTGTTGGGTTTGAGGCAAAGAGCAATGAGAATCTAATCCCCAGGTGGGATGTGCTGAAGGTCCAGGGTCAATGTGTGTTTATGGGATGGATGTGCACAGTGTTGAGGGAAGGCCTGAGTGGGATTGCAACCAAAGTCTTCCAGAGAGAAATGGAAACAGAAAGATATTTACAAGAAAACTTGCACAGAATGAATCCCGAGTTTTCTAGCAATCGGTTACCTTCTCCCCTTCTACCTCTGTCTTATAGGAAGGAGAAATAAATAATTGAAAGCCTGGAAGGGGACCAAGAGTTCATCAAGGGCTTCCTTTGGCTCAAGGCTAGAATCTGTGTGGAAAGCTTCCAAGAATGAATGTTACCCGCCCCATTAATTAAAGTTCTCAGAGAACAAATTTCGATGAGCCCTCCTGCCAATGTCCTGCAGAGTCAGGCTTCCTACTGACAAGGGATCTCTCTGGCTTTTATTCTTTCTTGACTCAGTTTCTACTCTGTATCTCTTCTATGGTATGTGGTCTTTATTTCATCCAATCATTCATTTATTCTTCAGTCGCGACGGAGGGCCAAGTGCATGCGAAGTCAGCGATTTTCAAAATTGTAGAGCTTATGAAAAAAATACTGATGCCTGGGTCCTCATTCCTTGAGAATGATGGAATGCTTTCGGACTGGGGCCCAGGTCCTCTTGTAATGATGATGGTGATGGCAGCGACATCAATAAAAATGGTAGCAGCACTTGTAATAGCAGCTACAGCCAACACTTCTTGGGTGCCAGGCACTGTTCTGCTTTGCATAAATCACCTCACTTAATCCTTACGACAACCCTAGGGATGGGTAATATTATCCCCATCAAAGATGAGGGAACCTCAGCATGGAGAAGTTAAATAACCTGTTCAAGGTCCATACCTGGTAAGCGGAAGCTGGTGTTTGACCCCATTCAGTCCGTTTCCTGACCACTGTGCTTTGCAGCCTCCACATTTCCATCAAGCTTCCCCAAAGGTTCTGGTGTATTTCTGAAGTTGAAAACTGTTGCCATGGTGATAGTGCTTGGCACAAGTAGGCTGTTTGTCCGGGACTGTTTACCCCTTTCCTTTTGTTCCTCGGTTCACTGTCTAGCAGTGGGGATGGACACCTTAAATACGGAAATGCATACTCACAGTACACAGCGTACACAAAGTGACGAGTCATGTTCAAAGCCCTGTGACGGGGACTGTGAGTGTCGGGAGGTAGAGCAGAGTAATTCTTCCCGGGGGTTAGAGGGAAGGTTGGAAAGGATAGGGTGTAATTTGGCTTTAAAAGCAGAAGCCTATTCACAGATCCTCAAGGGAATTCAATTTGCATCCCTGGGAGCCCAGCTCTCCTGTGGAGGTATTCTCCGTAATCCTGTTTAGGACAATGGCTGTCTTCCTGGTGCTTCTAGGAAAAAAAGTGAGCCTGTGCCTGGACTGGATTGGGCCAAACTCCAAATAACTTATGCAATTTGTTTCCTAACCCAGCCCAATACATGTCTCCAGCCATTCCATGTCCTTCTCTGAGGGTCACTGGTTATGAAGGGGACTATGGGCTGAGGAGTCCAGGACTCATCTACATCATTTCTCCCCAGTTACATTCCTCTTGTTCTAGAGAGGAGGAATTGATACAGCAAGGGGATAAGGTGCTCATGTCTTGCTTGTGTTTTTAAGCCCTCAACTCAGCAGGACACCTAGCAGGTAGCAGGTGTGTGGTAAATGTTTGCTGAGTAAATGAATGAAAAAAAAAAGAATGAATGGGAAAGGAAACTACGTTACTTTAATATGGACTTGGGTGACCCCCCTGGATGGTGATGGTGATGGTGATGCTGACAGTGGTGACGACATCTGGTAATGCCTTATAGGCATCATCTCATTTAATTTTCTCAATATCTTGTGAAATCGGATGGGCAGGTATCATTATCATCCTCAGCCCCATTGATAAGTAAAGAAGTTGAATTTCAAGGAACTTAAAGGCCTTGCCTAAGACCACTCAGTGGCCTGTGCAAAATCTGGGTCCTGTACTCAGTCTTCCCGAATTCCGTGCCTCTCTACAATTGTGGGAGGCACTGCCAGGATCAGCTGCAAAATAAGATTTCTGCACCAGAGAAACTGGAGAAATATGTGGCATCCTTTCCCTGTGAGATGAAAGATGCCTCCATAATCTCTTTATCTTCAGGGCAAACTCTCATATCACACTTTCTCTGCTCTGTAGTTTGCATCTACCCACGAGGTGCCAGCAGCAGCTCCCCCAAATCATGACAACCAACAATGTCTTCAGACATGGCTAATTGTCCCCTAGGGAGAAAATCTTTGCTTGTTGAGATCCACCGGTCTAACAGTTTTGTCCAAATGGTAAATTTCCAATTAGTTGAGTTCTGGTCATATTATTTCCTTTTTTTTTTTTTCCCCCTTAAATGAGAACTCTGAGCTACATAGTTACTAAAAGTCTGGTAAAGATTACAAAAGAAGAGGTTAGGCATCAGAAGACAAAGTCAGTCGAATATACTCACCAGAGTCACATGACTCAGAATCACAGTAAAATGATTCTGTTTTCTTTTTTAAATTGAACTTTAAACTTCCATCCACTTACTTTTCTCAGAATGCTGATTACATTGTGGTTTGCTCTATGCATGCATGCGTGTGTATGTGTATATATGTATTACATATGATATATATATATGATCTTTTCCTTCAGAAGTGTTCACAACTCTCTCCCTCCTGCCTACATAAAATTAAAATTAACCAAGTTAAATAATTCGTAACAAATTAAAGTTAGAAAACTTTGGTCTTTGAGTCACGAGTAACATTTATTTTTCCACCCAACAGATGAACAGTGAAATTCAGGAAAAATATGGAATTAAAGCCTAATAAAATGTTATATAAACTCTTAAGTCATGTTGACTTAAGTGGTGAGATCATGCCAAGAAAGTTAATGGAGCTGGCTCCGGAGACGCCAGTGCCGTGATTTATCCACCTAAGCGCATTTCTAAGCAAAAACATATGTCTGCAAAATGAACTTTGCAAACCGAAGAGAGAAAGATTGAACTGCCAAGTGTATCTCAGACCTTTTCCGTACATACAGCTTTCATATCTGAAGGCAGTTTTGGTCTATACGTGCTTGAAGAAAGTACAGCAGAACCTTGATACACATAAGCCTGTCTCTTTCTTCGGAGGGTGCCCCCCGGGTGGTGCTCTTGGTCATGTTTAAAACATGACCCCATCCTAAAATTCAGGCCATTTCGTGGGCCTCCTTGAAAGAGAATTGTTTTTTTCTCTGCTTCTGTTTAAGAATTACTCTGGTATCTATAGTTAGAAGGCAGCTCGATGTATTGGAGAGATCAATGGCTTTGATTTTCAGACCCTGCCACACCAACTTACTGGCTGTGTGACCTTGGACGAATTACTTAACCCTTCTGGCTCTACTCTTCTCTGCTGCAAGTGGAGCTGATGAGACGCACTTTTCAGGGAGGCATAAGGAGATGCTGAATAAAAAGGTGCTAGTGCGGTGTTTGCTACATGGAGGGACGCTGACCGAGTGTTCGTTCCCGTCCACTTTTCGTAACACAAAGATCACAGTCTGACCACCCAGTGAGCCAAAAGTGGCCTGCCTTATGTGTCTGTTTGCAAAGTACTTCCAAACATTCTGAAACAATTGCCAATGTTTAAAAACTGGAGATTTCAAGTAAAAATGTAAATTGCAGGCTTTTGAAACAAACAAACAAGCAAAAAAGCAGATCTGGCAATGCTGGGCCCCTGTAGATGGGGCACACTGCCCCAGTCTCCCAGTCTCCATCACTCTCCGATGTCTCACACCAGGACTGCTTCACGCATTATGTCACATGCCTGATATGTTTAAGACTTGAGGTTTTAGCCACATTGCACATAAACAATTACAGAGACTCCGAGTACATAGGAGGCCTCAAGGGTGCAGAGACCTACCACCATAGACCCTGCCTTCAAGGAATTCACGGTCTTATTAAGGGCTTATTGTAAGTGATGATTTCAATTTAGCAGGAATTTATTGAATTCCTACCGCAGATCTGGCACTGAGGATACAAAACTTAATAAGATACGGCCCTTGCCCAAGAGGAACCTGCTCTGCTGACCTCTTCCGTCCCGTTGATTGGATTGGAGTTTCTGTTTCCAACCAAGGTTGAGACTCATAACATCATTAACTTTTTATATTCTGCTTACGAGCCCTAGCTTTTGTGGGGTTTTTTGCTTTTTTCAATATACTGATAACATAAAATTATTGCAATGACTTCGCTGTAGATAAATTTAGTCTTCCTAAAATTCGAGAAAACAGAAAACACAAACAGAAGCCATTTTCCCTTTTATTTCCTATAGAGAGAAATTTAAAAAAAAAATCTGGCTTCCCAACTCCTAACTAGTGCCTGGCAAACTGGAGGAAGTAAGTAATGTTTGTTTGTTGAAATAAATGGATGAATGCATACAACATAGAATAGATGGAGGAAATTCTGATGTCTAACCCCTTCACTCCTCCCCCCACATCCATTTATTTATTTAATCAGCGATATATACAGAGCTGGGGAAAGAGTGCTTCAGACAAAGGGGACAGTGGGTCCAAAGGCCTTGAGTTGGGAACAAGCTGGGTACCTTCCAAGGAGCAGAAGGAAGGCCAGGGTGGTTGGAGGAGGCAGTTGGAATTTATACAGGGCCTGTAGGCTTTGCTGTAGGTCTTGTTTGTTTTCTAAGTGTCATGGGAATGAGAAATCTGATTTCCATTTTTAAAAGATCTCTTTGGTCACTTTGTCAAGAATGGGTTATAAGGAGGCAAGAGTGACGCCCCAAGACCAGCTGGGCTGGGACCCACTTAGAGCAAGTGCGGGGGGATGGGTGACATTTATGGGGGTGACGATGGCCACGGGAGCGGATTCAAAACAGACTTTGAAGACTGAGCGCGTACTGGCACCAAGACACTAACTGACACATCATGCCAATCATATGTGTAATTTAAGATTTTCTACGAACCACCTTTTCTAGTACCAACATTTTCGGTTTGTGTCTGGGGGGATAACTTTCCAAATCTATTGGTATTTGCTGAAAATGTCTCTTTAAATTGCCCACGTTATTACCTTTAACTTTTCTTTTACACAAAAATCCAGCCTTGTTCTGCTCTACGGCTGTAAATTGCAGTCACCATTACTCCTCAAAGCTGTGATAGTCCTTCTTCTAATCTCTTTTTTTTTAAACTTTTCTGGTTGTAGAACTAGCTTGTGATTTGCCCCCTAGGTTTTGCATCAGTATCATCAGCTTACACTTTAAAATCTGTCTATACTTACTTGTCTGAACTGTAAACTAATCTAATAACTTACAAGTAGCATCATTATTTTAATTTAATTTCCAATTATGATTTACGTGGGTATCCATGTGACTTGTGCTGTCTGCATAAAATACTTAAATAAACATATTACAATGCTGTCTGGTACAAAGAAAAATCATTCAAGCTGAATCAATCTGTTGACAGGAACACAGGACACAATGCCTGACGTGTTTATGTGTAATAGTAGAAATGATGCATGTACCTGACACGCTCACTACAAAATGACAATAGTATCTATGTGATGCAACAGTTACATGGAAGTGGGATCCTACCAACATCATAATCATGTTTGATAGAAAAGTAGTCTGCACTGCTTACGTTTTTTCATTTAACTTTACCTCAATTAAATTTAAATAAAATTTCAGTTCCCTGGTCTCGCCAGTCACATTTTGAGTCCTAAACAGTCACCTGTAACTGGTGGCTGCCATACTGAGCATGCGGCTCCAGTGAAATTCTAAGCTGAGAGGCTCTGCCCTTACCTCCCTTGGCCTGTTCCTCTCTGACCAGAGAAGGGGTTGAGGACTTCGCTGGTGACACAGTGGTTGAGAATCCGCCTGCCAATGCAGGGGACACGGGTTGGAGCCCTGGTCCAGGAAGATCCCACATGCTGTGGAGCAATTAAGCCCGTGCGCCACAACTACTGAGCCTGCGCTCTAGAGCCCATGTGCCGTAAGTACTGAGCCCATGTGCCACAACTACTGAAGCCCATGCGCCTAGAGCCCATGCTCTGCAACAAGAGAAGCCACTGCAGTGAGAAACCTGCACACCACAACAAAGTGTAGAGAAAGACCGAGCACAGCAATGAAGACCCAACGCAGCCAATAAATAAATTAATTAATTAAAAAAAAAGAATCTTCATATTTCTTACAAAAAAAGAGAGAGAGAGAGAAGCGGTTGGGTGACAGGAGCTCTAAATGCCGGCCACACTCCCTGCTTTTCCATCCTGTGGTGCTTGAAACTGAAACATTAGGGTTTGCTCAGGGCACTCAGTTAACAAACAAGTCAAGGCCGCATGACACCAAACCCTTGAGAACCAGATCACATTTTTTAAAGATGTTTTACTCACAGAACAACGAACATTTGCTTTCAGAGAAGGAAATGATCCATCTGACATAGAAAAATTGATTCTGCACACAAACGTGAATTTTCTTCTTTCCTTTTTTTACCTGTTACATTTTAAATCCACTTGGCCATAAACCCGGCAGCCTTGAGCCGGCCAGGACGGGCCACAAGCCATGATGGCTGACGTCCAATTGCAGCGTTGAGGAGTGGCTGCCGCAAGTTGGCCGAATATGTGCATTTTTGTTAAATGCCAAATAGGGGGCTGTTCGAAGGCCGTCATGTTCCATCAAACAAATAATGCCAACAAATGCCATCGGTATTCAGTAGACCGTCACGTTTCTGTAGTCTGCTGAGCAAATTATACTCATTGTAAAATTTGTGTAACTGGGGATTGACACTGATTCGTGTGTTTGCGTGGTAGGTGGAGTCATTGCTGTGGCTGTCTCTCTCTCACACACACACACACACACACACACACACACGGACCTGCACTCATCTACATCCATCCATGAGCATTTTTGTTCTCCAGAAGCACTACCCTGCGTAAACTTTGATCCGCCGTAGCCCTCCCAATGGCTCTCTAGACCTGCCAGCACTGTGTCTTGTCTTTGGGGAGTACTTTGAAGCAAGAACAAACCCCTTAATGTCTGGGAGACTCTGGATGTCAAGAAGGATCAACTTTGACTTCCTGCTGTTGATGCAAGACCCTCTTTGCCCCCTGTCCCCCGTGGCTAGTGTCACAAATATTAATGCCATGCTTCCACATGCTGGGCTCAGAATGGCCCCTTTTAATTAAAATATGGACCTCGTTTTTCAAATGCATTTTCCGATTTCTGCATGGGGAGAAGCGCTTCTCCCGCCGAGTGCAATTTCAGAGTGGGCAAAATAGGTGCAGATTTCATTCGAATCTCTTTGAAGTTTCTGAACGTCCTTAAACCCTAGGATGATTTTTTGCTGCTTTTATATTCTCAATGGTTTCCTGGACATTAGGGAAAAGCTTTCATGTATTCAGTTCTTTGGGATTCTGAAACATTATTGGATAAATATTAAAGAGAACCAAATTGAATCAAAGTTAACGTGAATCAAATAGGCCCTAAATAAAATTTAAAAAGCAACACTTAAAATATATTGTTATTAACCAAGACTTTGGGGGAAGTTATAGACTCAATGTGATTCTCATGCCAATGAATCAGGGGTTTCTTATGGGGAAAAAATACCCTCTGCTTTTACATATCAATGTGTCCACATGGAAATAAAACTCAGAATTTATTTCTTTAGGTAGCAAAGGAGATGTATCAGGAAAGGAACTTTCTCGGGGCTAAATTTCTCTAACTTTCTGAGTGCATCATGGCTTCCTTTGGATCCCACGATACATCTGGGGGCCTAATTTTTGGCTTTTATGTCAAACTTCATTGGCATTAATATTGTATTTGATGCATTTTTTAATGTACACACCTGCTTCTCCCACTAGGTTCTTAAACTCCATGAGGACCAGACGGATGTTAGGTGTTAATATCTCACAGGGTCTCTCCACTGCCTCTCCAGACTCTTCACCATTTTTTCCCTTGACTTTCAATTTTTTGTAATTTGGGTAGGCTGGGGCAGCTTACAACGACCTATTCTGTGACGAACTATATAAAACAGGGATTTAGAGGGAAGGAATCCTACAGATAATCAACTCTAAATTTTCCTGTTTTCACTAATGTACAGAGCCTCAAGAGAGATTCCTGGACTCCTGTTCTTTCTCTTGTCCGTAAGCTTCATATGTTGGTCAGAGTGCTCACGCTCAAATGCTTGTCTGCATTCAATTTTCATGCAAGTTCTTTGCGCTAATATTTGGACCTTGGGAGTGTAACTTGATCACAGACTTTTAGTCTTTCTGTCTATTATTCATTTAGAATCATCAACATGTTTGGAATCACCCAAAACAGAGACATGAATGGAGTTGCAAGGCTTGTCTGGGGCTTCCCAGAATTTATGCTGTGAAGTTCAGGGAAGAGCTCTGAATTTCTTCTCTTCTTGTCAACTTAGTTACCCCAATAAAATAAACCTTAGATACAATCACCTCTGGGCTCACTGATAAAAGTGACCAGATCTGAGAAGGAGCAATGGCGGCTTATTTCACAGACTCCTAAATCGTGGCGGGCTAGCGACTTTATGAAGCTGTCTTACTCCCGTGGCGACTCAGCCCCCGAAGTGAGCCCAGGCACTATTACCTTGACTTAATTTTATTGTTTGGTATGTTTGTGTTTCCTGCCTAATTTGCCCTCTGTTTGCAAAATCTACAAAGTCTGTTTTCTCTAAATATCTTCCTTTTTCATTTGTCAACTGTTTAGCTGAGGCAGCCCTTCTGGTCTCTGGATTTTAAGCGCTTCGACGAGAAGAGTGGGGTTTGCTCTTTGTGAGGATGGCGGTGCTTCAAAGACAGATGAGGCTTTACCTGGGTCCCACTTGATTCGGAACGTTTACACTTCACTCTTGCCATTTCACATCCTCAGAGCTTTTGTTTACAGGATGTAGTTCCCAGGTTTGCTTTGGGTTGATGTTTTTCTCACCAAACACCAGCGGCAGGCAGAACATCACTGCATGGAGGCCTCATCAGGTGGGCTTGCTGTGTCCCACCTGTACGTACCTGGTGGTGTATGTTTGGTGGCAGGGAGAGGGGACACTCAGCAGAACCCTAAGAATGAAAAGGAAGGTGTGAGTCAGGAAAGGTGATGAGGCACCTGCCAGGCTGAGCTTTCAGGAGGCAGGGCGGCCGCAAGACAGGCGGTTTCTGATCCGCTGCAGAGCCTGGGCACCAGCAGCTCAAGCTGTGTCTCACAGCCACTCACAACCGTTAACTTCAAGCACATTTTCACACTGTTTGGCTCAAGCTCCTGGCAGTGTTCCTAAACACTCTGAGGAAATAATTCCACAAAGTGGCATAAATTAATGTGACTAATTAACATGATGTTAATTATTTGTAAATTGTATGTTTGGATACACATTACTTGAGAGGCATATGTTACATTCAATGTTTACTGAAACAAGTGACTGCTAATAGCGCCTCCTGAGTGTTCCCTGCACGACAGTCAGCAAATGGAGGCTCCTCTAAAAATAAAAACCGTGTCCTCAGGGGAGCTGTGTGAACGCCTGCCTATCGTCAAGTGCCACGGAAGTAGCCCGTTCCTTTGAAAAGCGGGACTTCCTGAGGCTTCCTGCTCCACACCTGGTGTATTTGGGGTTTGGCCCCATTAAAGCTGTTTTTTCTTTTCCAAAGCCCACTGACAGCCGTGCTTTGGGGATGCTGCTGAGGTGGTACCCAGGTCTGGTGCAGGTGACGACAGCATCTCCGCATCTCCATCCAGATATGTGTCAGTCAGGTCAGCCTCACCCTCAGCACCCCACCCCCCAGGACAGGATTGAGGTGGGGTGGGGGTAAAAAAATCTACCAGCCTGGCTGTCATACATTCAGAGTTGTTCATGGCTTCTTACTCAGCAGCAAAGCATTACCTTTGGGTTCAAATGTGATGTTCTTATTCTTGGTTCTGGAATAAACCAGTCTGTTGAAGTGCTTTTAAGTTCTGAAGAGGGTATTTTGTTTCTTTGAAGTTCATTAGTTTCAGACGCTTTGGGTGTGTACTGCTAACATGTAAAATAAATTACTCCTTTTACCTGAAAAAAGAAAGTACAGCTTCATAGCATTCTTTGGATACAATGGCTAACGAGGTTTCTGGAGGGGGAAGTAGTCGAATGATTCCTTTTTGACTATGTGTTTTGCTGAAATCCTTTGGTCAGGATTGAGTGACCAAGTCCATTGAGGGGGACTGATGTGAATCCTGTGGGAAGAAAAAGAGAAAACAAAGCCATGGTTAGATCCAGTCATGGAAAAGTCAAGGGAAGACAGCATAAATCTCATTATCGGGGGTAAATACCTGCAGCTGCCATATTGTAGTATAGGCCTGGACATTTAAAAACAAGTCAGGATAAGAACAACCCAGGCTCCAGAAAAACCCACCAAGGGGGTGAGGCAGCTCTGTCCGGGGGTCCTTCCCTGTGTTAACTCTGGAAACAGATGCAACTCTTCTCCCGGCTATTGTTCAAAGGGAGAACATGGATGGAATTTGTTTCCTGGAGGGGCTTGTGATGTGGAGAGAGAGTTATGGAAAGTCTAAAGCATTTTAATGTATTCATGAGAGCTAGTGACAAGTAAAAGCAAAAAACTGTGTTTAAAATACACACCTCATTAGTGCCCACACTGGAGTTGGGACAAAGTCCTAATGAAATTGGCATCTGTCTTAGGACCTGTCACCTCTAACGCTAATCTTACCTCTCCCATCCTGCCCACCAAAAGGCAAGTGCTTGGCACGGAGTGGACACTAAAGTCATGGGAGTAAAAGAACGGCTGAGGTTTGGTGGAGAATTAAGAAGAAAGTAGGTACCCTGCTCAGACCTAGGTAACAGTCATTCTCAAAACTCTGTAAGAACAGAAAAGTCCTCCCAAAGTCTCCAGAGAAAATGTGAGTTGATCTCAATTGAGTGGACAAAGTGAATTTATGACACTTGGAAGATATAGGGACATAGAAAAAAAAGTGGGAGGAAATTTGGGGACAACTGAATTGCCCATGAATGTGATAACCCATCCTAGGAGGAAAAGAATGAGGGTTTCCAGAAGGGCGTCTATGTATTGGTTTGGGGAGCAGAACTTTGAATTGAGATGGAAGTGTTGTGTTTTCTAGGAGAAAGGAGAGTGGACGTTTACGTGACAATACTGCAGGAACACATGAAGTCAAATATCAGGAGGAGCCCCGTTTGCAATGGCTCTGAAAACCTTTGGGTCTTTCAAGGTGTCCACTTGCAGCGAGATGTCACAACCCAATGCTATAAGGAAGATAGCAACTCTTGCTTTACATTGCAGGTTTGCTATTTTAAAACATAGACATAAGTTTGTTCACAGTAACTAAACGGTATATGTAGAGTTCTGGAACATATTGTTTTGAAATTATATAAATGACTACAGGAAAGAATTGGAAAATTTTTTGACCCTCCAAACCTAATCTCAGAGAAATTGTCTTGAACTTAGATTCTTTGTAACCCTAACACACGGCATGAATCCCCATATATAGTTAGCCCTCAATGAATGTTTACTGGATGAATGAAAGACTTCCTCTAAGCAAACTGACAAGACATGGAAAAGGTGTATAATAATAATAGCAATTGTACTGCTGAGAATCTGCTGTATGACAGGCCCAGTTCCAAATGCTTGGTGTGTGTTAACTCTTTGAGCCTTCATGGAGCCCCATCAGGTATATTCTACCATCATCTCCATTTTACAGATGGGGAAACCTGGCACAGAGAGGTCAACAAACTTGCTTAGGGTCACACAGCTTATAAGTGGTGGCATCAGGATTGGAAAGTAAGCATGTTGGTTCCAGAGATTGTGCTTCTAACCGTTCCTTCACTTGATTAAATAGAAGAAAAGCTTTCTCCCAAAGGAAGGGTGTTTCTCCTCTGTTGACAAGCAATCTCAGAAAGAATCATGATGTGGGCCCCCCTAGGAAGCAGAACTGGGGGCAAAGTTAGACACTCTCCTCAGCCAGGCATTTACAGGGTAAAGGGAAAAGATAACTATTCTTTGAAACAGTTATTTTCTCTGTTACAGTCACCAGCTTTATAAACGCCTTAAAATACTATTCTAAATAGTCCTCACTTCAAGGCATTTTGATAGCTTGGCATTCATTATTAGTTTAATTTTCAGCCTTTTATGCTAACCTCTAAGTTCTGGTAATAATGATGAGAAAAAGAAGAGGTTAATACTGATTCAGTGCTTCCTGTATGTGAAGCACTGTTCTAAGCCCTTTGCATGGACTTGGACAGTAGACACAATTACTGTCATCCCCAATTTACAGATGAGGAACCCGACCCCACCCCCAAGGCACAGAGGTTAAGAGTTAATGGGTGGCACTGTTGGTGGGAATGTAATTTGGTGCAACCACTATGGAAAACAGTGTGAAGTTTCCTTGGAAAACTAAAAATAGGACTACCATATGATCCAGCCATCCCATTCCTGGGCATATATCCAGACAAAACTCTAATTCTAAAAGATACATGCACTCCTGTGTTCATAGCAGCACTAATCACAATAGCCAAAACATGGAAACAACCTAAATGTCCATCTACAGATGAGTGGATAAAGAAGATGTGGTACATATACACAATGGAATATTACTCATCTGTAAAACAGAGTGAAATAATGCCATTTGCAGCAACATGGATGCAACTAGAGATTTTCATACTAAGTGAAGTAAGTCAGAAAGAGAAAGACAAATACCATATGATATCACTTATATGTGGAATCTAAAATATGGCACAAATCAACCTATCTTGAAAACAGAAACAGACTCACAGACATAGAGAACAGACTTGTGGTTGCCAAGGGGGAGGCAGGTGAGGGAGGAAAGGACTGGGAGTTTGGGACTCGCAGATGTGAACTATTATATATAGGATGGATAAACAGCAAGGTCCTACTGTAGAGCACAAGGAACTATATTCAGTATCCTTGGATAAACCATAGTGGAAAAGAATAAGAAAAAGAATGTCTATATGTGTATCACTGAGGCACTTTGCCATACAGCAGAGGTTGGTACGACATTGTAAATCAACTGTTTCAATAAAAAATAAATAAATAAAATTAAAAAGAATTAGTGAGTGGTAGAGCCAGGATCCAGGCAGTCTGGGTCTGCAGATGCTCCCATGATTCCCAGGTAAGTTTTAACGCACACATCGTAAAAGCAGAGTGAAGGAGGCACCCTTTAGACTGACTGACTCCACCAAAGGTAGGAGGTGTGCTATGGTTTGCCTGCTCTTTGTATAAGAGAAATCTGTTAAACACTTTCTTTTCTTCTTCTTTTTTAAATCAATCCCAACTTTTCTGTGTGTTCAGAAACCTTAGGAAAGTGAAAAGTTTATAACACATTAGAGCAATTAGTCTTTGGTCGTATATTTTACAGGAAACATTTTGGGCAAACGTATATGTCATCGTGAGAAAGGAAAGCATTTCATTCCCAGTATAAACCTAGCTAGAGCTGTAGTTCTTACCCCAGCTCACCCTGGAGACCAAATATTATAGTCATCTCCTGACAGCAGAGGGTTCTGGGTAACATTCCCATTAGGGTGATGCCAAGGGAAGACATAAAGAAGTAAAGTTTGAAGCTGAGATTTGGCTTCTTGCCACCACCTAGTTAACATAAGATTAATATTTTCCTTTTCTATATAAAAAAGTAGTTTTCTAAGGGATCATAAATTTTTAAACCAGAGACTGTCTGTGATTTCTGATTTTTTCAATAAATTCAAATTATTGGCTTCAGCTCCCATTTTTAAACTCTGCCCTGCTTTGTACTCACTGAGAACGTTCAAACTTCAGAGCCCTTCATCTGTGAATTAATCATGTGTGGAGTATATGCAGTTGGAATCTAGCTATAAATATAAATGAAATGGCTCCAGCCATGGCTGGGTTCAAAAAAACGAAAGCGATTTGGAGTTTTCAGTTAGAAAAAAAATAGAGAAATTTTAAGAAAGGAGAAAAGGAGTTAAGTTGAGAGGAGTGATTAAATATAACACAGTCATTTTGCATTAAAATGTTGGGCTTGTGTGGTATCTAGACTTTATTCCTAAGATTCTGCAAATCAGCTTATAAGCTCTACTGTCAAAGGGAAAGGGATTGAATGGTGTTTACCAGACTCCGGAGTATCTTTCTCACTTGACCTGCAGACATGTGACAGGAAGCTGCGGCCATTAATCACCGTGAAAGGCGACCATGTGAGGGGTTATATAGTTTTTCTCAGGTACCAGTTGGCAAGAAGGTCCGCCAAGCTGGGCAACTGAAACGGATGAGACAGAGGGACAAAGGTGAGTGAACAGTGTCTGCTCGCCTAAGGGTACGCCCCTGAGATGCTGTTTTCCTCCCAGAGAAGTCTGGGGTATAAATAGCTGGAGAGCACTTTCATCTCCTCTGGAGTTTCTCATCAGATCTAGTTGAAATGTCTTCACTGCTCATGAGGGAGGGAAAGGAGCTGGAATTTGAGGCTGGGGCTCTGAGCTTCAGTCCCAGTCATCACACTTACTAGCATGTTACCCAACCCTCTCGGAGACTCAACTTTGTCTTGTATAAGACAAGAGCATCCATCTTTTTTTTTTTTTTTTTTTTTTTTTTTTTGGGGGGTACACCAGGTTCAATCAACTGTTTTTATACACATATCCCCGTATTCCCTCCCTTCCTTGACGCCCCCCCCTCGAGTCCCCCCCACCCTCCCTGCCCCAGTCCTCTTAGGCATCTTCCATCCTCGAGTTGGACTCCCTTTGTTATACAACAACTTCCCACTGACTATTTTACAGTTGGTAGTATATATATGTCTGTGCTACTCTCTCGCTTCGTCTCAGTTTCCCCTTCACCCCCCGCCCACTCCCATACCTCGAGTTCTCCAGTCCATTCTCTGTATCTGCGTCCTTGTTTTTGTCACTGAGTTCATCAGTACCATTTTTAGATTCCGTATATGTGAGTTAGCATACAATAGTTGTCCTTCTCTTTCTGACTTACTTCACTATGTATGACAGATTGTAGTTCTATCCACCTCATGACATATAGCTCCATCTCATCCCTTTTTATAGCTGAGTAATATTCCATTGTATATATATGCCACATCTTCTGTATCCATTCATTTGTTGATGGGCATTTCGGTTGCTTCCATGTCCTGGCTGTTGTAAATAGTGCTGCAATAAACATGATGGTACAAGTTTCTTTTGGGATTATGGTTTTCTTTGGGTATGTGCCCAGGAGTGGGATTACTGGATCATATGGTAGTTCTATTTGTAGTTTTTTAAGGAACCTCCAAATTGTTTTCCATAGTGGCTGTACCAACTTACAGTCCCACCAACAGTGCAGGAGAGTTCCCTTTTCTCCACACCCTCTCCAACATTTGTTGTTTCCAGACTTTGAAGAGCATCCATCTTTTAAGGTTGCTGTGTCTCCACTGTTGAGACCAGCTGCTTTAATTACAGAGCTGTATTGAATGTCTGCTGTGATGCTGTGTGAGGGCTAAAGATACAAGAAACAGTCACTTCTCTCAAGGAATGTCTCTCTCAGGAAGGCAGACCAGTGAACAATAATCAGAGTACACTGTGAGAAATGAAACAGGAGAAATAGGTTCAGAGCATAGGGTGAGCTAAGGAGAAAGCTGAGTAAGCCTGTAAGGTGTACTCACCCTGGCTGCAAATAGGCTAAACGCTGGATGCATTTCCCCTCTCTCAAGGAAGGACACACAAAGAGCACCTGAGCACCGTATTGGCGCTTGAATAGCAGCTCCTCAGATGGGTGTCAGAAAGAGGGCGTGGCACGAACAAAGACATGGGGGCCCTCAGAATGGGGTAACTGGGGTGGCAGGGCTAAAGCGCAGAGTCTGATCAAGGGAAACTCGACTGCCTTTCCCGGAGCTCCAGCTCCATGCCGATATGTGGGTTGTTTTCACTTTGGGGATGTTATGAATAATGCCACTCTGAATACCCAAGTTCAAGTTCACGTGTGGATAAACGCTTTCATATCTCTTGGATAGTTACCTAACAGTGGTACGGCTGGATCCTATGTTAACTCGATATTTAACCTTTTGAGGAACTGTCAGACTCTTTTCCAAAGCGGTTGCACCATTTTCCCCTTTTTTCCTTAATGCCTGATGTATTGTCTATTGTTTGTAAGTGTGCGAACTGGGGAAGAGAACCAGAACAAGGAGATACAACTCAATTTGTCTGTTTTTGCTTGACAGTCCAGGGAACGGTTAGCTATTTTTGTGACAACGCCGCAAACAAAGCCCAGCTCTCAGTGGCTTATGATAACAAATATTTATTTCCTGCTTTTAGGTCTACAAGTCGGCTGTAACTCTGCTGGCTCTGCCAGGAGAGGTAGGATTTGACTGTAGTCTGCAGGTCAAGTTCATTCAGGGGCCAGTGGCTACCGAGCCCATATTCTTCCTGTGGGAGATGACAGGCATTCATGAGGCCATGTCATACCACTAACATTCCTTTGGCCAAAGCAAGTCACATGGCGAAGCCTAAAAGTTAGTGGTGTGGGGAAGTTTGCTCTACCTGTTTTTCTCGAAGGTTCTGAAGTGTCACATGGCAAAGTGTGTGTTTATATAATCCTATTATAAAAATGAAGTAAAGGACTAGGAGGAATGAGCTAGGATTCCACAGTTGATATAGAATTTACAGTACTCTAAATCAAGATGGTAAGCAGGGAAACAGACAAAAAGAGAGAAAGGGTAGAGAGATTTCTAAATTATAACATATTTAAAAAAATTAAGACGTGAGAAAGTTGTAGTAATTTAGAAGCCATTCTTTGGAGATGTACTTTCATAAAAGGTGGGGGTATTTGGAATTAACCTATTGATTGGACATATTCCATTCTGATGCCCATGGAGTCCTCGAATCCTTGGGTACTTCACAAAATAATAAAATTCAAGGATGGAAAGACCCTTCAGAGACATCTCATTCTATCTGTAGAAGGACTAAAAAGTGTTGAAAGATGGAAGCCTGGGCTCCAGACTGAATGGTCTCCTCTTTTGAAGGCAGCTTGGTTCTCTGACAGCCACTCTGGGTGGTTCTCATATTAATTACTTACATTCTACTTGTTTTCAAGACAGCCTTTAAAGGAAATGCTATCATCATCCCACTGCACAAACAACGTCCCGAGGATTTAGGAAGATCCAGGCCAAAGTCACAGCTACCAAGGGACAAATCTGAGAGTTAAGCTTGGAGCTGTCTGACTCCAAAGCCCACATACTCAGCCACAACCCTGGATGTTTCTGGATAGAAAATCCCTGCTTTCATCGATTATGAAGCCACCTCCTTTTAGACATTCATCCTAGTTTATCTTTTTTAAGTAGGTAGAACACTTCTCTTTGCAGTCTTGCTTATATTTTGGATCTACTCACCTGATGCTTTCTTTCTTTCTTTCTTTTTTATCACAGCTATTGTAAAAGGAAACCTTGACTACCATGTGAATTAGCTTAAGTTCTGAATTGGTGGGGTCTGATCATTGAGGTTTAATCTGTTGCCTAAAATATGCTGTACTTTATATATGGGCTTCAGTTGTCCACGCTTCTCCCTTTGGTCACAGCCTAAATAAAACCAGCTGATATATAGAACAGAAAGTTGTTTTGTTTTATTTCAACAGTAGTAAGAATTTCTTTTTCTCAAATTAGGTGTTTGTACTTACTCCTACATATCAGGTGGGCCGCTGGAAGCAAATAAGATGATCGGAAGGTAGTTGGAATGGTAACAGGGACAGTGAGAACGGAAGAAAGGAAAAAACAAGGGTGTCCGGAAGGTTAATTGGTCTGAATATCTGATATGGAAGGTGAATGGAAAAGATACAGTTTTTGAAGAGAGGATTATGGGGATCTGAAAGGTGAAATTGTGAAAGAGAGAAGCCTTACCTGAAAGTATAAGACAAAAACTGGTTCATGTGAAATAGCTAATGATGAGATTGGTGGCGAAAATGGGCACCTTACTGGAGGGAGGAGCTAATGGCATTAGATCAGCCCTTCCTTAAGGAGACACCTTGGAGCTTGGCATGAAATCTTGAAGCACAGGCCCCATTCATTTGTGTCTCTATGCTGGTTGACATTCCGTATTCAAAGAAATTCTGTCAAAATCAGGATCTGCCAAAATGGTGGTAATAAATCTCCCGCAAACTCTCTCTCTATCGTCTTGGGCATTAACGGAACTCACTCAAACAAGGCTGCCACATTCAATGGCATTGCAAAGGGATGAGTTTCTCTGTCAGACCGTAGACAGTTGTGCTATGAGAACGTTCTTAAACCGTGTGTGAGCAATTGATAAGTTGACAAAACATTGACAAAAAACAATTACTCAAAGAGCAGCACTTGGAAAGGTTGTTTGTTGTTGAGGAGGTACCAAACAAACAGAGGAATAACAAGGGAAACAAGGGAAGGTGCTGTTTTTGCCAATGCTCTAAAACGTCATTTCTCTGCCTGCATCTCAAGACTCTATCTGTAAAGAAAAGTCAGTAGATGAAATAATATACTATAATACAATAGATGAATTCCTTACATTTTATTTGTGAGGGGCGCTTAATTACTGGGCAAGCTTTAAAAAAAAATCACTTATCACTCTCCATCAAAGAACCAAAATTCAAAGTTATTTCAAGATGTCTATATGCAAATACTTGAACTAGACGAATTACTTTGAAGTGCTTAAAATATAAGACATATTTTATCAGTTTGAAATAATTACTATATGTTTAGGCATAATCTGCATACTCTACTTATTCTGAGAACGATTTGCTTACTTGGGTTGGAAAATGCAAAGGAATCGGGGTTTTAGCACCATTTAACAACAACAACAATAAAAATAAAAGTAATATGATGATGATATAAAATAACATTTAGGTCCTATTTTGTGCCAATTAGCCATGCTAAATATCTTACTTGTATTGTTTAATGACTTCTTGACACCTGTTTGTAAGAAAGGAACTTTTATTAAGCTTTTTTATAGATAAGACGTCTGGACCTCGAAGCAGTTATATTACTTTTCCAAGATCATACAGCAAGTAATCAATGGAATTAGGGTTTGAACATAGGTATGTCTGAATCCATGCCCTGGGCTCTGCAGTTAGCACATACGGAGGCTCCATGGGAATTAGGAAACAGTGCCTCTCCCTCAAGATGCTTTTATCTCCATCTGTTAGAAAATTGTCGTAATAAACTGATTGTGTAGACCAAGACGGCTTACTGCCATCTACCGGAAAATTGCTGTAATAAATATACAAATCTAGATATCCATGATGTGAAAGGTATTCCCTTGGAGGTGGCTCTGCCTGGCTCTTTACTGATTCTCCAAGCAGAAGAACATTCTTATTTTGTAGGAAAACTAAGGAAGAGAAAGTTCTCCTGCCCATCCCTCTCAAATTTTTCCTTTTTATTCAAACAAGCCTTAATGAGACACTGCATTGATCTTGATATCCACTATCTATCCATTTCTCCAACATTTATTCCCTAAACACCTACGTGTTCGTACTCATCCAAGAGGATGCAAAGAGGAGTAAGAGAGAATATTTGCTTTCTAAGAGCTCACAATCTAGGTGGGGCAATAATTAAACACACTATTACACTGTTGAATAAAGGTCCCTGGGTTTCCTTGCAAGAACTGCCTCCAAGTGGTTGTTCACGGCCACCTGGGGGAGAGTCGCTGCCATAGAGGAGGAAACAGATCCTGAATCCAGGTTCACGGAGAAGTCTCAAGGGATTATTATTACTTTGGCCATAATGTTGTTTTATTCCTTAATGTGTTTTGTTAGATTTTTTTTTTAATTTTTATTTTAGTTTATTTTTAATTTAATTTTTATTTTATATTGGGGTATAGTTGATTAACAATGTTGTGTTGGTTTTAGGTATACAGCATAGTGGTTCAATTATACATATATATATATATTCATTCTTTTTCAGATTCTTTTCCCACATAGGTTGTTACAGAATATTGAGTAGTGTTCCCTGTGCTATAGAGTAGGTCCCTGCTGTTTATCTATTTTATATGTAGTAGTGTGTATACGTTAACCCCAAACTCCTAATTTATGCCTCCTCCGCATCTTTCCCCTTTGGTAACCGTAAGTTTGTTTTTGAAGTCTGTGAGTCTGTTTCTGTTTTGTGAATAAGTTCATCTGTATCGTCTTTTTAGATTCCACCTATGTCATATCATATGATATTTGCCTCTGTCTGATTTACTTCACTTAGTATGATCATCTCTAGGTTCATCCATGTTGCTGCAAATGGCATTATTTCATTCTTTTTTTGGCTGAGTAATATTCCATTGTATATATGTACCACATCTTCTTTATGCATTCATCTGTCAATGGACATTTAGGTTGCTTCCATGTCTAGGCTATTGTAAATAGTGCTGCCAAGGACATTGGAGGGCATGTATATTTTCAAATTAGAGTCTTTCCCAGATACATGCCCAGGAGTGGGATTGCTGGATCATATGGTAACTCTATGCTTAGTTTTTTAAGGAACCTCCTGTACATTTTTTCGGGCACCTATCACTCTGTATAATTTTATTTCTAGGCGATAATGTTATTTTATTTTTTAATGTATTTTGTTAGATTTTCTTTTTAATTTTTAATGTATCTCCATCTGGTATTTTTTCATCTTATTTCTGAGTTTTTAGTTTACAGAATTCATGTTCTTAGCAAGTTGTGTATCAGGAAGCTTTTATGGGACATTTTATTTATTTTCTTAGAAGTTGTTTTTTTGTGCCATCTTTTGTCTTCTATGTTCTTCTTTTCTTTTCTTTTTAAAAATATTCTTTTCCTGTCATATATTCTCATGGTTACTATGCAGTTCATGGTCATATTAATCTTGCTAGGAGATGCAGATTTTTCAGTTGTCCTGATAGAGTAGGGATGCTCTCTCCTGTACTGAGACTGCTGTGATTTTCCCTCTAAGTGACTCTCTTTGCTGAGGCAATGTGATTTCTGGGGCTGAGACCAGCTTCCGCAGTCCTGCTGTGTTGCAACTCTTCATTCCACTTTAGAATAGCCTGTTTATTTCTTTGGCCACCAGTTCTTAAATTTCATTATACTACATTGCATCCCTTTACTCTTTGATTACTATTAGTCACTGTTTTTTGCTGCTATTTCCTTTTCTTTGTTAAATTTCATATTCCAGCAACTCCACCCCCTCCCAGGCCCTGCCTTTTTTTCTATGCAACTATGTGTGTCTTTTTTGTTCCTAATGGCCTGCTTTCCCAACGCAGTTACCCTGTGACCCTGGGCTCTTACACTATAAACATCACTTTTTATTCTTTTCTCATCGACCACATTTTCTTGGGCGAGGCTCATTTCCTGCTCCTTTCACTGATACGAAAACAAACCTATGCCTCTTAATTAAAAAACTATTGCCTCTTCTGGATACTCCTCAGATATCAGCTTCCTGTTTCCCACCTGCCATCTCCTGAAATGAAGTGCACTTCTCTTACAATGTCCTTCCTGTTTTTTTTTCTCTCATAATGCTGTCTACTCATCAGAGAAATACCGTTTCCCTCTTCTGTACCTCTAACCCCCTGAATCAAACCCAAATTCAAAATCTTCCTATCTCCTCAGCTTTCTTCTTCTTTTCCTTATAATCTTCACCTTCCCACTGTCCTTTGGAACTGTTTTTCTGTCTATCTTACATGTGCAATCCTGGCATAGGAAGTAAACTAATCACAGGCACGTGTGCATGTACACGTGTGTGCGTGCACACCCGCACACATACACTTTTTTTTTTTTGGGGGGGGGTACACCAGGTTCAATCATCTGTTTTTATACACATATCCCCGTATTCCCTCCCTTCCTTGACTCCCCCCCCTTGAGTCCCCCCCACCCTCCCCGCCCCAGTCCTCTAAGGCATCTTCCATCCTCGAGTTGGACTCCCTTTGTTACACAACAACTTCCCACTGACTATTTTACAGTTGGTAGTATATATATGTCTGTGCTACTCTCTCGCTTCGTCTCAGTTTCCCCTAAACCCCCCGCCCCCTCCCATACCTCGAGTTCTCCAGTCCATTCTCTGTATCTGCATCCTTGTTCTTGTCACTGAGTTCATCAGTACCATTTTTATTATTATTTTATTTTATTTTTTGGGGGGGTACACCAGGTTCAATCAACTGTTTTTATACACATATCCCCATATTCCCTCCCTTCCTTGACGCCCCCCCCTCGATTCCCCCCCACCCTCCCTGCCCCAGTCCTCTAAGGCATCTTCCATCCTCGAGTTGGACTCCCTTTGTTATACAACAACTTCCCACTGACTATTTTACAGTTGGTAGTATATATATGTCTGTACTACTCTCCCGCTTCTTCTCAGTTTCCCCTTCACCCCCCGCCCCCTCCCATACCTCGAGTTCTCCAGTCCATTCTCTGTATCTGCTTCCCTGTTCTTGTCACTGAGTTCATCAGTACCATTTTTAGATTCCGTATATGTGAGTTAGCATACAATATTTGTCTTTCTCTTTCTGACTTACTTCACTCTGTATGACAGATTGTAGTTCTATCCACCTCATTACATATAGCTCCATCTCATCCCTTTTTATAGCTGAGTAATATTCCATTGTATATATATGCCACATCTTCTGTATCCATTCATTTGTTGATGGGCATTTAGGTTGCTTCCATGTCCTGGCTATTGTAAAGAGTGCTGCAATAAACATTATGGTACAAGTTTCTTTTGGGATTATGGTTTTCTTTGGGTATATGCCCAGGAGTGGGATTACTGGATCATATGGTAGTTCTATTTGTAGTTTTTTAAGGAATCTCCAAATTGTTTTCCATAGTGGCTGTACCAACTTACAGTCCCACCAACAGTGCAGGAGAGTTCCCTTTTCTCCACACCCTCTCCAACATTTGTTGTTTCCAGACTTTGTGATGATGGCCATTCTGATGGGTGTGAGGTGATACCTCATTGTGGCTTTGACTTGCATTTCTCTGATGATGAGTGATGTTGAGCATCTTTTCATGTGTTTGTTGGCCATCTGTATGTCTTCTTTGGAGAAATGTCTATTTAGGTCTTCTGCCCATTTGTGGATTGGGTTATTTGCTTTTTTGGTATGAAGCTGCATGAGCTGCTTGTATATTTTGGAGGTTAATCCTTTGTCCGTTGTTTCATAGGCAATTATTTTTTCCCATTCTGAAGGTTGCCTTTTAGTCTTGTTTATGGTTTCTTTTGCTGTGCAAAAGCTTTTAAGTTTCATGAGGTCCCATTCGTTTATTCTTGATTTTATTTCCATGATTCTAGGAGGTGGGTCAAAAAGGATGTTGCTTTGATGTATGTCAAAGAGTGTTCTGCCTATGTTTTCCTCTAGGAGTTTGATAGTGTCTGGCCTTATATGTAGGTCTTTAATCCATTTGGAGTTTATTTTTGTGTATGGTGTTAGGAAGTGTTCTAATTTCATTCTTTTACATGTTGCTGTCCAATTTTCCCAGCACCACTTATTGGAGAGGCTGTCTTTTTTCCACTGTATACTCGTGCCTCCTTTGTCAAAGATAAGGTGCCCATATGTGTTTGGGCTTACTTCTGAGTTCTCTATTCTATTCCATTGATCTTCCTTTCTATTTTTGTGCCAGTACCATACTGTCTTGATCACTATGGCCTTGTAGTATAGTTTGAAGTCAGGAAGCCTGATTCCACCAACTCCATTTTTCCTTCTCAAGATTGCTTTGGCTATTCGGGGTCTTTTGCGTTTCCATACAAATCGTAAGATTTCTTGCTCTAGTTCTGTGAAAAATGCCATTGGTAATCTGATCGGGATTGCATTAAATCTGTAAATTGCTTTGGGTAGTACAGTCATTTTCATGATGTTGATTCTTCCAATCCAGGAACATGGTATATCCCTCCATCTGTTTATGTCATCTTTGATTTCTTTCATCAATGTCTTAAAGTTTTCTGCATACAGATCTTTTGCCTCCTTAGGCAGGTTTATTCCTAGGTATTTTATTCTTTTGGTTGCAATGGTGAATGGGAGAGTTTCCTTAATTTCTCTTTCTGCTCTTCCGTTGTTAGTGTATAGGAATGCAAGAGATTTCTGTGCATTAATTTTGTATCCTGCTACTTTACTAAACTCATCAATGAGTGCTAGCAGTTTTCTGGTAGAGTCTTTAGGGTTTTCTATATATAGTATCATGTCATCTGCAAAGAGTGATAATTTTACTTCTTCTTTTCCAATTTGGATTCCTTTAATTTCTTTTTCTTCTCTGATTGCTGTGGCTAACACTTCCAAAACTATGTTGAATAACAGTGGTGAGAGTGGACACCCTTGTCTTGTTCCTGTTCTTAGAGGGAATTCTTCCAGTTTTTCTCCATTGAGAACAATGTTGGCTTTTGGTTTGTCATATATGGCTTTTATGATGTTGAGGTAATTTCCTTCTATGCCCATTTTCTGGAGAGCTTTTATCATAAATGGATGTTGAACTTTGTCAAAAGCTTTTTCTGCATCTATTGAAATGATCATATGGTTTTTATCCTTCAATTTGTTGATATGATGTATCACGTTGATTGATTTGCGTATATTGAAGAATCCTTGCATCCCAGGGATAAACCCCACTTGATCGTGGTGTATGATTTTTTTAATGTGCTGTTGCAGTCTGTTAGCTAGTATTTTGTTGAGGATTTTTGCATCTATATTCATCAGTGATATTGGTCTGTAGTTTTCTTTTTTTGTGACATCTTTGCCTGGTTTTGGTATCAGGGTGATGGTGGCCTCATAGAATGAGTTTGGGAGTGCTCCGCCTTCTGCAATATCAGTACCATTTTTAGATTCCGTATAACACATACACTTTTTAAGGCAATGGTATAGGCTGTGCTCTGTGTTAACCGCCTGACATTGAGAACTATAGCTAGGCTCTACCGGGTAGGAGAACTGTGGTGAGCTGTTAATTTGCTTCACTGCATTGAGAACTCTGAGCCTAGAGTGGAAATTGACTCAACTAAAATGAAAACAACATTGTCATCTAGAAATCATGGTTGAATTTTACCTAAAATGGCAATATTTCCTGATAAGGACCACTTCCAAATATGAATCATATTAAATTCAAAATATTAGATAAACAGTTTGTTAGGAGCCCTTTAGAGTAGAATCTGCCCTTTCCGGAGAGGCATTTGAAGCAAGACTATTTGGGTTTGAATCCTGTATGTGTCAATTATCAGCTATAAGATCCGAGCCAAGTTACTCCACCTCTTTATTAGTCAATGTCTGTATGTGTAGATTGAGGATAATAGTAATATCCACTTCATAGACTCTATTGTGAGAATTAAATTAATTAACAAATAACACATGATTTTAATAGTACCTGGCTGGGACTTCCCTGGTGGCACAGTGGTTACAAATCTGCCTGCCAATACAGGGAGCATGGGTTCAAGCCCTGGTCCGGGAAGATCCCACATGCCGCAGAACAGCTAAGCCCATGTGCCACAACTACTGAGCCTGAGTGCCACAACTACTGAAGCTCGCACATCTTAGAGCCCATGCTCTGCAACAAGAGAAGCCACCTCAATGAGAAGCCTGTGCACCACAATGAAGAGTAGCCCCCGCTCGCCACAACTAGAGAAAGCCTATGCACAGCAACGAAGACCCAACACAGCCAATAAATAAATAAATCTATTTAAAAAAAAAATAGTACCTGGCTGGTAGCAAATGATCCAAAAGTATTAGCTGTTACTATTATCTTCTTTTATCCTATGGGTCTGGGAAACAATAGGGGAGAATAGGGGATGAGGATATACCCCTAACATCATCCTCATGGCCTATTCCTTCTCCTTAAAGAGTCGGGACCATCTCTGAAGCCTTTCTAACAGCCCAGCACACCTAGGAGGTTTTTATTATTTCAGTTAACTGTCTATAATCCATTAACCATCTAAGGAGTTTCCACTATTGCACTTACTTGGCTATTTTACTGTTCTCTACTTACCTTTCTCTTTCTTCACTAGTCACTTAGTTCATCTATTTGTTCATTCTGCATTTTTTTGGCAGACTCACAAGGTGGAATACTTACCTTCATATTTCTTACAGAATAAAGGGGTAATAAGACACTAAACAGGTGATTATACTAGTAAGTAGCATTTTCCAATGGAGATAAGTATTACGAAAGAGAAATTTAGGGTAGCACAAAAATATATACAAAATAAGGTGGCATATAGTAGATGTTTAACAAATGATGAATAAATAGGTAGGTAGGTAGATAGATAGATAAACATTTGGGGATTAACTAACTCCAACAAAGCAAGATTACTGTAATGTCCTTTGGAGATAGATGGATAATGGATGCTTTTAGTCATCTTTATCTTCTACTGATGTTTTCTACCACTGTGAGTGCCTTGAAAGCACATCTGTTCCACCCCCCTCTGGGTCTCTGGTTACATATTCACTGAAGGAATGAATTTAATGTAAAATGTAAGCTACATTCAGTAGTTGAAAAAAAATTCTTATTTGGTTCCAACTTCCTCTACATTTATTTTCTTTCATCATAATGGCTATCTTTTTCTCATTAAAAGATTTGTTTTTGCCAGGGTTGTGTTTAGAATGTTACACCTACCCTTGAGTTTGTTTTATAGCTCTCTCTGAAGCCAAGTCATGCCTATGCCAAACTTCTATAGACCCAATTTAGCACAATTAACTTTTTAACCTTTAAATTACTTCACATGGCAACAGAAATTGGGAGGTTTTTTTTTATCGTTGTTGTTGTTTGGTTGGTTTTGCTGGACGATTTTAGAAACACTTTGCCTAGAACTAATTCTACGTGAAATTATTCAGGGTGAGAAATGTGAAGCTAAGTAACGATTATAATTCTTATTTAGTTTCTTGTCCTCCTTCTGCAAACTTTATCGACTTTTTTCAAAGCTCTTAAACTCTTCTCTGAAACATTCTAAAATTGAAGAATGCAAGCCTGAGTTTGCTGTTGTCTTTTGCATCATGAGGGAATAAGGCATTTAAACACTATCTTACAGATTCCAAATTGGAGACTGTCTCTTTGCTCCCATAAAATGTTGTGCTGGTTCCTATCACAGAGCACATGTTCTTGTCTTCTTGTGACAATCTTCCCTTGTTTGTGTTGAGCACCAGATGACAAATTTGTGTGCAGGAAATATAAGGTGCCCACTTTTATGCTCTGATACCCAGCACAGCACTTGACAGGTAGAAGGAATTCACTGGATAAATGTTTGCCAAATGGGTGAAGTAAGGAAAGAAGATGCAGCCTTTGAAAGTGCAGTGTGGACAGGATTGGCAAAACACAAAAGCAATGAAAGTTAATTTGAAAATCAAAGAAAGACAAATATCATGTGATATCACATATATGTGAAATGTAAAAAAAAATGATACAAATGGGTGTATTTACAAAACAGAAGTAGACTCACAGACACAGAAAACAAATTTATGATCACCAAAGTGGGGAATGGGGGGGTAAATTAGGACTTTGGGATTAAAATATACACACTACTATATGTAAAATAGATAACCAACTGCATAGCGCAGGGAACTCTACTCAATATCTTGTAAACACCTGTAATGGAAAAATAACCTTAAGTATATGTATATATATACATATGTATATATGTATAACATATATGTGTGTGTGTGTGTGTGTGTGTGTGTGTGTATACACATAACTGAATCACTTTGCTGTATGCCTGAAATTTACACTCTGCGAATGTAGAATCTGTGAATATTTTACCTGGACTGGGCTGGGCTGCGAAAATGTTTCCAAAGCCATTGATTTACAGCAACAAGACAGAGGCACTTCTGTTTATCCTAGAGCAAATGGTGTTGAGGAATCTCAGCACCTAAATTGCAGTGATCAGTTGGGGGTTTCCGATTTCAATTAAAGCTGATCCAACTGGACTCCTATCTGGAAATTCTTTGTTTTCAGGGAGTGCAAATTGCCGAGTAAACTTTAATGCAGCACAGATAGTGCTTCCTAAAGTCTTCAGGCAATTAGATTGCTTTTTTTCCCTAAATGGCTTCCCAGCTCTCCTTTGTGCAAATCCTATTTGAACTGCTTTGACGTATATGAGCTGTAATACTCCAAGCTGCTTTGGAGCCTTTTGTTCTTCTTGTTTTAGCTGGCACACAATTTATAAATTTAAAAAACATGTCATCTCTCTGAAGTCATTATATGGTCTAGTCTTCTCCCCAATTCAAACTGCCCCTTTGGTCCGCTCCTCCCTGCACGCCCCTTGTTGAAACGTAAGAGAATTTACCGTAATAAAACGATTCCTATTATTAATCTCAAAGAATAAAGATGCAGAACTGAAAACAAAATATACAAATAGACGTTGTCATGCAGCTGGAAGGATCTTCCGGTAAATTACAGAATCTTATTGTCTCGGGATCAGCTTATCTCCTAAATAATCAGAGCCCCACCAGAAACAAAACACTCCCCGTGGGCTGCCACAATCTGCTCCTGTGGGCTGGCTACCCTGGGCCTCTTGGCTGCTACGTGTGACCTCTGTGTCTCTCCACTTCTAGTTCCTTTGGTCTGATGACTTTGGGAGAAGAGGGGCAAGCGCAGGCCAGCTGGGGCATCAGGGAAGGATACAGGATATTCCACGTGGCACTTGCCACAGACTCAGGCAGACTAGAGTCTCAGCTCTGTTTCTGATATGGTAGTGTGGTCCTGAACACTTCAGCTCCCTGAGACTCAGTGTTCTCATCTGTGAA
The DNA here is from genome assembly GCF_030028045.1 of Hippopotamus amphibius kiboko. NCBI lineage: Eukaryota > Metazoa > Chordata > Mammalia > Artiodactyla > Hippopotamidae > Hippopotamus > Hippopotamus amphibius. Next base: position 98,317,088 of record NC_080198.1, on the reverse strand, counting down.
ATGGGAATGACATAATCATGACTTTCAGGATTTGACCCTCAGTATAACTCAGTTGGGGCTTTAGTAATTTGTGATGGCTTTTAATGCCACGTTTGCCCCCATATGTAACAATCCTAAACGCTGCTAAAATTCTGGATGGCTAAGCACCACCATGCTTCTTCCAGTCTTTAGGGGCCACTTCTTAGTGAGAGCATCTGTGTATCTGGAACATATCTGAGAAACTAGGACATGACAGAGATGATCACAGCCCCCCAGGTAGGAATGACAAATCCCACGCAGCACAGCTCTTGTATTTTGCTTCTGCTGGAGCCTGTGAGCCCTGATTTGGAATCATATTTACTCTTTTTACACTTTTCCAAAAGGCTTGTTTACCTGGCTTTCTAATTGATGGGAGATTAGAGACAACAAATAAGGGAGGAGTCAGGTGATGATACAACAGAAGAAGACAGAATCTCTTTTTTTCCCCTTCCTTCTCCCCCAACACGAGAATTGGAAAGCATGGTTGATATAGATGTAAACATCCTCACACACCTTCAACAGCACTTCAGGACATGACTCATTCCAGCACTAACCAAGGGCAGCACATACATGGTACACTTTCCATCACTCCCTTCACCTGTGTGCAAAGCAGACATCACAAGTCAATCTTGATACTCAGTTGATGTCAGTACAAGACATCCTTGTATTGACTGCAGAATCTTTTCTCAGTCTTACTCAGGCACGGACCTACCAAGACTTTGAACAAAACCCATGAGCTGACATTCATTTACGCTCTCCGTGTGATGACTATTTAAAAGGATAGGAACACGAGTAGCCACATATGAGAGAGGTTTTTTCTAACGTTGGGGGAGAGGGTAAAAAAGATTTAACTCATTGAATGATGTGTAGGATTTTGTCAAGCAAGAAAGTTGAGAAGGGCCTTCCCTGAAGATATTTTTCTCTTCCTACAATTATTAGGAAGATGGAGCATGGCAAATCAATCTGCGGCAAACTCCCTGGCTGTTAATTTGGGTTAGAATCAATTACTTTGGGCCAGGGCTCCCATTGTAGCTAAAGGCATGGTGAACCGCCCCGGAGACATTCTAAGTCGGATGACACCCTCCCATGTTGCGAGGATCCTATTTGGAGGTTTTGGGGCATGAGATAAAGGAATGCCATTTTTTAAGGTTCCCTGGAATTCACATAATCCTTACAAAATAATATTTTGATGAATTGAGTCAGAGGAATGCAACCCGTATGTTTCTGATTCATGTCGAGTTTATGAGGGTTTAGAAGTTCAAGGAAGAGGTGCTAGGTAAGATGTATCGTCCAATTTCACTAAACCCCAAACATCTGAAACAGAGCCTACTTTTTCTTTCCTTATGTTTAACCCAAAGCTCAGAGACTTTCTGACCCATTCAGGAACTTTTCTAATCTTCCCTGGGCTTTTATGACTCACACAGGGATAACGATGTGTTTCTCTAGCAGTGTATGCACAGTGAAAAGGGGCAGAATGCAGACTGTAAGCTGCTGGTGCATGTTCATTACACGTCAGTTGCTTGGCCCTCTTGTCTTCAGGGGCTGGGAGATCAGGCCAGTCCTCAGAAGTCAGCTCTCCTACCCCTCAATGGAATGTGTAGTAATTCACTAAAAGGACCAGAACAACATGCCTTCGTGTGTGCAGGCACATTTCAGGAGCAAAGTATTTGGTCTTTTTACATGGGGTTACTCTGTCTCCTGTGCTTTCCCCTCACATTCATATATTCATTTCAAGAAGATATTTGATCCCCTACAGTGTGCATTTGGGATACAGAAATGCATGCCACAGGCTATAACTCTCAGTTATCAGGAAAGAGTGACATAAATACAGATCGTTATAATACAGTGTGATGCATGTTGTGTGAGAGGAAATACCTGTTGTCATGGGAGGACACAGGTGGCTCCTCTGACATAGTCTGGGATACTAGGATGGGGGCAGGTCACCAAATGCCAGTAAAGATTTCCTGCAAGAAAAGGTCTATGAACTGGGTTTTCAAGTATGTGTAGGAGTTTGCCAGAAAGATAAATAATTGTGGGAAGAATAGAAGGGAGACAGGAGAGAGAGCAGTCCTGGTGGGAGGTGCAGCATAGGTAAAGCACTGAGGACTAAGGAAGCATGAGATGCTTGGAGGTATTGCTAGGCAGGTGATGTTGGCCAGATCACGCAGCACCTTTCATTTGCTGCGCTGGGGCAATGAAATGGAAACCCCTTGAGTACCAAGTGGCTGCTGGGGCCCATTATGTGAAGAACCCTCAAAGGCTCCAATCTGAAATGGGACTTGAATATAGATTCAGGATGTGGAGTGAAGAACTTGGGTGGAGGATATAGGGGTGCCCAGATATCCAACACTTTTCAATCCACCTGTGTCCAGCACTGCTCTGTGTATCCCTCAGGCCCTTGAATTGGCCTGCCTACTTCCCTTTACAGCGCCCAAACATACAACACAACTTGCCCCATGCCCCAAGCCAGTGTAGCACAGGAAGAGCCTCACACATTTCCCCACACCTAGGATCCTCTCTGCCTCTGAAGGAAACAAGCCACGACGCTCCTTTTAGTAGAACGCAGAGTTGTCAGGGCCCTGGCACTGGAAGGGAAGCCTTCAGGTGGTGAAAAGAAATTGTGTAGGTGGCTCTGAAAGCCAGTGGCCCCCTTTCTGACTCTTATGTTCTCTCAATGGGTCTCTCCCATTGATTCCCACCCATGGATACTATCAGGCTCTCCAAAGGAATACCACCCAGTTCACCCTTTAAAGCTCTGGACCAATTAAATATTTTCAACCACCACCACCACCACCAACAGCAAAAGTCACCTCTGTCTTGGTTCTGGTTACATTGTTAGCGTCATTGAGATCACCTGGGATTTTCCCCAAAACTTTACCAATCAACAAGGAAGTACAAATGGAAAATAAAGAGAAACCCAGTTGAGTGACATGGTGCAGCTTCCTGGGGCTATTATAATTGGGGCTATTCCTAGGCTTTACAAGGCCTGTCCTAGTCCACCTGTTATTAATGAGGCATAGCAATGACTAAAGCCACTGGAAGCCCATGTGTGAGTTAGAAGGTGCCCACTTTGGGTGGATATAGACAATTCCAGTTTACTCCTGCCCGTTGCAGCCTGGTGCCTCTGTACAACGCCCAAACTGTACGATTGTATGTGATGCCCTGGCTACAATCTAGCCCCAAAGGGCTGCTGCAGTACTTACTAGATTCATCATGTCTCAGTTCTTGACCTGTGCACACCTGGGCTCCTTTTTGGAGCCCTGCAATGGTGGAGAGTGAAAAGGTCAACCTTTGGAATTTCTTCACCAACTTCGCTCAGCTCTCCCTTCTCTCCTCAGCTCCCAGCCTTGTTTCATTAGGCTCCATTGGGGGTCATCACTGGGATGAGGTCCCCAGAACATTGACTTGCAACATTACAGAGTTAATACAGGGGGTCTGAAGGACACTGTGACACAGAGAAAGAGCCCAATGCTTAAGCTATGAAGTCAACCAAACTAAGCTGGTGTATCCGTTAAATATTGCTATGTAACACATTAGCCCAAAACATAGCAGTTGAAAGAGCAAAGATGTGTTATCCCACAGCCTCTGTAGTTTAGGAATCCGCGTGTGACTCTGCTGGGTGCCTCAGAATTGGTTTCTCTCACAAAGCTTTAGTCAGGATGTCAGCTGGAGCTGCATGTATCTCCGCACTCAACGGAGGGATCTGCTTCCAAGCTCAGTCTCGTGACTGTTTGCAGACTTGGTGTCTGGAAACCAGAAACCTCCTCCCATAGTGCACACATGGCAACTGGTGTCCCTTGGGGTGAGCGAGAGACACAGAGCAGCCATGATGAGAGCCGCAGTCGTTTTGGAACCCAATTTCAGGAGTCATATCCCATCACCTCTGCCTCATCCTGTTGTGTTGCCAGAAGCAAGTCACTAATCCAGCGCACGCTCAAGGGAAGGGGATTACACAAAGGGAAGGCAGCCAGAAGGCAAGGATCGCTGGGGACCATCTTGGAGGCTGCCTACCGCACTAGGAATCCTAACTCTTTGTCACTTAGTGTCTGTGTGAACTCGAGCAAATCATCTACTCTTTCTGAGTCTGGATTTCTCCATCAGTAAAATGGAGGTAATGGATGCAAAGGACTTGATCTATAGTAAGTAGCAGCTAGAAATAATCATGATGGTGATGAACGTTAGTTTTCCTTTCCTTCTTTTCAGAAGGTAGAGGAAGGTCCCAGTGAGCGCCTCGTGGAGGGGTCATCTGTGTAGAAGCATGGACTGGATGGATGAGTCTAATGCCTCTAACACTCCCACCCATTTCTACGGTGTTGGAGGAGAAGGGAGGCACACTGCCCCAGTAATATGAACCACACCAATAACTTCCACATTCATTCCTGATCCTCTCAATGATTATTTACTTCCCAGGAGCTATAAAAACAGAAAGTAGCAAATGGAATGTGGAGTTATGGTGGGGTGCGTGCCACTGAAGGGAAAAACCCTTTAGTCACTGGCCTCCAAAACTTGACTGATGGAGTTCATCTCAATGCCGAGGAGCCCTGACTGTGAACACGCAGCCCTCGGGGAAAGAGACATTGAGAAGAGTGGGTATTTTTCCACAGAGCCTCTCAGGAGAGTGTCTTTAAATAGCGGCAGCAGCCTTTACTACAGCTAAGAGGCAGTTCTCTGTGCTCCAGCCTCCTCGCAGTTCTTGGAGGATCCTATCTGTAATCCAGCTCTCCCTTTATGGGCATCCAAACAGATCTGTTCTCTGTGGCGTTTTCATCCGGGTGTTGGCATCCCTTCAGAGTAGAGGGCAGGAGAGGTCTCCTGCTGTGGCTCATGTGTGTTAAATACACAGTTAGCTGACCTTCCCTGAGAGTCTCTCTTGTGGGGACCTCATCTAAAACTCACTAGACTTGAGATAGGAACTATTATCATTCCCACTTTATAGATGAGAAAACTGAGGCATGGTGAGGAAAAGCAGGTTGCCCAAGGTCACACAGCTAGTAAATGAAAAGATGTTTGTGATGATTTGCAATAAAATGAAATTTTGCCCAGAAGTGCCCACTGGAAAGGGTACAAGCTGTACTTGCTTGATTTTTCCCAGAGAATCTGGTTAGGTTCCAAGCACTGGATTGGAGCATAGAGCTAGTAGGCTTTCAGAATAAGGTCTTTTCAAAGTTGTCAACATTTTCTGGTCACTCCTGACCAGTTTCACACTTTAGGCTTTATGATGACACGTTTCCCAAGGCAGTACACTGAGAGGGAGTTCAGTGACATCTGACAATGTGCTACTGCAAAACAGTGAGAGAAAGTATAAGATGTGGGCAAATAAAACCCAGGGGCTTAGATGGGTAGTGAAGGTTAAATCTTCCATTCTTGGGGTGGTCCAGTAACTGATGTGTATTCTGATTGGAATGCGGTGGTTTGGAGTAGTGGATGGGGATAGAGCACTAGATGTTCCAGCCCGTGTGGGACTTTGGACAAGCCACTTAGCATCATTAAGCCTTACCTCCCTCATTTGAACAAATAGGTTAATAAGAGCTGCCACCTCATACGGTTGTGCTATCAATAATTTAAGATACTGCACAAAATCTTGGTTCAAATATACAGGGTTCTGCCCACTACCTGGTAGCCTTTTGGGATTTCGGTTTCCTATCCTATAGCAACCTACATCAGAATGAGGATGTTGGGTGAGATGGTCTCCACACACCCTTCCAACTGGGCCACTCTTTGGTCCCAGGACAGAGCAGAAGGGAATGAGGGTTCCAAGCAGATGTTGTGGGGAGCGGGAGTGACATGCCTTCCTAAGAAGCTTTCAACATTCTTTACAATGGAGGATGCTATCACAGGAGAAACTGCATACCCAGATTGAGAAGGGCTTTCTATGGCTAAAAGAAGCCACAGAAATGAGTAGGCTTCGGGACAGTGGTTAAGTTTCTTTGAGTTTTCAGGGCAGCTCAGACTGTTTCCCATGTGAAACCATTCTCAGGAGTCAGAAGACTACCGCAAAAGACTTTATTGCTTTTGTGTTTTCCCCAGTTGATAAGCTGACATATTCGTGGATGAGAACTCAGCGAGCCTTGGAAATCCTGGCTGCTGGGTCTAATTCATTCACCAAGTGCATATCCACTCTACTCTGTCCCTGGTACTGCAGGGATACAGTAATGAAACAGTCATCCCTGCCTTCAAAGAGCTTATGATCAGGTGGAGATCAAGTACACTGTTCAGTCCAATGTGAGATGTGCTCTGTTACTGGAGAGTAGAAGCAATGGCAGAAAGGTTGCTAAGAGACACGTTCTGCAGATGTCCTGGAGGTGGTTTTCAGAGAAGAAATTAACCAGAGGTAGGTAATGGTGTTCCAAACAGATGGACTCTCATGGACTAAAATGCAGAAGCAAGGGAGAGTTGTCAGATTTAGAGGAGAGGGAAAAAGTTCTGTTAGAGCCAAGACTGTGTGTCTTTTTGTGACATGGGGTGGATGGTAGGGACACAGAGAGAGGCAGGAGAACATGAGGAGAAACAGAGATGCAGGGAAGTAGTAAGAAATGAGATCGAAGAGAAAAGGACATGAAAGATCCTTAAAAGTCACATTAAAGAGTCTGGACTTCACTGTGAAGACAATGGTCTTGGTGTTGGGGGCCGGGGTGGGGGGGGCATTGAAAGATTTCAAAGACTGTTGAGCTTGGTCAGATATTTTGGCAGATGGTTAGACTAGGTGATCATTACGGTCCCTGCAGATTTAAGGCATCCCCAACAGATACTATTGTATTCTCTTTGAGATGCTATCCCAAGAAATAAATTCTTTAATATTTTAAAAATAGCCAATTGCACCTTTGTAGCCTTTATTCACACAATGGCATCAATTTAGCAAAATTTTCATTGTTCCTCTATTATGTGGATGACTCCATGCTGGGTGTGTTGTGGGATTCATTTGTGCATAAAGTTAAATAAAAATGTGAGGGGCAGACAACCATCCTACACAATAAAAGAGATGGCACAAGATGTGTTATTGATTGATTGGTTGATTGATTGATTGATTTTGGAGTCAGACATTCTAGATGCATGAACTTTATCTGTCTCAGCCTTGGTCCCTTTATCTATAACATTGGGATAATAGTAGTGTCTACTGTGTGAAGCCATTGAGAGTATTAAAAGAAATAGTACAGTTTTAGAACAAAAAACTTAATCCAATGACTGGCACATGATAAGAACTTAAAATAAGTTATCTATTAACATCATTCTTGGTAGCAGTAGTATTGGTACCTAAAACTGGCAGAAAGGGCGTGGATAACAGCAGTGGAAGTTTACTACTACCATCACATTACCAGCTGCAATATAACCTCTCATATTAGAACACCTCAAATTCAGGATCATGGTAATTTGATTTTGTATGAAATTCTTTTCCCCACGGGACCAAAAACAGTTTGCTTCACAAATGAACGAAGGAAAGTCTGGTGATGGTAAAGGAGATGGGGGTGTTAAACTCATAAAATGTATAGACATTAGATAAAGATATAGATATAGATATAGATATAGATATATTTCAAGTAGTCATTTGTGAATAAAGTTAAATAAAAATGTGAGTGACACATAACCATCCTACACGGTAAAAGAGATGGCACAAGATGCATTATTGATTGATCGATTGATTTTGGAGTCAGACATTCTAGATGCATGAACTTCATCCGTCTGAGCCTTCGTCCCTTTATCTATAACATTGGGATAATAGTAGTGTCTACTGTGTAAAGTCATCGAGAGTATTAGAGGAGATGGTAGTTTTTTTAAAAAGCCACTTCTAGGCATGTATGCCACATGATAATTATAAATGTGTCCATACTAATCTATTCAAGTATTTCCAAGTATCACTTAAATTGGTAGCACTTGAAAGCCAGTGATTTTAAAGAGCATGTTTAAATGCAATAAAATGGCATTTCTTTGCAGAACATTTTGTCCTTTTTATTATTTGGCATGTTTTTCTCCCCTTGCTTTTCTCCAGTTACTCTCAATGTTATTTTTGCTAAATTCATAGCAGTCATCATTTATTTATTTATTCAACAAATATTTATTGAGTCCCTGCTCTGTGCCAGGAAGTAGGCTGGGTGCTGGGAGATACAGAAATGAACAAAAAGACAAAGGTCCTCCCTCTTGGAACTTACATCCTAGTCATAGGTTTGGCTTTGGAAAGGAACAGTGATACTCTTTGGGAGATGGTTAAAAGTGCCTAGAGGTAGGTATAGAAAAATAAACATGGTAAAATGGGACATTGGTAGAATGATAAGTGAATCAGAATTTAGACCATTACACAGGATCACAGACCTGGGACAACAACTTTTTTATGACATTGTTTTTGTAGAGGTTTTGATTGAGTCTCAAAAATTATATAGATGACTTTTTTCACATAGAGATCTGAATGCTTTCCCCATTAACTAACACATGCTTCCACCCCACACCAGACCCATTAAATTCCTTCTTCATTCCTCCGTGATTTGATATGAATATTAACAGAGAAAATTAAGCACTACTGGGCTGTTACCAAAAACAGTCATAGAAATTTAAAGCTGGGAAATATTTAAATCCAGATCTGTTCCAAGGCTCACAACCCTTAATAATTTCTGTCTGCTGAATTCTAAAGCTTTCCTTTAAAACTGCCGTACCACATTAGCCAACAGCTGTTGTTCTTCTTGACACCATGCCTTTAATCCCCAAGGCCTCCTAAGACTCAAGGGACTTTGGGTGTGGAGGGGAAATTATACCAAAGCATTGCCTGGAACTGGAACCACTGCCTCATCTCAGTGATGTGTGATTTGTACCTATCTGGGCTTTCTTTTTTGAAGCATATGTCTACTTCATTTATGTCATTCAACCAAGAGATATCCAAAGACTCCTGTGTGGCAGACATTTATAGATTTTGGTTTTCTCTTTATTTGTTCTCCTTGAAGTATATAATCCAATCTGTGGTTTCTCTGAATTTAAATAAGCACTTACTGTTCGTTCTCCAACTGGTACCTGACTCAGTCATTTAGAAAACCAAAGTAGCCTTCCCCATCAAAAAAAAAAAAAGTATCACTGTTCCACTGATTATTTCCTGACTGTCTGACCCAAAGAAAAGACTCACAGAAGGAAGAGGCAGGGGATTTTTGCATAGATTTGTTATCCACCTACCTAGCAGCTGTCACCTTTATTTCAAAGCATCTCCACCTATACTGTTGAAAGATGGTTCTTCATCTAGGAAAAATTCCCACTATAGTATTTTCAAAAACATCTTCTAAATGTAAGTGATTTACTTTGGAGTGTAATTGCTAGGAGAGCTCAAACTCTCTCTGACTTGCCATTATGAACACTTGAGGTGGAGGTGGTTATCTTCCTCCCAACACACATCTTTCCATATCCAGCAAGACTCATTCATGCTTCCATCTAGTCAACCATCCCATTATAATGCTCGATGCTAAGCCATGTTCTAGACATGGGGACCAAGACGAAGACTAAGGCAGAGTTCTTGCTTTCAAGGAGCTCCCGTTATAAGATGCACTTGGGGCTGCAGAAGTCCAGGTCAACAAAGGAATTTGAACATCTAAACCCGGGCACTGGGCAATGGCTTTTGCCATTAAATCAGTTATTATGACACCAGAGACCTGCTCCTATGTCTTGAGTCTAGAATGTTGTATAGTACCCTGGCCTGAAATCTTGTCTCGGTTACCGCTGTAATTCTGAAAGGTAACATGGGACTGGACGCATAGTAGGTGTGCGAAAAGCATTTGTGAAATTGAATTGGGTTGAAATTTGTTTGCTACCTGCCAGCTATTTGTCCAGTGAATTGAGATTCCAATAAATGCCACATTTTTAACCCCTAAATTCCTAAACCAACGGAGAAGTAAGACAAAGGAGATGTCAGATGTAGAGGACTCTGTAGTTCTGATATAAACACTCTTTGGGGAACATGCCTTATGTCTACAGGCAAATGGCTTTCCTAGTATTAAATCCAAGAACAAGTAGACTTACCCATCCGGCCACCAGCACTCCTTATCACCCTATAGGACTGATTCTGCCACTGGAGAAGCTGAGCAGAACGCACATTCCCCGCAAAGCTTGTATCCAAGAAGAGGAAGAGGAAGGGGCTGGGCAGCGCCTGCCCCATTTCTCCTTCTAAGCTTTAAACTCTCTGATAAGATTTCTCAAGACCCTGCCTTCCCCAGGTGGACTGAACAAACAGGCAAAGAGAGGCCAGGAATATTACCTTAATGCGGATCCCTCCACAAGGAAGAACCCTCAAGAGTCTAGAACATTTCCTGGCAATGTCAGTTCTCTTTTTCCGGGACAGGTGCCTACCTAGTTATTCTCTGCCTGTGTTTTTTGTTTGTTTGTTTGTTTTTGTTTTGTTTTTGTTTTGTTTTGTTTTTGTCTTAGGCTGCTATTGGTTTCCCCTTCCAATTCACCTGAGTGTTTTAATTCCAACTCAGAACTTCCTTCCTTCTCACCTGATTTCTCTCATCGGCACCTTCCAGGCTTATCCCTTTTCCTGGATTATATCTGCCTGGCTTTTCTCCTAATCCCAGTCTACTTGATCAGTTCCTGTCTTCCAAATGTTAGAGACCCCAGTGTGATGAACGAATACATCAGTTATTTAGCAAATGTGCCAGGCGCTGTTTTGGACATTCAAGATGTAGAGGTGAATTGATATGGTCCCTTTCTTTACAGAACTTTGAGAAACCCAGGGGATAAGAGATGTAGCAGACAGTTGTATCCCAACCCTCATAATCCTTCAGGCAGAGAAAGCAGTGCCTCTGATGTATGCAAGATTCTCCTCACATTGGCTACAGATATTAAAATACACATTTAAAATGTTTAAAGCGCTGATTAAATGGTTGTAATTTTTATTTGCTGTCTTCACTTTTTTTTTCTTTTGAAATTTTCTCTACTATTAACTTCTCTGGTCAAAGAAGGGAAAAAAAAAAAAAAGAATCAAACCTTTCCAAAGTCTTATGCAGCCAGGAAAAAAAAATCAAAGATATCTACCAGGAGCTTGCAAAAACAAGAGGGAGTTCTGGGGGTTATAAAGCATATGCTTGACAACTGATATTATCCACTAGCGAGATATTGTTCCTATCTCCACAGCCTGAAATTGCACGAATGATCACTCTGGCTATCAATTCATACATGCTCGCAGTGGCCTGTTGGCTCTGGGAATTACCTTCTTGAATTACTGCAAATCCCTCATCTCTAACAAATTCATCATGCAAAGGCCACACTGTAATGAACCTTGGGTAAAACTCAGCACTCAATTGTATTTTAACATGTTAAGTGGAGTGTGGGTAGTCTCAGAATTATAACAGTTTGGGAATGTTAGAAAAGAGACTTCACCTTTCAAATCTGTTTCCCAGCATTATCTCGACACACGGTCCCACCGCAGTCTTGGTTGTTTGATATTGAAGTATTTGTCCTCTTGGCAGAAGTGCCACCAGGGGAGGCTCCCTCCTGGCAGTGTGATGTTCCCTTGATCAGGGTCCACACCCAGGAATAGTCAGCAGGGTAAGCCTAGCGGAGTTTCTGGCAGGAGAGTGGTGGTCAGCTGTTACCTAGTTGCCAGTAAGTGGAAGTGTTTGCTTTTGTTTTTGCTTTCTGAGAATCCCATCCATCCTCTTGGCAACCCATCATGGAAGAAGCTGGGGATAACAACGGGAAGCTGTGAGATGCTGCATCCCTGCATCCCTGTCCTGCATGCCACGATCATTCTCCTCTTGGTCAAACGGTGCAGACTCTAACCTACCAAACACAGCTCCATGTCACGTTCACTCAGTGACTATGTGTGTGTGTGTACATATGTGCATAGAGAGGTATACATATACATACATAGATACACAGCCATCTACATGCCTACATACATATGTACGTACGTGTGTGTGAGTGTGTGTGTGTGTGTGTGTGTGTATGGGGGGTGACTGTCACTGGGTGCTCGGATCAGTCCGATGGATACAACTGTGAAACTAGGCAGATATGGTTTCTGATCTCACGGAACCTACATACTAAAAGGACCCTGAGACAATTCAAGTATAGTAGAGAGTCTCGGAATGAGATCTAGGAATTATCTGTAAGCAAAGCACCTGGGATACTTGTTTAAAATGCCAGACCCTGGCCTCATCCCAGTCCTGATGAAATGGTTGCTTTTGGGAGTGAGGCTTGGGAATCTTTATTTCAACGTGCACCCCAACTAGTAGTCTGTTTGAGATCCATTGTAGTGTGATACATCCTATGACAGAGAAAGGTAGGTTGTCAAGAGAATTTGTAGAAGATACACAAAACCAGCTTGGCCTGTAGAAATCAGAAAAGACTCTCTGGAAGAAGTAGTTCTCAAGTTGGGAGTTAAAGAAGAGAAAGAGTTACCCAGAAAAAAAAAATAAAAGAAGGAGGAAGGGTCGGCAAGAATGGCCAGCAAAAGAAAGCCAGAGAGAGTATGGGAAGATTTTTCAAAACATACTACCCTTGGTAACTAAGGGACTCCTGTGAATAGCAATCAGTGTGGTACTTTCTCCATTTGCAGTGCTTGCAATTTAACAGAAGACAAGGCTCTCCTTGGCATCCTGATATGCTGCATCCAATAGCTTCACTTTCTCTTCCTGTGCGTATTTCTTTCCAATGTTGACAGTACCATAGAAACCTGATTGATGTTTGAACATATTGCAGGAGCCAGACCTCAGATCTGGAAAATTCCATGCGGTACTCTCAGGAATGCTGAATCCCTGAGCTCATACCAGGTATTATGGCCCCCACCAGCAGAATGGGTGATTTCAGTTTTCGACACAGAACCGAGAAAGTCCCGAGAAGGTTGAAACTTCACACGTCTACACCCTGATGGCCCATTTCTCCACTGGATGCTACCCACCTCTTAATTTTATGTTTCTTTAGGATCCAGCTTACTGAGGTCAATTAAAGTCGGGAAGAGATGTCGGTTTGATTTAGTAAAATTGTGTTCTTTGTCTGCCTTGGGTTTATCTCCTTGGGCTGGGCTGTCATTTGAATTTTATGTTTTTGTCCTTATTTCTTCGGACCATTTTTTTTTTCTGGGAAGGATTTTTCAGTGTTATACTCGCTCTGTCTGTTTGCAAGAAAGGTGTTTGTTTCTGTAAAGTGCCTGTTCTGTCTGATCTCCATCATCTTTACAGTCTTGCATTCTGTCACCGTGGCTCATGTCTGGCTGTGGTTTGTTATGTTTTGACAGGAGTTTGTTATAAAGCTGGGGATCACGTCTCTGGCTTTGCCTTTCAAACTTTCTTCTTTACGGTAGTCATAAACTCATGCTGTTAAATTGTTCCCTCTGAGGGAGAGGGTGAAATTCTGATAACAAAAGCCTTGGGAGAAAGGAAAAAAGAGAGGGGGGGAGGAAGGGAAGGAGGGAAGGATAGATGGAGAGGGGAAGAATTTGGTAGAGATGCTATTAAAGTAGCCAGGTACATATAAGCTGTCACTCAAATGTAAACTACAAAAAGAATATATAGAGCTGCCAAAGATTTGAGAAAACAATGACACAAAGGCAAGAGAAATGCACCTAGATTACACTGCCATGCTGGGCTTTTTGTTTTTTTGTTTGTTTTTAATATTTTATTTATTTTTGGCTGCATTGGGTCTTCGTTGCTGCACGCAGGCTTTCTCCATTTGTGTCGAGTAGGCGCTACTCTTCGTTGCAGTGCACGGGCTTCTCAGTGCAGTGGATTCTCTTGTGGACCACTGGCTCTAGGCACAAGGGCTTCAGTAGTTGCAGCACACAGGCTCAATAGTTGTGGCTCGCGGACTTAGTTGCTCCGAGGCATGTGAGATCTTCCCCGACCAGGGATTGAACCCGTGTCCCCTGCATTGGCAGGCAGACTCTTAACCACTGCACCACCAGGGAAGTCCCCCTGCTGTTTTTTAATCTTTGGGATCTTGGACAAGTTGGAAAGTGCAGACCATGAATGCAGTTAGCCCTGCATTTGCTGGAAAGGGAGCAAGCAGGGCAGGGACAGCCCCTGAGCCCTCTATCCTCAAAAGCAGCCATCTTGCAAGCTCCCTTGTGGAAATGCTTAGTATCATCTTGTTTCTTGTGTAGATGGTGGAAGATTTATACAATCCTTGATGTAGCATCTGGATTTCAGCCCTTGTTCTTGCCTTCAGTAAGCAAGTATGGAGGACTTGCTATATGCCAGGCCCTAACTCTGCATCCCTTGCTGGTGGAGTCTACTGAGCCCTGTTGTGCCTAGGAGCTCAGCTGGACACTCAATGTCATTTTTACTATTTCAGTTAATCCTCAAGGTCATCGGGAAGGGAAGGAATATTATCCCCATGTAACTAGTTTATGAATAGCCACCTAGGTACACAGCACATGTGTATCAACGTGGCAGGGTGGGGTCGACAGAGAAAAAGACAAGTGGGTCAATTCTCATTAACTGTCTTAAACCGTGGCTCCCCGTTGCAGCAGAAGTGGGTTTGGCCCAGTTCTGTCTGATGTCACAGCCCGTATCTCTCATGCTACCCCAGGCTGATTCTTCTCTCACCACCTAGTGAGGAAGAAAGAGGAAGAAGCAGAGCACCAGCTCACTTTACGGGAAGGTCTGGGGACCTTCTGTTAAGCAGGCAGTGCAGAGTTGCACCTCCGATTCCCTAGCCGGGGAAATGCAGCCATCCCTCAGCTCCTGTGCAGCCCGGAGTAACTCCCACCCAACACGAGTTGTCCTGGGGGCCTTGCCTCCCTGACCCACAAGCGTCCCTCACACGTGGGTGCTTGATCAAGGACTTCGGCGGCTCTGTCCCATCTTCCCATCCTGCTAACACTGACCCTGCTTTCCTCTCTCTGCCTCCCACACAGAAGTTGTTTGGGTCTCCCTTCTCTCCTTCCTTCCATTCGTCCTCCATCTCTCTTGCTTTCTTCTCTTTCTAGCTTTTATTCGCTATGTATTGAGCAGAAAGTCAATACTCAGGTATGTTCCATGTTATTTAATCCATATGGAAAGCTACCACTAATAATAATGATAAAGATAATAAAACAACTATTATCAAGGCCTTGACATGTAAAATTCAGCCATTCGATAAATATTTAAGTGCCTACTCTATGTTCCATGTTGCTCTCAGTTCTGAGAATACAGCCAGGAGCGAACAGACAGAGTTCCTCCCTTCTTGGAGCTTGTATTCTAGAGGAGAGATAATATCCAAATATAATATGTGATCAATGCTATGAAGAAAAATTAACTAGGGTATGATTAATAGTTCATCACCTAATTAATATTCAGAGGTGAGAGCACTCCATGGTTGATTTTATGTGCTCTGTGCGGCATCCCTATGAGGCCGGCCCTGTTCTCATCCTCATCTGATGGATGAAAAATCTGAGATTAGGGTGATTAAGTAACTTGCCCAAAGTCACACGGTGACAGAGCCGGGATTCAAGTTAGGTCAGGTGGCTCCAGGTCCAAGCCCTTGACCCCACGGCCCACGCCAGGGAAGAGGTCAAGTCTAGTGAGGTCCGGCATCAACAAGACCAGGAGGGTCCCTGGGCCTTTTTGTCCGTTCTTAATAGTGACAGAGGAGAAAGATGAGAAAGAGGCCAGAGCCGTGCCCATCAGGATGCAGTGGCTCTGCTCCAGCTCCTGTGGTCCAGGATACGTCGGGCATCCTCCTCTCCCAGTAAGATGGCTCCTCTCCTTCTGGAGGTGATGGAGCACAGACAGAGGTCAGAAGCATCATTTCATCCTGGGGGGTGAAGCCACAGTCCCCTCACTGAAAGCAGATGTGCAGCTTCAGGGAAGGAGCCATTGCACAGTGGTAGAAGGTGAGGGTTTTTTTATGTTGTTTAACCCACAAGGACATTAGCCTCGTTCTGGTAACTTGGTGCCAAGGCTCAGGCAAACCAGACCCATCCCAGAACCCACAGAATGCCCAGAAGCTGCCTTATCTTGCCTAAATCCCTGGATTTTTCTGAAAATCTGCACATAGCATCTCAGACTCCAACAGCTGGCGCCCACACAGTTTTACCAGCCCTGGGTGGGTGCACTTGGGCTGTTAAGTCCTGCTGCCAGAAAGCCTATGCAACATTGAATTCACTGTCAGAATTGCTGTTCCTTTCCTTGTAGACACAGTCTAAGGGTCAGAAGCACGGCCCCCAGTGGACTTCTATGGAATGTGAAGCTGACCCTCTTTTACTGCTTCTCATTTCCAAGAATTTTTACTTCCCTGTAAAATACCCCTGGAATGCTGACTTGGCATGCAGATGGTGTTTTTTCCATTCTTTCTTTCTCTTTCTTTCTTTCTTTCTTTCTTTCTTTCTTTCTTTCTTTCTTTCTTCCTTCCTTCCTTCCTTCCTTCCTTCCTTCCTTCCTTTCTCTCTCTCTTTCTTTCTCTCTTCCTTTCTTCCCTTCCCTTTCCTTTTATAAAGAAGCATGCTTTTGTTTAAGGACTTTGCATGTTTATGAATCTGTCCCACAGATACAGTAAGGGTGAAGCCCCTTCAAAGTAAGCAGTCTCAGATGAGATGCTTTTTCACTTGTAAAACTCAAAATTAACTTTAATCCCAAGATGACTTTCAAAATGACAAGTCTCTGATCCTTAATTATCTGGACTAGAATAATCAGATATGAAAATTCCCTATAAGGGACCCTAAAACCTTCTTCTTCTTCTTGTGGTTTTGGTTCTCCAGTCTCGAGCTTTGAAAGCGGCTTTACCTCTGCATTAGAAACTGACGTGTATACATAACCAGTTTGGGGTTGGCAGCCTGTCTAAATAGACATGCCAAGTCCACCTCCATCCATTTGCCAAACATCTCTTAAGTAGCTATTTACATCATGAATGTGCCGTGATACCAAGATGATCAAGAAATGTTCCCTGTCTTCAGGGAACCACAGTCACTGATGGAAAGACCATAAAATTGATGATTCTAACACTGCAGGGTAAGCCTGTGCACACAGAGTGTTGTGAGACCAGTAACATGCAGAGTCTGGCTATGTGCTAAGCATTTTGCATGCATGATAATATTAACACCTGCAACTGCTCACTGAATTTGAGGCTATTCTATTTGACAGATGAAGAAACTGGGTGCTTGAATCGTTTGTTCAAGGTCACAGAAAGAACAAATGAATCCAGAACTTCCACTGCAGCATCCGAGTTTAAAGTCACTTTAAGAGGACCAAGGACAAAAGTGGAAAACTTGGAGGGCAAAAGGGATGCTCCACCACAGGACATGGTGCTTGAGCTGAAATTTGAGGATGCCTAAGATTTGGGATGAAACAGAAGAGGGAGACTAGGACATCCCAGGCAAAGATGCTGTGTGAGCAAAAGTTCTGAGATGTGCTGAGCATGGAAACACTAAGGGAGCTCGGGTGAGATGGAGATGGAGTTGGGAGGATGGTGAGGAAAGCCAGTTTATTTTAATTCTACAAACCTTTCCTGTGACTTCAAAATCCACTTTAAAGGGTCATGTTTTATTAGCTTCTATTTTAGTGACCACTTAACACCTTACAGGGAACATCTCGTATAATATCCAGCCCTGGGGGAGGGCCCAGTCTTACCCACGTCTGCCTCTCTCTGCAGAGAGGAAATCATCTCTTTCGCCACTCTTGGCAATGCTAAAGGTTACCGAGTCCTGGTTTCGATTAAGTTTGAAATCACACACATATGTCTGTTTCTCTGGCAACATTTCTCTAACCCAGTTGAATTGTGCTGATATTAAAACACAAAATTGAATGGCTTGTGGTGTCCCCGTGGGTTTGAGTTTGAGAAGTCCCAATAAATCATATTGAAATAATTTCATAAGAATTCTTGATGTTTGGCACCTTTGAAAAATCAAGGAATGGAATTCTTTCGCTTCTCGAGTCTGGAGTAGTTGTGGGTTTGTTTTTTTCTTTTAATTTTTATTTTATTTTATTTTTTCCCCTTTAGTCAAGTGAAGGGATTTTGGGTAAAAAAAAAAAATCCAGAAAATGGCAAACCACCTGAAAATGTCAGATGTTGTTCACTTGCAACAATAACCCCATGAGCTGCAAGTCTGTAGTTAATTAGGCAATTTCATCATCTGCATGTAGATAAAGCTTTGCGTCCTTGAGGGCTGCCACTTTGTGATCTGAATGGCAAAAAATGCAAAAGTTGACACTATTCATTGCTGGTGAAGTTGTGGCTAAAACATACTATCAGGGCTGGTGGGGAATAAATTGGTCACAGCATGTGAAGAGTCATTATTGGTACTTAGTTAAATAAAAAAAAAATATATATATATACACTTTTTCCTTTTTCAGTGCCTGTCCTTTTGGAAAAATTTGAAAAACAATATCTATGGCCCTCAACCAGGGGATGTCTTAATAACGAGATAAACAGCTGTTTTCTGGAATACAAGCCAGGGATTAAAATCAATGAATTAGTCTTAGAACTCAAAGATGTATTATTGAGTGAAAAAAGACAAGTTCCAGGTAGATAGATGTATTATAGTAGGTTTTATGTGAAACAAACAGAACAAAACAAAAAGCATTCACACAAGATGATTTGTATTATCTATGGGGACATATAGATGGAGATAAATGTGTAATTTAAGTATTTAGAAGGCCACATAACATACCAATAACAAAGGGGACCTGGGGAGGGGTGACGGCACTGATATTGGTGGGCACAGGGTTGTCAGGGAAACTGTAGACTTCTAGTAATTGTACTAGTTAACCTTAGTTGCTTCAACAAATAAACCTCGGTATCTCAGTGACTTACACAGTAGAAAGGCATTTTTTGCTCCAAAGTCCAAATGGGTTTTCCCAATATGGGGCAGCTCTCCTGGCGGTAATCCAGGCTCTTCCCATCTCCTGCGTCCACGGGGGGGGCGGGGTCCGTGGAATCCCTGCTAGGTCTTCAACATCTGGGCATTAGAAGTGGGAAAGAGTGTGCCAATTACATGTAGAATGATCTTACTCATCATTTCTGAAAGCTGAATATTCTTTCTTGACATCTATTTGGTGGAAAAAAATGAAAGCAGTGAGAAAGTCCATTGAATATTGGTTACAACTCCATCCCAAGGCAGCATCCAGCTGAAAGGGAGTTTAGGAAGTCAGGTCTCCTCTATGCCTAGAAAAAGAAATCAGATCTAGGGAACAGTGAGTCTCTTCAACAGTACTGTATTCACTTTGTGCATGTGTATGACTTACATAATTAAAAATTTATAAAAATTAAATTCAGACATAGAAATAAACCAAGCTTGGTTGATTAAAAACTATAATCATTCTACTTTCTCTCTTCCTGGCCCCAAGGAGCTGTGCAGGTTTCTTCTCTAGTCATCAGATTTTTCTGCTGTGAAACGAGGGTGTGGAATATAATCATGGATAACCTTATTACATTTATTAAATAATTGATAGTATTTTGTATTCTATTTTTCCCACATATGTTAAGTGTTATTCATAGTCACTAATCAGGAGCTCATCAGAACGAACTTAAGTTTAGTTCGTTCCTACTCGAATCAGAGAAACATGCTAAACATATTCCTTTTTTCATAGTATTTTTGAAATATGGAACTAGCCAGGGGTGCATTTTAAGATCTCCAGAGACCCACTGGAATTAGAAAATGCTACTGGGAGTCACTGGACTAAACTTGAGGTCTTCTTTGGCTCCATCATTCTGATTTAGTGCCTAGGCTAGTGCCTCATATAGAGCACTGCTTCCATGGGCATTTGTTAAAGAAATTAGTGAAGTTGTTAAGTTGAATTTAAGCAAAAATTTATTTACAAACATATGTGTGCATATGTACATAAGAGAAAGGTTTATACTGAGTACAAAAATTATTCATTAATTGAAAATATGTTAATAGCCTTTTAAAGCAACTTAGAGAATCAACTCTATAGTAAGTGAGATGGCATTTGATCAAATTAAACATCCATCAGGATTCAAAAGGACAAAATCATCAGAGCAAGAATTAGAAAAATAATTTGTTTTTCTTTCCATAATAAGTAATATGATCAGATCTCAAATCAACATACAGTACTTCCCTCAATCCTAGAGGAAAGTCTCAAAAAAATTAGGGAAAAAAAAAGAAAGCCTGCTACTTGCCACATTATTTAATACTTTTTATTTTTTCTCGAGGAGCTGTTATAACCAGTATACTAAGAGGAGAAATTAATGATATAACTATATTGGAAAGAAGGAAATACATAGATTTCTTCATCTAGAAAACTCAAAAAAACCTTCCAAAAAAACTAGTAAAACAGGAAGAGCACTCAAGTTAGTGTCTGTTTTGCAAACAGAAATATAATGAAAACATTACATTAACCATTCAGCATAACTACAATATTCAAACATTGTTAGCTATTTACTTATGGAAAGTCGCAGAGTGATTTTGAGGTAGAAATAAAGATTTAAACAAATAGACAAACATTTTATTTTCCTGTACAGGAAGATTGGGTATCTTAAAGATGCCAACTCCTTTTTAGCAAATGTCATTTAGTTTAAACCAATCTCCTTCCAGTTTTTTTGGGGGGGATGGGGGCAGGACTTGACAAAATTAGCTTAAGGTTCATCTTGGAGAATAAACAGTGTAATTATGAAAATGTTGAAATAAAAATAATAGAGAGGGCAGAAATAAATCTACCATATATAAACTACTTTATAAAGTTTGGGTAGCTACAAGACTATTGTACTGTCCTAAGGAAGGAGCGCAAGAACATTATGTAATGGAGCAGTTCATCCAGACAAGCCCCTCTAAGGTCTAAATATGTAAGATTTGGCGAAAGCAGCAGCCCACATCATGGGAAACACACATGCTACTTGACACGTGCTGTCTGTCCCCTGAGCCAGGACTACTCTCTTCACCCTGGTCCCCTGTGTCTGATTGATGTCTTTTTATCCTTTAGCTTAGGTATTTCTCTGACAGCTCACCCTCTCCCCATCAACACTGCACCATGTCCATGAGGCATCAGTAACTAGAGCATGGACTTATTCTGGGAGTCAGTCAAGGATTTCAATTTCATACCCAGAGGGTATTGCTTTGTGGTTAAGAGGTCCAACCATGGCTGTGGACCTCACCTGCACAATGTTGTTATCAGCGCTTTGGATAAAGAGATAAGGAAACTTTGCCCATCATGAAAGGCACACAGATGAGAGAAATACTCTGTGGTATTTCTTGAAAAAATCGGGATCCAAAATTATCTGATTATGCCAAAGCACTGGTTGAAGTCAATGAGATGAAATGAGGTACGGCTTACATGTAAATTCTTGGAGCTTCAAACCTGTAAATCCATTTGTGGACTGCACCCACTCATTCAGCAAATATGTATGGGTCCTAATTTTGTGTCAGGCGATGGATAAACACTGGAGAACAAGAACGAACCATGACACACATCCCATTTGTCCTTAATTAATGAATTCATAGCTCTAAGAATCCCTTGGTCAGAAGCCCCCTAAGAGCAGGATAGGGTTTTCACAGTCATCATTGTTTCTCCAGCACCTATGCGAGGCAGTGTGGCTGAAGCCTTTTGGTAGAAAATGGAAGAAAAATGCCGATTAGATTTCTGGGAGGATCAAAAAGTTTTGTGGTGTTTGGAACCATGTTGACAGGTGGATGACACATTTAAAAACAGTAGCTTCAGACTCCCCTGGTGACACAGTGGTTAAGAGTCCGCCTGTCAATGCAGGGGACACGGGTTCAAGCCCTGGTCCGGGAATATCCCACATGCTGCAGAGCAACTAAGCCTGAGAGCCACAACTATTGAGCCCACATGCCACAACTACTGAAGCCTGTGTGCCTAGAGCCCGTGCTCCTCAACAAGAGAAGCTACCTCAATAAGAAGCCCTCGCACTGCAGTGAAGAATAGCCCCTGCTCTCTGCAACTACAGAAACCCCCACGTGCAGCAATGAAGACCCAATGCAGCCAATAAATAAAAATTAAATAAATAAATTTAAAAAAGCCAAACAGTACCTTTATCAGATGACGATACATTCAAAAACAGAGTAGGTCCATCTGATCACGTCACTGGCCACAGACGCCCAGTGCTATCTCACTGCACTGGAAATGACATGCCAGGCCTTTGTCATGGCCTAGATAGAAGGCTCCAGATAGTCTGGCCCTGCCTCTGTCCCTGAGCTCATCTGTCATCTCACTCTCCTTGCCTGTGCTCCTGCCACACAGCCTTCTTTCTGATACAGTGACACATCAAGCCCATTCAATTCCAATGCATTCCTGTGTTCGGGCCTTTGCCCCCACTGGTCCCTGGGCCTGGACCTTTCTACTCCCAGATGGCTCACATGGCCTGTTCAGTCCAGACTCAGCTCCACCAGCACCTCCCCCTCCCACTGCAGCTGTACAGACCAGCCTGTCTACACCAGTCTGCCTTCCTTTGCCACCAACTTTCTCCTCTGTCTGCTCTTTATCTCCAGCACCTAGAACAGTGTCAGACCCATAGCAGGTACTTAATCAACATACACTGGATGAAAGAATCTTTGAAATAGCAAGAAAGAAGATACTTAAATCAGATTGCTTTACTTGAGAAAAGAAGTGAAAGGTATGTGAGAATGAAAATTTATGAAAGTCAAGTGAATTGGACACGCTTCATTGAGACAAAGGAAGCTGCCTTGAACACATATCACCCCCATCGAAATTTGAGCATCTTTTGTTTCCATTGTTTTGGCTATTTATAATGATTATCTTCCATAAATAAAAACATTAGGGACTTCCCTGGTGGCACAATGGTTAAGAATCCACCTGCCAATGCAGGGGCATGGGTTCGATACCTGGTCCGGGAAGATCCCGCATGCTGCTGAGCAGCTAAACCCTTGTGCCACAACTATTGAGCCTGTGCTCTAGAGCCCATGAGCCACAACTACTGAGCCCATGTGCCACAACTACTGAGGCTCAAGCACCTAGAGCCTGTGCTCTGCAACAAAAGAAGCCACCACAATGAGAAGCCCATGCACCGCAACGAAGAGTAGCCCCTGCTCTCTGCAATTACAGAAACCCTGAGCACAGCAACAAAGACTCAATATAACCAATGAATAAATAAATTAAATAAATAAATAAATCTATTTTTTTAATTAATATTGTTTATTTCACTACTAAGAGCATTTCCATTTACATGTTAGCATAATGCACTTACTAATTTCTGAATACAGATAAGTCTAAAGCTGAATGAATCTTTGTGTTTATTATGCAGTAGAATTTTGTATTCATTATGTAGTGGTATCTCAGTAGTGGAATTTCCTTTTGAATTTCTTTAGAACAACTATATAAAACTACTCAGATTTAAAAAACCAGTTTATCCATTATCATGTTTATGAAAAAAGTTTAAAAATCATAGTTATAATTGTTTTATTATAATTAACTTTGCCTAATTAAAAACGCAAATGTATGATGCATCTCTATGGTTTTCTCTTTTCAGCGAAGTAGAAAATCATTAGTTAAATAATTGTCAAGAGTTAAGTGGTACTAATATATTGTTAGTTATAAGCATTCCTCTTATTCCCCATTTTAATTGGGGTCCTCAACCTCTTACATTTTTTGAAGTAAAGTTTCTTTGAAAGATGAAGTTACAGGCATTTAGAATATATGATGGCCCCAAATCAAAAGGTCTTAACAGTGGACAATGGTTTCTCAAAAGACTTGGAAAACTTCAGAGCACTCAAGTTCTGAACATTAGAACTGCAGTTTGGCAACAGTATTTACCAAGAGCTTAGAGTTACATCTAATACACTATTAGAGACTTAGAGATTCTCAAGATAAAGAGCGATTGTTACATTGATTTCCCTAGGAGTGCTTGAGTATGCCTGTTTCACCACAACCTCATCAGGTTTATGTTTTAATCTTTTTATTATTATTTTAATATGTACTTTTGATATGTACTTTACTAGTTTGAACATTTTCCCATATGATTATTTTCTTCTTGCAGTTTCTTTCATGTGAGTTCCTTATAAATACCCTTAAGAGTTTAAGAAAATGTTTCATAATTATTAACAGAGACACACTACTCCAAAAGGCAGATGCACAGGAGTTTATATCTTCTCAGTGATTAAGTGTTTGCAACATATCCATTTGGTTTCTAAGTGGGGGAAAAAATCAGCTAATATCTGCAAGTATCCTATAGATACCTTAATGTCTACAAGTAACACCTATAAGAAAAGATATTGGGTTGGCCCAAAAGTGCCTTCAGTTTTTAAGTAAAAATAAAAGACACATTTTTCATTTTCACCAAGAACTTTATTGAACAAGGTATTCACCCTTTTGTTCCACTGCCTTCTGCCATTTTTTCAGGAAAATTCATAACTCCATCTTCCCAAAACTTTTTATCTTATTGAGCAAAGAACTGTTCTAGCTGCCTTTTACAGTCTTCCAGGGAATTGAAATTTTTCCATTAAGAGAATTTTGTAAAGACCAAAATCAATGGAAATCCGAAGGTGCAATGTCTGGTGACTACAGCAGATGAATCAGACCTTCCAAGTCAAGCTGTAATAGTTTTTGCCTGGTCATCAAAGAAACATGAGGTCTTGCATTATCCTGATGGAAGATTATGTGTTTTCTGTTGACTAAGTCTACACACTTTTCGTCTAGTGCTGCTTTCAGTTGGTCTAACTGGGAGCAGTACTTGTTGGAATTTTATTGTTTGGTTTTCCAGAAGCAGCTCATAATAGAGGACTCCCTTCCAATCCCACCATATACACATCACCTTCTCTGGGTGAAAACCGGCCTTCAGTGTGGTTGGTGGTGGTTCATTTCGCTTGCCCCACGATCTCTTCTCTTGCCCCACATTATCGTACAGTATCCAATTTTCATTGCCTGTCACAATTTCATTACATTTAAGTAGAGAATCACATGAGGAAATACGGTCAAGAAGGTTTTTTTTTTTTTGCTTGTGTGGAACCCAAACATCAAAGTGATTTACATAACCAAGCTGGTGCAAATGATTTTCAGTGCTTGATTTGGATATTTTGAGTATGTCAGCTGTCTCCTACATGGTATAATGTTGATTGCTCTCAATTAATGTCTCGATTTGATCACTATCAACTACAACTGGTCTACCCGACCATGGAGCATCATCCAGTGAGAAATCTCCAGCACAAAACTTCGCAAACCACTATATCAGTCACAGCACCTTCTCCATGCACTGCACAAATCTTATCTTGCATTTCAGTTGCGCTTTTAACTTACTTGAAATAATAAAGCATAATATACTGAAAATTGTTGCTTTTTTTTCCATCTTCAATATGAAAATGGCTACACAAAAATTTACCAATTCTGATGTCTTTTTTTTTAATGCATGCTGATATGACAGCTGTTACATACAATCTAACAAAATTGTTTTGAATGAAGTTAAAGACAACTATATGCTAGAGCCATCTTAAGGAAAAAAGTGAACGAGCCTCTTAGCCAATCCAATAGAAGCTAGATCCTGCCTCCATAGCGATCAGCCCACCAATTCCCATAAGGAAGAACTTCTGAGGAGTGGGGGCCAGTGCTTGGGGACAAAACAAAACAACAATGAAAAACTTCCCAAAGAACTGGAATTCAGAGCTCAGCATCCAAATTAGCTATGGATAAATTGTTAGCTATTCTGGACTAATAATATTTACCTACAAGGTAGAGCATTATTTAAACATTCTTTATACACATTGCAGGCTGCTGAATAATTTAATCTGTGATTTTCTTTTCTGTTTCATAAAGACATGGATAAATAATACATACCGTATTCCACCGATTATCACTGAAAATCTTCCCATGCTATCTTATGCGCCATACTTTCCCTTTGCAATTTTTGGAGCTTTGACTTAAATATGTTAAAAAAATAGAGTCACTTTTATAATCTATTAGAGTCTTAATCTCTTTTCAAGTATATTTGAAAGATACAATCCCTTTGGTGGAGGCATAGTGTAGATTTATGCATATCAATATTTAAATTATTTTTAATTCCAAGGATTAAAGTATAGATGTAAAGCGTAGGTTCAGCTTATGAGTGTGACAGTATAAAACTTAAATAGATTCGGAGTTGGTGTGGCTGATGAGTCGGGGGACCACAGGGTCTAAATCCAAAATGTTCACTGATTTAAAGTCATTTATATTAGGCTGTGCAGTGTGGTTGCACAATTTATTAAATTAAAAGGACATTTTTAATCTTCTCAGTGCTTCAAAAATAATAAAATTGTACACCATGTTCAGGATTCAGAAGAAAATGGCAAAGAGTTCAAAATCACAAATCTGTTTTTTAATTTTAACTCTTTTCACATCGCACTATAGATACTTAGATATTTGTTATTAGAAATGAGGTGTAAAGACAAGGACAAAAACTTATCTTTGTATTTGCAGAATCTGCCAAGGAGATTTATACCTACTCTGCCTTCAGTGAATGTTTTTAGAAGAAAACAGTGAATGAGCTATAGAGGGATTTCTTCAAGCACATGCAATTTTTTTTCTGGTTGTTTGTCCCATTCACTGCACATTATCTATATGTTGCACCATGTGTGTGTATGTGTGTGTGTGTGTGTGTGTGTGTGTGTGTGTGTTATATTTTTGACTATACTCCCTTGCAGAACCAGAAGCTCTTTGATAAAGATAGCCTGTGTGGTACACAGAATTATAGCCTCCCAAAGATGTCCAGTCTGGAACCCTGGTACCTATGAATATGTTACCTTAAATGGCGAAATAACTTTGCAGATCCTTTTAAATGAAACACTTTGAGATGGGAGATTATCTTGGATTGTTTGGGTGGGCCCAGTGCAATCACAAGGGTCCTTAAAAACTGAAGAGGGAGGCAGAGGAGGAAGTGAAAGTGAGGCCATGAGGATTCCATCCACCATTGCTGACTCTGAAGATGGAAGAAGGGGGCACAGCAAAGGGTAGAGATAGCCTCTAGGTGCTAGAAAAACCAAGAAAACCAAGAAAAGTGATTCTCCCCTAGAGTCTTTAAAAAGGAATGCAGCCCTGCTGACACCTTAATTTTGGCCCAACAAAACCCATGTCAGATTGTCAGAACTATAAGATAAATAAATAATAGGGAGGGAGGGAGATAGATGATAGATAGATAGATAGATAGATAGATAGATAGATAGATAGAGATAGATAGATTTTAAGCCACTAAATTTATAGTAATTTTGTTACTGCAGCAAGACAAAACTAATACTGTTTCTGAGAACACCTTTTTCTCATCACTTCCTCTTTATTTTATATGTGTTCACTCCTCCATTCCATGAGGAACAGGACAGCATTAATCAGGATTCCCCTGCTTGCAAATCACAGAAAGCTAACACAAACTCGAGCAAAAAAAGGGGGCACGGGGTGTACATCTCACATAAGAGGGACCTCCAAGGGATCGAGTGGACTTCACTCCTGGCTAAGACGAGGCCCCAATCAGTCCACAAAGCCTCTCGGTCTCTCTGAGCTGCCTTCATCTGTATGCAAGCTTCAGCATTTCCACGAGTCACATGCTTTTAGTGGCAAAACTGCCCTGTTTCTTTCAGGGACGGATTCTAGTGTGCCCGTCTTTGTGATGTAGGAGGTTGAAAGTGTGCTGCGGTTATCCATTGTCACACTTAAAAATGCGCCAAGACTTACTGGCCAAGACTTTTATTCACAAACATTTATTTTATTTACTCATGATTCTGCAATTTGGGCAACGTCTGTGGAAGGCAGCTCATTTCTGATCCGTGTGAAACCAGATTGAGGCAGTTCATCTGGGGCTCAAGAATCCACTTCCAAAATGGCCTCCTTCAGGCAGGCTGGTGCTGGCTGTGTGCTGGATGCTTAGCTGGGGTTGTTGTCTGGAAGACACAGTTCCCCTTCATGTGGCTGCTCTACACGGCTAGCTTTGGGCATCTCACAGGATGGCAATTTTAGAGTAGCTGGACTTTGCACGTAGCAACCAGTTTTTCCCCCAAGCACAAAGTGGAAGCTTCTAGGCCTTCTTAAATTTTGGCCTCAGTAGACACAAGGTCATGTGTGCTATATTCTATTAATTAAAGCAGATCACAGGGTCCAGCCTAGATTTGAAAAGAGGAAACTCCATACTCAAGGTCATGAATTCCATCACTGTGGTTGGTTGGGGCCGTCCGTGTAGCAGTCTACCACAGTGGATAACAGAGTTTTGTGAGTGATGGTCCAAGTGAGACCACGGAAAAAATGGTACAGGCTGTCCCACAAAGAAATTAAGGCTGAAAACAAGCTTCAGGCACCCATAACAATCATTTTCCTCAGAGTTAGAAAGTATTCAATGAAGCAAAGTTGAGTTTCCCTCTACATCTATTGACTATATAGTCTGTACATTTTCTGGAGTTGGAGATGTGATTAAAAATTTAGATTTAAAGTTAAGGAATTTTGAACTTTTTCCCCAGTTGCTTTTCCTAAACTATGAATGAAAATAATGAAAACATACAGCAAACACTATTACAGAGAAATTACATCGTGCGGGATTCATGAATAAACTGTAATGTGGCAAATCCGGTGATGTTTATTTGCAGTAACCTTTCTAATGTGACAATTCCTTGGATATTGTAGTAAAATATTTTCACCCTACATCTATATTTTTGTAGTTTGTGTTTATTTCCCAGAGTACAGATCCCAAAATGTCAAATTACTAGAGCTGATTTATGGTAATTAGTTCTAAGTTAGAATATTTGAAATGCATTTAATTAATTTTAGCTGTTTAGCAAAGTACAATAAGGTTTTTCGCATTAACAAAGTTTTCTATATAGTACATCAGCGACGCATATGTTTAAGGATATGACGGACTCAAATTACTCTTATTTGAATTTTATATTTAGCAAATAAACATGCACTATTGGGGATTAGGCAGTATTTAGGAAATGTACGTATAAGGATTATTCAGGATGAAATTGCCAAGGATCCTGGAATATTTAGCACACACTTGTTGGTTGATTTCACTGCAGTAAATATGAAGCAATAACAACCATATAAATTATTCAGAGACTAGTCAACCACATCGGGATTCTTTAGAGATCACTTCAGAAAACAGTTTGGCAGGGTATTCTTTTTACAGTTTTTGTTGCAAATCCATGTACAAAAGAGATATAGATCCATATGAAATGGATTAATAGTGATGCTTTTAAAATGAAATTAAACATTTTTAAACACTCAAGTGAAGATTGCATGATCTTTCCCACTAAGGTTCTCTTTAGTAATTTGTTTATCTTAAATATTATTTTTGTCTTTCGGGAAGCCTCATATAGCAAACATAAGAGATTTATTAAAACCCTTGAATCGCTTGAGAGTGCTTTAGTACTTTGCCTCCAAATCTGCACATAGGCAAAATTCCTGATATTAGGAGTTGGGATTTTCAGTGTAAGAGGATTTAAAATCTCTGCTAAAGCAAGGGCTTGTTAGCTGTTTCTAAGCATCATATATCAGAGAGACCCAGCTACTTAACCAATCGCTCAAACTAAAATGGGGCAGGACAGGACACGGGGGATGAAAGAGACCAATTTAGACCAAGTGGAAGGTATCAAGTTCTCTAAAAATGGCCCTTTTACTCTGGAAAGATACTATATTCACCCCCAGAAGCAGATAGCATAATCAGCATTTACATAGGTATAGATCTCTGTGTACATACAGATATGGATCACTTTTTTTTAAAGATTTCCATTCATTAAAGCAATTTGAGACACAGTGTTGGAAAGTGTTTTAGTGACTGGTGTTTGCAGAATTGAAGTTAGAGACCCCAATTATCTACTTATAAGTCATGTGACTTTGCAACATTCCTAAGAACTTTTTCTTTTGTAATAACCTTATTGGATCTCAGTCCCCTATTCTCTTGGGTTTGTTCTAAAGATTCAATGAGTGAAAACCAAAATACTTCACACACCACAGAGTATTACATTATCAAAATTTGTATTATTATGATGACTACTTTCAATAATAAACATGACTGGGTAACTGGTCTGCAAAAAATCCATTGAAAAATCCAGGTGGATTGGATATGTTTTATTTTTGAAAAATATGTTCACTTAGAGAATATATATGAGGTCCAAAGTAGTTAGTACATTTGTTTCCCTTATTTTTATACACTAACCCTTTCATTATTGACTTTTGATGGATGCCAAATCTGGAAAAATGACAGTATAAAATTTTCCTGAATACTTAAAGATTTTATTTTATTAACTGTAACCCGGAAGGAACATGGTAGGTGATGGAGAAATTTGCCTCTTGCTATGATTTGTATCCAGTTGGAGGTCTAGCAGTGGTGTGGGGCTTACGGGACCATCTGGATATTTTTGGTAATGGTTTGTTTCTCTGTGTTTCTCTCCCAGCTATCGGCAGGACACTCATTCCCCGTTACTTTAGCACTGTGTTTGAAGGAGGAGTGACCGACCTGTATTACATTCTCAAACACTCGAAAGAATCCTACCACAACTCATCCATCACGGTGGACTGCGACCAGTGTGCGATGGTCACCCAGCATGGGAAGCCCATGTTTACCAAGGTACAGGGAGGGCTCGGTGGCAAGGCTTGTTCTTCTCCGGGTGTATTGAAGCATAGCAATTACGGTTGTCTTCTGGAACTGTAACCTGACTTCTCACATCTCAGATACTTTCAGCACTCTGAGGTCACCATTTTTGTTTGTAACAAGACTCTTTGGGTAAACCCTGCTTGAAGGTGTGTGCATGCGATTCAGAGCCCAGAAAAGTCAAACATGATAGACCCTCAAGACTAAGATAAGAGAGTTTTGGCTTCCTATAAAACTTAGGCTGCTAAATTAGAATTTTGGTGTTTTCTAAAAATTGAGATATAATTGACATTTAAGTTTTAAGTGTACGACATAATGATTTTATATATGGATATATTATGAGATGATTACTACAAGTTTAATTAACATCCATCACTACACATAGTTACAATTCTTTTCTTGTAATGAAGACTTTTAAGATCTACTCTCTTAGCATCTTGCAAATATATAATACTTGAAAGATACTAGGTACTGTTCACTGCAGTCCATGATGTTGTATATTACACAGAATTTTGTTTTTTATACAAAGGGTCTTCCACAACTAAAAGAACATTCTCCTATTACTGTGAGGTCAGTATTTGAGTTTTGTCACTAAAATTAAACAATTTTTAAAGCTAAATTCAAATATTAACAAGCATGGGGAAAAATCAACAAACCACATCTCAACTAGCCATAATCTTTAAGGAACACAAAAACATAAAAATATAAATGAAACACTATAGACAATCCCTTTATGTCATCTCCCAAGCAGGAAAATTAGTAAGAATAAATATTTAGTCAGAGAATTTGGCAAACGGAAGTTTATTTTAATGAACAGTAGTTCATTGCATTTTGACTAAGACTCAATGTGAAACTAATTTGTAATATCAATGATAGCTGTTATCTCTTTTAGTTAAAAACAATGACAACCCTCTCTTTATAGTTAAGAGATGTTGAATTATCAGGGTTAATTGCAGAAGCCCAAATTATAAAACTGAAGATGTGTTTGTTACTTATGCACAATTTTGCTGAAAGAGTAGATATAAAACATTTATTACTTAAAGTATTCTTTGATCTTGGTGCAATTTAACCTTTCCGGTGCCCAAGAGGGAGTAAAGCACCACAGGCAAAGGAAATGCTTATAAAATGCAAAAGCAAATCATTAAATGCCATTGACTTTATGGTATCTTGTTTTTTGTCAATAGACATTTTAAATGTGGAAGAGGAGATGGGTTTTTTCCCTTTCTTCCTTTTTAACAGTTGAGCAGAGAGGAGCGCTGTCCATGGGGTATCAGGAAGATTCCCACTGCACGTGAAAGTCCGTGCTGGGAAGAAAGTTTTGCTGTGCAGAAAGGAATGAGCACCTGGATGACGGTTTACTCTGTCCGTGGCTCATTTAATTTTGGAGACACAAAACATTTACATCACCTGTGGACACACGAGCCACTTCCAGCGTCACAAAGCCTGAGCACTGCAGAGGAAGACTTTTCCTGTTGTTTCACTATCGTTTGTGTAGGCTTAGTATTACTTTTAGGTCCTTCAAGAGGAACACACCAATTCCTTATGCTTTCAGGAAAGGGGGAAAAAGAAATCCTTGATAATTAAATAAAACTTTCCCATAATGAAGGAGCTACTTCCAAAGCCTGTAGCCACTGAAGATAAAAATGCGTGTTGTAATAGCACTTCCATCTATTTCCTCAATTTCTTTCCTTCTCAGACCAAAACTTTTTCAGAAACAAGCACAATCCGTTGTTCTGAAGATATCGTGCGATACAGTCCGGACTGGTTTTAAATCAAAAAGAATCCAGTTCTTTCGACGACTTGATAAAGTGTTTTTTGTTTTCATTCATATTAAGAAACTAAGGTCCTCCTCTGTTGCATTCTCCACCATCCGGGAGGGCTCCCCTCTCAGATGGTACTTACCTCCCAGACGGGACATTCTCCTGAACTCAGCTCTCTCCATCTCAAGCATTAATTATTTAGATCACCCATCTGACTCAACTCCACAGCAATACAGTTGCCAACTCTTGTGATGAATATTTCCATACTGTGATGAAAAATATCGCTTTCTGGGAAACGTAGCATAGCTGTGTGGACTTCGTCCAGATGCTAATTATGCATGTTTATTTTTAGAAAATTCCAAAGCATTCGTTTTTCTCTCTCTCTCTTTTTTTTTTCTTTGCTCCTTGGTGATTATTATACTACCCAAAGAATCTTTCCAATTTTTCTTTTGTTCTTATATTAGTTAAAAAGAACTCATCTTTGTGTAATAAAATAATATTTCTATTTAGCAGAAAACAGGGGGCTAATGACCTTTCAGTGACACAAAGAAAAATAGTTTGGAAGCTGATGCTTTATTTTTTGAAGGGGAGCCTGCTGTTAGTACATAGCATCACTTAGCACATTATGTGAGGCACTACCGCATTCTTCTAATTTAGAATATCAATAAACTCTAATTCTCCAAATAACGTTTAACCCGGCATTTCTTAGTTGCTTTTATGAAAATGTGGTCAACTGGTGAATCAAAAATCAGCCGCAGTCCTAATCAACAGTAATAGTTAATATTCCTCAGGACCATAGTGCATGTTTTGCAATTTCCTGATCCTAGGAACGTTATAGATTATGGATAAATATGTAATTAGAGTTTTTAAACATACATTATGAAGCCTTTCTGTAGTGTCTTCAATTTCACATCAAATTGGAAACAAGGCTTAATAATCAGAAGAGCAATCGCCAAGGTTTTCAGAATCAAAGACCCTTGAATTGTAGATGAGGGTGTGAATTCTGGCAGATACTGAAAGGACCCTCTCTGGGGTACATGCTGCATTATTTTGGGGGTTCACAAGCCAGAACCATAATTACAGCTGTTGCTGGACACTCTCATCACTTCTGTAAACATAGATAGGCTTATGGATTTTTCTGATCTCAATTATTTATTGTGAAATAATTTACTGCTGTAGAAAAGTACCATGGAAACACCAACCAGTTTTCCAATATGAATCCTCATTCATGTTTTTAACTTAGTTCATCATTCTTACCTTAGCCTGTATACCATGTTACACTCCAGGATTTGTACAATTACACTCTTATCCTGACTCTAACCAAATTATTATAATATCAATGATTATATTGTTCTAATAAATGTATATATATGTATTTAATGTTATACCCTAGGGTTTATACATTTATGCTCTTATCCTGACTCAAACCAAATTACTATAATATCAATGATTATATTGCTCTAATAAATGTATATACGTATTTACATATGCATTTACATATGCAGCATCTCCAAGTAAAATACAATAAGCTTTATGCAACTGTTAATCTAAAAGCACTAGTCCGTGCATGCTGTTCGAAGCATAAAGACCAAGGAAATTAAATGAACACCCCCACGTTAAAAGTACATTGTATTTCCAAAAAGCTACATGAGAATCATTTTATTATACAACAACATGGTCAGTGTTGCTTTCCAATTAGGCAAAGAAAGAAAAGGGTTAAAAAGCTACCGGTTAGTTTGAGAAATGTTCTTTTTTAGCTCTCTTGTTCCTGGCCTAGTCTCAAGCTAGCACGTGATCTGATGAATGCCTGCCAGCCTCTTTCTTGTTGATCCTCCGGAGACCATCTGTGCTGGGGGCATTGATTAGAGTGTGTCTGCTGGGATTACATCTTTTCTGTTGCCATGCCAACTAATCAGCTGATTTTGGTTACCACAGAAACAAAATGTCAGAGCTCACAGTACGGTAACATGAATTCAGCACAACAGAAAATGTTTTCTTAATTGGGGACCCTTCTGATTTTGGATTCCAAGGGAAAGGCAGCTTTTTTGAAAAAGGCCAACTTTAGATAAAAGCTACATTAATTGTATTGATTATGAGAAATGCACAGAATTTTTCTGAAAAGAGAAAACATTAATTCGCCTTCATAAGCTATGCCCATTTTTTTTTTTACCATTTCCAAACAAGGAATATATATTTTTTTCTTAAGCACCTCTATTCCATTTGCTGATTGTTGCATATAAAATAAATCACAAAGCTTTCAGTTTCCTTTAACCTCCATGATGGGGGCGGGGCGGGGGAGAGACTGCATAGGGCTTGGGAGGAGCCTGTGGGGAGAATTACTTGGGGAAGATCAGCAGTGACCAAATTCTCTTCCATCTTTTCATTCAAGGAAGTCAGTCATTTAGTTTCCATTAAAGAAAACACCCAGCACAATCAACTTAGATTCCATTCTCAGGATTCCTCTCTTGCACATGCTATGCCTTGGATAAAGCTGATTGCTTGGTTTTGGCTGAGAAAGGAGGAGTCCAAGATTGTTGAGATGTTCCCCTTTTTTAGGCCCATAGCAGTTTAACTGCAAGAAGAGTCCTCAGCTGGTTTGTTATGTCACAGTAAACAAAGAACACAATTTAACTTGACCTTAGAGATGCTCCAATTGAGTCATTCATCAGAAGAACTCCATCCATCCCTTCCCTTTATGAAATTCTATTCCAGTAGAAGTAAACCAGAACCTCTCTCTGTCTTGGGTTTGTGGTTCATAAACACAAAACAAACAGATTAGATAATAAAAAAGCATGACATTTAACTGGGCTAATATTTGTTTAAACAGCCAATCATCCCCTCTCTTTAAAAGAAAAGGATTATAGCATCCAAATATCCCTGTCCTGTATTGTCAAGACATCACTCTGTCAATGTCTGGCTGCAGTTACCTCCCTTTTGTGAAAGCCTCCACTGCAGGTGGCTTCTGTCATGCTAACAGTCCAGTGGGAATTGTGTGGCTTAATCTCCATGCAACTCTCTTGAAAACCTTGGTAAATTAATTCTGATGCTGATGAGGCTCTAGAGGAGTGGTGTGGGGACACTGAAGTCTTCCCGCATTTCACTGTGCTTGACTCTCCTGGCAAAGATGCCAGAAAGGAGGCTCTGAAGACCACTCAACCAAGAAGTTTTGGGGCAAAGAGCCCAATGCCTAAAATTACCCACAGATTCTGCTAATTGGATCTGAGCTAGAGGTCTTCACCCAGATTATCAATAATTATCTGACAGTGCTTCTGAGACCTTTGATAAAATGAAAATGGCAGGCATTATTAGCATCTTTCTTAAGTGGTACCCTATCAACACGTTACTAATTCTTCTACACTGGTACTTCGCTTGTTTAAAGAAAATATTACCTTAAATTGGAGAGAATAGAAATCACCTAACCAGTGCTTAGGACACAGTTGGAACTCAATAAATGGTGGTTTTTTGTATTAAATTCTCAAAAAAAGAAGTGATTACCAATATTTCATAAAAGGCTGATATAAGTTGCTAATTATCTTCATAGACTATAGTTTTAGAAATGATCATATTCCCTATTCAGTTGATTGTTATTTTTTTTAAATGTGTAGTGCAGTGATTTCCAAAGTTTTGTACTTTTTCTGGTCTGAGAAATCTTTCTTCAAAAAGACTTGATCAGAAGTCCAATATTTAAAAAAGGTAAAACTGAAGCTGTTCTGGTTGACTCTAGAAAGTGAGTGAGAATCTCAGCATCCAGGCGCAGGCTAAGCTTTTCCCAGCTAAGCCCCTGAGACGCTGCCCAGAAACTCCCAGGTCTCAAATAAGACATCACAACAACCCCTGGTCTAGGGTCCTGTGTTCTTTGGTTGCATGCCTTTCATCTTTAAACTATCATTTACTGTCAGATACAATACTAGGCAATTTATATACACAATTTCATTTAATATACTTTCCCCCATAGCCCTACCTAAGGATATTATTATCCTCATTTTACAGATGAGGAAACTGAGACTTATGGAATTTGTTTTTCCCAAAGTTGCAAAATAAGCAGAAAATAGAGTCAGGATTTAAATCTATGAGTAGTACTTTCTGATGTCAAAGCCTCCATCCACTATCTTCTACCTCTTCTCTAAGGCAAACATGGGCTGAATAATGAGTCATAATTGTTTAATTACAATTGGACCAATATTCTGCCACCACTTCCTACCTTATAGTTGAGATAGGATGAGTGGTGTGAGACTACCCAGCATTTTCCTTCATTTCAAATTCATTGACAGTAAAAAGGAGGGTGAAGAAAATAGGAACCACATGCCAAAAATCGTCTGACATTCAAAAGAGGATAAAAATGCTACCCTGTCACTGATCACTCTATCAAGAAGTTTCTGAGCCTCAGAAACTCTACTTTGTCTCATCAGTACTATACATTTTTCTTAGATTAATTTGGCTCCCACAAAGCCTGACCCTTTATGCAAGCAGAATTTGCCATGGCTGATAGAATGTGATTCAAGGGGTATACTCTAAACATGCCTCTATTTTCTATGTGTCAGTAACTGATACCCACAGCCTTGGGTTAAGCATTGCCCTCTGGCATTTATCTTCAGAAATGAAAACTTCCTCTGGTTGGGTAACCTTGTAGCAAACCATACATAAGCAGGAATACTTTTATGAGAAACTTTTTCCCAGAGTAGGATATCCAGGATTAGAACAGAGTTCAAACTCCTATGGTAGGAGGATGATGAACGTGAAGAAACAAGGAGGTGAAAGAGACCAGTCGTGTGGGGGCCGCACTGTGTGCCAGGGGGGTTTGACATAGCATTGCTGTGAGATGGGTTTTGTCTGTATATTTACAAATGAAGACATTGGGGCTTGTGGAGTTTCAGTAGTAAGCAGTCGAGTCACTGTTAGCTCATGGCTGGTGAGCAGCTGTGCTGTCTTTTGACCCCACTGATTCCAGATCTTACACCTGTCTCCATTCTCCTTGGATACGTCACCTGTGGCATATTTTTGTCACGATCCAGCGCCGCCCAAGGGGAGTCACGGGAGACCACGTTGAGTGGCCGACATGTGAGTTACAAAAAATGTGGCAATGACAAAGTACATAACCACTGAGCCTGTTGTTTGTCGCTTCCAGGTGTGTACAGAAGGCAGACTGATCTTGGAGTTCACCTTTGATGATCTCATGAGAATAAAAACATGGCACTTTACCATTAGACAATACAGAGAATTAGTCCCAAGAAGCATTCTAGCCATGCATGTAAGTAACTGAACTTCTATTTCACTTTCTTCCTTTTCGCCCCCTCATTTTACTCAAAAAGGAGAAGCCCCATTTTCTTACTGTGAAAGAACTCCCAGAGTCTTCACACGTTAGGTAATTAACTCTAAATTTTGAGTTTTTCCCCCAATCATTTTCATCCACAGGCTCTTTTTTCCCCTCCTTTGTTTCTGAGTTTGGTGCATTGTGAGTCTTTTTAAAAAATAATTTATTATTTTAAACTCCACATTGAGGTTACCTCAATGAACAGTTTGTACTTTTCTTAAATTCCATGCAGTCATTATCAAGTACTGCCCTACCTGGGCTCATAGACCTGTTATATATAAATAGGGAAAGAAATAAAAGAAAGGGTAAGGAAAACAGTTTCCAGTTTTGATTAGAACCATCTGACAAGACACAGGGCTCGCATGCCTCAGATCTGAGTCCACACCCTTCCTAACCATGGCGTTGGAAAGGGTGGCTGCATTTGGCCATAAATCGCATCAAATTTATAGAGCATCACTGAGGTGCAAGGAGCAATTCGATGCCAATCTAGAGAGATGTTTTAAAGGTAAGACTTGATAGGAACTCTTCAGTTCAGCCCCTTAAGAAGGAGTCACAAGGCATCAACTTAAATAAGTCCCTCTTCCAGAACGCAAGATGCAGCAATTTCTGCAAAAATGCTTTGGAGCAAAATCAGATTTAATGAGCCTGATTTTTAAGACCCTGTACCATGAAAAGAGAATACAGTCACGGCAGCACGCGTTTATTGGGTATTTGTGATGCCAGGTCTTGGGCTAAATATTTTGTACACCTTATATTCAATCCCTACAGTAACTCAAAGAAGTGAGTTATTATTCTATTTTCGAAGTGAGGAAACGACGGCTCAGAGGGGTTTAATAAGTTGCTTGATATTTTTCAGCCCGAAAGGGATAAACCAAGCTTTCGATTCAGCTGGTGTTGACTCCAACACCCAAGCTGAGAAGGCGTCTGTCTCCCCACTGTCCATATCCAGGCTGTCTCCCTGGTTTTTGTCCTCAGCACCCTCCTCCCATCTGCTTTGCCCATCTCTACCCTTTGCATCGACCCGTGTTTCTGCTGTAGCATCCCCACCCCCCTGCTCCATTCTTTCTGCCCATCCATGCCCAAGTCCTGCTCAGTTTTTAAAGCCCAGTTCATATCCTCCTCTCTCCTTGAAGCAGTCTGGTGTAGCCACTCTTATTAGTCTCAAAACAGACTGAGAAGCAGCGTAGAATAGTGGTCAGGAGCCTGGGCATGAGACCACATGGGTTTGAATACCAGTTCCTGTATGACCTTGGGCAAGTGACACGACATCTCTGTGCTTTCAGGCCCTCATCTATAAAATGGGTACAGTAATAGAGCCTGCCTCAGAGGATTGGTTTGCAAATTAAGAGTTAATGCACATAAGCTCTCAGGCCAGCACCTGGCACATAGTAGGACCTCTGCAAGTATTGGCGATTGGCTATCAGCAACAGTGGCCTTGACAGAAGCAAAAACATTCTTCCATGCGTTTATTACTGTCCTGTCTTCCGACTGCACTGTGAGCTCCTGGGGTTGGCCACAGCTTCCTGATGCATCTCCACAGAACCAGCTCTTCCCGGAACCTGGAAGACATTCAATAAATACCAGCTCTGCATCCACAAAGGATCCGCTTTCCAGAAACTGACATGAAAAGTGACAAGCTCTGACTGTTTTCTCCTACATTCTCATGTATATACACAAAGCCAATTGGTCGTATCTCTGTAAGGAAAGTTAAAGTACAAAAAGAGAATAAATTAAGGTGTTGTATAACCTAGATGGTCTCATGAATGCAGACATGGAGACAAAGGGATGTTTACTTAAAACTTCCTCTGTTTAGCAAAAGTTTATATCAATTAAGAAAGAAGGAAAGACAAGCAGAAAGAAAGCGCATCAACTAAGAGACTCACCTTACAATGGAATCCAGAAAGAATTTTCATTTTTTTGTGGTCAAACAGAATATTAGGGGTGGCCCACGAAACATTACATCTTTTTTTTTTTATGTGTCTGATATTTTGGAAAATATTATCTGTACCCTTACAGTCCTGCAGGATGAAAATTGTTGAGGACATCAATTTCTAGCCTTAGCTTAATGGGGGAAAGGGTTAGAATTTTTTAATATGTATATATATTTCATGGCGGTTGCAAAGTTTTCAAATTTAGTCCTCGACTCCAAGCTGTTAAAAACAACACCATCAAAACATGCAACAGAGGCCAGTCCTAAAGCATGGCTCAGCCAAATCCAGCCCCCACCTTCCATCGGGGTGGGGATGGGGCAGTGCCAGGGACCTCCTCCTGAAGAGAGAGGGCCTCTCACAGAGGAAGTAAAGTCGTTTCTCCCATCTGACCCAGTGTGGTTCTCCGTGGCCACAGGTCTTACACCATTGATCCAAAAAATGTCCTTAAGTGTTATATGCAAGCGTCTTCCAAATGTAAATTAAATTCCCTCCAGCAAGCTGCCCCTCCGAGAAAAACTGACAAGGTGCAGATGGTATCTCTTAGCCGCTGTAGCACAGGTGAGGACTTTGTTCGTACTGTCTTACGGGGATAAAAGAGATGACTTTTTTCCTGTTTAGGCACAAGATCCTCAGGTCCTGGATCAGCTGTCCAAAAACATCACCAGGATGGGGCTGACAA
This sequence comes from Hippopotamus amphibius kiboko, assembly GCF_030028045.1. Lineage (NCBI taxonomy): Eukaryota > Metazoa > Chordata > Mammalia > Artiodactyla > Hippopotamidae > Hippopotamus > Hippopotamus amphibius. The sequence goes on along the minus strand of NC_080198.1, from coordinate 98,276,984 downwards.
ATTTCACCCTCAACTACCTCAGGGTAAGACCAGCGGGTTGATTACATTTCCTGTTGAACTTGAACTTAGAGATTTATATGTATCTTGAATCAAGGAATTAAAACGACGTAATACAGCACAACACGTCTTGTTTAATGTATTTTATTCAAGTATAGTTGACTGACAATGTTGTGTTAATTTCTACTATACAGCAAAGTGATCAGTTATACATATATATACCTTCTTCTTCACATTCTTCTCCATTATGGTGTATCACGGGATACTGACTATAGTTCCCTGGGCTGTACAGTAGGACCTGGTTGTTTATCCATTCTATGTATAGTAGTTTGCATCTGCTAATCCCAAACTCCCCATCCATCCCTCCCCCACCCCCACCCTTGATAACCACAAGTCTATTCTCTATGTCTGCAAGGCTGCTTCTGTTTCACAGAAACAGGAAGTTCATTTGTGTCATAGTTTAAATTCCACATATAAGTGATAGCATATGGTATGTTTTTCTCTTTCTGACTTACTTCACTTAGTATGAGAACCTCTAGTTCTGTCCACGTTGCTGCAAATGACATTATTTCATTCTTTCTTCGTGACTGAGTAATATTGCATTGTTTATATGTACCGCATCTGTTGATGGACATTTAGGTTGTTTCCATGTGTTGGCAATTGTGAATAGTAGCACAATATGTATCTTATACCATGGTGGGTGTGTGTGTGTGTGTGTGAGAGAGAGATCAACAGACGATTGGGTTTAATGAACAAAAAGCATCAAACCTAGATTTTGTCGGGGTTGAGCTTCTGCTCTATGTTTGTATGACTCCTGGAATAAATTATTCAAAGGCTAGCAATGTCTCTCTCATAAAATGCTTTGGAACTCTGTCCCTTCTGATTGTCTCACATTTCCAATGTGCTATTGTTGAGTTTCCAGCCTCTGCGTCTGCACCCAGGGACCAGTCACCCCCAAGGAGGCTCTGTGTGCCCTCCAGAGAGAGTGCCTTGAAGGAATTCACCTTGGTGCTGTAACACAGACATTTATTTCTAAGGCTTCTTAGGGACTCTCTGTGTAACATGTAACAGATTTTCTGGTTTGGCTATAAAATGAGATCTTATTTTAAAAAATTAAATGTTAGGCAAAATCTCTCTGCCTGCATAATACTTACAGCCTCCATATTTGGTCTAATAGGGTAACATATATCACACCAGTTTTTAGCATGGAATGGCAGTCATCACATTGCAAGTAGAGGATATGGTTTCCTTCATAAAGCAAGCATTATCTTCCAGAATCAACACGAAGCCAGTGGCCACGGTCCACATTCCTTTGCCTCTGAGTTGCTGGCTTCCTTCATTGTCATGATGTAGCAGACTGCCTCTCCAGGGCCCCATCCATCATCATGTTTATGCTATCGTTTCTTTATCCTTAAGGGCAGGTTTGTGCATTTCGTTTTGTATTTGCAGCCCTCTAGTACAATCACGTTTGCATACACTGAAATACTGAAATGCTGAAATGCCGAAACGCCTTGGCCAGACTTTCTCCTCTGTAAGTGAAGAACGACTTGGACAAATGTTTCCGAGTCACCCCCTCATTGCAATGTGCCACTGCGTTAGACGTTGAAGTTCAAAGACAAAAGTCATAGCCCTCCTATGAGAGTCAGACCCATAAAGAGAGACCATTATATAGAAAATGGTGCATACCATGATAGAAGTTTCCAGATGAAATGATGGGAGTACAAGACAGACATCTCAGAAGAATCAGTCAGAAAAGGCTTCATGGAGGAAGCAATGCCTGTGTGGAGTGTGAAAGAATAAAGATAAACCAGAGAAAGGAGGAGGGAGGACAATTTCATCAGAGGGAGAGGAAGTAAGCAGTTTGGTGATGCTGGGAAGGGAGAAGGCGGGAGCAATGGGAGAGTTAGTGAGCTGGGAGCCAGGCCTTGGAGCAACTGGCTGGCTGGGCTACTGGGCCAGGAGCCTCTGAGAGGATTAAACATGCGGATGGCAGGGTCCCCCTCGTGCCTGAGGGAGAAGCATCTTTTTCTATTCAGTGTAGATGCCTCAGAGGCAAACCCAGACGTGGCAGAAGCCAGAGTCAGCTTCACTTCCCACCACCTCACCCCAACACGCCCACCATTTTGGCAGCCCTGAGCCAGACCCTTCTCTACTAAACAGCCCCCTGGTTCCTGCTCAGAGGGAGAGCAGAGTCTGCTGCCCAGGAGGGTGGGCCCAGAGGGGAGTGCTCCCAGCCAGAGGAGCTGAGGCTGTGTTCTCCCGAACCTCCAGGCTCTGTGTTCAGCACTGCTCCCCATGGGGCTGCTGGCACAGTGGGGGTGGGTAGCAAGATCTGCACAATGGGGTCTGCGGTGCTCTTCCAGCCTCAGGGACTCAGAAGGCTGCCCTCCACTGCTGGGCACTTCTTCTCGTCAGGGACCAGGAGAGATTTAGTTTAAACCATCTGAACATGCCTCTTCTCTGGCAGATAAGGAACTTCCACACTGTGTATCCTCAGCTGACCCCATGTAGGAATCTGGGACTTTGGAGTCTGTCCTAGACTTGGTCGTTAACTCTCTGCTGAGGTCTCGGACAGACCCTGTATTACATCTTTTAGCTGCATTTAATGCAGAGAAATAAATGCTGAATTTATTTCTCCCTGCCCACCTCCCGCCCCCAGTTCCTCCTATTGTCATCAGTGAAACTGCGACCTCCACCCTGGGGTCAACAAGGTCCACTGGTCCTCACGTCTGCAGTTCTCTGACTCCAGCCCACAAAGCGTGAGGACATCACACCTGCAGAGGGGGAATAGCACCAACCCCTCTTCTGTAATGACACAGGGAACCATATATGGTTTGGGACAATAGAGAGTAGCGTTTCCAAGGTTACCATCTAAAGTAGTGCTGGCTGCAGGCTGTGCCGTATGTGCACGTCCTGATGTAGTTGGACTTCACAATGGCCCATGTGCACCGTACCTTCCCCGCAAGAGAGCTGGCACAGAGGGTGTAAGTAAAGTCAGTTGCCCAACTTTAAGGCCCCAAATAGCAGAACCAAGACTTGAACTCTAGAATCTATGTGTTTCATGGCAAAACTGCTGCCTTTCTAGTAAGAAAGTAGAATGATGATTTTTTAAACTTTTGTATTGAAGTATAGTTGATTTACAATGCTGTGCTGGTTTCATGTGTACAGCAAAGTGATTCATATATATATAGATTCTTTTTCAGATTCTTTTTTATAGATTATTACAAGATATTGAATATAGTTCCCTGTGCTATATAGTAGGTCCTTGTTGTTTATCTATTTTGTATATAGTAATATGGATCTGTTAATTCCAAACTTCTCATTTATCCCTCCCTGCTTCCCTTTTGGTAACCATACGTTTGTTTGCTATGTCTGTGAATATGTTTCTGTTTTGTAAATAAGTTCATTTTGTATCATGTTTTTAGATTTTGAGTGTAAGTGATATCATATGATATTTGTCTTTGTCTGACTTACTTCACTTTCTATGGTCATCTCTAGGTCCATCCATGTGGCTGCAAATGGCATTACTTCATAGAATGATGAGATTGATAGGAATTGGATCGTGTCTTTCCTGCCTTGACGGGGGATGCAGCATCTCTCACTGGGTCTTTAATCTACTTTGCCAAAAGTGCTATCAGCTCCTTGTAGGGTTTAATGTGAGGATTAAATGAGAGAATCCGTGTAACAGGCTTAGCCCAGGGCCTGGGGCAGAAGGTACCCAGTTAGAGCTGGTGGTCATATGTACTGAGCACCTGCTAGGGGCCCATCACTGTTCTTCATACTGGAACCACTTAGAGCAGCATGGCGTCTGGCTCTCTCCTCTCTCCCCGGGTCCTCCTAACACTCCTCGACTTCCCCGCTTGTGCATCCCGGTTCAGTGGCCATTTGCCTTTCTTGTCTCCACTCACTCCATCACTTACTCATCTATTGATTGGTTCAAGCCTCACTGAGCCCTCTCTGTCTTCCTGGCAGTGTGCCAGGGGCTGGGCCTTCATCGTGATGTGGCCTCCTTCCTAGGGTGGTGCTCACAGGTTGATGGGCACGGCCGGTGGGGTGAGGTCGGCTATGGCTCCGGTGAGGTGTGCTGACACAGAGGGATGTACGAGGCCTATGAGAGCCCAGGGAAGGACCAGTGGGTCTCAGGAAGCCGGTCAGGATAGAAACCAACCTCCCATCAACAACCCCTCGGGGCAGCTGTGGGCCACTTGGCGGGTCATGGCTGAGCAGAATCTCAAACTCAGGACCCAAAACCAGTGCCCACAGGCTTCCATGATGAGATCTGGTCTGGTCAGTGGTCACTAAGAATGAGAAACAAAGGTTATTTCTTCATTTTAGAACCAGGATCTAAGATTTCTCTAGTAGTCATCACCTAATATTTATAAGATAGTTGAGCAATCAGAAAATACATTTATGTATAAAACTACTTTAAAACCTGGAGCTCCCGCATCCTTCTGAGGAAGCTGGCCTTTGTCTCAAGTCTCAAAAGGTCATGTGAAGTGTTGTTTACATAGAGGTAACGAGGAACTTCATAACCACGCCCAGGATCAGAAGAAGAGGTCAGATGCTTTATGTTGGCAAATATTAACCCAAGGGCTTCTAAATCAGTAGAAGAATTTTAAGAATGAATGTGTCCTGCTTTGGAAAGGAGGGATAGAGATTTTAAACACTCCAGACGTCTGAAATTTCAATAAGCTTTGTCTTTCGTGAATAAAATTAAGCAATGCAGAAGGTAAGCAGTTGTAATCACGTAGCTTCGCCAGAACACGTTCATTCATTCCCCGGAGATTCTGAATCGCTCTCAGGGCAGCCTGCCTTCAGAGAATGTGCAAAGCCCACCTACACAGCTCCCCTGGTTGGAGGAAGGAGCCCGTGGAGCACAGCAGTGCAGCCCCGGAGCTTGTGAACACAGATGACGAGGCCGGTGTGCCCGGCAGCACTCCGCTGGGGCCTCTGGCCACCTGATGCTCTTGAAGGGACCACAAAACAGCCGCTGTCTTTGATTTCAGTTGTCAGACTGCCCGCATGCCGCCCGCCGCCTCCCAGCACATCAAGGTAGGAGGTGCGCAGTGCTCGGAGGCGCGATGGCTGGCTCACTGGTCCCCGAGGAGCAGAGGCGGGAGGTGGCCGAGCAGAGAGGATGCCCTGACCAGGTGTGGCCTCGCTTCCTCTGGAGGCCGCCTCCGTGACCTCTGGGAGGCCAGGGCTTGCTGATGGATTGTCTCTGTGGTAGTTATCTGGGCTGGGGCTGGGGCTGGGTACAGACCTGCAGAGTGAGTGGCTGTCAGGCGTCCCGGAAACTGGGTGATCTGTTACACATTCTCCATCTCCTGGAGAGGGAGTCCTTTCCTAACATGGGGGTGATGGGGAGAAGGAGGTGGGATTTCAGGAACGTGTCCTTTGCCATGTTTGCTGGACACGGCAGTAGACCCTGCTATCCCTGGTATTTCTTGAAGAGTCCACAGGAAGACCACATGCCCTTGGAGAGGCACTGGGGGTCCAAGTCAATGAGACCTGCCTGTGAAGCCTCATCAGTTCCCCCCAAATCCCTATTGTGCCATTACTCATTGTTCATTCCACAGGCATCTATGAGACACCCTTTGTGCCAGGTCTCCATCACCCATAAGGAGATCACTGCCTGTAGGTGAGAAAGAAACAGACTGTGCCGGGAGAGACACTTGTCCAGGTACAGAGATGCACATAACGCTAGCTAACCTCACAGAGCACTTCCTGTGAGGCATGCTGCTGTGTTCTGTGCAGGGAGTCTTTTTTAATACTCACAGCAAACCTTACAGGACTCTTGTTAGTCCTGTTTTGCAGGTGAGGAAACTGAGGCACAGGGAGGTATCTTCCCAAGGTCACAGAGCCAGTGAGTGGCAGAGACGGGATTCAAACCCATGGTCTGGGCTTCCTAGGTGGCGCAGCGGTTAAGAATCCGCCTACCAATGCAGAGGTCATGGGTTCGATCCCAGCTCCAGGAAGATCCCACATGCCACGGGGCAAGTAAGCCCGTGTGCCAAAAAAAAAAATAAAAAATAAAAAAAAAAAAATAAAGATCTCTTCTTCAAACCCATGGTCTGACTACAGGCACAAAGGATGGAGAAGTTTTTGGATGGTGGGTGTGGGAGGTGCAAGTCTTCAAGGAGAGACTGGCCCTTGAATTGATTCTGAAAGCTGAGTAGATGGTCCCAGGCAGATAAGATAGAGGGTCAGCCATGAGCAGTGTCCGAAAAGGATGGAGAAAGCTGGGTGGGGGGGGGGGGGGGGGGTTGGGGGAATGCTAGGCAGTTCCACATGGTTGGAATGTAGCTTTTAAGTTTGTTTAAGGCGTTTTGGTCCAAAATGTCCAGCTTAGCTGAGTGGTATAGGTCTAGAGAAAGTTTTGTCCTGGAAAGAGCAAGGCATGGTTCAGGGAAGTATCTCACGTTGAGTCCTGGGCTAGGAGGTCAGACAGACAAGAGAATGCGTCAGAGGACAGCCACTTGCTGGCTTTGTAACCCTGGGAAAATTACGTAACCTTTCTGAGCCTGTTTCCTTATCTGGAAAATGGGATGTAACACCCCCCTCACTGGATTCCACTGAGATAAATTCACGTGGAGCTCCCCTCTCTTTGCCAAGTGCACCCTTGTAGAGGTCTCTGCTCCTTTCTCCTGGGTGGAATCAAGTCATTCACTGGACTCCCCTGCATTCAGACTTTATGAGAAGAGGTCTCGTGGACCAACACGCACAGGAGTCTCATCCTTCTTTAATTCTCGACTTTCATTTCATCAAAGTGAAAGCCCTTTCTAACTCAGGATTTGAAATTGCCATCATTTGAAATTTCTCATATGCAGTTCTTATATTTGAATATTTACTGTATGCAGGGACTGTTTTCTGTAAATAGCTTTAAAAAATAAGACTTTAAAATTGAAAACGAAGTAATTGACGTCTGTTTCATTTCCTACCCTATAAAAAGAGTGAGGTTGGTAATGCAGAAACCCTGTCCGTAAACATCTACAGGAAATCCCCTCTGTACACACGTGGCTTGGCCATGAGTGGACTGTGCCATTTTCCTTCCTCTCCCATCAACAGTAGAGTGGACAGTCCTTACCCACTGGGTACTGCAGGGACTGCACTTCTTTATACCTTGACGATCTGGGGTAGTTTGGCTTTGTTTTTAAATTTTAAGTCAATCATCAGAGACATTTGGGGTGGCACCTGCTCTGTGCCAGGCACAAAAGGAACAGAGCCAGGGTGTTTACGAGAATGGGTAAGGCCATTCCCTCCTGCAGGGAGTCGAAGACACCGTTATAAGTAGGTCTGCTTCCGGTTCACAGTGTCCAGCCTCAGCTGGGGACCTCAGGTCATCCCAGAGTGTCCCTCCTTGCCTAAGAGCCTGAGGATAGCCATCCTTGTTGGCCTCCCCAGATGACATAAGTTGGACTTGTTTACAGTTTCTAGTGCACTCGTCAAGGGCGCTGCTTCTGACTTTGGCACTCAAGGTCCTCCTTGATGGGGCCTCTGGTGCTTCTCAGCTTTGCCCTACATCCCTTCCGCATCTCATCTGTCATCCTGTGGCCACACAAACCTGCCCTTTCCCGAACGGGTCATTCTCTGTTGCCTCCATGCCTTGACACAGTGTGACTCCATGCCTAGAACACGGTTCCTACCCTTCCCTTCCATTCAGTTTTCCCAGGCTAGCTACTCCTCATCCTTCAGGACCCATCGTCCATCACCTTCTCTGAGAATCTCTCTCTGATCCCAGTGGGGGCAGCTGCCCCTCCCCTGTGCCCCCGGAGCTCTGCACACACAATCTCCTGCGAACCTCTTGGTAGGTCATGTGTAAGAATTGCCACTCCGTGCATCTGACCCCTGTGCTAGACTCAGAGAAACGTGAGGACAGATAGATTATCTTGTATTTCTAGGGCCTCATGAGGTCTAGATTACGGTAGGCACCCAGGGAGTGCCTCTTGAATGGGTGCTTGGTGGATGGGAGCTTGCTAAATGGAAGACTAGATTTTGAGTGACATACACACAGAAAAACTAATAGAACTCAGATGAGTTCACTTGCCCTGCAGTATCCACACACAAAAAAAAGTGCGATTCATTTTCAAAGTCACTACCTAGAACTTCACCATGAAATCTAAAGAGAAGAAGGATTGAATGCATTGAGGAAACAAAAGAAACATGGCATGGGGCCTCCAGATCGCTCTCGTGTGCAAAATACCCACTTAAAATACTCAGACTTCCCAATGTCAAATTTTTATTCTAATACTACTACTTCTAGTTGCTATGAATCAATATTTAATTTTTACTCTAAGTGCCATTATGCCCTTCTCATTATTTTGGAAATGTGTTCTTTCAGATCTCGAGGACACATTTCTTAATGGGTGACTATGTTTGTATATCTTCTTTGGCCAGCTTTTTCTGATGCTTGGATACACAAACTTTTTTCAAGCATATGTTTAAGGCAACTTTAATACATCTTATTATCCTGTATCCCAGCCAAAAGGTATTTTCTTTGTGTTTCCTCTTACTCTTTATCCACCTCTATGCATAATTCCTACATAAATGTAATCAGTATACACACGATTCCTTAATGTTATTTGGTAAACACTTTTGTGTGTTTCTACATAGTTATCATATTAGCCATTTATCAGCCTCTGCAAGTATTCCAGGGTGTGGCTAATCTAATCATTTCTCTCAATGTCAAGCACTGAAGTCATGCTCAAGTTGTTGCTGTCATTAATACCATTCCTCTAAATGCCCTACCGTGTCCTGCTTTCAGTGGTGTTCTCTGCAGGGCTGAGCTATGGAGACCATGTGGTAAGAAAAACAAATGGGCTTCAGATTCAGAGAAATGTGGGTTCGGATCCTCATCCCCTTACAACCCATAACAGCCTTGAACAAGCTGTTTAAATTCTCTGAACCCCACTCTCTTCATCTGAAAATCAGGAAGAATAATGTCTCACAGGTTGACACAAATGGCATTTTATGAGCTCAGATGAGTCACAAAGTAAAGCAGCCTGGCACACAGAAGCCACGTCACAAAGACTAGTCCCCTCCCGTGCTGTCGAGAGCAGCGGATCAGGGCTCCAATTTCACTTTTGCCACTTTCTTCTTGTGTGACATGGATCAACTGCCTTGATTTCTCGGAGCCCCAGTTTTCTCACGTGTCGGTGATTATGTACGTTGTGAAACACTAGAACTGCCTCGCAGTCCAGGTTTAAAACGATCACGCATGTGAAGAGCACATGTAACGCGAAATGATTACACCAGGAAGCCAAGTAAGTTTCCATTCCGTTTATCAGCTCCTATACATTGGTCGTGGCCTTGAATTCTGCACTGAGGTTCTGAAGCCAGAGGACAGACCAGAGAAAAAGAGACGTGATTTCTGAATGACATCTGCCAAGGAGGGTGGCAGGAGGGAGTCTGAGGCACGTGCCATCTACTTGCAGCCTCCTTTCCAATACAAATGTTATGGCAAATGTATAATCATTGCTGCTGGGTGTTTTCCATACTCTTTATAACATTTTGCTGTGTTGTGATAGTTGAATAAATCCATCCCTTCAAAAAAGCAGTATCCTCCACGAGGCATGAAAGCATTGAGTTGTCACAGTGATGTTTTTTCTTCCTGTACCTTTCATTTCCCAAACGAATGAAGATTTTTGTTGCTGTGATTGTTACGCTCTAAAGAACATCGGTCCCTGCATGTAGCTTCTACTGATAGCAAAAGAGTATCGTCCAATGCCTGGAAGGTCTGGGCAGTTTGCTTTGGAAAATGACCCTCAAGAGAATGACATGAAGTGGCCTCTTGGAGAGTGACTGCGGCTAGAGTCAGCTTTGGGCATCCTGCCGAGGTTTTCTGTTTTGTTCTGTTTTTTTATTTTTGTGAGGCTTGACTGCCAGCCGGGATATTTTCCTTGGTTTTACGACACAAGAAAGGATGACGATCCAACCCCCTTTCCCATCTAAATGCCAAGCGAAGCCTGAGGATGGAACAGGATCCTTGCTCAGAGACTGAGATGAACCAGAGTTACGGGTGGTCACCATAGCTTTGGGCTGACACGCAAGCAGACCAGCAGCACATTCTTACTAAGCACTGAAGTTGGTGCTGGAGGGGGAGAAGGACCCTTCCCAGCAGATCTCCTGGGCTTCCCAGAGGGCCTACATGGCATGAACCCTCAAAAGCCTTTCAGCCTAAAGTGTGCTCTTCACGCTGTGCTCCTTGGATCACTGCAGATTTGCCAACTGTTTGTTACCAGTGTGTGATAAGTCCAGAAAACAAGAATTAAAAACTGTAAGACCACTATAACAATCAGACATTGTTAGGACATCCAAGTTCATGCAGCGGACTCAACCCCCTGACCGGGCTATAGGGCAGTTCAATTGTTATTCAGCTAGTGTGGTACCTGGCCACCCATCAAGGGTTGGGAGCACATGTGACCCACAGCTGGACGAGCACTGGCTTAGAGCACTGGACATGAATTGGACTCAGAGGCCATTTAGGACCACCATTGACCATCATAATACCATTAGGTAGCCAGGAACTTCTCTGTGTCTCAGTGCAAGGATGAGATAGGAATTATTACCCACATCTTACAGATAAAAATCAGACAGTGCCAAAGGTTGAAAAGCTGGCCCTGACAGCAGTGCTTCCCAGTGCCCGCCTCTTCCCCAAGCTCAGTGCACACTCCACTCTTGGTGAGGACAGACTCCTTGGTCTGGACCAGGGGGGAGAGACCGTGCTTTAAGAGTGAGGGATTTGGCCTCTGAAACAAAGCTGTCACATCTTATTCTGACTTTTTCACTCTTCCCCCTCCTCCTCCTTGGAGAAAGTCTCCATCAGAGGAGGCAGAAAAAGCCTTTCTGAGCCATGGGAACACTGCACACAGAATGATTAAAACTTGGAACACCCGAAGGGCACTTTTAATTGCGTTTGGAGATGGAAAAGTAGTACACGTGACCGCATGATAAGGGAATTAAAGCAGTTAACTCTTAAAGAAGGAAAATAACAAAGAGACAGTAAATAACATAGAGACAACACAGTGTCCAGAAAACAGTGATTTATAAAGTCAAGCCAAAGGACATGGCTACCAGAACATTAAAAGTAAAAAAGATATGTACACACACACACGCACACAGACACACACACACAAACAAAAAGAGTATTTTTACATTGCAGTCCTAACTGAAAACAATTTCAGAGCTACGCATGCTTCTAAAATTCTTGGCCCTAAAGGTAAAAATAGGGCTGGGATTAAAGAAAGTAATTTCGCAGTCTTGGCACTAGAAAAAGAGAAGGAAATTGTGGTTTAACAAGACACTGAAAATCAGAGGAGATGGGAAGGTGGAAGATGGCAGGCTGGGGGGAGATGGCTGAGGGATTGCAAAGGGAAGTGCAGGACGGAGCCCAGAATTAATGGTCCTGAGAAACAGCCTTCGTAAGTGTCTAGAATGGGTAAAAAAGAAAAAATGTCAGGAAAATTCAGGGCAAGGAGCAAGAGGAGAGCTGTTTGAATTTATTTTAGCTTAAGGGCACAGGCAGGAAAGTAGCCTGAAGGGCGAAAAGGGGATAGTAGGTTTCAGCGTGTAGCAATGAGGCTCAAGACCTTCCTCTGTGCCCGGTCTCTGCTGTTCTCCTTGCCCGGGCACCACCTCCATGCCCACAGAAAACTCATATTCCTTAGTGATAGCAACTGTTATTAGATTGCATGACCTTATCATGTCCCCAGCAGAGTTCAAGGAGCAGAGTAGATAGACAAGAAACAAACATGTGAAGGGAGGAAGATGAGGTCAAACTCTCCAGTCCTGATTTTCATAAATCAGCTTGGGAATGGCTGGAACTGGGTACCATAATTAAAAGAAAACAAGTGAATTTTAAAATGTCCACCATGCCCCTCCCAAAGATGGGAGGGCAGTGAACTGAGATTGTTGAGCACCTACTACGGACAACACACAAATGTGGTTTTATCTAATCCTCACGACTGGTTTGGGAGGTAGGTGTTCATGGCCTCATGTTACAGAGGAAGAAACTGAGATGCATCGCTCAGAACCAGATGAGGGTCTGGGCCTCATCTAAGGTCATTCAGTGGGTAAACCACCAGGCTGGATGGGATCCCTTGTTCACCTGGTACCCTGCCCAGTGTCGTGCTGCAGAAATGTTACCTCCTAACAAGAGCTGGGTTGAAGATTAGGTCAGTCATTTCCACTGGGATGACCAGGCCGTTTTGCCAAATTGTCAGCAGACAATTGTCAACAGATGGCATGGATGCAGAACACAGAGCACTGAAGCACGGGGAGGCCACTGGCTTGCAAGGCCTTATGGAATCTGACCTCCCCAGCTTCATCTCATAGCAGGCTTCAGTGCCCTGGCTTGATTTTGCTTTCCAACCTATTAAGTTCCTCTCCAATGCCTCTCTACTTGCTCTATCAGATCACTTATCCAGCTATGGAAATTTGGGCAATTCTCTATCCCTTCCATGCCTCAATTTCCTCATCAACAAAATGGGATAATTATAGTCCCTTACCTCAGTGAGTCATTGAAAGGCTTAAATGAAATGGTACTGGTGCTTAGAATAAAGCCTAGGACATAGTAAGTCCTCAATAAATATCATCATTACCATTGGCTTGGTCATCACGCCCACTACCTAGGATACTCTGGCCCCTTTTTTTTTATCTTTGTTGCAGTATAATTGCTTTACAATGTTGTGTTAGTTTCTGCTGTACAACAAAGTGAGTCAGCTATATGTATACATATGTCCCCATATCCCCTCCCTCTTGAGCCTCCCTCCCACCCTCTCTATCCCACCCCTCTAGGTCGTCACCAAGCATCAAGCTGATCTCCCTGTGTTATGCAGCAGCTTCCCACCAGCTATCTATTTTACATTTGGTAGTGTGTATATGTCAATGCTACTCTCTCACTTCATCCCAGCTTCCCTTTCCCCCGCCATGTCCTCAAGTCTGTTCTCTACATCTGCATCTCTATTCCTGCCCTGTTGTTAGGTCCATCAGTACCATTTTTCTAGATTCCAAGCTGCTCAACATCACTCATTATTAGAGAAATACAAATCAAAACCACAATGAGGTATCACCTCACACCGATCAGAATAGCCATCATCAAAAAATGTAGAAACAATAAATGCTGGAGAGGGTGTAGAGAAAAGGGAACCCTCCTGCACTGTTGGTGGGAATGTAAGTTGATACAGCCGCTAAGGAACACAGTATGGAGGTTCCTTAAAAAATTAAAAATAGAACTACCGTATAACCCAGCAATCCCACTACTGGGCATATACCCAGAGAAAACCATAATCCAAAAAGAAACATGTACCACAATATTCATTGCAGCACTATTTCCAATAGCCAGGACATGGAAGCAACCCAAATGTCCACTGACAGAAGAATGGATAAAGAAGATGTGGCACATATATACAATGGAATATTACTCAGCCATAAGAAGAAACGAAATTGAGTTATTTGTAGTGAGGTGGATGGCCACATTTTTACAAGGTTACCTCCCTATTAGTCAGGTCTCAGGACACGTCAGCTCCTCCAAGGGGTCTCACCTGATCAGCCAACTTAAAGTGGCCTCCTCACCCCAGTTATTTTCTGTGGCCTCTTTACCTTGTAGCATTTTTCACCAATTGAATTGTCTGCACAATCATCAGTTTTATCCTTCCATTTTTGCCCTGTCTCTCTTGCCTGTCACTGGAATGTAGCTATTTCAAAAGTGGGCATCTGTCTCTTCTTCCTTGAATAGAGAGCCAGTAATTTTAAGTCTACTCAACTCGAGATGTGCTCCTTGATAAGCTGGAAGTTTTAAAGAGCAAACCATTTATAAAATCCCAAATCCAAGTGTTGCTTTGGAATATGGAGGACACTTGTGTGAAGGCTGTTAACCGTCCTTGACACCATAGACTGAGCACCTGTAGCACTTTCCTCTGATGATCTGATGTTCTTATTTGCAATTATAAACAACCCTGTCATTGAAGGTAGGGCAGGAATGTCATTTATTTTATTTGATAAGTGGTCCTCATCTATAAAACGATGGAGGTAAGCATGACTTCTAAGGACTTCTACTCAAGCATTCTAAAAAGAAGGACTACAAAATAGAAATATTAACAAACACCACAAGTAAAGTATTAATAACTCTAGATGCTAGAAATGAGGAAATTAACTCAAGAGGTTCAAGGCTGACCCAAGTCTATCTGCCTGTTAGTCTAGGATGGCTTCTGGTTTTCTTTTTTGTCTTGGTCCTCCATTTGCAGGACTAGTTCACATCCATTCAATTCACAAATGTTTACTGAGCACCTACTGTTTACCTGGGTCTCATCTGGTCCCATTCCATCTACAAACATTTCCTGAGCACTCACTGTATGATTGGGTCTACTCTGGTCCCATTCAGTCTACAAATATTTACTGAGCACCTATGTTATGCCTGGGTCTACTCTGGTCTCTAGCCAGCAGATTCCCTATTTGATACTAAATTTTTCTGTACATGAGAATCTCATATATGTTTCTTCTGATTTCTTTAAAACTTTTCCTAGGCCAATCATAGTATAAGACTGGAAGTCTACCTGAGAAGGCAGCTAATTTCTCCCTCTTGCTTATTTTCCAAACTTTGTGAAATAATATATGGAAGAAGTGACCCCTTTCCAGTTCAATACTGCCATAGCTCATCATGGAAACTTTTGACATGAGAGCAGAACTCAATTCTAGAAACTTCACAATGTGGCTTTTATAGAAAAAGTATCTGTAGTCTTAGGAATTGATCAAAGAAGTTGTTTTTCTTCCTTCCTTTGTCGATGTCCCTCTTGGGTTCTGCCTATGCTTTACCTACGGAAGGAATCTGTGGCCATCTATTCATACTCTTGAACAGCTTTACCATGAGGGGGAAACTTAAGTGGAAAAAAATCAAGGTTTTCTTGACGTTAATTAACAGAATTTACAAACATACGCAAAATGGAAGCAACCCTACCATTTACCCGTAACTTCTGAGCTTTGGGACTCGTAGTATCTCACTAACAGATGGGAGATAGGAAGGACAAGTGCTTGCTTTGGAGAGATGTGAACTGCAGCCTTGCCATTGAACAGGGCCCATGCCGTGGCAGTGGGCCTTGGCCTGTGGCAATTCCCTCAACACCAGTTGTGTTGCATTGGTTAACACTGGCTTGCAGAGCAGAAACAGTTCCCCTTCTGTAAAATGGGATGGATGTGGGGATAACACCTTCAAAATTTAAAGAATGTGTGAGGCCATTTATACTGAAATGCTTTGTAAGCTGTACGGTTCTTTTGCAAGACAGGTACCCCTCACTCACCATCCAAACCTTCAATGTCCAAACTCTTGTTATCCTAATTCAGGATTCAATGAGGTTTTAAAAAAAAGTTTAAATAAATTTTTCCTTATCCAATTCAAGCTCCTTGCTCTCTAGAACTCGGGAACCAAACTGATTCATGTAGTTCAGAATCCCCATTATTCCAGCTCATTCTCTGAATTCCCACACTCCAAATCTGGAAACCAGGTAGGTTTGGACAGCGAGGAATAGTTGAATTAATGGCCACAGTTATTCTCACTATCGAGTACAGTCTAATTTACGCAGAAGAAAGTAATTTGGGGTTGAATTGTGTGAAATTGCTATTTTTGCAGGTCAGACATGCTTAAATATTGGTTATTTCGTATGGTTCATTCTAATCTTTAGGGACAGGGACCCCCGTATCCAAGATAGACAATCACTTGCCTCCATGATTTTTCCATTTTCCACCATCATCATCCAATTCCTCTTTAGCATCATAATAGCAAACATAACAGCCGTTTATTGCCTGGTGAGCCTGTGCAAGGCACTGCAAGTCATTTAATTAACCCTCATTACCTCATTAAAAACTTTATGATTTGTATTTTGAATAGATAACTTATTCATATATTGCAAAATTCAAAAAATGTAAAAATCTTTAAAATATATTCCCTTTACACCTAGTTTCAACCTCTCTGTTCTCCACCCTAGAGGCAGCCAGCATTACCAGTTTCTTGCATTTTCCTCCTGGGATATTCTATGCACGTACTATAAGTGTATACTTTAAACACAGAGACACACACACACGTGTGTGCAAATGCTAATATAGTATTCATACGGTTCAAAGTGTGGAGCGGTGACACTCTTTAGAAAAGCAGCAGAGATATGTGATAAAGAGGTAGATCACTCTAGAGATATGTCATAATTTTTGAGTGCTTTTTGATGGACATTTAGGTTGTTTCTAATCTTTTTCTGTCATTAACAATGATGTGCAAATATCTTCTCATATTTGATTTTACACAGGAGTAACTAAAAGACTAAATTCGTAAGAGGAATTCCTGGAAGTAAAATTGCCAGGTCCAAAGATACATACATTGTAATTTTGATAGATATTGCAAGCTATTCAACACAGAGGTTGTACCAAGTTTCCATTTCCCCAGCAACACATAAAATGACTATTTTCCACACTTCTCAACAACTTGAGGTTATCAAATTTTTCTATTTTCCAATATTATAGGTGAAAAAATGGTATCTCATTTTCATTGTAATATGCCTTTCTCTTATTACAAGAGAGATTTATTGTCTACTCATATACTTAAGAGTCATTTGTATTTCCTTGTTTGTGAATTATTTGCTCATATAATTTACCCATTTTTCTTTTGGCTTGTTCTTTTTTTATATTTGAAAGAAGCACACACGTTGTTGTGATATATAGTTTGTGGGGGTTTTTTTTATGAACTTTCTATAAGTTGTTTTATCCTTGATTTGGTTGGGGTTTTTTTGTTTGCTTACTTGTGGGGAGGTTGTGTGTGTGTGTGTGGGTGGGTGGGTGTGTGGGTGTATGTGTGTGAGTGTGAAGTGGGGTAGTATTTCCCCGATGTCTTCTGTTTTCTGTTCTGTATTTAATATTAGCCCTCTTTGAGCTAATAATAATAAAATATATTCTTCTATGCTCTCTAACACTACTTTTAAAATCTGGGGGACTTTTTACGTTTAAATAATTGTTCCACATGGAATTTGCAGGGCTAAAATGTGAGGTCCCCATTCAATTACTCAGTTGTCCAAACACACTTTGTTGATTAATGCCTGTTGTTTCCACCAATTTGAAACACTGATTTAGCATATTCTACTTTGCCCTATTTGAGTCCATTTCTGGACTCCAGTTCCTGTCCTGTTAACTTGTCTTTATATTCTTTATCCAGCACCACACTTTAAAAATTACTTTTGCTTTACAAGATACTTTAGCATCTAGTAGAATTAAGATAGCATCATCATTCTTCTTTATGGAAGTCTTAAATTTATCTTTCCATCTAAACTTTAGAATTAGATTATCTAATTTAAAAATCAATTTACTGGTATGCTATTGGAATCCTACTAAATTTACTAATTAACTTTGGAGGAATTGCTATCATTAGTGATCTCTGGTCTTTCTGTTCATAATTTCAGACAGCCTTTCCAATATTAGGGTCCTTCTTGTGTCCCTTGGTGATGTTTTGAGGTTTTTCTTTGTATGGATATATTGTATGTCCTTGTGTATGTGCGTTTTGTATTAGGTACATATATATATATATTTTCCAAGTCTTGATAACTTTGCACCTACATCTGTTTTTTGTCCATTATCAAAAATATGATCTTTTCTTTCATTTTATCGTTGAATTGGTTTAGTTGTATTTATAAAAGTTATTGATTTCTATATATTAATTTTATTCCCAGACATCACATAGAATCTTCTTAATATTTACAACAGCTTTTTTTCTTTTTTTTTTTTTTTTCGGTTTATACTCTTGGGTGTTCCAGCTAAGTTACATCATTTGCAAAAGATGACAATTTTACGAAGTCTTTTCCAATTTTTATATTTTCTTTCTTTTTTTTCTCATTATATTAGTGAATACCATCAGAAAAGTGTTAAATAACAGTGAGGATAATTAACATCCTATCTTGTGTCTGACTTTAATGGGAAGGCTTCTAGATTTTTTCATTAAGCAGGATGATGGCTTGTGATTTGAGATAGACATATTTCTCATGTTAATATCTATCTATTCTTATTTTATTAGGAGCTATTTAAAGGGAAAAAATGGATATTGAATTTTATCCAATGTATTTATGGTGTCCAAGGAAATGGTATTATTTTCCTCTTTTTATTATTATGATTAGGTGCATTAATAAAAATAATTAGTGCTTATTTAGTGAATTACTACCCAAAACAGTATTCTAAGTTCTTTATGTGTATCAACTCATTTCACCCTTACCCAATCTGGAACTCAGAATTATTAGTATTTTCACCCTGGAGTTAAAAAATCTCACATTCACAGAGGATGAGTACCTTTAAAAAGATCAGACAACCAGTGAGTGGCAATAATCAGCTAAGGACTCAGGCTGATTCCTTGCATGTAAATGCTATGCAAAAGTTTTATCTTGATAGGTTTCCTAGTAAATCATCATTTCATTCTTGAGACAAACCCCATTTGTTCAATATGTATCTTCCTTTTATTGGGTCACAGATTCCATTTGTTAATATTCATTATTTATTTATAATTTCTGCATCAGGCTTTAAAAAATTCAGCTCTTTTTTATGATGTTTTTGTCAATGCTGAGTCTTATTGGTATCCTGACCTCATGAATGTTCTGGAAATATTTCTCTTTTTTCTTTTTCCAGGATAATTTAAATGTGCCTTTTAAAGGTATTGCAGAAGCCCCCTATGAAACAACTTTGGCCTAATTTCCCCATGAAACCATATGGCTTGGGGCTTGGTTTTTTGTTTTTTTGGAGTGGGGCTTTCTCATAAATTTTAAAATTTATTCTAGGTATTTGGCTAACATATGGGAATAATACACATTGAATGAATAAAACTTATGAATGTAAAATTACAACCACAATAAGGTCTAGAAAAGAAAAGAAGAGGTCAAGTCACAAGAGAGAAAGTAAAAGTCGTGGAGGTTGGAGATGGAAGGGGTGGTGGAGGGGAAACTCTCCCCAAATGAATAAAGACCCTGTGTGGGGAGGGAGCTCTTATACATTTAAGGGACTAAAACAAGTTTAATGTGGCTGGAACTCAAATAGCAAGATGGGGAGCGTGGCTCAACCTGAGGCTGGAGACACAAGCTGGGCCCCTATAATGTTAAAAACTTTACCATAAATCAGTGCAAGGCTGTTGAAGGTGAAGAACTCAGTGAATTGGGTGTTAGTACATTTTGGTGATTAGGTTGGATAAGAAGTGTGAGGGAGAAGGAGGTATCGACCGTCTGTCTAGTTTTCAGAACAGGCTGGTTGCCGGTTCCCTTCACTGAATAGGGGTTCGAAGAGTTTGTGTAGGGTGGTAGGGGGAAAGGATTGGGTGTGGGGAGACACTGAGCTGTTTTGTTGTTTGTATGTTTGTTTTTTAATTTGTTGGGTTGGAAGGCATTTGAGACATGTAGATTGTCAAAAGGTGATGGAATATAAGCTGTGAGTCTTCTGAATATCTGACTACCTGGTAATTAAAACCTTGAAGATCATTGCGAAGGATGAAGCCCGGGAAGAAAGAAGAAAGAGGGAAGACAAGATATTAATTCTTGGATGGTTCCATCAGTTGAGCATTTGATCTGTTTTGCTACCCATTTAGATTCCTCTCCAGGGATTCTGTGAATTCTAGAAGGAAGAATGTGGAGAGCTTCTAAAAGAACATCCCTGAATTGGGGCCTTCAGGGAATCCATAGGTGTCTCTCCTTAAGGAGGTATTTGGTGTCCCAGGTCAGGTCTAAAGTAATGTGACTGCCTTCTAGTTTTTCTGTTGTGCTGCTTTAGAATCTCTGAGCAAATATTTTTTAATGTTTTTAATAACGCAGTGCTTTGTAATTCGGTACATGCACCCAAAGATCCTCTTGAAAGATGACGTATAGGTTTTTTGGTTTTGTTTTGTAAATTTGATTTTATTTTTTAAATTTATATATTTATTTATCTATTTATTTATTGGCTGCGTTGGGTCTTCATTGCTGCACATGGGCTTTCTCTAGCTGTGGTGAGCAGGGGCTACTCTTCGTTACAGTGCACGGGTTTCTCATCGTGGTGGCTTCTCTTATTGCAGAGCACGGGCTTTAGGCGTGCAGGCTTCAATAGTTGTAGCATGTGGGCTCAGTAATTGTGGCTCATGAACTTAGTTGCTCTGTGGCATGTGGGATCTTCCCAGAGCAGGGCTCAAACCCGTGTGCCCTGCATTGACAGGCAGATTCTTAACCACTGTGCCACCTGGGAAGTCCTGATATATAGGTTTTTATTATAAAAATGTTCTAATGTTCAGAGGCCCACACAGAAGCCAATGCCTGGAATCCTGAGGGATATTTGTCTGCTTATGAAAATTCTGAAAATTCTTTACGGAAATGAAGTGTTTCCACAGTTTTAATATGACTCTCTGGAATAATCTCTGGATATGATCATATTAACACACAGAGTTACTTTTAAAAAATCTATTTAATAAAGGTTAATTTTGGTTTTCTGGATGTAGAGTTTTCTAGAAAACTCTAGAATCTGCCTTCCCCCAAATCTGAGTCTAAGGAATGTTCTTATGTTATTTCTTCTTTCTTAAAAATATTTGGTACACTTACTTCTACATTAAGCATAACTATAAATTGGTAAGGAGACTGTCTCATTTAAATGAAAGTAGTTATAACCATGTTTTCTATAACTTTATTTACATGCAGTTAATTCAACTTTTAACTACATATGTTCACTTAGGTTTTCCTTATTAGAGGTCTTTCACCCCTCTGAAAACTATTATTTCCTTATTAATTTCCCAGCGGCTTTAGGCAATTTCTAGCTGTGGAAATGACTTTGTGAATAAACAGTCTTTATTGTCTATGGTTTTATGATAGATAAAAATACCTTTGATATGCTTAAAATGCTGATTATTAGATGAAGTCAAAGGAATAGCCATTAACTTTGATAACACACAAAACAATCTCTTATTCCCACTATATTCCAAAGCCTGGGGAATAAAAATGAAGATGTGTTGCTGGTAATGACCAAATATCCTGAGCACTTAGCATGTGCTGGGCATTCACTGACTCTTCTAGTAGATGTTTCAGGATGCCTGCTATGTGTCAGGCATGGTGCTGGGTACTAGAATTCCATGCACAAGCAGGGAGAGTTGCATTCATGCTGTCATATGCTTATGATGGGGTGGAGAGACATTTCGTAAATAATCTCGCACAAATGTGTGTGTATTTCTCTTTTTTATTGGAGTATAGTTGATTTACAAGGTTGTGTTAATTTCTGCTGTACAGCAAAATGATTCAGCTATACACATATATAGACATTCTTTTTTGTATTCTTTCCCATTATGGTTTATCCCAGGATGTTGAATATAGTTCCCTGTGCTATACACTAGGACCTTGTTATTTATCTATTTTACATATAGCAGTTTGTATCTCCTAACCCCAAACTCCCAACCCATCCCTTCCCCACCCCCTCTCCCCCTTGGCAACCACAAGTCTGTTCTCTGTGTCTGGGAGTCTGTTTCTGTTTCATAGATAAGTTCATTTGTGTCATATTTTAGATGCCACATATAAGTGATACAATATGGTAATTGTCTTCCTCTGTCTGACTTACTTCACTTAGTATGATCATCTCTAGTTGCATCCATTGCTGCTGTATTATTGCATTCTTTTTTATGGCTGAGTCATATTCCATTTTATATATGTACCTCATCTTCTTTATCCACTCATCTGTCAGTGGACATCAAATGTGTGTGTATTTCCAATTAAGTCAATTCCACCTTGGGATAGAACAAAATCTTATGAGGGAACATAATAAAGTAAACTCACCTCTCTAGGAGACATCTCAGAAGGCTTCCCTGAGAAGGTGATGCTTGGACCAAGTTTTAATGATGAGTTGGTTTTAAATAGTGGGTAGCAGAGGAAGAGCTTTATAGACTCAGGGATCAATCTTGACTAAGACTGCAGCAGGAAGAGGAAGGAGGCTAATGGCTGGAGGGAGGAGTTAGTTGCAGGCTGATATGAGCTTACACTGGGGAAGTGGGGAAGAGGAGGCAGGAAGTGGTTGGTGGCTGATGACAGAGAGCCTATAGGCCATGTTTCAGAAGGCGTGATGCTAAAGGAGGAGACCATAATCTAAGCAACTGCTTATGCATCAAGAGAGTTGTAGTAAAACTATATACCAACTATTCTGTGGGCTCAGAGCAGAGAACCATTCTGTTGGAGGATCAGAGAAAGCTTCCTGGTAGAGGGACATTGAAACAGATATTTGAAAATGAATAGCAGTTTGGCAGTCAAGAAAGGAGGGAATGCTACTGTCTTACTTCATCTCAGCATAGACATATATATGCTACCAACTGTAAAATATATAGCCAGTGGGAAGTTGCTGTATAACAAAGGGAGTTCAACTCGAGGATGGATGATGCCTTAGAGGACTGGGACAGGGAGGGTGGGGGGGAGTCGAGGGAGGGAGGGAATATGGGGATATGTGTATAAATACAGATGATTGAACTTGGTATACCTCAAAAACTGGTACAAGAGTGTAATGCAATTATATTCCAATTAAAAAAAAAAGAAAGAAAGGAGGGAATGGAATTCCAGGCAGAGGAAACGGAATATGCAAAGTCCTGGTGCTGTGGTCTGAATATATATGTACCCCTCACCGGCAAATTTGTATGTTGAATCCCCCAAAGGTAATGGTATTAGGAGATGGGGCAAGTCATGAGGGTGGACCCCTCATGAATGGGATTAGTGCCCTTATATAAAGGGCTCCAGGGAGGTCCCTAGCCCCTTCTGCCATATGAGGACCCTGCAGGAGAAGTCAGCTGTCTGCAGTCCGGAAGGGAGCACTCACCAGACCATGCTGGTGCCCTGGACTTGGACTTCCAGCTTTCAGACTGTGAGAAATAAATGTCTGTCATTTACAAGCCACCCTGTCTGTGACATTTTGTTACAGCAGCCCGAATGGAGAAGATACCTGGAAACATAAAAGAACATGGTGTATTCAGAAGGCATGAAATACTTATGTGTGGTTAGACTGTGTATGTAGTGAGTGTATGTATGTACATGTGTATGCACACGTGCACACGTGCAGGGGCACCAGGATGGAAAGATACATTTAGAAATTCAAGCTGGGTATTAGCAGAGTAACACCACCCGCCATACCAAGGACTTTGGATTATCCCATAGTCACTGAGATCTTTTAATAGGTGAGGGACCCCTTATAAACTCACATTTGTGAGTTTACAATCACATTTCTCTTAACTCCACTGACTATCACAGTAATCGTGTGGGGAGGGGGCTGTTAAACTCCAGACCCTTAGACTATCCCAGACCAATTGAAGCAGAACCTTTGTGGGCACATCCAGGCATCGGTACGTTTTAAAGCTTCCCAGGCAATTCCAGTGTGCAGCCAGACTTGAGAGCTAGTACTTTAGGGAGACACCCTGGCTGCTTGGCAGAGGAGAGAGTCCAGGAAAGAGATCAGGAGGTGTCCAGAGCAGAGGAGGGTGAGGTCTTGATGAAGGTGACACCCAAAAGGAACTGAAAGGAGGGGATGGGCTTCAAAGATATTCAGGCCATTGAATGACAATAATAGTAACAGACATCGAATTAGATGTGACCGGAAGGGTGAGAGAAACTCCCAGTTTCTATTGGTGGTGTCATGGTCCAGAAGTGGGGGCTAAGAGCTTGAGGGTATGGTTAGGAATCCCTGCTCAGCCAATTTACTAGCTGGGGGTAGGGGGTACCTTAGGCAAACCACTTACTCTCTCAGGCCTCAGCTTGCTCAGGTATACAATGGGGATGATGACAGTACCCGAATGAGTTACTTCACATAAAGGGCTTAGAACTCAAGCTGATGTATCAGGTGCCCTTTACTAAATCCTCAGTTCTTTTCTGTGAAGAGCAGCTGAAGCGGAGGCAGGGCATTTGTCAAGAAAGAACTTAAACCCAAGGCCAATGTTAGGAAAGGAAAGTTTCTTCCACTCTCAGGTTCAATGGCTTCACCTATACTCTACTGGCTGTGCAATCTTGGTCAAGGCTCAAAAATAAAAATACCTCTCTGTGCCTCAGTTTCCTCACCTGTGAAATGGAGATCATAAAAATATTTCATTCTCAGGTTCCTCAGAATCACTTGACAAAGAAAAATCCCTCTTTGCCTACCTAGTGCCTGAGAAAGGCTCTTTCTTGCTTTGATGTGGTTCTCCAGAATGCATGGAGGTGTGGAGTGTTGTTTGTCTATATGAATGTGTGAGGGGTGGATATCTGGGGGCTGCCCAAATTTGGCCAATGAAGGAGACTGCCCTGAGGTGGGGTCGGTGCCTTCCACCTCTTGCACCCTCCTTGGCTGAGCCTGTCTTGTGTCTCAGGCTGTTAAGTTGGACAGGACCTTTCTCAGCCAGGTGAACAGAACCTTCCTGTAGAGATCCTGTCCTTGTAACCGTACATTTTTTGTACTTCCGGTTTGCTGTTCATAGTCATTTAAGTCCAGAGAATATTGACAAGAGACATTGGAAGAAATGTTTGTCAAGCTGTGACACAGAGCTCGTTGAGAGTGGTCTGTGACTCTGCTTCTATTGGGTGTTCAAACAGTCAGATGATGAGACTTTCGTGTTTCAGAAACTGTCACCTCTGAAATAGGAGAAATTGTGGTATTTGGGTGAATGGGGGTGACGCAAAGATGGAGAAGAGCAGAAAGCCAGGTTTTAGAACCATCTCTGATGCAGACTGTTTGCAGTCCTGTGGGTATCCTTTGCTTCACAGACGTGCCAAGCAGCAAATAGGAAAGAGGAAAAAACCCTAAGTAGTTAGAGCTGTTGGATGCTAGGGAAGAGAAAATGTTTGGATATTTTTAGGTCATTAGGGGTTTTATTTTAAGAAAAAAAAACTGTTATTAATGAAACCATAATTGAGTGCATTAGCTAAGAGTTGGGAAAATTCTCAATAACATTCAAAGGAATTGGGATAATAAAGACTGGGATTTTTTTAATGCTTTGCACACACTCTTAAGTCAGCCCCATCTGAATACACTGATTAACTCATTGATATAACCAATTAATATTTCTGTTTACTGAGCATCTTTTATGGCTGCAGTCCCACCACTGAAAAGTTCTCCATCACTGCCTCCAAGGAACTGAAACAAGCACCAAAACTGTAATATAAGCTAGTAAAGACAAAGCCAAGTCAGATGGAAGATCTCTTTTCAACAATCCACCTCTAGGACCTGGAAGAGGGTTATAAATAGTTGAGCCTCAGCAAATAGTTGTTGGATGAATGAATGAATGAACAAACTCTACGCAAAAGACATAAAGCAAGAGGAAAAAGAAAACGATTCTGTAAAGAATGAAGCGGGTATTTGCAAACCAGGTATTCTGTAATATCTGGTTCAAGTGTATTATGCCCTCCAAAATATTCCCATTACAAAAATATAAGGAAAAAATAATGGAAATCAAAGAACACACATATACAGGGACTTTTTCATGCATTTCATTTTGGAACTTGTCCAATGGAGTTTATATACAAAATGAACTCATGAAGGCTGTCTCACCCAGCTGACCTAAAAATAATTAGTGGATGTGCAATTTCCATAGTTAAGATTAAAATTTTCCTTAACTCTTTAAAAATGTCATGAAATGTTTTAATGAATACAATGAACAATCACCTATCCATCACACAACTTTTCAAAACCTTAGAGATCTGGCATGTTTTCTTAGTCTTTTTATTTGTGAAATAACCACATTACAGCTGCATTTGAAGACCCCTCCTCAACTCCATTTTACTCTTCCCATCCCCCACCATCCAAAATCTGATGGTTACCATAACTTGCATGATTTGATATTTTATTACATGTATCTGTATCCAGAAAAAAATATATGGCTTTATTTTCTGTTTTTAAACTTAATATAAATGGTGTTCTGTACAGTATACATCCTTTTATAACTTTTTTTCTCAGAAATATGATTTTGAGGTTTATTTATGTGAATACATGTAATTCTTATTGATTTATTTTAACTGCTGTAAAGAGTTGTGTTGTAGGAACAAGTCACAATTCATATATCTGTGTTGTTATTGATGAATATTTGAATAGTTTCCAACTTTATTGCTGTTACAAACTGTGCTACTGTGAATATCTTTGTGCACAAGTTCTCAAGGGCATATATCCAGGAGTAGAATGGCTGGTAAAATGCCGTGTGCATCTCAAGCTTTATTTTCCAAAAGGGTTGTACCAATCAGTCTCCCACCAAGAGCGCGTGACTGTCCCCATCACTCCCATCCTTGTCAACAGTCAGTCGGTACTGGGCTTTTCAGCAATACTATTAACAGGAAATGGTTTCTTGTTATTTTCCTTATCTCAGAGAACTGCAATGGTTCCTTTTTCTTCTA
This sequence comes from Hippopotamus amphibius kiboko, assembly GCF_030028045.1. NCBI lineage: Eukaryota > Metazoa > Chordata > Mammalia > Artiodactyla > Hippopotamidae > Hippopotamus > Hippopotamus amphibius. The sequence continues at coordinate 98,250,648 of NC_080198.1, read as the reverse complement.
CTTCACTGATACCATTTACCAGTGTGATAAAGGAAAATCTCTTGGAAATACAAAATCTTAACTAATTTTCATACGGGAAATATGCCCTCCATTATGCCTGAGAGCTCACTCGCTCATTCATTCAACAAATGTTACCAGTTTGACCGAGAATACAAAGATAGGTAAGACATGCTCCTTGCTACCCAGGAACTCATGGTCTTGAGGAGAAGGCAGACATGTAAAACAAATAAGATGGGATGACAAATGCATTGATAATTTATTATGAGTACAGAAAGAAATTGCAGAGGAGGGGAAGATGGATTCAATTAGGAGCTTAAGCAGGCTTCCTACAGAAAGTGATATCCCAGAAGAATTCAAGATAAATGGCATTGAGTGAATCTGATCTTCTGAAGTAAATATTATCATCCTGTCTCACATGTGGGGAGAGTGAGGTCTAGAGAATTTATCAAATGGGTAAGAAAATAGTAAAGGAAGGAACTGAACCCAGATCTTTGACACTAAAGCTTGAACACACCAAAGGATACCACACCGTTTAAGAAATCCTGATGTCTTGATGGGTACCAAAGTCCTATGGATTCAGATTGGGTAAACTCTGAAAACAGCAAAAAGAGGATGCCTCACACGGATGACAAACCCAGATATTTGGTTTGACTCATACATCATTTGACTTTCCTCTCGGTTTCACCCGCCATTTGCTTTTTGCTACCTGCCAGCAAAAACAGTTGTGATGGTTACAGAAAGGAAGTACTATATCAGTAAGAGTCTGCCGTATTCCTAATTCAGATATGAACTTAAGGCACTGAGGCCATAAGGAGGTAATTTTTCTAACCCTTCCCAGGGGCAGGGCTTCCAGGGCTTTGTAGACTCCTGAGAGAACATGGGTTTTTACTCTGGGTGATACTGCAGGAGTTCAAGAAAGGAAGTACCATGGTCTGAGTTAGTCTGAGCAGGAAGACTGGCTGCTGCGTTGAGATCAGATGGAAGGAAGACAGGGGTGGGAACAAGAGACCAGTCAGGAGGCTGTTACAAAAATCCAGACAAAAGATGACAGGGCCTGGGCCAGGGCAACAACAGTGGAGGTGACCTCTGGTTTTATTTGAAGGGCAAAATCAGCAGTACTCCCTGGTAGACTGCAGGGGGACTTTAAGAGAAAGAGGGGAAACCCTTCCTGTTTTCTTACTCATTCCTCAAAAGATTGCTGAAAGGACAAGTAGAGGTGGTCTTGTTAAGAGTAGACACCTGAGGGACTTCCCTGGTGGCTCAGTGGTTAAGAATCCACCTGTCAATGCAGGGGACATGGGTTCGATCCCTGGTCCAGGAAGATCCCACATCCCGAGGAGCAACTAAGCCCGCTGAGCCTGCGAGCCACAACTACCGAGCCCGTGTGCCACAACTACTGAAGCCCACATGCCTAGAGCCTGTGCTCCACAACAAGAGAAGCCACCACAACGAGAAGCCCACTCACCACAACGAAGAGTAGCCCTTGCTCACCACAACTAGAAAAAGCCCGCACACAGCAATGAAGACCCAATGCAGCCAAAAATAAATAAACAAATAAATCTTAAAAAAAAAAAAAGAGTAGACATCTCATACAGTCACAGGTCCCCTCCTGTAAGGGACACTTGCTTGGCCTCCACCATGAATTTGTCTATAACACTAAACCCCTGAGTTCCCCTAAAAGCTATGGCCTGGGCATTTAGAGGAAAGCAGAAAAAAACTTTGAAAAGGCACTAAGGCTGCAAGATACCCTTGGGAATCGTTTTTTCGTTGGTCCCATGATGTCTAGAAACAGCTCCGAGTTAGGAGAATGGCAGGCATCACGTCCCTGCCTCAGTTCTAGGTCACAACTGAATAAAATTGGTTCCAAGACCCATAAAGACCTTGATACTCTAATACCACTTAATCACATAGGATGCCACACTTCTATTCTCTTCATTTGCTTCCAGGCACAAGTTTGGGGATCTTGCTCTATGCCCTTAATCTTCTAGAAATCCTACTCCTTGCTCTTAATCTCTGTGGCATCACATTTCTGCCACAAGCACACCTTGCTGCGCTCTTTGTGAAGCATAGAGTGTTGGGCTTTGTAGAAATCTAAATAGTGAGTGACTCTTACATTTCCCAAAAGCCTTTCAGCTAATTATTGAAACAGAGGACTTTCGGGCTATAATTTGGAGCCAAGATCCTTTTTCAGGCTTACGCTGACCTTCACTCCCGGAAGGATGCGGAAGCTGCTAAACAAATGGGTGATCATTTCACAAAGATTCCCTGCATCTCACTCACGTGCAGACTGTGTTCCAAGTGTCCGAGGTGCAGATAGGAGTAAAACACAATTCCTGCTTTCGAAGAGCTGACAGTCGAACAGAAGAGACAGATTAATAAACAGTTCGTTACACCTCAGCCCACCTGATCAGTGGCAAGTGTCTGAAGGCTGTACCTAAGCTGAGTCTGACTCGGGGAGAGAGGTGGGAAGATGAGAAAGAACAGAAGGGGGAAAGAAGAACATTTCAGGTGGGGGAAGAAGCCTTGGTACCACCTGGAGGAAGGTGGGCTAAATCAAACGGTGAACTATGGAATGTGGGCTTCTGGTACCCTGAACAGATGGGCTCGGAGATACTCTTCAGCCCCATCCATACCTGTCTTTTCTTCCCTGGATGGGAAGAAAAGGGTGTTCAGAGGATGAAATCTTGCTGACCTTGAGTTTGGGTCAAGAACCAGGAAAGTTAGATGTTTGTAAAATTTGTATTTATTTAAAATGTTTAAAATTGCTTTAAAAAATTTCAAATTTTGTATTAAAAAACATAAACTTTCTAAGTGTTGGGCAGTCTTCTAAGCACTTCACAAAGAGCAATGAATTTAATCCTCATAAAGCCCACTGGCATAAGTAGCATTATTATTCTGAGTTACAGATGAGAAAACTGAGGTAACAAGGTAGAAAATTTACCCAAGTTGAAACTGTTAGAACAAAAGCCTGACAAGGCTCCACACCCAAGCATTCAGGCTCAAGAGTCCATTTTCTTAGCTCCTGCGTTTGGCTGCTGCCTCTGTAGTTAGGGTGCTGTTTGGTGGTGTAGGCAGATCGTGAATAAGAGGGTGAGTTGCAAGCCTCTAGCTTCAGCAGTGGAATCAACTAGAAGCCAGCTGGACCCCAAGGCTGGGTATGCATCTTAAGAGAGAGGTGTGTAAGACATCCCAACATGCGCGGCGGTTCAGAGGGTCTGGGCTGCAGCTGTGGAATTGAGCCATTAGGTTAAAGCAGCCTTTGAAGTCTCATTTGGGTGAATGTATCAGTTTCCTAAGGCTACTGTAACAATTTACCACAAACTTAAAGGATTAAACCAACAGAAATTTATTCTCTTAAAGTTCTAGAAGCCAAAACACTACCAAATGTAAAATAGATGGCTAGAGTGGGAAGCTGCTGCAGAGCACAGGGAGGTCTGTGCTCTGTGATCAATGCTCACAGATCCCTGCTCTGTGAAGACCTAAAGGGGTGGGATAGAGAGGGAGGCTCAAGAGGAAGGGGACATAGGGACATATGTATACATATAGCTGATTCACTTTGTTGTACAACAGAAACTAACACAATACTGTAAAGCAATTATATTCCAATAAAGATGAAAATATTTTTTAAAAAGTATGTAATCAAAGTGTTGGTAGGGCCACGCTCCCTGTGAAGTTTCTAGGAAGTAATCCTGCCTTGTCCCTTCCATCTTCTGGTGGCCTTGGGCATTCCTTGGCTAGTGGCAGCATCACTCCAGCCTCTGCCTCCAACCTTCTGTACCCTTCCTCCCCTTGTGTGTCTCTGTGTCGTCTCCTTTACTCGTAAGAATGGTTGTCATTGGATTTAAGACCCACCCTCAATCCACCTGATATCATCTCAAGATCCTTAGCTTAATTCCATCTGCAAAGACTCCATTTTCAAATAGTTTGCATACACAGGTTCTGGGGGCCAAAACAAAGATATCTTTGGTGGACATTATGTTTGTTTAATTTTATTGAAGTATAGTTGATTCACAATGTTGTGTTAATTTCTGCTGTACACCAAAGTGACTCAGTTATACAGATACTCTTTTTCATATTCTTTTCCATTATGGTTTGTCACAGGATATTGAATATATTTCCCTGTGCTCTACACTAGGACTTTGTTTATCCATCCTATATATAATAGTTGCCTCTGCTAATCCCACACTCCCAATCCTTCCATCTCCTATCCACCTCCCCCTTGGCAACTGCAATTCTGTTCTCCATATCTGTGAGTCTGTTTCTGTTTTGTAGATATGTTGATTTGTATCATATTTTAGATACATATAAGTGATATCCTATGGCATTTTTCTTTCTCTTTATGACTTACTTCACTTAGAATGATAATCTCTAGGTCCATCCCTGTTGCTGCAAATGGCATTATTGCATTCTTTTTTATGGTTGAGTAATATTCCATGGTATATATATACCACATCTTCTTTATCCATTCCTCTCCTGATGGACATTTAGGTTGTTACCATGTCTTGGCTATTGTGAATAGTGCTGCTAGGAACATAGGAGTGTGTGTATATTTTCGAATTCCAGTTTTGTCTGGGTATATGCCAGGAGTGGGATTGCTGGATCATACAGCAGCTCTATTTTTAGTTTTTTGAGACCCTTCTGTACTGTTTTCCATAGTGCCTGCATCAATTTACATCCCCTTGGTGGACATACTTTAACTCATTCCAGTGGATGAGCTTGTTCTGGGAAGGTCTTGAGCAAGGAGGCAAGTAGACCTGGAGCAGAAGAGTAGGGGAGAGCCAATGCTGGGGGCAGAGAACCCCGAGAGGAGACCCAAGAGAAGCCATCTGAGATCGATCAGGAGAGAGACCTAGAAACCAAGGAGAGTATATTATATATAAAAAGGATGGCGTGGGCAGCTGTGTTGAATACCCCTGAGAAGTGTGGAAGTGTGGATTTAGCAGAGGGGTTTTTGGTGACACGGGCTGTTTGGGGATTTTTTTTTTCAGTTGGCAGTGCTGATGGCAAAGGGGGCAGCATAGAGCTGGGATTGCTGGTGGCCAGTGCTGTCACACGATTTGCAAGCTCTTCAGTGACATTCTACACATCAGCAGCCTAGACAAACCCAAATGAGGACACATTCGTATTCTAACCCTCCCCCATCCCTTATAAGAGTGTATTTTACATTAATACTCTCTTATACGATTATATTGTAGTGCAGATAAATGAATGACTTCGTCTATATAAGGTTATTATTTTAGCTGACAATATTTTGACTCTCCATTTCCTTTAAATTAGTTTTGCATTGTAGGGGACCAATTCACATTTTAGAGTTTGTTCAGAAGCTGTTTTAATTGTGCCTTCAAACACAGATATCCATGCTCCCGAAATGTCACAACTCGGCTGCGTTTTTGATAGCAGTGAATGACATTTCTTATACTTTGAATTTCACTAGTACGATTACACTAGTAATTACACTAGTGTCCGTTATGAAATAGCAGGGCATAGAGCTGACCCCAAGTAGAGTTTGGATGTTTCAAAAATTACCTTCTTTTATCTGCTCGTCTAAAATAAGAATGTAACTTTTCTTACAGTTACCAGAGTTCATTTCAATTAAATCTTAATGAGGAAAAATGTGACAAATGGGTCCACAAGCATTACCTCTCAGACCTTTTAATTTTTATAAATTCACTTGCAGAGTTATACTTCCCTGTTGCAATTATTTCATTTGGCTCTTAGAAATTTCCCTCGAATTGCATAGAGCGGGTGCCAGAGGCAATCATGTGCTTCGGGGCCTAACTCTTGTGGTCGTGTTATCCATCTAAATCTATAATCAGAGAAGGGGCATGTTAGAAAGGTGAAAAGTATCATTTGTCACAGCATTCTTGCGTAAAGATGGCTGGGGATTGGGGAATAAGGCAGTAGGGGCAGTTTTTCTTCTCATTAGCTGCTTTATTTGCAACTGCAGGGGCTGTCAGAAGCGTGGACTTAATAACCTTCAGGGTTTTTTGCATTAATATAAAAAAGTTTGCATGAATTTTGCCAAATCATTGTCCCCATGAGGTTATCGGAAATACTTTTGCGGGTGAATACAGAGTAACCCGTCTTTGGGGAGTGCTCAGCTGAATTAAATATATAATTGAAGTGGATTCATCTAGAAGGAGACATTTATGCTGATCATGTACACATTTTGATGATTCTGAACCTTCACTTGAAGTGCCTTTTCAATTCTCCATGGGTAAAAGTTGGAGGGAAAGTACCAGCAGTGCTATTATGATAATAACAGAGTGCAAGGGATGCATTTTGTACTTGGGATTTTATCTAGTTTGTACTTCGAAATCTTTATCTGCTAGGTCGCTGCATGCAGTGGGAGGTATCAGGAGAAAACCTAGAGTTCTCACTTCTGTGAAGAGGACCAGAGACTATCCAGCCTGAAGGGTCACAGACTAACTGGGGAAGGAAGGAAGGAAGGCAGGAAAGGAGGGAGGGAGAGAGGGAGGGAGGGAGGAGGTTGAAAATCCTATTATCCCTTCTTTTGATGTAGCTGTATTGCTTCTTAAAACCTTTTTTCTCCTACTTTAAGCCCTCTCGGTTTTCTTCACCCCTGACACTGGCTGCCTGGCTGCCGTTTCTCAATCTCCTGCCCCAGGGCTCCTGGCATAGTTTTCCTGTCTCTTTTTCTACCTTTTTCCCAGGAGACCTCATCAGTCCCGTGGCTTTCAATGCAACCTCTAACCTGACAACTTCTTAATCTCTGTTTCCTGCCTCCGCCCTCCTTTAAATTCCAGCCCTGTCTATCCAGCTGCCTACCCAAGGTGTCCACTTGGAGCTCTATCAGACACGCCCAACCCCTCTTCTACACAACTGATTCCTCTGCCCACGCCCACATTTGTCTTTTCCACACACCCTCAGCCCAGTGTCATTGACTTTCTCCAACTCTCTTTTTCATCTCACAGCCCCCATCCATCCTATCGGGAAATCCTGCTGGTTCATCTTGAATCTGATGACTCTTCACCTCTCCTGCAGCCAATCCAATTGCTTTCCCTTTTTCTACTCAGTCTATTCTCTCCCCAGCAGACAGATTCATTGTTTTAAGCTTAAACTGAATAATATTGCAGCACCTCTGCTCAAAACTCTCCAATGTTTCTCCATCTCAGAATGAAATCCAAAGTCCTTAACTTGGCCCATGAGGTCCTATACAGTCCACAATCCAGCCACCCCCACCATCCTTCCCCACCCGTCTTCTCCTCCATCCCTCCAGCCACCAGCCTTGAGCACCAAGCATGCTCCCACAGGCCTTTGGACTTGCAGTCCCCACTTCCTTTACTGCTTTTCCCCTAGGTGTTGATAGAGTTCTCTTTTTTCCCATGTTTTCTTTAATTACCCCATTAAAGAAGTCCTTTCTGACCCCCTGTCAAAAGCAGCAAGCACACACCTACACACATACATGGAACCATCTTCCGATGAGCTTCTGTTTTTCCTACGTAAAGCTTAACATTTCCTAACCTGTTAAATATGTGTTTGTTTACTGTTTATCTCTCTTCATTAGACTATAAGACCTATGAGAGCGGGAATTTAATTTTTGTGCACTATCGTGTCTCCAAAGTCTAGCACAATATCTGGTATACACTGGGTGCTGTCATTATTAGGAGAGAAAGAGAAAGAACGATTGAGAAAGAAAAGGGGAAAAAAATTCCTGAAAATTGCCTAAATTTCAGTAACAAGGATAGAGCACGGGAAAGACTGCTCTTCTGAAACTTCGACCTTTGATTGTAATGTCCAAAAGGAAGGTTTCCCTTTGCATTTACAGTAAGATCCAACCATCTTTGAATGGCTTATAAAGTTTACCATGACCTGGCCGCTGCCCCTCTCACCCTCTCTCATTCTACTGCAGCCCCTCCAGCCTTCATCAAATAAACCAGAGCCTTTCCTCCCTCCAGCCTACTTGGAAGAATCTTGTCCCAAATCATGACCTGGTTGAATCTTCCAATGTCATCTCTGAAAGACCTTCACTGACCTTGCTATTCCCTTCTCAAGCCATTTGCCATCACATAACACTGTTTTATTACCTTCATGACATTTATCCACATCCAAAATGTCTTGTTCATTTCTTTACTTTTCTATCTTCCCTCTTTAGATTCTGAGCCTTATTTGGGCAGAGGCTTTCTCTCTCTTTCTCACTGCTCTATGCCAAGTGCCTAGATCCCCGCCAGGCACACAGTAGATGTTCTGTCATGATGAGCTCAGTGAATGAGTAAATAAGGCTGCCTGCTAGGCCATTGACCTTCCTTGTGTTCTCCTGCCCTCCCCTGATGTCATCACTGATGACGAAAAATAACAGATTTGCTGCTAGGTGCGTGGCAGTGACCTGGGCACCTGGGAAACAGAGAAAACTGCAGAGTCCTTACAAGAAAGTGTTCCAGAGAGTAGCAAAGACTGAAGCACAACATAGTTTAGGAAGGAAACACCCACAGCAAATCCAATGAAGTGAATCTTCATTCCTTTGGACCAAACCTTTCAGATAGTATCCCCACACAGTTCCTGAAACAGCAATTCTCAACTTGTCAGCTGCGAATGGTACCATGTGTGGCAGCCAAATTCCCAAATTTGGGTGTTATTTACCTGCTATATTATCAATCAAATAAGCGTTAAGGTCATCCTTGTAGCATTCAAGTTGCAGTGGATTCTGAGTTGCTTTCTTATGGAGCTGGGGGTGAAGTGATAACTGATGTGCTGTAATAGGGCACAGACTTTCTTGCCTGCCACCCAGCCCTTACCTGGGATGCCCTAGGCAGGATGACACCCAATTGACTCTCATCTATCATGTCTGTCTCAGAAAAGGAAGAAAAGATTCAGGTGGTCTCCTGGATTTCATCAGCTCCCTGCCCCACATATAACTATGCAAACACTCAGGCTCTACTGTGCAGTGAGCACAGTTTCAATGTTTAACAGCTCATCATCACTGTAATCACTCCTCGTCCTGCTGATCTGATGGATATCATTGTTAGTTATGTAGCTCACTCCGTCTCTCAGGTAAAGCATAGCACTGTTATTGAACAAAGGTAAAGTACTTCTCTGTAAATTTTTGTATCTTCTTAATTTGAGGTACAGATATAAAAGTTGTCCAAGACTGAGAAGCCTAGTCAGAGAATCATCTCACATCAAAAGACATCCTTTCTAAAATCAGCTAAACTGCCTTCAAAGTCTGAAAGTGTCCCAAGCAAAGCGGTCCCTACTCACAGATCCATTTTTCAAATGACATTCATTTCCATGCACATTTCTTCTGTGTCAGGCTCTTCCTGGGAATAATTTCTTTTTCCAAATGATTGCCATGGCTCTGCTTTCAAGAAACTTACAATCTGGTAGGAGAAGAGGGGACTGTAAATAACTCTTAAAGGACATACGCAGGGACTCTAAGTGGTCCACTGAGGCAGAAAAGTAAGCTAGGGAGGGAATGCTGGTGGGAAATAAAATACAAAGATGAGTAGAGCACGAAATATCTTACCAGCCAGGCTCAGGAATCCAGACATCTGCTGGAGCAGTGGAAAATCTTTGAAGATTTTTGAGTAAGAAAGAGAAGTGATCTCAGCAGGTCCTAATGTGAGATTAGCAACAGCATGTTTTCTGCAGTGTTTTCTGGAATATCTCTATTTGTCTCTGTTCTGCAGAAGGCATGTGTCAACCTGAGATAAAGACTAAGAGAAGTTAAGGAATAAATGCCAACATTTGAAAACTATTGTAGGTAGGCTAGGTTAGACTATGCCAGAGTAAAGATAAGACCCCAAAACTGCAGATGGCTTAACCCAATAAAGACTTATTTCTTGCTTTGAAAGTCCAGCTTGAGTTGGCCACCCTCCACCACCAATCTAGAAGGCAGGATGTCCAAAGTTACTGTGTTGGGGGAAAAGCAATTAAGAGAAAGAAAGTAACCACTTTCACCTGAAACGACACTTCACTTCTAGTCCCAGCCCATTGGCCAGAACTAGTCATGTGACTTTGGTTCACCTACAAGGGTGGGTGGGCTAGGGGATTCAGGGGAGCACATGGATATTTGGTGAACACTAACTCTGCCAGATTAATAGTGAGCTTTTAGTGGATCTGATTGATTTTTTTTTTCTTGCTGGATAAAAGAAATAGCAGTAGACTCCTGGACTCCAAATGCAAAAACAAAAACAAAAAGCAAACAAACAAAGCAACAAAAAACAAGACAAAACCAAAAAAAAACCATTGTTTGACCACTGCCCTTTGGGATGATCGAGTAAATTTGGCACAAATTGATGTAAGCAATTAAAAGTTAAAGTGTCTTTTGTAACAGAGGGATAAAAATACTCCCTGTGTTGCCTTCTTCACAGGATCAAATGATATACTGTAATATATGTGATTGTGTTTCATAAACTGCTAGGTGTTGTGCAAATCTAATCTATTATCATCACCACCACTATCATCACCATGGTTACCAACATGGAGAAGGGCAGAGCTGCCCTGGTCTGTGTATGTGACCAGAGAAAATTAAAGCCCCTGCTTATTCTTTTAGCTTCAGTTCGCTCCTCTTTCTTGTAAATATCCTGCATTCCAACATTGCTGAACTCCTGACAATTTCTCAAACATGCCTTATCTTTTCTATGCCTTTGTACCCCTTTCTCCCTCTGCTTGAAATGCCTTCCCTCTCCTTCCCTCCCTTCCTTCACCTAGAAAATACACGTGTCCTTCAAGGTTTCCCTTGAAATCCCCTGATCTGTAAAGGTTTCCTTGACCCCCAACTCTAAGACAGTTTAGGGTCCCTCCCTATGTCATAGCTCTGTTGTGAACCTGTGCTTCCACATCACCACCATTTTCACGCCTATCTCCCCTACTGAGCTGTGAGCCTCTTCAGATCAGGGATTGAATGTTATGCTTTATTCACCAGGACAGGCTCAAGACAGTGGCAGCATGAATTCCAATCCTAACTCAACCTCCTACTGGTTGCGTGACCCTGAATGAATTATTTCAACTGTCTTTACCGCCATTTCCTCATCTGTTACATCAGGATAACAAAAGGGACTACCTCAGGGTTGTCTTGATGGTCAAATAAAAAATACACACGGAGTGCTTCATAGTAATGTCTGGCACATAGTAGGTGCTCAGTAAACATTTAGTGAGTGAAGGAAGAAATGAATGAATGAGTGATTCACTGACAGTCTCATGAGCTGGTATTTCTCAGTTGGGGAAACTGAGGCTTCCGGAGGGTGGGCTGTGCTCAAGATGACGCAGCTGGTTTGAGCTGGCTGACTCTGGAAACTCCTCTTTTCATGCTGTATGTGGCACAAAGCAGGTGGTCCACAAATGGGTGGTGTAAACATCTGAATCGATGAAACCAGATGAAAACCATGAGAAGGGAAAGCGCGCACGTTGAAGGAAGCTTCAGGATAAGGCTCCTCGTCTCCCGCTGAATCTTTGCTGTTTTGATAGTTTTTGCTTGTTGGTCTTTTCTGGTTTCCTTCGAGGATAGAAAAGGAAAGTAGCCCATGCAGCAGGATTGCAAGGCTCTGGGCACAGAGCAGGGATTTTTCATTTCTCAGGTCACACGCAATACTCAGCAGCCTGGTCACAAAGTCAGCCTTTGTTCCTTTTTTTATTGAAATACAGTTGATTTACAATGTTGTGCTAGTTTCTGGCATATAGCAAAGTGATTCAGTTACATACAATATACCTGTACCTGTTTATATGTGTGTGTGTGTGTGTGTGTGTGTGTATACATATATATATTCTTTTTCGTATTCTTTATTCTTAATACCTCCTTGATGTGGGAGAAAGCAGAATGAGGTTTGTTGCTTAAAAATGCAGTCCAGGCTCTTCAGGAAATGGTCACATTTTACTCTTTTGCTGCATTAAGAAGGCAGATGAGGAGTCCCAGGACCCCAGCCCAGCAAGTGCAAGGTTTGGGGGTGACTTACGGGGACGGAGAGACCCCAAGTGTTGCCCCCATGGGGAGGCACTCTCCGAGCCATATTCACAACCCACCTCCTCGGTCACCAAAATACCAGATCACCTGTGCCCAAGTCTCTTGTCCCAAGTCTCTTGTCCCAAGCCCTAATGTTTAAAGGGACCAAGTGACATGATGTAGACTAAAGGGAGTTCCCGCCCTCAACAGTTTGGCTCACTTTCTTACCTTCGGTGGTGACCCCTGTAATAAGTGACTGCCTTGCCCTACACTGTAGGCAAACTCAGTGGGATGAGAGCTTCAGAAACCAGGAGCAACCAGGTAGAGGACCCAGATCCGCCTCCCACTCCAGCCCTGACCAGCTGGGAGCACATGACATCAGCATCTTTCTTGGAGTGCCTATAAAAGGAGGAGGGGCGCTCGTTGATCCTCCTCTCCTGATTATTGGGGGGACATTAGGAACAACAATCTGCCGTCCACGAGAGCTCTTTGCAAAGCGCTGCGACCTGCAACCACATAAAACTGTACGAGGGGCTGGTGTTGAACTCGGACTCTGTTAGGCCGATTTCCGAGCACCCTCCCTGCCGTCAGTCACAGACTAAGTTTTCTCAGTAAAGAAGCGAAGAAGGGCAAATAGACCAGGCTGTTGTGGATTTACTGATAAAAGCGTTTTTGCTTGGAATACATTTCACACGTACAATTTTTCCCCGCTGAATTATCCCTTCCCAGGAAGCAGTATTTCCATACCTAGATCTTCACACAGGAGGGAGAAACTAAGGAAATCTACATGTTTCCTTCTAAAAAAGGAAGATCAAGGGAAACTAGTTGTTACTTAGTGAAAAATAAACTGTATTTTCCCTGTCTAAATCTCCAAGGGTTTTCTTGCATTATCACTCAGGTGGGAAAAAAGCTGATATTTCTAAGAATCAAAAGAAAGAAAGTCCCTCTCTCTTAAAAAAAATAGACACACAGTCACACAAACATGATTTTTGATGTCATACTGCAATAAAAAAAAATCAACTTTTTAAAAACCTCTAAAAAGGCAGTATAGAAATATGAGTTCAGAAGAAAAAAAAATCCTGAAGTGACTAATGTTATTGGTGACAAAGTGCCAGCTAAGTACTTGGCCTAGTGCTTTACATACATCACCTTGTTTAAATTTCAGAAGAGCCTTGAGAAGGATGCTTTATTTTGAGCACAGAGAGACTGAAAATCTGGCCTAAGGCCACGCAGTAATAAATGGGGGAGTAGGATTAACAACCAGGCATATTTGACTTTTGACCTGTGCTTGCCCCCCCAGGCCTTCTTCCCCATCCCTTCAAACTCCCAGGAGAGTTTTCAGCTGCCTCACCACCTCCTTCTCTAGCCGTTCTCCATTACCTGAGCCATCCGCGTTACATGATTCCCGAGGATGGCGCAACCAGGATTCCCTCCAGCCTAGGACAACCTCCTTTTAAGTGAGAACGCATCTCCTCGTCACACAGGCCAGTGCCAGTTTGAGTTAACACAGATGCTTGTGCCTCACAGCCAGGGGGCAGGGTTTTTTGCATCGCCTGAGGCAAGAGCATCCTAGAGTGGTACCATCCTCTCTGGGCAGTGACAGAGGCCCCCAGGGCATTTGACCAGGAGCCCAGGTCGCCTGAGTGCCCACCCTGTGCAGCCCAGGAAGGCAACATGGGCCTGTGGACCACACACAGTTTCTTTTTTTCTTTCAAAAAAAAAAAATGAGAGACGAGCAGCGCTCACTTTTAGCTTAATGAATAACAGATATAATACGGTTTTGAATTGATATAGACTATATTGGGGGTTTTACATATGATCATTTTTCAAGTATCCTTACAACCTTTTACACAAAGAATCTTCCAGAATTTGAATTATTTTAGACTAAGAAAATCATACCAACTCTAAACATAAAAGCAAGGGAAAGGAGAACCTGGGGCCGTGGTGAAGACTCACCAATGTAATTAAATTAAAACATCACATGCAGTTTCTTAGTCTGTTATTTGGCTCTGGACTCCAGGATGGGGTGAGGCCTGCTGACACAGCAAACAATGAGTCCGATGCGCTGACCTAGGGCCTGCTGCTCTCTCTCTCTCTTTTTCTTTTTTCATTTTCTTTTTTTTTTTTTGCAAACTATACCCTCGGGTACATAAGGGGTGACCTGGAAACATTTCCGCTATTTGTATGTAGGTCTTCTTGTCCTATAGAAAAGTCCATCAAATTTTGCCTGATTTTCAAAGTTTTTATTAAAGAGCAATTAGTCTGGAAGTGGTATACAAGGAAAATATGACACATTTCCTCTTCACAAGGGGTTATGTTCTGGACTGGAAAAAATACTTACATTCACATTTTGCAAACTGTTCTCCAAAACAGAAGTCCCTGATCAAAGAGCTTTGTGGTAAAATGCTAGGTTGAATCATATAAAATTGCCACTATATGACTGTTATTTATCTACAAAAATGGCAATAGTGATTTACAAAAAACAGGGTTCAACCTAGTAATAAACTTGGGAAATCTGGCATCCTCCTCATAGGAATTCAGCTGATGACTTCGAGAATTCCTGCAGAAAATTTGCTTCATTTTAATTCATTCAATACAGTATTCCAAATTGCTTCAACCTGGGATATTTTTTATTCCTTTGCCATGCACTTATTAATATCTGCAATATACACAGTAGGAAATATTGATAATACACATTTTATGGGCCCTGGGCTTTATTTCTTGCCAATCCTCCCCCCAGTAATACCAGACACTCCCCATATATACTATTACTGACTGATGCTTCTGTACATCTGCATGTGATTTTCCCTGTTTTCTGCCTGGAAAATTCCTTTTCACGTTCAAAACCTCCTTCACTTCTTCGTGACCCTCACCCAGAAAAGACAGCAACTCCCTTCTCTGAGCAAAAGCATCCCTGCCACACCGGTCCTGAGTGTTAAGAGGGGCCAGAGCACTGGGAGTCAGGCCTCACTGTAGTTTCACCCAGTTAGTAAGACCCCAGTGGAGATGCTTCTCTTTACGCTGGGTCGGATACTAAAGTTACCGTCAGAGACACTGCTGTTTTCTTAACATGGCCGTGCATTTTCAGGTAGGGTGGGGAATTAAGCCCTTTATGACTTATGCAGAGATTTTACTTGTGTTTTTGTTTTTCACACTGAATTATAACTTCATTTTCACTTGTCCATCTTCCTCACTGGGTTTTGAGCGCCTCTGAGTAGGGAAACAGGGCTTAGTTATTTCAGCATCTCCAGAAGCTAACGTAAGGCCCATCTAATATCTAGTAGATCCTTGGAAAACATTCTTTTAAAGTTATTATTGTTTTTTGAATGTAACATAAAGAACAAGAAAACAATAAAGGGCTAGATTCTGGTGAAGGGACGCCTGTTCTGGGCGTTTTGAACAGAGATATCTCGAGGTAAAGGGCAGTGCTGGGAAGGTCTTGATGAGGGAGGCAGGGTAGTGTGGGGACAGGTGGAGAGCCAGGGGACCCCCTGGAAGCATCACCTGAACCTGTCCTAATCCATCCTGCTTCCTCCTCCTTGTTGGTATCTCAGCCGAGCTGTACTCTTCAGAATTCACGTTGGAAAATGCAAACAACAATTTCATGTCATTTTGCACCTACCAAATTGGCAAACTTCTTTTTTCAAGGGTAAGACAAGATACACAAAAAATGGGTGCTTTTTTAAGCTGCACGAGGAATATAAATTAGCCCAAAGCTATGTTTTGATATTTTGCATCCTTTCTCAGGACTGGCACAGGCCTTTAGCAAAACCAGTAATGATGAAGCGTGCGTCGCCTTTGCCTGAGTGCTTCTGGTGCCAGAGGCAAGAATGCTGCAAAGTCAGCCCAGAGTATTAAAGAATGGGGCTGGAAACGGTGGGGCAAGCCCGTTGGGGTGAGCCTCGGTTTCTAAGACCCTGAGGAAGGCACTCCCACACAGTTCACCCACATACAAGTATCATGATGTCCCGTGAGTTTACAGATGGAGTCTGAGGTAGAATAAGCACTGCTAGGATATTCATCACATTTTGCCATATACAAAATTGGGGAGCACAGCCAAATTCACTCAAGCTTGGACTTTTAAAACCTATGTCATCCCCCAGGGCACCGTGGACAGAGCACTCATTGTTACTTAGTGATAAGCAGAGAGATGTGAGCTGTGCATGGGCCATCCTGCTCTGCGAGGCTGCCCTGACCCCCAGGTTTAGGATCATTCACCTTGAAAGCTAAAATTGGTGCATGGCTCTCAGCACGAAGGCTCTGTTGGTGTAATTAATAATGCGGAGTCCTCGCGTGCTGTATGATAGGAATGGTGTTGCTAATGATATTGTTATGAATGTGGTTTAGAGTATTATTAATGCAGGAAATAGCAATTCTTAAAAGCTTCGCTGGCAGGGAGATTTTTGCTTCAGCAGACATGAGCTGGCCTGTGAGCATTCAGCACTCTCTTGCTTGGAGGCATTAATCTGTACTCTCTTTGAATACATTTAATTAAAAATTTTGACTTCCCAGTAATGGTAATTTTTATGCAGCCCCCAAATGGAATTTTAGTAGAGGGCAAGGTCTTTTATGAGCACCATCTATCCAGCCAGGAGATGACGAAGGAGGCAGACTTCTCTGTTGAAGCCTTGCTTTCCTGGGAAAACCACGTGTAGAGTTAGAAGGAAGGGACCACCATAGAGGGTATGATTGGACTATGTCATTGGATGTCACTTTTTTATTTATTTATTTATATTTATTTATTTTATTTATTTATTGGCTGTGTTGCATCTTCATTGCTGCACACAGGCTTTCTCTAGTTGCTGCGAGCGGGGGCTACTCTTCATTGTGGTGTGCAGGCTCCTCATTGTAGTGGCTTCTCTTGTTGTAGAGCACGGGCCCTAGGCATGTGGGCTTCAATAGCTGTGGCACATGGGTTCAATAGCTGTGGCTCATGGGCTCTAGAGCATAGGCTCAATAGTTGTGGTGCACGGGCTTAGTTGCTCCACGGCATGTGGAATCTTCCCAGAGCAGGGCTTGAACCCATGTCCCCTGCATTGGCAGGCAGATTCCCAACCACTGCGCCACCTAGGAAGTCTGGCTGTCACTTTTTTAGAACCTACTTCTGACAGCCCATGGCAAACCACTTTGGAGCCAGCCAACCCAGGCTCTACATTTCATTATTTCTCATATGTGCAGATACTTTCACCTACAAAAGTTTGCCTTGTCTCAGACAATTCGTGAGGTAGCTGTTATTATTTTTATTTTTGTCGACATGATGGTTTTGTAACTTTAGAAATGAATGTGGTGGGCGGCTAGGGGAGAGCACTGTGTTCTACAACTTAAATATCTTATTTAAACCTCATGACAACCTAAGACTAGGCGTTTCACTCCTCTCTGATAATACTGAGGCTTGAGACGGTTAAAGGGTCACATAGCTGATAGGACCCTACTGGGATTTGAACCTTGGGTTTGACTCCAAAGCCCAAGCCCCTTCCTGGCTTCCTTCACTCAAGGTGGTGACTCTTCCCTCTGGTGTAACCAACCATCCCATTGTGAATGGGGCCTCGCAGTTTCCTGGGATGCGGGACTTCTGGTTTCGAAATCTGGGGCTGTGCGAGGTGATGAAGTTGATCACGCTCATTCCAACCCATCATTCCTCGTTTTACACCATCTTCCCAGCTGGCTGATATCATCAGGTTATCCCAGAGAGGAGACTGAAGACCACAGGCCAGCTCCCTACCCGCAAAAGCGGTTGACCTCCAGGGAGTGTCCAAGCGACCCCCATCGGGAGCAGATGCCGTGGTGAGGGACAGAACTTCCCTGAAATAAACATGACCCAGGAGGTCACACTAAATGGCTGTGGTTCAGTTACCACCAGAAGCTCATCGCGCCATTGGAAAACATTTCTTTTTGTGTTGGCTTTGGGAAAACATAATGGTATTGTTCAATGCCAGCTGTCATGGAGACAGATAAACAGACATGGTCTATTAGGGTGACAGAAAAAAAGCAATGTTTATCAAATATTCACCTCTCCAAATAATTTGCAGCAGATTTAAGAAGCCCTCCATGAACACACTAAAGAGTACCAGGCTTCGAGACTTTACTAATAAAGTTGAAAATATGCTAGTATGAATATAGCTGGCACTAAAGAATAGGAAATAAATGCCTGGAAGTTTGTCAGCTTATTAATCATTCCTTTGTAAGCAGTGTGCTTCCTTCCATTGCTGCAGCATCTAACCACAGTTCATTGGCTAAAGGCCAGGCTAGCTTTCGTGTTGGCATATTACCATGTGCTGGGGTTCTGTGCTCCTTGTCCATTATTAATGCTGCAGACTTCCTACCATGTAGTATAAAAATAGCATCAGTTCTGTGAAAAACACTGCATTTATGCTTTAGCCATGGTATAGAAACATGAAAGAATGTGTGTGTGTGTGTGTGTGTACCTGGAGAAAATATAGTGATGCCCCAAATCCACAATTTGTGATGCTCCTAAAAGCCTTATTTTTGGTATACTGAAAATTAAAAGAAAAAAATTAAAAGGGAAAGTGGGGAGGATAAAAAGGAGGGTAAAAAAGGAAGCTGATTTTTCCCCCAGAACCCTAGCTATGTATAATCTGTTTATTTTTAGTGCCCAAGAGGAGCATGCTAAGCTAGATTGAAACCTTAGAAACAGTCTTTTATTAGAGCCTTTTATTCCTAAATGAAAATTGTGCTGTGCTCACCTTCAGTGCTATCCTGCCTTCCCTCATCAGTTTGAACTGCCAAGTGTCCATGGAAAAATGATCCGTTGACATATTTCCTTCTATGAGGTAAAACTGCATCCCTTTTGGATACTTCTGGACAGAAGATTCCCAGATAAAAAGTCTTCCAATCACAATTTTTTTTAGTAAGATTTTCCTAAACCACATGCCTGGTTTGAACATGTCCGTCTGTCTACTAAGCCGCGCCAGTGTAGCTCGTGCAAGTCTGGATGACACAGTGATGATTTATTTTGGACCCTGAAGAACTTGAACAAGACAAATAGTGTTTAGAAGCCACATGAACCTGGGGGAGCTGCCAAGGACACAGGTGAAGAGTGATAGAAGTTGCATTTCATAATGGAAACACGAAGCCCAGAAGGAGTGATAAGCGTTCTTTGCTGCACAAATAGGAAAAGCAAACGGTTTGCATATCAGATGCATCAGGTGTTCGAATTTGACGCAGAACTCCTGAATAATGTGCTGTTTGCCTTTTGGAGAAATTAAGAGGAAGGAAATGTCATTCTGCCACTTCACAACAGATCGTGAAGAGAGATGGGAGATTGGGAAGTCGTCATTTCCTAGGCTGCTTCCGAAAGATATGGTTGGGAGCCAAGGGTTACAGGGAGGTCACAGAAGGGCCGGGACGCCCACAGCTGGCCCAAGAAAAGCACCCTTGGCAGGATACTTTTTTAACCAACCTCCTGAGCCAAAGGAAGAGATAACTTTGCAATAGCAGAGGGTAGTGGAAAGAACGTAGGCTTTGGAATGATCCACTTCTTCAATAGACGTTTATCGAGCACCTGCTATTGGCTGAGATG
Source organism: Hippopotamus amphibius kiboko (assembly GCF_030028045.1). NCBI lineage: Eukaryota > Metazoa > Chordata > Mammalia > Artiodactyla > Hippopotamidae > Hippopotamus > Hippopotamus amphibius. The sequence goes on along the minus strand of NC_080198.1, from coordinate 98,231,209 downwards.
CTGTCTGCACAGGATTAAAAGGAGTTATGCTCAAAGCTGGCTCTAGTGCTTTCTAGCTATGGAGTATGGGGAAAGCACTGACATGCTCTAAAAATCTGGTGATAGCCTCTGAAAACGGGGATAACTAGTCCTAATCCATAACGTTGTTGTGAAGATAAGACAAGCTAGTTTATGGACAGTGGGTCCCTTAAATCTCTCTAAGTTTATCTATAAAATGAGGATAAAAATACCTAGTTCCTAGCCTAGAGCTGCTGTGAAGTTTCGAAGGGGTAACAGAGAACCCCCCAAAATAGTAGATGGCATTTTTAGGGTTTGTTGTGTGGGCTCCAGTGAATAAAATTCAAGAACAAATTTCAAGAGAGTCTCTGTGAGGATAAATAGGAACATGTAGTTTGAAGAAGGTTGTGTAGATCTTGAAAACAAGCTTTATCATGCATGAAACTCTAGCAGGGTAGAGGTGTACGATGACCCTTGATTCAGCCATGTTTATATCAGAAGAATGTGTGTTTTAAACCAGAAATGAACTGTCTCCTCTTTGGGCCTTGGGGCGCTCGGTTCTGCCTGAGATCACGAGGGACAGAGAGCTGGCCCCCACCTGCTGTGATATGCCCTTGGGGAACTTAACTTCCACTAGTGGCCACACTGAAATTTGTCCATATGTAACAGCATTGCAGTTTGCGGGGTGGGGGCAGGAGGTGTGGATAGGAGAGTCTTACACAACAGACATTTACTTTCTCACAGTTCTGGAGGCTGGAAGTTGGAGATCAAGGTGTCAGCCTAGTTGGTTCCTTCAGAAGCTTCTCTGCTTGACATGTAGATGTCTGTCTTCTCCCTGTGTCCTCACATGCTCTTCCTTCTGTGTGTGGCATTCTGGAGGTCGGAAGTTCACAGCAGTTTCACCAGGCTAAGGTGAGAAGGACTCATCGGTTTCCTTGCCCTTCACAGCTTCTGGAGGATGCCTGTATTCCGTGGTTCACAGCCCCTTCTGCCATCCTCAAAGCCAGCCATGATGTTCAGGCCTTTCTCACATCACATCACTCTGAGCAAGACAGAAAATCCCAAATGCCATAGGGGAGTTATAGGTGGTGAGAATTTTCCGAGAGCTGGCTAAGAGGACCGAAACTAGACCCAACTGGGAACAAATGTCCCATTTGGCAAGGGAAACACCTTACCAAGTATCACAATATGGTGGAAACAACAGCTCCTGAGCCAGGAGAGAGAAAACCCCAGTTCCTGGCTGACCCCAGCTCAGCAGTGAGAGGTCAGGAGGTGTCTCAAACCCCATGAGCTTCAATCTCCATTGCTGTAAAGATGTCCAAAAGGGGTCCGGGTTTCAAAAGTCTATAATCTTAGGAGTCTTGTGGTAGCTGCTTGCTGGTTTATGAATAATTTGAGAATCTCAGACTCCATCTGAATTTAGCAGCCTAGAATGAACTTATGCTTGTGTTTTCATGCCTGTCTTGCTGGAAGACCCCCAGGTTAGTTCTGCCATTTGCGTCTGCCATCTCCAGCAAAGATGCTCACCCCAGCTTCCACGCCGTTCTCAGAGGGCCTGGGGAACCCATTCTTCCTCACATCTAGGGATTCAGTGTCAGCAGAGGCAAGGTCAGGGAAGTGTCAACCTTAAAACTCTCTTAAACACACACACACACACACACACACACACACACACACACACACCAGAAAAGGGTGGAGCCTGAAGCCTCAGCATATTAGATCAATTTCACGGCTAGTACAGGAGTAGACTCTCACTGCTGATCTGTATACAGATCTTCTGTCAAGGGCTCAGGGACCAGGGATGCTCTCAAAGCACAGAAAATGAAAGGAAAACAATGAAATAAACACAAGGAGAAAGATGAGAAAAGGAAGCTGCTGATGTGAGTAACTGCAGACAGATGAAGAAAAAAAAAAGAACTAAAATCTGTGGTCTCTCCTGAGATTTTCATACTCTTGTGTGGGGGGAGGGGGCAGGGAGCAGAGTGAAATTAGAAATGGTGTATGTTTAAGTTTCCATGTGATACAAGAGAAAAAGCAGCAAAGGGGGAGCGTCCTCCGCGCCTAACCTGATTCTGCTGAGGATGAAGGAGCAAGGGCCCTGCCCTACCTACCATCTGACCTGGTCCGTTTTTTGACAGTGAAACATCTGCAGTTGAGACTCAGAGAGGACATTCCATTCATTCACTCAACACTGATTTGTTTTTTTGCTCGTCTACTACATGCCAATTTCTGATGACATAAATACTGACAACTTTCCTTACCACAGGATCCCAATTTCATTAAGGAAGTAGATATATATTCAGCTCATTATAATTCAAAGTGACAGAAATGTGATCACACATGTGGGCATAAAAATTAAGAGGGAGTTACAGACCTACCTGGTCCTGGGCTAAGTTCAAGGTGCTTGAAGCTAATGAGTCCCTGAAAGCTGTGTGACCTTGGATCAGTTATTCAGCCTCTCTGGTCTTCCTTTCCTCCTCTGTGTATCTGTATGGTTAATGGCGCCGGGAGGATGAGAAAATCCATGGCAGGCCCTGAGCCCACTCCCCAGTGCCCACCACGTGTTGGGCATGATTAGAGGTAGTGAGTGATTGATTAACAAGTGGCTATAAGAGTTTTATAATCATAGTTTCCTTCCTTCCTGCAACTTTTTCAAGGGAACTTTGATGTGTTTGAAGCCTTGAGATATGGCTTCCTCAGAGCCTGGTTTAGACTCTACTGCTGTGAGTTATCTGGAGTAGACTGTTGGCAGGACATGCTCTTTCCCAAGTTCCCAGACACTTGAGTTCCAGAGTTCCAGAATGAAATTTGGCTTTGTACATAAAGTCTTTTCTTTCATGAGGTCCCCATGCATCTGTCCTTTCCCTCTATCATTTATAGATGCCCTTACAGACTTCAGATTTCTCTTCATGAACCACTTTTTTCTCCTGAAATCTGCTCACCTCCCACCATGCATCTCCCTATACCCTTCTGGTTCTGATGGCGGATGCCACAGCATTGAGTTCTATCAATTAGAAGGCCTGCTGGCTTCCCAGCACTCGTGTGCTTGAATACCTACCTCTGAGCTAGGTCCAGGCAGTGCAAAAGCAGATCAGATCCTGTTATCACATTGCTTACAATCAGCATCTCTTCATTCTCAGGAGACCCCAAACACTGGTACTCCTGCACCCAAAACCCCCAATGTCTTCCCACACCACTCAGACTCAAACCAACATCTTCCTTATGACCAGCATAATCCAGTTCCTCTCTGAATTCTCCTTCTGCTACTGGTTTCCTCACCCTTTCCTCTCCAACCAAACTTCTCTCCTAGATTTTCCTCAGAGCCCCCAGGTCTTTACCCTTGCTGTTCCCTCTGCTCAGAATGCTATTCCTTCTGCCCGGAATGTTTCTCCCCCAAATGGCCCACTTCCTAACTTCCTCCGAAGTGAGGATTGCCAGATAAAATACAATATGCCCAGTTAAATTTAAATATCAAATAAATGATGAATGTTATTATGTTTATTAATTTAATAGATTATAATTTAGTATCTGAAATTCAAAGGCAACGGGACATCCTGTATTTTTATTTGCTAACTATGAACCTCACCAGAGAGAGATCTTTACTTAGGTATCAACTTTGGGTGATTGTATTAGTTTTCTGTTAAAACAAATTACCATGAATTTCATGGCCTAAAACACCACCAACTTATTACCTTGCAGTAGGTCACAAGCCTGACATGGATATCACTGTGCTCAAATCAAGGTGTCGGCAGGGCTGTGCTGCTTTCTGGAGACTCTAGGCCAAGTTCATCACCTGCTGCCATCTTTCTGACTCTCCTTTCTGATTCCTTCTTCCATTTGTCAATACCCTGTAATTAAATTGGACCCATCGGGATAATTCAGACTACTCTCTCTATCTCAAGGTCAGCTGACCAGCAACTTTAATTCCTTTTGCCTTGTAACCTGACATATTCCCACATCGAAGGGATTAGTCCATGGACACCTCTGCAGAGCCATGGTTCTTCCTAGCACGGTGACTTTAGCCAAAGTATCCAAATCTTCCATCCTCCCAACTCCAACATTTCATATCTCCTTTCCCTGCTTCCCTTTTCCTCTTTGGTACACTCATCACTAACGTGTATCTTTTGCTTTTTAAGTGTATGTCTCCTTCACTAGAACGTAGTTCTAGAAGAGGACTTCCTTTCTTTTCTTTATTTCTGTTTACAGCATCTCCAGCACCTAGAACAAACATGGGGCATGTAGTATGTATCCAATAAACATGTGTTGAGTGAATGAGTGAGTGAGGGAACCCCAGCCTCTTCCAACTCCATTTTCATAACGTGTGGCCCCTGTCAACCTGAGTCCCACTTCCCGCCCAACTCCCTTCATCCCTGGGAAGGGAAATGACTGCTGATTCAAGGCCCCTCAGGCACAAGGATGGAGGTGGCCGGGGAGCCGTCAGGCCCGCTGAGCGCTCCATTATTGAGAAATCACTCCTTCCCTGGGTGTCAGAGCGGAGCGGCAGGGAGGGTTGTTGCCTGGCAGATGCTCCCAGGAAGGTAGGCAGGCAGGCACTCCAAAGGCAGCCGTGCTCTGGGTGCCCAGGACCGAGAGAGAGAAGTCCATAATGCCACACTGACCAGAGCCCAGAAATCCTCCCAGACAGCAGCGGTGGGGATGCTGCTGTAAAGCCCAGAAGGCAGCGCTGCCTTTCACACAGCCTTGTGGATATTTACACCAGGGCAGGAGGAAAGCATAAGCATGCAGTTAGTGTTCGGGAGGGATTATAACTGCACCAAGATGGCCATGTTCCTTGCAAACTGTCACTGACAGCTCCCAAGGACCAAATCCAAATTCCCTCACTTACCATATTGAGATTATAAGGTCCCATTCATAAACGCTAGTACTTAAACATTACCTCCGTGCAATTACAAAGTTTCTCAGTTCCCAGGGAAAAATAACCAACATGTTACAAAAGCTACCTATTTCCAACGAGGAACCGCGTAGACCAGTTGTAAATGCTCCCAGTGCTGTGATCAACACCGGTTGGCTTGGCGGGCAGTCGCCACTGCTTGGAGACGGAGCTGCCAATGTTTGCCCGTGGGGATATTTGGTGCTTTTGTTTTACCAACCACATCAAAATGTCCATGAGGCTTTCATGCTTGGGAAACGTGGATGAAAGAACAGCAGGCTATTTACCACATTGCAGTTCAGCGTTCAGCCTAGTGGCATTTGTGGAGGGCTCGTCACGCACAGAATGCTTTTGGCCACATCAGTTGCACCTCTTGGCCCTTCTGTGGGGCAGAACCTGAGTCCTTGATGAGTGTGGCCATTGCTACCTCTCCACTGTAGCTCACACAAGTCAGCCCTAATCCCATCACTTTGCTGTGTTCTCTCTTGCATTCACATGTGTATTCCCTCTGCCCGAGATGTCCGCCCTAACCTTTGTCCTGGCTGTCTTCTCTTTCATCTGGCTGATTTCTAAGTCATCTCTTTGGCTCTCAACATAAACATCAGTTCCTCCTGGCTACCTTTCCTGACACCGCTTGCCCGTCCCCTTTACAATATCCAGCCCACTTGGAATTCTTGTTTATCTTCTGTCTCCCATATAGACAGTAAGCTTCAAGGGAGGGAGGCTGTGTCTGCCGTTTCACCATTGCATTCCTGGTACCCAAGTTTCTATAATTGGGATAAAGCAAGATCTGACCCATTTTCTGATGTCTGGTCACCTATTTGTTTTTGTTTTCCATTCGATGATATTCACGGATTCAAGGAGTCTTTCAGTCTACAGACTTTAGACTCATTGGTTGGTGCTGGGTAATATTTTTAAAAATAAAAATAGGACACAATCCCAGGTCTCCAGCTCTTTACATCCTAGTGGGGAGGCTATGGTAGCTCTCTGTGTGAACTGACCTAGGCTGTTGTCTTAGTCTGCTTAGGCTGCCTTAACAAAATAACATAGACTGGGTGGCTTAAACAAACAAACAAAAATCTATTTTATTACATTTCTGGAAGCTGGAAAGTCCAAGATCAGTGTCTGGCAGGGTTCACTTTCTAGTGAGAGCTCTCTTCTTGGCTTGTAGATGACTGTCCTCTTGCTATAGTCTCACATGGCCTTTCCTCAGCATGTGCACATGGAGAGAGAGAGAGAGAGAGCTCTGATGTTTCTTCTTCTTCTTACAAGGCCACCAATCTATCAGATTAGGACCTCACCCTTACGATCTCATTTAACCTTAATTACCTCCTGAAGCCCTATCTCCAAACACAGTCACACGGGGGGGTTAGGACTTCAACGTAGGAATCTGAGGAGGTCACAGTTCAGTTCAGAGCAGCTCTGGTACCACTTATTTAATCAAAGGCTACTCTAGGTTTAGCTGTAAAGATATTTTGTATCTGGTTTGTATTTGGTTATCATCTGGCCCTCCGCTGACTTTAAGTAAAATAGGTTACTGTTGGGCAATCTTCATCCACTGAGTTGAAGGTCTTAATAACAAAACTGAGGTTTCCTGGAGAAGAGGAAATTCTATCTCAAGACTGAAGCATAAACTCCTGCCTGAGATTCCAACTCTGGAAACTGTGGACTATAGACTTGCTAACCACTCCAGTCGCATGAGCCAGTTCCTTAAAATATCTACACACATACATCCTATTGGTCCTGTTTCTCTGGAGAACCCTAAGTAATACAGTGGCAGACGATACAGAGGCAATTAGAGTAATTCTGAGCCACTGGCCTTCAACTTCGGTGCCTGACTCATCTAAGGGCACAACAACTGCGTAACAAAAATATTTAACATTTCCCTGAAATTTGCTCATAGCCCTCCAGGTAACAGACAGCACTCCTTAGATATTGTTAATGATTGTGGGGTATTTCCAGGCAGATGTTTCCTTTTTCCTTTGGAAACATTCCAGCTACAATGCCCTAGAATTTAGAGATGCTGGTAGAACACATGACTAGGATACTTGGGGCAAGGGCTTAGTGGTCAGAACAAGTTATTTATGGGAAAGGCATGTTGACGGAACATTTTAAACATCCTTTGTATCACCAGAATCTAAAATTTAAGCTGTGTGTGTATATGTGTGTATATACTTTGGGCCGGGAATATCCATGATATTTTAACAGATGTGTCCTGACAAGTTTCCAAATGTCTCCCACGAAGCCCCTGCCCCCTGGACTGATTATCCCCCCATCATAATAAACCTGTATAGAGCACTTTCCATATGTTAGAACCTAGGTACATACTTAAGTGGATTTTCTCGTGTCTCCTAACAACCTAATTACTTAGGTACCATTATTATCCTGGCTTTGCCAATGGAGAAACTCTAACACCAAGAGCTTAAGTAACTCACCCAAGGTCACTCAGCTACTAAGGAGCTTCTATTCGAACCAGAGACTAATTTGCATTCTTAACCCCTACACAAGATGCCTCCACATCCTTTTAGATACAGTAAATCCCCGACATACGAACGAGTTCTGTTCCGAGAGCATGTTCTTAGGTCCAGTATGCTCATAAGTTTAACAAAGTTAGCCTAGGTACCCAACTAACACAACTGGCTAAATAGTACTGTACTGTAATAGGTTTATAATACTTTTCACACAAATAATACATACAGAACAAACACAAAAAATAGAGAAAACATTTTTCATCTTATCTTGAAATGTACAGTACATCACCGCTGCTTTTATGCTTGCTTCTGGACATCCTGGGCTTGAAATAAAGATACTGTACTTTACTGTACTCCATACAGTACTGTACAGTAAAGTACACAAAAGCACAACCACTTGTAGAGGATGCACTCATGTGACAAAGTACTCCAGACATGTGAACTAACTTACACGATTGGACATCTTTGGAAGTTCACGACTTGAAGGTTCGTATGTAGAGGACTTACTGTATTGCCTAATGTCTTACAAACCATGAGTGTCAATCAGAGTCTATGCAAAAAACAAAACCTACACCAGGTAATTTAACAGAGGAAATGTAATACTGCAAATTATTTATAAAAGTGTTAGAGCTGAAAAAGCCACTGGGGGAAGATGAGGCAGCCGTAAGATTAGCAACTGCCACTCCTAGGGGGAAAGGCAGGAGGTGTCACTGTCAGGTCATCTGATAGAAGCTGGCACTATAGTGGACCTTAGCGACAGCTGTTGTAGAGGCCATCTGAGCCACAGAAAGGACAAGAAATACTCTTACTTACTTCTTCACCCACGTAGTACCATGAGTGGTGCCCCTGAAAAATTCATCTTTCTCTGCAACCCAAGAATGTGACTTCATTTGGAAATCCAATGATTAATGTCTTCGTAAGACGAGGAGAGGACACAGAGACATGGCAGGCAAAGGCCATGTGAAGACGGAAGCAGAGGCTGGAATGATGCAGCCACAAGTCAAGGAACAGCAAGGATAGCCAGGGCCAGCAGAAGCTGGAAGAGGCAGGAAACCTTCTTCCCTAGAGCCATCAGAGGGAGAACTGCCCTGCCAGCCGCTTGATTTCAGAGGTCTAGCCTCCAGAACTGAGAAGAAATATGTTTCCATCGTTTTAAGCTACCCAATTTGTAGTACTTTGTTAAGGCAGTCCTAGCCAAATAACCCACTTTCCTCCAATCTTTCCTGGTGTCTCCAACTGGCCAAACCTCACTCAAGGCCTGTTAGCAAAAACAGCTGAGAAATAGTGTGTAGGGGTCAGTCCTCCGCAGTACAGAGCTGGGAGGAGGGGGTGGGTCTCAGGGAAGGACAGCAAATGACTAGAGCACTGTGGAAGGGGTGCCCATCCAAAATGACACGGCAGAGAGATTAAGTCCATGGGTCCAAATGGTCTGAAGGAAAGAGGATGAACACTGGAGGCCTTGAACCATCTCTTTACGGGCCTGACTGGTGCTGCAGAAACCAACCATGAGCTTGGCTCTGTAGCTCAGCACTTCTCTCTGGGGGATGGGTCAGAGAAACAGGTCAGCAGCCTCAAAATTGAGACCAAGGCTTAGATATTGAAATGCGCATGCGTGACTCCTTGCTCGGGATGAGGATGGTCCCTTCAAGACCCGAGTGGCTGTCTCTGCACCTCTTCCTTCCCCAGAGCTTGGAAAGAGCTGCCAATCTCCGGGGTTGGATGTGATAACTTCCCTGAGTAATCAATTTGCAAAACAATTGAGAAAAGGCGAAGGCTTCCCTGGTTGAATCTTCAGATAAAAAAGAGGATGTTTTGAATTTGACAATCAATCTACCTTGAATCCTATCAGGAAATAAACCCAAATCATAATCTGATGTTTTGGAATTGCACAGCTTCTCAGGGAAAGCTTTTCCTTCTCTCCCCTGTTTTTCATCCTCGAAGGCAGAGTGGGTTTCACACATGTGGTTGCCTGTTATTCATTCTTATCTGTTTCTAGGGGAATTATCTGCTTGTTTTGTTTTCCTTTTAGATTCCTTATATTATGTTTTTCTATTGTTTTAATATAAGATGTCTTTTTGTGATGTGTTTCTTAATTAGGAGAGACTCCTTCACCCTCAGATAAGAGCTTGTTCTTAATCACCCCCCATTCTCTGAAATCTTTCTAATTCAAGAGTTAGCCAGAAGAGTAAGTTACCTGGGGGGAAAAAGAAAAGAAAAAGGACTCTGGTTTGTGGATTTGAACATTTTGTATTTATTGCTGAATTCTGAAAATGATTATCAGAGACATTAGCTACTAAAATGCCATGTACCATTGTCCTGATGACCATCCCTTAGAGCATTTAGACCCCCTAAGTCGTAAGGAGCCGTAAGTGATTTACTTCCCCAGAGTAGCTAACCAATCACATCACACGTTGCTCTACAGGCTCAGTGGAACTTCACCACTGGTGCAACCAGTATTTATTATAATGCCAGTTTCCATCTTTTGAGCACTGACCTTGGTCTAGGCATTGCATTAAGGATTTACATATATTATTTCAAACCTTCAGAGATAAGTGTCAGTATCCCCATTTTACAGATGAGGAAACTGAGATTCAGAGAGGCTGAAATTCTTGGCCAAGAACACACAGCTAGGAAATGGCAGACATGTGGGTTTGAATCCAGCTGAATCTGGCTCCAAAGCCTGCACCCCTCTGTATCCCGCATCTCTCTGTGTATAGATACACCTTCCTATGTATATTGTTCCTTGCACAATATCACACGCGAGGAACAATATAAAAGACAAGTAGAGCCTTGGAACTTGGGATCTTAGCAAAGATTTAGGCCATTCATATTCAGACAGGTAGACAAGAGAGCAGTAAGGTGTTACGAGCACAGGACTGGAGTCAGGCAAACTTCACTGTGAACCTCTTTTCTGCCCTTCAAATGGCTGCATAGCCTTGGATACATTGTAAGACTCACACTCTTTAATATCAGCTCTGGGTGACTTAATGGCTTTGTGTCTGAGTTTTCTCACCTGTTAAAAGTGGACCAGGAGGTGGTGAGGGTTAATGATATAATATATGTCAGTTGCATACTCCAGGGACAGACACAGGTTAGATACTCCACAGCGATTATTAAGTTACGACTCAACAAATATTTGAGTATGCCTAATACCATGTTAAATAAAAGGGAGAGAAAAGTAAAATAGGGCTTGCTCGAGATAAGGAGATGAAACAAGTCCGCAAGAAAGGAAAATTCCCAGTGCAAATATAGACTCTGGGATGTATACAGATTAGTAATAAATGCTACAGAAGCAAGAGTCCTCTGTGGGTGGGGATGGTCAGAGACAGACGTGAGATCTGAGCTGGACCTTGGAGGACCTTAATGGCCATAGTGGTGTGACTCAAATATGGTTTGCAGACCAGTGCCAGACTTCAAACTCTTAGTGATCCACACCAAGATAGGGAGCTTACTTTGGAATGTAAGTAGACTACCTTGTTGAACACATTGTTTAGTTCATCTGACTTCGTTTCTGACACAAGACTTTCTCAATGAAGGAAGCGATGAACTGAATTAAACTCTGCTTCAAGCTCCTTTTTCTGGTCAAGGACACATCACAAATAGTTTGCAGACCACCTCCTTTGAGCAGTGCTGATTTAGGACAGAGGTCAGTAACCTTTCTGTAAATGGCCAGATAGTAACTATTTTGGGAGTTTGTGGGTCATATAGACTCTGTTGTAATTATTCAGCTATGGCGTTGTAACAAAAGCAGCTCTGAAAAATAATAAACGTGGCCACATTTAGCCCACTGGCATGGCTTGCCAATATTTGATTAAGATGACTGAGATGGAGGGAAGAAGATCTTCGAGGCAAAAACAACACTGAGCAAAGGCCTGAGCTGCTATAGACACGGTAAGCCTGGAAGAACCTGTATACAAAGAGTAGGTAGGTGGTTCAAGCTCGGAGCATGTCATCCATCATCTGGAAAAGTTTGAATTAAAATGTTGGTGGTCAGGACGTAGCTTTGGGAGTTAGCCAAATGCCAACTCCAAGGCATCAGCTTTTTAGGCCAGAGCCAGTTCTGATAGGCACCACCCATTCCCGGGTTCAGGCCAGGGGATAAGCAAAAAGAACAAGCGTGGGTGTATAGAGAAGGAGAAAAAAATTTCTCCAGGAGAACTGTCAGATGAAATCAAAACAGAATAGCATACTCTCTAGATTTGCTAGGCTCTTTGTTACTATGAAAAGACAGGAGTCCTGGGACTGAGCTAAGATGTCCCCACCTAGCCAGGTCATGTAGTAATTGGATATATACATGTATGCATGTACAAAGTGTTCTGCACAGAGGAGGCAATGAGCTATTTATCAAATGGAAAAATTCATCACCTCTAAGGACAATGCCTGATTTGTCTGCCACTAGCAAATGACTCCTTGCTATAAATCTGGCCAAGATATCTGTCAATCTTTCATCCATCCATCCACGCATTCATTCCTTCACTCAGCAAGCCACTGTTGTGGTTATAGGTTTTAGTTTCATACCAAAGGGTCAGTGCTGGGCCAGAATCCCAGAAAATGAAGTTGTAAGCATAGGAGAGCAAGCCTAGCCTAAAACTCTCACTAAATATGCCCAAAGGCATCCTCAGAGCATTGCCAGGATGGGCCATGGGCAGTGGTTTTCATTGGGATTCTAACTGGACATGGAAGAGGCTTCCTATTCGAAGAGAGGTCTCAGGCCTTGCTGGCTCCTGTCACCTTGCACAGGGCCCTGGGATTCCTCCTAGTATCTTCAGGCAACCTAAATAAAGAGGCAAACTGAGGCTAGCTCAAATGACCAGAAATTGAGTTTATTTAGGAATAGCGGAGGAAGTGTAATTAAGGAATCACATGCTGTGAGCCAGCACCAGTGAGTCCCTTGGGGATTAGGAATTGGCTGTATTTATGGACAAGGAGTGCAAAGAGGGGGAGGTCCAGCCAGAGTCCCTGCAGCAAGTTCACTGGTTTGAGGATGCAGATGGATTCTTAGTGGCTGTTCATTGGTTCGGAAGTAAGTTTCCATCATCTCTAAATCAAGTACTTATGGGAAATCAGTCTCTCACTTCTTAAGTTCCCTTCTTCTGAGGGCAGGGTGGGAGTCTCTGTTTCCCATCCTCTGGTTCTATTTTATCTTTTTTTTTTTTTTCAGATCTTTACTGGAGTATAACTGCTTTACAGTAGTGTCAGTTTCTGCTGTACAACAAAATGAAAGAGCCACATGTATACATATATCCCCATATCTCCTCCCTCTTGAGCCTCCCTCCCAGCCTCCCTATTCCACCCATCTAGGTTGTCACAAATCACTGAGCTAATCTCCCTGTGCTATGCAGCAGCTTCCCACCAGCCATCTATTTTACATTTGGTAGTGTATATGTGTCAATGCTACTCTCTCACTTTGTCCCAACTTCCCCTTTGCCCCACCCTGTGTCCTCAAGTCCGTTCTCTACATCTGCATCTTTATTCTTCCTCTGCCACTGGGTTCATTGGTACCATTTTTCTAGATTCCATATATATGTGTTAGTGTACGGTATTTGTTTTTCTCTTTCTAGCTTACTTCACTCTGTATGACAGACTCTAGGTCCATCTACCTCACTACAAATAACTCAATTTTGTTCCTTTTTATAGAGGAGTAATATTCCATTGTATATATGTGCCACATCTTCTTTATCCATTTGTCTGTTGATGGCCATTTAGGCTGCTTCCATTTTAGATGGAAATCCTTCCACACTTCCAACACGTCCCACAGGGGGAGAACAAACTCACTCAGGCTGCTGCAGTGTCGCAGATGTCACAGTCTGAGCTCTTTCTTTTCAGGCAAAGAGACTGGTCCGCTAGGAACTCTGTAGCAGACACAACTTTGCAGATAACATCGTTCTTTAAAAATCAGAGGACCCTGTGCTATTACACTCAGTTCCATTAGTATGCCTTTGAGGTTGGAGTGAGGGGTGTGTGTGTGTGTGTGTGTGTGTGTGTGTGTGTGTGTGTGTATAGGGTGGGGGCAGAGGCATCTCTATTGTAGCCTGGATCATATATCTTACAAACACGAGACTCTTTACCTGGAGTCAATGGATGCGAGTGTAAGACAGTTCATAAAACTCCAGGTATTTTGTACAAAATTTGGAAGACAGGCTGCATAGCCTTCACCAGATTCTCAAGGGGGTCTGAGACCTCAGGGAGAGCAGGAATCCTGGCTCCAGAAGGATTTGGCTGGTGACTGGGGGAACCAACTCCCCGAACTTTCCTGATCTCATTTCATAAGGCCCCAGGCCTTAGCTGTTGCCAAGATGCACGGGCCTGCTGCGGGAGAAGGCAGGCTCTTGTGTGAGTTAGCCCTGCCACCTACAGCAAGCAGCTCGGCAAAGGCGCCGGCTCCGCGCCGGAGCGGGAGGCGCATTTGCATGCATTTGCATATATGAATAAAGGGCGGGCTGCCCCGCCAGCCCGGTACCCCTCCGCGGGAAGTAAAATGGCTTTGGGGATTCCTGATTAGCAGTCAGAGATGAAAATTCCTTTGGTGTGGGTTACAGCGATGGGAAGATATTTTTATATGAAAAGGGAAGGGATAAATCCTGAGGATTAGCACCTGAAAAAACGTGTTGCCCAAAACCCCGAGAGGAACGGCACAGGGGGAGAAGAGAAAGAGAAAATGAGCTCGTGGATTTTCACAATAAACGCAACTCTCCCATTTCCTAGCATCTTCAATGCTGATAACCCTTTCTAGGTCCAAATAGGTCTAACTTGTCCTATAATAAAAACATTTGCCATATAACTTGTCATATAATGAAAATATGTGCTTCAGAAAGATGTTTTTCTAAGCTGCTTGAAGTGTAAACATAGGGTAGTTTTCTTAATATGCTGAAATCTTTTTAAGGCAGCTGAATACTGAGGGCTGTGACTGTGTTATTCTCATGGTTATGTCCCCATCACCTAAGCCGAGTGCCTGACAGGAGGAAATGCAATAAATGCTTGTTGATTTAAAGTGATAGAAATGTGGTTTGTTTTGCAATCGGTGCTGTGCTTGCTAATATATAATCATAATATCTCCTGTTTGTTAAACTTATGTGTCAAGATGTATGATCTCAAAGTTTCCACACAATATACAAGATGGCTATGGTTTTACAGGGGAAACTGAGACAAACATTATTGAGAGACTCATGCAAGGATATGCACCTGGTGACAGAGTCAAACTCTCTACCTAGACCTCTCCGTTGCTAAGTCCATGTTTGTTCCACTCCATCCATGTATTTTATAGCCACTGTAAGTCGATTTCCCAAGAACAGGAATGAACCAAAAGGAAATGGTTTTAAAACCTTTATAACATTTTTAATTAAAAGAAAAAGTTTTCCCAGTCCTTAGAATTTATCTGAAAACTTTTCTTACTGTCCAAGCTTAATAATAGATGCAAACATCTTCCAACCCTGTCTGAAGCTAGCAGTGGTTCTTCTTTGATGCGTAATCCATTCTTATCTCTATGTGTAAAGATAATCGTGGAATCCTTCACTCCATTTGGTATGCACAACAGGGGAAGACTTGAGGTTGTCCATAGTTTGCACATACTTTGATTTCCAATGAGGAATTCTTAGTAGAGGAATACACACTTACACTTTTGGAATATGGACTTAAATTTCCTTATTAACATTTTTGGTTTCAAAAAAGACTCCAAAGTAAACAAGAAGATAGACAAGATTGAAGATGTGTCATAGCTAACCCGAATCTCATTACTTTACAGCCTAATGCACTAAGGCCGAGTGACTCACACTGTACCTCTGTTGTTCAGGCTTTGAAATCTTAGTCTCTTCTTCCAAGGAAACTGCAAAGGGAAGGAGATTACAGCTGGCCCTTAAATGGGATTAGAGGTTTGGGCAAAGTTTAGATCACTGATAGGTAAAAAAGCGCTGAGGAATTTTTCTAAATGAAGGCAATTTTGATTATCATGCTTAGACTTGAGAAGAGAGGAAGGGCATGGGAAAGTGGGGGGGGGTGCAAGAGAGGGGAGTTTGAACTGGAAACCCCTGGAGATTTGTGCATGTCTTGCTTCTGTATTTATCTCTTCTAAAGCCCAGCATATGCAGGGCAGTGGATCTCAACTTTGGGTAATATTTATCAGAATTAGATGGGAGAATGTTTTTCTTTTTTTTAACAGATGATAAACTGCATGTATTTAGAGTGTACAATTTGGTATTTTTTTTTCTTATTAGTAATCCTAACCTCCCAATTCATTCCCCCCCGCAAAAGAATGCTTTTTTAAAATACAAATTCAGGACCCCACCTCCAGGATCGATGAAACAGAAAGGGCAGAGCCCAGAAGTCTGTATGTTTAATAATCAACTCATCTGATTCTGACGGAAGTCTTCCTTAGACTTTGAGGAACATTGGCGTAGAAAATTCCTCCAGTCTTTCTAAGAATCACTGGTTAAATGCATCCAAAAGGCATAGCCTCAGTATTCAAAGAGTTAAAAGTCGAGTGGAACAGAGACTTGGAAGCAGATGGTTGCAAAACAAACATGAATGAGTAGGTTCATAGAGCAGAAAGGGCTGGATGCTATGGGAGAACTGTAGAGTCGTCCAACTCAGCCCGCACAGGGAGAGGTGCACAGCTCTGCGAGAAGGCCTAACCGAGGAAGGAACTTTGCCTTCAAGGATGAGTGGGCATTAGCCAGAAAGAGGAGGAGTGAAGAATTCCAGGTAGAGGAACCCAGTGGACAATAAGGAGTGTAGACTCTAGGGAAATACTCAGGGTGAGAACTGGCAGAGGGAAAGGGGTAGTAAAAAAGATGGGCCGATGAAGGTGGAGATGGCACATCTGTCTTTCATAATAAAGTGCCATTTTTCCACATGGGAAGGTGCGTTGCCAATGTTTGTGTTGCTGTAATTGCAACAGCAATGGATGCATCCTTCCAAGTTGTGGTCTTTTCCCTCTTAGCAACAGTCCTCTCAATGCAGCAGTATTCTGGTAAGTTTCCAACTGAGAAGGAATTCAGGAAAGTCCAAGGCAATCCTAACTGGACTTACCTTCTTATTTCATTCATTAATCTTTGCCATCAGAGGTCCTGGACCAAAGTAAAGCTGAAAGATCTAACTAAAGGACAGAAGAAGGGCGACCATGTGCAGAACCACGGGAAAAGCTCCCACACTGGATGAAAGTCAGCATATGTTCCTGACATTCTCATCTTGTGTAAAATACAAATGAATACATGAATAAAAGTAAAATAGTGTTCATCATGGCCCTTTATAAGAATTAGGATCAAAAACATACCTGTAGTTACCACTTTGTTCTCCAAAGTTTAAAGGATGGCTTTCACTGCCACATAATCTACATGAACTAGCATTGTAACTCACAGTGTGTGGTTATACAAACAGGAACGACAGCAGAAGCCACAGTAGAAATCAGAGCATGCTGTGCTCCATGGAAGAGAGTTTTTTTTTTTTTCCTTTAACCAGAGAGAAGCATTTCAGTTCAGAATAGGACTGAATATATCCACCCAACAGTCAGTACAGAATGTGTGTGTGTGTGTGTGTGTGTGTGTGTGTGTGTGTGTATAAACCACACTCAGCTATAATGTGATATTATAAATGATAGTAAATTCAGTGGGCATTATCAAGTGTTGGTAATATTTCTTTTCCTCCAAACTTATACAGAGAAAATCAAAACCAGGGAGGGGGGCGAGTACCTTTAAGCTTTCTAATGGATTCCAGCTGTTAACATTATTTATGGCAAATAATGTTACCAAGTAGTAAAACACTGATGTCTTTGAACTCCTTGCAGTTGTGTGTAATACTGGAGCCAATGCAGGAACTGATGTCCAGACATAAAACTTACAACCTCAGTCCGCGAGACTGCCTGAAGACCTGCTTGTTTCAGAAGTGGCAGCGGATGGTGGCGCCGCCAGGTACGACCTCGTTCTTCACTCCCGGTCCATATGCTTTTCCTGAGGCTTCTCCTGGGGATGAAGGGATGTGAAAAGGAAATGATCATGAATGTATCAGGAAAAGTGCAATAGTTTATGAGGGATATTCTGACCATGATATTGAGCTCAGAGGAACTGAATTCTGAAGGACAAACATCCTTCTTAGATGTCATGACCATCCTCTACAGTCCGCTCATTTGCTGGATTGGAACCCTGAAACCCACAGAAGGAAATTGATTTCTTTGATGGTACCAAGAAGATATTGACAAAGCCAAGATCAGAACCAAGGTTTTCTGTCTCCCAGTCCAGTGGTTGTTCCGCTGGACGAGACTGGTGGCTGCTCATGGCTTACTGTAATTTTGTTTGTTCTTTGAAGAATGGGAGAAATTGTGAAAAGAAAAGGGAGGGAGGGAGGAAGAAGAGAAGAAAGAAAGGAAGAAGAGAAGAATAGAGGAGAGAAGGAAAGAAGGAAGGAAGGAAATAAAATATTTTTGCCCCTGTTTTTTAAGATATATAATATCAAGGGTACTTGGATGATGAAAAGAATGCAGAAAAGATCCCATTTGTCTCACTTCCGTAGGATGCAGTTTAGATACTGTAGTCCCCTGCCGGGGTTCTGGAATTACTACTTCGAGTCATCATTAATTGTCTTTATATCTAATACATTTTCACTCCCAGGCCTGTGTTGAGCCTCACTGATCATAAAAGCAAAATGTATTCATTTGCTAAAAATTATTTTTATAAAGAGTAATTATTAACACAAGGCACATAGCGTTCTGAATCACGAAATATAATGGTCACCTTCTGCTGGTAATTGGCCAGGGTTTTATATAAAGTGAATATAACAGATGTAACCAAGAACGTACTTAGAAAGCTAAGAAAACTGAGCATTATTTTACATAGAACAGTTGCATCCCCATCTTAGGGGAATTATAGGCATTTAGAATGTTACATTTCATGTATATTAAATGTGCTTAAAGTGGCCTTATTTTCTCTTTCAATATCAATAAGGCTTTATAGGAAAAAATTTCACTCACTAAATGCTTTGAACACATATTCCACAAAATACGCATATATGATTCTTACATTATTCATTAATTCAGCCATTGACTCAACAATTACTTATTGAGCCCCTACTAAGTGCCAGGCACTGCTTATAGCCACTGCGGGTATACCACTGCATGAAAGTAGTCACAAATCGCAGTCCTCTCAGACCTTCCATTCTCTTATTGAAGCCTCACAATAACCTTATGAGGTATTTCTTGCTCTTCCCATTTGATATAATAGACTTGAGATTTCGAGTAGTAATTTGCTAAGTTAGCCTGAAGCTAATCTGCAGAGGCCCCCATGTCACGATATGTTTTTATGTCTTCAATTCATGGTTCTGTTACCACAGCCACCTACTGCCCGTGGCAGGAATCCAGAGCTTACGATTTAGTATATTTCCCCAAAATTCCATGAAAAAGTACAAATTTTTTTTTTTTGAAGGAGCAGATTTCAATTCAAGTCAAAGGAAGAGGATGCCTGTCCGGGGAAACCTGGGTATTTGCTTGACTTTAGAATGTACCACTCAACTCTCCTCTACCCCCATGAGCTGGAACAACTCTGGTTCCTGTTTCTCATAACTTTTAGAATAAGCACCCATAACCCTCTATGGATGGGAACGTTAGGTCCTCTGATGAAAATCTTTAAACATAAGAGATAAAATATTTATGGAAGAAAATATGTTATATAAATAGAAACATAATCGTCTTCTTCATCAAAGGTCAGGAATAACATGATGGATTAAGCGGTCTTTGAAATGAGCCTTAAAGGAGATCTTCCCCACTGCTCATCAGAAGCAATAGAGATGCCTCAAGAAAATGCTACAAGGTTACTGCACTTAGTTCCAGGATGGCCCTGGCTTACCTTCTCTCCATCAGCGTTGGATCTAGAATAGGGTTAGCAAAAACAATGCTCTTACATGCCATTTCCTATTCATTTAGTAACTGCCTGGAACAGGCTTCTGAAGAGTACTCATTCTCAACGCAAAACTCATAATAGTACCTAATTAATAGAGTTGCTATGAATATAAAATAATGCCATAGAAAACATTAAAAATATGAAAACTTTTTCACGCCCATAATACATAATAAATAAATAATATTCTTCTTACTACACATTTCCATGAGTCCCTATACTTCCATTAAGTTGTGACCTCAACCTTCAGGTCCAAAATATTTTTTCTGTATTTCTAAACAGGTCTTTCTGGAAAAGGTCTAGTTTCCCTTCATGGATATGCTGGCTGTAGCATACTAAGATTTTTTTTCCCCAGGAATTTTGAAATTAGTTGCATCTTTTAAACACCAGGATGCAAAACATGGGTATTTCTGTTGAGTTTGGGAATCCTTAAATTCCACATAGATGGCTGATAGAATGGACGTTTCCTCTTCTTTTTATTGCGCTGGCCAAAAAGTTGGCTCAGGTTCTTCCGTAAGATATTACGGAATTTTTTTGGCCACCCCAAAACTTCAACATTTCAAGGCATAATAGAGCTGGGCTACAATGTGACACTTAGCCCAGTAGGTACTGCTGTTACTCACTGGTTCACTAATTTAACGAAGTTCCTATTTCTCTCATCCCCTGGAGTTTCCCTAGGAATCCCAGAGCCCTTCTTTTGTTATAAAAAGAGGATGGGCCATAAAAAAAATTTTGCCCAAATATTGGGGCTAATGGTAATAATATTTTAAGTTCAAACTATATAGTGGTGTAACTCACTCCTAAGACGTCTTCATGGTTCCAGACATGAACAGTAGGTGAAATCAGAAAGAACAATGAAATACAAATCATTGTATCGAGATACTAAAGAAAAGAGTTTCAATTATTGTGTGCTAAAGATACATCGTCCGCTTTCTCCTTTTACGCTTTGTCAAGTTAAAAGAAATGGAAACAATATGAATAGTCTGCTCTTTTGAGTTCGCACCCAGGGCTTCACGGCTGGGCCCCTAGTCCGGTGGCTGCTCTGGAACTGATCCTCCTTCTGTCATCCCTTTTGCAGCAGAACCCACAAGGCAACCCACAACGAAACGGAGAAAAAGAAAAAACTCCACCAGCAGCACGTCCAACAGCAGCGCCGGGCACGCCACCAACAGCACGGGCAGCAAGAAGAAGACGCCGGCAGCCAACCTGAGTCTGTCCAGTCAGGTACCTGTAAGTCTCGCTTTCCTCTGAGGCTGCAGTCCTGCCCTTGCCTGTCTCCCGAGTCCAGGGGCCCACTGTAAAGTCTCTTTTAGGGGCAGAGACCTTCTGGGCCAGGAGGGGTGGGGGAGGGGAAGGCAGGGATGTGGGTTGGGAGGATGGGGAGGAGCTCTGTCCTGGAAACCTTCCCCTGCACACGGAGAATTAGGAAGGAACAGGAAGGGTCTGTGCTGCCGTGGGACTGGAATTGAAACGCCGTCAGAGTCGCAGACAGGAGATATGTCCATTAAGGTTTAATTAAAATATCACTTGGTAGTGTGCTGGTGGCACAGACGGGCCTCTCGGCACCATGGCGGGACCCCGTGCTCCACTGGAAACTGGCTCCCGGCACTCAGGCTCCAGACTGTCACTTGACTGCTCCCCCCACCCCCTGACAGCGACATCCCCTCTTATTTGAAGACTCAGGTAATTAACTCAAGGCCACTAAAAATGCAGCTCAGTGGATTTCGCGTTCCCATTTCATTCGCTTGGGGGGGAGCCTCAGCCCCTGGTTTGGTCTCAATTCTCTTGGCCTCTTGACCCCTTTCTTTCCTTTCTGGGCCTTGACAAAGGAAATGGGCCACTCTGGAGGGGGCTTCTTTTTGAACTCCAAAGCTGAGAGCTGAGGGCATCCCCACAGAGGGTAAACTGGGCAGGAACGTTCTTCATCGCCTGTGTTTTCTTCCTCAACTCGCTCCCTTCTGCCTGATTCCTTCCTGGCTCTGACTTCCTCATCCACTATTCGATCACTCACCACTTTTAAATTCTCATGTTTCTTTAAGCATTTCTTGTCCCCTCTCCCCACCACCATGACTTGTGGGTTTTCCTCCTCTGCTGCCCTTGTCACATCACCCTCAGCAGGCTTTTGACCATCCTTCAAATCCTGGGATTTTTGTGGTGCTTCGTAGGTACCCTCTAGATATGATGTCTTTGAACATGTACTTTCTCATCATTTCCCTCAAGCAATGCAATTTTACCTTTTCCCTCTTTCTCACTCTTTTCCTCCCTTGGTCTGTTGTCCTCACCCTCTGCTTCTGGTCCTGCTCCATCTCTCTCCATGTGAGGGTGGACCTCCCTTTCCAGGAGATTCTCCACTTACTTCTAAATGTGTCTTTCAAATCTGTTGCCTACCCGCTCTCTCCCATTTTCCATCGGTTTGGCTAAAACCAACCCCATCAGTACCTGAGAATCACCGGGCCTCTCCCGTCCTCCATAGACAGAGGGTATAGTTGTCATTCCCATTGCTTTAGAAAGAAAAGGTCATGAGAGAGTGGCCAGCCTGTGGGGCAGGTGCCATTTTAATTTTAAGACCACTAGGAATTGTAGTCCTTAAAAAAATACCAGAGTTACTTCTGTGTTTTGAACTAGACTATCACCCCTGAAGAGTCAGGAAAATAAATCAAAGGAGAAAAACAGTCTTTTTATTAAGGTGCCAGTAAGTTGTAGCCACTCCTGGTTAAATGGGAAATTGCATAGGAAAAAAATGGCCAGGTGTAAATAAATCAACCCCAAAAGTGCCCACAGGAGCCCATTTATTCCTCTAATTCTGGAGTTTTAGAAGCTAACATTGGTTAGTTTCCATGAACAGATGAAAGTACATTCCAGAGATTTCTGGAACTTTGGCATAGCTACTTAAAGGCACAGTGGCTGTAAGAATTCAGATCACGTCAACAAGTGTTTTCTGAGCTCCTAGTACATGTCCCACACTATACCAGGTGTTGGTAATACCAAGATTTAAAAAGAAGCAAAACCAAAAAAAGACCCCAGCTCTGTCATTGAAGAGCTCACTGTCTAATGGAGGGGTGATAAAGAGGTTTCCTCTCTCCTGCCAGTTCAGACTCCTGGTGTCAGCTCGCAGGTGCAGTATTCAGAAAGATTCTGAGGCCTGGACTGGGTTTTGTAAGCCATCCATTAGTGATGTCTGCCATGGGTATAGAATAGCAGCATACACATCCGTGTATTTTGACATACCTGGCCTAGTCGAAATCATGTCCTTTTTTTTTTTTAAAAGAGCACCTAACTTTTTCTACCCCATTATGCTCTTGTCCTCCCAACCAACAATTGCATTTTGGTGGGCGATGCCTGTGTCAAGAGGGTTTTTAATGAGTTGAGACCCTTTAGACAAGAACAAGGTGCAAGTAGAATTTCAGCACTATCCTCGCCATGCAGTCAAGGATGTTTCCATTAAGTAAAACTCTGAGATGGCCAAGAGAAAGAGGGAAGTCCAGATTAAGAAACTGTGACAATTCCTGTACGTCCTCCAGCTGAATGGACATCAAATGATAAGCACTGGCTGGCTTGTAGTGACCACGTCATTTAACCCTGTCTCCTGAATGCCCAGCACCCCTTTCCTATTTAAATAGAAATGTGACCTGCAGACCTTAGCTGCCTCGTTCTAAGGCACAGACAGATCGGGTGTGCTCCCACGACCACAGCTGTGGTCCACCCGGCTGCCACGGCAGCAGCGTGTGTATCTGGCGAGGGCTAGAGTTTAATCCTTGGATTCTGCTTCTCACTCCATGAGCAGGGGCTAGGAGCCATCCCGAACTACAGCCTCAACCCTGGGAGGGATGGAGACCTGTGTCATTCAACAGCAGTGACCCCTTCTGGCCAATTTAAGGAGAAGCATTGAGGGGCCCTGAAAGGAGTCACTTCCAGTCCTCCTCAGAGGTTGGTGGTCCTTGCACGGGGGATTAGTGAGAGGATGTGACACGGGCGAGAGCTGGTGGCACCCCCAGGTCTCCAGCGAGGAGCAGGGGTCTGCCTTGTGGGAAGTCGAGACCACAAGGGTTACTCCTAGTTAGACCAGTATCGCCTGTGGGACACACAAGACAGCAGGGTTGGGAAGGAAGGGCATCTCTCACTGCCACTGTTGAATGTTGGGGGGGATTTTTAAAGATGTGGGGGTGTGGGGAAAATGGTGCCAACATCCCCTAGTTAGAGGGAGCCCCGAACATGCATTCTGTCTCGGCTCATGTTGTGTGAGGATAGCAAGTCAAACCCACCTGAGCGGAAAACCCCTACCCTAGCCTAGAGGTTTAGAAGAGCCAGGTAGAGTCGTGTCCATAATGGTGTCAGTGGCCTCAGGTATCTACATGCATATGAAGTCCTTAGCATGTAGTCTCTTGTGTAACTTGCCGTCTATTACTCCCTCACGCATGCACACATGGATGTACACACACTCACAGACGTACACGTGTCACTGTGCACCTGGCTAAGAATATGTTTTACAATCAGGAAGGCCAATGTGGCATCTCTCTGAAATTTAGAATGCTCCAAAATATCTATGCCTGGGCACCTTTTCCAGCTGTTCCTGGAGCAAGGGTATACCAGACAGATTACGAGCCCATATGAGCCCCATGGGAAGGGATTCATATCACTATTTTCATAGTACTTCCCTGGAATGACTGTTTTCTTCTGATACAGGGAAGGTGTTTAGAGTGTTGGGAACTTCTTTGCTAATATCACGCTTAAGCTGGCTTCTTCTGTTTCCAAATCATGCTTACCTCCTCCCATTCTCCCAGCCTCTCTCGATGACCTTGGACTCACAATACTAATGCAGACACACGTGTCGGTTCTAACTTTCTTCTCCTGCCCCGTGACACTTCACGCATGTGTTTTCCCAGCCCTTCAAAGTGTGCTTCACACAGGTCATGAGATGGAATTAACCCTCGTGTCTTCCTCTGCCCCATCTTAACCTGGTCTTCCCACCTGCCTTTGTTCCTGACCCTAAGCGCCATCT
This sequence comes from Hippopotamus amphibius kiboko, assembly GCF_030028045.1. Lineage (NCBI taxonomy): Eukaryota > Metazoa > Chordata > Mammalia > Artiodactyla > Hippopotamidae > Hippopotamus > Hippopotamus amphibius. Next base: position 98,206,972 of record NC_080198.1, on the reverse strand, counting down.
CCTAATGGCCTGTGACGAAGTGGCACTTTTTTGTATCCCGAACACCCCCGTGGGTCAGGAGGTGGCCACGTTCCATTTCCAATCCTGCCAGCGTTCTTGCCACTCGGAGTCTGTGTCTGTTTTGCATCTCACTTTAAGAGTGCGCACGAGTCTCTTACATGTCAGGGTCATGCCTGGCTCTTCGTGGCATCATAAGTACGTTCTTGGAAACACACAACTAAATATCCTGCCGGTACCTCGACTTCCGGGTCTTCCCAGGTCGTGTTTTAGGCGTTTCCTTCATCTGGGGCATTTCTCTTTAACATTGTTGTTATTGATGCACGAGAGTGATTAGTCTGAAAACACAGCGTGAAACCTATCGATTATCTCCCCTCTAATTCGAGGGGAATCGATCCATCAAACAAGCAAGGTTTTCCATTCCAAACAAGCCAGGTCACTAAGGGATTTGTTCAACTGGTACCTTCAAAATTCCAGAAGGGCCCTGGAGGGGCCTCTGGACCCTCTCCTGACCACAGGCAGTATTCTACTAACATACCGCTCCGGGAAAGCCTCCCTTGCCCCAGTGAAAAGAACTTCTGCCCAGTTGTCCAGGCAAATTAGCCTCCCTATCAGGAAATGCATACTTAATCTCCAAAAGCATCTGGCCAGCCCTGATCTTCCTCCATCCAGAGGCTGCTGGCCATCAAGCAGACTATTGCTCAGAGCCCGCCCAGCAGGATCCACCTGACAGGTGCCCTGTCCCATGCTCAGGTCACCCATCAACCCCGTAGGGTCCCCTTGGAACAGAGAGGCCAGAGCTGTGCCCTGTGTAAGCGTCCTGTGCCCCTGCACCGGTGGCCTCCACAGAGCTCCCAGCTACAGTAGGTGGCTTCCTTGTTTGCATGGAAGGACAATTTGTACTTAAAGGAGTGATTAGATGGATTCTTCTCGCATGCTTCCATTTCTGATGACTACCGGCTTCATCAATGTAATTATAATTAGCGCTCTTCATCTTCCTTTTACGGCACCAGCTGGACAGACTGGTTCTCTTTACTGCCCAGATTGGTGGCGGGGTTGCCTGTGTGGGGATAGGTGACAGGCACCATGGAATAACAGATGGTAAATTCAGGGCTTGTTGGCAATCAGCAGGTTTTTGCTAATGACTTAATTAGCTATGCAAATTGTCAAATCAGTGTGAACATTGTTTTTATCGAAAACTTTACCTAAATTAATTACCATAATTAAGTAGCAGAATGTCAAGGATATTGGCTGCATAAAAGGGCCTGGCTGAGTAGCGAAAAGAGAGATCTGTCTTCGATTAAAACGTATACCGTCCTTGGGACAGAGAAAATGCCGTTTGGAACAAGTTGCGTGAATATTGCAGAACTGCATCCTCCCCGTGTTGGCTGCTAGTTTCCAAAGCCATCCAGAGGCCCTAAATAAAAGTGGTGGATTTTTGGAGGTCTTGCAAAGGGCCCAGCAGAAGCTTCCACAGCCCTCTCAAGAGTCCCCAGTGTCGGCAAGTTGCAAAGCGTGGATTTTTTTAATTTTGAAAAATCCATTTTTTTATTTCTGCAGATTGCTAGCATTGCTCGTTCTCCGGTGTCAGGCTGCGCACTAAGGACATAAACTCGCGTGGTTGTTACACGTCAGGAGGCGATGTTTATTTCCTGTAGAAATCCAATATGCGTCTTGGCCCCCCCGACATTGAGACTTGACCCCCGTGTACAGGACACGAGTGTGTCTGTCCTAGATCCCCCAGCGCCTCCCGCTAGTGTTTTAAGCTGAGCTTCTCTCTCCCAAGGTTTCCCTGTAATAATGTCAGCTGCTGTTCACAGGATGTGATGGTGGTAGGAGAGCCAACTCTGATGGGAGGTGAGTTTGGGGACGAGGACGAAAGGCTAATCACTAGATTAGAAAACACGCAGTATGATGCGGCCAACGGCATGGACGACGAGGAAGACTTCACCAGTTCACCCGCCCTGGGGAACAGCAGCCCATGGAACAGTAAACCTCCTGCCACTCAAGAGACCAAATCAGAAAACCCCCCTCCCCAAGCTTCCCAGTAAGACTGACCAGCTCCAGAATCCACTGTCAATAGTCCCCGCGGGTTACGCTCTCTGTTTCAGATCCTTACTCACAGGAGTGGAAGGAGGAGACGTTAAACCTTTTCCATGCAAATACCGATTTCCAAACCACAGTGATCTGAGTTTCTTTCCTTCTTTTTTTAATTGAGAGGATCATTGCAAATAAACTTCCACGGCCCCTCCCTGGAGGCCTTCACAGGTAACACCAATACTGGCACTGATCGTAATTAAAACAAGAGCAAACGCTCGCGCTTCTCCTGGCTCGATTTTAACCACGTTTGTTAATTTCCTTCCCCTGCCCCGCATCCAATCATCCAACGAAGGCCATGTTGTCAATAAACCCTCAGTGCTCAGGATCTCATTCTATGCCGAACCCAACTACAGGTGACTTTTTAATATTGTAAAATATTTTCTGCTTTTTGACTTGCATCTGGGAGTTTCTTGTTTCAGTAAAAAAAGAAAAGGAAAAAAAATCCACTTTTGGGAAGTAATTTAAATGTACCTTTATTTTTTCTCCCCCTTAACCTTTTCTTTCATTGGGTAACAGCTAAGAGGGCCCAGCAGGGTAATTTATGGCCGAGCTAATGTCAATTGGTCCTCGAGCTCCAGTTGGTTCAGTCGAGCCCGAGCGCTGAAACAAGAAACGGCTTTTCATCATCAAAGACTCCAAGGCAGATTTCTATGTAAAGAAAGGCACTTGGCCCCTTGAGAATGTATGCGTTTGTAAAAATGCTGTTGATCCAAATATTTTCAAGCCATGTATCCATTAATTTTGTGGGCAGTTTAATAAATCTGAAACTCTTTTGTGTTTTTTTTTTTTTATTGTATCTGAGTTGACTGTTGTTTCTTTTCATAGTATATTTCCTGTATAATATTTTGTAAAGCCCTCACCTGGTTCTTTTATGGGGACTTTTCTTTGGGGGCAATTCCAGTGTATTTATGTGAAACTTTATAAAAGAACTAATTTTTCCATTTGCATATTAATATGTTCCCCTATACATGTAAAGACAGTGGCTCCGTGTGTTATAAAACAGCTGTATTTTACGTATGCTTTACTGATAAGTGTGCCAATAATAAACTGTGTTAACGACCAAGGTGAGTGCGTCTGGTTGTTTGTGAGCCTGGCGGAGAAATCTGCCCACAATGATGAGAAATACTGAGCTTGGATTCATGGCCCAAACTCCAGATGGAGTGGAATTGTGAAACTGCGCCATCTTTATAAAATATGGTTTCTTGCCCTGCTCACTGCAGTTTACTTGGGCAGACACAGGGGTGCCTTCTCGGTGCTGGACCCTCTGCTGGCTGAGGACACAAGGATGGGAAAGGAAAGATTGACTGGCTTCCTGGGGCTGGCCAAATGCAAGGGCAGAGGCTTCCACTCACCAAGTGCTTACTCTGTACCAAACATCTCTATTTAAGGTCCATGGACGTTATTTCAGCTAATCCTCACAATTCTACCAAGTAGACCTTAATCCGCTCATTTTAAAAAATCAGTTCCTTGGTTTACCTATGTTTCCAAAAGATTTGCTGTACAGAGATTATGGAAAATTCACGTGAGGACTTTTTGTTTAAAGAACTTTCATCCTATTGTTCCACTTTGTATCCATGAGGAAGATGAGAGAGGAAATCTGTCAGTACTAGCTGAGTGTGTAGAAAGGGCCAGGCCATAGTAATGTATCATCTCAGCCAGTTCTGGAAAAGGGGGGCTTGAAAAAGAGAAACTAAGGGAGGGTATGTGTCTTAGGTTGAGATTCCCAGAAGCAGGGCCTGAGACCAGGATCCGGGGCACGGATTTGTTGAGGGAGAGTTCTTCAGTAAAAAAATCTTTAAAGGAGTGAAGGAGGTAGGATAGGGAAGGGAAAAGAGCCTAGAAAAGCTTACTTTCTGAGCCTGGTCCACGGTGCGGGGGAAGGCTCAGGGCACAGTTATCCCCTCCTGGGATAACTGCACACCTGTACCAGTCCGTCATGGGCTGGGGCCATCCCCAGGGTGTGTAGGACGTGGTAACCGTTACAGAAATACGGCTTCCATCAGCCAAGGGCTGTTCTGCAGAGAAGAGGCCCACTAGAAGTCAACAGTCCTAGCATCTTGGCATGGGTAGGCTGATCTCAGAAAGGGCATCTGGGCAGCGCACCAACAGTCAGCTTCGTTAAGTGACTTGCCCCATCTCAGAGCTCATGGGTGACACAGTTAGAATCTGATTCTGCATCTCCCTGAACTCCAAAGCTTGGGTTCTTTCTAGAACTTCACACTGCTTCCCGAGAACATTAGCATTTGGAGGAAAATGTGCAGTACAATAGCAACAAAGCCAGAGGAGACAGAGGAAAATGGCTCCTCAGTCGCCACCCCGCTAGTGTACTGCGAAGAGACGGGCCAGTTTATCCCCCACCCTACCCGACCATTTTAGGTTTTCTTTTATCAGTTCTTTAAAGTCACCCATATGCAATCATTACAGATGATTGCCTGGGACAATTTGTTTGACATCTGTTCCAGTTCTCTATTGCTCTATAGCCAATCAACCCAAAACTCACCTCGAAAGACAATTTATTATTATCAGTTACCCTTCTAAGAGCTCCCTGGTCTGTGCCAGCTGGTCTGCACTTAGGGACACAGATGCTGGCTGAGGTTGGAGTCATCAGAACTTAGGCTGGGCTGGACATTGGTGCAGTCATGTTGCTAGCTATTAGGTGGCAGCTTAGGCAGGGCTGCTGACGCGAGTGCCTTCCCATATAGCATCTCTATAGGGCTTCCATAGACTGATGGTTGGCTTCCAAAAGCCAGCATCCCGGGAGAGGAGAAACATAAATTGCCAGTGCCTCGACCTGAAACACCATCACTCCTCTGTGCTATCCATCAGGGCAGCTCAGATTCAAGGCCAAGGGGCATGGACTCCACTCCTTGATGGGTAAGTAGCAGGTATCTCCAAGGAGGGGAGACACTGATGGTGGCCATGTTTGGAAACAAACATCTACAGCATCCAACACAGTTCACAACCTGGTCCTCGCTTACCTTACATTGTATCTTTAGCCACTTCCCCCCTGTACCTGATTTACCATCTACCTAGACTCCTTTCATTTTTCCAAATGCACTAAGTGCTCAGGTCTTTGCATATGTTTTTCTCTCTTAGAATGCCATCCCCCACCTTCCTACATAACCAGGCTTTTCATTCTTAAAGGCCCAGTTTGATTCTCATATTCCCTGAGATGCCTCCCCAACTCTGGTCAGGGTCTGTTGTCCCTTCTGGGGTCCAAGAGCACTTTGTTCTTGCTTCTTCCTTGGCTCTTTCCTTACAAGTTTTCGTTTTTGTTGGTAAATACCCTTCACTGTCCCATTAGACATTTCTAGGTCTGAGTAGTTTAGTCATTTCCATCTGAATCCTTAATATCTAAACTCTATCATACATGTTGGTAGAATAGATAGAGTTAAAAACTCCCAAGCAAGAAATCATGAAACCACTGTTTACCATGCATTTTTCCATTACATTTCAAAGTCTGTAATTCTATGCCACAACATAAAGGGACATTTATCCCTGCAGGTACATAAGAAGGTAAGAGGTAGCAGAGACAGGCTTGTTCAAATTTTTCAGAGGTCAAGTCAGCACAAAAGAAACATTTTACGAAACATCAGCTTAAACCTAGCTTCTATTATAGAAACCCTGTGAGATTTGTCAGGCGCAGGATCATCCTAAGGGCAACCATTTATTAAGTACACACTGTGTGTCAGGTACTTGCTAGGTGCTTTGCCTGGGTGGTCTCAAACTGGGAATCCAAGGGTATATAAGTTGGGTTTTGCTTTGTAATAATTGCCAAATCTCAGCAGCCTAGGACCAGGAACATATTATTTTTCTCACTCATGGGACTGTGGGTCACCTGGGGCAACTGTATTTCAGGTCCGACCCTCAGGTCCCTTTCTGGGACAGTGGATCCCCAGGGCATGCTCTCCTCTTGGCAGATTCTGTTCACACTGCGTCCATTGGCCAAAACAAATCACAAGGACAATCCAACATCAGCAGGGTGGGGAAACATACTCTAGTGCTTATAGACGCCAATGGCAATGGGTGTGAGTGAACAACTGAGAATCCAATCTACCACTGGTGGCCTGCACAAAGTTGCCTGAAAAACTCCTAATCATTTGCCAACATTTAAAAACCAATGAATTTTCTATAAAAATTAAAATGTCTTGCTTCTCTTAACAAGTTGGATCTAACAGACTCACACTCCTGAATCCCTGGAGGGTGGCAGCTGGCTGGCACTGGGTCGTGGCCACCCTGCTTAGATGCTCCAGCTTGCCGTCCTCACACCATTTTACTCACTCTACCTGCCTGGCTTCTGTCGGTGGCTGCTCTACCCATCGCACCCACCCTCTCTACTCAAAGCCTCATTTGGAAGTTGGCATTACGGGCCCACGTTACAGATGTGAAGACTGATGCTCAAGCAGGTTAATTGACACTGTCTACCACACAGCTCATAAGTGGTGAGGTGGGCTCTGATCCTGGGCCCTCAGGTTCAAAGTCTGTATTCCTTCCACCAAACCACGCTGGTTTATAGGCGTCACGGTAGTGGTTACCTTCTGTGGGTTTGGTTAGGAATGGGGCAAGCATATCCCATTGAATCTCTGCAGTATCTCTGTGGGCAAGGTAAGGTTATTTCCCCCCATTTTGCAGGTGGAATGTAGAGCATTTTAACAGTTTGCCCAAGGTCACAGAGTTCACGAATGACAGCATCCTATCACCTTGACTCTGACCCACTTTATTGGACTTACTGTCAGGTGCACAGTCTGCAGGTGGGGTGTTTGGAGGTATTCTCTGGCTTGGGAGAAGGGTCCTGGCGTCCATCTTTCTGCCATTCACTGTGTATTTCAGGGGGTGTCAACGAGTTTGCCGGAGATCAAGACTTGTCACTTATGTGATAATGGAACAGAACAGGGAGGCCTCCTCTTAGGGCCTTGAAATCTCGAGGACACCTGACAAGGGATTTATAAATAAGCGGCCCAATCTCTTTGGGAAATTCTTTCCCTCCCCCTTTCTCTTTAACCTTGAGGTGAGCATTTAATGCAATAGGATAACACAACCCACACTGGTACTGCATAGGGTGGGGCACAGTGAGAACAAGGCCAACAAGATCAATTTCCCTCAAGTAGGATTGGCAGCATTCTTGTGAAATTCCTTGTGTAGTGGGATATCCCCTCCATCTTCCGTAAAAAAAATTGCTAGGCTTTTTTTTTGCTGATTTTTAAGCAACATATGCTCATCATAGATCATTTGGACAAACGGGGACAAGAAGAAAATAAGTAATCCCCCTACCCTGATATAACCATTGCTGACATTCTGATATAAATCCTCATTTTTTCTTCTCGGCTTGTATACATCACAGCATTGGTAATATACAAAATAGATAATCACATATTCCGCCCTTTTCGTATAATATTATATCATGAGCCACCTCGTTAACTATTCTTTGAAAACACGATTTTAATTTCGATATAATGATCCACTAATGGAATATACCATAATGTATTAAACCATTTATTTATGGCTGGCCAACTCCCTTTTTACATCCCATTAGAATTTCATAGCCATTAATAATAAGCTGGTCGGAGGTTGATAAGAGTGTGTTAAGTTGAAATTCACTTGTTGGCTATTTGCCCTGTGCCCAGCACCACCCTGGGGCTTATATGGGATTCCTGTACTTGGTCCCACCCTCAAGGTGCTTACAGTTGGGACAGAAGACATGTGCATAAAAAGCTACCCAAGCACACGAGGCTGAGTATCCACAAAGCACTGGGAATAAAAGCTCTAGGAGTTATAGGTACGGAACTCACATTCATTGCACCCTACTATGTCATGCTCTGCACCTCATTTAATCTTCACCACAACCAGGGATGCGAATATTTTATGTATGAAGCTCAGAAAGATTGAATCCCCTGCCCAAGCTCACACAGACGGAAAACAGCAAGGTCAAGTTTGAATCAGCGCGTGACTCCAAGGTCTGTTCTTTCTCTGGTGAGCCACAGGAAATCCCTGGGGAGATACAAATACTGTGATGGCGTGTTGGCGGGAATGACCTCACAGCATAGGGGATAACACTTTGACACACGTACACACGGCCGAGCGTCTGGTTGCTTCTCTGAGTTTGCTCTCTGGGTTCGCCTCCTTTGATCCACCGCTACTGTGAAGACAGTGTCTCTGATCACGGGGGTACTGTGGAGTCTGCGTTTTGAACAAAACCTAATGCGTCGGCACTGTTGGTGTTTACATGGAGCTGTTCTTTGCACTTAAAGCCATTGAGCTAGAAAAGGCACTGAAAGGTTATTAAAACTATAAATTAAGGAAATTGGTGAAGCAATTACTATGGCCTGTCTCATTCCTGTATTATTTTCAGTTCCTATTCATTCCAGAACTTTATACCATCCTGGACAAAGAAAATTTTCTTGTTTTCCAATGGCCTTCAACGAACCTCCACAAAATATAGTCATCTTTCGTTATCCGCAGGTGATGTGTTTCAGCACTGCCCCTCCTTTACCCTCCCATCCCCCACCTCCCACCCCTCCCATACCAAAATCTGGGATTCTCATGTCCCTTATATTAAATGGTGTAGTATTTGCTGTCGACTGAAAAAAAAAATTTCACAACGTGAGAGCTGTGCATTAAGTTTTATTAGGGGTAAAATGAGGACTATAGCCTGGGAGACAGCATTTCAGATAGCTCCGAGAAATTGCTCCAAAGAGGCGGCGGGGTGGGGGGGAGGTCAGTGTATATATATGATTTTGGTGAAGGCAGGAGAACATGCAATCAAGCACATATTTTTTGCAGAAGTTTTCTGCTGCTCTTGTGAAGGTTACTGCTAGTCACAAGGAGCAGACATCACCATGAAGGATTTTAGTCCTTTTGATACGAGGAGATGCAAGAATTGGGCTCATAACATCATCTCCTGAAAATATCTACCTGAAGACCTGTCCTGCCAGTTTTTTCCCAGAGCACACAGGACCTCATTCCTGATCTCCACCCTGAACCTCTTTCAGGGGGTGTTGAAGGTCAGCAGCTGCTCTAGTTCATAATCTGATCCTTGTAGATGCAGATGGCAAATGCCAATTTGTAAGTGATATTGCATTTAACCTTCGCCCATACTCCTGTATACTTTAAATCATTTCTGGATTACTTATAATACCTAATGTAATGTAAATGCCATGTTAAGTTGTTGCCAGTGGGCAAATTCAAATTTTGCATTTTGGAAATTTCTGGAATTTTCTTTCAAATATTTTTGATCTGCGGTTAGCTCAATTTGCAGATGTGGAAACCGTGGCTACGGAGGGCCGAGTGTATTTATTCTTAAGTTAGGCAAACCTGTTTGGGAGAAAGTTCTTGTTTGTATCTCTTTCAGAGCTGACATGCTTGAGCCCTTTTCCAGTAATGTCATTGTCTCTCTTTTCATTCTTAATTTGTTAAAAGTGCGAAGTTCACTCTTTTGGGGTTTGCAAATTCTTCTGTCATGTTCTAATGAAAGTGTTAATGCTCGAAGTGAAATCTGCAAAAATTCACGAATGAGTGTAAAGTTGATTTAACTTCCAAGGCCTAGCTGAAGTCGATTGTCACAAAAATGAAAATTTTAAAATGGAAACTTACATTTTGTAGAAAGAGGGAATTTTGTAAAACCTAGGCGCTATCTGGGGAATCAAACATGCTTTGTTGGGCTTCCCTGGTGGCACAGTGGTTAAGAATCTGCCTGCCAATGCAGGGGACACGGGTTCAAGCCCTGGTCCAGGAAGATCCCACATGCCACAGAATAACTAAGCCCGTGTGCCACAACTACTGAAGCCCATGCGCCTAGAGCCCGTGGTCCACAACAAGAGAAGCCACCTCAGTGAGAAGCCTGCACAACCGCAATGAAGAGAAGCCCCCGCTCTCCACAACTGGAGAAAGCCCGTGCGCAGCAACAAAGACCCAATGCAGCCAATTAAGTAATTAATTTAAAAAAATGATTTGTTGATCGTGGTAACTTAGGATCTTATGTTGGGAAAGCTTCTGAGGAGCAGCTCACTCAGGGGAAGAAAGATGTGAACCACCATTAGCAATGCCTGCCGTTGTAAAGGAGCAGAGCTGGGGACTCAGATTCCTCGCATTTGCCGTCTCCACTCTGCAACAAAAGCATGTCAATGATAGAAGCCTATGGAATTCACTGCAATTATTATCCCATGATAGGGTGACGAACACCACTTTCCTGAATTTGTCCCAGTTTTAACACTGAACATCCCGCTTCCTGGGATATTCCTCATTCCCAGGCAAACCTGCCCATACAGGTAACAAAACATACTTATACCAAATCCAGTAGTAGTAACAGCTACTACTTATTGAGCGTCGCTTGCATTCCAGGCACTTTGCACATATTGATTCTAACACACCCACCCTGGGTGGGGAGCCATTAATGTCATCATTTTACAGGTAGGAAAACTGATGCAAAGAAACATTAAGGAAAATGCCTAAGGACCTCCAGCTAACAAGCAACAGAGCTGAGATCCAATCCTAGATATGACTGACTGCACTGCCTGTGCTTCCTCTGCTATGCCCATAGCTTTGAACTTTTCTTTTTCTTTTTTTTTTTTGGCCGCACCGCGTGGCTTGCAGGATGTCAATTCCCCAACCAGGGATTGAATCCAGGCCATGGCAGTGAAAGCCCAGTATCCCAACCACCAGGCCAGCAGGGAGCTCCCTGAAATCTTATTCTAATTAAGACCAAGATAAGTGCAATATGTAAGTTGACTAAGAGAAACAACCAAACATCAGAGACTGTGAGATGCAAAAAAATCCCCCAGGAACCAGAGTCCTGGCTGTGCAAGCCAGGAACACACCTGCCTCTCACACCATCCCTCCTTCAGTTACAGGAGAACTCCATCGGCTTACTTGAAAAAGCCACCATGTACTATTGAATTTGGCCAATTAGGAAGTATTCAGACAAATGACATCAGGATCATAAAAGCGGACAGGCTAAGGATCATTCCATTTGTCCCAATGAAAACCTCCCTTCCCATGTAACAGAGGTGAATCCAGCCTGTTTTAAGGAATCATCCGCGGTTTTGCTCAAGGCAAGAGAGCACTTGGAAACATCTGTGGCTACTTTGCACTTCAGTCAGTCACCTCTGCAGCTGGGTTTGGGGAGTTTGCATTTGCCAAATGCACCTTGTGATATTCTTTACAAATACTTAAAAATGACAGTCATCTGGAGTAGGGGAGAATCTCCAGGGCACTTTTATAACTCAACCACTGGGTCTACCCTTCTGCCAACACCCAAGAGGGTCAGTGTTGCTTACCTCTCGCTGCAGAACTCAGATAATGAGGTTACAGGATCCCCGGGATGCATTTTTGAATGGAAAGGCACAGTGTTTTTTAAAAGAGAGCAAATTATCACCATCAGCAAATTTAATCTCAATAGTCACTGACACCAAGCATCCTTTATTCCCTCCTTTCTTTCAAATATGTGCACAAAGTTGATGCTACTTTTAAAGATCCAGACGAATTACTGTTTTATATTCCTAGGAAAGAGGTTCATGGATAACTTCTGATTTAAAATGGTGCCCAGTTTAAAATGGCTTCTAGCTGTTGCCCTTAAAACAGAGGACAGCTGATGTTAACTGCCATCAAAAACAAATGTTGGAAGGCACAGCCCAGAACATTTTTGAAAATGAAGAATAATGACGGGAACCTGACCCCCAAAGACATCAAAGCAGAGTGTAAAACGGTGTGGCATTGGTGCAGAAGCAGACAAACCAGAGGATGGGTTCAGAGACACACCCATGTCTGTATCTCCATTTACGGTATTTTACATCTATGAGGAAAGGATGAAATTAAATTAAAGAATGTTTAAACAGTTGGCTATACATTTCAGAATCATTATCTTACATCCTTACCTTAGCCTACATAGAAAATTTTCAGATGAATTGGAGACAAGCTAAAAAACAAAAGCACTAGAAGAAAATATGACTAATACTGGGAGTTAAAAATCAACCTCTCTTCTCTAAACACCAAGACTAGAAACCTTTTTTTTTTAAATAGATGTATTTAGAAGGGAACGAGTAGTTGTGGTGAAACGTCTGAACTCTGAAGAGTCAGACCCAGGTGCTTACCTTGACTTTGGCACGTACTCGCTGGGTGATCTTGGCAAGCGACTTAACTCCTCTGATTTCCTGTTGTCTTATCTGTGAAACAAACACGTTAATAGTTCCTACTCAAAAGTTTGTGTTGCAAATTAAATGAAATATTATATGTAAAACATCTGGCACAGAGTAAGAAATCAGCTGACATTATAAATTATTTGTGTTAATATTTTTATAGTAATGACATAAAATAAGACTCAAGAACATATAAAAATTAGAAAGTATCAAATACACTAGAAATAAGGTCAGATTCAGAGCTGTGATAAGCTTAACTGATTTAAATTCCTCTGTTAAAAGGCAAAACACAAAAGACAGACACACACACACAGAATCAATATTCAGCAATTAAGAAAACATGTGTAAGATAAAAAGGACTCAGAACGATTACAAATAAAAGGATGGGAAATTATCTGTTATACATAAACAAAAAAAATATGATAAATGTTAATTTTAGACAAGTTAAAATTTGTGGTAAAAAATATTAAATTTTATATTGACTATGTTCCAAGCAACAAAGCATCAAAATGTAAAGCAAAGACTCTTAGAACTCAAGAATTTGATTAAAGCAGTTCCCTGGTGGGGCAGTGGTTAAGAATCCACCTGCCAATGCAGGGGACACGGGTTCGAGCCCTGGTCTGGGAAGATCCCACTTGCAACTAATCACGTGTGCTACAACTACTGAGCCTGTGCTCTAAAGCTCATGAGCCACAGCTGCTGAGCCCATGCTCCACAATTACAAGCCCACACGCCTAGAGCCCGTGCTCCGCAACAAGAGAAGCCACTGCACTGAGAAGCCGGTGCACCACAGCAAAGAGTAGCCCCTGTTTGCCACAACGAGAGAAAGCCTGCGGGCAGCAATGAAGACCTGACACACCCAATAAATAAATAAAGAAATTTATTAAAAAATAAAGAATGAATAAAACACAATGGTAAATTATTACTTTAGTTTTTCACACATTAAACAAGGAAAAAAATGGGAACAGAAAATTAATGTAATTAGATTGAAATAATTGGTATATATTTATCTTTAGACAGATTAATTAACAAGTATGCCATATTTTAATGTAATATATACAAAAACATTCCAAAAAATATGTCCAAAAAAAACCATTCACTAGTGCAGTAATTTGTACAGGTTGCATGCTTTGATTATAATACAATACAAAAGTGTTTAGCCCAAACACAGTCAAATATTCTTAGCCACTTAAAAAATTTAAAAGTTCTCCTAAATAAGTATTGGGTCAAAGAAAAAAGTATAATTAATAAGTATGTGCTATTTTGAAATAAGGATATTGAAACCACTGCTCATAAGACAAGTGGATTTTTTTTCTTTTCTATTATCTGATTATTGCTGTGATTTCTATACACTGAGGTCTTATTTTGACAACTTTGCTGACTTTTCTCATTAACTCTAATAGTTTCTCATTCCATTATCTTGTGCTTTTAAAAGTATATAATCAGTTTGTCTGTAAATATTGATAACGTTCACTCCTTTCCCGTAGATATATGCTTTGTTTTCATTTCTTTGCTTAATGCACTGGATAAAATTTAAACTACATTAAATAGTGATGGGGGTAACAGGCATTTTTGTATTACTCCTGATTTCAGCAAAATTTATTCTAGTGTGTTTCTTCATTTAATATGATGCTATCAATTCTATAATATGTAAATAAAACACCCTTTTAAGATTCTCTAATACTTTTTATTTAATCACTGGTAGAAGTTAAATTTTAGCAAATGCCATTTCATCAGCCAAGGATATCATCAAGCGTACTTTTCTTTTTGTGCTGTGAACAAGATATATTTTGTTTAACTTTGCTAGGTTAAACTCTACTTGGTCATGGTAAGTTATTCTCTTAATATGCTGTTACCTTATGTTCGTTATTATTTCAGTTATGCTGAATACGTCTGTGTTCTGAGTGTAACTAGGCTATTGCTCTCCTCCTTTGTTCTATTCTGGGCTGTTATGCTATCAGAATTATACTGTCTGTGCAGAACGAACTTGAAAGTCTTGCCCTTTCTGGGTTCTGTAATAGTTTCATATAGTTTAGGTATAACCATACGACCCCATAGTGCTCTTGAAGGCACTATTAAGATTCGTCTTCGGAAATGTGAATCCATTTCAAATTGATATAAAAATTTACCTAATTTCTGTTGTTATTTTTAATATTTTCTATTTTGTTTTTTTTATCCTTATTTACCTGTACTTTGGGGATTCATTGAGTTGAAGCTTGACTTCTTAATTTTCATTCTTTGTTGCTTAATAATAATACAATTTGAAACTAAGAATTTCTCTCTAGTTATAGTGTTTGAGGGTCCCTAAAATTTTTATAAGGATTTACACTCCCACCATTATTCTTCCTACCATTTTCATTCAACATTTTAAAATTTTCATCTATGTTAAAATGAGGATAATTGTTTGGAAACTAAATGAATCAATACAAGTGAAACAAAACACTTGGAAAGGTATCCAGCACTTAATAAGAATAGAATAGGACTTCCTAGGTGGCACAGTGGGTAAGAATCCACCTGCCAATGCAGGGGACACAGGTTCCATCCCTACCCCAGGAAGATACCACATGCTGCGGAGCAACAGCCTGTGCGCCACAACTATTGAACCTGTGCTCTAGAGCCTGTGAGCCACAACTATCGAACCCATGTGCCACAACTACTGAAGCCCATGCACCTAGAGCCCATGCTCCGCAACAAGAGAGGCCAGCACAATGAGGAGCCTGTGCACCGCCACGAAGAGTAGCCTCTGGTCTCTGCAACTAGAGAAAGCCCATGCGCAGCCACGAAGACCCAACATAGCCAATAAAATAAATAAATTAATTAATTAATTAAAAAAATAGAATAAGTTTAGCCATTCCTAAAGTTCTGGATAACCAAACAATATGACACCTCAGTTCCATTGAAATTAAGCAGGATCCAACCCCAGAAGCTATTTGTTTGTTTGTTTGTTTGTTTTTATTATTTTTGTGGTCACACTCCGCTTGCAGGATCTCAGTTCCCTGACCAGGGATTGAACCTGGGTCCAGGCAGTGAAAGTCTGGAATCCTAACCACTAGGCCACCAGGAAACTCCCAGCCCAGAAGCTATTTATTAAGTGAGCAGATCCAGCATTTATGAAATCATATGTTTCCATACGTGATACATACTATGTATATGGTCATTCATAATAAAACAGAAAACAATAAGAAGGAAAAATATAAAATTATCATTTTTTAACAACTTCGCTGAGATATAATTCACAGAGCATATAATTCCGGTTTTTAGTACATTCACAGAATTGTGCAATCATAATCAACCTTAGAACATTTTCATCACATTCTCCAAAAACCACATATCCATTAGCGATCAATCCCATTTCCCCCAACCACCCCACTACCAGCCATAGGCCACCACTAATCCACTTTCTATCTCTATAAAGTTGCCTATCCTGGACATTTCATATAAATGGACTCATATACAATATGTGGTCTTTTGTGACTGGCTTCTTTCACAGAGTGTACTTTCAAGGTTCATCTGCATTGTGTCAGTATTTCATTCCTTTTTATTGTCCATTAATATTCTATTTTGTGGCTGTACATACTATTAAATCATGCATTTTACCGAGCATTTGGGTTGTTTCCACATTTGGCTAATGTAAATAATGCTGCTTTACATTTGCTAGTTTTTGGTGTGGATATATGTTTTAATTTCTCTTGGGTTTATACTTAGGAATGGAATTAATGGGTCATATGGTAACTCTATGTTTAATCTTTAAGGAACTTACAGACTGTTTTCCAAAGTGGCCACACCATTTTGTATTGCCACTAGCAGTGTATGAGAGATCCAACTCTTCCACATACTCACCAACACTTGTAATTATCTATCTTTTTGAGTATAACTATCCTTGCTGGTGTAAAGTGTTATCTCATGGTGGTTTCAATCTGCATTGCTCTGATGGCTAATGATATTGGGCTATTCATGTGCTTATGATCATATGCAGAAATCATTATCTAGGCCAAGGTCACAAAGATTTACCCCTAAGTTTTTTTTCTAAGAGTTTTATAGTTCTATCTCTTACATTTAGATCTATGATCAATTTTGAGGTAACTTCTGTACATGGTGTGAGGTAGGGGTCCAACTTCATTCTTTTGCATGTGCATATCCAGTTGTCCCAGACTATTTGTTAAAAAGACTGTTCTTTCCCCATTAAATTGTCTTGGCATCCTTGTTTAAAATCAATTGTATGTAAATGTGAGAGGCATTTTGTTTTGTTTTGTTTTGCTTTCTGGACTCAATTCTGTTCCATTAATCTGTCTATTTATCTTCCTGCCAGCACCCATCACACTGTCTTTGTACTTTTGTAATTAGTTTTGAAATCAGGAAATGTGAGCCCTCCAACTTTTTCTTTTATACAACTGTTTTGGCTATTCTAGGTGCTTTGCATTTTCACATGTCAATTTCCACAAAGACAGCAGCTGGAATTTTAATGGGGATTGTGTTGAATCTGTAGATCAATTTGGAGAGAGTTGCTATCTTAACAATATTATCAAGTTTTTGCTGGTGAAAATCCAGAACAATCACCGAGAACCATCTCCAACAGATTGCTAAGTTGGCCAGGTATGCTATAAAGATAAAAATTAGTACCTTTCAAATATGTCAAAGAAAAACACATAGGTGAGTAGAATGAGCAAAAGTAAAAACATAAAATACCTAGGAACAATCTTAATTTTAAAAGTACAAAATCTATATGAAAAAATATATAAAACTCTCCTAAGGTATAGAAAAAGAATGTGGAGCAATGTAGGAATCTCTGATATACAAGGACTAGAGACAGACCTGGGTTTAAGTCCTGACTCTGCTTCTAATCAGGTACGTGATTTTGGGAAAGACATCTAATTTCTCTAGGCTTTATTTGTCAAATGAGTCCCATAATTGTACCAATCCCATAGGATTACTTTGAGAATTAAATGAGAAAATATATATGCAGCACTTTTGAAACATCAAAAGTATTCATTAAACACCAAATACTATGAAGGTTATGTTTATACAAAGATGTAAGTTCATTTAAAATTAACATAAATATTCAAAGTCCCAAAATAATTTTTTGCTATAAACATCATTTTCAATTTCTTTAAGAAATACAATCAGGCACAGTTGCTGAAACCTTTTTTTAAGTAAGAGCAATTGGTGAAGAAATACTTTTTTCCTATTTAAATGCATTAATAAAGCATCAATAATTCATAAAACATTATAATTATGACAATCGAGAGATTGTTAAAAAAGAATAGATAGCTTAGAATCAAATTCTAGTATATTTAAGGATTTCATTAATGACATAAACAACATCACAAATCCATGGGCAAATAAAAATTATTTGATAAATGATACTTACGCAGTTAGCTAACTATGGGAGCAGGACATAATTGTATATACTCAGCACTCACAAGAGAAAAAATTAAATCCCCAAATGGAACAGGGGGCTAAACATGTAAAACAAAAACATAAAATAAGAAAAAAAAAAAGTAGCTATATTTGTCTGATTGATTCTATAGACTGACTTTCCAAGTATAAAAGCAACAGGGAAAATTTTATGAAGAAAATCATTTGATTTTCTATTGTAAAAATTTAAAACATCTTCATAACAGGAAAATCAAAAGGAAATCAACGGGGGAAATTAAGTATCATAAATCTACCAGGCAAATGTTTACCATTGTTTTTAAAAGAAAAGCATTTATGAATTGGAAAACTGATAAAGCTCTAGAGAAAAAGAAACAAAGAATAGGATAAAGTTTATCAAACTATGACTCATTAATAAACATATGACAAATGTCCCACCCATTGGTAAAGAAGTATGAAATCTAACTACAGCCATCTCCCTGTGTCTTAGATGTCAGATGCAATCACATAACTAGACTCAGACTCCCAGTTTTACAGCCTGAGGAATTCCAGTGCGCTCCCCACCATTTCCGTGAGACACAAGAGTCCCTATGTCATGGCTCAGCACAGTCTTTCTGCATCTGCCTCTGTTCCCTCTCTCACCCTGTAACTGACTTGAATTGTCCTCTGGTCTTGCAGCATCCATCCCCTTTTCTTCCAGTAATGATGGTCTATTTCCTTTACTTCTTCTTAATTGGGTGAAATATTGGACTGCCATCAAGGTGCTCTGCTCTCCTCTACCAAGGATGTGGCTTGTGATCCAGAGAGATCATTCAGAATATTGCACTCCGTGAATCGAGTTGAGGGAGGGAGAAAACAAGTAAACAATCTTAGATGGTGATGGGGACCGCGAAGAACCCAAAACAAGAGAGTGGGCTAGAACCTAGCTTCAGCTTCTCTAGGTAGGGGGCCGAGGTCACAGTAGGACAGGCTTGCCCTGGGGCACCTCTATCATAAGAATATGAGTGGCACCTCAGTTCCATTAAAGTCCAGCAGGACCCAGTTCTAGGAGAAACTGACGAAGTGACAGCGCCCAGTGCTCGTGAATGTTGGGGCTCCTACCTCTGGCCATGAGTTTCACGTTCAGATACTCAAGAAAACATTTGCGGAGGTGGCCTCTTCCCTTCCAACTCTATTCTGCAGCTGGCCTTCATAATTTGTTGTAAGAATTCAGATTGTACCTAACACAATCTTTATTTTTATTATATTGTTCAGAGAGATATGAATGATTGTCTATTTTGAGTATTAATCTTCTGTCGTTTCCGTGGAAACCTGATTCACTTAGAAATGAAGCAGGGGAAATAAGGGACTCAGAAGCCAGGGAACCTATATCTGGCTCCTCATGGATGGAAAACCTGAGGCTCAGTGCTGTAAACGCCATTCCAGTGGGCACGAACTGGTTAACAATAAAACTCCAGCTCCTGTGTTTGGGAAAGAGGGAAACACGTTTAATCATTTTTACAGCCGATGTAATAGCATCTGCGTTTCTGATCAAAGGAGGAATCCATTTTCAGAGCACACCCCAGTCAAAGTGATGCTTTCATTGCCGAGAGGAGTGGAATATAAACCCACTGCCAACCAGACTCCAAAGGAAGAAAGGCAGCTGTAGACGCTACCTGAGATGCGCAGGGCTATGTGAAAGCACAGGGCACCCCTTCCTGCAGCAATGCCTTTTCAGAAATATTTTCCATCAAGTGCCTATGTTTAAAGTCTTATTTTTGAACAACAGTAGGCAGAAATCAAGATTTTGGTCCGCAATTGCACATTATGCCAGTAATCAAGGAAGAGCACACACCCTGGAGGCTGATTGCAGACAGAACCTCGGGGGACCAACTGGTGAGAACCAGGAGAAACTGGGTAAAGAGGAACTGGCACCAGAACAAATGCAGACGGTTCTTTTATTCACCATTGGCCCAATGATCTCACCAGTTCCCTGTATTAAAAAAGTAGAAAAGTCTTATCAAAATCCCTTTGCATTTCATTTGCATTTTGCTGTGTACTGTTACACTTGAGTTGACCACCCTACCATTTGGGGGTCTGAATATCCTGGTGGTTAAGGCAAAGAGAGAATTATGAGTGATGATTCTGACATGTTGGAGTGGGAGGGGTCCCAACCCATAAAAGGAACCACATTTCTGACCAAGTGTGGAATCAATTCAGAGCTGGATACGGGTTACGCCATATGGACATCAACCAATGACCTTATTGTCACAGTGC
Source organism: Hippopotamus amphibius kiboko (assembly GCF_030028045.1). Classification (NCBI taxonomy): domain Eukaryota; kingdom Metazoa; phylum Chordata; class Mammalia; order Artiodactyla; family Hippopotamidae; genus Hippopotamus; species Hippopotamus amphibius. Next base: position 98,187,116 of record NC_080198.1, on the reverse strand, counting down.
TGATGTGCAGGATACGGCTTATATCTGCAAGCACGCAGCCTTCCTAGACTAAATTAGGAAGATACAGCCAGCCAGTCAGAGGGGGCCCTGAAGCCCGATAGGCTTCCTGGGAAGACCTGCTTCGCCACATGACAGCAAGCCAAGCCTGCAGAACGTACGCTTCCTTCACAAGAGCAAGGAGCGGGGGAACGTCTGCATCTGGTTTCTCTTCTCAAAACCATCCCTCCAGTAAGACACTCCACTGCCCAGGAAGGAGGGTTGAGCGAGGTCAACAGCGTTAAGCTAGGGGATTTCCTTCCACAAGGAGTGGGAGAGAGAAATCTATTCAACAACCCCCCCCCACCCCGCCCCCACTCCAACATTATGGTCCAAAGATTTAAAAATACATATTTTCTTAGAAAAGCCAATTTTCTTGGCACTAAGACATGGATTCTGAGTACTATGATCTGAATTTCCTTTACAAAGCACGTACCCCTTTTATGTCCTTCAGGGCCAATACCCTCATGCTGATAATGGCCATGAAATTGATCTTTGAGATTCACTCATAGAATTTGAATGGTTACTCCCCACAGAAGAGGAAATATGTCTTTTAACACAGACTGTGTTGGTTACAAAGGAATGAGCTGCTAATGGTGAAGTTTGGAAGGTCATGGTATTGGGGAAAAGTAGAGAAAAAGGAGAAAACCTCAAAACCCATGTTGTATTCTGCTGTTTGAGTTCAGCTATGAGATGCCAATTCTTCAGATTCGTGAGCTAAGAATAAGAACCTAACTTCCATTCATTGATTGCATCCTCTTCTCCAGGCTCCATCATAATAGCTTTGCCCTCTTCTTGTAAAAGTCACCTAAGGGGCTTCCCTGGTGGTACAGTTGTTAAGAATCCACCTACCAATGCAGGGGACACACATTTGAGCCCTGGTCTGGGAAGATCCCACATGTCGCAGAGCAACTAAGCCCGTGCACCACAATTACTGAACCTGTGCTCTACAGCCCGCAAGCCACAACTACTGAGCCCACACGCTGCAACTGCTGAAGCCCAAGTGCCTAGAGCCCGTGTTCTGCAACGAGAAGCCACCACAGTGAGAAGCCCACGCACCATAAGAGTAGCCCCTGCTCGCCACAACTAGAGAAACCTTGAGTGCAGCAACAAAGACCCAATGAAGCCAATAAATAAATAAATGTATATAAAAAAAAAGTCACCTAAAACATTGACCCAGGAAAGTAGTTCTTGTGACAGCATCACAGCAGGAGATACAGGTCATAGAACAGAGAGAGTGTAATTCTCCAAAGTCCAGGTTCCTTGTAGTAGGTGTCATGTAGATCTCCAGAAAGGTTTGGGGAGCAATGTATGTTGAACCCTTAAAATTTCAAATTCTCTCCAACATTTTCTTCATCTGTGGATACCTTCCTAACCAAATACCAGTAACCATGACAACTGCTCCTAAGCTAAATTATCTGTCAAGAAGATGACAACTGTGTTTTAAGTCAAATTCAACTCAACAATTGATTTCAAAAATTATTTTTGAAATTCCTGTTATATGCAGGACCTTGAAAAAAAGTGTGTCTTGCCATCCAGGGGAGCTCAATTTTCTCAGGCTTTCAGAGACATCCATAAACCATCCCCAGCTACCACTCAACAGAAGGCAGGCTGAAGGCTATGATGTAAGAGAAGAGAGTAGGTGTGCTATGGAAACACAAGGGGATAGAAGTATTTATCCTACCTGGAGAAGAGATGAGTTTTGAGTGAAGCCTTGATGTAAGAGCAGGAATTGAATAGAATTGAGGTTGTGGTTCATCTGGTACCTAAGTGCTAGGCTGGTGAAGACGGTTAATTTAAAAAGAGAGCATTAAACTTCTGGGGGCATGCCACTTTCTTTTGTATAAGCACAAGGGTCAGTAAGTAGCCCAAACTATCCACTGTCTTTTTCTGACTTCTCTAAGGTGATTGCTCAGGGATACTCCATCACATTTTTCAGTCACATCCAATTGGAACAAAACGCTGAGAAGATTGAGCACTCCTGGATGGCAAGACACACTTTTTTCAAGGCCCCGCACGTAATAGGAATTTCAAAAATAATTTTTGAAATGAATTGTTGAGTTGAATTTGACTTAAAACACAGTTATCAGATAATTTAGCTTAGGAGCAGTTTTCATGGTTACTGGTATTTGGTTAGGAAGATATCCACAGATGAAGAAAATGTTGGAGAGAATTTGAAATTTTAAGGGCTCAACACACATTACTCCCCAAACCTTTTTGGAGAAACATGGGCTGGAGGCATGGTGAGAAACCTGGATCAGAATGTCTTTAGGTCAAGGATTTATCTCCTAAGGTCACTAAGCTCCAAACTCTGAACTGGTCAATAAGGGTGAAATTCCTTAGAGACCCAAAGTTATGCACAGGTGACCTTTGGAGATGGAGGTTTATTGCAAGAAATTGGGGATGGCGCAGAAAGTCCCACCTTCACATAGTAAACTCACATGCATAGCTCAATTCTTGCTTTATACTACACTTCGTCCAGAAGTTTCCCTAACACCCCCAGACCAATTTTGTTCCTTTTCCCTCTTCTGTCATATCACTCATAGCTTACCTTCATCCTGAGATGTACATTCTGCTTTGTAGTTATCTTTTTGTACTCTTCCCGTCTGGTAGGGGACATGCTCTGTGGTGGTAAAGACTATTGCATGGTTGGTCATATGTCCAGTGTCTAGCAAAGTGATCGTCCATGTTAGACATTCTAATGAACATATGAGTCAAAGAATAAGTCAACCATGCGATAGAGTTCTAGCAACTCGGACACTGGAGTCTGCAGTAAGGGTCAACAGAAAACCAAAAGAGAAACTCATCATTGCTTCAGAAGGAAATCTTGAATGAGGCACCTGCTCTTTTTCATCTCAAATTATATTTCTCCAAAGTTAGGGCGGCGGAAGTTGCCACCTCTCAGCATGGAGCACCCCTGCTAACTAGAGTTCACCCCAAGTCACCCTGGAGGCAGCTGGCCATCCCACAGCCATTCTTTAGGACCAGGCACCTTTCACTTATGTGGTAACGCATTGTCCACAGCTAGGGTTCGGGCAATAGATTTCGCCTCCAAATCACAAGCCTTAGCAGTTTATTCAAAAGAGAAATGCTTAGAAGCACTTTCCTGAGCAAGGTCCAGTGAATGCAGAACCTTTACAGACTCTACCATCAACGTGTCCTAACTAGACTCAGAAGTAGCCTCCAGCCAGCTGCATGGACACAGACACTGAAACACACACAGAAGCTTGACAAGTTTCAAGCCTTAAGGGGCTGCATGGATTCCTTCAGCGGGCCCCCATGGAGATGGCCGGAGTGACCATCCAGGACAGTAGGGCTCCTGCAAGACTGGAGAAGCAAAATCATGAGTGACTCAATGAGAAAGCATATCTCTGCAACAATTTTTTTCCTGTGAACAATGGAATGCACATTGTTTTCCCTTAGAGAAAAGCATGGCCTGGACAACATTGCCATCCAGGCTGTAATTTTCAGGATTTTAAAATGCTAATAATCATTCTGTATTAGATTTGCATAAGCACACTTAAAGGGTCTTCCTTATTAAACCTTTAATGCATTAGCATTTTAATTTCTGAAAGATTTATTATATGATATGATGCCTCCCTTATCAGTAAACAAATACAAACATTTGGAAATGGAAACACTCCCATATTTGAGATTCACCACTTTTGATGTGAACAACAACAAAAAACCTCAATAGAGAAAAGCCACAATTTCTAAGCAGTTTCAAGATGCCCTCACTTCCCCGTCTGCAAGTTATCACTTGGCTCTGAGGCATTCTGGGAGAATTTGTTTGAGCCCTGATCAGGAACTCAGCTCGTGGCTCAGGTAAATTTCACCCTCAGGTGTAAACAATGCTGGGACCAGTATTTGCAGTCCCACGAGGACAAGCAGATGAAAAAGCTGCAAATAATTGACCAGAGACATTGCATGGGGGTCTTTTTTTACAGGGCAGAATATCCAAGGGCTCAGCCCAGGACTTTGCTCCCCCAGGAAGACTTCCTGGGCCAAAAGCCACCGTGGTCTCTCTCCAGGGGACGTTGACTATCTTTATTACACACAATTAAATGCACACTGAACCACAGACAGTCAGAGCTGGAGAGGATTTCAGGACATCTAACTAGACCATGGTCCCCAGATCACTACCCACAGGCAAAGTGACCTGCAGATGGACTTTGTTTGGAGGCATAATGTTTTGGAAAATATTTAATCAGTCAGCAGCACTTAGAACTAGATAAATTTTCCATTAAAAACAAAATATAGACTTCTTGATTGTCTTGAAAAATAAGGAACTCTTACCACGCCAGGTGTTTTGGTTATTACACTACAGGCTCTCTGCTCCAAGCGCATCCTGTCATAATCTGGTCTGTGATGCTGGCACTGGGGCTCTGCAAACATTTCTCTTTTGCCAGCTGGTTCCCTGTTAGGCTCTGCCAATAATAGGTGTTAGAGAAAGAGAGAGAGTCTGGAAGGCTGGACACTTACGTTCCTGGGTCCATCCTCTTCCTGTCACTGTCACCCTAGCAACAGTTTCTTACCCTAGCAGAGCAGGTTCCAGCCCATGGTTTCTCCACACCCTCCAAACCAGGGTAGTGGTACCCCTCACTGAGATTCAAGCTTCAGCCAGCCCACATCCCCTCCTTGGAGGTCTGGGTCCCAGTGCCATGGGGCCCCTGCTCCTAGCTTCTGGGTTAGTTCTGTCCAACAGAAGGATAATGAGAACCACAAATATGAGTCACATGTGTAATTGAAAATTTTCTACTCACTCATTTAAAAATGATAAAAAGAAACTGGAGTAATTAATTTTAGTAATCACTTTTACGCCTCTCAATTTATCCAAAATGTTATCTCAATATATAACCAATATTAAAAGCATCATTAATGAAATAATTTACATCCTTTTTTACATCCAGAGACTTTGAATCCAGGATGTATTGATATTTTACACTTAGAACATTTCACGATTCAGACTGGCTACATTTCAAGTGCTCAAAAGCCAAATGGAGCTGGTGGCTACCGGACGGGATATCACTGCCCTAGGCTCTAAGAACCCTGTTCTCTCTTCCCAGCTCTGCAGTGTGGCAGCTTCCTGCAGCTATTTGCTCAACATCTTGATGTTCTCCTTAGGCCTTTTCAGTCCCCTGGTCTCAGTTTAACCATTCCTTATAACCCTCCATGTTAAAATGAGTGATGTGTTTCAGGTTTCCTGATCAATGCAGTAGTTGAACGAAAAATTACTGAGTAGCAAGCTGCCCTCTGGTGAGTCCAGGAGTCACCCTTTTATCCCAGATCCCACCTCTCCCTAATTCTGAAGCTGAATGGCAAACGGGTTGAGATTCATCACTCAGCTGTTGGTAGAATTATGAAGAAAATGATGTTTCCAGCAAAGCGTCTCTCTTCCAAAAGCTGGAAAATAAATGAAAAAACTGACCTTGTGTGTCAAATAAACTCTGAATGGACTTTTTTTTCCCCAAGAAGTAAACACTCTTCCTATAGATTTAATTTCTAAACTATAGCAATGTTCCTCACCCAGAACTTGTGCTCAATCACACTGCTTCCCTGGGGCCTCTGGGCATTTGGGCCTGCGGTCCCAGTTCCAGACTATTCCGGTTAGGAGCTCTCCGAGGATGGATTGTACACTCCGGGGACAGCCAGGGACTTCGTGACTGATGAGGAACCTGGCGGTGGGTCACATCACAGGCGAGGCTGAGGATGAGTAATGGTAACTATGATGAAGCTTTAGAGTTTACAAAGTGCCTTTGCAGGTGTTATCTCATTAGCCAGATATGTGCCCATTGCTCTCCTGCTGCCTGGCTTCTCATTCCACAGCCCAGCCTGCAAGACTCCTGGCCTTTGCAAAACAGGCTGCCCCAGTGCAGTAGTTGGGAGTGAGGATTCTGAAACCAGAATACCTGGGTTGGAATTCTGGTCTAACTTTCTAGGGACAAGTTCTTTAATCTCCTCTTTGTACCTTGACAGCCACATCTAAACACTGGGGATAATAGTGGTGTTGACCTCATTGTGTTGGTGTGAGAATGAAATAATGAAATGTGTTAAAGCATGCTCGCAACAGTACCGCTGTGCTTGGCATAGAGTAAATGCGCAGGAAACATTTGGTAGTAGTGGCAGCAACAGCACCACTTTCAGGCCTGATTAGATCAGTAGGTAGAAATTAAGAATATGAATTTGAATCCGGACAAAGCAGTGTTCAAATCTTCACTCCTCCACTTACTAGCTGTGTTACCTTCGGCAAACTACTTAACCTCTCTAAGTCTCAGTTTTCTCATCTATAAGATCGTAATATATGCTTCAAAGGGTTTTGTGGAGAACAAAGTAAAGTAATACAGGATGCATAGTATTGGGTATAAGATAAGGGCTAAAAAGTATCCATATTATCATCACCATCTGGACCACCATTGTCATCATCCCCATCATCTTTCCTCCTGGTAAAATACAAGCATGGAGAAACACTTTATCTGCTTAGATTTACTGTATTCAAGGTCAAGGGAACCTGCACAAATTAGTGAGGTGTTCCCACTAGACCATGAAGCATCACCCATTTTACTCAACCTGTCTTCATAATTAAATTAAGAGATATGGACTAAAATTCCAAAATATCTCCAGCTTTAAAATGTTTTATTTCTTAAGTCTATAAACATTTCCATGGATAGGTTTTTCTGATAAATATCACATGTCCAGGGAGACTTCAGGACAAAATACAGGAAGAGTAGTTTGGTGATGGTAGAAAAAGGAAAGAAGGAATTATCAAAATATGCATTGATGCCTGGAATGGTGGATGGATGGATGGATGGAGATAGGTACATACATGCATGCATGCATGCATACATACATACAGAGATTATCAAACAGATCACTAAATGCAGCAGGTTCAAAGTTTCACCTGGTGTAGCATAATCCTGGGAGGAAGATTCAGTAAATGGAAAGGAAGGCAGACCAAAAATTTATTGGACACTTACTCCCCAGGTCAACTTGAACTTGTTATTTTATTTTATTGTTCACATCTTACAGTTGAATCTCAAAGATGAAGTACCAAAAGTCATAGCACTTATAAGTGGTAGAACCTGGACTTGAACCAAGGACTATTGAACTCTGAAGCCTAAGTTCCATTTCCAAAGAGTTGAATCTGCCAGTTTGGAGTGAACCTGGCTGGCAGAGCAGCCACAAAACTGAATCCTTAATTAGAAAAGCAAAGGCAGAATAAGAAATGGTGCGTGGTTAATTTCATAGGAACCCCCCCCCCTTTCCCCTTCCAAGTGCAGGTGAAATTGACTGAAATGAAACTGTCATCTTGCAAATAAAATCTGCTCTGTGCAGCCAGCTGAGTCAATGTGTAATATACTTTGTGACTGGCTCTTTGGAAATTTAAGCTGGGTCAGTCTGTGCTGACTTCCTTAACCAATTTTAAATCTAAGCAATATTTAAAACATTTTACTCTGGGGAAAAAGAACCTTTCTCATAAAGCAATTAAAGAAGCTGAACAAGAAATAGGACACCTTTTCTAGGAATAAAGGATGGAATTGCTTGTCCTGCATTTTCATCCCTTGTTTACTCAAAAAATTTTCCACCACAAACAGAGTTCACACTGCGCAGAATTCCCCAGCATCCAAGTTAATCAACTATTGTACTGCACAGAAACCAGCTCAGCTCAAGCTACCCCTCTCATCAGCTAGATAAATAATATCTTAGTCCTTTCTAAGAGTGGTCCAATTGGCTTTATTATTGTTATAAGCTTGTTACTTTCATTACCACTATTGCACTTTTTAATACTGACTTCAAACTCAGAGCCCACCAAGCTAAGGTCATGGCTTAAAGATCAGATAGCTCTGGGGAAGGAAAGGTTTCAATGAAAGTTCAAAGGGTGGGCCCAGAACATCCAACAACATCAAAAAGCTAGGCAGAAAGAGACAAGTTGAAATTGTTTATTTTATTATACGGTCATGGAAACTGAGCTGACACCAAGGGAGTGGCTTGCTCAGACGCAGACTAGTGAGTGACAGCATCTTGACTCATGGCCCAGTGCTCCTCCTTCATCACTTTGCTTCTTTAGGCTGTTGTATTCATTTCCATCGTTGTACCAGCACACATGCCTTACACTTCTCCCCTGGGCCTCTGATTTTCCAATCTGTACCAATGCATGACATGTGATAGAACAATTCTAAGAGATGGGCATTGTGATGGATTGAACTGTGTCCTCCCAAAGGATGTTGAAGTCCTAAACCTCCCCACCCCGTACCTGTGAATATGACTTTATTTTGAAATGGGGTTTTTGCAGATTATCCAGTTAAGATGAGGTCAAGGGTGGGCTCCAATCCAATATGACAGTGTCCTTGTGAAAGGGGAAATTTGAACACAGAGACAGATGCATACAGAAGGAAGGTGATGTGAAGACAAAGGGAGAACCACCAACAGCCAACAAATGCCTGGCGCTACCAGAAGCTGGGAGAGAGGCCTGGAACAATTTCTCCCTCACAGCTCTCAGAAGGAACCAACCCTGCTAACACCTTGACCTTGGACTTCTAGCTTCCAGACTGTGAGACAATGAATTTCCATTGCATAAGCCACCCAGTTTGTCATTTTCTGATATGGCCGCCCCAGGAACCTAATATGGGCATCTACGGCATTTTACAGTTTAACTAAAGTCCAGATCTATTGCGATTTTCCCAGCTCTTGGTTAATGTAATTAGGTTTAGAAATAAGATCTTTTGGCTTCCAGATGAGTTCCATGACAGTGTGAGAAGGGCTAAATATTGTCCAAGAGTTTAAATTAGGAACAACTCATAGGATTAGGACTAAGCACTGAATCCTAAAAGCCCTGGCTTCCAGACTGTTCCACTCCATTATCTGTGGAATAAAACCTGTGTTTGTTCACCCAGTCTGCAAGGTGCTAAGGGACGAGGCCCTTGTCTGCCTCCATCCCTGGCCTTTCGGCTTTGACCCTATGCTCTAGCCCAGGGTTTCCAGAACATATATATCAATTGCACTGTGTTTAACTGCATGTGACAGATCCTCATATATAACGGCTTAACTGACAATAGAGCCAGATTAACATAGCTGTGTAAGGAAAGCAACAAGGACCAGGCTCCTTCCAGCTTCTGGATCTGCAATCCTTAGCATATGCCTTTTGTCCTCATAGGCTCACAGTGGCTGCTACGCTTCCAGGCATTGAATTTATGCTCCAAAAAAGAAGGCAGAAGGGACCAGGGTAGTAGAAAGCAAAAGTACCTGCCAGCTAAATCTATCTTTATTCATCGGGAAAACTATAGCCTACCCTAAATCACCACCCAGTAGACTTACATTTCCTTGGCCAAAACTGGATCACGTGGGTACCCAGGGAATGCCCGCAAAGGATTGTGGAGAGGAGAGCATTTTTAATTGGGCCCAGTGCTCCTCAAACTAATTTAGGTTCTGACAGTATTAAAGCAGAGGAGAAGGGATATTTCACAGGTTATTAGCAGTGTCACATACAGCACAGAGCACACAACAATGGTGGTACCTGGCAGACTATATTCTTAACTTTTAATAGTTAAGCATATATTTTACTATGTATTAGAAAAAAATGACTAGTATATCAACCTTGAGGTTTTATGAATATTTTTGTTTTTAATGATACTAAGAGAAGTGGAAAAGCAAGAAAGGAAATTGATTTAAACAAAAATGTTAAGTAAAATTGTGCTAGCAGTTTCCAGATACAGCATGAGATACTTAAATTATGACAATTTGGGAAATGTTGGGGTGAACCCATTCAATTTCCCTGAATGTCCTCGATCACTTCACTTCTCTGTGCTTTGCAAAAGGGTATTTCATCCTAAAATAAACTTCCTTAAGCTTTTCTTCCTGGAGAAATCCAAAATGCCTCCAAAACCCTTCACAAATATCATCTCCTTTGTTATGCTTTCCCTGGGGTCTCCAGTTCCTTGTTCCCTATTGTGGGTTTCCTCTAGCACTTGGTACATACCTGTATCTTCTTTATCTCCTTGTATCAGTCAGCTTTGTCTACAGTAATGCTGCATAACAAACAATCTCCAAAACTCAAAGGCTTATAAGCACAAATACTTATTTCTTGCTCATGTTGCCCTTTAGCAGCAGTGGGTCAAATGCTATGGCCCTACCAGGTTGTGATCGAGTCTGGGTCTGATCCTCATGTTTTCTCATTTAAGTACCCAGACTGAGGAGCAATCCCCCAATAAGGACCATTAAATTCTCATGGCAGAGGGTGGGAACACAAAAGAAAGTTAGAGAAATTTTGCAATACCTCTTAAAACCTTTGCTTGGCAATGGCAAATCATCACTCCCACCCACAATTCCATAGACAAAAGCAAGCTCACATGGCCAAGTCTAACATCAAGCAGGCTGCCCATCTGATGAAATGAGAGTGAGAATTTGCTGATAATAATACAAACTTCCATTCTTCTGATGTTGTAATAATGTATTTATATTTCTGACACTGGCACTAGACTGAGTTCTCGGAAGGCAGAGACTAGGTATGATGGATGTTTATCATGGCTTTTGGAAAACCTTACTCCAAGTTAAAATACAGAAACTCACATTACCAGATTCTCTTGCAGCTACGGCAGTCAAGCATGTGACAAAGTCTCCTCCAATCAGAAGAAATCAATGGAGAGCTCAGTTCAGACATAGTATCCTGAAGAAGGCGAGACCATGTGGAAGTCATTCCAGCAATATGGACACTTGACTTTCAGCACTGGCTTCAGGCTGAGAAGCTTTTCCCCAGTGACAGAAACAGAGGGTCTGCTAGAGCAGTCCTGTGGAGCAAATTGGCATTGTGGCTGCCAACAATGGCTAGTAGCTGGCCCTCTCAGAGAGTCTATAAGCTAGCAAATATCCTTTGATAAATTTCTTTTCTGCCTAAATTAGCTAGAATAGATTCTATAGTTTTATAGCTCTGAGCCTAATACACTATGTCTTACCACTGTACTCAGCACATGGTGGGTGCTGAAGGTTTGATGGAAAAAAGTAATTAATAAGATTAAGAATAGCTAGTTTATTGAGCAGTTACTGTACACCGGGCACCATTCTAAGATATTTTAATCAATTTTCTCATTTAACTGTTATAATGACCCTTTGAGGTGAACCCATTGTAGAGATCAAAACACTGAGGTTAGGGATGAATAAGTATCACATCATCGAATAACTAGCAACAGCGCCTCTGGAGGCATTATTTCTCTTGCACTGCTTTAATTTAAAAACGTGGTCTCCAAAACTCCACATGTATCTGATTCAGTCGGGAACCCCTCTCTTGAATGGCCCTGTGGAGTTTCCTGGAGTCTCTTTTGCCAACGCATTTAGAAGACATTTAGCAAATACTCGATTTGGGGCAGTCATTTAACTCTTCTTATCATATTCTCCTCCAGTGCTCATTTCCTCACATAAAGTTTTATTCTTTTCCTTAAATGATCTCTAGGGGGTTGAAGGACTGTAAAAGCTTTTAAGAACGATTGTTTCAGTAGCTCCCCTAGCATCTTTAGGAAAATGGCTCTGAAATAACTCAGGTATTATTTTTAAATCTTTACTTAGTGAATTAACCCTTCAGCTGCTTTGAGAGATGAGAAGCATGATCAGTTCCATTTTGCTAATTTTCTGCTCCAACATCAAATACCCAGAGTAAAGTTAGACAGAATTCTGCAATATTCTGTAGAATTATCACTTAAGGCAGCCTTTGTTGCAGAATCTTAAAAAAATCATCTCAGCTGATTCTATTGATGTGGGTAGCTTTTGGCAGGAAAAAAGAAAACAAAAGAGAGTTTACAATCTGTATGAATTGTATTGCTAGATCTCTGCGCAGGGCTCTTCCTCCCCAAAATCATCCAGATGAAGAAAATTGGCTCTTTCACCTCCAGTGCCAGGCCCTTCTCTCTCCTGTCTGTCCTGGTCTTGGGTCTCCTCCTATTTTTTGTTCATTAGGAAAGGACACTAATGATGGTAAGGGCTGGATGAGTAGGTATTGAGAAGAAAACATATCACCTCATTCAATTTTCACAACGACTGTTATGGACCCAAAGTGCAAGGGATGAAGCTGAGGCCTGGAGTAGTAAGAAGACCAGCTAATGGGCAGCCGTCTTGAACTTCTAGCGTGGTGTTCGTTGTATTAGATCATGTGGTCAAAAGCCCAATCATATCAACCTGACAGATATTTGAATTTTAAAATTCAGGGATGAAAATTCTTGAAAGCACAAAGAAGGGAAGCAAAAGACTGGACCAGAAATAGAGAGGCTTCCGCCAAGCATGTTGATCTGCAGACAATGTATAGGAAGCCTGCTACTTAAGCCACATCTAAAACCAGCTCTACCTGCTTTGCGAGTTGCTCTCAGGGACTCTTTAGATATCAGAGTGTTTCATCTAAGAAAATAATTCATCCAGGGACTGAGCAAGCCTAGGGGAACACCAACTTGAGTGCCTGTTGTAAGAGTTCTTTCCTGTGCTGGGGTGGAATAATGGCCTTACAAGATTGGAAATCTTACCAAGTCTTCAAGCTCCTACACAAATGGCATCTCCCTCCATCCTTCTTTCTAAGAAAGAAAGAAGGATCACTGAAAATCAGAAAAGACTGATACTCAGTACTCGGTGAATCCATGTATCTATTCTGAATGAGTCCACAATGCAGGCCACCCGCTGCCCTGGTGAAATATCCTGATGGTCACCACATATGGACCAGCGTGGTACAGATTAAGAGGAAGGGCTCTGGAGCTGGACCCTGCCTCTGTAATCTCTGTGTTCTTCAAATCTTCAACATCCTTATGGATTTTCTGTCTGCTGCTTCTATCAATCACTAAAAGAGAGGTATCGAGATCTCCAACTGTAACTGTGGACTGTCTTCATCTTTAGCTCTTCTATTACTTGTCGCTTCGTATATTTTAATGCCCTGTTATCCGTGACATAAAAGTTTCAAATTGTCATATTCTCCTGATGAATTTACCCCTTAACCACTATGAAATGTCCTTCTTCAACCCTAAGAAGATTCTTTGCTCTGAAATCTACTTTGTCTAATGTTGCTACAGACATTGCAGCTTCCTCTTGATTAATGTTAGCTTTCTATGACTTTTCTGTTCTTTTTCTTTAAACCTATTTGTGCCTTTATATTCAAATGTGGTTATTGTACTAACAATATTGATGGACCTTAATTTTTTATCCAATTTGACAATCTAGCTAAAATGGTTCTTACGGTCTACTTTCAGGTGATATTTTACCATTTCATGTATAGTATACGAAACTTTCAATAGTGCACTTCTATGTTTCCTCTTTCACCTTGTTGCCATGTTTTTAAACATCTTAATTTTGCATAATGTTACAAATCGCACATTACTTTGTTACTACTTTTTTAAACAGTAAATCATCCTTTATTAATTAAACTTTTTCTTTGCGATAACTGTAGATATAAGAAATGATACAGAAATTCATGTACTCTTTACCTGGTTTCCTTCCATAGTGATATCCTACAATACTGCAGTACAATGTCACAGTCAGGATATAGACACTTTTATACACAACCAGTCTTATTCCATTTACCCAGTTTTCTTTGTACAGTTGTGTGTGTATGCGTATTCAGTTCTGTGGGTTCACGTATCTACCACCATAATAAATTATCTTTCAAAGAGATTGCTATGGACTGAATTGTTGTTCCCCACAATTTCATATGCTAGACCCTAATCCCAATGTAATGATATTTGGAAACAGGGGTCTTTGATGGGCTTAGTGCCCTTGTAAGAGGAGATAGCAGAGAGCTCCCTCCCTCCCTCTCTCTCTCTATCTCTATCTATTTCTCCCTCTGCCATGGGAAGACACAGCTACAAGACAGCCATCTGCAAGATGTGCTACAGACCGAACTATATCCCTTCCTCCTCCTACTCCCAATACATACGATCAAATTCTAACCTCCGATTCCTCACAATGTGACTGTATGTGGAGGTGGGGTCTTTAAAGAGGTAACTGAGTTAAAATGAGGTCATTAGGGTGGGCCCTAGTCCTGTATGACCAGTGTCCTTAAAAGAAGAGGAGATCCGGACACAGAGGGAAGACCATGTGAAGACACGGGGAGAAGACAAGGAGAGAGGCCTTGGAAGACACTAATCCTATTGATATTTTGGTGTTGTACTTCTAGCCTCCAGAAGTACCAGGAAGTAAGTTTGCGATGTGTAAACCACCTAGTCTATGGTGCTTTATTAAGGCAGCGTTGTCAAACTAATACTGTCATTATCAGGCAGGCTGAGACTGAACCCTACTCACTTCATCGTACCGTTGTTATTTCTCACTTGCACCCAGAAAGCAACATATCAGGTATTTCTTTGGCACTATCAAATGTCCAGTTCTCCATCAAACATTCATCTAGTGATTTTACCGCCAAGAGAAAATCTTTCCTTCAGTCAATGTTTCCAAGAGGGTTTGTAAAAGGAGATATTTAATTCTATCATTTCTTTCCTATTTATTAGCTAATGTTCTCTTATAAAATAGAGATTTCTGTCATCAACTAGGGCTATTTGGTCACACCAAAAGATAAGTTCTATTGGAAAGGGAGGGTAAGTGTTTAACACTGTTCATATAATTACCAATTTTCAGAGTAATCAGTTATTTTTAAAACTGCCTCAAAAGATAACAAGTGAGATTTTTTCTTTATCTTTTCTTTATTATTACAGATGCACAGATTTTTATTGATTAAATGTTTTAACCCTTTATAATAATTACAGCCTTTATGTTCAAATTCTCATAACATTTTATAACAGTTTTTAAGCTGACATTTGAGTCTTTTTTACATTACGCTATTAAACTTTGAAAGCTTCTTTGCTTTTTGGCACAAGATGTTTCTAGTTCATCTTGGCCCCAGATCCATAATTTCCCTTTTTTCTGAGAATCTCCAGTTCCTTTTAGTGGATAATTGAATCAGAGGTCATAACCTGGATGCCAGGGGTGCTCTTTGCTACCATTTCTATGGATAGAGCTAGGGAAACAGTGGGTGTGTGTATGCATATAATCTTGTGTTCTTACTAATATTTTAATTCAACATTGTTTTCTTTAACTTTATAATTGTCTTAAACTGAAAATGATGACTTCTGAGAGCTTTAACATGATTATTCATTTCCTCTAACCAACATAAAAAATTAGTTTCAGCGTATCAGTGCCAAAGCTGCTATAAACAACAAAAATATTTATGGAGGTTTAAAACTTCTTCATACCTCTTTTTTAATAAATTTCTTTATTTTATTTATTTATTTATTTATTGGCTGCATTGGGTCTTCGTTGCGGTGCGCAGGCTTCTCACTGCTGTGGCTTCTCTTGTTGCAGAGCGTGGCTCCAGGCGCGCAGGCTTCAGTAGTTGCGGTGCACGGGCTTAGTTGCTCCGTGGCATGTGGGATCTTCCCAGACCAGGAATCAAACCTGTGTCCCCTGCACTGGCAGGCGGATTCTTAACCACTGCTCCACCAGGGAAGCCCCTATACCTCTTTTTATCCTTAGAATATTTCCCATGGAGGATTACAGTGTTCTAAAGCCCATGAAATAAATTTGTTCTCTGTGTGCCTGTGATGCCAACTTGACATATGGTTAGATTCTTTCGCTTATTACTTTCAATCTGAGAGGTTTTTTTTTTTTTTAATGACAGTGTATTTGCATGATTTAAAGGCCAAACTATACAGAAAGTTCTATCTAGAAAAATTATGTTTCTACCACTTATCTCCTGAGCCTCTCCCCTCTATCATAGCTGATCTTTTTGTGTTAGTTTTTATCTTTTGAGTGTGTTTGCCAGCGTCCATGGTGTAAATATTCTGTTTTCTTTTTAATTTTTATTGGGGTATAGTTGATTTACAATGGTGTGTTAGTTTCAGGTGTACAGCAAAGTGAATCAGTTATACATATACACACATGCACATTTTCTTTTAGATTCTTTTCCCGTGTAGGCCATTACAGAGTACTGTGCTATACAGCAGGTTACTATTAGTTATGTATTTTATATATAGTAGTGTGTATATATCAATCCCAGTCTCCCAATTTATCCCTCCCCTCCCCCATCCCCTGGGAACCATAAGTTTGTTTTCTACATCCGTGACTCTACTTCTGTTTTGTGAGTAAGTTCATTCATACGGCCTTTTTTTAAGAGTTCATATATAGGTGATACCATAGGATATTTGTCTTTCTGTGTCTGACTTACTACACTCAATATGACAATCTCTAGGTCCATCCATGTTCCTGCAAATGGCATTATTTTGTTCTTTTTTATGGCTGAATAACATTCTATTGTATATATGTACCACACCTTCTTTATCCATTCCTCTGTTGATGGACATCTAAGTTGCTTCCAGTTCCTGGCTATTGTAAATAGTGCCACAATGATCATTGGGGTGTATGTATCTTTTTGAATTATGGTTTTCTCCAGGTATATGCCCAGGAATAGGATTGCTGGGTCATATGGTAGTTCTATTTTTAGTTTTTTTAAGGAATCTCTATACTGTTTTCCATAGTGGCTGTACCAATTTACATTTCTACCAAAAGTGTAGGAGGGTTCCCTTTTCTCCATACCCTCTCCAGCATTTATTGTTTGTAGATTTTTTGATGATGGCCATTCTGACCAGTGTGAGGTGAAACCTCATTGTGGTTTTGATTTGCATTTCTCTAATAATTAGTGATGTTGAGCATCTTTTCATGTGTTTTTTGGCCATCTGTATGTCTTCTTTGGTGAAATGTCTATTTAGATCTTCCCCCTTTTTTTCCATTGGATTCCATTTGTTTTTTGTTTTTTATTTTATTTTATTTTTTTTGATACTGAGCTGCATGAGCTATTTGTATATTTTGGAGATTAATCCTTTGTCAGTTGCTTCATTTGCAAATATTTTCTCCCATTCTGAGGGTTGTTTTTTTGTTTTGTTTGTTGTTTCCTTTTCTGTGCAAAAGCTTTTGAGATTAATTAGGTCCCATCTGTTTATTTTAATTTTTATTTTCATTTCTCTAGGAGGTGGCTCAAAAAAGATCTTGCTGCAATTTATGTCAGAGAGTGTTCTGCCTAAGTTTTCCTCTAAGAGTTTTATAGTATCCAGTATTACATTTAGGTCTTTAATCCATTTTGAGTTTATTTTTGTGTATGGTGTTAGAGAATGTTCTAACTTAATTCTTTCATATGTAGCTGTCCTGTTTTCCCAGCACCATTTATTGAAGAGACTGTCTTTTCTCCATGGTAAATTCTTGCCTCCTTCGTCATAGATAAGGTGCCCATAGATGCGTGGGTTTATCTCTGCGCTTCCTATCCTGTTTCCATGGTGTAAATATCCTTAACATGGCCAATTTCAAGCTCCCATGCAGATGCCCATTGGCTCTCAAAACTCCTGAAAAGTTAACAGTCAGCCTCAGAGCTGGTATAAGCTGCCTCTAGTGTGCCTTTACCTGTCTCCTCCACCTCCCACTTGTACAAGAAGTAGTGAACTGCTCTGAGCCTTGATTTTGTTTTTTTCTTTTATTTTGTCTTTCCCCCACTTAATAACACTTGGTTAGAGGCCATGAAGTGGCTGTCATGTAAGTCATTAGAACCTCTTTGTTCTCTATTTCATTTCACATAATATGATCTTCCACTTTTTCCCTAAGTATGGACTTATGGGAGAGTTTGAATTTGGAGTCCAAAAGATTTGGATTCTGACGCTGAATGAGACCTTTAATATGTGTAATCTTTGGCTGGTTTCCTTAACTCTCTGGACCTCCGTTTCCCAAATTATGAAATGGGAACCATAATAAAAGTTTATGGTTTAATAACTTGAAGTAAAATGTTCAAATATAATATTAATGATAATTTTAATAACCAGCACTTATTGAGCATTCAATTTTTTCCAGGCACCGTTTTTACCGCTTAACCTAGATTAATTCACTTCATCAAGCATGTGGTGCATACTATTCACAACATCCAAATGTGATGTATGCTATTATTATCACCATTTTACAGGTGGAGAAAGTGCCACACAGAGGCTAGGAAATTTTCCTTTCTTCATATAGCTGGCAAATGATGGAGCCAGGATTACACTCCAGCCATCTACCTCCAGAGACTGCCGTCTGTTTAACCACCACCCTCCAGCAAGTACCTGGCATAGAGGGGTCCCTTAGCAGAGTTAGTTTCCTCACTTCCCTCTAGTTCTTTGGTTTCAGCTGCAACTTCCTATTAGTTATTCAAGGAAAGTTCTCAATGTGTGGAGCTCCTGAGCTTCTCTCACCAACTATTCACCTTTCTTTCCTTGTTCCATCCTTCAGATCACTCCCTACCCACTCCAAGTTCATGACCGCTGTCCATCTGTGGGGAAACTAAAAATTGGACAGGAAAGCCTTAGCTGCCAGCACTGCCCTGATCTCTCCCTGGTTCAGAGACCCTCTGAACTGCCCCCTTCAGTGACCCAGCACAGTAGGGTGTCCATACTCATAGACTGGTGTCTTTGTTGGACTGGTTGTCAATATTTTGAATATTTAGCAAGAAGTTTCCATTGTATATACCCCCATTATTTAAACTGGGAAACTGGCTCAAGAAGATTAAATAATTTGCCTGAATCCCAGGGAAATCCATCCTCAAATTCAAGCCCAAGTCAATGTGATTACCAAACTCTTTTTTTCAGCCTATAAATAATTATTTTCTTTTTTACTCATTCTTTTTTTTTAATTGAAGTATACTTGATTTACAGTGCTGTGTTAATTTCTTCTGTACAGCAAAGTGATTCAGTTACACACGTATATATATTATTTTTTATTATGGTGTATCACAGGATATTGAATATAATTCTCTGTGCTACATGTTAGGACCTTGTTGTTTATCCATTCTATACATACTAATTTGCAACTGCTGGTACCAACCTCCCACTCTGTTTCTCCCCCACCCCCCTCCCCCTCGGCAACCACAAGTCTGTTCTGTTCTCTGTATCTGTGAGTCTGTTTCTCTTTTGCAGATAAGTTCATTTGTGACCACCAAACTCTTAACCTTTGCATTTGACATCGTAATTTTGGAAGGAGACGGAAATCGCCATTTCCAAGACTACTTGGGGGAGAGGCTGATCTTACTCAGTGAAGGCTCAGCTGTCCAATTAGAAAGCTTTGCCCTCAGCGCTGCCCTAAATGGGAGGTACGGTCTCAATCACCAGCATTTGACTGGGGCTCAGGCTCCTAGGGCTGGCAGTTAGACTTAGTGCTTTACCACATACTCAGTGCTGATTTAACAGGGCCCCTGCTGCTTGAGCAGTGGATAAAATTAGATGCTGAGGCCACAATTCATCCCTAGCATCATTGCAAGGATTCAACGAGATAATGCACGCAAAGAGGCTAGCATGATGTCTGGCACACGGCACTCAGGAAATGATATTGATTTTACTATTACTGCAGAAAAAAGTACAAGAGAGAAAACTGAGATGCAGATCTGGATTTAAAACTCAGAACTGACACTCAGTGACCTTAGCAAGTCCTTTACATCTCTGAGTGTTCTCCTCTTTAACTGCTGCAAGGAGTAAATGAGATAATATATGTAAAGCATCCAGCACACAGTAGACATGAACATAAGAGAGCAAACCTGACTCTGTATTTGCCTCGCAGCAAAAAGTTAATGAAGGGCTTTAACATGTGTGCAAAGAGCAAAGGAGGAGGGGTATCTGAAAAAAGAGCCAAATGATGACCCTTCTGTGTCCCTTTTTCCTTCTCTGTATAATGGCTGGTTTGGAGTCCATGATGTCCTCCCAGCTCTGATGATGTGCTATTGCTTGGAACATCTGCCACTCCTTCCAATGATGCTGTGAAACAGTCAACAAGCATCGTGCCCATCTTACAGATGACGAGGCCAAGGCTCAAGATGCCAGAGACTCAGAATACAGACTTTCAAGGTCGAAAGGATCCTTAGACAGTGTCTTGTCCAGCGATTCTTGACCTCTTAAATCCCTTTATCTATAACCCCTTCTTCGGTCCTTCTCCCTCTTGACAGGGAGTGGGTTGAGAGAGTTGTTCCTCTTTGGTGACATGGAGAGGCTGGCAGAGAAAGCCAGTAGCCAGCTGTCGTGCTGGGTGGTGACCCAGAAGGCGGATTGGCCATCACACAGAGATGAAGACATGGTGAGGAACAGGGCAGGACGGTGGTGAGGATTCAGCAACCCTTAGTTTATTCACCCTAGTCCCGGCCATCCCAGTGGGAGGCACATGTTCACAGACTCAGTAAAGCCATTTATCCATCACTGAGTCTTCCAACCGATGAGGACAGTCTCTGTCATCAGCCCAAAGTACTTCCAGATTCCATCCTAGTCCTCCTTGCTCTGGTTTTAGGAATTCTAAATCGCATAATCTCCTTTTTCTGATTCTATTAATTGTCTACATTCTATTTTACCTGTAGAATCTCTCTAAACACACAGGGCTACATCTAAAACTCTCTACTTGGTATATGTTGCATATAAAAAATTTATCTCTAATTTAATATAGAGTTTTTACCCATCTTTTTTGGAAGTTCCACAAACACCCACACATTTGGTAACTCGACCAAAGGGGCTTCCAGGCCTCAGAGGCAATTGTATTTCCTTCTGGGCTTTATTGCGTTTCCTTTACGAAAGGAAATGCAGTAGGATCCGTGTGGGCAAAACACTTATCTGGGGGAGTCTGGAGGAGTCCAAACACAGGCTTCGAATGTCCTGCCTCCCAAGGGGATTGTCCTGCTGAAAGTGCTCCTTCCTGCAGCAGTGAAATGCAGGCCCACACGTACGGCGTTTCTGCCGAAGAAGCACATGTAAGACTCAGAGTCCAGGGTTGTTACTGTGGGCTCTTCACCTAATCACTCAGAGAAGGAAGGCAGGTGTTCACCACCCACATTGTTGGCACAGTCTAGGCAAATCGGTACAGTGGGTTTCGGTGCCCTAGGCATACAAAACCAGCTTATCAGTTAGTAACAGAGGGTAATGCCAAAGCCAAGTTCCCAAATGCCAGACAGCAGTCACCTCCAGTGCAGGCCCATTTGATGAGCAACATCAAGTTTGTTATGTGAACTCTTTCCTGAAACTCATTCGTGCCTCTTCGGGACACACACAAAAATCCCTCATGCTTATTTAGTTTTTGAAATTTCACAGTGGGTTAGATATCAGATCGAGGTTTGACATCTGCTCATGAAGATTTTATGTAATACTACAACACTTTCCTCTGCCATACTGAGAAGCACTGATTTAATTCACTGAGCATCCTCCCTCCAACACATGTGGACCTTGAATCCAGGCCTTCTTACCTCCCTAGAGTTCATTCTCAGACTTCACTGCAACCCATAATCACCTAGGGAGCTTTAAACACTACTGAGCATAAGGATGATGGTTTGGGAGTGTGACTCTTTCTGCTATATCTTGGAAGAGTTTGAGAAGGATGGGTGTTAGCTCTTCTCTAAATATTTGATAGAATTCGCCTGTGAAGCCGTCTGACCCTGGGCTTTTGTTTGTTGGAAGATTTTTAATCACAGTTTCAATTTCTGTGCTTGTGATTGGTCTACTCATATTTCCTATTTCTTCTTGGTTCACTCTTGGAAGATTGTACTTTTCTAAGAATGTATCCATTTCTTCCAGGTTATCTAATTTACTGGCATATAGTTGCTTGTAGTAGTCTCTCATGATCTTTTGTATTTCTGTGGTGTCTGTTGTTACTTCTCCTTTTTCATTTCTAATTCTGTTGATTTGCATCTTCTCCCTTTTTTCCCTGGTGCCCAACATCACTAATCATTAGAGAAATGCAAATCAAAGCCAAAATGAGGCATCACAGTCAGAATGACCATCACCAAAAAATCTAGAAACAATAAATGCTGGAGAGGATGCGGAGAAAAGGGAGCCCTCCTGCACAGTTGGTGGGAAAGTAAATTGATACAACCACTATGGAACACAATATGGAGGTTCCTTAAAAAACTGAAAATAGAACTACCATATGACCCAACAATCCCACTGCTGGGCATATACCCTGAGAAAACCATAATTCAAAAAATACATGTACCACATTTTTCATGGCAGCACTGTTTACAGTAGTCAGGACATGGAAGCAACCTAAATGCCCATCAACAGATGAATGGATAAAGAAGATGTGGCACACATATATGATGGAATATTAGCCATAAAAAGGAATGAAATTGAGTTATTTGTAGTGAGGTGAATGGATATAGAGACTGGCATACAGAGTGAAGTAAGCCAGAAAGAGAATAACAAATACCGTATGTTAAAGCATATGTATGGAATCTAAAGTAAAATGGTACTGATGAACCCAGTGGCAGGGCAAGAATAAAGATATAGATGCAGAGAATGGACTTGAGGACATGGCGGGGAGTGGGGGGAAGGGGGGGAAGGAGAAGCTGGGATGAAGTGAGAGAGTAGCATTGACATATATACACCACGAAAAATAGATAGATAACTAGTGGGAAGCTGCGGCATAACACAGGGAGATCAACTTGATGATGGGTGATGACTTAGAGGGCTGGGATAGGGAGGGTGGGAGGGAGTCGCAGGAGGGAGGGGATATGGGGATATATGTATAAATACAGCTGATTCACTTTGTTATACAGCAAAAACTGGCACGAGTGTAAAGCAATTATATTCCAATAAAGTGCTAAAAAAAAAAGATAACTTCACAAAGAGCAGACATCCCCCTCTGAAGGTCTGCATGTGGTGCTTTCCAAATTGAAACATGAAATATTCCATAGGCACTTGTGGAAATCAAACTCTTGTATGTGGAGAAAAATCAGTGTAAATCCCTAGCAGATGTGAATCACCCAACCCAGGGAAAGATACTTTGGAGTGCAACCAGCCTTCCTTAGAAAAGCGGGGGACTAATCTGTCTTCAAAAAAACACTCTCCTGAGATGTCTGGATGTCTGCCTGCACATCCAGGGCTGACCACCAACATGGCGGAAAGGCACAAGGTACTGGGAGAACCCCTGGACTTCCTCCTTTTGCTTCAAGGCTGCAGGCACGTGCCCACGGGCACTTGTCCCTCTGAGTCAACCCCACTCTGAAGCTCCGAGTTGTTTCTGCAGGACCTGCTTCTACACGGTTTCCTCGAGTTTTCACTTTTAGTTGTCAGGAGGTCTTAGTAATGGTTTTCCATTCTTTCCAGGTGGTCTCCTTTCACATAGACCTCCCTGCTCAGTTCAAGTTTAGAGTTAAAAATAACTCTGTGTTACACTTATCCGTGGAATGTAACTTACATGGTTTCATTTCCAGAACAATAAATGCCATTTTACACTTACTAAATACATCCCACAGAACTATGCCTTGTCCTGAAGATAAAGCAATAGACTCTGTATCCAGCTTCAGCTTACAGAATCGATGCAGGAATCAACCTAGCTGAGTGAATCCCTGCAAAGCAGCTTGCCAGTGGTACCATTCATAGGTACCTCATCTGGCTCTGGTGCCCCTTCTCATGCTCCACAACATCCTCTACTTCCCTTTGGGGCACTTACCACATTGTTTTGGTGCTGATGATTTACTCACCTGTTTACCCAACAACACTCTCTGCTTTTTCATGGCTGGAACCACTGTATTCCCTGCATCTACTACCTAATAAGCTCTCACAAAAAAAATGTTTGTGGGAAGAATGAATCAGATAAGGAGTTGCTCCTGAGTTAACTGTTTAGATATTGAAATCTATTTCAAGTGTATTCACTGGGCGCTTTTGAACTAACTTAGGGCAAATTGATTTTTAAAGCAGTTCCTTCAGGCTATGTTAGTAGGTGAGAGAGTAGAGGTCTTTCTGGAGCTGTCCCTCCTTCCTGGAGGTGGAGGTCTTTCCTCCAGGAGAGGAAAGACCAGCCCTGAGGAAGGAGGGACAGTCATGGACCAGGTAGGGGCTGATTCAGCGAGGGGTCCTGGTGTCACAGACGGAAGCCAAAGGCCAAACAGAACTCAGCTCTGTGGTTTCGGCCAACACAGAAGGCAGTCCTGCCATGGCTCGGAATTAGCATCAAAGGTTCCCCAAACTGATTAGCAGCTAAGGGGACTCATGAGGAGCACAGGGGTCTCCAGTTGTGGTTTTCAAAGTAGGACTCCCTCAGGTCACTGCATCTGTTGGTCCAGCAACGGGAAGTGAGATTATGAGCTGCCTGCTTGACATGGGACATGTCCTAACAATTCCATAGCTGGTTGCTCTGCAAGCACAGGCAGAAAAATGATGTAGAAGCATGATTCTTCCCTGAGGAGGAAGCTGTGGGCTAGCTCTTAAAGAAGAGAGGTGCAAGGAAGGTGATGCAGACAGGAACTGAGCCAGTGATAGCCTAGGGCATCATGCCCAAGGGTGCAGGCTGGGGGCCTTGCAGGATTCATGCAGTGAGGTCAGAGAGTGTCTCCAAAATGTTCTGGTGGATAGCATATTTTGAATGTCACCACTGAGAGTCCATTTCTAATATGCATCATTCAGGTTAACAGATCAATTTCACCAGCAAAAAACCATTTCAGACATTCACTGAGTTACTCAGTAAAGCCTAAGTTATTGATCCAGTATGTGTAGCAGACATCTGTGTCTGTCTCCATCAGAGTGTGCTCTTCTCATTAGGAAGTGAGCAACGTGTAGGTGATAGATTAACACCACACACACACACACATACACTCGCAAACAAAATCACACTCTGTATACTGAAGTATGTTCAAGCACATTCCAGATGTCATAACGAACAGTGGCAAAACCTCAGGTTGGCTTGACTGTATGATTGCCTGAGAGCTTGCCCTTCTTTCCGGATCTTTGGGGGCCAAGGCCAAGAGCTCTGTAGCCAATGTGTCCGTGAGGAGGAAGTGGCCACTCAGCAGAGCTCTGCACCACATGGTCCCAACAAGACGAAACCCCAGTATGGTGTCCTCAGCCTGAGAATCTCCTGTAACTCTTCCTCCAGCTCTTGGGACAACCCTAGGAAGGAATCACTAAAAAGTTGTTTATTTTTTCCTCCAACGCTGGTGTGTGCTGGTTGAGCCAGGTTCGATTTGGTTTAGAAACAAAAAAGTAAAGCGACACTCCTGATACCTTGATGCTGACAGAGCACAAGCATATTTGTGACACACCCATTACCTGATTTAATTCTCAAAGCCAAACTACGGGCTTGGGATCAAGTCTCCCGATTCTGAAGAAGAGAAAACTGAGATTCTGAGTGGTTAAGAGATCTGCTTAAGGCCATACAGCTGAAGCCAGGATTAAGCTCTCCTGATTCTAATGTGAGTGTGTTTTCTCTACTCCCCAGGCTGACTTTTACATCAAATGGCAAAAAGCTGTTTAAATGCGAGGATAGACATATACTCAGGCCATGAAGAGTTAATAAGACACAGAAAAGAGTCAAGGGGACATATTTCCATTTTATTGCCATTTCTGTCCATTTAAAATCTCTTTTCCTTTACGTTCTAGACTTTTGACCCTTAGCTTTTCTAAAGTAATGATTGGTGAGCTTTGATTGTTTAATTAGAAATACGGCACCGTTATTCAAAGAGTTGTCATTACCTAAGCTGTATCAGTCAAAGAACAGTCTAAATACATGGGGAAAAAAGTGCTTGACACATCTCTTTAATTTAATTATATTTATCTTCACATTTCTAAAAGTACTCTCTCTGCAAACAGCTGCTGGGCACAAATTCAAAACCATAAATCGGCCAAGCTGACAGCACACTCCTCCTCTGCTTCCTCATTTAGGTAATATCCAAAATGTCATTGTAGATTCTATTGTTTTTTCAATACTGTTCACAGAGCCAACCATGAATGGCTCTGACTGCCGTAGCCTCCTGGCTAGGCTTTCTGAAACCCTGACCTAGACAAAGGGAAAAAGAATTTCAAGACCACCTGTCAGGAAGTTGAAATGTTTGCAAAAATAACGGTTAACGCTTATTCAACATTCTGTGTCAGCTACTGCTCCATAAACTTTACTCATTGATTCTTTACAACACTTCTATTCAACCCATTTCACAGATGAGGACACCGAGGCACAGAGTTACTAAAGGAATAGAAAAAAGGATTCCTGGGGTGGGTATCCAGGTCAGAAAAGGGTTCCGGAGAGGATTCCTCAGCTGAGTCCTAAGGAAGGAGTGAGTGTTGCCAGGCAACGGGCATGGGGGGGGAGGGACAGGAGGGGTTACAGGCAGAAGCAAAGGAAGTATAAGGAGAAAAAATTGCACACCAATAAATCAATTGGAAGTTCTTTTTACTAATCCAGAGGGTAGGGGATGAAAGCCCAGGCTGGGCAAGTACAGTGAAAAAAGAGAGGAGAAACAGAGAGAAGGAATATTTTGAAAGAAAAAATCAACAGTACTTGATTGATTAGATACAGAAGGATAAGACAAAGAGCGGTTCAAACGCCTGCAGGGGCCTGCATGGACTGTGGCCTCACCCCACAACAGGAGAAACACAGGAAGCTGGCAGCCGTGGGAGACCGGGTGAGGAGTTAGTTGGGGCACACTGAGTGGCCACACCCATGGGCATCTTGGAGATGTAGAGCAGGCGGCTACCCACGTGAGTGGGAAGTTGGCAAGTTAGACTCTAGAGATAAGAAGTTGACAGTTGGCCAGTAGGCAGCGGGAGCTGACATCCGTAGAACACATGTCCTCTATTTCATAGACAGGCAAAGCACCTGCTTTGCTGGAAATCTAGACAACAATTCAGCGGCTCTAGGGTGGGACCTGAGATCCAGCATCTCTAACGAGCTCCCGGGTGCTGCTGATGCTGTTGGTCTGCAAACCACATTTTAAGTAACAAGATGCTAGAATGTTCCAGGCCCCAAGGAAGAATATTCAGAGAAAAAAAGCAGTGGGTTGACAATATATACTTGTAGGAGCATCATATTTAAAGGTGTCCTTTGTCTCAAAAGTCAAGGAGGTACAGAGTTTTGACAAAAGCTATGTCCCGCATCACCAGGAGCCGAAGGGAGAAGTCAGCCTCGAGCATTTAGAGGATGATGCAGCAAGGAGACTATGCTCAACTTTTGGCAGGTGGTCCGACCCACTGGCTGAGACTGAGGGCCCAAGGGCAGTAATTGGATCTGGTCTATATTTCATCCCAAGTGCCAGCACAGCACTTGACACATGACAGACATAATGGGCTGGGTTGTGCCCCCCGAGTTCACAGGTTGAAGTCCTAAGCACCCCAGAATGTGACTATATTGGGAGACAAATCTCTTAAAGAGGTCATCAAGATAAAATAAAGTCACTGAGGTGGGTTTAATCCTGTATGACTGGTGTCCTCATAAGAAGAAG
The DNA here is from genome assembly GCF_030028045.1 of Hippopotamus amphibius kiboko. Taxonomy (NCBI): domain Eukaryota; kingdom Metazoa; phylum Chordata; class Mammalia; order Artiodactyla; family Hippopotamidae; genus Hippopotamus; species Hippopotamus amphibius. Next base: position 98,159,884 of record NC_080198.1, on the reverse strand, counting down.
AAATTTGAACACACGTGGCCACACAGAAGAAAGACTATATGAGGACACAGGAAGAAGACGGCCGTCTGTAAGCTGAGGACAGTGGTCTCAGAAGAAACCAACCCCCTCCAACACCTTGATCTCAAACGTCTAGCTTCCAGAAATGTGAACAAGTACCTTTGTATTGTTTAAGCCCCCAGTCTGTGGTATTTTGTTCTGGCAGCCCAGTGTTCAGTAATGACTTATTGTAATGGCATGAAACAGTGTGCCTTGGTGTCTTTAAAGATTTGGAGGTCTCACACCTCACTCCACTGGCCTCTTCTGGTTCTGGTGTGGCAGGAATTTTTAGATATCTCCTCTATACATGACCACCTGTCCCAGGCTTTGTGACCCCTCCGTGAAAGAGCCTTGGCCGTGGCACAGAAGTACAAGTAGCCATAAGTGGAGCTGCAGGAGGCTGTGAGGAGAGGAACGGCCAAAGCAGTCTGATAGAACTGCTCTTCAGATGGTGTTTCCTCCCTAGGAGCCAGGGGTTTGAGAAGTCCCAAAGCAGGGGGGATGCTGGGCCTTTGCCTTTTTGCCCGAGATGACTGGCTTACTTTTTCAGAGGCAATGTCTTTTTTGCAATGACTATCAGATCCCAGTGACTTATTTGTATATTGCAGTCAGTTGGCAATTGACTAGTGTCAGGAAGTCATGCCCAGGAAACTAACCAAATCACACACCCTAGATTCACAACTAACATTATCTCAGTACTTTAAACGCTTCTCGGTCAATAATTCTAAAACTGACCACCAGTGGTTAAACAGTTCCCCCATGTGGCAGTACCTCCTAGAACCCCCCAAAGCTCAAACACTTAAAACAAATGGAATTCTTGCATATAAATGTTCAAACGTCCCATCAGAAAACAATTCAGAATATCACTTTAAAACAATTCACTCAAGAAAATCAAGTATTCTATGAAGGTGACGGTTGCATTCTGAGAAAGCATTACAAAGCTTCCTCCAGGTGGCATAGGGATACAGTGGGAGAATTTTCCAGTCCTACTTAGGACACGTAGGTATTTTCTTCTTCCCCCAAATGTCTGATACCTAGCAGGGCTCCTTTCTCAAAAAGCACATCACTAAACCCTAAAAAGGACCACTGAAGTATTTATATCCAGTTTATACAGATAAAGATACTTAGTACAGAAATGCTTAAGCAACTCGCCCCTGGAACTACACGTGATAAATGGAGAGGCAAGAATTTTATCTCAGGTTCTCATGACTCCAAAGACTGCAAGCCTTCTACTGTTAGCATCTTCTTTTTGGGAAGTTCTTCTTCCCGTCAAGGTTACCTGTATAGTTCATTTTATACTGGTTCACCTGAACATCCTGCAGGCACCAGGTTAGACCGGCAAGTCTAACCCCAGAGGACCAAGCTGGTGACCTCTTAATGCACCTTCCCTGGGGACTAAAGTCACCTTTTTTTTTTTCTCCATCCAGCCCCCTGTGCTATGTTAATCAATAGCCCCTAAATCCAGTTCAAAGAAGACCATTGTCTGGGATCCGAATTGCTCATTCCATAAGCGTTTCAAATGATCCCTCTGTTTACCTGCAGATTTCAGGAAGAGACCAGACTCTTTTATGAACTGTTGTCTCTATGATCAAAGCACATCATTCAGCCTTGTGATCAAAGAGATGCTAACTCCCAGCTGGCCTCCTTTCCCAACCTGCACAACGTCCACTGCCTAAGCCAAATTAAAAAATGGTTCCGCTCAAGAATTCTGATTACAATATATAAAAGACCTTGTCACCAGCAGGCTTTGAACAAAGCCACAGAGAGGGCCAGTATGAGCTTCAATATTCCGAGAAATTATGGTGACAGTAAATGCTGTGATTGTGCAGGTCAATACGCCTTGACAGTTTCTAACCTGCTAACCGGCCTTAGAAATCTTGGGGGGCATCCCGCACAAGCCGGAGAGAAAGGGGAAGGAGGAGGCAAGATGCAGGGGAACCAAGGGGCTGAGAAATGTGCCCTAAGCCTTTGAAATCTCCCCAGCTTCTTCTCAGTACTATTTGCCAACAGGCGCACTGAGAGATGGTAAGTAGAAGCATCACTTGGTGACATCCTGTGTCTGGGCTAGTTTGTGAATTACATGTGCAGCTGACATAATACGTGAAGCAAACCTCATGTTTCCCAGGCTGATACCATTCAGCAGCTGGAGAGATCTAGGTTACCCATGGGGAGGAGAGTGGGGAGGGCAGGCCTTCTGACATGTGACTTATTATAGAAGGTTGGAGCAGAGGGCAAGGACACAAGACAACTTAGCTCAGCTTCTCCAAAGGTGGGGAGATCAGAACAGTAAGTCATTTTGCAAAACACCATAAATCATCACAATCACCAGGAAAATAACAGCAGGCCATCCTTGGTGATACTAATTGAGCCTGTTCCATGCAGAGGGCACTTGTTTAAAGGCAATCAAGGCCAAGACCTCTGAAACTTAGCTTGTGCACAGGGACATCAAGTTGGGTTTGGAGAAAGTGCAGCCATCTGAATGTTCTGAGTCTTTTCTGTAGCTGAGGCTACCGATGCGTGCTTGAAAACGTTAAGTGAGAGCTTTTACTTGGAAGTGCGTATTCAGGCTACCATCCTGCTATTACATTTAACAGAAATATATTCACCACAACTTCCCCAACCAAGAGATCGTCAGGTGTCGTGGCGCAGGTGACCTGTCCTTCGGGCTTATGCTTCTCTGTAATTTTCAAACTGGTCTAGTTCTTATCCAGCAGACTTGACATGGGGGATAAGAGGGGTGGGTGATGGGGAGTGTATGTGCAGATGGGAGGAATAAGAAGGGAAATGCACTCTAATTATGTGAGTTAGGAAAGTGGAGCCCTGAGAAGCATTGGATGATCAGCAGGTAGCACATAACCTCTGTCACCCAGCATGGAGCCCAGACCCCTTCATCCTTGTCTCCAGGGTGTGGTAAGAGCATCCCAATAACATGTATAGAGGATTGCATGTAAAAACATTGTAAAAAGCTTTACAAACACTATTTTCCTATATACCCTCAAGTGGGTGCTATTTATTATGCCTGTTTTGTGGATGAGGAAACTTGAGGCTTTTCAAGGTTAGGTAAATTGCCCAAGTTCACATGTCAGTAAATAACAGAGCCAGGATGTGAACTCAAGTCTTTCTGGCAGCAGAGACTGAGCTTAGAACTTCTCCTGTGCAGCCTTGGAACTGCTCAGAGGATACTTGTGAATTTACATCAAATGGATAAACGAGTGCCCAAATTGATAAATAAATGAATGATTAATATCTTCACTTTGGAGAAGCCCCCAGATTCTTTTACCAGACCAACTCTCTGGGTCATAAAATTCTTTCTTTTATATGAGGTAAGGTCTATGTGACAAAAAATAAACAGTTGCTGCTGTTCTATTAGTAATTAATGATAAGCTCATTGCTAATAATTAATAAAATGAAATATTAAGCACAATTCAACTGTATTTTGTAAATCCTCTAGGACCAGGGCTATACATGATATAATGTAGAACTTCAGCAACGATTTGCAAATAATAAGCTATTATTAATATATATTACAGCAATAGGTCAAAGGCAACAAAAAGCATATCATTTAAATAAATGGTACAAAGAAACTTTATAAAATTTGTGACCAATTTCTATTTAAAAAATCCAAGTAGGAGTATAATAAAAGTTTCTTACCATGAAAAAGAAAATATATTTCACAGTAATGGTTGACAGTAACGTGGTAAAAATACCAACATCAAGAATCAAAAGAGCAAGCTTTTTATCATTATATTTTACATTGAGAAATTCTGACCAAAAGAAAAAAAAATAAAAAACAAAGATAAATATTGAAAAGAGAAAAAAAAATTTTATATGCCACGTACTTATATATATAGAAAATCCAAAGGAATGTGGTAGAAACTATCAAAATTTAATAAAATTTAAGAGTTTGAATCCAAAATAAACAAATACAGATTACCAAAAATAATGTAAAAAATAATTTTAAAAATCCCATCTCCAGTAGCAACAAAAATGATATATCATAAATAATTCTGTTGGAAACTGTATGGCCTGTATAAAGAAAGCCACTTGAAGAGATCTGTACAAGAGATCTCACATAAAAGGAGATAGACCACGTGGTGGTGCTGAGTGTTGCAAAGGTTTAAATTCTTAAATGAGGGCTTGCATGGTAGCACATTGGTTGAGAGTCCATCTGCAAATTCAGGGGACACAGGTTCGAGCCCTGGTCTGGGAAGATCCCACATGCCATGGAGCGGCTAAACTCCTGTGCCACAACTGCTGAGCCTACGCTCTAGAGCCCGTGAGCCACAACTATTGAGCCCATGTGCTGCAACTACTGAAGCCCATGCACCTGGAGCCTGTGCTCTGCAACGGGAGAGGCCACAGCAATGAGGAGTAGACCTCGCTCTCTGCAACTACAGAAAGCCCGTGCACAGCAATGAAGACCCAATGCAGCCAATAAAAATAAATAAATTAATTAATTAATTCTTAAACGAATGTGTGGCTTGCTACACTTTTAATAAAAACCCCACCGCAACTTTGACAAAATGATTCTAAGGTTAACCTATAAAAATAAACAGGATATTCAAGAAATTTTTAAAGGGAAATTACACCACATTTTATAAAGCTATAAAAACTGAACAATGTGACACTGGTACAAAAATAGCATTAAGGACAATAACCCAGAAAAAATGATCCTATCATATCTTAATATATGATAAATAATTCATCATAAGTCAATTCCCAGAAAAGCTAGGATATTTCAGTGAATAAGGCTAGGACAATCAGCTAACAATTTGGAACACAATATATTTAGGTAATTACATCATTCCACATACCAAGAGTCATTTCTGATTAATTAGAGAGTATGACATATATCAATACAAATTAAAAGGATTCCATTTAATTTCCTTGTTTTGGTGGGAGAAAGTGTTCTATTCTCTAGAATGATAAAATAATTCATACAGGGAAAGATAGACAGACCCTAATACGGTATACAGGCAGCACCCAACCTGACAGATTTGTACTTGCACTATACCTGATGTTTACATTTTGAAAATCACTCTTGTAGACAACTGTGTGTCAATTAAAATCTCCAGAAGACTAGGAAAAATAATTCAACAAAAATGAGAAACAAATAAGAAAAGCATGAAGACTCCCATTGATAAGTTAGTGAAGAAAAATTCACCAAAAAGGGAAATTTAATTAGCAAAAAAAGTATGAGAAAATGTTCAACCTCAATGCACAAGTTACTATTTTTGCTGATCAGCCACTTTGTGTATGTATGTCCTTAAAAGGAAAAAAAAACTTAAAAAATCCATTTAGTGGCAAGAAGGAGGTAAAACAGACACCCTCATATATTACTAATGGCAATTTATTTATTTATTTATTTTAATTTTTATTTATTTATTTTTATTTATTTTATTTTTATTTTATTTTTTTGGGGGGGGTACACCAAGTTACTAATGGCAATTTAAATCAATAGGTTTGGAAAGGAGCATAGGAATTTGTAGAGAAATTTCTAAGCACTGATTTGCGTACTTTGAAAAAGTCCACCTCTGGGAATCTATCTTAAGTAAATAATTCTAGACATAGAAAACACTCTATGAATGAAGATGTTAATGCTGTGGTACATACAGCAGTGAAAAATAATAACAGCTCTTCAACTTCAACTTCAGAAGAATGGTGTCATGAGTTGAATTATGTCTCCCAAAAAGGTATGTTCAAGTCCTCACCTCCACCGTCTGTGATCCGTACCTTATTTTATCTTATTTTACAGTAAGGTCTTTGCAGAGGTAGTAAAGTTAAGATTAGGTCAAACTGAGTTAGAGTGGGCCCTAATCCAGTATGACTGGGGTCCCTATGAGAAGGAAAAAGGAAATGCAGAGCCACCCTGGAAGACGGTCCTGTGAAGACAGAGACAGAGATTGGCATCTACCAGTCAAGGGTTGCCAAGGATGGCTGACAGTACCAGAAGCTAGGAGAGAGGCATGGAACAGACTCTCCCCTAGAGCCTTCAGAGAGAACATGGCCCTGCTGATCTTGGACTTTCAGCCTCCAGAACTGTTACAGCATACATTTCTATTGTTTAAAGCCACCCAGTTTGTGGTAATTTGTTACCATAGCCTAGGAAAGTGATACAAATAACATGTTTGCATTAGTTAGGAAACAATTTCTCAATGGAACTTGCAGTCACTGAAAATAAATAAAAATGATGTAATTATTTAGAGAAAAAAAGGTTACAATATATTATAGGTAAAAATCAAGATATAAAGTATAAAATAAAATTACGAATGTTATTAGCTGAAATCATTCACGTATGCATGGACAAAAGATTGGAAGAAATTTCAACAAAATATTCAAAGTAGTTGCATTTGCACAGTGAAACAGCAGTATGTTCTCTACTTTTCTTGAGTTTTCAGTTTTCATTAGTGAAAATGCATGCCTAGTTAATTACCACAGTTGCTTGAGACTAATCGAGACACCCTAGGAGTGGGGCTTGAGCTGCAGTTGAAGACCTGAACAAAATTGACCTATTTACTAAATGGGTAGGATGTTAGATAGGCAACTAAAAATATCTGCTACCATATCCCTGATGGCACTTCAAGCATGATAGAAGCTGTGAAGAGGGGGATGGTCAAAGTACCATAATTAATGTGGAGAAGGAAGAGTGTATTTCCTGATGAGTAGGTAATACCACTGAAATGACCACTTGACTGCTAAAGCTCAGCATTAGTATGGTACAAGTTGATTACCTAAGAGCCAATCTTAGAATAATGCACAAATTAATTTTCCTATTCTTGGTAAGCCCAATACTAGAAGTTTTCCTACAGCTCTTCCTCTTATGGCCTTGTAGGATCTAATCAATCACAAAAGTTTACAACATCCAGTGGTATATGTTCACAATTCAGTGGGGTAAACTCTGATATATCTGTTATTTATTTATTTATTTATTTTTGGCTGCCTTGGGTTTTCGTTGCTGCGTGCAGGGGCTATTTTTTGTTGCGGTGAGCAGGCTTATCAGTGCACTTATGAAGGTCACAGACTACAACTCTCAGTTACAATTAATTGATGTAATATTTACAGACGCCCCTGGTGGATTCCCTATCACATAGCAGGCACTCAACAAATGATAAATCAATCTATAACTAAAACTACAAAGTACTTGTATAATATGAAGCAAAAATACTTCTATTCTAGATTTTTAGTCTTGTCTTTAATTCCAGTGAGTCGCCTTTTTTTTTTCCTGTTCAAGTCTCCATCCTGTACTTTCTAATTATCATCTCTAATCTTCTGGTGGGAAGATTTCATTTCACAGCACATGCTTGTCATAGCCTTGCCAGCTGGACCTACTTACACCTTACCATCTCCTAGTCACTGGCTAACAGTCCCTCCCCTAAAGCGTTACTCTAAGTTGTTGGTCTGGATCAAGAATTTAAAGAGCTAGAAACATCAGTGGATGAGTCATCCTCAAAATTGTAATTTGAGTGGAAAGGGGGGAAAAATCTTTCTAGCATGCCGATAAAGTGTTTCCTCTCCCTTTCCTGTCTTCTTGAACTAGAGAAATTCCACATGTTAAGTAAGACCTGGAGATTGGCAAATGTAAATTAATAAAGAAAAAAGAAATCATAACTTTCTAACTTTGTTCATGTAAAAATATACCTTACACTTTAGGTTTTTGGAGGACTGGACAAAGTGGATTAACCCAAACTTCTGAAAAAATTTAAATAAACATTTGTTGAACACTGGTCATGCGCCATCCTGTTGGCCTCTGCGGTACAGAAGTGAGCAATACCAACAGGGGTACCTGCTCCAAATCTGCTGCATTTGAACTTGGGCTTCCAACCAGATGACTCCCATAAGATCAAAATATTCCCCCATCCAAGAAAACAAATCGGTATCGCTCTGAAAATAAGGAGTCAGAGAGGAAGGAAGAAAGGGAGGATGGGAGGGAAAGACAGAATCTTAGCTTGTGTTCTTCTGATAGCAGAGTCTGAGACAGTGGTTTTTGTGTAAGAAGTTTATTCGAAAGTGTGAGCTCAGGAGGAAGAATTCAGGGAAGAGGAAGTGAAATAGAAAAGGAAAGAGAGCCATCTTCTTTCCTGCCTGCCTTCCATTTTCCATTGGCTGCCATAGGTGACTGGATACTTGATTCCACTGAGAAGCCTTTTAAAAGAAGGAAGGAAGGAAGGAAGGAAGGAAAGAAGGAAGGAAGGAAGGAAGAAGGAAGGAAGGAAGGAAGTGGGGGAGGGAAGGAGGGAGGCAGGGAGGGGAGGGGAGGGAGACAAGTTTTTATTGGGATTTTTGGCATTGTGATTTTTGAATCAGAAGCGTTAACAGAAGCACCACCCACGTATTTGAAGTTCTCTTATATTTAATTACTGTGGCTTGCCCTTACTGATGATTTCATTCAATCTGAAGACCAACCCTCGGAAGTCGGTCTCATCGCCCATATACTCGTGGGCTCCAAAGTGTGGTGTCTGGAGTCAGACAGCTTGGGAGGAAATACCGGCTCCATCCCTTATTAGTTATGTGACCTCAGGCAAATTGCCTATCATTTTTCTCATCTGTAAAAATGGGTATAATAAAGGCACAGACCGCAAAGGGCTGTTTGTTGTGAGGATTAAATGAGTGAATATTTCTAAAGTACTCAGAGTGGGCCTGGCAAAGAGTAGGTGAACCATCACACATGCCGGTTTTGTTCTGATGCCCTTCACTGGGCGAAAGGACAGATTCCAAATGCTTTCTGATTCATAAAGTGGGAGCAGCTCCTGCATTTGCAGAATTACTTTGAAACTCTTCAGAGTAAAATCCTCTAGAAACTGTCCTAAACATGGCTATGGGGCAGCCATAGGGGCAGGATGCAGCCAGGAAGATCTGGAACGGAGGGTGGGGCTCAGCTGGGAAAGCATGTTTGGAGCAAATGCACATTTCACAGATCAACAGCTTCTTGAGGGACGTCCTCTCTAAATCGTTCCTCTAAAATGCAAAACCGTCGTTCCAGGCAGGGGGCCGGGTTTCTCTCCTCTGTACCCGATGAGCCCATGTTCCCTTCTCCCTGGCCATTTGGAGAGGAATAGAAGCCAAGATCCTGTTTTAGTCCAAATGCTCAACATTTACGGAAATGTGTTTGGGTGCTTTACAAAGGCTAACCTCCCTCTTCCACTCCGATGGAACAATTTTAGCAATTCTGGGGGTTCTCTTCACTGTTTCCCGCCCCAATGCTTTGCAGACTGGCAAAGAACGTTCCTCTTTCTCACTTCTCAGCACCCCCACGGATTCTACAGTATCTGTGAGGCTATCAACATGTTAATAAAAAAAAAAATTACCCCTATCTGAAGCCTTGGAGGTTGTATTTAGCACAGTCAGGAAAGGGGGTTATTTAGAGAGCAAGTCCACACTTTGATAATGTGGGAAGCAGTGTCTCTGCTGACTCACGTAGCCTTCAGCCTTGAAGGAGGAGAGGAGCTGGGGAGACAGAGGGAGCAGGCAAGATGGTGAGAGACTCTAAGCCATTTTCGCAACTTGGGAGGTGTATTAAATATTGGCAGAAAGCGATCATTGCAAAATGTGTATTTATTTATTTATTGGAATGGATGTACTCAGCCATTACTTCTTCCCTCTGGGGGCAGCTGGAAGAATCGCAGAAAATGAGACTGACTCATAACTTGATTTTACAGCTTAAACTACTCATATCAGATCCCATAAACACAAATTATCTATTATATTCTCACCCGTGCTCATACCCACCCTCGGATCTCAATCCAAATTCCATTTATATTCTAGAATTTCCAAACCAAAATGGACTCATGTGTTTCTTAGCAGTTGTAGTAAGGAGACCAGAGGCTCGCTTTCTGACTCATTCCTGCTTATAAATTTTGCCTGTCTACTCTCACAAATACAGACACACACACACACACACACACACACACACACACACACACACACACACGGGTATCCTGTCCACACTTCTGAGTCAAATAACCTCAATCTTCTTTATTTAAAAACCATTTACGCTTTCTGAGAATTGTGGAGAATCTTCTAGATAACGTCCCCAGTCTCTCTCGTTTCCCTCACTCATGCTGGCCTTCCTCTTCCTGCCCACCCACATTACGACTGAGGGTTCCTCATCTATCAAATCCTAGTTGTTTTCCTGTTCCTGTCTTTGTCTTTATTGATCCAAACAAGACTTTTTTCCAGTGGAACACCTCTGCCTTTTGTTTTCCATTGAGTGTTAAAGCCAAAAGGTTACTCTTCCGAGGTCAACTCTCTTCTTTTCTAGGCAAGATATTGAAGCCTGGAGAGACATAGTGATGTGTCTTCTTCCAGACAACTGTCCAAGTAGTTACTGGATTCTGACCCAGTATGACACACTCCTAAAGAGGGCACGGATGCCTCTTAAGTTCAGTTTGTGAGTCTCTCCACCATCGTGGAAGAAAATAGTTGACAATTTTCCAAATGAATACTTCCAGCATGTTTGTGCAGGTGGTCCAATATAATTTAGTCATAGTTACCCACACGTTAGTGGAATCAGTCACTGGCGGGGGACATTCGTTCAAAGTCCACCTCAGCCTCTTTGTGGCTGTGGACAATTCACTCATGCTCGCCAAGCCTCTACTGCCTTGGTTTCCTCATCTATAAAATGGGGATGTGGATACAGCACTCGTAAAATTGTCATAGGACTAAATGAAATCCAGAAGTAAAATAATAATTAGAACAGTTACTATTGAGCACTGGGCCAACTGTTTGTTTTAAAATCCATGTTTCAAGGGATTAGTAGTAGCCAGAGGCTCGGAATGGTGGGGATGAGAGTGGCGGTTGTGACTACAAAGGAGAGCATGGGAGAGACCTTTGTGATGGAACAGTCCTGGATCCTGATTGCGGTGGGGGATTAGGTGGATCTACGCATGTGATAAAATGGCACAGAATTCTACACACACAGTGTACCAATGTCAGTTTCCTTGTTTGATACCATATTATAGTTATGTAAGATACAGCCATCGGGGGAAACTGAGGTAAGATCACGTGAGATCTCTGTACTGACTTTGCAGAGTCTGTGAATATATAATTATTTAAAAAAAAATGTAAAACAACTACAAAAAATTGAAACTTATTTCCAACGGAAAAACACTGACCCTGAGAAAGATTAAATAACTTGCCCAAGACAATGGAAGCATCATGTGACAAAGGCAGGATTCCAAGCCCATCTTTTGACAGCAATGACCATGCTTTCCCACTTTGCTCTGGTGCTTAACTTGGCACCAGTTATTGCCCCCCTGTCCCATGTCCCCTGGCCATAATATATAAAGAACGGGTAGTCCGCTTCTTTTCTGAGTGTCCAAGCAACATATAACTAAGCACGCACTCTTCCATCTGATTCCTTTAGGCATTTACTGTCTTGCAAGCAAACCCTCCAGATTTTGCAAAAGACACAGATGTGAAAACTGTTATCACTGATGATCCTAATTCAAAGGGTTAAGGACAAGTCAAGATCTGAACACAGGGTAGCTTAACGTGTCTTTGGATTTAACACGCCCCAGAATAATCAGCACATTCCATTGTAATCTGCAGCAGTCAGGCAAACCTTACATCTAGAACAACCACAGTTGCTTTGGAATTTCCCTCCACGCTCAGCCAACACTCGGTTACCAAGTGCTCTATAAATGTCACCTTGGAGCTAGTTGGGCACATTCATCTCCAGAGCAGTTTCTGTGGCCACGTGGCTCTGTCCTGCTGAGGTGGGCACCATCTCTGCACATCTTCCTTTTTCCTCAATCCCACTTCCATTTTTCCGGTTTGCTATTTTACACAAAGCACTGAGCTGGATTCTGCAGAGTGCGGAGAGGCGCATGAAGTAGATGAGATACAGATCAAAGAGAAGAGTAAGGTATGATAGGAAAGACTTCATGGATGCGGTAATATTGAGAAGGGCTTAAGAGTTCATTGATCCAACTCTTTTTCCCCGAAGCCATAACCTTGGCAGAGGAGAGGTTCTCAGCATCAGTTATATTGGGCCCCAATTCTGTCCACTTGACCAAATCCACGCCATATCCCATATTCCAAATCCAGCACTAAGAACACATTCCATGGTCAAGTCAAAACAAGAACAGTCCACAGTACGTTTTTTAAAGTCTAAGTAACACCCCGGGGAGGATACCAAATATTCAGAGTAGATTCACCCCTTAACAAAAAATACATCTCCTTTTCTTTGAAGGCACAGCCAAGATAAAGATATACCAACATACATGCCTCAATAAAACACTGAGTATGGCAGCTGGCAGCTGATTTGCGGCTAGCTCATTTCTGTTTTTCCTTGACCTTCTGCTACCTCTTCTTCCACTCAAAAGCAGCTCTGGCCCACCTGACGTCAGTCCCCATAGCCTTCTACCCAAAACTGGACACACCCAGTGCAGAAAGGCCAGGCTTGTATGTTCTTCTGTTTCTCCTAGATAGAAGTAACTCATCCTCAAATTAGAGTGGTAAGATCTGAATCTCAAATGTATGCTTTACGAGGGCAAATCAAGGAAATAGGCTCTTGAGAGCTGCGTATCAGGCTGATCAAACTTAAGGAAAGGAGGTGTTTGCTCTTCTAAGACCCAGCCTCTGCAATGACTCACACTGCACTCCTGAAGTGACCTCTTTTCCTCAAGAACAGAAACTGGCTATCCATCTGCTGAGAACATGGTAAATATTAGGGAATGCTATTTCACCTTGATAACGTTGTCTCCCAAATAATTTATGCTCTTGGCTATGTTCATATACTACCTTTACCATTATTTCCTTAATATATTTTAATTGACTATAAATAAATGCATAGTCCCAAGCAATCATATCTATGTAATCACAGCTTGATGTTCCAATTCTGTGTTTTCATACTCATTAAAATAAGTACATGATTATTAAAGTAAGAAAAGGTAATTGTCCCTCTATCACCTATGGTCATCTGGTTTACCATTGAGAACATGCAGACCCACTTTGGGAATTGCCTTCCAATGCTGCAATTCTGATTATCACAGGAGAGGTTTGAATCTGCAAGAAGGAAGGGAGATGTGGTACAGGCACAATGAGGAAAACACAGTGTAGCAAGATACATGCAATTAAACATGTCAGAGAACAGCAGGAAGCATACATTCAAAGGTTTTTAAATAGACATAAAAGAGCTAAGCTGATCCCTGGAGGGGCAAGTGTGTCCATTCTGGGCTTGTTTTTTCTGAGCCAATGAGTAAATTGCTGTTTGTATTTGAAGAGGAGTATTGGTTTTTCTCTCACTTGAAAAAGGAAGATGAAAAGGATTCTATGTGTCTCTTCTGTTTCAACTGGATGGAGAGGGCATTCTCCTTGAATCTCCATCAACATGTTTTCTTTCATTTGTAGTTTTTGTGTTGTCAGTTGAAAGAATTGACGGTGTTTTGTTGTACATATCAGAACATATCCAAGTGACATAAGTTTAATGCCACCTGAATCAACCCATAAAGAAAAAGCCATGGAAAACTGCTAATTGGTGAAGTTCCAAACTCAATCTTCTCTGTGTTGGGGAACCAACATTTTAACTAAAGTTTTCAAAATATGCTTTAAGTCATAAGTGGTATTTTCTCAAAGTATTGCATCAGAACCCACACCTTTCCCCAGAAGAGCACCTAGGTCGTAAGTCTTCATGTTTTCCACACCATAAAGGGGGCATCAGCTCTGGGAGAAATGACAGACATTGGCAATACTCGTTTTTGGTGACCCAGCTCTGGTTTGGAACGCCCTTTTGAAATACTGTCTCTAACCCCCGTGATTCACGTCCCATTTCTCAAGGTTGTTGAAAGATTCCTTCACCATCTTGACAGATATTCACAGGAAAGACTTTGCCACCTCTTACCCCTTATGAGATAGTGTGCCAGCATTCCTCCTGCCTCCTCAACTTTTTTTTTGTTTTTCATTGGTTTTTTTAATAAATTTATTTATTTATTTATTTATTTATTTATTTATTTATTTAATTTATTGACTGCTTTGGGTCTTTGTTGCTGCAGGTGGGGCTTTCTCTAGTTGTGGAGAGCAGCAGCTACTCTTCATTGTGGTGCACGGGCTTCTCGTTGCGGTGGCTTCTCTTGTTGTGGAGCACGGGCTCTAGGCGTGCGGGCTTCAGTAGTTGTGGCACGTGGGGTCAGTAGTTGTGGCTCGTGGGCTCTACAGTGCACTGGCTTCAGTAATTGTGGCACACAGGCTTAGTTGCTCCACAGCATGTGGGGTCTTCCCAGACCAGGGATCAAACCCGTGTCCCCTGCATTGGCAGGCGGATTCTTAATCACTGGGCCACCAGGGAAGCCCCCTCCTCACGTTTGCAGGCTATGTCCTCGCAGAAAGGATGAAGTGAGCAACATGTTGGAAGGAGTGTTTTCTTTGGAGTGAAGCGAGCTGGGTTCCAATCCCAAGTGGTACACTGTGAGTTGTCTATCTTAGGGGAAGCCAGCTTTCCTTCCCAACAGAGCCAGTTTGCCTGGTATCGAAATGCTAGCCATTGAAATACTTCGCATTCATTATAAACAGTAGCTGCTTCAGGCTTTCTGGGGGCACCTCCCTGCTGCCACAGCCTTCTTTACCCTCTCTGGGATCAGCTCTTCTAAATGGTCTTTGCCTGTGCTTTTCTGGTGGTCAAATATTTTGAATATCCTTCTTGTTCTCAAGCCTCTGTGTTCTAAACTGTGTAATGGGGCAATAATGCCAACTGCAGGGATTATTATAGTGATTAAAAGAAAAAACTGAACATGCCCAATATTTAGTAGACATTTAGTAAACAATCAGCAAACGCTGACTGCTTTTACCCTTCACGTCAAAGGGATTTAGGCTTAAATCTGAGAGACCTTTCTTCCCCACCAATTTAATTGTGTTTCCAAGCCCGGGACTCAAAAGACACCCCCACATACACAAACAAACACGTACACACACACATGCTGTAGACGTCTCGTCACAGCTACTCTGTAGCCAAAAGATCAGAGGGCCCTGCTCATGTCACAGTCCTTGACGTTAGGCAAACATGGCAATATCCTTGAAAATACAGACTTCCGTGTTACTGAGTCTTAGTCCTCCCTTCCTGCCTCCGAACTCCCTTTCATGAGCTGTCAGATCGATTTTGCAGCCTGTTTGAGCAAGCTGATTAGGGCCTGAGGGAGCAGCCCCAGCTCTGCAGTAGACTAACGAGGAGGGGGCCAGGCTGCCGAAGGTTGGGAAAGCCACCTCCTCTTTCCTCTTCAAAATATGTGCTGGGGGAAAAGAAGACCATTTTTGCTCAGGTTTGCAGTTTTCTAACGTCCCCCAGTCGTTTGAGCCGGAAAGTATAAATCCAAGCTTATGCCAGACAAGGCTTTTTTTCAATCAGTCTGTTTTCATTGCATAAATGTTCTTTTTTGTCTTGAAGGGAAAAGATGATGCAGAGTTTGTTGTAAAAGGCTGTCTCCTTGATTGGTGTAATGAAGACTTTCTGTTTGAATTCACCGTCATCAAGACCAGAAGCTAGACAGGTCTTCCCCTTTCAAATCTCCTCTAAAAATTAAAGAGCTCTCACTCTATTTTTTTTTTTAAGTAAAGCCTAAATAGAGGCAAAACACATAAATAACCTATTTCTATTTTCTCTCACTAAATATTCTTTTCAAACTCTAAAGCGAGTTTTTATGGATTTGGCTGTATTGAAACATTGAAGGTATCAAGAAGGAGGTTTGGTGGCGTGAGGTGTGGTAGTGGAGATCTTTCTTGAGAAGGGACCAGAAGGATACTGGTGGCATTAGGATACCACCAGTTGTCAGGATACTGGAAGTGTACTTTGAGCTCTCTCGCACATACAAATTTACCTTTGGGTTATAAAGGGTTTCCATTTCTAAAAGAAAAAAGCTGAACATGCCCAATATTTAGTAGACATTTGGTAAACAATCAGCAAATGCTGACTGCTTTCACTCTTCAGGTCAAAAGGATTTAGGCTTTCATCCGTTACAATATTGTTTAGACCTAGTTTATGTTTTAATTTTCTCTGTATCAAGTGTGTGTTATTGAACAACTTCAGTCTCCTAGCAAATGTTATTCTCTGTCTTTGAATAAAAGTTTTAAGGATATAAAATAAAAAATATTGTTTAGACCATGTTGTGTGTTGGGTGGTGTCCCCGACAAAGATAAGTTTGAGTCCTCACCCCCGACATCTGCGAATGTGACCTTATTTGGAAGTCGGGTCTTTGTAGATGCAATCCAGTTAAGACGAGGTCCTACCGGACTGTGGTGAGTCCTCATCCAATGACTGGCCATGTGGAGAGACGTGGGTGCAGAGACCAAACACACAGGGAAGAAGGCCATGTGAAGACAGAGGCTGGAGCACACTCATGCTGCCACAAGCCAAAGGATGCCAAGAGTTGCTGGCAAGCACGAGAAGCAGAAGAGGCAAGGGAGGACTCTTCCCTAGAGCCTTCAGAGGGAGCACAGCCCTGCTGACACCTTGGATTCAGACCCCCGCCCTCCAGAATTGGGAGAGAACAAATTTACCCTAAGTCCCCAAGTTTGGTGATTTGTCACACTAGCCCTAGGAAACTAGCATAACCTCAATTCCCAGGAGGCAACGAGCAAAAAAGAGGAAAAGTCGGCCCGTTTCGTGGGAATGAGACAACACGTCCGAGGCGCCCGAACAGCTCTAAGTAAACGCTGCCTTAGAAAGCGCCACGTGATGTGAGTGGGACTCTGCGCTGCAGTGTCCCTGCCCTCGCACATCTGCATCTTGTTCCCCACATGCATCTCTCCTGATGTCCCCCAGAGCCCTCTAGCTCCGCAGATTCTCTCTAACCTCCCAGTCCTTTCAAGTCCCAGGACTAGGAGGTGCCAGTTAGAAGTCCAAGCGCTGTCCCCGCTCTGCTGCTGATCAGCCCTGCTTTCGTGAGGGTGTGGCGAGGCATCCTTGAGCGCATTGGCCCACTTGCAAATCAGGGACAGGAATACGAACCCCACACAGTCCGGGAGAGTTTCCCATGAACGTGGTTTATGTTAGAATCCTGGCATCTGATAGCTCATTGATAAAACTTAATTTCCCTCATTTTCCTTCCCAAGAAACAAACATATCGCAAATCAAAGATTGTGAGAAGTGAAGTCTAGAGAAGCCAGGCGGAGAAGAGACGATTAGGAATCCCTGAGGACAGAGACAGACCCTACCATGGGTCAGGCATTCTACTAAATCCTTTTCACAAGAGCCATCCAGTGAGTACTCACCCATACTTCGTGAAGCAGGTACGGTTGTCTCCCCAGTTTTCTGGAAAGAACCTAAGCGTAGAGCAGGGCTTATCAAGCCAGCACTATTGACATTTTGAACCAGCTCATTGTTTACAGTGCAGGTCTGCCCTCTGCCATCGTAAGACATGTAGCAGATCCCCGATCCCTACCCACTAGATGTCAGTGGTACCCCCTTCCCCAGCTGAGACAACCAAAAATGTCTCAGATATTGCCAGAGCTCCCCTAGGGGGCAGAATTACCCCAGTTGAGAACCACTGGTTTAGAGGAGGGGTCCCCAACCCCCCGGGCGGTGGACCGGTACTGGTCTGCAGCCTGTCAGGAACCAGGCCGCATAGCGGGAGGTGAGCGGTGGGCGAGCAAAGCTTCATCTGCCACTCCCCATAGCTCATGTTACTGCCTGAGCCACCACCACCACCAGGACCACCCACCATCCCACCCCAGTTGGTGGAAAAATTGTCTTCCATGCATCTGGTCCTTGGTATCCAAAAGGTTGGGGACCGCTGGTTTAGAGAGAGTCAGTTACTCATTCAACATCACAAGGCAAGAACCACCTAGGGTTTCAAAACGCAGGTGGGTATTATTAACAAGAATGACAGAGAAGGTGAGACGTGAGAGTTTACCCTAAGACAGAGACAACTGGCTTTTCCTCTGTTCCAGTGTTGCCCCAGTAACACTGACTTTCAATGAAAGCAGTAAGGCATGCTCTTTATACTCAAACCACATACCAGGACAGAATGAGACAAGGGTAGAGGGCTTTAATCAGAAAGATTTCTCACAAGTGTCAAGTTAGGTGATGAAGATACACTAATCTCTCCTTCCACAGTAATTGAATTTTTAGATGATCTCATAGTCAACTGCAATAAAGGCATCCATGCCCAGCCTTCCTTATAGCCCAGTGTGGCCATATGAGTCAGATCTGGACAATGGATGTAAGTACAAGTGATGCAAGCATCTTCTGGGATGCATGCTCGAAAGGAAGGCATAGGCTTCCCCCTTAATCGCTCCTCCATCATGATGCTTGGCAGCGGGAGGTATCTGAGACCATGCAAAGAAGGACAGCACCCTGGAGATTGCAGAGCAGTGAGACAGAAGCTGCCTGGGCCCTGACAACTTTGCAGAGCAGAGCTACCTGGCCACCTTGGACTTTACACAAGGCAGGGCTAAGCTTCCGTGTTTCTTTCAGCCACTCTCTTTTTGGGTCTCTGCCATAGGCAGCTGAGGCAATAGCTATAACTCTCTGTAAAAGGTGTAAATGCCTTCAGAATGATACATTAGACCTTCTGACATGAGCATTTAATAGGGCCCATGCATTAACCCCAAGCAATTATTCAATGGTTGAATCCTGGCCACCAGTGCAAAGGGCTGCACACCTGAGCTGGTGGTGCAGTGGCCTGGAGCAATGGGAAGACTTAGCATTTGGCATTCTGTTGGCCAGGTTCACATTTCTGCCTTCTGTTCAAAGCTGTGTGACTTTAGGCAAGTTACTTGATCTTTTTACGCTTCAGTTTCTGTTGTTACAAAATGGGGATCATGATTGTACCTATTTCAGGAATTTTTGGTGTGGGCTAAATAAGATGGTATATATGAAGCACAGGTCAACGAGTGTTACCCACCATGATTTCTCACATGTTGTAATTCAGGGAGAATAGAGAGGCCTCTTTTACATACTTTCCTACCTACTTTCAACAAAAATGGAACCTGGGACAAGGATTTAGGAATAGGCAGTTTATCTGGGAGATGATCCCATGAAGGCCGGTGAGGAAGAGGGGAAACTGAGGCAGGGAAAGCAGAAAATTGAGTAGAGGTGCATTAGCGTGTAAATAACCACTTTGGGAAACTGGCTCAACCCTGCCGGGGACGCTCTAAAGAACAGTATAGAATACCGCACAGGACTGCCCCACTGCGGGCTAATTGTCCACTGTCTTGGCCCTCCACTGGTTCCCTTACTTCCAGGTTGTGTCTGACATCTGGGAGCAAGCTCCTGAGGTTCAGAGAAAGTCATGAGGCAGAGCAGATGAGAGAGGCAGCTACTGGAGGTGGGACACTGTCGGTGCTCTGGCCAGTCTTTGGGGACTGCCAGTTTACGCGTGAGGGCCAGGATCTGTGAGCAAAATATCAACGGTGCCTGCTACCCAGAGACTTCCTGCTGAATGTTGTTTTGGATGCCAAGGCAGAGAAACAACACTAGTCTTCCTCTTTCTAAGGAAGGAGACTGATTAGACACCGTCTCGATCTGTCCAAAAGTTTGCCTTCTGGATTCATGAGATCCATCCTCGTATATCGAGGTTTCTTATGAAAATCACAAAGGTCATAGAATTATGTTTTAGCAGAAATAATCAAGACCATTAGCAACCATGAGGCTGACAAGCCAGTTAGGGCCATTCGACTCCCTGGGCACCTCCTGAAATAAATTTGCAAAAACCACCTCTAGCTTTAATACGTATGGAGAAGGACTTGTGGATGGGGGGATAGTTTCACAAGAGCAGAATTAACATAAACAAACATGGAAATGTAACGCTCGCAAAATGTAGAAAATCTGCGTAGTGTGCTTTCCAAGACACTGGATCCTTCAGCAGAGGAAATGACATGAACATTAACCCAGTGTCTAATATGTACAGGCACCGTGCTAGACGTTTTACAACCATTATCTCATTTGGTCCTCAGAACAGCCCTTTGCAGGGAGAACTGCTGTTTCCACGTTACAGATGAGATAACCACAGCTTAATGAAGTGATTTGCCTAAGATCACCCAGTAAGACAAAGTCAGCGTTCACATCCTGCCCATTCCATCTCCAACTTGTACAGGCTTTCCTGGGCTTTCTGACTCCTGCCTGTGCACCAGGATCATGTATATTAGAGTAAGTTTCCCAGGCCTATTGAATCACAGCTTCGGAGAACAGATCTAGAAAATTTCTGTTGTAAATTTCCCCAGGTAATTCTAATCAGTCACATCTCAAAATGTCTGCACATGATACCTTTTTTTCCTCTGGATGTTTCTGTAGTCGGAGAAGTAAAATGGAAAAAAGACTGCAGAAAGAGCTGATTTAAAATCAGTCAACATCAGAGGTGTGCCCAGATCCTGCAACAAAAAAGTATGTTCTAATACAAGAAACGGCAAGTTTGTTCTGAAAAGGGCCAGAGAGTAAATGCTTTAGTCTCTGTCACAACTACTCAACTGTGCTGTTTATGAAAACACGCACAGGCAATATGTAAAGTGAGAGTGCCTGGGCTCCAATAAAACTTTATTTATAAAGATAGGTCATGGGCTGAACTTGGCCCATGGGTCATAATTTTCTGTCCCCTGCTCTAATGGCAGATGCTTCTTGAAGTGTCCTGGGCAATTGGATATCCTCTGGTGATAGAATACCACTCCAAAAGGAAAATTTTCTTTGTTTATGTTCATTTCCACAAGAGTAAGTTTACATTCATGCCCATAAAAAGAACAGACCACTACTCTGGTTTTGTTGGTTGACTTAATATTTGCTGTGAACCATGTATTGATACAATCAAACAGGCCATAGCGCCAACCATGGCAAGATGTGATTGGATGCATTGGCTATGATTGAATTAATTAGAGTCCAAGAATGTTCTCAGGTTTCAGTTTCAGAGGCACCAGAGTTTCTTGGTAAAGACCTACTTGTTTCAAACCATGAAAGCAACTCTTTTGCCCCTTTCTTATTTGTCCTTTTCTGTTTCCTTCTAATCTTTTTTTTACAGGTTATTTTTTTAAGGTTATTTGCTTATTTATTGGCTGTGTTGGGTCTTGGTTGCTGCTCATGGGCTTTCTGTAGTTGTGGCGAGTGGGGGCTGCTCTTGGTTGTGGTGCCCGGGCTTCTCAGTGCAGTGGCTTCTCTTGTTGCAGACCATGACCTCTCGGCACACAGGCTTCAGTCTCGGCATGCAGGCTTCAGTAGTTTCAGCACATCTGCTCAGTAGTTGTGGCTCGCAGGTTCTAGAGTGCACGGGCTTCAGTAGTTGTGGCACATGGGCTTAGTTGCTCCGCAGCACGTGGGATCTTCCCGGTCCAGGGACTGAACCCATGTCCCCTGCATTGGCAGGCGGATTCTTAACCACTGCGCCACCAGGGAAGTCCTATCCCTCTAATCTTAAAAGAACCTACTTATAGGAACGAAATCATTAGGCAACATTTAACCTATCTCCTGACCTTTACTGAATGCACACAATACCTTGTCTAACCTGCTGATTCTTCCCCTAGATTAAAAGAAGTAGGAATGAAGAATTAAGTAGTTAAAATTACTAGCTGTTGGGAATTCCCTGGCGGTCCAGTGGTTGGGACGCCACGGTTTCAGTGTCGTGGACTCGGGTTTGATCCCTGGTCGGGGAACTGGGATCTCACAAGCCATGTGCCTTCCCCCAAAATTATTAGCTGCCTACCCGCAGCAGCCCCCTTAGCAATCCTGCAGGAAGAGCAAGAAGGGATGAGATAACATCTGAAGAAAGATCACAAGGAGTCAGCCAGGCTGCAGGCAGTGGAAACCCTTCCCTGCTCCACTGTGCTAAAGTCACTCTTTGCAGAATCCCATGTCTCCCAGCTTCTAATCTTACTCCATTTTTGTTGTGAATCACATCCTTCTGAGAAAGGGGCTTTGATAAGGGGGATTTTTGAGATTTTAAATGGCCGAAACATCTTTATTCTAGCACCACATTTTAATAATCATGTGTTGGATATAGAACCCTGAAACAGAAATAACTTTCGCTCTGAATTTAAAGTTGCTCCTTCCTCACTTGGCTTCCAGGGCTGCTGTTAAGAAGTGTGATCTCATTCTGATGCATAAGGTCCTGTAAGTGCAGTGGTTTCTCTCCTTGGAAGATTCTTGGATCTTCTTTTTATCTCCAGTATTCTGAAATTTCATTCTAATATGCCTTGATCAAGGTCTTTTTTTAAAAATTCTTAATATTGCCTTTAACATCTGGGAAATTTGCTTATGTTCTTTCATGGTTTTCTCCCCTCGCTCCCCTCAATTCTCTCTCTGGAATTGGCCTCTGCTTTTTCCACTTTCTTTGTCTCTTTGTTCTACTTCCTGTGGAATTGCTTCAAATTTACCACCCAACAATTTTATTGACTTTTTAATCTTTCTAGTACCATATGTTCTTTATTTTCAGGGGTTCTTTTTTGAATTCTTCTAAACATTCGTTTAAAATCCTTTCATGAATATAATATCTTCCCTTACCTTTCTAAGGAATTAGCATTAATTGCTGTGTTGTTGCAAATTTTCTTCTATTTATGGCATTGTTTCTTTTTCCTCTAGGTTTCTTTTTAATGGTTTATTTAGGTGCCTATTTTTCTTATTAGACGTCAGATGGTTCTCAGCTGTCTGTTCATATTTGGAAGTGAAGCATTAAAGAACTGCCTGGGGACCTCTGTCTATAGGCAAGGTTTACCAAGTAATGGACTTCACCATAGAATGACAGGACTTGGACCTGGCCATTATGTGGGAACTCTCCCCCCAACTGTCTGTATCTGCAGATATTTTTTCTTGGGCTTGCTAGTTTCTACCCAGAGAATACTCCAATCTCCCATCAGGGGCTATAAACTTGCCTGCGAACACGGTTCTTAGCATAGCTGGAAGCTGAGAATTTCACAGCTGAATATGTAGATTTCCACTCAAGCTACATTTTTTTATTTTGATAGTGCCTCTATCTTTTCCTGTCTTATATCTCAGATCCCAGAGTCTAAAGTCCATCTGGTTTAACCTCTGCTTAGAGTAAACCTCCTGTCTTCTACCAGCAAGCAGGATAGCTCCTACTCAGAGAAAAGATCTGGGCTCTTAGTTCTTCCATGAAGACTTTCAACTACACATCCTGCTCTCAGCTCCTCTCCCTGCCTCCAGTGCTACCTAATGCCCTGAATCCCTTTCCAGGATTCTGTAACATGCATCTGTGTTCTCCTTATCTTTACCCCAGCGGGCACTTAAGGTTCAGCTTTCTCAGTCACACAACCCACTTACCAACAGTAAATCTGTTTTCCAGCTTCTAAAATTGTATTGATACCTCCCGTTTGCTTTAGTCACGTCTCTCATCCTCTTGGACTCCGTGGTTTTATACTTTTTTTATCCCTTTACTGTCAGTTTCATTAGACTTGGAGAAATGATGTAAACACATATATTTGATTTGTCGCATTCAAGTTGAAACTTGCAGCAACATCGTTTTTATGGTTCCATAACATTCGTGAATAGATGCCTGTGTTTCCATAACCATTAGCGGTTGTCGGACAATTAAGTTGGTGCCCATTTTTTCGCCACCACTAGAAACAACACAGTAGTGAATCTTTACCCACAAAGTTCTCTCTGCCTTTGAAATTATTATTTTTAAGATAGTTTTCTGGAAAAATAATTAATGACCAAGTTCAAAGGTTTCCACAAAGCCCTTTGCAAAACAGTTTCTTTAGGGAACATACCCACCAGTGGAGAAGGAAAGCGTCTGTCTCACTAGCGTGACCCTTGCAAATTGTTCCTCTTATTTTAAATCAATGTCATGTTAGAATAGAGAGGTTTTCTTTGTAGCTTTAAAAGTAAGACTCCCCTCCATGGAAGGAATCAAAGTGGAATCCTGAAGGGAACAGCAGTAGGAATTACCTGAGTGGCAGCCAGGCTGCCTTAAGAGACAGGCATCCTGAAATCAACAATGTACAGAAAACAAAGGCTGTTCTGGAAAGAAGACCGAACTAGTTTTACTTTACTTCATTTCTTAATCAAGGTGAGATGCTGTTTAGGAATGGAGATGCACTGCTTGGAGACTATTACAGGGTTTCTTGAATTTTGAAACGATGACCAGAGGAGCCTAAAAAGACAGAAACCTAAGTACCAGGAAAGCACAGGGTAGGGTGGGCAGAGCAGCAAGATGATGGACTTGCCACCCAGAGAAATGTAGATGAGTGACGCTATGTTCCACCTCTGCCTTGTGGGCCTCAGTTTCCTCATCTGTGCAATGGGAATATGGACACTCTCTCTCTGTGAGGGGCTGTTATAAGACGTAAGAGAGAGAATGTTGGTGAAGGCTTCTTGCTCAGATTTCACTTGTGAAGGTGGATAATGGCTTTAGTTTCTTTCCTTTCCCTCCAGAAAGGATGCTTAGATTTTGGGGGGGGGGGGGGGGGGTGGAAACAGAAGTCTCATTTGTTTTTCTTTTACATCAGAGCTTAGAAAATAAATATCATTGATCCAGTAACATTTTTTTCAGTCCAAACTCTAAGAAACTAATATCCTAAAGGGCTTGTGTTTTCTTTCCCCTCTCCTGCTAAGGATGCCACTACTACACTCTATCTATAACCTCAAGATTCGCCCCCAGGGTTAGATGCTCTCAGGTTATCATGTGTCTATGAGTTTGTTTGTTGGCTACTCCTGTTTGTTTTCTGTTTTGTGTCATTTTGATATATATAGTGAATGAAGCAACAAGGCACAACAGGATGGCAAGTTGGTGTTTCCTCTCGATCACTCAGAAAACCCCAAGTTTGGTGAGCCAAGGGTGTTGGTAAAAGCTAGAACTTATGCGGCTCAAATCAGATGTGGCCTTAAAAACCCCTTATTAAATTTCAAATGAGTTACTTTAAAAGTAAACTGTAACTCTACTATAGCAGAGAAGGCAGTATTTTATCAGGAAGCTTCTGGTAGACACCCAGATCACTTAAGCACAGAGAGAAAAGCCTGAAATATTTACGGCCAGATTAGATACAAACACAGCCATAAAGATAACGGTGCATTTCCAAGACTAGCCGCACTCCATGGGCACCCAAGAGTTAACAGAGCTGGATGTGAAGGGAACTATTAAGAAAGACAATTTATATGAGCAGTAAAAGACACTGACTGACTCCCCGCATGTGACATGATGGATGAGCTTGTTGGAAGATTTATATGACTAATCCTGAGTTGAGGTATGGTATCCAATGGCATTGCCGGCTATGGTCTACTCAACAGTAAACTTTTTGCAAAATTAAGATAAAATATGTATGTACATTTCATATACGTGCTAATTCCTATGGTAGTGTATCTTGTAGAGTGGCTTTTTAGCCAAAATTAAGAGAAAATTCAGGAGGATTTGTCTCATTAAAGCAGTAAATAGAGTAAGTGCTTCCCATCTACTGCTTTCCCATACCCTGCATCCTCTTGGAGGGCAAGACTCCCCGGAAAGGGTTTGTTTTTTATTTATTTATTTTTACTGAAATATAGTTGATTTACAATGTTGAGTTAGCTTCAGGTGGACAGCAAAGTGATTCGGTTATACATATACGTATATGTGTGTGTGTGTGTGTATATTCTTTTTTCAGATTCTTTTCCCATATAGGTGATTACAAAATATTACAAAATATAGTTCCCTATGCTATACAGTAGGTCCTTGCTGTTTATTTTATATACAGTAGTGTGTATATGTTAATCCCAAACTTCTAATTTATCCGCCTCCACCTTTCCCCTTTAATAACCAAAAGTTTGTTTTCTACGTCTGTCAGGGGAAGGGGTTTTGTAAAAGCTTTCTCAGCCTACCTATAGGTTTACACGTAGATTCCTATACACGGGCCTAAAGTGAGTAAGATGGCCGTGGCAAGAGTGAGGGAGGCAAGAGGATGGGAGAGAGGGAAGGATGGGAGGGAGAAAGGATGGGAGGAAGGAAGGATGGGAGGGAGGAAGGATGGGAGGGAGGAAGGATGGGAGGAAGGAAGGATGGGAGGGAGGAAGGGAAGGAAAGAGGAAAGAAAAAAGGAAATAATGGAAAATAAAAAACCTTTTCACTAACATGTAGCCAGAAATATCTGCTGATATCTCCCAGACCCCTGAAACCTCAATAAGGTGGGAACTTTTATACTCTGTAAAAATCTCAAAGATGTCTGCCAAATTTTCAAAAGAAATTGGGGACCAATCGCGTTCTTGTGGCTTTCTCTGCCTCTAAGATGTAGCTTCTGCATCTTCATCCAGAGGTGAAATGTGAACTCTTACTCCACTGCAGCAGCACTGACCTCAACCAAAAGCTCACACAAAATCTCTGAGTGCACATGGATAGTACACGTTACTGAGCATTTGGAGGGGAGCCCGGGGGTGATGGAGAATGGGTCTGCATCATGGAAAAACAAACAATTTTAAGGTGAACTTTCGAACAGTTTTGTTTTTTAAATCTCCTTTGGCCGTTTCAGGGCCATAGAATTGTCACTGATCACCCCGCCCCTGCCGAGGCGCTCCCTGGCTTCTCTTTCCTTTTTCTCCCTTCTCACCATCCTCCTGCCCACGCTTAGATTTTCACTATTGTGTATGACAGCTCTGCCCTCTCCATCCCTGACTTCCAAAAGGGACCCCAGGCCAGGTTTACACAGCCAAACCCACCCTATCAGACACAGTCCTTGCTTCCCTGAGGCAGGTGCCCCACAAAATATTACACTCTTCTCAGCTCAGGGAGAGGTCTGGCCTGGCTGGCTGACACCCATTCTCAGCAGAGCCAACAAGCCACACACATCAGCCCCACTCCACCCAAAGATGCTGACGGGCAGCTGCGGGATACATTCCCTGGCTTCTCTGTTACTGTGCTCTCATCCTGCCTTTCTCCCCAGTCCCAGTGCAGCAGTCTCCACTTTCACACTCGTGAACCATCTTTTCCTGTGACTCGTAGAGACCCCATGACCCCAAGTCACCCAGTCCAGTCTCGGGGTCCCATGTAAACACATTCCCTCTGCAAAAAGCAAAGAGGCTGGATTCTAATCATGCAGCTCTTACAGAACTTTAAAGGTGATCGGGTTCACAGTCTATTCCTATGTTTCTTAAAATTACTTTTCCTTCTTTTTTCATTCCTCTAGGACTCTCCCACCGTACTTTACCTGTAACTGTATCTAAAACCCTCAAGATCAGCTCTCTTGTTCAAATGCCTTTAAAGTACAAGGTTCCACAGCCCTTTTCTTCACTTCATTTCCATCCCTCCTCTCAGATTTCTGTTTCTAGACATTTTTTCGTGTCTACCACCCCAAATCCCAGCAACTCAGCAGGCAGCAAGAACTCTCCCAAAAAAGGTGGAGAGGGGGAGAAATAGGATGGTTGCCTGTGCCCCATTGGGTTCTTGTTTGCAGCCTCCTTATCTCCTAGGTTCAGAGACTTGGCCTCTTCTCTTAGCCCAACATCGATGCTCAATGCCCTTCACAAGACGGATTAGAATGAGGTTCAAATCATTGCCTTTCATTTTCTGAATTTAGAGGAGACTGGTCATTTTGAAATACAATGTCCTATCTTGTCGTGCAGAAGGGATGAGGTAGGGGACTGAGGAAGAAGGCAAGTCACTTGTTTACATGCTTTTCCGCTGGGAATGAGCCTCACATTTGGCAGAAGATGGGGCCCTTCCAGAGGTGCTCTGAATCTGTGGGCAAGGGCTTCCTAACACCTACAGATTGCTCTGCCGGGTGTGTCCTAGCTCCACGGGCAGGCCCAGAACATAAGAGCACGCTATAGAAGCTTAGCAACGGAGTGATGAGGTCTTCCTAGGGTGGTAAAGGGATGAAAGAGAGATGAAAAGAACATACTAGAAGAAGGCAGAGATGAGCTGGTTCTTGAAGGATGAGATTACCAGGTAATAAAACTTGGGGCCAGGTTACTGCATAGAAAGGTAGTTTGGGGGAGGGAGGTATATGGCGGCAATAGATCCCACAGGATGGGTCATGGGTCCCATGTGTACCATGTGGGCTTTTACGGGCTTGGTATGTCCTTGGACATTTGTCTGCTCCCGTCCATAGAACCCTTGGGGAAGGGGGCCCAGGAGTCAGCCTTCTCTGGTCCTTCATGGTTCTCTCTGCCTATTTTTAGCAAAAACATGCCCATTTGATGAAAAGGTGGAGAACTTTGATGGGCAAGTGTGTCAACTGAATGTGGTCCATCGAGTTGGATTTTGTAAATCATATTAGAATCAATAGTGCTGATTTTGGAACTGGAAGGGCACTCGGCGTGCATCTGGTCCTACTCTCTGCCCTAATCTGACTTTGAAAATGGACAGATCTTGTTGGAAACTCTACACTCCCACCTCCAGCCATGAGACCTGAGTTAAGTCATCACCTCCCTGAGCCTCAGTTTTGTTATCTGTACAATGAGAACAGTAACACTCAATTCACAGAGTACTGTGAAGATGCAATAAAATAACGGATGTCAATGTCCTAACACAGTGCCCAGCACAAAAATAGACGCTCACAAAAAATGGCGCGCGTGATTATGATGCTATAGCCTTTTAAAAGGTGAGATAACTGAGTCCCCATGAGATAATTCATCTGCCTTCCAATAAATACCCATTTAAACCATTCTCCCTAAAACATTATTTTAAAAGATGTGTCCTAAGGAAGGGCTGATGCAATGGAAGTCAGCTGTCCGTAATCAAATGCTTCTGCAATGTGGTTCTCCATTGCAGTAAGCAGAAGAAATGAGGTCTTGGGGCCCAGGACTCTTCCTCCAAGTCTGGAACTGTAGTGGTATCGAGGAAATCATGGAGCAAGCTGGAACTTTCAAGGGTTTTTATTACAGTCTAAAAAGACATCCTGGTCTGCCTGCAGAATCTCTCTTGTCGCTTGCAGATAAGAACAAGGGTAAAGTTAGACCCAAGGCTTCATGAAACTCCACCGAGAAACACAATCCTCTTCTCCTAGAGTTTCTCATGCAGAAAAGCGCTGTGAGCCCCCAAGGAGTGGGGAAGGGGAAAGAAACTGAAGTTGTAACAGGATCCTGCAGGGAATTGAACCTGATCCTGTGTCTTTCAACATCTCTCCAGGTCTACCAGGGGCTCTCACAACCTTTCAACCTCAGGCTAGGCTGTATTTTATTAAATGAAATGTATCCACCCCTCCGTGACCCCCTGGGCTGTACACAGCTGTGTGCTGTGTGAGACAGAGCCCCTTCCTCAGCCTTCTTCCCAGTGAGACGCTTCACGAGGCAGCACCAAGGGGTCAGCACAGAAATCACTGTGATGTGTGTTTTATTTTACTGTTTGCACCCTGCCTCTTTTCATAAGGGATTTAAAGCAGGTTTCAGCAATAATGACAAAAATAAATCAGTAAATAAACAAACAAAAGAACACACTGCCATGACCAAAATAGTTTCTATAGAAATAAGAATTGAAAATTGAGGCCGACGGAAATGTAAATGAGAAGAATTCAAGATGGGGGAGGGGAGAGATCATCGCAGGCCATCAGCACCACCACAGTCATCCAAGAGGCATCTTCACAAGGCTGGGTGGGCGGTCACCCCTTCCGGTGGGCACCCTGTCTCCTGACTCTGCCCGCTGCTTTCTCTTGCCTTTCGAAGGTGGCAGCAGACACTACGGTGTGGACAGGGGCCGTGGAGGCTCCACTCTCTTGTAACTCACTGTGTGGCTTGAGGTAAGTCACTTGCCCTCTCTGGGCTTAAGCTTCCTCACCTGTAAAATGAGAGAAAGAATTAAGAATAAAAGAGGGGGAAACATACTAACTCTTTTCCCCTCCCAACGACACACGGACTTCCCTGGTGGTGAGATGGTTAAAAATCCACCTGCCAGTGCAGAGGACATGGGTTTAAGCCGTGGTCCAGGAAGATCCCACATGCCACGGAGCAACTAAGCCTGTGTGCCATAACTACTGAGCCCACATGCTGCAACTACTGAAGCCCACGTGCCTAGAGCCTGTGCTCCACAATAAGAGAAGCCACCGCAATGAGAAGGCTGCCCACGGCAACAAAGAGTAACCCCCGCTCACCGCAACTAGAGAAAGCCCGTGCACAGCAATGAAGACCCAACGCAGCCAAAAAAAAAAAAAAAAATGGATAAAAGAGGGGAAAATGTACTAACCCTTTTCCCCTCCCAACAGACACATGAAAGGGCTTCCATCCTCCTCCTCCACCCCTCACAGGGGCAGCAACATGGGGGGGCTGGCTGAGTTAACAGCCCCCTTGTGCTTTAGGCCCTGCCTTTTTATTCTGAGAAGGAGAGCAGGGAGAGTGCTGCCCAACAGAAATAATGAGAGCTGTGTAGGAATTTTAACTTTCTAATAAACACTTAGAAGTACAAGAAGAAACTGGTGAAATTAATTTTAGTAATGTTTACTTAACCTAATCTATCTAAAATATTATTTTATCACAGGATCAATAAAAAACTTATTACTGATACATTTTACATTTCTCTGGTACCAAGTCTTCCAAATATGGTGCGTGTTTTACACTTAGAGCACATGGCCATTTAGACTGGCCGCATTTCAGGAGGTCAATAGGGTCGCCACCTGGGACTGGTGGCCACCATACTGAGCGAAGGCTTTTGTGCTCTAAGGGACAAAGGAGGAGCAGTGTCTCCTTACTGGGGATCTGGGGCCCCCAGGATAAGGGGATGACACAAGCCTTGAGGATGCACCAAGGGCAGAGGCTGGGATCCACTCTCAGACTCCAGAGACACGATGGCGGTGATTCCAGGGGACTGAATGAGGGTCCCTGAAGCAGGAAACAATCCAGTTGAGGCATGTCTCTGAGGTCCACTGGGAATGGAGATGCCCGAAAGGACATTGACGAAGCAGATTTTGACCCCTGCATTGTGTAGCAAGGGAGCATGGCCAGCATGGGCGATGACTTAAAGCACCACCCCACCCCCCACGCACACACAATATTTCAGTGTGCAGAGGCTCAGAGCAAGCCCCGTCCAATGGCTGTTATTGGGCTTCTCACGGACCTCAGTGTGTAGGGACTTTCAGCTAGAGTTGATTCGATTTAGACAAATTTAGAAATGTGACATTTGTCCACCTCAAAAGTTACAGAGTAATTTATATCTGTTGTACAGGTCTTAAAGTCCCATCCCACATTTTTTTTTTCCATCCACAAAACAGAAAGCTGGATGTTGACACAGATTCAGGAATTATATTCACAGAGGCTCATTTCCATCTGACATGGACATCGTGTCCTGCCCTGCCTCCCCACGGGAAACCTCCACCTGGGATTTGTCCATACGCCATCGTAGACACTTCTCACTCAGAGGTCTGCCCTCCAATGGCTCCGTCTTCTTCCTGCTGCTTGTATTTCATACAAGATGAAGAGAGTGGAGCCAGACACAGAGCAAGTGGTCCTCAAAGACTCACAGAAAAAGAACCAGGATCCCGAATTCCCTCCCTTCCACCAGCCACCTAACGTGGTGGCCACCATCTATGTAGAGAGAACACTTCAGGCAAAATCAATCTTCTGCTGTAACCAGAGATCTGGTCCTAAAGCCCTGTAGGGAATTCTCCACTGGGAATTTTCTCCTGGGAACCCCCAGGGAAGGCTCAAATTCCTTGACCTTGACCGCTTTAGCTGAGGGCTTAGATTAGTGGTTTTCAGATCTGGAGTCCCAGATCATTGTACATCAGTGTCCAAGATGCCTACAAATGAGAGCAGGGCTGCACAAACTGAACTGTCCACAACGATCTCCTGTCCTGTTAACATGCAGCAGGCCTGGGGTGGATACAAGATGCTGCACTTGTGACAGTGTCCTAGCAATCCTGATGCCACTGGGCCACACTTTCAGCAACTAGGAAGTCAAGTGCATCCCATGGAATAAAGAATTTGTCACCTCATCTCTTTATGGCCCAAACTCCACTACTTCACGTCAGGACCCAGTTGTGCCTTTGGCCTTGAATGTGTGAGAGCAATTCTGCCCACGGGCAGGGTTGGAGAAGTTTGGTAAATTTAGC
Source organism: Hippopotamus amphibius kiboko (assembly GCF_030028045.1). Classification (NCBI taxonomy): domain Eukaryota; kingdom Metazoa; phylum Chordata; class Mammalia; order Artiodactyla; family Hippopotamidae; genus Hippopotamus; species Hippopotamus amphibius. Next base: position 98,127,979 of record NC_080198.1, on the reverse strand, counting down.
AGCTTTCCTGCAGACCTCAGTGGGTCACAGCTGGAGCTCACATCTCACTGGGTCCCCCCACCAACTTTTCTAGCATGTCTTTGTCCCACCTCCCTACAGACTCCTGGGTCTTGACTGAGATCTTCTCTGGTTTTAGGCAACATAGCTCCACCCACGTTCAGACCCACTTTGAGGTCTGCCTTTCTAAATCATGAACTTTCCTGAAGTCCTTCCTGAGGGAAGGTCTGATCAATGAGACATTCTCTATCTTGTTGCATATAAAGCAGAAGGGTTCTTATGGAAAGAGAAAAAGAGGGAGAAATGTGTGGATGTGCTGAACCTCCTGTAATACCAGTGGCTCTGAGTTGACTCTGCAGAGCCCCCTAGAGGTGGGGAATACTTAATACCTACCCTGATGGTGCCAGCCTCTGGTCTAAACACTCCCTACCAAGACTGGGACTGCCATATATACATTACTAATAAGAAAAAAAAAAGCAAATTGTACACTTTAAATATATGCAGTTTATTTTATGTCAGTTATATCTCAATAAATATTCTTTAAAAAATTTTTTTAAAGTTTAAAAAATAAATACTCCCTACCAGGGTTGCATTATAACTCCCATGAATTCTAGATACTTAACCTTCATGGGCCCCTTCCTTCATAAAAAATAATAATAGTAATAATAATGTAAAATTATATTTTATGACTTCATTGGTATAAACATGAATATATTAATATCATAAATAATAATAATAATAAATATCATATAAATACTTCCACCTAAAAGCTCATTTTTTTTTCCTTTTGATTTTACAAGAAATTATGCTGAGGGGATATGGGGATATATGTATAAATACAGCTGATTCACTTTGGTGTACAGCAAAAACTGGCATAACAGTGTAAAGCAATTATATTCCAATAAAGAGCTTTTAAAAAAAAAAAGAGGACTTCCTAGGTGGCGCAGTGGTTAAGAATCTGCCTGCCAATGCAGGGGACATGGGTTCGAGCCCCACTCTGGGAAGATTCCACATGCCACAGAGCAACTAAGCCCGTGCACCACAACTATTGAACCTGTGCTCTAGAGCCCGGGAGCCACAACTATTGAGCTCATGTGCCACAACTATTGAAGCCCACATGCCTAGAGCCCACGCTCCACAACAAGAGAAGCCACCACAATGAGGAACCTGCGCACCACAATGACGAGTAGCCCCCACTCGCAGCAACTAGAGAAAGCCTGTGTGCAGCGACGAAGACCCAATGCAGCCAATAAATAAATTAAATAAATAAATTTATATAAAAAAAGAAAGAAAGAAAGAAATTATGCTGGACCCCTAAAATTTAAGGCTATGCCCCCAGGCATGTGCCTACAATGTCTAATGGTAAAATTGGCCCCACTTCAGACGTATATATCCATTTAATTCCCCTAACGACACATTTTACAGGTAAGGAAGCAGAGCAGAGAGAGACTGTTACCTGACTTGTCACACAGTAAGTGATGGAACTGGATTCAAACCCAGAGCAGCTGTCCCTGCTCCCTAGTCACAACCACTGTGCCACACCACATCTGTCCTTCAGATGTTTGGGAACAGCTCTTGTGTCCTTATGCCTTTTCTCCCGTAAACTCTCCCAATTCTCTCAAACACAGGACAGCATAGTGTAGTGGACACAGAACAGAAATGTGGACCAAATTTGGGGGTTTGTTCTATTTTTGCCCCAAATCAGCTGTTTTAATTTTCTTGAATCCCTCACTCCCCATGAGTCTTGGCTGCTCTATGTGCCAAATCTGTTGTCGTAATAATACTTTCAGGGTCGTGGCATGGACCAGAGTTGATGTGGGATGCTGGCAGATATTCCTAGCCGTTAGTGCTCTTAATAAATGTTAGTTGACTTGAATGTCATGCTGGATGATTAGCAAGACATACTAATAACAGTGAGTGTGCTCGGGGAAACCGCCTACTCTGAGTCATAACACTGTTCACGTGACCAACACTCTCTCTCTAAATCCTCACAGCTGCCCAATCAGGTGTATCAGGTGTACACATCACATTTACCCCCCCCACCCCCGCCTCCCCCGGTATCACAGATGAGGAAATGGAGGTCCGAGGGGTTAAGGAAAGCTTATTCAAAGACACACAGTCAACAGCAGGGCCAAAATTTAAATGCAAGCCTCTGCCCTCAGATCTCTTCACTAAACCCCATGCTGTATCAGGACAGCATTTTGATTTCATAAAGCGAACCTCAGAACTACTAATATCTAACTTCCATGTAGGGCCTGCAAGACCCAGCTCTGTGTGCTTTCCATGAAATGAACTCACACCAGCCCAGGAGCAGAGTTCTATTATGATGCCCAAAGGAAAGTGAAACATAAACATGGAAGAGACTTGCTGTGTAAAGTCAGGCTCCCCAACAAGGGAAGCTGCAAGGGAGGATTCACGTGCAAGTGATTTATGAAGGACTGCCTTCCCGAGAGCTGGAACCGGGAAGGGGAGGTAGGGCAGGGCAGGAGAGGAAGGCAAGCAAAAGGTAAGAAATCCTGCAAAGTCTGGAGGAAGTAGCGTCTGCCTCATCTTGCACTTACACTCTGGGGCTGCGTGTGATCTCAGAGATGTGCCAACCCAAGACAAGGGAGCCAGGCCCTCACACTCCTGTGTCGTTGGCCAAGGGTCATCCCAGGGGGTCTACGGTGAAGGGATTTAAGGGGATTAGGACAGAGCACCGACATTGCTCCTGTACTTGGCCCAGACACAGCTCTGAATATGGAGCTGGGATTTGCACACAGCCAGCCTAGCTCCAGTATCTATTATCTTAACCACGATTAAATTTCCCTTTAAAGAATAAAAGGAGAGGACTTCCTTGGTGGCGCAATGGTTAAGAATCCACCTGCCAATGCAGGGGACACGGGTTCAAGCCCTTGGTCTGGGAAGATCCCCATGTCACAACTACTGAGCCCCCATGACACAACTACTGAAGCCCACAAGCCTAGAGCCCGTGCTCCACAACAAGAGAAGCCACCACAATGAGAAGCCATGCACTGCAAAAAAGAGTAGACCCCGCTCACTGCAACTAGAGAAAAGCCCGTGCACAGCAACAAAGACCCAACACAGCCAAAAACTTTTGTAAAGATTTTAAAAAAAGAATAAAGGGGGATAGCAAAGTATTATATATAGGATGGGTAAACAACAAGGACCTATTGTATAGCATGGGCAACTATATTCAATATCCTGTAATAAACCATAATGGGAAAGAATATGAAAAAGAATATATATATATGTATAACTGACTCACTTTGCTGTACAGCAGAAATTAACACAACATTGTAAATCTACCACACTTCAATAAAATAAATTATTTAAAGAAAAGAATAAAAGGCGGTAAAAAAGAAGTAACACCAACAACTCTGTACCATGGGCTGTCCTGCCTCAATGCCCTACATGATTGGCCTGTTATTCTGAGCTCATTAAATTAAGAAAAAAAAAGTTGAAAGTTGAATTAATTGAATCTCAGAAAACTAAAGAGCTCTGAAAGGAAAAAAAAAGACGTCTAATTTGTTTATGCAGATTGTGTGTTTCTGCATCTGCCAGCATCGAGCCAGCAGACGTAAGCGTTTATTCAGATGGGCCCACATTTTACAGTTGTTACAATACCTGCAACTTACAAGACAAACATAATTATCCTATTTTCACAAACCCTAATATGATCTCAATCAGTGTCAGTACATTTTGATTGAATTTACTGCTGATTAGAGTTGATCACCTCTTTAAACAACAAGAAATTATGTCTCATTCAGTTTGTTAGCAAGACTAGCGCTCAGCCTATGAGCCGCAGCACCAGTGGTAATTATCCAGGATAATTGATTTCTAATGTGGATGTATTAATTACATAGTTATAGGAAAATTAAAATATTTTACCCTGCCAATTATTATTATGAAAAATAAACAAACCATAGACCATGGACAAGAAAGTTTAGTTCACTCTGCTAACTTACTCCCCCCTTTTTCCCAAGGAAACGACATCCTGACAATGGGTTTATGGTACAGACACGCCACAGAGAGAGGCGCTAAGAGGCTGGCTTGGAAGAGCGAACCCCAAGGGGATCTGAAGGTGACCCTCTACAGAGGAAGAGGAGGAAGCAGATGGACATGGAAAGAGAAAAAGAAGGTCTCTGTCTCACCTGGAAACAAAAGAGTGTGCATGGAGATGGCATGGCAGAACTCTTACAGTCGTGCATTCATTCAGCAAACATTTATTGAGCATCTCCTGTGTGTTCTCAAGAGCCTACTGCTTAAAGGGAAAGTTAGACATTACCCATAAAAATATCTGAATACCTACAAAAATCTAAGTACTATGAAAGAAAAGCACAGACTGCTATGAGAGGGGCTGAGAGTGGGACCTAGTTTAGACTGGAGGTGGGGATCATGGAAGAACTCTTGAAGAAACTAGCAATTACCTTGACACCTGACTGATGAGTTAGAGAGGTGAAGAGGGGAGAAGTATGAATGATCGTAGAAAAGAGTCGGGTGCCTTGGAGAAAATACAAGATGGTCTGAAATGAAAGAAGGTGTTTCATGGTGATGTTGTGAGATAGTCCAGGTTAGCCTATACACAGCAGGGCCATTGAAAAAAACCTTATGGGAGGATGGAAACCTTTATATCTGTACTGTCCGCTACAGATGTGGCTATTCAGCACCTAGAATGAGGCAGTGCCTATGAGAAACTCAGCTTATAATTCTAATTAAATTAAATCAGGACATGTGGCTAGAGGCCACCATATTGAAAAGATCAGGAGCTTACAGGCTCTGATGAGAACCGCACATTTTATTCAAAGAGCCGTGGGAACCACTGAAGACTCCAGGAGCTCAGGAGTGCCACAGTTCCGTGTATTTCTGACAGCTACTCAGTCCTCGGAGCCAGGAAACTCATCCACGAGACCACCCACTCTGGGAAAATAGAAATGGGATTTGTCAGATGCCTCTTTCCGCCAAGGGTAGCGTGTTACATTGTGTGCTTGTTGATTCGACCTGTTCTTTCAAGTCTGTTTAGAGTAAGGAGTGAATATGGCTTAATGCTAACTATCATGATACCAAGTATGGTGATACCCAAGTCTAACAAAGTGCATTAAGCAGGATATTTCATGGTGTCCTTAACCTTGACCTAGAGTTGTATTCCTGAGCTGACAATGGCAATGACTGAGAGGGGATGAGAGAGGGGATACGTGGCTTTCCACACAGATGCAGTCCTACCAGCCAAGCTTGACCTCAGTCGGAAGGATTGAAAATGTCCTAAAAGAGTGTTTCAGGTGACCCAAAACTAATTCCTCCTGGATTCAAATCCAGCCAGTGTCAGTGGGATCCAAGTAGCAGGCACATGAGCCCAAGAGACAGGGCTACCCACCTGGGCCACAATTTCAGCACCGCTATTAGGAGAAACAGGCAAGCTTAACCCACGGCCCCTGCTTCTTCTGGAGAACTGCTCCTCCCAGCCCTACCCCAGTTCATAGCTATCACGCTTATTATATAACATTTCCTATGTGTCAGACACTGGTCTAAGCAATGGGCATGATAACTGTATGGACATTGCGACAATGTGAGAACAAAGGAATATTACACACACATACACATAGATATATACAGGGATACATATATGTAGGGAGAATGTGTTTTATGCATTTTGACTTCATTCAAATTTGTTCTCATGATACACGTATTATTATTATCCCCATTTTTATCTCCTGGTATCTCCATTATCCCCAATAATAATAATAATATTGACATTGTGAGAATAAACATTACACACACACAGCGTTTAGTCTTTACACGTGTATTAGGTATATATAGGTAAACAGAAATAGATAGCACAATGTCCATATTATTATTAGCATCTCTATTTTCAGATAAGCAACAGATTGATCAAAAGGAGTTAAATAACTTGTCTAAGGTGGTGCAGCTAAATATGTAGCTCCAGAGTCTGTGCTCACCTCCTCACACGGCGTCCCCAACAAAAGGAGGTGCATGAACGCAGCTCACTGGACACAGTAATTGGTTGAAGGATAGACCAAGCTGGTCCAATAATTGAACCATGGCCCATGGCTACTAAAGGGTCCAGACTATGTGGATGCCACCCAAGTTTGGTCCAATCAGAATATTTCCGGAGAGTTTTTGTCTCTCTGGAGGCCATCCTGAGAAGAAGCAAAGCAAGGAGCTGCAGGTGCAGTGATGCCAGTCTCCCGTAGAAAACAAGGGGAAGAGTGATGCCCAAAATCAGAGAGAGGGAAGAGCCAGAGGGAGAACGAGTGAGTTGTGCTGCAGTTCAGACCCCTCTGTCTAGTTCCCCAGGTGCCCGTACCTGTCCTTTTTTCCCAAGGCCTGGATTTCAGCTCTTCCTTTGAGAGCAATTTGGGAATCTCAGGCTGGGTCCAGTTGGGTTCCCATCCCTTGTAACCAAAGGTTGCTCAATACAGGAAGGTGACCGACGAGCAGAGATCAGCACAGATTTTCCTCACCACCCTGCAGGCCCAGGGTGAGATGCTGAGTGCCGAAAGTAATATTAATTAAGTCTAAATGCTTTTGTCCCCCGAGAGATTCCGAATAGAGTGATTAAAGTTCCTAGGAATCAGTCACTCAGTCGCTTCAGCACATTTGGATTTTATCTGAACTCAGTGAATTTCTGCCTTCAGCATTTAATTTGAGCAATTGCCACCCACAGCACCCAGCAGAAGGTGGGGACCACAGCTCCGTGTGCTTTTCCTTGGCTGTCCATCAGTCTGCGTTCTCAGCGGCACTCACTGTCCTCTGAATCTTTGTCCACTAGGCACCTACTTAATTGTAATCATTGATAATGACATTTCTATAATTAAGAGGGCACGAATCATCTGGAATAACAAAGGGCAAGATGGGCTACGTAGGTAGGAATGAAGTGGTGTGAAGTATACATTGATTTTCTGCAGTTGGCCCAAGTGTGGGTTTTCTCTGAAGGTTGTCTTCCTTCCAACTAAATTGTATTTGATGTTATTATAATTCAGTCGTTCATCTCATGTTGCCTGAATGTCTGCTGTATGTTAGGCACGGGGCCCAGGGCTGGGGTGTAAAGATGAAAGAGGCAGCATCAATGACTTCAAGGAGACTTGTCTAACGGTGGGTTCAAGCACAGCACAAGGCATCCCTGATGGCTTACTCAGCATCTAGCCCTTCCTCCTTCTTAACAGACCCCTGCTACTGTTCAATTACCTGCCTCGTGCCGCCCAAGGGTCCCTATACAAGCTGACCCTATACAGGGCTTCAGGACTTGGCAAGGGGCTTCTAAGGAACCCCCTTTAGCCATGCCAGTGAATGGTTAGTGCAGGAGCTCAGGCCTGAGCCAGTTAGCATGTGGCCTTCCCAATTGCAAGAATGACTCAGTAGCAGACACCTGAGCTCCAAGAGGTCAATGAGATAAAGAAGGAAAGTTTGCTGTCTCTTTCTGGCCATTAAGTGTACTGAAACCATTACAGCCATCAGGCATCCAACTTGACAATAAAGCCAGCACCTAGAGGACAACAGGGCCAAAAGAATCAGAGAAACTGAGCCAAAGCCCCCCGATCAGGCCACCCCTGAAACCCAACCAGTCTCTGCCTTTCCAACAGCAAAAGTCTATGTTCTATTTCCTCATTATTTAAGGAAGTTTGAGTTGGTTTCATTGTAATGGATGGAGACAGATGAACAGAAACTCAGAAGGCAATGTAAATACATACAGAGAGTGTTCCAGGAAATCTGAGGGGGTACCCGCATCTCCCAGCAACAATGGGGGTTGCATGGACAGGTCAGGGGAAGAGACATGTAAGTGGAACCTTAAAGGATAAGTAGGAGACAAACTAATGAGGGTAGCGGGTAAGGAAGAAGGGCATTTCAGATAGTGGGAACAGGGAGAAACACGGAAGGAAAACAGTGTCAGGTTCAATACTCCCAAGTCACAGATAAAAATGTGGAAAGTAGAAGGTGAGGCTGGAGCCAGCTGGTGAAAGATTCAGATACCATGAAGAGGAGATTGGACTTAGCCTGTGGATAATGGAGAACCACTGATGCAAAGGAGACCGCCTGGCATCATCAGATTCGCGTTGTAGGTAGGTGCCTCTGTTGCCCATGCAGAGGACAGACTGGCAAGTCTGTCCCAACTTCTCAATTCTATCTTGGCAGTGCAAAAGCATCCAGAGGTTATTGGTAAATTAATGTGGATGTGGCTGTGTTCCAATAAAACTTTATTTATAAAAATAGGCTATGGGGACTTCCCTGGTGGCACAGTGGTTAAGAATCCTCCTGCCAATGCAGGGGACATGGGTTTGATCCCTGGTCCGGGAAGATCCCACACGCTGTGGAGCAACTAAGCCCGTGTGCCACGACTACTGAGCCTACACTCTAGAGCCCACAAGCCAGAACTACTGAGCCCTTGCACTGCAACTACCAAAGCCCTAGAGCCTGTGCTCCGCAACAAGAGAAGCCACTGCACCGAGGAGCCCGTGCACCACAAGGAAGAGTGACCCCCGCTCGCCACAGCTAGAGGAAGCCCGGGCACAGCAACAAAGACCCAACACAGCCATAAATAATAAATAAATAAATTTTAAAATAAATAAAGAAATAAAAGAAATAGGCTATGGCCTGAACTACAGATTCTCAGCACCTCATAATCTCTTAAAAAGAACAAATCAAAGAGGATCGGTCCCTGGCTCAAAACCTTCCTGTGAACTCCCACCACACTCAGACTAGAGCTCCCGCTTCCCAAAGCCGCCCAGGCTCTAGGCAGCCCCTGCCTCCCTTCCTGACCTCACCTCCTGCCACTTCCGCCCTTGCTAATGCCACTCCAGCCTCATTAGCCTTCTGCTGTCTTTTGGACACTCCCAGGTTATTCCCACAGGAGGACCCCAGCACTCGCTGCTCCCCTACGTGGAAGGTCCTTCCGCCAGGACTTTGCATGGCTCGCTCCTTTATACAACCCATGCTTCGGCTCAAATGTCTCTCCCCAGAGACATCTTTTCCAACCACTCTGTCTAAAATTGCTCCCGCTCCTCCACCAGCAAGTTCTATCCCTGAATACTGATTGATTCTTTTCTTCGCAGCACTTATTACCACCTGACGTTATATTATGAATTTGGTTGTTTACCGATTTTTTTATCTGTTTCTCTCACTGGAATGTAGCTCCGTTAGAGCAAGTAATTTTGTCTTGTTCACTGCGACAGCCCCAGCACCTAGAATACTGCCTGGCACGTCATAGACAAAGAGTATTTATCAAAAGGCTGAATGAATAAATTTCTGCCCTGTATCCCAGACCAACCCATGTTATAGGAACTTTATCAGGAGAGAGCAAAAGCCTAAGTTTGAAATTGTAACCCTCATTTCCCATACAGAGATCTCCACGTTTCCCATTTAGTGAGTTCAGCTCTTCTCGTGGGCTCTTAGCATCCTGTGATACCTCCCAAATGCTCATCGTGGAAAACTCTGGGTTGCTTTTATATCAGGATGTATCATTTGCAATAACCAGCAAAGTCGAGCATTCAAAATCTCCAAAAGAGCCTATAATTACTCTCGGGTCAAAGGGAAATCAAGATATTAGTGTGATAGAGGTATGATGCAGAGGGTCAGAGGCAAGGAGGGTGCAGGTCAAGGTGGGAAAGAGGCCAGTGGAGGTGGGCCTCATGAGGTTTAAGAATCCCAACAGCATCACTGACTGTTTGCAATGAGGGGAAGCTACTCGCAAGATCATCTAGCCTTCATACTGCTTTAGCTGTGGTCCCTGGACCGACGGTGCCACATCACCAGGGAGCTTGTTAGCAACACACAATCTCAGGTCTCAGGCTCTAGACCTCCTGAATCACACCCTGCCTGCCTGTCAGCAAATCCCCCGGTGATTCACGTGCACATCCCAAAGGGTCGCTTTAGCCGACTCACCTCGCAACTCAATTTCTGAGGTCTTTTGTTTTGTCTACCAAGCTTCACCTTGTTCAGAATTATTATAAAAATTCATTTGTTTCCCACATTTAAAACAAAACAAGGACTGTCACAAAGAAATCAGATCCCTGTTGATGTCAGTATCAATATATTTGAAAACTCGTAAATCTGGCAGTCCTGGTGTGTGCGTTCCACACGGCACCAGCTGGGGAGAGGTGAGCAGAGGCGTACCGAGCCCTGCAGTTCACACCCAGCCTGCTGCAGTCATCAATGATACTTGTCTGGACGCCTCAGGTATTTCTGTTTCCAACCCCTCATCTAGTCCAACGATTGCATTTTACAGAGAAGGAAAACAGGCTTAGAAGGGTTAAGCATCTTGGCGAAAGATTCACAGCCGGGACAATGTTCACTCACTATATATTATCCCGCCTAAGAAATAAAGTTAACTTTATTGTTACCTTAAAGACGAGAGAACTGAAGGACATTAAAGAAACATGATCATTGGCTCTCTTAAAATAAATAAACAAATAAAAATATCCTGATTCTCCAAGGCTGGCAGGAGAGAGGGAGTCTCCTGAAAGCCCTGGACCCTGTACCTCCAAACAAGGGCTAATCCTTACCTTGGAGATTCATCCAGGACCACTTTACCTGTCCTCAAGGGAAGGGAAATCTTTGGAACCAGAGAAGCTTCCTTAGCAAATGGAATTCACCCCAAAAGGGAAGATTAGGGTGTGACACGAAGTGAATTGGTGGACTTGGAACAATCAGTGATTGACTCAAGTTCATGTGAGCGGCTGAGATAAAAGCCGAGGATGGAATTTCAAATTCCAGTCCAGAGTAGGCTACTATGCCCTGTAACCTCAGGCAATTTTTATTCTTCTGGATTTATCCAGTTCCCAATGCTCCAATTTCTCACTCTCAAAATTAAGACAATACTAATAAGTCATTTAATAGTAACAAAAGTAAACTATTCAGAGTAATGAAATAAGGTGTTGCCATGGGTATGGTGATTTAGAGTTTACACCGAAGCTTTACCTATATTATCTCCTCTGAACATCACAGAAGTATGATGACACTTATTTCACAGAAGAGAAAAGAACCTGTCCAAGCTCACAGAGTCAATATGTGCTCCAGCTAATACTCAAACCCACATCAATGGACTCTTTAAAAGCTTGTGAAAACAAAGTAACTGAAAAGGAGACCACGGTGCCCGCAGACAGCCTGATGAGAATTGTCAACTAGACCACATGCAGTGGCCGTATTGAAGAGACTACAGAGCGACACAGCAGAAATTAACACCACGTTGTCAATCAACTTCAGTTAAAAATACTTCAGTTAAACATAATAAAAACAAAACAAAAACCAAAAAAAATAGCACACGCTTAGAGTGAAAAGACCAGAGTTCAAGCCCCAACTCCACCACTAATCAGCTGTGTGAACTTTCAGACGTTACTTAACCTCTCTGGGCTTAGGTTCCTCATGGATTAAATAAGGTTAATAACAGCACTCGCCTCATTCTGAGACTCAAACGAAATAATGTGTGTAGAAATGTTTAGCCTGCTGCCTACTGCATAGAGTAAATATTCAATAAATGAGAGCAATTATTATACATCATCCTGGAAAGGAAAATATCTCAATGCAACACCTAGAAAGACCTTAGAGGTTTGTAAACCAAAAATTTAGGTATAGAGAAGAAACGGAGAGAGAGAAATCTTATTCCTGTAATCTAGCAAAAAGAGACTCCAGGGGAAGCAGAAATTGTGATGTATAAACAGTTTCTAGGTTATAATATAAATTAATCAAGGGAAATGTTCTCCCTTTCAGAGGATTTAGACTAAGGAGCAATGGCCTGAAGCTACAGAAGGGGAAATTTGGGTTAGATACAGCAAGGCAAGAATGTTCTCAGCAGGGAAAGTAATTAGGAAATGAAATAGGCTCCCTGGGGTTGGGATAGCGGAATGTTCCCCAGGCAGTAATCAAGGAGAAATGAGGGGAAGAGGACAAAGTAGGCAAGAAGTGTAAAATATCCACCCAGTGGGGGCAGGAGGGGGGGAGCGGTTCTACATCTTTTAAAAAGTGTCCACCAAGTAGTCAATCAGCAGTCATTTATGATGGCCTATTTCTTGCTGCCCCATAAGCTCTCAAGAGAGATGCAGAAGAAAGACGGGAAGGATGCTGACATCAGGAAGCTTGCCATCCCTTATAGAAAAAGCAGAGTTCCCAGACCCAAGGGGGGAGGGGCGGGGGGAGGGAGAAAGGAGAAGGGGGTAGGGGAAGGGGAGAGGAGGAGAGGGAAAAGGGGAAGTACAGGGAGGAGAAGGGAGAGGGACTAGTGCCGTCTAACTGGGGGGACTTCTTCCCCGCTTGGATAACACTCAAGTGTGTTCTTTGCTTTTTGTTTCCCTCTTGACAAAAATGTTGACAGTTTTACACTGTCACAAAACGAAATGCACAAGATCGGTTTAACAATTGATATTATTGATTTTATGTAAATGGTTAAAAGTTCTCTTTTCCTGTGGGTCATGATGACGTTACCTCATGAAATATTGCAGTGGGACATTATTTTGGTGGGGGCGGGGTGGCGAGGTAGCCTAATGGAGGGGAGCAGAATATGTCACCCCCAAATATGTCACTTTGGCATATTGATTATTTTGAATTAAAGTTATTTGAGAAACAGCCAGTACAAGAAGGACATTCTGACCCTCCTTTGTCCCTCTGAAAGCAGGAGATAAATCTCCCATGTGAAAAGTACCCTCCCTGCACCAGGGAGGTAGAAGGCATCCTTATCACCAGAACAGGGAATTTAGGTCCAAGAAGGCTGAACAAACAAACCTTGTTACTTCTTCACTAATTTACTACCCCAAGGCCAAACCCCTTTGTCTTTGACAAGACTTGACAGTCTTCAAAAATTTACTGTTTCTTTGTCTAAAAGGTATAAAAGCTTTCTGCTTTGGCATGTCTTCGAGTCTCATATTTTTATAGGGCTCCTGTACGAATGAAATTAAATTTGTTTTTCTCCTGTTAATCCATCCTACATCAGTTCAATTATTAGGACAGCCAAAGAACCTAGAAGAGAAGAAGGGAACATTTTTCTGCCTCTATGATAGTGAACCTCCTATGTACAAGAGAAAAATAGGAAGAGTCACAAGACCAAGCTAAGATTGATGTCTAATTCTATGGTAAAGAAATTCAGCTGAGAGGAAAACCACGGTAGGCTGATGTGGACAAAGATATCTCCTTAGGATGAAGTGGGATTGAAGTTAGACTTTAACCTGAATCGCGATGCACTGAAGACAGGGGACAGCCATCATCAGCTACTTATTGCCACCGCACTGCTTCATAACAAAACTTCACTGCAAAACTCAGTGGCTTAAAACAACAGCCGTGTATCCATGCTCACAGTTCTGTGGGACAGCTGAGTGGTTCTGTTGACTTGAACCAGGCTCAGCTGGTCTTTCCCGGGCTTGCTCACGGGCTGTGGTCAGCTGGCGTGTCCTCTGGGACCTGGGTCGTCAAGGATGGCCTCAGGGGCCACAATCCTGTGTGTTTCACAGTCTCATCTTTCCACGGGCTTCTCGACTTGTTCTTGTGACCAGGACAGAGGCAGTGGCGGGGATGATTTTGATTGACCTGATAAAGACTTGGGCTAAAAGAAGGAAGAGACAAACGAGTGAAAATCTGCAGTACCCCACTTAGAGAGTTGTATGGGGAATTTAGAGAGAAGCAGAAACTGGAAGTGGAATATGCCAGCAAAATCTATACGGCAAAGATGGAAACTCTAGGTTTCAAAATGTTTTACTGGGAATGAAAGTGAGATCCTCTTTGGAATTCTTAGGGAAGCTTTGGCAGAGGTTGAATTGCTTCGCCCTTATTCTGGGTTTGGGACTGGCATTGCTTTCAGTGCAATTCTGTGCAGCCTGGCAGTGGCATGGTGAGGGGAGAGGACAGGGGGGCCCACTGGGAGCAGGCACACCATCAGCCTCATGCTAGAGCCTAATAAACATCTCACAAACACCTTGGTTCAAGTCCGACTAGGTGGCACTTAACCAAGGGAATAAATCAATCCCGACTCTAAATGAAGGCTGGAAATGAAATGGCCTTTTCTAGAAAGAGATGGCCAATTCACACAAGCGCACATAAATTTTGCCTTCATTTGAAATTGGAAGAAATCTTGCAGATCCTTCTTCCTGATTAAGAATGTCATAAATCCCAGGGGTCAGAGGGATAACCAAACTCTCTCTAGCCTCTGAAGTCTAATGCGTTCCAGAACGGCATCCACCCCACTGGTAAAAGTCCCCTAATATTTGGTTCCAAGCCCTCAGAAAATACTTGCAGAAAATCACAACTTGATAACTCAAGAATATGTCCAAATTATTTCTGAAAACACATCCTTATTGTGAGACTCTATTTTCTATGTCTTCGTTGTCTTTAAGCAGGTGTTTATAGAGACTCCAGGCAATATACATTTGTTTTCTAATCACATGAGGAAAATGCAGTTCCAGGAGTCTGTTGGTCATACTAATGTCTGAAGAACAAACAGAAAGCAGAGCCTGTTACATGGGGTCAGTGTCAGACTCAGAAAGCTGGATTGGTCCTTAAGTCTCACAACCTGGGGGCTGTCCTTACAGGTCAGATCATAACACACCTCTACTTAAAATTCTCCAGTGGTTACCTGTATCCTTAGGGAATGTTTCTGCTTCTGCAGACCAAAAAGCCTGCCCAAACTCAGGTCCCAACTCATTTCCCTAGCATCGCCTCCATCCAGCCATCTTCCATCTGCCCTCTCATGTACATGTGGAATCTTAAAACCATCAGTAAGTTCTGGTGAATCAAAACAGTCCCAGAAGCTACTTGTGGGTATGCTACAAAACCTCTCCAGCCCTGTGTCTTTGCACATTCTGTTTCTGCTGCATGCAAGAGTCACTCTGCTGCTCCAGATGGTGAAGGAAACCCCCTTATCTCAGAAGCCATCCCCTCAGAATCCTTGCTCAACCATCTAAGGCAGTCATACGTCCCTCCACCCAACCTCCTTGGAGGTCTGTGCACTGTCTGTCCATAGCACTCCCTTCCTTGACCTTTAAAGCAGGACATTTTCCAGGCATCCACCAAGCAGCGCTGATATAAAGATAATCAATACAGTATAAAGCTGATAGAAGGGGGCTTCCCTGGTGGCGCCGTGGTTAAGAATCCACCTGCCAATGCAGGGGACGCGGGTTCGATCCCTGCCCCAGGAAGATCCCACATGTCACGGAGCAACTAAGCCCGTGTGCCACAGCTACTGAGCCTGTGTGCCACAACTACTGAAGCCCGCACGCCTAGAGCCTGTGGTCCACAACAAGAGAAGCCACTGCACTGAGAGACCTGCACTCTGCAATGAAGAGTAACCCCTGCTCACCACAACCAGAGAAAGCCCATGAGCAGCAACAAAGACCCAACACAGCCAATAAATAAATAAATAGATTTATTAAAAAAAAACTGATAGAAGTATTTATGTTAGCACCACGTACTCAAGTGAGTGATTAACAAGGATACACCAATTGACCTGGCATCCCCCACAGATACTCTGCATCTCTCTAGAGGGGAGACTAGGTACATGCATTTATTTTTTCATTCATCAGTACATGTTTGTTGAGTATCATCTATCTGTCACCACATCAATTATCCGCTGCTATTAAGACAAATCACTTCAAAACCTAGTGGATTAAAATGTAAAACTTAGAGGCTTCAAACTTCCACATTCATCTGATCAGCATTCTGCAATTTGGGCAGGTCTGGGTTCAACAGTTTGTGTCTGTTCCACTGCAGTTTGTCTGCAGTGTTGAGTGGAGGATACAAGATCATTTCACATCTACATCTGGTATCTCTGCTCAGATGACCAGGAAGGCTGTGGTCTGGCTGGGTCTCTCTCTTGCCTCATGCTGTCTCATCCTCCGGGCTCTGTCATCTCTGCATGTGGTCCCTCTAGCAGGATGGCCTGGACATGGCGTCTTAGGGCTCCAAGAGAGGGGAGGCAGAAGCCACAAGGCCCCTTAAGCCCTAAGCTCTAAAACGTGCACAATGTCACTTCTGCCTCATTCTATTGGTTAAAACAAGTCACATGGTCAGGCAGTATTTAAGGAGTGAAGAAACAGACACCACCTCTTGATGGGAGGTGCGAAGGGGTGGGATGAGGGATGCGTGATTCATCGGGGCCATTGCGTAAAGACCTAGGACACCCAGGCAGTGATCGGTGCTGGGAATGCCTTGGTGAATAAGACGCAGTTCCCATCCTCAGACACAGCTCAGGTGGGGAGATAATAAATGGATGAGCAGATGATTACTAAATGCCAAACTAGGTGCCACAAACATCTGCAGGTTGGGCACCTTTTCACCCTTATATATAAAGCATAACATTTGCAAAAAAAAAATATATATATATACTATGATTCTCCTTGCTAATGAGGGGGCGATGGGGTGCAAGGGTGGAAAACATAGTTGTTTTGTCTTCCCAAAATACTTGCAGACTCCTAGGAACCTTTAAGGCATATATTCTCCATCCAGACTTCTCTCTCCATAGATTTGTCTTCTTCTCTTCTCCCAAAAGGTTTGCATTCACCTTCCTATTATCAGGTATCAGGTAAACACACCCCGGGAGAAATCCTTGCTGCTTCTCTTGTCCACCTGCTATCACTTGGGCCATCTGTGGCCACCTTCAGGAATTTATATTTTCACCTGCACATCCCACCACCACGCCACTCAACTCAGATTGAATTAATATATTCTACACTTTATCACAAAAGCCTTTACAATGGGCCTTCCCCACCAATGTGCAGCTTTGAAACTTAAGGGAATCTGATCAAAGCTACGCATCCTGTCTCTAGATAGATGCACATAAGCTTAAACTTGCATTTTGCTTATGACATGAGAGGGTCCACAGACCTCTAAAATCCAGGTAAGGGACTATTGTACTCATTTTTGTTTTTAAATCTCTGCTTCTCCATTGCTCTGAACAATACCTGATACAAAATGAATCAATCCATTCATTCACCAATGTTTTAGGACAATGCCTAATACCTCTTTCAGCTTTCTCTGGTTAGAGCAGAATGAGGGCCACTTCTTGCTGAAATGTGCATTGTCATCTCAATGGTTAATCAAGAACAAGGAGGAGAGGATTCCAGAAGTATTCACAGTCAAATCCCTCAAGCCCCGCGTGAGAGCCAGGGAGTCTGAGCATTTAGAAGAGGTTTTCTCTTTACAGTAACTCAGCAATCCTTGTTTCAGGCCGGATCACCACTTAAGCCTGTGTCAAGGACAGGAGCTTAGCTGCTGGTCACGTAATCGCACGTCCTCTGCCCCCCTGTTTCCAGTCCCGCAGACTTCCAGCAAATTCCCCTAGTGTAGGAGGAGAGTATAAGAACCGCCAGAGGGAAAACAAAACTGTCAATCACTTTCCAATTCTTTCCTGACGTAGGGGGAAGCGGGGAGAGGCTCTGAGCCCTTTTATACATAAGTGAATTGATAGGTCCAACACAACAGGCTGGGTCCAAGAATGTTGTCCTCTTGTGGCCAGGCCTGATAATTTAACTTAGTATGTTTTCTCTTCTCTTCCCTTCGTCTCCCTGTTCCCCAAGGAACAAAGAAGGGTTTGTGGACTTGATTTCATTAGTCTTCAGAAAATCTTGGGGGACAGACTGGGGGCAAGATGCTGAATCCTCTTGTGCCTGGGGAGACTGTGTCCAGGGGAGGGAGAGGCTTGCCAAGGTCAAGGGGTTCTCAGCTCCAAACGCCAAGAGCCTGGCTCTAACCTTAAACCGGCACCATCCAAACGGCCAGGTACGCCGTGGAGGGTTCTGAGAGGGGCTTGGGGACACAGGTGGCACCTAGTGGGTGCTTGGTGGAAGGAGCTTTATCCACCCACATTCTAACCAGTTATCCCAAACACAGCCATCCCCAAATAACCTAGAATCTAATAAAATCCCACATCTAACCTGTATCTAAGAAAAAAACGGTATGACCTATGACTAATAAAAACATAATAATAATCTATAACCTGTAATATAATATGCATTATATATAATTATGTTATAGATCACATAATTATAACCTATCATAGCTCATAAGAATAATAAGCTACAGCTAATAAAACCCTAAATAACCCATATCTAATGAAACTGCTCTTTAATTGTAGTCTAAGTCCAGGTTTCTGGTCCCCCTTTACAACCAGATTAATGGTCCTAATCTCCTTTTATATTGATATGCTGAAGCCACCACAGTCAAGGGCAAGGAGAGGCTGAGGAGAAGGGACTCAGGGGACCCCCACCGCCACCACCACAGAGCTGTTTATGTATTAGACATCTCTGTGCTACTTGATCTGAAGAAAGGGTTCAAGTACTGCTGTTTTTAGAAAGAAGATAGAAAACCACTGCTCTTGACTGTCGAAAGAAGACCAAATTTGGCTACAAAGCATATTTGGTGGGAATGATAAAATTCTTAAGTCACAGAACTTCTGAGAGGAGAATAATTGTTGAGGATTCAGAAACTGGCCGGTAGGGATATTTGGGCAGCCCTCGCTTAATTCAAGTCCATTTAGGCAGCACTAGTATTTCTAAAATTTGCTGATTCAACTATACATCCTCCTTGCTTCAATGTGCAGCCTGTATCAAGATCTTGGTGTTCTCTCTCAAACTGAATCTCACAGCATAAATGACGCTGGAAAAGTTTAAAATCACTAAGCCTCAGATTCCACATTTGCTAAAAAGAGACAATAATAACTGAATTAATGCTCCAGGGATGGGAAAGCACTATTGGTACTATTCTGCATGCAGGAGGCTCCCACTTTTAAAAATTCCTGTTAAGAAAGTGAAATTGGTTTTGTTCCATCCTCTATTTCTCACACGTCACACAGAACTATGAACTCAGTATGCACCTAATGTTTGTAGAAGGAATGAATGCACTTGAAGATTACATATAAATGATTTAAACACCATACAAAGTTTTGGAACGTCTACCTTATGATTCGATGGTAGAGCATTGGTACTCACCAACTGTTATATGATCAGTAGGCGAAATGTCACCAGAATGACAGAAGGTGCCAATTAACAAGGTAATTTATCATGGAAACATGTTGAAAGTGTCTAGAAATACGTGCAGCGGGGCAATTCTATGATTTAGATCCACGTTTTTTACTGGGAAATTTATGTCAATAAAATGACATAAATTCATTCTCATTAGGCAAAATGAGTTCATCCAACTCAACTAATAATATGGAACATCTGTCAAGGGTGACCTTCCAACATGCTTTTTTCAGTGACGTCACAGAGCTTGTTGATTTGTGCTTCCTCAAGTGCACCAGGGGGTCAAGGTCAGCCGACTGGTCAGGGCACAATTGCTGTAAGACCCACTTCTCACTTGCTGCTGTGGATTGAGCCCTGTCGCTAGAGCTGCATCACCAAACAAGTCTCGTCCTTTGAGATGTTAGGAGAAATCAAGTAAGAAAGGGAGGAAGGGGGGAGGAAGGAAGAATGAATTCTCATGATCCTTTATGTTTGGCAGACACAGAATGAAATCTTTGTTTTTTTAATAAACTTTATTTATTTATTTATTTTTATTGGCTGTGTTGGATCTTCGTCCCTGCCCACAGGCTTTCTCTAGTTGTGGCAAGTAGGGGCTACTCTTCATTGCAGTGTGCGGGCTTCTCCTTGCGGTGGCTTCTCTTATTGCAGAGCACAGGCTCTAGGCATGTGGGCTTCAGTAATTGTGGCGCAAGGGCTTCTTTGCTCCGTGGCATGTGGGATCTTCCTGGAGCAGGGATTGAACCCGTGTCCCCTGCATTGGCAGGCAGACTCTTAACCCCTGTGCCACTAGGGAAGTTCCACAGAATGAAATCTTTATTGCAAAACTTCTCAGAGCCTTTACAATAGAACGCTGGGTTATGACTTTCCAAGTGGAGGACTGGATAGTCAGTATTTAGTACCTGTTTGCATGACACACGGGAAGGAATGATGTTCTTGAAGATTGCTCAGCAGAACACTGGGTAAAACACTTCCGCTCTGCTCCCTTGTCGCTGAGTACGACTTGCGTCAATATCCACTGATTGGGTTCCATCCAAGGCTTCAGCCGTCCTCACAGCACACGCTTTGGCACTGTGGTTAGAGCTGCACGGTGTGACTTTACTACCCATCCTAGCTTCCTCGGAGTCCTTCAAACCAGCAGGGCAGTTCCCTTCAGGACAGTGCAGTGACCTGGCACCAGCCCTCAGTTCCCAGGTGGAGCTCCCAAGTGGAGGAAGGCCTGAGGGAGACTGTATGAGCCCCATCTTTAGGCAAAGCCAAGGTTAAAGTAAGGTGTCTCACTCAGACATCACTTATCAAGTTCAAGGAGCATTAGCAGTAGACAAAGCCAATGGTTCTAAGCCCATATGCCCACAAAGGAGGAGCAGTGGACAGGAACAAAAGGAATTGTGGAAGCCAAAGGAATGGGGCCAAGGCATTGCAAGCATGGACCTGGGGACATACTGAGTAAAGGTGTCTGCGTGTTTTGAAAGCCAAGGTCCTGAGCAGGCTCTAAACGAGGCAGGCTGTGTGTCGGGGAGCCCAGGCTCACGGGCTAGTGGTGTCTGGGATTGCTCTTGCTCTCGTAGTCCTGGAATCAGCAAGTCTAGAGTGAGCCTTTTGCGCCTGCAAACCCACAGACACCTAATCACCACTATGTATGCCTGAACTTCCAGTTGGACTCCCGATAAAGCACTTAAAGATATTGGAGGCTGATGAGCTGCCTCCTTCCTGCCAGACCCTCTCCCTAACCATGACCTTTCTTCTGTGCCCCAGCTGCCAGAGGGGTCTTGTGTCCAAACAGAAAGAGCACACAGAACAGGAATACTGCTCCCCTCCCAATGATGTCCGCATCCCAGCTGCCTGGAGGTTCCTGAGGGGGCAGGGTGGGTAGGAGATGGGCAAGAGAAGATCCCAACAGGAAAATGAGAAGTCTCAACCTACAAGAGGTTTTGCCTGCTCCTGGCTCATCTGAACTTCCACTTTTATCCGTTGACAGTAAAGCCTCGGACACTCGCGTGTTTCCCTTCAATGTCTTCTAAAAATACTATAATATTATACTAATATTAATGTATTGTTTTAATATTAATTTTATAATTATCAAAACTATAGTTTATAATATTTTAATTAATAGTTTAATAGATGTATAGAACAGACTTGAGGACACAGCTGGGGGTGGGGGGGACAAAGGGGAAGCTGGGACGAAGTGAGAGAGTAGCACTGACATATATACACCACCAAACGTAAAATAGATGGCTAATGGGAAGCTGCTGCATAGCATGGAGATCAGCTCGATGATGGGTGATGACTTAGAGGACTGGGATAGGGAGAGTGGGAGGGAGTTGTGGGAGGGAGGGGATATGGGGATATATGTATAAATGCAGCTGATTCACTTTGGTGTACAGCCAAAACTGGCACAACAGTGTAAAGCAATTATACTCCAATAAAGAGATTTAAAAAAATTGACATACTGGAGAGTAGTTTTTATATAAAGATATAATACGTATTTATAATTTTAAGAAGTAGAAGATTCAAACTCAGTATTCTCCTTGCAGTTTAACAAACAGAACGTTGCCAGAGCCTGTGAAGTCCCAGTTCAAACCTAATGCATTACTTCACCCTCTTAAAAAGCAAAAGAAATTCTATCCTAAATTTTATGTTAATCATTCTCTTGCTTTTCTTTATGGTTTTGCCATGGTAAACTGTAAAGAAAATAATGTTTAGTTTTGCACGTCTTTGAACTTTTGGGTAAAAGAAATCGTACTGTATGTATTCTTTTGTAACTAGCTCTTTTCACTCAACTTTGCGAACCATAATAATAGAACTCTCATTTCTTACATTTCATTGCTGTATTGTATTCCATTGTTTGAACGCATCATATGTTATTCTTTAACTCTTTTGTAAATGGGCATTTGATTATTCTAGCATTTTGCTGTTATGAACAAAAACCAGTCTTATATTTGAGCCCTACTGCATACATGCAAGAATTTCCTAAGGCAAAACTCCTCAAAAGAAAAATTATTGTTCGCCTGAGTACCTGCTAAAAACTTTTGAGAAGATAAATATTCCCTTTAATATTTTTTAAATAAACACCCAAAATTTTTCAATAGAGACTTAAGCAGTTGCAAAGACTGTAATATTTGTCATGGTGTAAACACAGCAAAACACTGTGATAACAGGAATTCAAATATAAAGCCGTGAGAGGATGGCACTTTCATCCGCCATCATCTATTCTCGAATGAACTTTTATCCTCTGTAGGAGTGGAGCAGAGAGAGGACGTCAAGGAGAGAAGGAGGCCGGGGGAGGAAAGAGCAGGCAACCCTGTTTCTGGGCACGTAAGACAGAGAGTGAGTTACTGTGTCTCCAGATATCTCCTTGCCCAGGCTCCCTTGTTCAGGCTGACACAAGGGGCTGCAACTTGCAGAGATTCCCAGAATTCTGCCA
Organism: Hippopotamus amphibius kiboko; assembly: GCF_030028045.1. NCBI lineage: Eukaryota > Metazoa > Chordata > Mammalia > Artiodactyla > Hippopotamidae > Hippopotamus > Hippopotamus amphibius. The sequence continues at coordinate 98,105,611 of NC_080198.1, read as the reverse complement.
CTTTTCTGGACGTTATAGACACTTTCAAGACACGGAAATATGGCCATTGGTATTAAAGCTGGAAATGGAAGGAATGTTATAGTAAAGGCATTCAATTCTTTGAATTCTTTCAAAGGTTTGTGCAAAATGCACACTTAGTAATCTAGCATCTTTAAAAATTGTTTTTAATGGTCCCTCAGCTGACAACTTGATTAGATCCTCTTTCGATTTGGTTGAAAGTAAAGCATTGTAAACTATTTGACTTGTAAAACCTTTTTCTGTTATCTGAGGTATTCATTTTTTCAGTTTCTGGGAAATAAAACAAAGAGGCTTTATCATATGTTTATTCCAGAAAGATTTATCAAATAACTATTTATCATACCTGTAATTTTTTTCACTTAGAGTTCCCTTTCCAGGGTTAGGAAAAGGAAATGCTGTTGATTCTCATCAAATTTTGCTAATATAATATTTTTAATAAAATTCTTTTTATCTTAAAATGTGCTTTTAAAACATTTTCATCTAAACTTCAGAAATGAGCATGGAACCCATTCAACTTATGGGTAACGTCCAGTATATAATTGAATGGACAAAACTAATCTTTAGTTTTTAACCATCACCCAGGCCAGATTTTGTGTCAGAAAAAAATACCTGACTTCATATCTCAAATTAAAGTGTTGATATGAAGCCCTGACAAACATTCCATTTTGCATTATGACTCTAACATAGATAATACATTGGTAGGTGAGTGGGTGGATGCGTGGATAGGTGATAGAGCTATAGTCTTGCTATAAATTTGTCACCTGGATGAAACAGGCACTGCCACCTTTGATACTCATCAGAGTGATGCATTTTGGGTTTTTTTTTAAATATTTACTTATGTATATATTTATTTGGCTGTGCCAGGTCTCAGTTGGGGCACGAGGGATCTTCTTTGCCGAGTGCAGGATCTTCACTGAGGCATGCAGAATCTTTAGCTGTGGCATTCAGGATCTAGTTCCCCGACCAGGGGTTGAACCCAGGCCCCTTGCAGTGGGAGCATGGAGTCTTAACCACTGGACCACCAGTGAAGTCCTCAGAGTGATGCATTTTGGACAGTAGTCGGAGGTTTCAAGAGGTAAGGAAAATAGTCATCACTCCTGCTGGATTCAGAATGTCCTGATGTGAACCAAAATATTCCATTGCTAACACAATACCCTGCTCTTAACAGAAAAATTTACAAATCCACAAAAATCACAAAGCCCTACCACAGGTTAATAGCATCTTGATTGAAGAAAACCTCAGGACAACAATATCTTGCATTGACGTTTTGTGCTCCCCAAGGAATTTTACATCCCAGAACAGTGATGCATCCGAGTAAGAGAAGGTCAATGAGAGGTTTTCTTTTGTAACAACAGAAAAAGGATGATTGTGAAAAGGGAGTTAGAAAAGGGAGACTCTATAAAGATGTTTTTATCCAAAATGTGTTATCGGGCAGAACAATTTTAGAAAAGAGTGCAGATGGATATTGAAAGTCTAAAAATTAATTCACTTAAAACCACCTATGCTTGCAAGACCAACGGGAAAATCTTTTATGAAGCCCCAGGAAACATTTACACTACAGTGGGAAGACCACTGCCAAAGAATAAACACTCAGGAGTAGAACTGAGGCTCATAGGACGTGTGTATCTTCGACTTTGTGAGATAATTGCGAACTGTTTTCCAAAGTGATTATGCCAATCCACACTCCTACCTGCGACGTGCAAGAGTTCCCATCACTCCACATTCTTGCCAACAATTGGTATTTTCAAGGTTTTCGCTTGCCAATCTAATAGTTGTAAAATTTTATACCCTGTTTGCATTAGCATTTCTTCCATTACTAAGGAGATTAAGTATCTTTTCTCATGTTTATAGACCATTTACGTTTCCCCTGTTGTGAAATTCCTATTCCTGTGTTTAGTCGATTTATCCATTGGAATCACCGGGCTTTTTTCTTGTTGATTCTCAAGAGTTTTTCTTTAAACATGCTGTACATAATAGTACTCTGTCAATTATATCTATTAAAAATATGTTCTCTTGGTTTATGGATTACCTTTTTACTCTGTAATGCATTTTGATGAACAAAAGTCAATTTTAATGTATTGAATTTATCAATATTTCCCTTTGTGATCTGCACTTTTTAGGTCGTAAGAAATTCTTCTCATCTCAAGATCAGAAGTCACTCTCCTATATTTTCTTCTAAACGCTTTTAAAGTTTGCCATTGACTTTAAGTACTCAATCCATCTGGAACTGTTTTGTGTCTGAGACACAGTGAGGATCCATTTTCATTTCTTACCGTCTAGATAAAGAATCACCTTTGCACCATTTACAGAGTTTCCCATCCTTTCCCCACCGATCTGCAGGGCCAAGTCCGTCATCTAACAAGTTTCCACATGGAAGCTTGTGGATCTGATATACATGTGGATCTGATACTAAACTCTTTGTTTTTTCCATTGGCCTGCCTAACTATCCCCGTAGCAATGTCACAATACCTTAATTTCTACAGCTTCATGATAACGTTCCCATATCCAGAAGGGGACACTATATTCCACGGACAGGCCCAGCCAATGACTGAATACCGTGGTGGTTAAGGAAAGGCTCACCGTAACTGGCCAGAGTGCGGCTCCTCTACGGGCAACCATTCATCCAAGCTCCGCATGGACTAGAGGAGACCTCTCACAGCTGCACCGCAGACTGAGGCTCTCCTTGCCTGATTCTGCCTTCTTCCTCCTGTCTTTCCACAGGGGCGGGATCAACACAGGAATCTGAAGGCTTTCTCGGCTCACTCCTGCTCCTTCTTCCCTTTATCTTCCATGGGAATTACACCCAAGAAACCTCTAACCCCATCTTGGCAGCTGCTTCCCAGAAAACCCAACCAATGTACTCTCATGAAAATTTTAGAATGTTCTTATCATGTTCCACAAGAAAACTTGTTGAGATATAAACTGGAATTGAATTGAATCTGTTAATCAGCTTGGGGAGAATTAACATCTTTACAACATGAATATTTTCTATATGTAAAAATCCTATGTCTGTTTATTTGGGTCTTCTTAATGTCGTTCAGTAAAGTTTTCAAAGGTTTATTCCTTTGTACTTTGCATTTTGGGTTGGGATGTTACCTGAACACATAAATTTTTATTTTCTGACCTTTTGATTTCTCTTTTTCTGATCTAAAGAAAGGCCCTAGCTTTTGTATCTTAAAACCATAAACCATGATAAACACTCTTACTAATTATTTTAATTTCTTTGAATATTCATTTAGGTTTTCTTTGTGTACAGTGTTATCTGCGAACGATGGCAGCTTCATTTCATCCTCTCCAAACCTTGAAACTCGTTTATAATTCTTGTCTGATCACTTGAGCTATGGCTTCTGGAAAAAGGTTGAAGAGAAGAAGTTAAAGGACCATCCTGGTCTTGTTCTTGAACCTAAAGAGGATTCTTTTAATTTTCTGCCTTGAGTATGATGTTGGCTCTAGGTTTTCTATTGATTATCTCATTCATTTTAGGAAAGTCTCCTTCTATTGCTAATTTCCTAAGAGGTTTTTTAAAAAAATAAAGAACAATATATTGGACCTCATTGGACCCTGCCCCATATTTTTCAGTCTTACCTTTTACTATAGATGTCTGAACAGAACTTGCATCTGAGGCACCATGGTGTTTGATTACTGAGATTTTAAAACTATTTCTGCCTCTATATTTTATACATCCTATTTATCCTATTTCTCTCCTTTCCATCTATGTAATTAATTGAATTCCTCTTTTCACCCCACAGACACTTCCAGTTTTTTCTCCTTTATTAGCTTGGAAATTTACTGTTTCTAATACTTTGTTGGTTTTCTTGAAAATTTTAAAGTGCATGTTTAGCAAAGTCTAGAGAAATATAATATCTTTACCTTCCTCCTGAACATTATTTTTGAATGCTTTCAGCTGCAAATATCCCTCCTGATTTATACAATATAAATATGCAGAATTTTATTTGTACTTCAAATGTTTCTACCTCCATAAATTAGACATTTTAGATATTCCTTTTTAGAGTCAGTCTACTGGGAGTTACCCACAGGTTTACCACTATCTTTATTCACTTTTCCATGTTGCATCTCAGACCTTCTAGGATTATTTTTCATCTCTCTGGAGTGCATTTTTTAGAAATTCCTTCAGTGAAATTCTGACAGAAATTAATTAGTCCAGATTTTGTTTGATATATTTTTATTCTAAAATTATTTTTGAAAGATCATATACTTGCAATAGAATTATGATTTAAGAGTTATTTTCTCTCAGCACTTTGAATAAATTTTTTTCAGTCTTCTAGCTTCCTTTGATGCTATTTTTTCCAGTTTTATTGAGATATAATTTACCTACAAGACTGTATAAGTTTAAGGTGTACAGCATAATGACTTGACTTACATATGTTGTGAAATGATTACCACAATAAGTTTAGCTTTGTTACTATTCAGAAATCAGTTGTCAGTCTAATTTTAGTTTCTTTGTGCATTTCTATCTTTCACCTCTTACTGGTTTTAAAATCTTCTCCTAGTCTTTACTGATCTTTAATTTCACTCTGTGTCTAGGTGTAGCTTACATTTTATGTATCTTGCTTGGGATATATTTGGTCTTGTGAATGTAAGAAATGGTATATTTTTATTGGTAGTAAAAATTCTCAGACATTTTTTTAATATGACTTTTCCCTCTTCTCTGTCATCTCTTTCTAGAAATTCCATTAGACTTATGTTTGAATTCCTAACTCCTCTATGTGCTTTTTTTCTCCTTCATACTCTCTTCTCTTGCCTCTCTGACATGCATTTGATGTAATTTCCTGATACCTACCCCCCAGCTCACTTTTTCTCTCTTTTGCTATGTCTAATCTACATTAACACTTCCACTGAGTTTTAATACTAATTTTTACTTTGTTTCTAGATGTTAAACATCCTTTATCCCAATTGTGATGGGTCAGTTATGGTAGTCTCATATTTTTATCATATTTTCAATACTTTTAGATTTTTAATATTTGAATGTGTTTATTTTGTATCCTATACCTGGGGATCTGACCCTACATTTTCGTTCTATGTGCTGACTTGCTTATGATAGCTTCTTTTGTTTGTGCTTTCATTGATTTGTGTGTGTGTGTGTTGGAATTTTATGTTTGATTGTTGTTTGACATCTGAGTTTAAAGTCTTTTCTTCCAGAAGCAATTGGTATTTGCCTCTCCAGGTTAATGAAGACCCTATCAATCCAAAATGAGAACATGTACACTGAAAGACAGATTTGAAGAAATTACAGGTAATGCAGACAGGGAGACAAAAAGATAGGAAATATGAATGAGAATTAAATGACATTTAAATGGGATTTTTATGACTGTGGCTATGCAGATGGTGTAAATTCCTGCCCATCCCCACATGAGTCTGGATTCATAGTGTAGATGCTGTTCTATCCCTGCTCATTCTCTCCCTTCCCCCAGCCATTCATCCATCCATAGGCTGGGAAAAACAGTCTCTTCCTTAGCAGAACAAGCTGTCTGTTTTGTTTTGTTGTTTGATTGGTTGGATTTTGTTTGTTTGTTTCATTCTTGCATTTTATGTCCACTTGGGGCTGGGCTGAGGGCTAATCTCCCACCCGACCTCACTCAGTTTAGGCCTTCACCTTTCTCTTCCATTTTCCACTGTATTACGTATTAACACCAAATTCTAGACTTTCAGGTATTGGCAAAAATACCCAGGAAAAATGCTGGTTCCAGTGTTTGCTTACCTATGAATTTATGTCTTTTTGATATTTCTGGACTTTGAAGAATTTTCTTCTTTCCTGCAAGTTTATCTGGCATTTAAAAAGATATTTTAAGACTCAACAATAAGAAAACTAAAAGCTCAGTTTAAAATGGGCAAAATATCTGAACACACAACTCATCAAAGAAGATATATAGGTGACAAATAAGCATATAAAAAGCTACTCAAATAATTTATGCTATAAACTCAACGTTTGTGTCCCTTAAAAATCTATATATTGAAACTTAATCCCCCAAATGATATTTGCAGATGGGGCATTCAGGAGGAGATTAGGTCATGAGCACAGGGTCCACATGAATGAGATTCATGCCCTAATGAAAGAGACCCCAGAGATCTCCCTAGCGCCGTCCATCCATGTGAGGATACAGTGAGAAAACAGACATCTGTGAACCAGGAAGCAGACCCTCACCAGACACAAAATTTGCCAGCACCTTGATCTTGAACTTCTCAACCTTCAGAACTGTGAGAAATAAATGTTTGTTGTTTAAGCCACTCAGTCTATGGTATTTTTGCTATAGCAGCCCTAATGGAGTAAGACAATTTGTCATAAGGGAATTACAAATGAAGACAACAATGAGATACCACTATATGCCTATTAGAATAACTAAAATTCCAAAAAGAAAAGAAAAAAAAAGCTGACAACACCAATTCCTGACAAGATTCAGAGCAACAAGAACTCTCCTTCATTGCTTGTGGAAATGTAAAATTATACCACCTGTTTGGCAGCTTTTTACAAAGATAGATATATAATCCAGAAATTGCACTCCAAAATATTTACCCAACAGATTTTAAAAGTTATATCCACACAAAGCCTGCATGTGAATGTTTAGAGCCACTTTATTCATAATTGCCCAAAACTGGAAGCAATCAAGATGCTCTTCAGTAGGTAAATAGATAAGGAAACTGTGGTACAACTATATAATAGAATATTATCCATCAATTTAAAAATGAGCAATAATGCCATGAAAAAACATGGGTCAATGTTAAGTGACATGGGTAAATCTTAAAGGAAATGAAACTAATGTGCAAGCACTATATACTGTATGAGTCTAATTATAAGACACCCTAGAAAAGGCAAAACTATACAAACAAAAAAAAAAGATCAGTGGTTGTCAAGGGTTTCAGAGGAGAGAAGGGAGATTTGAATAGGTGAAGCACAGGAGATTTTTTTTCAGGGAGGTAAAACCATTATGTATGATTATAGGATGATACTGTGGATATATCACTGGGCATTTGTCAAGACCCACTGAACTTTACTGCACAAAGAATGCCTCTTAATGTATGCAAATAAAAACTTATTGAAGTGGCCAGAGGAATCGCAAGATGGAATGCAGAATGTGAGAAAACTACCTAACTGTATTACATATATGTGAAACAACCTCACTGCAGGGGTTGGGGGAAAAGGTGCTTACCTAATCAAATTTGGAAATGAGTAGGGTCTGTAAAACTAAAGGCAAAATAAATTATATATATACAACTAGGTCTATACTTTTGTTGATAAAGTTGTTTCCCCCAAGTGTATGAGTTAATAATTCTGATACTGCTCTGCATATATACTGGAGTTGAACAATTACCTAAATGGTGATTTTCTCACTATTGGAGTGAAAGATTATAGACAATCCAGGGGAAATGCTAGAATGATTCCTATGATAATGAATTAGAATTGGAGACATCAACATGAACTAATGTCTGGCCTAATGTAGATACAGGTGTTAACATATAGAAATAGCTGTAGATATCTGTATACATATATATATATGAATTAATATATGCACATATATTCCCTTGTTTTGTCTGCTGGGGAGGCCTAAATGAAACAACACTCCAACAGCCACGAACACACCTAGTACCCCGATCTCGGTTTCTGATGCCATTCTTCAATGAAAAGAACCGGAGTTCTTTGGAGAAAGAGCTTTCTCTAGCACTTGGGCAGGGAATATACAGGATGAGCCTGGAGCATCTTACAGTGCTAGAAAGTAAGAAAGTTCTAACGCACGTGCATGCGAGTGCACACACACAGACAGGCAATGATGGGGGTATGTCAGAGGGAAATAGGAGCTAAATGAAAAGGTTCCAGGTGGCCAAAGCTGGAAAAATGTGAGCGATAAAATAAAGTGGTATCAGATTGTAACCCAAGGTATGAAACACATGTCACGAGCTACACTGATATAAATAAATGACTGAATAAATAAGTGTGAGAGAAGAGACAAAGCTTTCACGCAGAAAAATTCCAAACAGTACGTGCAGGTACTCTGCCCTCAAGGAGATGGAGTATAATTTCCCATGCCTTAAATGTGCACTGTGCATATGACTTCCTCTCAAATGGTACAGTGCCGGGAGGCGAGGGGGTAACTTTACAGTGGAAAAAAATCTCATAGACACTACTTCTAGGTAATCAAGCTCAACATCAACAGCGATAAGTCACGTTGTTGGTATGTACCCTTAATGTGATGTGATAAAAATGGCATTTTATCTTTATCACTTTTCTTCCAAAACTCCTGACTCCAGGCTAATTATGAGAAAAGCAGCAAACACCAATGGAGGGCCACTCTCCAAAATATGCCAGCAATCCTCAAAGGCATGAAAATCATCAAAAACAAGGAAAGTCTGAAAAACTTAGAGCCAAGACAACCCTCGAAAATATGACATCTAAATGCTAAATGTAATGTGTATCCTGGATGGAATCCTGGAACAAAAAAAAAGACATTAAGTAAAAATTCAGGGAGTCTGAATAACTTATGAACTTTCATGAATAATAATGTATCAATATGGTTAATTAATTGTAACAAATATACTCTGTTAATGTAAGACGATGAGAATAAAAGAAACTGGGTGTGGGGTTCTGTGAAAACACTATGCTAGCTTTGCAGGGTTTTTTTGTAAATCTAGAACTGTTCTAAAATGTAATATTTATTCATAAAATACTTTAAGGTACTTTGTCCAACATTTTTAGGTGTCTTAGCATCAGAGGAATTTTACTTAATATCTAATCTTCTATATTTCCATAAATATTTCCATTCTTTATTGAGAGTTTTTTCCCATATGTGATTTGTCCCTTGATTGGTACATTAAGGTTCTCCAGAGAAACAGAACCAACAGAAGGGAGATAGATGTAGACCTAGATATAAATATATAGATATACATCCGCATATAATCTATGTGTATATATTATTTATTATAAGGAATTGGCTCACACAGATGTGTAGGCTGAGAAGTCCTGAGACCTGCAGTTGTCAAGCTGGGAATGCAAGAGAGTTGATGGTATAGTTCCTGCCTGAGTCTGAAGGTCTGGGAACCAGGACAGTTGATTACATAGGTTCCCATAAAAGCCGACAGGCTCAAGACCCAAGCAGAGCCAAAGTAGGTCCCAGCTCAAAACAGTCAGGTATGGAGTCCCCTCTTCCTCACCTTCTTTGTTCTACTCAGGTCTTCAATTGATTGGTTGAGATCACTTTAGAGTGATCTCCTTTACTCAGTCTACCAGTTCAAATGTTAATCTCATTCAGAAACGCCTTTGCAGACGCACCCAGGATAATGGAATAATATTTGACCAAATGTCTGGGCACCCCGTGACCCAGTCAAGGTGATTCATCAAATGAACTGTCATAGTCAGAGTCAGGAATAAGCCAGGCAGCTGGGACCCCAGCCTCGGTGCCACTCTCTGCACAGGGAGCTCAGTCGCATGGTCTACTCAGCTCCTTCCCTCCGGGCACCATTCCTGATGATGAGGGGACCTCAACAGCTACTGTGTGGGCCTGTTGTGAGGAATGGACGACATCGTGTGCAGAAACACACTGCGTAAGCTGTTCTGTTCTGCAGAGGTGAAGGGCTGTCATTACGCCGCTTATTTTCCTGGGGATTGGCAGCATTCACATATCTTTACGTTTTCCAGGCAGAAATGAAAAGATAACATATCTGAAAAGCTAAGCCCCTATGAATTCATAAAGAGAGACTAGCTGGCATCACCTGGATCAAAGAGAAGAATAGCGGTGTAAATTTCTGTATTGCTTTTGGCACACAAACCATTTTCTCATGCATTATCTCGTGTAATCCTCACCGAAACCCTGTACAATAGAGGCTGTTATTATTCTGCTTTTTGTAGATGTAGAGAAAGCACAAGAGAGGTTAAGTGACTGGCCCAAGATAACACTGCTAGGGAGTAACTGAATTATATTTTAACAGTAGCCTTCAAATTCTAAATCTGTGTTCTTCTCACGGCATCATTATCCCTCTCTTGAGAGGGAACGGTGAACTCAGCCCTTGGCAACATAATTACCTGTAAAGAAAGACAAGTAAACTGTGCTAATAGCTGAGCAACAGCTTTTTGGTTCTTCTACATTTAGAAGAACACATCCAAGTGAGGGGAAACAGTTTCTAAGGAATCTAGTTTCATGGTACTCGTTAATTCATGCATTCCACCGCCATGCATCCAACCCATCAACAAATTAAAGGTCTACAATGTACTAAGCACCATGATAGGCACTGAGGTCACAGGTGATAACCTCAGCCTCACCACCATCATCATCAACAGCATTTTCATCCCAATTAACTTTGATTTTATGCATGTCATAGGTGACCAGGTAGAATGTCATGAAGTCATGAAGTCTGAGAGTATCAAACATGGTGCCAATATTGTGTTGGTCATGACTTTGACACACACAATCACCAAGGCAGACACTGGAAGACAGAGTAAAGGGGACACAATCAGCTGGACAGAATGAAGACAGGCACAATTAATACACGCAATACATGTACAGGGACAAATGCACATTGTGGGTGTCGACTTAAAATAACTGTACAACGTGAGAGTTGTGAGTTGAGTTTATTTGGGGTAAAATGAGGACGGCAGCCCGGGAGACAGCATCCCAGATAGCTCTGAGAAACTGTTCCAAAGAAGCAGGGGGGAAGATCAGTATATATGTCATCTTGGTGAAGGAGGAGTACAGGCAATTAAACACACGTTTTTGTGGGGGGTTTCTGCTCGTCACGAGGAGCAGACGTCACCATGCAGGGATTTAGTGCTTTTCTAGATATGAGGAGATGCAAGGATTGAGCTCATAAAATCAGCTCCTGCAAACATCTCTCTGAAGACCTGTTCTGCCCATTTTCCAAAGCACAGAGTGCCTCATTCCTGGTCTCCACTCTGAATTCCCTTCAGGGGATATTGAAGGTCAGCGGTTGCAGCAGTGCAGTGTGATTTAATCCTTGTAGTAGAGGTAGATGGCAAGTGCCAATATAGTTGACATGGGGATGTATTGGGAAGAAGGAGTGTGTTGCAGGAAGGGAGACCCCTTGCAGGGCCCAAGAGGGGGCTCTGGTCTAACACTTGGAAATGAATTGTTCAGGAAGACACACGTGCTGACAAGGCAAGAGACTTTATTGGGAAGGGGCGCCTGGGGGAGAGAGCAGGAGGGTGAGGGAACCCACGAGGACTGCTCTGCCACATGGCTCGCAGTCTTGGATTTTACGGTGATGGGATTAGTTTCTGGATTGTCTCTGGCCAATAGGACATATGGACTGACGTCTCCTTCTGAACTTTCCTGAATTCTTCCGGTTGGTGGTGGCTTGTAGGTTCCATGGTCCTCGCTAGGACCCTGCTGTCATAAAATAACTCATGCGAGTGGTTACTGTGGTGCCTGGCCAGGTAGGGTGGTTTCAGTCAGTGTTTCCCCTAACAATGATTTCTGAATTAATAGAATCGTAAAGATCTTTTGTTCCTGAGTAGGCAGATTGATGAAAGCACTTCTGATAATAAAGCAGGGCTGTGTCTTTTGTTTCTTTTGATTTCCAAGAGAAAACTCCAGCAGGAAATTCAGCAATCATCACCCAATGGTGTGGATTTGACGTTCTGCACTGGTGCATAGTAGGTCTCGAATAAATGTTGATTTCTTTTGTTTCCCTTGATTCAGAAGGATCTGTGCAGAATGTTTTTCAGAGGAGCTGCTTTAATTCGGGAAGTCATATAAATTCCTCAGAAGAGAGAACCACAAAAATAGAAACTCTCCTCTGACTCCTTCTCTGTGTAAACAAACTCTCCTCTCTAAGGTGCAGATCAAATGTGGTTTCTGTCAGGGAGACTTCGTCCCATTCTCACATGCACCTATCAGGGTCCATGCATCTGCTTTGCAACCTCCTGGGCCACAGACCTGGGGAGCCAAATACCCCTCACTGTAGCCTCTGAAGACACTCTTTGATGTCACTGTGGATGAAACGCCGTGCTTCTAGCTTAGATGAGTCCGTTTATTTTTAAACTGGACCCTATCCCCACTAACCACTCAGCTACAGAAACTTTCCTCTCTCGGTTATCTTTATATCTTCCCTTTCTACTTGGTCATTCCCAAGGGCAAACACGCTATCACTTCACCTAGCTTTCAAAAAACCTCTGTTAACCATGCTCCCCTCCATCTACTCCCCACTTACCTGCCACATCTGTGCCATTGCCTTCATAGAATTCTCGGCCAACAGAAACCAGCCCTTCCTCTCAAGAGGCAGATCAGAGCCAGTGACTGACTCCCCTGAGGTACCAAAAAGCTGGCTCACTGCCTTGGGATGGGGATAACTTAGTGATGCAAATTGTTTTCCAAAGCATCCCTACAGGTGCCGACTGCAGTTAGTTGTTAGCTGAGACTACCTCTGTTCCTGCTTAGCTTTTTCCCTGCTCTATTCTGCTTTCCTTACTTCACCTTCTCTGAAGAGTATTTTCCCAATAAATCACTTGAATAAGAATACTCACCTTTGGATGGTTACTCTGCTTCTAAAGAACACTCTGCTTCTAGGGAACCAAGCCTAAGACAATTGGTACCAGAAGCGAGTGGCCCTGGGAAGCTCTAAAGATGGGATTCTCAAACTGGATCACTTGCTGGCTGAATGGCAATGAGGACCCCATCGCTGGTGTTAGGTGGAGTACAGATAATTCCTGACAGGCAAGCGTTGGAATGGCTGAGGATCTTACCTTTGATGAACAGTTGGAAGGAGGTAACGGGTACAGTGTCTTCAGCACTCAAGAGATATAGAAGAAATAATAATTACAGGAGCTGTGGAGTCAGGTGGTTGTTTCTAAGCAACACTGATTTATTGAAAAGGGAAAACAACAGGGTCAGATCCATTAATCAACAATTCAAAGCAAAGTGTGAGAGCCGTAGGGTATGGCTCTCACATACCCTATGGTTTATGAGATGAGGTATTGTTGACAGTATTTAAAGACCCTTATCAAGTTGCCAAAAGGCAGACATTGCTTAAGATCATGCACTAGGCTTAATTTTAAGAATGATAGAACTTCAGAAAAGGCTGAATGTTCCGCCTAGGCAAATATCCAGTGAAAACGTCATTGGATACAAAACTAGTAGCCCCCTGAGGCTGGGGATGGGGATATGGGAACAGGGGAGCATGAGAGTATTGACCCCCAGATTCCCCTGAACCATCTGGGCCTGCAGAAGTAGCCCCTCCCTCTTTCTGGAGGATAGACGTCCCCCTTGCTTGAAAATGATGCAGAGATCTGAAACAAAGCAAGAGGCTTATGATATTATACTTGTGCTCATCAGAATCTCTTTCTACCTTTTCTGCTGGCCACCAGATTCATAATTAGCGTTAAATCTCAGCTGGGCCTGACTAGAGAAATGCCAGTACTGCTAAGTGAAGAGAGAGATTATATTCCAAAAGGGCTGTAGGACCAAACGAACCTCCAGGAACAGAGAATGTGACCAGGCGTGGAGCCTGATGGTCCGACCAAGGTGGAGGATTGCAAAGCAGAATGATGGAGGGCTGGTCAGGGTGGGACATTTGTCTGTGATACAACACCTACCATTCTGAAAAGGGCCCCAAGTGATGGTTCTAACACATGCTGGAGTGACTCTTAGGAGCTTGGGGAAAGTAATGGTCCACTTTCTGTGAAGGAGGGATGCCAGGTAAAGCATGAAAACCATGGAGGAAGGATTCCCAAAGCTCAGAGAAATGATGCTGCTAGAATACATCTATTAGACAAGACCAGAAAATGTACCAACTAAACATCTTCCTTCCTTGGGATGGCTCAGAGGACAATTTGTTTCCCCAGGTGATAAAGAATGCTCTGGGGAGAGAGTCACAGGCAGTGAAAAAGTGAGGTGTAGCTTTCCTCTGTGGGTCAGGAGGGAAGACAGCAGATACTGCTTCAGAATTGGGCTCCCTAATAGCAATGAGGACGACAGGAGCGTGAAATGAAAGAGGCCAGGCAGCAGCACCTAACAAGCAGAAACAAACTGAACCTATTGGCCACCATGGACACCAACATTGGAATAGCAGCCGGGATAGGACCCACCAGTAGGAATCTTGGAAAAGAGCTCATAAAACATGGCATTCTTAGGGACCGTATAACGTATAGACAACCAGCAAGTCTACTGCTTAAAGTACAGAATCAGAAAAAAGACCTGAGAATGGATGGTCAGAAGGATAAGGTCAGTTGCCCCAGGGGAAAGTCATCATTGTTCACTTTACAGACCAGAGTTCTCAGACCCAGAGCTCACTGACTGAAGGAAAGACCAGATCCACATGGAAAACAAACAAACAAAAAAAACAAAAAACCCCACACCCACACAGTGAGTGTACACAGCAGTGCATTCCCAGTCCTGCCCAACAAGCAAACAATAGCAACAATAAAAACCATGGGGGCTTCCCCGGTGGTGCAGTGGTTAAGAATCCACCTGCCGATGCGGGGGACACGGGTTTGAGCCCTGCTCTGGGAAGATCTCACATGCTGCGGAGCAATGAAGCCCACGAGCCACAACTATTAAAGCCCGTGCGCCTAGAGCCCGTGCTCCACAACAAGAGAAGCCACCATAATGAGGAGCCCACGCACCACAACAAAAAGTAGCCCCCATGCACCGCAGCTAGAGAAAGCCTGTGTGCAGTAACAAAGACCCGACGTAGCCAAAAATTAATTAATTGAATTAATTAAACAAAACAAAACAAAATAAAATAAAATAAAATAAAATAAAAATAAAACAACTATGGCCATTTACTCAGATAATTGTCTACCGGGGACAGGAAAATAATCAGATCTTTTAAGGGCTTAGAATACAGGGCATGAATAGACCCTAATACCCAGGAACCCAAACCCAAAGTGCCACGGTTGCCCCTGTTTTAGTGGGGACTCTGGGGATCATTAATATATGAATTCTTGCCCCAGGTCCATCTCAAAGTGGATCTATTGGCTCCATAGATTCCCCCATTGCTATTTTCTTGATTCCTGAAGGTATAATCAAAATTCCCTTACTTAACACTTTGACAGAACTCTCACATTGACATGTAGAGTAAGAGCTATGATAGTAAGAAAGGCCAAGAGAAAGCTTGTGAAATTGCTCCTCCCTCCAAGATAGTAAATCAAAAACAACATCTCATCCCAGAATATATATGACAGATATTAGTGTCCCCCTCAAATCCTTAATAGATTGTCGTATCCCATTTACTTCACTAGTGCAAAAACCAGATGGATTACGATAGATATTCATGAACGATCACAAAAGTAGCCAAGTGTAGTCTTATGTGTAGCTGCTGTGCCAGGTGTGATGTCTTTACCAGAGGAGATTAATACGCTCTAAGATGTATGGTGTGTGCTATTGATCTAATGAATGTGTTCTTTCCCATCCTCAGAAGAGAGGAAGATGAGAAGTAGGTTGTATGCTCATGGGATAAATAGCAGTACACACTCACAGTGTTACTGCAGGGCTATGTGAATTTTCCCATTCTCTGTCGTTATATAGTCCAAAAGCAGCCTGGCCATCTGGACATTTTGAAGATGATAATGAGCACATAACCAGGGAATCTTTTAGTCCTACTATATTGCAAACTATCCAGCTATTGGCCTGAAAGAGGGATGGAACAACATTTTGAGGACAGCTGAGGGGCCAGATTGAAGATGACATCTTTGAATGGGGTGATATCTTTTATAATGTGGTACATTTTAAACCAGTGGCCATTGTATGGTGACATGTGTCCAATAGGTAAAACACACGGGTGAGAGAACTAGGGTGGTGAGCTGCTAAGGAGATGGGTGTTTCCTTTGCCTATAACTTCAGACTTCATAGGTATAAAGGTCCTGGTTTCCAGAGACAGGGATGCTTTTATCAAGGGACCCAGAAGAACGCTACTTGGTCACTTGAGGATTCTCATGGAAGTAGACCAGCAGTCACAGAAAACAGTTACTATACCACCGGGTGCTATAGATCCTAATCCTCAAGAGGACATAAAACTTCTGCAACATAATAAGACTAGAAGAAAATAAGTTTGGCAGAGAAATGATCCCCCCAAGGGGCCCTTGGTAGTCACATGTCCTGTAAATGGGCAAGTACAGTAACCTTAGTCCTACGGGACTCTATCCTACATTCTTCTTCAGGACACACCCAATCCAATGATGGATTGACATAGGGGTACAAAAGGCTCTCCCCCTTTTTCTCAAGGTGGAACTAACTCTGTTACATTACTTGTGCTTCAGAGTTTCCTCATAAGATCAAACTAAGGCTTGTCTCATTTGAGACCACATTCTTTTTTTTTTTTTTTAATTGTATTTTACTTAGTAGGTTGTGCCAGATCTTGGTTTGCAGCAGGCAGGCTCCTTAGTTGTGGCATGTGAACTCTTAGTTGCAGCATGCACATGGGATCTACTTCCTTGACCAGGGATTGAATCGGGGCCCCCAGCATTGGAAGCATGGAGTCTTAACCACTGTGCCACCAGGGAAGTCCCTGAGACCACATTCTTGCTTGGCTTCTTTCCCACCCCCATCCTACTTTCCTCACTCCCTTTCTCCTAGGAGCACTTCCAGGATAAATCTCTTGAGCAAGAAGAACCATTTCAGGCTCTGCTTCTAAGGACTCTTGCCTAAGACACAGAGATTTTTTTGACAGTTTTGTTCATGAATATATCAACATCTCTGGAAAAAAGATGCATAATAGGACTTCCTAGGTTGCTCAGTGGTTATGAATCTGCCTGCCAATGCAGGGGACACAGGTTCGATCCCTGCCCCAGGAAGATACCACATGCCACGGAGCCACTAAGCCCGTGCGCCACAACTATTGAGCCCATGTGCCACAACTACTGAAGCCCGTGCACCTAGACCCCATGCTCTGCAACAAGAGAAGCTATGGCAATGAGGAGGCCGCGCACCACAATGAAGAGTAGCCCCTGCTCGCCGCCATTAGAGAAAGCCCATGTGCAGCAAAAAAAAAAGATGCATAACACAATAAGCACTTAGATAATCTATGTCAAACGAGAGTTTAATCCTTATCACACTGAATTGTCATGCCTGGTTTACTTGCTATTATTTATTTTGTGATTTATTTTATTTATCTAACTGGCCTTTATCCAGTGCCTCCCATGTTCTAGGCTCTATGCCAAGTGGCATAGATATAGAAAAGCAAAATTTGATATCCCTTTCCTGAAGGTACTCTCAGTCTTATCAAGAAGCCATATCAATAAACCAGCTCGTTTGTGTACAATGTAGTAAGTGCCATGATACAGAGTGGGCCTGGATCTTCCATTTTTTTTAATTAATTAATTAATTTATTTATTTATTGTTATTGGCTGTGTTGGGTCTTCACTGCTGCACACAGGCTTTCTCTAGTTGCGGTGAGTGGGGGTTACCCTACATTGTGGTGCATGGGCTTCTTACTGCCATGGCTTCCCTTGTTGCAGAGCACGGGTCCTAGGTTCTTGGGCTTCCATAGTTGTGGCACACAGGCTCAATAGTTGTGGCTCGTGGGCTCTAGGGTGCAGGCTCAACAGCTGTGGCGCATCGGCTTAGTGGCTCCATGGCATGTGGAATCTTCCCGGACCAGGGACCGAACCCGTGTCCCCTGCGTGGGCAGGCGGATTATTAACCACTCTGCCACCAGGGATGGATCTTCCATTTTTCAATCACAAAGAGAAACAGAGACACTGGCCCACTGTAGGCACTCAATAAATTAGTGAATATTAAATGAATAATTTGAAATAATTTCTGAGAGTCTCGGGCAGTGTAAGACCTGGTTAGATCTTGTACAGCCTCAGTTGCAACCCAACAACTCAGAACGATCCATCTCCATGCTCTGCTCGTGGGGGAAAGGCCATCCCATTCCTCCTTACCTGGTCCTCTCCTGTTCACCCTGGAGGACGTCAGCTTAGCTGGAGCATTCCCTGACCCTCCTCCACCCTGAGATCAGAGGAGGTGCCTTTTCCAACCCTCGGCGCCTGCCTTTTCTGTTGTACTTAGCTTAGCATTGTGTGCCATGATTTTCTGGCATATCGATTGATAGGTTTCTTCATTGTTTTAATTGGTTCTTGTTTAATTATTTGTGTTGTAATGTCCAAGGGAGGATCAGTGTGTGAAAAAAAAATATTTGATATAAATCATTTTTTTTCCTTTTTTATTTCAAATCTATCTTTTCTTTAGTCTTTAAATTCAATTTTCAAGTCCAGTATCTTTGCTTGTAAATTTAGTATTTAGATGTGAAAATTAAAAACACTCTCATTTGTTCTATTCTTTGATTTCCACTAATTTAACTCTTAAATTTCACAGATTAATTTTCCCTAAGCACGTGAACATTATTTTTATTGTTCGTCAAATTTTCTCAAATATATCAAATGAAAGTCACAAAACCTTAAAAACTTAACAAATTAAAATCTCCCATACTATCTAAAACTTCATTAATTACATTCCCTTAAACATGTCAAACTACGATCATATATTGAATATATTTTATTTTCTCAAGCACTGCAAACAGACAACAAGACAGGCTTATAAAGCTACCAATAAAAATCTAACTCTCTGTGACTTTCCTAACTTTGATATATATGAATTTATACAATGAGTAGATCAGATACAGTTAAGCATTTCAATGTCTCCAACAGTAATGAATAAATGCAATAACAGACTCTCTTAAGCTTTTAAGCAAATGTAATTAGATAAAACTTCCTAACATTTTAAATTGAAATCTCAAGTCTGAATTCTCTAGAATGTTTTATTCTCTTCAAATGCCTCAAACATTCTAAGAGTATATCCTAAGAGCACAACAAACACAAAACTTTCTACTACATTTGTATAATCACAATTTACATGAAGGTTTAAATATCAAATGGATTTATGTATCATCTATATACTTACATTTATATACTATATCTTCCCAGGGTTACAAAGTCACTTATCCAAGCCAAGATGATAGAATTATCATCTCAGGGCTACAGATGCAAGGTTTTCAGAGATGGGAGACCATAGGTGCAAATGCAAAGGATTGGTCAAAGATTTGGAAATGTATAACCTGCAGCAAATAACGGGGAAACAATCAGACACACTAAGAAACATTCTGCAAACAACAGACTGTGCCCTTCAAACATTTCAGTGTTGTTGAAAACAAAACAGAGAGAAAGACAAAAAAGAAGACACAATAGACATGATGGCTAAATGCAATGCATGACCCTGGTTAGAAATGAAAATAATACCATCAGGCAGCACTGGAACAATTAGCAAAATTTGAATATCGACTATATATTGAATAATAGTTTGTATTAAATTTAAGTTTCCTGAGTTTCGTCATTGCATTGTGAGTATATAAGAGAAAGTCACCCTTTTTAGGAGAGTCCTGGTGAAGTATTTGGGGGTGAGGGGTTAGATCTCCACAATTGATTCAGCAAAACAATAATAATAATAATACTAAGAATAGTGCAAAGAAGAATAAGAACATGTGTACCTTATGCGTGTGCGGAGAGAGAGAGGAAGCGAAACCATGGCCAAACTGCTAACAATGGGTGCAGCTAAGGCGGAGAGGTTGTTGCGAGCAAAAGTTCTTGCAACTTTTCTGTAGTTGTTTTTACAAAACAAGAAGATTTCACTGAAAATTAAAAATTAAAGAATCAAAAGTAAGATTTGGGATGAGCTCGTGTGACCTTAGATGTGTCTTTAAAGAGAATTAAACTTAAGCAGTAGACAATCAAAGCAACAGAAAACCACTGGCAAATTTAAACAAAAAACTGACCTACGGGAAGGATACTGGATTCTTCAGAGCTGAAGGAAGATTGGGAAATGAGTTTCTGAGGCTGTTCTAAAAGATGCCTAAAATCAGATTTCCTCCCAAGAAAAACAGCATTGCCACCATTGTGCCAAGGTGCTACGGACACTGGACCCTGACTATCTGGTGGGCACAGTGGCCCCTGGTCCCCCGAAGCTCAAAGCTCCTATCATAGCTGTTCCTCTGGCCACCAGGATGGATTTTCCACCTCTCTGTTCTTTGCATGAACTGCTCACCATTCAAAGTCTAAGACATTTGCTTTTGATTACCTGAGTCTAAGGCACAGAGCAAAACACTAGCTGGGAGAGAAGCTAGGAAAAGTCAGAAGCCGACCTCCAGCTCCTGCCAGCGCAGGCAGGCTCTGCCCATTATCATCAGGGGTCCTAGTGACGGGCGTCCCCAATCACAGGAAGTGGGTTCATGTGATGGGAAGAGAAATGGAAAAGGAGCCAAGTCCAGGACACACAATGCACCCTTCTTAGGCTCTGCCGTTTTGGCTGGTCTCTACCTTTGCCACCCCAGTCTGAACTCACACCTTTCTTAAGGTAAGCTCCTTATCACTGATTTATCTTATCACTGATTCCAGTAGACAAAAGTCTGCCCACCTCATCCCCATCTCTTTCAATGAAACATTTCGTTGCCCAATTACTTTATTGAATTCTGTGACCTTCCCTCACCCACTGAGCTTTTACCACCCCAACCAGGATTGTGACAGACATCTCCTAGTCATGAATTGTGGTGGGACTTCTCCCAGGCTCTTTCCAGCTTTCTTATTGATCTCAATCCCCATTGTGTGACACTTTATTGTCAAGACCCAGCACAGGGCCTGGAAAACAGTAAGTGCTTAGGCACAAGGACTGGTAAATAAACCGATGAAGAAATGCTAAGGAGTGAGTGGATGAATAAACTGATGGATATTACCAAAAATTACCCCTCTGGTAACAATGATATAGAAAACACACAGATTCTGACATTGACACAATTTGAATCCATTTCTTGGAAAACGGTGTCTGTATTCAAACATGAGGTTTGATTTCTTCAGGCTGCTGGGTCGCTGGGAGCATGGGACCTCTGCCACCATAGGTAGCAGGGTCACTGAAGACCTCCCTCCTGTAGCAGCACTAACTTCTCTCCCTCCTCTGACCACCCCCCGCCCCACCCCCCACCCACCCCACCTTAAAAGGGATAACAGGTAACTAACTTCACCCATAGTTCCCACCCACCAGCCAGACCCTGAGTTGGAGAACAGGCTGGTTCATTCTTGAATCTTGATTTTTTTTTTTCTTTTTAAGATGGGGAAGACACAAAAGGTTAAAGATAAGCGTTCAGAATCTGTGCAGAGAAGCTAGTCCCAGGGCAAGATCTCCCACCCCTCCCATCTTTGTCTTTCTTTCTTGGCCTGCCCTCTGCAGGCATGGACCTTAAAACCTAAAGGCTGAAAAGCTCATTACCACTGGATAGACATGTAAGTAAACAAGGCATTACAATAATGAATTTTACAGCAAAAGGCAGGAACAGAAGAAAGAAGGAATTTTTTTTTTGCAAAGGATTGGGCTGGAACTGGGCCGTTTTCCAGCTACAATAACAATAGGAAGGCTTTTGTCGGTTTCCAGACATGTAAATCAAAAAGGCTACTTCAAGACAAAAACGGAAGGGGGAAACAGTCTTCACCATTGACCCTCAACCTGCATTCCAAAACTGGCTTTAAGGCTAAGAAGCTCTAATCCCTCAACCAAACAGAGGGAGCTAAAAAGATTGGATTTGAAAAGACCACAGGAAATGAGATTGGCAATAGCTCTCCACACAGAGCTAGTCAAAGGACTTGGGGAAGTTAAAATGAGATGAAAAGGACAAGTTGAAAAATTATCCACAGAATATGTATGAAACACGAGACTGAAACCAGCTGAACGGCCTACCTAATTTCTCCCAGCTCCACGGATGCTTTAAGCGGCAGATCCAGGGTTCCAGGGGCTGCCAAGGATGTGAATGAAAGTGGGGTGGTTCTGCTTGTGAATTTCAAGTCTAAATTGTATTAGCGTAAGTGACAGGGACGCTGCTTGCGATTTGATTCACAGGAGCCGAATGTTTCTGATGTTTTACTAACAATTTGGGTAAATATGCCGAAACCAATATGTTCAGCCAGGTGCTGGGCACATTTAGCCCAGCGTGGAACGGGGCCTGTGCAAATCTGTATCCCCAGATGGAAGACGCCGAGTTACAAATTAGTGCAATTCAAACAGAAGAGGTTTGACCAAGGGAAAGCTTAAGGAGATCAAAGGGAAAGCAGAGGGGAAATTGGATACAGTTGCATGCTGGTTCATTAGAAGGCAAAGGGTACTTCATTATTTATTCCAGTTTTTTTTTTTTTTTTTTTTTTTACGAAGAATTGGGTTAATGCTTTCACTATTCCAGTTTGGCCCTAAAGTTCCCCAAATTATAAGAAAGCTCTGTGTCACAGTGATATGGTAAACATGAAGGAAATTGCCTACATCATTATTAATCTGGGGCCAGGCATGAAATTCCAAATATATTTAAAATTAGAACCTTATTTTAAAAAAAACAACTGTATTTACACATGAGTGTCATCAGAAAGATGTATTTAGGTAGGGTGCCATAATTTCTCTGTATTCCCATCTATTTATGAATTATTTCCCCAAAACAATAAATTGTTTTAAAATTGCAATTAACCAGCATAACAGCTCTTTAGTTATTATCGTATTATATCATTTTATCTCTCTGTAGGCATGTAAAATCACCATTATTTGGTTGCTCACCTTCCAGGTTGGGGGTCTTGCCCAAAAGTAGAATAAGAATTATATTTTAAAAGAATTGGAATCATACAACCTGTCAATGGTGAGTTACTGACTATAATTCGTGTATGAAGGTCAAAAGCAGGCAAGAATGAGGGGGTGGTATGTTAACATTATTTGCAATGCCCCGATTATTTCATTTGTAGCCAAACTGCACGACACTGAACTCCTTTGAAGTAGGTTCTAGAAAGAAGGGAAGGGGGAGGAGACAGGAGACGTGAGCTGGCTAAAAGCACAGACGTGGTCTTGGGAAGGAGGTTGGGGCGCACACAAGAGTGAGAGCCACAGGGAAAGACAGAAACTATATGCTGGCTGCAAATTCAGGAATATCAGGGTCGGTGGGGGAGGCTTGCCTGCAGGATGCTCAGAGTTCTGTGAGAAGAAACTCACACCCAGGAAATAATATCTAGATCACCAACTACACTGTGCAGGGGTGTTTCTTCCGCCACCACCAGTTCTGCGACACCAGCTGAGTGTCCCTACAGTTTACCTCAGTTCTGACCCTGTCTACCTGGAGCCAGCCTCAGATCCCACAGGTTAAGGGTTCAGTCCCTCGCTCCCCGCTTCAGGTGCCAATTACAAGTTCAGGTTGTCACCTGTGCTTTTGATCAACTGGCTATAAATAAAAGGTTCCCACGACTCCCTCCTTGGGTTCCATTAATTTGCTGGAGTGGCTCACAGAACTCAGGAAACCCATTTACTCATTAGACTACAAATTTATTACAAAGGATATTAAAAGATATGAACTGGGCTTCTCTGGTGGCGCAGTGGTTAAGAATCCACCGCTCAATGCAGGGGACATGGGATTGATCCCTGGGCCAGGAAGATCCTACATGCTGCAGAGCAACTAAGCCCATGTGCCACAACTACTGAGCCCACGTGCTGCAACTTCTGAAGCCCGCTCACCTAGAGCCCGTGCTCCACAACAAAAGAAGCCACCACATTGAGAAGCCCATGCACCACAACAGAGAGTAGCCCCCGCTTGCCGCAACTAGAGAAAGCCCATGTGAAGCAACAAAGAGCCAACACAGCCAATGAATGAATAAATAAATAGATAGATAGATAGATAGACAGATAGATGCTAGATAGATAGATAGATAGTAGATAGATAGTAGATAGATAGATAGAAAGGCATACCTCTTAAGAAAAAAAAGGATATGAAGCAACAGCCAGATGAAGAGAAACACAGAGTGAGGTCCCAAACAAAGGTGCTTCTGTCCTCATAGAGTCTGAGGCCTGGCACATGTAAGGGTGCTGATTTACCAGCCCAAAGCCTCCCAAATCCCATCGTTTTGGGGTTGTATGGAAGCTTCATTACACAGACATGACTGATCAAATCATTGGCCATTGGGGTGGGACTGAAATTTCCAACCCTCTAATCACTTGGTTGGTTTCACTAGCAACCAGCCCCCATCCTTAGGCACTTTCCAAAGGTCGCCTCATTAACATAGCAAAAGACACCTTTATCCCTCTCCTTGGACTAGCAGGAGCAGAATCTAATACGAAAAGAGATAGGCTGTGACTTGGGGATGGAGTTGAGAAGGTGGGCTGCTAGCATGATTCCAGGATGTTCAGGACAGAAAGGAAATCAGAATGTGTACTATGTTTTTAGCTTGAGCAAGTGGGAGAATGAATGGTGGTTCCCTTTGCTGAGACTGGGTAGTTGGGGAAGGTGACAGGAGGGAAGAGGGGATACAGGAGTGATTGGGAAAGTGGAAACATAGCAGGGTGACCTCAGTTGGCATGGGAATCAGAGAAGGAAAAGTCTTTTAAGGATGCACATAGAGGTCATGTGGTAAAAACATAAGCTATTCCTTCCTGTGTGATTGCCTTCTTCACAGCCTCTCTACCCAACCTTACTCATCCTTCAAGACCCAGCTCAGACATCCTGTCCCCTGTGAAACTTCCTTGACAGCTGAATATGGTCAAAGAGCAGCTATGCACCAGGTGTTATGCAGGATGCTAAGGATACAAAGACAGTAGGACATTGGTCCACCCTCAAGGTTGCTGTCTAGGAATGGAAAACAACACAAAATTCCTGCTGGAAGAAAAGTACGCACAGGTTACAGTGTGTGTCAGTCTGCTCAAACTGCCCTAACAAAATGCCACAGACTGAGTGGCGTAAACAATAGGAATTTATTTCTCACAGTTCTGGAACCTGGAAGTCTGATATCAAGGTGTTGGCAGTGTGAAGTGTCTGGGAGAGCTCTACTCTTGGGTCACAGACAGTTACCTCTCACTGTTCCTCACATGGCCTTTCCTCTGTGCTTATGGGTGGAGAGAGAACAGAAGCAAGCTCTCTGATGCCTCCTTTTATAATGGCACTAATCACATCAGCAGGGCCCACCATCATGACCGTATCCAAATCTAATTACCTTCCAAAGTCCCCATCTCCAGATACCACCACATTGGGGGTTAGGGCTTCAATATATAAATTTAAGGGAAACACAATTTAGTCTATAGTACAATGGAAGCACAGACAGATTTAGGAAAATCTTCAAAAAGAAAAAAAGATGCTCTAGTTTCCTTGCAAAATAAGAGCATGTTTTCCAGGAAGACAAAGCAGAGAGCTGTCTGCAGACAAAGGCAGCAGTCTAAGAGTAGGCCCAGGGGCATGATGCAACAATGCCCCTTAGAAAGTTACCTATAGCTGAGATCTAGATTGGGTGGGAGGTGGGGAGGAGGAGGTTTGACCATTTGGCAATGGTGAGAAATGAGCTTGGAGAGGCATACAAGGCCTGAATCAGGAATGGAAGCTGTAGCAGACACTGCCCGTGGTTCACCAACAGTTGCCACCTCTTCCCTGATAACAGAACCTTGATTCAGGTAACATAGAGAGAGCTCTTCATCTCAGAGAAGGAAGTCCCCTCTGAGAGAACAAGTTATGACTGGTCTAAACCAATCAGGTAATACCATTCCCTTTCTCCAATGATTGGCCAAGGAATAGACATGGGATCCAGTTCCAGCTAATAAGATATGAAGAGAAGTCTTTTGCCCCTTCTCCTTCTTCCTGCCTTGAACATGGATGTGATGCCTGGAGCTGCAGCAGGCATCATGTGACCATGAGGTGACACTCTTGAGAGTTAATCGCCAAAATGCTAAGGATGGCAAAGCAGAAAGATAGACCCTGGATCCTTGATGGCCATACTGAGCCTTTGAAAACATACCATTCATTGTCCATTTGCAGACTTTTTATCATGTGAGAAAAACAGGCCTCTATATGTTCACTAGGACTTATTTCTCACATATTTGTTATAATTTATGTGACTGTGGATAAAAGTGTACTAAGTTATGCATATGTCACGGTCAAGGTTTCAGATTTTACCCTGAGGATAAAAATGTTTTGAATGGGGAGCAGGGGAGGGGATTCACTATTACCCTGAAAGCATCGTGAAGGAGAGAATAAGTGAGCAAGATGAAAGAGGAGCCCAATCAGGAGGCTGTTAAAATAGTCAGAGTTAAGGATGATGAAAGCCTGAAAAAGGAGACAGCAGGAGGAATGGGAAGAAGTGAAGACAAAAGTTAGATACTAAAGAGATAGAACTGGTAGGACTGCGATCACCCATCAGATGCAAGGGATGAGGGAAGGGGAAGAACAGGATAGCACTTGAATGGGTGGAGAATCAAGGTAGCATTCTCCCAGGGAGCACAGGAGAAAGGGCAGGTCAGAGTGGAGGAGGAGGAAACAATTCATCTCTTTACAGATACGCTGAATTTAGAGTGTAACCAAAATTAATTAAGCCTCGTTATATCTCAAATTTGCCTCAATCATGGAAATAATCAGCCTTTGTTCACTTGCCTGAATCCACAAGCAAACCATGAGTTCCTTGAGGGCAGAAAACGAAATTGTAATAAAAGCAAATATGTATGTTATTTAATATATGCCAGGAACCATTACAAGCTCTTTGTTAAGATAAGGAAACTGAGGAACAATGGGGTAAGTAATTATCCCCAAATCAGAGAGCTCATAAATAGTGTTTCTGCTGAGGTACTGGATTCCAGCCCAGACAGTTAAATTCTAGAATCTGTGAATTTAACCACAATGCTCTCAAAGACAGTTTCCATTTGATAACTCCTACAAGAGCACTCAAAACAAATAAATAAATGAGTGAATAAATGTGTATAATAATTGCATCCCATGAAATTTCAGAGACAATTTCTTAAATTTAAAAAATATTAATAAAAATCTTTTGTTAAAAGATATTCACAGAAACCTGTAGCAAACATGGGATAAGCAGAATCACAGCCTCCACAAAGATATACATGCCTTAATCCCCAGCCACCTAATTCCTGGAATATGTGATAGTATATGGCAAGAGGGGGTTAAGATTGCTAATCAGCTGTCCTTAAAGCAAAGAGATTGTCCTAGATTATATTACACGTGTCCTTAGATGTGGAAGAGGGAGTCAAAGAGTCACAGCGATGTAGGATGAGAAAGACTTGACTGGCCACTGCGAGCTTTGAAGAAGAGAAAGGAGGCCAAGAAACAAAGAATGTGAGCAACCACCAGAAGCTGGAAAAGGCGAGAAAATGGCATCTCTCTCAGAGTATCCAGAAGGAACACAGCCCTGTCAATTCCTGGGCTGTCGCCCAGCGAGACTCATTTAAACTCTGAACCTCTGTAACTACAAGATAATAAACGTATGTAGTTTTAAGCCTCTGAATGTGTTGTCATTTGTCACAGAAGCACTAGGAAGCTAACAAATTTTTGGTAGCTGGAAGTGGGGTGCTATTGAAACAAAATTTTTAAATGTGAGAGTGGCTTTAGAATAAGGAAAGTAGAGGCTGGAAATTTTTGATGAGTGTGATAGAAAACGTCTAAATGGCCTTGCAAATAGTTAGTAGAAATACTGATGTTGATGACTGTTCCTGAGGACTTAGAAGGAAGTAAGGATCACGATAGAGAGAACAGATATCATATCAGAGGATACCTAAGTCATCTTGAAGAGACTGTTGGTAGACATATGATGTCAAAGACACAGCCATTGAGGGACAGATGAAAATGAGAAATCAATGACTGGAGACCAGAAGAAAGGGGGTCCTTTTTATACAGTGGCAGAAAGGGTGGCTGAATTGCGTCCTGGAGTTATGTACAAAGAAAAACTAGCAAAGAACTTGGATATTTAGCTGAGGAGATTTAAACCAAAGTGGTAAGGTCTGGTTTCTTCTTGCTTCTATACTACAAGGAATAACAGAGGAAAGAGAGAGTTTGAAGAGCTGTCAAGCAAAAAGGAACCAGAACTTGATGATTTGGGAAATTTCCAGCTAATCCAGATTGCAAAAGATCCCTTGGGTAAAGCACTTTAAAGAGCTGAAAAAAAAAAAAAAGGAGAAATTTATCATGTTCATAGATTGAAAAATGTAATGATTGATTCTCCACAAGTTAATCATTGTAATTTTAATCAGTATCCCAGGAAGATTGCTATAAAAATTGACAAGCTCTTTTAAACATTTTTAATGGAAACATGAGGTCAAGAAAAGTCAAAACAATCTTGAAGGAGAACAAAGCTAGAAGATTTATGGTGTCAGATATGAAGGTATATGAAGAAGCTATAGTAATTAAGAGAGCATACTATTGACATTAGACAAACAGGCCAATGGAATGGGATAGAGTCCAGGGATACACAACATACAATGGGTACTTAATATGAGAAGGGCAAGGCAAAGGGAAAACATGGTCTTTCAATAAACCTCATGGGTCAATACGATATCCATATGAATCTGAACCATTACATCACAAAATATATAAAAATCAATTCCAGCTGGATTGTAGATCTAAATATGAAAGGGAGAACAATAAAGCTTTCAAAAGAAGCCCAGGAGAATGCCTTCATGAACCGAGGGTCAGCAAAGGTTTTTTAAGTGGGACGTACAAGGCATTAATAATAAAGGGAAAGATTGATAAGTTGGACTGTATTCAAATTAAAAATGTTTGTTCATCCAAAGACACAATTAAGAGAGTGAAAAGACAAGACACACAGTAGAAAAAGACAACTAGCAAAAGACTCATTTCAGAATATATCTTATGAATCAATAAGAAAAAGACTGGCCACCTAATCTTTTTAATGGGTAAATGACTTGAGTAAGCACTTTAGAAAAGACCAATAAACACGAAATAGTACTCAGCCTCATTAATCACTAGAGAGATATAAATTAAAGCCATGGCATTGAATAACTATCATCAACAAGACTGAAAATATTCCAAATGTTGAGGATGTGGAGAAATGGGAACTTTAAAAACCCATTGCTTGCAGTGTACGTTGGATTGGTACTCTTTGGAAGAGTATGTGGTCAATTGAATTATGGGTTCGAATTCTTCATTTCTGTATAATAAAATTATATATCCAC
This sequence comes from Hippopotamus amphibius kiboko, assembly GCF_030028045.1. NCBI lineage: Eukaryota > Metazoa > Chordata > Mammalia > Artiodactyla > Hippopotamidae > Hippopotamus > Hippopotamus amphibius. The sequence continues at coordinate 98,076,671 of NC_080198.1, read as the reverse complement.
ACACTACCAAAGACCTCATTATGGGTGGAGTGAACATCCCCCATCCCTTGGGTTTGACCACGTGACTTGGATTATCCATTGGGATGCTGACGGACATCATGTCAGCAGAGACTTGAAATGTGCTTTTGCAGTTAGGCACACCATCGTGGTTCCAGCCTTGAGAAGAAGCTTGGTTGAGCCTTAAGAAGAATGTGACTTGAGGAGCCTCTGGTCCAAGAAGGATGGGAGACACATGGAATAGATCTGGATCCAGTGTCCGGCTTGAAGCCAAGTCCAGCTGAGCCCAGCATAGATCAGCAGTATGCCAGCCAACCCACAGATGTGTGAGTGATAACTTCTTATTGTTGTATGTTGTTAATTTTGATGTGGTTAATTACAGAGCATTATTGAAATAATAGTTGGTTGATACACATATATATATATGCTCTACCTATGAAAGCTCAACATGTGTCTCTCTGTGACTCAGCAATCCTACTGCTACATGTATCTCCTAAATTTTTATCCAACAGAAATACAAGCATAAACACACCTAAGGTATGAGAGTGCTCATGGGAGCACCGTTCACAATAGACAATCATGGAAACAGCTCAGCTGTCCACCAATGCAGGACGATGAGCAAGTGGCCGTAAAGGTATGCAGAGAAGACTGCATAGCAAAGATGGATGACCTCCCAGTACACCAACCAACACAGATACATCTCACAACGATGACGTTAAGCAAAAGAAATTCAGGCCTAAAGTCATTCGTATTGTATCATTCTCTTGACACAAAATTTAAAACAAAACTAATTTGCGGAGTTTAGAAGTCAAACTAGGAGATATTTGGGGGCAGGAGGAAGCCCAGGAGCACACTGGGTGCTGGGACATTTCTAGCTCTTGATCTTCACAGTGGTCATGTGCATTCATTATGGGAAAATTCAGGAAAGTGCACCCTTGCGGCAGGTACAATTTTATGAACATACATTATGCTACAATAAAATAAAAATTTTATTTACTCCTTTATATTTTGCAAAAAATAAATCATTGGGAAATCAGTAGACTCAGCCTCTAGTCTTTCCTCTTCCATCAATTCAATTGCCTCCCAAGGGAGGTGAGCAAGGTCATTTGGGGTAGAGGAAGAAAATATTAGGGCAATTATTTGTTTATCTTTTTAAAAAATAACAAAAGCTTTGCTGATATTTGATACGCAGATTGACACTCTCACCCTCCTTTGCTCTGATGTCAGGGGGTCACAGGCCACAGAATGTCCACAGACGACCCTCAAGGACAGCTTCCATGTGGGCGAGAGACAACAGGGGCTTCCTTGTACATCCGTTCACGGTGAGCATATTATCACGTGCTTGGATAAGTGGATTTGGGCATTTTATTGTCCAGTTTTAACCACACTACTCATCAGCAAATGCAGAAACGGCTAAAAATATTCCTGCAAAGATGCTGCAGATTGAGCACAGTAGGGGTACAAGAGAAAAACAAGAAAATGACAAGAGCTGATGCTTTTCCTCCTGATACTCCACCCTATCACAAGATAGAAATAATGAAGTCAGTGAAAAACTCTCAAAATTTTTTAAAAAATGTTGAACTGTGGAATTAAAAGTTCATATGAATAATGAACTTCACCCAGGTAGATAATATGTCCCACGAGACTAGTGTGCATGCCCTCGACATAGTCTACACTCATCACAACGAATGCAGCAACAAGCAGTATTTATTTCATCATTCCTCACTCTTTATTTGTATTAGGTATTTTTTCATAATGTGTGCAATATGTATATCAAACATCCATGTTCAATATACAAAATTAAATATATGTATATGTGGGGAGTGCATGCTCTTTTTTTATTGGTGGAATAATAAAGTCAGAATCACATGCAGAATGTTCTAGAGACCACTGCAAACTGCAAGACTCTGAGCTGGTTACTGATGCTTTTTTGGGATGGAATTAGATTGTCTGTAAAATAAGGAACATTGAATGTAAAGAAGCCGAATACATCTTAGACCCTTTCCTATTCTAGTGTTCCGTGAGGCTACCGTTTTATGTCTGAAAAGTAACTTTCCAAAATCCATGAAAAAATAGGTTGGAAATTAGAAGAAGAATTAACACAGAGTGCCCACTGTGAGCCCCGCCCTGGGTGAGCAGCTCTGCGTCCATAACTCGTTCAATCACAACAGACCCACGAGGGAGATATTGTCCCCATTTTCCAGATGAAGAACTAGAGTCAGATACGAAATTAACGTCAGATAAGGAAACAGACTGAGAGAGGTTACATTATGGAGGAGCTGGAAATTTAAAACCAAGATCCAGAGCATTGCAAACTTCTTCCCACCCCAACACATTACCATTCTGCAGCAGAACACAAAATTTATGTTTGAGTTTTTACATGACTTTTATGTTTATTTATATGAAATGCTCTGTTTTATTTTCCTTTGGAAGTGCCAGGGATCTTGCTAATTATCACTGTAAACTTCTGTATCTTCATCATCTAGTACATTGCCAGGCACAAGGTGGCATTCCTTAAATACTTGTGGGAAAAAAGTCAGGAGGAAGGGAGGGAGGGAGAGAGGGAGGGAGGGAAGGAGGGAAGGAAAGCATGGTAGAACATATTCCATGCTAACTAAAAAGCCACTTTTTTGTGAACAAAGAAACTCTCCTACTCTGAATTTTGATTTCACCATAAAAAAATACATCCAATATGAGCCTTCCTTCAGATCTATATTGCGCTGAATACAGAACCAAAACATGCATTTAAATCACTTATATCTAACTTTTTATGATGCCATTGGGAATGGTGTTCTTTTTGCATTTGCAGTTAAAGGGTAGAACAGATGGTGGAAGTTTAGTTTCAAGTGATGGGCCCATTAAAATAACTTATGCTGTTGAGTGATTGTTCACTCTAATGGCTCCATTCATTATATCTGAGTTTGCAAGCTCCGAAAGACTCGGGAAGGAAATAGGACTTCAGGAAACGTTTGCTATGTCTAGAGTTTTGCTGGGTTAGATCTGCAGACCCACAAACTCTATCCTTGAAGGTAAGAGCTTGCTGGAGGCTTCACGAAATAGGGTGTTTGAATCATGGACAGCCCACCCTGGGAAGAACTTTCCCAAGAGAAGGAAAGAAGGTTCAAGGGTCAAGTTCCCTTAAACTACGTTTTTTTCCCTCTTTCTCTGCCCTCTGTGGGATGGATTTGACTAAAGAATGTCAGCATTACAAAAACAAATGTAAAGACAAGGATGAAAGAGAAAAAGCTACAAATGTCAAATCAGGGTCTGGAAAAGAACAAGGCTGAGAACCAACTGCAAAAGCTCCTTCAGCTCTTAGCACAGTCTAACAGAGAGGACGTTCACAGCAGAAGCCGGGCCACATCAAGCCCTTTCTATCTACTGAACTATCTCCCGTTCACCTCAGTCTGGTTGGCCAAATGGTGGAGTAAAGCACACATCCCGGACCAGAAATCAGGACATCTGGGTTTGTAATAATGGCTGTCAGCAAGTGCCAAGTGATGCATTCCATGGCAAGGAATTCAGATACATTAACTTATCTAATCATCTCAACAATTAAGTGACATAATGAATATCATCTTCATTTTGCAATTGACAAAACTGAGTATGCCCAGGTCACCAAGCCACTAATTGTGGCTCTAGGATCCAAACTCAAGCCTGTGTGACTCCAAAATCACTATTTCACTCTCAGCATGGACACAACCCACATGAAAATTCCTCTTGAATAAAATGATGGGTCATGGCTGGAAAGCATCTAAGATCAGGTCCAGGTATAACATTCCATGATTACCCCATGACATTACAAAAGTGAATAACTTTTGTAATATTTTATGACAGGACATTTAATACTCATCCCATAAACAGAAACAGAGTGCTGGGGTGCAAGCTTGATTCTAAATATTGAGGACCTGGTTATAGATTAGATGTGACCACTGTCCACGCTGGCAGGAAGCAGAGAGCGTATTCAAGTTGGGTAAGTTACAGAGAGGATAATAAAAGGGATATTTGCAAAGAGATGAGCAGGGATAAGCGAGCCAACAAGGAATAGTGCAGACGCTCGGCTCCTGTCCCAGGCCTCTCTCCTTGCAGCTATGCTCGCTAAGGTCCTGGTATCCTCCCCTTCTCCTTTCCCTTGCAGGATGAGAGGTGAGCTGCTCCCCACTATCCCTGGGCCTAGGTCCTGAAAGTCCCTTTATTATCCTCTCCTTAACTTTATTATTTTTTAACTTTTTTTTTACTTAACTTTATTGGGTCATCATTGCCGTGCATGGGCTTTTCTCTAGTTGCGGTGAGTGGGGGGCTACTCTGTTGTGGTGCTTGGGCTTCTCATTGCAGTGGCTTCTCTTGTTGCAGAGCACGGGCTCTAGGAGTGCGGGCTTCAGTAGTTGTGGCACATGGACTCAATAGTTGTGGCTCAGGGGCTCTAGAGCACAGGCTCAGTAGCTGTGGTGCACGGGCTTAGCTGCTCCACGGCATATGGGACCTTCCCAGCCCAGGGATAGAACCCATGTCCCCAGCATTGGCAGGCAGATTCTTAACCACTGCACCACCAGGGAAGCCCTATCCTCTCCTTAACTTTAGAAAGAGGGGATTGCGAAATCAAGCCTGCATCCCAGAAAGTGGACATGAAGTCCAAACTTGCAACCCCCTCTTCCTAAACCATTTCAGTGGGGAAACACCAGGTATTCCTGGGTTGGAAACCTAAAAGCAGCCACATCTTTGAGGATAGATTTAAAATAAGTGCTGGCTGTCAAGGCTCTTCCTTCTGACCTTAAACATTCAACAAACATGTACTGACCTTATAGATTCAGCAAACATGTATTAAGTGATTATTGGGTACCAGATCCGGTCTGAGCACTGCGGTTACAAAGATCAATTAAGCCCAGAAAGTTGACACATCAACTCAGGCATTTACAATACAGGATGAGTATTGTAAGAAGCATAGGTCTAAAACATAAGAATACTAATTCCAAAAAAGCTTCCTGGAGCAGGGTACCCATGCCCGAGTCTTGACGGATAAAGAAGGTAGTATTACTTGAGGAAAGGAGATGAGGGTGTTTAAGCCAAGAGAGCCAAGTGTGTACAAACCTAAAGGTGAGAAGCAGCTTGGGTTCCAGGGCCTGTGCAATGTCAAACGGGAGATGTCTAGTCATCAAACAGCTGCAGCTGGAGCTGGAGCTGGAAATACTTCATCCACAAGAATGAGGAGGGTCACCAGGGAGAGGGAATAAAGACAAAAGAAGAAAACAGCTCCAGACTACACGGGGTTTGTGGTAAGCAGCAGGACGATCCCCCAGAAATGTCCACATCTTAGTCCTTGGAACCTGTGAAAATAGTACCTCACGTGGAGAAGGGCTTTGCAGGTGATGGAATTAGGGGTCCTAAAATGGGAGATTGTCCTGGATGGTGTAGGCGGACCCCATGTAACCACAAGTCCCCTTATAAGTGAAAGAGAGAGTCAGTGAGAGATTTGAAGATGCTGCACTGATGGCTTTGAAGATGGAGGAAGCAGTCACAGGCCAAGGAGTTCAAGCAGCCTTTAGAAGCTGGAAAAAGCTAGGAAACAGATTCTCACCTGTAGTCTCCAGAGGAATGCAGCCTGGCCAATGCCTTGATTTTAGCCCAGTAAAACCCGTTTTGGACTTCTGACATGTAGAACTATAAGATAATAAACATGTGTTGTATTAAACCACTATTGTTTGTTGCAATTTGTATGTTAAGAGAATGTGTTTGACCCATTAGTACTAACAAGGAAAGATTTTCTAGACATATTGTTAACTTATAAAAACAAGCTGCAAAAGTATGTTTATGTAAGATTTTTTAGAACTCCATAAAACCAAACTGTATGCTTATGGATTTATATGTAAAAGTCTAGAACCACTTCTACAAAGCCAACACAGTGGTGACCTCCGGGGTGAGGAAAGGGCTTCAGGTCTGCAGATATACACCAAAGAAGAGTCTGGTTTAATCTGCCGTCTTAAAAAGCATAAATAAAATAAATCCATATTTACTAGCATAATCCAAACATATTAGACATTTTCTTTGACATTATATCCTGAGTCAACATTTTAAAAAGTAAATGTGATCACATTCTAAATTCCTTCCATCCTTCCCTTTCCCTCAGTACATAAGGGTGTATGTAAAGGTTGAGAAAATATAATCACGAATGAATCTCACCAAAGGATAACCCCAGTCACCTCTGCAGTAATAGAGAGGGACCAAGGGAACTTTGGATTTATCTGTAAATGATGAATGGTTTTAAGCAGATATATTTATGCATTCATTATGTAAATAATAGAAAGTCAATTTTTTTAAAATCCTTTAAATACTGAAGAAAATGGCCTGAACACCCATCTCTGGGTAATATTGTTTTTTAATTTTATATTTTAGCAAAGGAAGAGGAGTGGGCAAAAGGGACTAGAAGGAATAGCAAAGGGAAAAAAGAATTTCAATAAAGGGTCCAGACGTTTCAACAATGTTAAGTGCTGCTGCAGTATGAAAAGTAATACAAAGGCTCAAAAAAAAAAAAAAATCCATAGGGTTTAGCCCACAAAAGACACTGGTGGGCTCAGAAGGTTGAGGAGTCAGAAGTGGTGAGAGGGGAGGCCAAGCTGTTAGGCAAACGATTGAATATAACAGAGAGAGAGAGTGACGGCGGCCAGAAAGCATCCGGGGAGCATTTTCCAAGACGGTGGCGGCAGGGGGATATTTAGGTGCTGATGAGAGGGAGACAGAGGAGAAGGAGACACAGAGCAAGATGCCTGAGGAGGTGAGAAGGGAGGTGATCTACACACAGGCAGAGGGCTCCTCCCTGCCCTCTCTTCAAGTCTGACACTGTATCCTGAATCAACATTTCAAAAAGTAAATGTGATCACGTTCTAGATTCCTTCCATCCTTCCCTTTCCCTCAGGACAATATCTACACCAAACCCAGTCCCCAGACTTTCTAACCACAAGGAGTTTCTTCCAGTTTCCCAAAGATGCCTGTCTTTTCTTGACTCTGAGCCTATGCCGGCCCCTCTCCCAGGAATCATCTTCTTCCAGCTCTTCACTGGATAAACCCCTGTTCACCTTTCAGATCCCAGAGGAGACTTCATTTCCTCCAGCAAGTCTTCTCTAGCTTCCACATCTGAATAGGTGTCTTCATACATGCTCCCATCAGCACCTTTACTTTTCCATCCTAGCCTTAGCACACTGAGTCGGAATAGCAAGATTTTGAGGCTGTCTCCTGCCATGAGAAGTTGAGCATCGTGAGACAGGTGCCATGTCTTATTCACCAGTGGGTTCCCCGCACCTCACACCCTGTCTGGAACACAGGACACGTTCAACAAATATTTGGTGAATATTATTGAAAGTGAGGCTTCCAGAACCTGAGCCCTTCCCACCAGGACACTCCTGTCTGTAGCATTAAAAAGCTAAAAGCATGGCATGCATATATTTGGAAAAGGGGATTTATTCATGACACGCTAACGAGCCAACCACTTAGTATCATTAAACAGGAAGCATGTGTCCCTATGGCCTCCAAAGAGTTTATTTTGATGAAGGACGTGCCAGGTTTCTTAACATCAATGCCAAATTATTTTTTAATTAACTCACAGGTACTGTCAATAGGAAAGTCCAATGCTGATTATAAGCGAGAACGAAGATAGGAGAACTGCTTCCTCCAGGATTTTAAAATTATCTTGTAGCTATTACATAATCCAGGTAATCTTGAGTATGGTTGGTGCAATGTCTAATCTGCTGATAGTCCTACCCAGTGTGATTTTCATCTCAGACATTATCATTTGCATCCCTAGAGTTTTGATTTGGGTCTTTAAAAAAAATCTCTTCTATGGCTCTACTTTTCTCTGGCTTCTTAAACAAATGCTCTACAGATGTATTAACTTTTAATGTTTTATGTATTAATCCCGACATCAGTGTTATTATTTCTGAATCGGTTTCCGTTGATTGATGTCTCTCCTAATTGTGGGTCACATTTTCTTGCTTCTTTGCATACCTCATAGTTTTTGATTGGGTGACAGATAGGATTAGTTTTTCCCCACCATTGAGGCAAAACTGTTATTCACAAATGCCTTGTGAATTATGGGGGTTTCCGCATCGGCTGATGGGAACAGGCACCGTTCCCGTCTCTGTGTAAGTTCTGGATGCTTCCCTCTAATCCCTTCCTTGGCCTTGAAGGGTTTCCCCGCAGGCATGCCTTGGTGGCTACACAACTGCGTACTCAAGGGAGACCTTCTGTACCTCCCCAGAGTTCTCTGTGAGCAGCGTTTTCCTCTGTGGTTTTCTATCCTGAGAACATTAACCGTGTGGGCTTCCCGGGACTCCCAGCTCTGTCTCTTCAACTCCTAGCCTCCTGGGGTCCACCTGCCTTCCCCTTCCTTCAGCTGTGGCTGGAAACTTGGGTGTAGCCTCAATGACTGTCTAGGACTGTGCTACAGCTGTGACCTGGAGCTTCCTGCCTTTGCCTCTCTATTGGGTTCTCTGTTCCCTGGACCTCATGTTTTCCTATTTCTTGGTTTGCTCCCCTTCTTGCTGAAATACATCTTCCAATAGCTCCCAAAAAATGGTTGTATGGGAGATAAAAATTCTTATTCCTTTCCAGTCCGAGAATGGCTTTAGTTTATACTTAGGCTCGACTGAAAATACCTCGAGAGAGAATTACTTGTTGAAAGTACTTTTCTTTCAGAATTTTGAGGACATTCCTCTGTCTTCTAGCATGTTGTGTCACTATCGTATTTTCTAATGCCATTTTGAAATTAATTTATTTGTAGTGACTTGTTATTTTGATTCTTCTCATTCTTCCTGGTAGTCTAAATTTTTCTGGTAACGTGCCTCATACGGGTCTCTTTTCATTCATTGTGATGGGGATACAGTGGGGGAGGGGCCTCAACCTAAAGTGCGGTGTCTTTCTAGTCTGAGAAATTTCTCTGTGCTATTTCTTTGACAATTTCCTCCCAGTTTTTCTTCTCTTCCCTCTTTCTGAAATTCCCATTAGCTGGATATTAGATCCCCTAGGTTGGTTCTCTAATTTTTCTTCTCTCTTCTCTGCTAGTGTTCACTTTGATTTTAGCTCCAGTTTTTGAAAGGTTTCATTGACATGTCTACCAATCTTCCTATTTAACTTCTCATTTCAATTACTGCAATTTTTAAAATCAAAGAGTTATTTTTTTTCTTATTGCTCCTTTGTGTCAGTCTGTTCTTTTTCATGGATTCAATATCTTGGTTTATATCCCTGAAGATATCAAAAATGACATTTCTAAATGTTCTTTTGTTGTCTCTATTGCCTTTCTTTCTTCCGGAGATCCTTTTTCTCTGTTTTCAATCTCTGTCTTTCATGTTGGTGTCTTTCACAGATTTTTCAAGTATCGAGTGATACTTCCTATTTGAAAGTGAGATGCTAAGAATGAGTTGCTGAGACAGGAGTGGAAGTTCTGTGCTGGTGAGCTGCATCCAGGTGGGTTAGAGACCAACGGGGTTTTCCACTGGGGAGACACTACAGGGTCAGGGTGTCAATATCGGTAGCCGTTTTCCCCTTGAGCAATTCCATTTCCCCAAAGAAGAATCTTGTGATGTGTGTGTGTGTTGGTGGCAGTGGGAAGAGGATGGAATACTCCTGGCTGGTGAAGATCTGGAAGCAAGCCTGGGAGCAGGGACCGGGGGCAGGTTGCCGTGTCTCACTGTTCAGTCTATAGACTTTCACTAAATGCCTTTATTTTAACCTGCTGCCTCACTCCCCCACTCCACTCCACTCCAGCTGGCATCCTGAAGGCCTGAGACTGAACCTCCAGTCCCATGGAGAGGGAAGAGGGGCCGTTTCCTGGCAGCAAGAGGTGGGGGGGAGGGGTCTGAGGTCTTACCATTCTGTATCAGACTTTCAATCAATTCTTGTGTTTTTAGTCTTGATATTTTCCTCTGACCTCTCCAGTTCATGCTGTTTCCAAGCCCCTAAATTTCTTGGGTTCTGTGCGGTAAACACAGGCTTGCTCTGTACCCTCATCTCTCTCTGTAGGCCCCCAGGCTCTGCTTCCTTTACCCTGTGTGTCATTTGTGCCTCCTCCACGGGTTCTGACAGCATCTTCCTAGTTCTCATTTGCTCTTTCCTCCCTTCCCCATTCTCCTTTTTTCTCTTTTATTCCTTTCTCTTCAGTTTAGTGGAGATCCAGAGGGGAGCTGAGGTAGATGTAAAAATTCAATACTATACATCCCAAACAAATTACATGCATTTTCCTGTCTAATTCTTGCAACAATCCTGTGAGATGAATAGTAATTATTCCCATTAAACAGACAGAGAAACTCAGGCTCAAAAATACTAAGGCATTTGTTTAGGTCACACAGCCAGTAGGTGGTAGAGCCAAGATTTGCAACCAGCTCTGATCCCAAAAACCATGACTTTACCACATACGACACTGTTCTGATTTGAAGGGTGGATGAATGGACGTTCAAATTTATCTGTTCTATTAATCGTTGACATCTAAGTCCCCAAAACTCACTTACCCAACCATTCTTGAATTCCCAAAGCCTTGTGGTCCATGTGCATACAATCCCAGGGTATCCAACCTTGGCCTCCAATGCCCTGCCTTACTGAAGCACACAATCAATTGGACACACTGTCAAGGCCTTTCCATCTTTGCATACATTTCTTTCACTAAGTACTGAACCTTGGGCAGTACCATATGATGAAGCAAAGAGGGGCTGGCCTTGGGAATGTTCATATCTAGTCAGGGAAGAGAGACCCCTGAAAATGAGATACAAGGAGAAAAGAAAAAATTGTGATAATGTGACCTTATAGAAAAGAACTTGCTTTAGCTGGGATTTCAGTGAAGGCCACACTGAAGAAATGATATTTGAGCAGACATCTACACAGTTCACTCATTCATTCTTTCAACCCACATTTTCTGAGCATCTATCATAAAAAAGGCAATCCAAACTTGTGTGGAAATGTCTAAGTGCCTGGCACCATCCTAAGTGCTTGACGTGCATTTACCCATTTAATCCTCACAAACCTGTCATTTCCCCTATTTTACAGAGGATAAAAAGGAGCTCAGAGATTTGAATAACTTTTTTTCAAATTGGCGCCTCTGGTAAGTTTTAGCGCTAAGATTCTGCACAGGCTGTTGGGTGCCAGAGCCAGGCCTCCTGAACACTGTACATGAAAGCAAGTGGGGAGGGGGTGGAGATAAATGAACCAGATGAGCTCCCTGCCCTCTTGGAGCTCACGTTCTAGTGACAAGAATGAGATGAAGTCAGTTACTGAGCACACACTCGTGCCCTGCACTGTCAGCACATGACATGGGCTTCTTGGGGCAGTGGGCAGGGGTGGTACTTAAATGTGGAGAAGTAGTCCAGGGCACATGATCTCCCAGCATCATCATCCCCAGACAAAGCTGGACTGGATCTGCAGCAGCAGGTGTTCCAGGAGAAAGGAAGGCACACCTACTGTGCCAGCTGCTTGCTGAGCTCTAAAAGCTGGGAGGAAACCTGCTTGAGAGGGGACAAACCTCTAGATTTCTCTCTTTGTACCAATCCAGCAAAGAGAGGATGGAGGGAGAAGGACCAGTGTTTCGGGCAAAGATAACCACCTCTGTGGGGGGACCAGGGAGATCAGGACACTGGAGGTCAAGGTTGGATATCCTGGGATTGTGTGCACAGGACCTCAAGGCTTTGAGGACCCAAGTGAGGTTGGGCGAGGAAGCATTAGGGACCCTGATGGCCACTGATGAATAGCACTTGCATGGCCAGATAAAAACCCTGAACAAAGGCCAGTGGTCAGGGTGTGTTGGATGAGTGGGAGAGTAGAAGAGAAGGGCTTGGCGTGACAGACATGAGCCACATGATGTAGGGCTAGTCAGGCTGAGGAATGAGGCTTGGTTTTCAAGCCACTGAAGATCTGACTTCCATTTGAAGAGCTCTTTCTGGCTGCTTTTAGGAGGCTGGGTATGAAAAAGGCACGAGGGGAAGCAGGGGGACCAATTAGGGTGCAACAGTATACTGGGGGCTTGGACGAGTGATCTGGGAGTGGAGGAGAGAAGCACCCAGATTAGGAACATATTTAGGAGGTAAAATTGACGGCACTTGCTGATGGACTGGATAAGGAAGTTGGGAGAAAAGGAGGTGTAAGGGATGACGCCTCGCTGTCTGTATTGCATAGGTGAGGAATTGTGGTACCGCGTGCTGAGCCAGTACAGATAGGCTGAGTGACAGCGTGGTGGTGAAGGTAGACCGGGGCTTCAGTTTACACGGATCCTACTGCATAGCTGGAATTGAGAAACGCTAGTGCAGAAACCCCAGCACTCTTGTCCACAGACGGGCACAGAATGCCAGCGCAGCCTCCACTTACTTCTGAGGTCTCTGTGAACTGTAACAGTCTGGAAGCCAGTGAGGTTTAAATGAATGTCTACCCCAGGCTCCTCTGGGTCGCAGAGCAATCCACCCATCCTAAAGGATGGCCATTTTCCTCACATCTCTAACACCATTTTAAGGGTACCTTACATTTCAGTTCCGATCTGCCGTTTTATCCAGGTGGATTTCTTTTCAATTCAACCCAATTTTAACCCCAAGGTTCGAGTTATTTTTTTTTCCCATTATGCCCCAAAATGGAAGCAAATCATAGTATCTTGTATGAATGCAGCTGTTTTTCTCCCTTCTCTTTTCTCCTTTTAGATGAAAAATCTTCTTTCTCCTTTTTGTATTAACAGCACCACCTCCTCCCTGCACCCTGCTGGGTTCCTTGCCCTCAGCTGCTTCTGTTCCTCATCTCCCGTGTTCTTTCCTGTTTCTTCGGGGAGCCCCTGCCGAGATGTTTTCTTATATAATCAAATTATAGGTCAAATTCATCAAAGGGATGGCACACAGGTACGTTTCTTAGGAACAGTTCAACTAATTCAGTAAGTAATACATTCTTTGTTTAAGTGGGAGCATTGGTAAATAGTGATGCTCTTTGATAACGGAGAATGAAGTAAGGAACAGAGCTTAAAAATATGCCAAAGTTCCCTGTTACACTGAAAAGCTTGCAAATGTCTGTTGCTACCACTGCCAATATTGTGACTAGGTTTGGGTATTATATATTGTGTAAAACCGTTTATATGTTTTATAGTTAATTAGTTGATTTCAATAAATATCTCTAGGTGCCTAATAGAGGTACACACTGTTCTAAGCATAATAGATGCAGAGATAATGGAAGATGGTCCCTCTGTGACAAAGGGCAGAGGCAAAGGAACAAAGCACATAAGCAGATACTTTTGACGGAGGAAACAGAAACGCTTTAGGAGTGGCAACAGCAGAGAGAATACCTACAATAATACGTGCCGCAGGAGGTACTCCTGTCGAATGCCTGCTTGGAGTCAGACATTGTGAATCATGCTTTACACACATAAGCCCATTTGATCTACGTAGCAATCATACAAAATAAAATTGTGACCCTCATTCTGTGGAAGAGAAAAACAGGTACGGCATAATTGTAATTGACTGAAAGTCACCAAGATGTGGAGTAGCAGATAGAATGAGACAACCCTCCCTCTGGCACCAAAATTGAATTATTTTTCCAGTGCTTCCAGAGATGTACATGGTGTCGTTTAGGAGGACAGAGGAGGGTGGCAGAGTCATCCTAGGGTGGAGGTAGGGAAGAGTGGGTCTCTGAGAAAGGCTGCCCCAACGGTGTGACATCTGGGCCGTGTCTTAAATATCGGGCAGGCAAGAGGAAAGGGGAGATGGGAGGTCCCTAGCAGAGAAGAGCAGAGAGATGTGGGATAGCACAGGCTGGTGGGCTGCAGTGGTACAGGATAGCTGGAGGATCAAATTCAGGGATAGGGCTGGGGAGAGATGAGGCCAGGATCAGAAGGCCTTGTGTGCCACCCTGAGGCGTCGGGACCTGATTCTGAGAGCCAGAGAGCAGCCTTAAGGGGTTTCAAGCCAGTGGTGGACACAGTGTGACCTAGGCTTTAGGAATCACTCTGTCCGCACAGCGGAGAGTGCACTGGGTGAGGCAGGACCAGGAACCAGGCTGTCATCACCCAGGCTTCTGAGAGAGGATTAGGGTCACGAGATTAACTCAGTTTGTGCAAAGATCTTTCTTGCTGCTTCAGTTATATTTCCGATGGTTCAAAGCAAAAATGCCACCATGGTAAAGCTGGTGACATTCACACGATCTCCTCCCCACCTCAGCAGCTTCACCCTTCTTGCTCCCTTGACTTGGAATCAGTCTTACCTGACACCTCTTGCCATTTCCTCCCAGCCCACCTGAGACTCTGGCCACACTGCACGTCTTAGCAGCACCAAGTGTCACATCAGCCTCTTTCAAGCCTTTGCACATTTTTTCCTACCTGGATCGTCCCTTTCTTACATCACAATGTGAAGAACCACCAAGCATGGATCAAGATTTACCTTCTCCTTTCACCTGCTTCTAGGAAGAGGTATTTCTTCTTCTGGGTCTTTTGTACTTTCCTCTGTGATATCACATTGTTCATGGTAATAGAATAATTTCTCCTTTTTCTCCCTCATAACTTATGGAGTGAGTTCTTCATTCCATAGATACTTCATTCATATACAAGCAAATACCTATCTACCTACATACAATACAAACATACATATTTTATCCTTTTTTATGCAAAACATAGCGTATTATAGTTTCTGTTTTTTCAATTAATGCATCTTAGAATCGTCCTATATATATACATGATGAAGTTCTTCATTGTGTGTGAATAAAAATTTAACAGCTCCCTGCTGATGAACATGTAGGATGTCTCTGATCTTCTACAACTGCAAACAATGATGCAAAGAATAACCATGTATATACATTATTACTCATGCAAGGGAGCATAAATGTTGGATAAATTCCTAGAAGTAAAAGTACCAGGTCAAAGAATGCTTGCATTTGTAACTTTCACAGATGTTTCCAAATTGTCCACTGTGAAGTTGTGCAAATTTGCACTGCTGTCAGGTACATATAAAAATACCTGCTTTGAGCTCATACAACTCAATAACAGAAAAAAAAAAAAAACCCTGTCAAAAAATGGATAGAAGACTTTTCTCCAAAGAAGACATACAGATGGCCAATAGGCACATGAAAAGATGTTCAACATTGCTAATTATTAGAGAAAATAAAAATCAAAACTACAGTGAGATACCACTTTACTCCAGTCAGAATGGCCATCATTAAAAAGTCAACAAATAACAAATGTTCGAGAGGGTGTGGAGAAAAAGGAACCCTCCTACACTGTTGGTGGGAATGTAAATTGGTGCAGCCACTATGGAAAACAGTATGAAGGTTCCTCAAAAACCTAAAAATAGAACTACCATATGACCCAGCAATCCCACTCCTGGGCATATACTCTGAAAAAACCGTATTTCAAAAAGATACATGTACTACAATGTTCTTCGCAGCACTATTTAATAGCCAGGACATGGAAGCAACCTAAATGGCCATCAACTGATGAATGTATAAAGAAAATGTGGTATATATATATATATATATATATATACACACACACAATGGAATAAAAATAAAAAATAATGAAATAATGCCATTTGCAACAACATGGATGGACCTAGAGATTATCATACTAAGTGAAGTAAATCAGAAAGAGAAAGACAAACACCACAGGATATCACTTATATGTGGAATCTAAAATATGACATCAATGAACTTATTTATGAAACAAATAGACTCACAGACATAGAAAAAAAAACTTACAGTTACCAAAAAGTGAAGGGGGTGGGAGAGAGATAAATTAGGAGTCTGGGATTAGCAGATACAAACTGTTATATATAAAATACATAAACAACAAATCCTACTGTATAGCATAGGGAAGTATATTCAATATCCTGTAATAAACCATAATGGAAAAGAATACGAAAAAGAATATACAGTAAGTTCCCTGCATATGAACCTTCAAGCTGCAGACTTTCAGAGATGGGAATGTGTGTCTAGTTCCAGCAAGGAGCCAGAACCTGTGCCATCAATGTCAGGCATGAGTGAACCTGCAGCTGGCCCTCCGTCTCCTATTGGTGACAATCCTTCAGCTCTACCCTCTCCCACCTCCTCTCCCTCCTCCAGGCTGTAGCTCTTCTTGCCTGTTCACTCGATGCCAGACCCTGTAAGCCAGCTGCTGTACTGGACTGCTGTACAGTGTTAGTTGCATTCTAGGCTAACTTGCTGGACTTATGAACAACTTGGACTTACGAATATGCGCTCAGAACGGAACTCATTCGTATGTAAGGGACTTACTGCATATGTATTTATATGTATAACTGAGTCATTTTGCTGTATACCAGAAACTAACACAATACTGTAAATCAACTCTATTTCAATTTTAAAAAACTAATTTAAAAAATGAAAAAAAAGTCCTGCTTTTCTGTGACTCCAACAATATCCAAATTTTGCATTTTTGCCAACCTAGTAGGTAAATAATGACATTCCAGGTAGTTTTAATTTGCATTTATCTTTTTATGAATAAATGGAACACCTTTTCATATGTTTTATATTCCCATTTATGTCTTTATTTTTCCTGTCTGTCCACATCCTTTGCCTATTTGTCTTTTGATTGTGTGTAAGAATCAAATGTATATATATTGGTCTCTGCCCCTGGTTCCTGACACAGAGCTCCTAAAACTCTCATAATTTCCTAGGAGATAAGACCCCTAGATGAATCATTTGTTTTAATATTCGGTTTTTACCTCTGATTCCTGACACCAAACGCCTAAATCCCTTGGAACTTTCCGGGTGACTGGAACATCTTTTGTTCTAATGAGGCAACTCTGGGTGGACTCCTGGAGGGGTCCTGCATGGGGGCTGGTCACCAGGAAGACCAAGCCATGATTAGAAGCTTGGCATTTTCAGCCCCACCCCCCATCTTCCGGAGAGGCAGAGGGGCTGGAAATGGAGTTAATAACTGATCATGCAGTTACATGATGAAGTCTCCATAAAAATCCCAACAGTACGGGTTTCAGGGAGCCTCTGGTAAACACGTGGAGGCGCTGGGTGAGTGGCGTGCCTGAGGGGGTGCAGAAGCTTCATGCTTCTTCCCATGTACCTTGCCCTACACATCTCTTCCATCTGGGTCTCATTTATATTCTGCATTATATCCTTTTCTGATAAACTGGTAAATAGTAGGTAACCTGTTTTCCTGAGTTCTGTGAGCCATTCTAGCAAATTAATCTAACCCAAGGAGGAGGTCATGGGAACCTCCAATTTATAGTCAGAAGCACAGTGGACAACCTGGATTGGTGATTGGCATCTAAAGTGGCGGGTGAGGGGGGACGTCTTGTGGGACTGAGCCTTTCACCTGTGACATCTGACACTATCTCCAGGCAGATAGTGTCAGAATTGAGTTAAATTGTAGGACTCCCAGCTGGTGTCTCAGAAATGCTTGGCGGGGGGTGGGGGGGTGGGGGAAGTCAGGTATCTGGTGTCAGAAGTATGAGTGTGGTAATAGTGTGAGAGTAAAGGAGAAACACAGGAGATGTGAAGCTGTTCTAAACAGCGGGTCTTTCTCAAACTATTTAATTAGCTATTTGTCTGGGGCATAAATTGCACGTGTTTCTTCCAATTTGTCCAGTGCGTCTGAGGTTGCGTAGTGTTTGCCTTTGCCCTTTTTCTCTGTAGAAAGGGCACAAAGTTGGATAAGCCATATGCCAAAGCTGTAAAACTGTGGGTGATTGATGATTAGAGTCTGTGATCTTGCTCGAAAAAAATACTGCCATTGCTGCTAATAATATACACCTAGTAACAAAAAGAAAAGGTACCCAATTGTATGTTACAGATTTCTTTTTCCTTAAAAAAATTTAATAATTGCTTTAAGAAATGATTTGTTCTGAAATCTGAACTTTATAAGATTTGCTTGAGATTTTCACATGCTTTTCTCTTTGACTAAAGAGAACTCATTTGGATTTTTTTTTAAAAAAGAGCCTAGCAAAAGATGCTAATCTCTTATCTCAGACAAGTGTGCCTATGATTTTTGCCATAATACTTGGGCCATGTGACTTTAGAAACCTGCCACCAGAGGATTACATTTCAGGAGCCAATTTTTTTAGAGGTGAACAAACCCCTGTGGGAGTTGATTTGAAAAATGAAAAGTCAAAAATGACAACTTTGTGACACCATTTAAGAACGATAGATGGTTTAGATAAACCCAACACTTATACTAAGCCCTGGCTTAGAATCATACTTAATCATTGGAAAATCTACCCATGAAGGGCATTCCTGGGTGCTTTTCAGTTCAGGGAAGTTATGACAAGAGATTTTTCTGGCATTACAGCTTGTCATGTGGCAAGCGAGTAAGCAAGAAATATTTGCTGATTGACTATATACTTCACTATGCACAGTATAGTTTCTAAGAACACAGAACTTTGAGAGAGCAAAGAAAATAGCTACTCCCTGTCCTCAATTTATTAATATAAGGCTTATACATGGGTGATCCTAGCATCTTTCTTTCCCCTCAAACACTGATGGGGTGAATCCTGAATCACTTAGATTATTTGACATAAGAAACCACAGCAAACTCTTCCAATGACTTCTCCTCCAGAGACAGTCCCTGGGTCCTCTGTGTGCAGAGCTTCACTGAGTCTAGGAGGCAGCTGGATACCTTACTCACACATCACACCCAGCTTTGCTCTCAGATTCATATTCCAGGGATCCCATGGTCGAGATCAGGAGACTCTGTGCTGGATTAACAAGAATACTCTCTCTTTACCTCTCTCATCTCTAAAGCTGGAGCAGTTAGCATGTTTAACTCTATCATAGGAAAGTATGCATGAAGGGAGGTTAATTCTATGAAAGGTATAACTTTTTTTTCACTTTAATCTAATTTCAAAGATATAAAAGAACTGCTGGAAATAGTTCAGGCTGTGGCTACAAATTTCTGTACAGACTCACTTTTCATACAAGTTTAGGACACTAATAAGGAAAATCGGACCATTACTCTGTATGTTAACTCCATTGAGATTGTTTGTCTGATAATCTTACATAAGCTGTTCTCGTATTCATGAAGTATACAGAATATTTTCAAAGAAAAATATCCAAAATAATTTAGAAACTTTTCAAGTATTTTCTTCTCCAAGCTTTTGGCTGTTGGGTTTGTCTCTCTTCTAGTCTAATTTTACTGTAGCAACATTTTATCAGCCGCACTAGTTACCTGCATACAACCGTGATGATTATGAGGGTGGTGGTGGCAGCTAATATTTTGTGCTTTCTATGTCCCTTTTGTCTACACTTTGCATGATGTTTCATTCCATCTTCACACACAGCCTTTGAGGGATGACTATTTAATTTAGTTTATGGCTGATTGGACAGAAAGAGGAACAAAGAGGTTAAATTAATGACACACAGTCAGTAAGTATCGGGATTGGAACGTGAATCAAGATTTTATTCTAGAGTCCAAGCTTGTAAATACCACCTCCTGCGGAAGTTAAAGCTAATGTTAAGTGACAAAAATGATGGCAATTTCAAGTAGTGTATTCCCTCAGGACTAACTGAAAACATCAAAAGCCATCCTCCATCACAACCTTCCATCTATTTGAACATGTGTGTTCAGCACTTGCTATGCGGCAGGGATACTTCAAGCTTAGGAGGTCCAGCTGTGAACAGGACACACAAGATCCCAGCTCTCATGGGGAGACAGGAAATAAATACATGAGATTATACACACAAACAAGTAGTTTGAGGGACAGGATGACTTAGATAGGGTTGTCCCAGAAGTCCTCTCTGAAGAGGTAGCTTTTGAGCTGGGAATTTTACAGTATGAAAATGAGCCAGACATGGGAAGAGCTAGGGAAATAACCATCTAGGAGCAGGGACCTATAAGGATGAATCCCTGGACTGAAAGAGACTCAAAGGATGAATCAAAAAAGCAGCAGGGAGGGAGTTTCCAATCTTATATAAAAAAATTGACCACCATTGAGAGATCTCAACCCTCCCATTATACAGATATGAAAACAGAGGCTCAGAAAAACTAAAGTTATTTCCTAAAGGCCACCTAGTTTGAGCCACATGAGCAAAGGTGACCTTCCTAAATGCCAGCCAGCTAGCTCCTCCTACACCATGATGCCGTGATGTCAGGATTCTCAAGTACCATAAAAACAATCCTAAATGACACTGTAAGAAAAAAGTTTGTCATTCAGAAATCCCAAAAGACTGATGGAAAAGAGAATGATGGCTAGGATGGCTGTAAAAGGCTTACTCTGATTTTGTCAAAATCAAGATTTCAAGGAGGAAGGTCTAAGGATAACATCATGCCAGAAAATTTTTTTCATTATATTATATATATGAAGTTGAGTCAAAAATTATCCGCACTCTGGTTGTATTAAAACTTCTAGAGGGGCTTCCCTGGTGGCGCAGTGGTTAAGAATCTGCCTGCCAGTGCAGGGACACAGGTTCAATCCCTGGTCCGGGAAGATCCCAAATGCCACGGAGCACCTAAGCCTGTGCACCACAACTATTGAGCCTGTGCTCTAGAGCCCATGAGCCACAACTACTGAGGCAGTGCACCTCAACTACTGAAGCCCCGATGTCTAGAGCCCATATTCCACAGCAAGAGAAGCCACCGCAATGAGAAGCCCACACACCACAACAAAGAATAGCCCCTGCTTGCCACAACTAGGGAAAAGCCCTTGTGCAGCAACAAAGACCCCATGCAGCCAAGAAATAAATAAATCACTAAATCACTACATAAATATTAAAACCTTTTTTTAATTTAAAAATAAATAAAAAAATAAAACTATAAATTCTACAGCCAGAGCGCGGATAATTTTTGACTCACGCTCGTATCATCTTCATATGTAATACGTTATGTGAATATATAAATATATATTTATAAGTTGTGTATAAATACATAATTTAATATAACTATATAATATATAAATAATATATTATATAAGCATATAATATAAATATTTATATAAAATAAAATATATGAATATAATATGGGATATATAAATATACAAATAAATGTATAATATAGACTATAAAATATATTGTCAACTGAAAAAAATGCACAGTGTAAAAGCTGAGAGTTATGTCTTATTTGGCGGCCTTACTGAGGACTATAGTCTGGGATGGCAACCTCTCAGGTAGGTCGGAGGGTCTGTTCCAAGAAGGGAAGAGAGGAGCCAGGATAACAGGAGGTTTTGCTGGGAAAAAAAGAAACCATGGAGACAAACATCAAAAAATTACTGCTAATCACAAAAAACAGACATCTCAAGTTAACAATTTCCGTGCTTTTCTGTATATGGAAAAATACAAGAACCTGGGCTCACTGAAATCATTCCTTTGGTATACCTCTTGACTATTGTGGATGAAAAATTGTCGCCTGCCATATCAGGAAACAAAGGATGTTGCACCTGCCCCAACAGTGAGCCCTGAGGGGACTCAGGATGGAGACACACGGGCTGCCCACCGCCAAGCCCTCAGCCTCTGCAGACACCCCATGGTGCACCCTGACGGGACTCAGGATGGGAAAGAACGGGGGATACTGGCCTCAGAAAACTAAGATAAATATCAAAGAATCATTTCAGTGAACCCAGACTCACATCTTCCCATGCATAGAAAAGCGCTAAATTCCTTAACTCGAGATGGCTGACTTTCTTTAATGAATAGTAATCTTTTGAGGTTCTGACTACCTGGTTTTTGTTGCAAAAAACCCTGTGTATCCTGACTCCTCCCTTACCTCTTCAGAGCAGTTCCTCAGAGCTATCTGAGAGGCTGCCTTCCAGGCTTGAAGTCCTCAGAAAGTCTGCCAGATGAAACATAATGCTCAACTTTTAGGTCGCGCATTTTTTTTCAGTGGACACTCTCTTGGACCCATATCCTGTTTCTCTCCCTCCTAAAGTCACCTCAGGGTTCACCATGGGGGCCGCTTCATTGTATGGTGGCTTTGTTTACTGAAATGGGAGGTGATCTTCTTTGTCCATAGTATCATATATAAATATAATATATAAATATATAAAGTTAACTTTTTTTGTTTTTTATATATATATATATAAATTATATATAAAATCTGTGAAAGGCTGCTGTTATGCCCAGCAAAGTCGGGATGGGTCTGCTGGTTCGGTCCATTAAGAGAAAGCACACAGTCTCCCTGATTACTGGCCATGAGCCGACCGAGAGACCGGGGCATGTGCTTGCTGTTCCCATTGGGTCAGTTTCCTGTCCACACACTCACACCTCAGATGCTCATGGAGCAGTTTGCTTCACTCCTAGACTCTCTTTTACAGATTCTCTGACCTCCTTCCATCTCCGCTCTTCCAAGAAACTCATTCCCCAGAGCCCCAGCTTCATGGCTCCTGCGTCCGAGATGGTCAAGGCAAAGACCCACTATCCAGAGAGGACCAAGATGACTCCTACCAGCGTCTTCCTGAGCCTTGTGGGAAAAGCATCTTCAAGGCAAAAAAATCTTCTGGAAGCTAATAGCATGCCCTCTTGTTGAATACTTTGGGTGCCTTCTTCTGCTAAAGGACACTTTCTCCTTCCCCCTGAAGACAAGAACTGGGAAGAAGGAAGGAATGAAGTGGCCCAGGAAGCCAGCCTGCCTCCTCTGCGTGTTTTACCCTCTGGAACAGCAACGGGAAGGTTTTCCCCAAGGCCTCGGTGCTTCAGTTCTGTCGATCACTGCAGCTTTGTTTCACTTTCAGAATTTTCTCCCTGCTGGTGTGTCTGATGGAGGTGAAACAAAACGCACAACGTGAGGGTTGTGAGTTGAGTTTTACTTGGGGCGAAATGAAGACTATACCCGGGAGACAGCATTTCAGATAGCTCTGAGGAACAGCTGCAAAGAGGCAGGGGGAAAGGTCAATGTTACATATGGTTTTAGGGAAGGGGGGTGTGCAGTCAGGCACACACTTTGGCAGAGGCTGGCTGCTCGTCATGAGGAGCAGATATCCCTGTTCATGATGTCCGTGCTTCCCTAGATGTGAGGAGATGCAAGAATTGGGCTCGTGAAATCGTCTCCTGAAAATATCTAACTACCTAAAGACCTGTTCTGCCAGTTCTGCCCAGAGCACAGAGGGCCTCATTCCTGATCTCCACCCTGAACTCCTTTCAGAGGGTGTGGAAGGTCAGCAACTGCAGCGGCTCATGATTTAATCCTCGTAGAGGCAGATGGCAAGTGCTAGTTTGTAGCTGGCAGAGGACTGATTCAGCCACCATGAATCTAAGAGTTCATCACCTGGGCCCTAAAAGGACAAGAAGGTTGGGGACATTCTTCCTGGGACCCCAAAGAGTTCATCATGTGCAATTCTCAGAAATTACTATTCCCTCTGTATGGGACCAGCCTCTTTCCCCAGGCCAAATTGACAGAAAGGTGATACAAGTGGCAGTCAAAAAAGTAAATTGTTGAGACTCTGTCTTTTAAACCACACCCTGCAGTTTGAAAATAAAGCTTCTTATTTTTAGAATGCCTGCAGAATTGTTCCGGCTCTGCCCCTGCAGTTTCAATACTGGCTTTGGGCTCTAAAACCCTAACCTTAAAAAGAAAACGTTTACATTGTAAATGCACTGACACTATAAAGCCTGTTCTATTGTGGAATAGCCCACGGAGACTAAAAGTTCAGATGGGGCTTTTTCCTTTCTTGTGAAAGGCCTAATCCACGGGGCTTTCACTGTGACAAAATCAAACTCTTAGCAGTGATTGTGCATGGGTTCTAGCTGTGAACTTGCATAAAATCTGAAATTTCACACAACCCATTCTGTTCTGGGGATTTCACCACTGATCGTCAGGAAACAGAGCTTCTAGAAGGATTGGGGGAAATCAGACCATGCAGACCCTTAGGCGAACACACTTGCTAACAGAACGCCTTTAAAGTCATCCCCTTCTTCCCAAACACATGCAGCCCCATCCTTCGCCAGGCTGGTGCTCGGATTCTGCAGCAGCACACAGGTTCTGACGTGTAGGCTTTGAGAAACCACACCGTGTTTATTTCAGATACCTTCAGTCAACCCTCTCGGGTACTCTGATATCTATTCTCCTACTCTTCTAGAGTTAGGCTGGAAAAGGAAAGACTCAGACGGTCTTGATGCCTGACTCCAGATGCTTTGATGGAGTGTCTGGTGGAAGGATTAGGTCCATTTTAGGTTCATTTTGTCCAGTGGGCAAAATGATAGTCAGTGGATGGTAAAAACAGGACGACGCTTTCAACTCACATCGGGGGTCCGCTGTAATCATTTGGACTGCCTATAGCTAGAGTGAGCCAGATCCGAAGCCCTTGATCAGCGTGCCACTAAAGATGCCCTAGGAGCTTAATCGCTGATGACATAGTAGGGACTCCTTCATTGACAAGCCCTGATACTGGATCTCTGTGGCCATGGCCCAGCATCACAGAGTGGCCCATGCTGGTCTCACAGGAGCAGATGTGGAAATGGGGCTACGTGAATTGGTCAGAACAGAAGCTTTCACCTTTTTGGGGCCGCTGACTCTTTAGGAAGGTCTCCCTGTGTGCTGGGACCACTCTCTTAATTCAGTTAAACTGCACAAGGACCCTAAAGCAGTAGGTACTCATCACCCCTACTTTATAGATGAGGAAGCTGAGCCACAGGAGTTAGTATTTGGCCCAAGGTCACAGAGCAAGCACACGACAGAGGAAGGAACGCTGGCTGTATCCTTGAGAGCCCTCTTTATTAGCCTCTAAGCTATTCTGCCTCAGAATCCCCTCCACAGGCCTGCTGACACCCTGTTGTGAGACCACCACTACCTGCTTTCCTTACCAGGCTTGTTCCACAGATAGACCAGGACTCTTCTAATGTTAATCTTGTAGTTGCAATATCCACTCCTCTCCCTACTCGCACTATGAAAATCCCCAAGGTTATCCTTTTGGGTTGAAAACAGGCCTTTCAGTCATTTTATTTTTCTAATATAGTTCCCCACATACACACACAGCACCCACTACCAATGGACTCAAAGCCAAATATTTTGTTACCTTCTGATTTCCACCCTGGTAGGTCCCAACCTCCTAAATGATTATTTTTAAGGGGTTTTTGTTAATGTTCACTCTTTAATGCTCATGCTTTAATGTTTTATGGGTTTTGGCAAATGCACAGTGTCATGTGTCCATGATAACAGTATTATTCAGAATAGCTTCACTGCTTTAAAAAAATCATAGTTGCTTGGGGGCTTCCTAGGTGGCGCCGTGGTTGAGAATCCGCCTGCCCATGCAGGGGACATGGGTTCGATTCCTGCTCCAGGAAGATCCCACATGCCACCGAGCAACTAAGCCCATGTGCCACAACTACTGAGCCTGCGCTTTAGAGCCCGTGAGCCACAACTATGGAGCCCATGTGCTGCAACTACTGAAGCCCACGCGCATAGAGCCCGTGCTCCACAACAAGAGAAGCCACGGCAATGAGGAGCCCGCGTACTACAACGAAGAGTAGCCCCCACTCACTGCAACTAAAGAAAGCCCGTGCACAGCAAAAAAGACCCAACACAGCCAATAAAATAAATAAATAAATAAATTTTTAAAAATAAATAAATAAATCATAGACACTTGACCTATTCCACCTTCCCATTTCCTTCATTCTCCTAGAAGCCAGTGGGTTAGTTTGTTTGTTCTTTTTTTTTTTTTTTTACAGACTCCTAATTTCCTCTTTTCTGGGATGTTGCATAAATTGAATCAGAGAGAATTTAGACTTCTCAGGCTGGTTTCTTTCCCTTTGGAATGTGTATTTAAGACTCACCCACATATTCACATGGCTTGCTAGCACATTCCTTTTTATCACTGAGTAATATTCCATTGTATGGTTGTACCAAGATTATTTATCCATTCACCGATTTTTAAAAATATATCAGTTTGCTTTCAGTTTTTGGCAATTTCAAATAACGCTGCTGTAAACATTCACATATAAATTTTTGTGTAGAACTCAATTTTCAAGCCGGTTGGGTAAATACATTGGCACGTGATTGCTGACTATATGGTAAGACAGTTCGTCCTTGTAAGAAATTTCCACTGTCTTCCAAAATGGCTGCACCATTTGGCATTCCAACCATCAATGATACAAGTTTCTGCTCCTCGGATGCTAACCAGTAATCAGCATTGTCAGGTTTTTGGATTTTAGCCCTTCCAATAGTTGGGTAGCAGTATCTCACTGTAGTTTCAGTTTGCATTTCTCTTAATGACAAATTGTATTAGTTTTCTGTTGTTGCTGTAACAAAGTACCACAAACTTAGTGAATTTAAATATCACACATTTGTTATATTTCTGTAGTATTTGTTAGAAGTTTGACACAGGTCTTGCTGGGCTAAAATTAAGGTGTCAGCAGTTCTAGAGAAGAATCTATTCCCTGGACTTCCAGCTTCTAGAGGCACTTACATTCCTTGGCTCATGGTCCCCCTTTTTTTCACTATCAAACTCCAAAAAAGCATCATTGTGAAAAGAAGCAAAATTATGGATAAAGAAGATGTGGTACATATATACAATGGAATATTACTCAGCCATAGAAAAGAACAAAATAATGCCATTTGCAGCAACATGGATGGAACTGGAGATGATCCTCCTAAGTCAAGTAAGTCAGACAGAGAAAGGCTAATATCATATGATATCACTTCTATGTGAAATCTAAAAAAAATGATACAAATGAACTTATTTACAAAACAGAAACAGAGTCACAGATTTTGAAATCAAACTTGTGGTTACCAAAGAGGAAAAGCAGGGGGAAATTATAAATTTGAAGGTTGGGATTAACATATACACACTAGATTATATAAAATAGATAACTGACAAAGACCTATTGTATAGCTCAGGGAACTCTACTGAGTATTCTGTAATAACCTATATGGGAAAAGAATCTGAAAAAGAATGTATATATATATATATATATATATATACACACACACACACACATATACATACATATATATACATGACTGATTCACTTTGCATACACCTGAAAGTAACACAACATTGTCAGTCAACTATACTCCAATAAATTTTTTTAAATGTACTTAAGGCTCTTTCATATCTTTTTGGGACTTGATAGCTGATTTTCTACAATCACTGTGTAGTATTTTATTGTATGGATATAGCACAGTTTATCCATTCACCTACTGAAGGACAGCTTAGTTGCTTCCAAATCTTGGTGATTATGGACAAACTTGCTTAAAAAAAAAAAAAAAAAAACTCATGTACAAGTTTTGTGTGAATATAAGCTTTCAAGTCATTTGAGTAAACACCAAAGAGCACAATTACCGAGTCATATGGTAAGAGTGTGTTTAGTTTTTTAAAGACACTTCCAAAATGGCTGTGCCCTTCCCCACCAGCAACAAATAAGAGTTCCTGTTTTGCCATATTTTCACCTGGATTTGCTGTTGCCAATGTTTTGGATTTTAACCACTCTGTTAGGCACATAATTCCTAGTGGCATATATGATGTTGAACGTCTTTTCATATGTTTATTTTGTATATCTTCTTTCAGGTATTTTGCTGGTTTTTTTCATTGAGTTGCTTGTTTTCATATTGTTGAGTTTTAAAAGCTTTTTGTGAAGTTTGATGTGCATCCCTTTATTAGGTATGTGTTTTGCAAAGATTTTCACCCAATCTATGACTTACCCTTTCATACTCTTTAAGAGTGTCTTTCACAGAGGAAAAGTTTTTAATGTTAATCAGGACCAAGTTATCAATTATTTTCATGAATTTGTTTTTGATATTGTATCTGAAAAGTCATCACCAAATCCAAGTTCACCTAGATTTCCTCCTGTATTATCTGCTAGGAGCTGCATAGTTTTGCATTTTACATTTAGGTGTATGATTCGTTTTGAGTACGATTTAATTTCATCTGCTCTCTTAGTGGTTGCCAGAGTTTGTGATATACATGTACAATTAATCTAAGTCCACTTTCACAAAACACTATACCACCTCGTGAGTAGGGCAACTATGTCTTAGCAAAGTATCATCAATTTCTCCCTCCCATCCCTTATGAAACTGTTATTTATTTCACTTATGCATATGCTATCATCACCCAATACATTGTTTCTAGTATTGCTTTAAGCAGATAGTTACCTTTTAGGTTGATTAAGAATAAGAAAAATAAAAGATTATATTTTACCTTTATTTAGTCCTTCTCTGTCACTCTGACACTCTTCCACATTTCTGACCTAAATCATTTTCCTTCTTCCTAACTAACATTTTCCTTCTTCCTTTTAACATTTCTTGCACATCTGCAGATGATGAATTCCTCAGCTTTTGTTCGCCTAAAAAAGTATTTATTCCTCCTTCACTTTTGGAAGATAATTTTGCTGCATTTAGTATTCTCAGTTGGTAGATATTTCATTCAACACTTTCAGTATTTCATTCTTCTCCCTTCTTTCTTGCACAGTTTCTGATGAGAAGTCTGATATAATCTGTCCTTTTTACTCCTACAGGTAAGGTACTTTTTTCTGACTTGTTTCAATATTTTCTCTATGTCTATAGTTTTCTGCAGTTTGAATATTGTGTGCCTAGGGGTTGATTTTTTTCTATTTATCTTTCTTGGTATTCTCTAAGCTTCCTGGATCTATAGTTTGATGTCTGTCATTAATTTTAGAAAGTTCTTGGCCATTATTACTTGAAATATTTCTTGTGCTTTGTTCTTTCTTCTCTTTCTGGTATTTTCATCACACAGATGTTACACATTTTGATATTGTCTCACTGTTCTTTGAAATATTTTTGTGTTTCATTCTTTCTTCTTTTTGCATTTCAGTTTGGGGAGTTTGAGCATTGATCCTTTCCTTGGTCACATCTAGTCTACTAATGAACCCATCAAAAGCATTCTTCATTGTCACTGTGGGGTTTTTTACCCCCTAGCACTTCCTTTGGATTCTTTCTTAGAAATCCCATGTCTCTGCGTACATTACCCCTCTGTTCTTCTATGATGTCTACTTTTTCCTTTAATATGATACTCGTAATTATTTTAAATTTCCTATTGGATAAATGCAACATCCATATCATATGCCAGTCTGGTTCTGATGGGTTTCTCATCCTTCAGAGTCTATTTTTTCTTGCTTTTGGCATACCTTATAACTTTTTGTTGAAGGTGAGACATATGGTATCAAGTAATAGGGACTAGGGTAAATAGGTCATTGGTGTAATGATATATGCTAGTTTGGCTAGTATCAGGGCTGCATTTGATGTCTCTTGTAGTTGTTGATGCCTGAGTCTTCAAAGTCCTCTAGTGTTACTCATTTTGTCTCCTCTCTTGACTTTGGGCTTCCCTATATAGTCTTTCCCAGAGAGAGTTTGTCTTGCAGTTCCTTTAGCTATAATCCACCACACTGCTGGTGTGGTGGTAAGATGTCAGAGAGAGAGAGAGAGAGAGAGAGCATTCAGCCTATAATCTTCCAATTAAATATCAGCCTTTCTGTGAGCCTGTCTTGGGACTGCGATCTTCACATTGTTTCTTCAATGAAATAGCTATTTTCGCCTGCTCCCCACCCCATCCCTAGCTATAGCATTCCCAGTCTATCACCTTGAAGGGATGTTCATTGATTAAAATGAATTTTTTCCCCATAAGTGGGATAGGAAGGCTGGAGTAGGGAGGAATTCCCTTCTTCCATCTGGAGCAAGACTCCAGCCAAGTGCTTGCCTAGGAGAATAGGCCTTTGTCATGAAGATAGATTGGGGATTATTTCACAATGGCTGCCAGAGCTACAGAGGGATTTTTCTCAGATCCTCACCAAGAGAACCTGATGGGATTTCCGGAAAAAAAAAGCCCATGAAAGTTTGGTTAAGAGGAAGCCAAGACTGAGGGTCCCCAGCAGTCTTTTACTGTCACGTTAGTCCATACTCCATATCTGGCAATTTGTTGAAATTGCCATTTAAATGCCCCCACCATGCCCCCATGGTTCTAGTATCTGCACTCGAGGTAGGCAAATCTCCATCTCTCTGCACTTAGAGGTGTCAGTTTGTCCTGCATTCACACTTTTCTGAATCCAACCTTCTCCGAGGGCCCAATCTTACTTCTCTGATGGGTCTGGGAAAAGTCGCTGATTTTCATTTTATCCAGCTTTTTCTTATAAGGGTGAGAGTGATGACTTCTAAGCTGGTTACATGCTCAAGCTGAAACGCAAAGTCCTTACTTAATGTTTATTGTTTTCAAATATGTTTCTTTATTCTCATGCATTCTATTGCACATTTCTAGTGATCCACAGAAATCTTCTTTGGTCTACATTTTGCTATAGCTGCTGCTGTGAAAATTCCAAACAGCGGACTTTGGCTAGCTCTGCCAAGGAATAACCACAGAGCACCTGGCCTCCACCTACACCACGTACTTCTTATTTCCTAGCCTGGAGCGTTTCTGACACAGCCCTTGACTCCTTTTGGGCACCCATGCAACACTTACCTGCAATACACAACCTAGAAATAAAGGAGAGTTAAGACCAGGAGACCATCTTTGGCAAGTAGGGAAAGAGAGCTGATGGGTAAAATTTTTTCCTTTTACATCTCAGGGAGACAAGAATTTCAAAAAGTTCTCAGAAGACCCTGGGGAGACAAAACACCAGTCCCCTGCAGCACCGGCCAACTCAACAATTCATTGTTGTATTTTCTTCCCTATCTCCTCCTCAAATTCTGCTCCCTGGAATTACTTTCAGAATGAATAACCTACAGGCAAGTCTTTGTTTCAGGCTCTGCTTTTAAAGAACCCAAACTAAGGCATAGCTTATTTTAAAAGAAATTCTGTAACACATCAGTAAATGGAGGAAAACAACCATTTGCCATTAAACACATGATAATTGTCCTTTCATAACTTTCCGTGACTTCTCCTCCTGTCAAGCACATACGCCTCTTCGTCTGTTCTCCCATCTTTCTCTGCATTTCAATAGCACATTGTCACTTATAAAATTCCCAGCTCTCACCCACTTCCCTCTACATTTTGAGGAATTAAGAAGAAAGGAGGAGAAAGGAAAAAAGAAACAAATGTCATTGAACACTGTGCTCTTGCGGCTAAAAAGGGAGATTATCAAGAGTTAGGAAAGCACTACTCAAAGTGTGATTTGTGGGCTGACTGTTGGTCTGCAAACTGCTTTTTCTGTCTACTCTTAACAGATTGCTCCAAAATGCAAATCAACTACATCACTACATGCAATATTTTGTTTAAGTGACTTATTTTTACTGAAATTTTTTTTTGGTTTACAACTGACTTTTTCTTTTTTGGCAGCACAATTTCCTTGATGAAGGAGCAATGCATTGATTTATATTCTTGTGTTAGCCCTTTATCTCATGGTGGAATGGCTCTTTGAGTAAGACTGAATTAGAGAGGTATAAAAGTATTAACTGGACATTTCTTAGCATGTACCATATGGTAAGCATTGTTCTATGGGCTTCATTAATATTAACTCATTTAATTCTCAAAAAAAATTATATATGAGTTAGGTAATTATCATGCTCATTTTACAGGTAAGGAAACTGAGACACAGTGAAATCTAATAATATGTCCAACGTTGCACAGCCAATAAGTGGTAACAGTAGACTCCAAGATGGCCTTCAGAGTGGCCCCTGATGATCCTGGCCTCTTGGTATCTCTCCCTGTATGTTGCCAGCTTCCATATTGTATCAACATTAGTATGTGTGACCAAAGAATACAGCAGAAGTGACAGTGTGTGACTTTCACAATGTTACAGACTGAATACTTGTGTCTCCTCAAAATTCATATGTTGAAATCCTATCCCCCACTCTGATGGCATTAGAAGGTAGAGCCTTTGCAGGTGGAACCCCCCTGAATGGGATTAGTGGTCTCATAAAAGACAGTCCAGAGAGCTCTCTTGCCCTCTTTCCCTGATGTGAATGTACAATTAGAAGGTGGCCATCTGCAGCTCAGAAGAGAGCCCTCACCAGTCACTAACCATACTGGCACCTTGATTTTGGACTTAGAACCTCTAGAACCATGAGAAACAATTTTCAGTTATTTAAAAATCACCCAATTTTTTCTATCCTCTTATAGCAGCCCAACTACCAAAATACAAGGCTAAGTCATAAAAGATACAGTTGCTTTGACCTTGTTCTCTTAGATCACTTGCTCTGGGAGGGTCACCTTCCATGTAATGAGGACCCTCAAGCAGCTGTATGGAGAAGTCCACATGGCAAGGAAATGATGCTTCCTGCCAATAGCCAGTACCAACTTGCCAGCCATGTGAGTGAGCAAACATAGAAGAGGACACTTAAAGCCCAATCAAGCCTTCAGAGGACTGCAGTCCTGGCTGATACCTTGCCTATAATCTTATGAGACCTCTCAAGTTATAGCCACCTAACTTAGCCACCCACAAAGTCCTGAACCACGTGATCTAAGATAATAAAATGTTATTGGTGTTGTAAGTCCCTAAGTTTCGGACTAATTTGTTACACAGCAATAGATAACTGATACAGTCATAGACCAGTCTGGCTCCAAAGCCCCTTTTCTTCATTGCTGAAGAACTGAAGATGGAAAAGGAAATGACTTCCTCCTCACATTATGTGATGCAATGTTATTTAAAGCCAAGTTTGTGTAGCAGCTACCATTAGCTCAGCTAACAACAGCAGTATACATTCCAACTTGAGAAATACAGGGGTGGACAAGAGAGCATGGGATTGGAGTAAGTTGTATCTAGATTCAAATTCCAGCTTAGGCAAATTTTTACTTTGGGCATGTCCACAAAAGAGGCCATCATCACTGGAGAGACAAATAGCAACTCGTAAAGTCCACTCTTGTTAAGCAAAGCTGAGAGCTGGTTGTTTATATATATATATATATATATATATATATATATATATACATAAAGAGTAGAATTCAGAGATTGATGAATTCTTCAGAAGTAAGAGTGTTTGCACATTGATTGACTTTTAGCTGCAGATGCCTTTAACGACAGTGTGACACTGTCGCTGACTAGATGAATTTCAGCAGTGTAGGTGCTGATGTAAAATGGTTATTGATCAATTAGGATGGGTTTAAAACCAGGTCTGACAATTACTTGTTGCTTTGGCCAGCTGCCGAGGAAGATGGGACCTTTCTATCCTCCCTTAAGCCATTTGGCTGCAATGTTATTATCTGAACAATGAGGGGAATGCAGATAGTAACAGCAGCTACAAGCATTAAGTGCCTCCTGTGGGCTAGCTGCCGTCCATCCTCTTCTCAACCACTCAGCCATGGCAATGCAACAGCTACCGTAAACAATAAGGAAATGGTTGCAGCTGTGTTCCAATAAAACTTTGTTGATAAAAGTAGGCATTTAGCTGGATTTGGCCTGAGAGCCATAACATGCTGCTTCTGCTCTAGATTATCTTTGGTGCCAGCTCTGGTGTGCTTTCTCCTCCCCTAACCACAAGATACGCTGTTCCCCAACCCGTGTTAGACCGTCCCTTCTAAAATGCTTCTCTCCTACTCATCCCTTAGCTCTCAGCCAAATCAAAACTCCATTGGGGGATGATGCTATCCACACCTTTCGGCTATTACAGGTCCTCTTGCTATGGGCTTTCCAAATGTATGTCCTCTTTCAAAACGCTCATCTTCCTTTATTGTAACTCCATGTTTCTGTATCTTTCTTCGCTGACAAACTGAGAGCTCTGTGAAGGCAAGGGTTAGGTTTGCCTTGTGTACCATCCGATTCTTGCCTTGTGTACCATCCGATTCTTGCCTTGTGTACCAGTTCCTAACACACAGTAGGTGTTCAGTAAGTACAGGGGGAATGAATTATTAATATTACAGAAAGCATCTGACACACTTTACCACTTCACACTTGTCTATTTTACCATTTTTGTTAAAGTTATCTTGTCCCCAAGAAATGGATTCTACCCTTGTAAATTTTGTTAAACTTGCAGGTGATTTTTCCTCTTTTATAGTGTAAGACTTTCCAAATGAGGAAACCCCTATGAAATTTGTGTTTAAGGCCTTCCTTCTCTTGCCACTATTTCCCCGTAATGGTGACCTTTAAATTTTGCCTGAGTATAAGTGGGGTTGTCAGAACATCAGGTTACATTATGCTATGCAGCTATTTGTGCCTTTTAAAGACGGTGTAAGTTCCAACATGGACTGCACAGCAGGAAAGCTACCCTGATGATATTCTCGAAATCACAGAAGCCAGGATTGAATCCAGAAGTGGGTCAGCTGTCAACCAGCCACGTGCTTCTTGGAAATCAGTTTCTCTGAAAACAGGTCCTCATTTGTCCTTCCAGAAAATAAGTAACCCTTAGCTCTTGCGTGGCCTTGCTTCTTCAGGCAGATGGGAGCGAGGCTTGGGTTTGAGGGAGAAGCGGGGAATTGTGCTGCGGGGCTTATTTTTTCTTTTCTTTTTCAGAGGCGGGGTGTGGAGCTGTGTGCTGGGATCTGCGGCAAATTGTGGAATCACTGATTGTGCCTCCTAATCAGAGGCTGAGAGGGTTCCTATGCTGACCAGCTACTGCTTCTAGAAGTGGGCCATCCCCCCACCTTTTCTGCAACTGTTAGACTAACTGCCCCACCTCACTGTTGATATACAGCTCAAAGGTTGGGCTAAGCAGCTCCCAGAGACCCTTCCAGCTCTGGGCTGTGCATCCCATGTCTTCAGGGTAGTTTCAGAGGCAGAGCTGAGAGGGCAAGCAGTGGGGGAGGAGAAAGAGGAGAGGAGGGGACTGAGCCCCAAAGGATGGGTCAAGGACTTCTGCAGGGGCTGCTGTGTTGCCGTAAAACAAAGACCTCTTGCTGTGCTCTCAGTCGCAAAGAAATCGTACAAGTCTCAAGTCTGAGAAAAAAAGAGGAGAAGCTGGAGGTGCAGACGCACAGAGATCACAAGTGGAAAAAACTAGCAAAACACCTCGCTTGCTCCTTGGGAAACTTAAGGGTAGCACTAATCAAAAGACACCTTCCTGGACCTTTAACCCTACCCAGTCCAGTTTACATAAAAATGGTCCCCATGCAGTTTTAGTTTTTAAAGCCCATTTGCCTGCAGGCAGGCAGGATCACCTAGTAATAATGAAATACGTCACTGGGCACTGACTACATTACAGGCACTGTTCTGAGTGCTGTACACGTACTAGGTGGAGTCACAGGCAACTGTCATTCTTCAAGGCCAAAAATGGCTAACTATCAGCAATTTCATATCTCCATCTGAAATTAACTCTTTTGATTTTTACAGTAATCCTCTAAAGACTATTGTTTTCTGGTGTGATGAGCTCTCGCTGGGTTTGTTTTTTGTTTGTTTGTTTTAGATTTATTTTTATTTTTTAATTAATTAATTAATTTATTTATTGGATGCATTGGGTCTTCGTTGCTGCACACGGGCTTTCTCTAGTTGCGTCAAGCAGGGGCTACTCTTCATTGCAGTGCACGGGCTTCTCATTGCAGTGGCTTCTCTTGTTGCAGAGCACGGGCTCTAGGGGCACAGGCTTCAATAGTTGTGGAGCATGGGCTCAATAGTTGTGGCTCACAGGCCCTAGAGCACAGGCTCAATAGTTGTGGCACATGGGCTTAGTTTCTCCGCTGCATGTGGGATCTTCCCAGACCAGGGATCGAACCTTGTGTCCCCTGCATTGGCAGGCGGATTCTTAACCACTGCGCCACCTAGGAAGTCCCTCGCTGGGTTTTAAACACTCCTGCCACCCTGGTTAAATGTGCCTTAGTCTCCTTCCCTGTAAAATGGGACTAATAATACAACTGGCCTGATAGGGTTGTGAGAGAATTAAGTGAGTTCATAAGTGTAACAGTACTTGGCACATAAACGTTCGATAAATATAGATCGTTATCTCTAGCTTCTCATAAAGCGACGTTTAAGGCCTTCATTCGAGAAATACCCTGCGTAATGACATCCAATGTTTTTTTTCTGCCAGGCACTTATTTCTTCTCCTTCTGCAATAACACCCCAGTTTCCTCTTCAGATAACTCGTCCTCCCCTGGCAGGGGCTGTCAGTCAAGGACCCTTGTTTCCCCTAGCTACACGTGGCCCAAGGTGAGTTAATTCCAATTTTTCTTGCATCCTGTACTTTTCAAAGCCCGGCTCCTCTGCTTTCTCTCTGATTCTGCAGTCGTTCTGTGTCCTTTCAATAAATTCCTTTTTTTGCACAATGAGGGGCAGGGAGGGAGGGATGTGGGATGTAATTTCGCAGATTGCTAACAAGTTAATTGGCTTTTGTTGTTGCAATCAAAGATCCTTAACATATATATCATTGGAAATAGGCACTTTAACCTATTCTTTCTAAATAATGAAACTAGCCAGCATATGCTAACTCTGTGTCGAGACCTTTAACATCTGGTTGTGTTTAACTCGTCTCTGCCATGGCAGGTGTCATTAGCCCCATTTTACACATTAAAAAAGTGAAGACCTAGATTCTCCTGCCAGCTCTCCCTGTCACGGCTGTGCATCCTGAGCAGGGCTCTGAATCTCTCTGAGTCTCCGCCTCCCGAGGTGGGAAGTGGGGTTGGTTACACTGCCCGCCCCCAGGGTGTTTTTGAGACTCAAACAAGATGATGGAGGTAGGAAAGCACTTTGTAAACTGGTTAAGTGCCGATAAATGTGAAATTGCATTACAGTTTTCTTTGGCCAAAGGATATATTTTAACTCCTCTTCCTGGTACCTAATTTAAGTCATTTGTTCTTTCTGCATAAAGATGCTAATTTTTTACACGCAGGTTTTTCACGTGAAAGTCCCAAGTAGCAGGCACCCCAAGATAATGAGATCCGCGTCCTTGAAAGCAATGCTGCACTTCCGTGGATTTCCGGGCTGCTTTATTCCCTTGCCGGGTGCATCATGGCTGAAGCTTGTGTTCCTTGCTCTTCCGATCAAACTTTGAGGCCTGTTGTCTCCTCTCACGCTTATTTCCCTCCTGTCTTTCCCAATCTCACAGCTCCCCAAGGATCAATAAATGCCAGCACTGACTACACACAGTCTTATGCAGGGTTTTTAGTAAATTAGGGATTATATCCAACTTTCTGTGTTAGAACTGAGATTCAAATGAAGGTTTTCCAAAGTCTACCAAGGATTACATAAAGAGTACGCATGAATAGTGAAATTCAGGGATATTATTTCTAAATGCCAGTGTTTTTAATAGGGAAATAATGCAGGGGATCAGGCTGCAGTATATTAGCAAAGAAGAAAGACAAATGAGAGGAAGGTAAACATATTTCACTTGTGAAGACCAGATGAATATTCTTATTGGTCCAGAGTGCCATCTTGTGGACTATTTTTTTTTAATTTTTTCATCTTTATTGGAATATAATTGCTTCATAGCATTGTGTTAGTTTCTGCTGTACAACAAAGTTAATCAGCTATATGTATACAAATATCCCCATATCCTCTCCCTCTTGAGCCTCCCTCCCACCCTCCCTATCCCACCCCTTTAGGTCTTCACAAAGCATCGAGCTGATCTCCCTGTGCTATGCAGCAGCTTCCCACTAGCCATCTCTTTTACAATTGGTAGTGTATATATGTCAATGCTACTCTCTCACTACGTCCCAGCTTCCCCCCCACCCATGTCCTCAAGTCCTTTCTCTACTTCTGCGTCTCTATTCCTGCCCTGCCACTAGGTTTGTCAGTACCATTTCCCTAGATTCCATATATATGCGTTAGCATACAGTATTTGTTTTTCTCTTTCTGATTTACTTCACTTTGTATGACAGGCTCTAGGTCCATCCACCTTGCTACATAACTCAATTTCATTCCTTTTTATGGCTGAGTAATATTCCATTGTATATATGCCACATCTTCTTTATCCATTCATCTGTCGATGGACATTTCGGTTGCTTCCATGTCCTGGCTGTTGTGAATAGTGCTGCAATGAACATTGGAGTGCATGTGTCTTTTTGAATTATGGTGTTCTCTGGGTATATGCCCAGCAGTGGGATTGCTGGGTCATATGGCAGGGCTCAGTTTCCAGTTGTGATTGCATTAGCCTGTCTATTTCTCATCACTGAAAGCATCCATTCGAGCCTGTAAATGATTTCCCAATAACCCATGAGAGCACAGATGATCACATCTGGTAGAACTCTCAAACTTAAACTTGTTAGGCATGGTTGACCAGTCATCCCATGCTTTAACCTTTCCCTCTTGGTGCTCTGTAATAGTAGATGGCTATGGCTAGTTTTTCTGACAGTATCCATCTAGCCTCCTTCACCAAATCCACTTTCTCTGTGTAACTCCTAAAGTCTAATCTTTGCTTTTTCATTGTATGTTCACTGGTTCTTCACCTTTTCGTAGGTTGCATGACCCACAGAGAACCAGTGGCCAGCCATGGACTGTGGTCCTTGTTTCCCGAAAATGACACTCATATGGCCACCCCCTTCACACACATACTCCTTCTCATACAAATACACACACACACATACATGCTCACACATTTTTGCCAAAAATTTCAAGGGCTTCACAGAGCTCTTGTTTAGAATGTTTGCTCTACAGTATTTCCTTCAGTGATGTTATAAAATCCCAGACTTTTAACTATCACATCTATGAAGATGCATCTCAGACTTCCATGTGCCTTTCCATATTGTCTTTCATTTCCAACCTCGCTATTCCTGATTTAAACATCCCACCCTTTTCTATCGCTGCCTTTAAACAACCTGGTCCCCTTTCATAAAATGCCGCTTCAAATTCTGTTCGCCATTCAAGGTCCAATTCATATGCCACCATCTTTGAGACGCCAACCCCTAATTAGAGAACATTAAACTTTCCCTTTTGTGATCTTGTACACCATTTTTTTTATCCTTTACCTAAAATAGTTCAGGCTTTCCAGAGTTTATAACTGATTGAGTAGGTGGTAAGTTCTTGAGGAAAGAATTTCCAAATTATCTTTGCAGTTTCTGTAATAACAGGGAGAGAGCCTTACTTTGTAGCTCTTCCTTTAATATCTGTGAAGCTGGGAGACTTGGTTTAATTTCTTACTCTACACTGGACTATGCAACCATGAGCAGAACAGTCAAGCTTCCCAAGCCTTGGTTCTTCTTCCACGCACAGGGATCTGATAGCTTCTACAAGTGGGTCCTTGGGAGGACTCAACCAGGTGACGCATGTGATGCACTTGGTACATTTCCTGGCACATGTTGGTCAAAATATGTTTCTTGAATGAAAGCATCCTAAAACAAGAGAAAGGAGTGGAGGTCACTGTCTGCAAAAACAAACAAAAAAAGGCTTCCTATGATTTTAGAAACAAGTAGCTTGTCCCTTCTTTCATTTAAAGTCATTAAGAAGTCCCTAAATGTTAGGAACTGAGCCAGGTACCAGAGATACAAAGGTAACCTGCATGTTGCCCCAGTAGGTCCAATCTTTGAAACCTCTCGATCAATACTGAGACGCCTCCCCCCAGGAGGCATTATTGTATTAATCATTCTCATGAAAGTAAATTTTTAAAGCATTATTTTATTTAGGACTGTACACCTGGCTTTTCACTTTGAGCTGACAGTTAGCAGTCATCTGCTCTGGCTGACTTCATTCCCTCGGCAACAATGATTTCAACAGCACTTGCAAGTAGTCCACGGTAGTATAGGAAGAGCACTCAAGTTAGAGGCAGAGGGTCTAACCCCAAAGGACATGTCCTTTTCTCCAAGTCACATTCCCCAGAGAAGAATAAACTTCGACTTCTACCATTCATTGAGGTGCCGCAGCTGTCGATATAAATTTGCTGATATCTTCCAGCATAATTTTTTGTAGGAAAAAAATATCTCTGTAGAAGTTCATATTTCTAATTTGAAAATCTGTTTACTCTACAACCTAAAAAATAATGTCTTCTTGAGTTCTGTCATCTTACTTGCCAGGTCACTTTCCAGAATGTTGGCCCACTCCCACCTGTTTCCCCGCAACCTTCCCATCCTTATCAGACTTAATCTTCTCTAACAATCGGATTTTAATCCACCTGATAGGTGTAATATGGTACCTTACTGCTATGAATTTTTTTTATTGAAGTATAGTTGATTTGCAATGTTGTGTTAATTACTGCTGTACAGCAAAGTGATTCAGTTATACACATATACACATTCTTTTTAAAATAGTCTTTTCCATTAAGGTTTATTACAGGATGTTGAGTATAGTTCCCTGTGCTCTACAGTAGGACCCTGTTGTTTGTCAATTCTATATATAATAGTTTGCATCTGCTAATCCCAACCTCCCACTCCACCCCTCCCCTAACCCCCTCCTGCTTGGCAACCACCCGTCTGTTCTCTTTGTCCGTGATTCTGCTTCTGTTTCATAGATAATTTCATGTGTATCACAGTTTAGACTCCACATATAAGTAATATCATATATATTTGTCTTTCTTTTTCCGACTTACTTTGCTAAGTATGATCATATCTAGTTGCATCCAAATTGCTGTAAAGGACATATTTTTTATGGCTGAGTAGTATTCCACTGTATATATGTACCACATCTTCTTTATCCGTTCACCTGTCAGTGGACATTTAGGTTGTTTCCATGTCTCATTGCTGTTTAAATTGGGCATTTCTATGATTATGTGTGAGGCTGAACTCTTTTATATACTTGTAAGCTATTGTGTTGGTATTTGTGCCTTTTTCTTGTTGATTTGCAGCACTTCATATATTCTAGGTGCTAACTCCATTCAAAAATTCTCCTATCATTTTATTACCTTACAGGTTTATGTTTCACATTTGTCTCAAATTATCTAAAAGTTCCCCCTTTGTGTACGGTGTGAGGTAGAGATCCCATTTATTTTTCTCTATAATATTAATCCATTTCCCAATATCACCTTCTTAAGAATCTGTCCTTTCTCTTCTGGTTTATCTTGACATCTCTTTCATACATCAAGCTCCTCGGTATTGATATATATGCATCTGCTTCTAAACTTTCTATTTCTCTCCATAGTTGTAGTTGGTTCTTCCCACACGAGTGCTGTTTTGGGTACCATATCTTGGCAGCATGTCTTCATATCTGCTAAGGAATTCCCCCCTCATTTGCACTTCTTTTTAAAAATTGACTTGGCTACACATGGGCTTTTAAATTTGAGAGTCTGTCAACTGTATCAAAAAATAATGCTGAAATTGTCTTAATTGCATTTAATTTGTAAATTAATGTTAGAAGTTTTGACTCCATTACAATTTTAAGGTATCCCACTTGTGAACATAATGGTCCAGTCACATTTTCAGGCGTTTATCTATGTTTTTAAAAAGCCTTAAATTATTCTCTGTAGAGTTTTCGTGCATTCTTTGTTAGGTAAACTCTTAGAGATGTTATGGATTTGTTACCCCTGTGAACGTTGTGTTATCTCCCACTGTACTTGCTTGCTTGTTATCAGGGGTCTAGAGGGACACAGAAACCTGAATAGCCTCTGCTCCCCTTACTCATCTCTCTCATCGATTCCAACAGTGGGTGACTCATGAGTTGTTATGTGGATAGTCATAGCATCCTCCCCGGATCATCTGTACAAGACGAGGGGCTGAAGTCCAGTCTCCAGTTGCCTCCTAGTAAGTTGAAGGAGGAGAGGGGACCATGCCTCAGGACATGGAGCCTCTAGTATTACACGTTGTTCTCAGTCTCTCCCACTGGCATCCCCACCAGGCAACACTGGCTTCTGTATTAGTTTCCCAGGGCTGCCTCAACAAAGGACCACAGTCGGGTGGACGGAGCAACAGAAATGTATTGTCTCACAGTTCTGGAGGCTAGGGGTCCACAACCAAGGTATCGGCAGGGTTGATTCCCTCGGACACCTATGGGGGAGAACCTGTTCCAGGCCTCTCACCTGGCTGCTGGTGGTTTGCTGGCAATCTTTGATGGTGCTTGGCTTGTAGAAGCCTCACCCCCATCACTGCCTTCACCTTCACATGGCGTTCTCCCTATGTGTGTGTCTGTGCCCAATGTCCCCTTTTTATAAGGACACCCGCCATGTTGCTTTAGGGCCCCACTCTACTCCATCCGTCTTAACTAATTGATAACTAACCCACCTTAACATTCATCCATCTTAACCAATTGCATCTGCAATGACCCTATTTCCAAATAAGGTCACATCCTGAGGTACTAAGGGTTAGGACTTCAACATATGAATTTTAAGAGACATATGTCAACCTTCAAGAACCTTCCTGGACCCCTGCTCTGAGTGCTACAATTTAAAATCTAATCATCTCCTCCTCGACATGTAGAGGGGAATGAGGAGGAGGTTTGCCCTCACCTGTCATTTGCTTCCCACCCCAACTGCATGTGAGCGACATTCTCTGTGGTCTCCAGCCAGGGATGAGCTTGTGCTAGTGTGTTCCTGGTTCCCATTGGCAGAAAACAGAGAAGAGAGAAACAAACACAAGAGCGCGTCCTCCGTCTCCTGTGACCACTCCTCCATTCCGAGCTGTCAGTTTCCTACCACATTGTGACCCAGCCACTGTTTTGTCTGTGGGAGTTAGTTGGTCAGTTTCTTACGTTCTCAGATCCACCACCTTCTCTATTGCTTCATCCATTTCAAAGGATGCTTTCAGGGAGGGAGACACAGTCGTTGTTGATTTGCCATCTAGTCAGAGTCAACCTTTGCCTGGAGCTGTTCTCTGGATTCCTCAGTATACAGCCCAGCCCAACCATTAGTTCACCAGCTATTTTTGATTTAAGAAAAAAGAAAAAGGACCTTTCACAATTCTCACATCGGAGGCACATGGATAGGTAATTAAAGACGAAATCAAAGTTTTAAAACATATCTTAAAGATTTTTCTCTAGAAAGACTAAGCAGCTATAGAAAAGTTAGGACATTGATAAATGATAGTTTTCCAGACACAGTTATTGTTGCAAACAAAAGGATGCTTGCAAAGAGACCATCAATAAATTTCTTTTTCTTTTCAGCCTTTATTCGGTTGATACTTTGTTGTGGTCCCTCCTCCTGTTCTAATGCACTGTTCACAGCTGCTGTAATGGCAGGGACCCTGGGGTGGGAGGCAAGATTCTCAGAGCCTTACCTTTTCACTAACTGAGTCACCTTGAATGGGTCATGGGGTCTCAGTCTTCCTGTCCAGCAAGCAGTCGGATTGTAAGTTCCCACCAAATTTAACATGAAACAGTGTTTCTTTGTCATGGAGTGAAGATGAGTGTGCCTTGTGTTTTGTTAGCTTCTCTAAGAACTTCAAGGAGCTAAATCTCCAAGAAATTTTGCTTTGATTTTTCTCTCACATGTATGCAGTTCACAGAGAGGTGAGATTACCTATTTGAAATGATTTGAAATCAAGCTGTATATCTGATGGTAACAAGAGATTTATAAGCACACAATGTGTCCCTAATGTCCACATTTCTACTTGGATAAAGAATGAACATGTTCTGAAAACATCTGAAAGAATGCAAGGAGAAGCAAGTGCTGTTTTGATTTAAGGAGTTGATCTCAAAAAATGAAGGGGTTACAGACTCACAGATACAGAGAACAAACTGATGGTCACCAGTGAGGAGACGGTGGGGGAGGGAAGGGGAAAACAGGGGAAGGGGATTAAGAGGTACAAACTATTAGGTGTAAAATAAGCTATAAGGATACATTGTGCAACCCAAGATAGCCAATATTTTATAAAAACTATAAATGGAGTATAACCTTTAAAAATTGTGAATCACTATATTGTACACCTGTAACTTGTATAATATTGTACATCAACTATACGTCAAAAAAATGAAGGGGTTGTAAAAGCCCTCCAAAAAAGGTTTCTATTTATGGCCTGAGAGCTCTGATAAGCACTATTTTCTCTTCTCATGGAAAACAAAACAAAACAAAACACAAAAGCCAAAAACAAAATAAATAAAAACCATGCCTCAGGAAAGAGACACCAAGAACACTGGTGCTTTCCGAGAGACAGACCATCCACCTCCAATAAGGAAAGGGTACATATAATGCCATTAAACATCCTTTCAATTTAAGAACCATGCTTGCCTGGTTGTTGTGGTGGTTGTTTTTAATGGACTTTATTTTTTAGAGAAATTTCAGGCTCACAGAAAAATTGAGCAGAAAGTAGAGAGTTTCCATAATGCCCCTTGCCCCACCCCACAACCTCCCCAAGTCGCAGCATCGCCCGCAGAGGGGTACATTTGTTACAATTCCTGAACCTTCTGAAACATCATTAACATCCAAAGTCCATAGTTTACATTAGGATTCACTCTTGCGGTTGTACATTCTGTGGGTTTGCACACATGTATAATGACATGTATCGCTCATTTTAGGATCATACAGAGTAGCTTCACTTTCCTAAAATCCTCTGTGTGCTGCCTATTCATCCCTCCCTCTCCTCCAATGCTTGCATTTTTTTAATCTCAATAAACCTTTTTATTTTGCAATAATTTTAGACTTTTAGAAAAGTTGCAAAGATATTACGGATTTCCTGTAAATCCTTCAGACAGTTTCACTCATGGGAAGCACCTTACATTTTCATGGTACAGTTGTCAAACCAAAGCACTGACATTAGTGCCTTGCTATTAACTAAACTCCAGACTTTATTTGATTTCATCACTTTTTCATTAGTATCCTTTATTGTCCCCAGATCCAACTCAGGGTACCATATTGCATTTAGTTGTCATGTCTTCCTGGTCTCCTTTGATCTGTGACACTTTCTCTACACTTTCTCTGTGGTCTTTCCTGGATGGTCACGACCTTGAGAGTCTTGAAAATTCTGGTCAGATATCCTATAGAATATCCCATAACCTGGGTTTCCCTAGTGTTTTTTTCTCATGATTAGCCTGAGGTTATGGGGTTTTTGACCAAACATACAGATCTGAATTCCTCTTCTCATTACATCAAATTAGGGGATACAGGACATTCCCATGACATCATAGCACATGACATGTTTTAGTTAAGGAAGTGTGTGCCAGGTTTCTCCACTGTAAAATTGCTGTTATTCCCTTGCCCTATGCTATTCTTTGCAAAGAGTCACTAAGTGTAGCCCACTCTCAATGGTGGGGGAGGTGGGAGGCCAGCCTGTAGCAATTAAACTCTAGCTCTTGAAGGGCGACCATCTACACGTATTATTTGGAATTCTCCTTTAGTGCTTGCTCTTTTGATGTATATGTTTCGTTCTGCTCTGTTTTGTTTTAG
The DNA here is from genome assembly GCF_030028045.1 of Hippopotamus amphibius kiboko. Classification (NCBI taxonomy): domain Eukaryota; kingdom Metazoa; phylum Chordata; class Mammalia; order Artiodactyla; family Hippopotamidae; genus Hippopotamus; species Hippopotamus amphibius. Next base: position 98,031,808 of record NC_080198.1, on the reverse strand, counting down.
CCATATGTCAGTGGTACCGAGCAGTTGGCTCATACCAGTTTGGGAAAGCCTATTGTTACACTTTCAGGAATTTTGCAAGCTGGTTGACATATGTTGGCAGCCTGCAATCAACAGAGTGAGGGTGTTTACACCACAGATATTGGCAAACACGACAAACCAAGACCCCACTCCACCCCGGAGCTGGTTATTAAACACTTACCAGCACACCACATATGGTCTATATGACAAATAAACACAAAAAGCACCCCCCCAAAATGCAAAAGACAGTAGTGATTAGATATCATCATGGGCCCTTTATTTCTTTGCTGGTTGAAATAGAAAATGAAGTCGGAAGATGTCCTCACTCTGCCATCTCATTCCTGCATCAGACACTACACCATTGCGTACAAAGAGGCTCAGCTGTACATCTAGGCAAACCATCTGCTGTTTGCCCCCTTCAATGAGTAAAATATACCACGCTTCAAAGTTCCAGCTAAGAAGTTTTTACTACCTGTATTTCTTTACATTATCCTGAGTGCAAACATGAAGTTTCCAGTCAAGGCAATCATTATTATTCACTTACAGCAATAACGGCATCCATTCCTCATGTCCCCATCCTTCCCCCTCCTGGGGTGATGCAATGAAAGCCTCACCAGCACAAACAAGGGGAGGAGCTCAACCACAGGGGAGGAACCCTGAAAATATGAATCTGTGAGCATATATGCACATTGCCCCCTACAGTCCAGAGACGGGGAGAGAAACCTGTCTCCTTAATGTATACATATTCCTTTTGGGAAAAGAAGGGGGAAGTCCCTGGATTTTTACCCTTGGAATTTAAATAAATATCCCCAAGGTGTAGAAGAGAAAACCTGGAGTTCATAAGCAGGAGTTTTATCCCCCTTTGAGATGTAAACACAGAGAGAGAGGAGCCTCCTGCGGTCTTTGGGCTTTTCAATCATCATTTAACAACCAGGCTGTCTTCAGAGGGCTTCCAGGTTTCAATCCAAGGACCTAGATTTCTTTGCCCTGAAAGTGCTATCCGTGAAGAAACATAAAAACATCTTCTCATCTGTCCCACACCACCATCTGTAGAAAAAAAGAGACAAAACAGAGTCTAAAGTTTTCTTTGACAAGGACTAAAGGAAGGACAAAACTCCTTGACTGCTCTCAGTCTCTGGAGTCTTGCATTTTCTTTTGTTATTATTCAAAACACCAACGTTATGGTTTTGTAAAAAGAGGCAGCCCCAACTTATAGGAACCTAAAAATAAGCATATCAAGTTTTTAAGGATGGCGTTTTGTCTTATGAAGAGACATAACTAACAAATTCTGCCTCTCCAAGAGAATAGAACGCAAACTCATCAGGCAGAGTTGGTGGCAGGCGTCTCAGTGGCCACCCCAGGTGAGCTAGGAGCCCTCTGAGGACAGCAATTCTCAAACATAGCCTAACGCCGACTGTATCTCCATCCCTGAGACCCAAGCAGACCTCCTGAATTGGAACCTCTGAGATTCTGGTGCCCAAGAAGCCATATTTTTACAATGTTCCAGATAATCCCAAAAAGCAAATAGATTGGGCATCCACTTGCTCCAAGTTTCCTCCAAACTCAAAATGATACGGTTCTGAAAACGGTGTACAGCTCCACCTACAGCTGATGTTTTGTTTTGCAGCAACTCAATATACACCCGTTACCAGAAGTAGCCTTTCAGTGGGATGGAAAACCTGAAAGATCTACTTATCTACAGTCATGGCCTTCAGTTATACTGATTAGATTGTCCTCTGAAATCTTTCAGGGACATCTTGGACAGATTCCATAACTTTCTAGACATATTCAGTTATTTAAATTCTAACTTTGAAGTTTCTAACTTCAAACACTATTAAATCCTATCTCCTCTCTACACCCTCCTCACCACCATCGAATTCAGGCATAAGGGATGAGGATAGAGGATAGAAGTTGGGGGCATGGTTCACTCTTTCCTCAGACCCCTAGAAGTGGGAGGAGGGATGTAGTCAGCCCCAAAACATAAGCCGCCTTTCCCTCCCTCTTGTTGGTCTTATTCTTCCCAGGTTAGTGGGAAGTGAGGTGGAGAGACACTTTTGGAGGGAGTGGTGTCTGGGAGACCCCCATCCCCCCGTTCTGAGTGAGGGGTCCTCTTAGTGACCACCTGGTGAGCCCCTCTGTCTTGCCTCATCCTCCAACTTCTGTTTCCCTCATGTGGAGCCTGAAGAGCTGTGGGTACCACTTCTACATCCTCTGGGTCATCCCTGAGGAAATGCACGCAGGGGTTCCTCTCCTTCTTTTCTCCCCAAGTACTTGTCCTATTGAAACAAAGGGCTCCAGCAAGCCTCCTGCCTTCAGGAATGTAGAAGAAAAAAGCAATTGACGAGATCTTTGAGCACGTGTGTCTCTAAGAGACATGTCATGTTCCCACTCTCCACCGCACTCTGCCAGCAGCCCCAGGGTTCTGTTGCCCTTAGCAAGCCACCGGCAGGAGAGCAGGATGGCAATCTGCCCTTAGGACAGACATCTCCACTCCCTGCATGAGGCTTTCCAGGAGCATCCCCTGGCTGGGATCCTGGAGGAGGGAAGTATCCCTCTCCTCCCTGCAAGACCAACAGCCCTGGACTTAGGTGAAGGGGTGAAGCATGGCAAATAATGGTAAGGCCAGGGTTGCCCACCTCTACATAATCCGTGGCAGGAGTTGTCAAGCCCCATCCATGGTTAGCAGCTGTCTTTAGGACGAGGTTTACTCTGTGACTCTTTGTCTTCAGCCTCGGGTCCTAGTCACCAACCCTAGAGGGTAAAGAAAAATGCCAGTCAGCACTGTTACACGGTCACATCCCCCAAGAGGCTGACTGTAGGAAAGACATCAGACCCCACTATCTATTCACAATTGCATTTCCCGTGTTTAACAGGCTGGTTGTGGCACTGCATGTATTCAATCATTCTTAAATGAATGAATGAATCAATGAATCAATCAATCAATTTGGTTCTATGTTGAGGACCAAATTTGAGACGAGATTCTGTCTGTTCCTTACACTGGTATTTACAGATTTTGCAAGGAGGTAGTAGTCGCCCCTCAACTAGGACTGATAACTGTGATTTATAACCCAGGCACCCACCAAATGCTGGGCAGGGTTAGGGTTTCAGTCCTTCAGCAGTCCTCTGAAGGAAGTACTATTATCCTCATTTAATAAATGAGGAAACTGGGGCTTAGATATTTTAGTAAAATGCCCAAGTACTCTCAGGATATCCCCGGTTCCTATCCAGGATTTCTATCATTATGCTTCTTTTCTTGACCAACAACCTGCAGGTTTTAGTTTTTGACTCTTCAAAGTAGGCGTGGCAACTAGGTGTGATTTCACGGGATGACAGTTACATGGTAGCGGTTGCCTAAAGTACTGAGTCAAGAGAAATGCTGGGGTCCCAGCACTATCGATTAATTATGTCTGCCATGCATACACAAGGGGGAAAGTGGTGGGACACACACACCAACCCCAATCCAGGCGACTGTTGATATTTTTTCCAGCCAAAGTTAGAAACTGGAAAAGTCCGTCTTTGGCATCTCCAGCCTCCCTCCCTCTGCCATCTCATTTTCTTTCTCTTTCTTAGCCTTGGTGTCCAGTGTTTTCCTTACTCCTGTTTTGATATGAATCACTTTTCTTGTCTGTAGTGACTCTGCCCGTGTGCTTTTGCATGTAATCTTTAGAACCATTGGCTGCAGCACTGAGGACAAAGTACACTGGACCTAGCATCAGATGACCTGGGTTTCTGTCCTCCCTCCAGGGCTTACTACCTGTGTGATCCTGCAAAACTGACTTAATTTTATTCAGATGATCATGACTCCTGCCAGACCTACTTCCAGGTTTGCCTTGAGAATTAAATAAATTTAATTAACTAAAAGGGAATATAAATTCTTACTCTTGGGACCTGAGCATGTTCGTCTGCTTTTGAAGGAGGTTTGGGACCTGGTGAGAAGCTGGAGGAGACAGTCTCTGTGACAGGTACAGTTTCTCAGACACTCTGCCACTATCCTGTGTGGGCAACATCAAGCAATTAAATCACAGTGACAGGGACTTCCCTGGTGGTGCAGTGGTTAAGAATCTGCCTGCCAATGCAGGGGACACAGGTTTGATCCATGGTCTGGGAAGATCCCACATGCCGAGGAGCAACTAAGCCGGTGAGCCACAACTACTGAGGCCACATGCCACAGCTACTGAAGCCCATGCACCAAGAGCCTGTGCTCCAGAACAAGAGAAACCACCGCAATGAGAAGCCTGCACACCACATTGAAGAGTAGCCCCCGCTTGCAGCAACTACAGAAAGCCTGCTCACAGCAACAAAGACCCAATGCAGCCAATAAATCAATTAATTTTTAAAAACCACAGTGGCTAAGATGGTAGGTGGGAATTTCAGCCTCAGCATGTACAGCTGTCTGAGTGGTCTGTGTCTCTTTTCCCCTTTCTAAAAAAATGGAATAATGACACCATAGGGTTGTTACGAGGATTAAAGGAGACAAAATATAAAACTCTGAGAACAGTACCTGATGCTAAGTGCTCTATAAATGTTAGCTATTATTTTCTACCTAAGCCTCCTCTCTTCTAACAACCTTCATCTTGGCTTGGAAAACCAGTCACTGACTGGGAAAACTTCATGGGGGTAGACATCTTGGAGATACTCCCATGCCAGGTGCTTCTTGTGTCTATAACCAGGTGCTACATCTGCTTTCATGGTCCCTTCATGGAAAACCTCATGAAGGCAACTCCACAGCTGTGGAATGAATGGCTATTGGGTTGTCTTATCTATTAATTTATCCATAAGGCATTGCCATGAATTGTTAGGAGAGTCTGACCAGGATCAGTGATCAAGTGAAAGAACACACTTTGGAAGTCAGTGGGAATTTGAATGGCTGTGTGACATTGTGTAAGTTAATCAGCCTCTCTGGTACACTCTGGCAGACACTCTTCTTTAGCCAATCCAGTGTTTATTTTCATGTCTTGTCTCGTTTTCATCTTTCATTGCAATAGTTGGAAAGCTAAGTGCTCACTTTCCTAACTTCCCTTGCAGCTTGATGTAGACACCTGAGAATGTTCTGGAATGTAAATAGAAATCATCTGGGGCTCGGGGTGGGGAATTCTGGAGAATATTCTACTCTTTCAATTAGAAAAAAAAACAAACTGAACCTACCACCACCTCTTTCTCCTTCCTCTTGCCTTGAATGCAGCCAAGATGGCTGAAGCTATGGCAGCCATCTTGCAGTCATGAGGAAAAGGACAAAAGAATTGCACAGATGCCGCCTTGACATTGTTGAACTCTTGAGTCAATACCAGACTTACAAGAGAAAAACAAACCTCTATTGATTTCATCAACCATAGGCAGTTTTTCAGAATTTTTTAGTTAAAAGCACTTCTACCCAAAACAATCAATTCCATATCTAAAATGAGAATACCCAATTCATAAGGATATTGAAAGAATTAAACAAGATCCTGTATGTAAATCACATTGAAGCTAACATATATTCAATAAATGTTATACCCCAAAGACAAATTCTTTGCCTTCCCTCTCACTTCCCCTGTCAATTTAGTGAATTACATCTTAAAGAACAATTACATCAGCCACCATGGTTCTCCATTCTTCTTGCTATTTCTCAGAAATAGTTCCAGCAACAGGAAGTGGTATAGCAGAGTAGGTAAGAGTGTAGACCTAGAGTCAACGAGGTTTGGGTTCAAACCCCAGGTCCTCCACTTATTAGCTATATGACCTTGGGCATTTTGTTTCACCATTTCCGAGCCTTGGTTTCCTCATCTGCCATGTGATATCAACATCACAGTATTGTTAGAATTATGAGAAGTAATTTGGTTCACATAGTGCCTGGCACATGGCAAGACGTGAGTATATAGTTAATGGCTACTGCTTACTCTCACTAATCTGTAAGTGGCAAGAAAGCTGGGACAGTGGCTGACTTTTTGAACCTCAGGGTCTGGGAGACTAGGTGTCCAATGTGAACTGGCCAAGTGAATGAATAAACAAGACAAGATGCTGTAGGAAAGTAAGTCCCCTCCATCTTGTTTGCTGTTGTATCCCTATATCTAGGACTGCTTCCAGCAAACTGTGGGAATGAATAAGTATTTGTTGAATGAATTATTGGCCTTTAATCAAAATGAGTCTCCAGTTATATAATGGAGAGCACAGAAAATGAGATTCAATATAAGAAATTTCATTTTATGGACCTTTCAGAGATAACCTAGTTCATTAATCTGGATATACCCAATCTCAATGCCCCCTCCATTTGGAAATTATATGTAAATAAAATGTGGGTATATCATTTCTTCCTTGTAATAAAGACATCCGGATGGTAAAAGGCATCTTAATAAGTCAAACTACATTTTCTCTCTCTTTTGGCTTAAATGAATAGTTCTGTGATGCAGCACAAATTTTTAAACCTGTATTCAGAAACTTTTCTTTATCATCATTCTCTGCCCTACCATTTAATGGCATCATTCTCTGCATTTTGTGAAGTTCACAATCTTATCTAAAAGATTTTTTAGATTTACTATTTTTTCTTTCTGTCTTTTCATTTGTTAATATTATATCCCTATCCTTCCTCAGATCCTTCTAGTAGATTTTTTTTTTTATATCTGAAACATTACCAGGACATCCTACGAGGGGTGGTGTGACCTATCCCTTACATCATTATTCATCAATTGAATTGAATTATTGCCAATGGCTTTCAAAATAGACTGTCTTTCATAATGTTTAATTTTCCACTAGTACTTCTCTTGTTGTAACATAACTGATTTTTCTTTCTCTTTAATTTTCCAGAACCTAACCTAGAATTTTTCATTGTCTCTCAATGTTCTGAATTAAAAATATTATTAGTGATTCTCCTTGATATTTTATGACAGTAAAAAGGAATAATTTATTTACAGTCTTGTGTTCATATTTTGCCTGACAAAGCAACCATTTTTTATTTAAGGAAGATTGTTGCCATCATTACCTCTCAGTAATAATTCAAGATGCTTGTTATTAATAGACAAAAAATTAAATTAAATCTCGAACTCACTGCTCATGCCAAGAACTTTATAATAATTAATATCATTATAATCATAACTCATATTTCTTAATATTTTTTGAGTTTCCTAAAGCATTTTCATGTTCACTTTCAAACTTACTCAATATGATAACTCTATGAAGTGGAAATAGTTTTATTAATTTGGAGATAAGAAAACTGAGGCTCAGAGTACTTATGCAAGATACAAATAGGAAAGAACCAATTTGGACAAAAATTCTAGAACTCACTCCAATATTATTCTGTAGGAATACCATGGAAACCAAAGAATGAAGGGAATTTAGAGATTACTTGATGGAGGAAAAAGCGGCCACTGTAACAAGCAGACCTGGAGTTGAAGTTCATTTATGCATTCCACCAGATTCAGCTGGGTGTCTGCTGGCTTCTATGCCACGGGTGCTCATCATTGGGATAAAATGGGGAACAAAGTAGACGTGGTCTCTGCCCTCCACGAAGTCACTCTCTAGTGAAGAGGAGAAATAAATAAACAGGCACTGGGAATTAGAAAGGACCTCCAAGGTCTTCTTTTGCAACTCATTCAATTTGCAGGTGTAGAAACTGAAGTCTTGAGAGGCAAAAAGACTTGTCCGGGGATCACAAGGCAGATTGTCAGAAATCCAGGACAAGAAGCTAAGATTCCTAACTTCCAGTCTAATGAAATACATATAAATATCATTTTCAAAATGATCGTTGAATAATATGCCAAAGAAAAAGAAGAGACTTGGAACTGGAATTCTTATTTCATCTTTGACATATGTAGGGATTACAGCACATCCATTTATTACATATTGTCAGGGCTGCATCACTACAACAGCCATGACACTACATGTCACTACAACAGCAGACTTGAGTAGTTGTGGCCTGTAAAACCTAAAGGACTTACTATTTGGAACTTTATGTGAACATTTGCCTGCTCCTGTAGTCGTGGAAAGAACTCAGAAATAATTTCAGCCCCATTTCTACCTCTTACTAACTTTGTCGTACAGATAGTCCAGCTTTTCACCTGCCCAACAGCTCTTCCTTACTTCTGGTAAATCACCCAGGTAAAGTTTCCCCCAAGTAAAATCTCTGTGATGTGAGAGTTGCATCGCTTAGGAGGGGTTTAGCTGTAAATAGCTGAGGACAAAACTCAGCTGCTTTGAGGAAGAAGGAAATATACATGGAGGCCATGGGCAGACAAAGACCCGAACAGCAGTACACTCAGTGGCTCAGTGATGTCACCAAGGGCCTGGGATCTTGCCATGTCTCCACTCCACAGATTTCAGTAAGTTCCTCTTCCTAATGCTTATTGCCTTTGCGCTTATAAGACGCTGCAGGAACCACCTCTCCTAGCTGAAGCACTACATCCACAAGTGCTTTGCAAACTGTAAAGTGCCACACACAGATAAGGAGTTAGATTGTTGTCCTTATGTTTTTATTGTGCGAACTCCCTAAAATACAAACAAATGAGAAACAGCACTGGGGATAATGGGTACAAACAATGCATCGACTTTTGAGTACTAAGGTATTCCCTCATTTATTCGTTCATTAGAAAACCTTTTTTGAGCAAACACTCTAAGTCAACTTAAGACAAGGAGATCCTACAATGATGCATTAAGAAGGGCACATTCTGTGACTTTTATTTAAGGAGTTATCACTACTTGGTCCCAAAGTTCCTCTGAAAATGTTTTTACCTGGGGTCGAAATGCGAAAGCCCAAGGATTACCTTTACCCACTATGACCATTTTGTTTACCAAACGATATTTTCAGTAATTGGAGAATTTTGTGCAATAATCCAGATTACTGCCTTCTATGTGGGACACCTATCTGGATTTGAGGAGTGGTTCTGTTCTTGAGCGTGGAGAGAGCATGAGCTCTGCAGGTCCCAGATATCACCATCACTGCCTTGTGCTTCACACTTTGCGGGCTTCACTCATTTACATTGCTTGCCTAGACCTGAAGGGAGATCACAGGCCTTGGTGTGGATGGATCAAAGTGAAACGGATGACCGCATGTTTGCTCAGCAAGTTTGTGAGAGCCCATCAGCGGCTTTTACCCTTTTGAGGATCAGAGGTCCGTTTATAATCTGATGGTAGCTCTGAAAATGTACATAAGCACAAAAATCTGCATACAGTTTTGGGGGGGGGGGGTTCGTTAACCCCCCAGGTAAAAGCATTTTAATGCGAGAGTTGTATCACTTAGAGGGTTTTGGCTGCAAATAACAGTAGACTCCAACTGGAACTGGCTGGAACAAGAAGGAAATATACTCGGAAGTCTTGTTATGGACTGAACTGTGTCCTGCACCTCTGCAACACACACACACACACACACACACACACACGCTTGTGCAGATTCACATGTTGAATCCCTAACCCCCAATGTGACTCTATTTAATGATAGAGCCTTGAAGGAGATAATTAAACTTATAAGAGATCATAAGGGTGTGACCCTCCTCCAACAGGACTGGTTTTCCATAAGAAGAGGAAGCAACACCAGTGATCTCTCTCTTTCTCCAAGAAGAAAGGCCCTGTGAGGACACAGTAAGACAGTGACAGTCTGCAAGCCAAGAAGAGAAGCCTCACCAGAAATCAGCCTACCATCACCCTGATATTGAACTTCTAGCCTCCAGAACTATGAGAAAATAGATTTCTGGTTAAGCCACCCAATCTGTGGAATTTTGTTGAGGCAGCCTGAGCTGACTACTGCATATTCCCAAGACGGGAAGTGGTCTAAAGTCTTCAAGTGGCCAAAGATGGGTAAAACAAGGATGATGTGACTCTGGCGGATTTGGACAAGGCTGCAAAAAGCCCATTCATAATAATATCAAAGATAACAGCTAATTTGCATTGAGAACATGCTATGTCTCAGGCACTACACTGTGCATTTTACATGTATCATCTCATTCAAATTATTACAAGAGAAAGTATTGTCCCTACCTCCCCCAAAAAAGAAAATGAAGCTATTTGACTCAAAAAGCTGTCCTTTCTCCATTACGCATCCCTAGTTACTTAAAGAGGGTATAGGGTAGACTTAAAAGTATCTCTCAGAGACAAGTCTCACCTGAAGGGACCCCAAGTTCATGGTTAGCCCTAATCCCATGTTAAAGCACTTACCTAACCTTTCTGCAGGTGCCCAGAAAGAACCCTTCTTGATACGTAGTTGGGGCTGATAATTTGCCTGCTGCACTCATCTTGCAAAACTGAAACTCTCTTCCTATTAAATAAAAACTCCCCACTGCTCCTCCCTCCGGCCCCGAGCTATCACCATTCTATTTTCCATCTCTAGGATTTTGACTCTTCTAAGTAATTCACATCAGTGGAGCCATACAGTATTTTTCTTTTTGTGACTGACAATTCACTTAGCATAATGTCCTCAAGGCTCCTCCATACTGTAGCATCTGTCAGAATGACTACCTTTTAAGGCTGAATAATATTCCATTGCATGTATTTACCATGTTTTGTTTATCCATTCACTTGTCAATGGACACTTGGGTTGCTTCCACATTTTTGCTATTATAATAGTGCTGTTGTAAAAATACAGGTGTACAAAAGAGATTTGTTATTTGTGAATGTGGACTGTTCCAGACATTATAATCTCATTTGATTTTCCTGGTTATGTGACATGGAGTGGCAGACTGCTAGTCATCCCCCAATATCCATTCCCCCTTCTTCCTTAAGTAGCAGAACCCTCTCTAGTTTTAAATGAGCACAGGGACAACCAAACCCCACTCCCCTTGCAGCCAGATAGGGCTACATAACTAAGTTCTCTCCAACAGGTGTGAACAGAAGTGATTGTGCAACTTCCAGGCAGGCTGTTAAAAGCTAGGGGCCCAGCCTCACCTTCCCTTTTTCCTTTTCCTACAGGCCGGAATGTAGATGTGGTGACCTATCTTGGATCTTGTGAACAGGGTTACCCCCCCTACACAGGGATGGGGAGCAGCCAAGATAAAGGAGCCTGAGTCACTGACTCTTGCTGTTATGTGAGGGGCATGGCATCCCTGTGTCTTAGATAAGACACAGTTTGGGGGATCTCTGCTAAGGTTCAACCTGTATCCTAAGTAATACTGATATGTTATTAGTATTGCTATTTCACAGATGCGGAAACTAGTGCTCAAATAGAATGGACCAGCTCTGCCTGGCTCCTCGCCTGCTTTCTTTCCATTATACCATCTTGCCCCAGATAACGTTTAGGTGAGGTATATGCATCTGTGAGTGTCTGTGTTTGGGTGCACACGCATGTTATATGTGTACATCAATTTAGACTGTTTTGTTGAATTAATCTTTCTTAAAAAATTAGAACTCTAGAGATTACATAATATTTTCATTGCACCCAGGGGACTTGGATTCAAAGACATTTTTAAAAAGAATCCTTTTGTAAGGTTAAGACTAAGTCCCAATTTTGTTTTGTTTATGCAAAGTCAGATTTTCCTATACTACATTTAGCTTACTTAGAGCAGATTATACACACACACACACACACACACACACAGAGAGACATAGATACACACAGACACAGATAAATATGTCTCAATTGCCTTGATAGCCTGTGATATTTGCTTTCAGGCTTCATTTGTAATAATGCAGGAGGGAGAAATACAGAGAGGGGAGGACAAGATGGGTAATTTGTACTACTGAATTTTTAAATAAAATTTCCCTAGACCAATCACATTTGCAACTTAAGTTGTTTTTCTGTTGCATGAGTGGTTTAGAAACTAAAACACATTAGAGGGAAGACAGTGGAGCAGACTGAAGCATTGGTTTCGAACCTCAAATGACCATGAGTTTAGTGGGAGTGTATTACTATACTTCCTTAATTCTGCCATCTGGCAAGGTTTTCCTTGTGATTAATGAGAGACTATCATGCAACATTACCAGAAGGGAAACAATTCCACTTACCAATATAGCTAAGCCATAATTACTATGCAAATGATTTCAGTAATGTAATAGAATGGAATTTCTGGTCATTACAGGGCAGACAATTCACAATGCTAATTGGGGTTAGCCTGTTTTCAGAAAGTAAATAATATTAACAGTAAAATAAATCCAAACTAATATTAAGTTTGATTTTGCTTATAATCAAGGAGAATGGTATGCTTCTGAAATTACATTTCTGTTCAAAAGATAAACTACACTTGCTGCAGTCTCTAGTAAAAGTACAATAACTTGGGATTGAAAATTCTGGGGAACGAAATCATACTAAGATGAGATTTAGGACTTGAGAAAAACGGTCCTCCGTTGAAGGTCTTCAGGCCAGAAGACAGACATGGAAATAGACAGGCTTTAATTCTCAGAGTTGCCTAAATATGCTTGGGGCAGGAGGTGATGGTTCAGCACATGAAGAAAAAAGGAGGACAAAGAGAAAGAAAACTGCTGGTAGGTCATCCTCTTGAATCATTTTTTTCTCCCCAATCTCTCTTTTATTACCCAAGTTTAAGTCTACATTACTACCTACTCGTTCTGTTATAGTCACTTTCAAATCTGTCTCCTTCTCGCTTCTTCCTCTGCCCCATTCAAACTTACCCTCGCCGGGTTCATGCTCTAGGAAAGCAGAAGCTCCTTCCTTCCACAACAAAGTCCCACACTTTCTACCTTGGGGTGGAGGTACCCAAAGGCTCCTTCCATCAACAACTTTCTCTCCCCGTCTGTACACCCACTGGGAGGACACAGGACCTGAGTTTGGACGATTGATTCCTTTTCCCAAGACTCCTAAAAATGGAGTCCATCATTCCAGCAGCCGTGCCCTGCTGCTTGTACTCCACAGCCGACAGGATTCCTGTTTGTGGCTCCTCCCATCCCGTTTTTAGGCCAGATTCTCCAGCTTCCCTCTCATTCCCTGATCCACACAACATCCCTCTAACAAATTCTCCTTTTATCTGATCTTAGCCAAAAAAAGAACCCGAGCAGATACGCTTATCCTAAGAAATGGAAGTCAAATCTTCACAGCGTCCAGTGGAGGGCAGTGGGGAAGAAGGTAATGATTATGTGGTAAATTAGGGCTGTTTCTTAAGATGGCTTGTGGTCAGTTTAAATGTGGAAATATCCTGTGAGCAGATGACATCATCAGAAACAGTGGAGGTAGTGGTTGAGAACCAGGCTCCAAACCCAGACCATGTGGGTGTGAACCTCACTTCCTCCACTTCATAGCCGCATGACCTTGGGCAAATTGCTTACCAGTAAAACGCAGAGAGCAGGAATGCATTCCTCCCAGGCTTGCTAGGAGAAAGAATGAGTTATATGTGTGGAATGCCCAGAGCAGAGCTTGACACCAGCCAGCCTTGTAAGCATGTAAAATTTGATTTTTAAGACTTCTGAGAAACAGCTTATGTGGGTAGGCAAATCAGATTTTTAAAATAGTGATTCAATACACTGACTTGACATCTGTGTACAAGGAGTTACGTAGCATCCCAAGTCCCCCTGGGGAAGCTGGGACGAAGTGAGAGAGTAGCATAGACATATATATACTACCAACTGTAAAATAGATAGCCAGTGGGAAGTTGCTGTATAACAAAGGGAGATCAGCTCGATGATGGGTGATGCCTTAGAGGGCCGGGACGGGGAGGGTGGGGGGAGTCGCGGGAGGGAGGGGATATGGGGATATGTGTATAAATACAGCTGATTGACTTTGGTGTACCTCATAAGCTGGTACAAGAGTGTAAAGCAATTATATTCCAATAAAGAGCTTAAAAAAAAAGTCCCCCTGGGGCTACAAGTATACCCACCATACTGCCATTATTCAAGTTTGGGGGTTTTATTCCCAGAATTTCTCCTTTAGAGCCTGCCACACATAGTGTAGATAGGTTTGATTGCCTTAGTTCCAGTTAGAAAGGAATTTAGTTACAAAATAACAAAAGATAGTAACTCTGAGGGTATGTAGGCTGTGTATATCCATTCCTCCAGGAGGTCACTCCTGTCCTGCCAAAAATTTAAATTGCAGAGCTGAGGAATTACGAATCTTTGCTCTCACAGGCCCCACTGGCTCAGGGAAGCAAGTCCTCGGAAACCAGCAAGTGCTTGCCTGACAGCAAAGTCCCCAGTCCAGGATCCCAAGTCTCCCTATGGTCCCTGATGGGCTTCTTAGATGGTTTCCAAGGAACCCTCGGTCTGAGGAGATGTTCCTGCCTCTGCCCCTCATCTCACTTCTCCTAAAAGACCTTGATCAGTACCTGCTTCCGTGCTCTGACTCCTGGCTCTTCCCCAAGACTGGGATGACGTTACTCCCCAGCCCTGGCCAGAGCGCTTTGTTAGGCTCTCCAAAGGCAACCAATCTGATGCACGTTAACTTTAACCAGTTCCCAGGAGCTGGATCCACCAGTGTCTTACTCTGTTTAACCCCCTACACAGTTCTGGATTTGAAAATAGTGGGACCATCCGTACTCTGAATGAGATACTTGAGCTCCCAGCTGCCAATAAAAGCAGGAAATCAAAAAGTCTGTGGGGCGCCATGGATGGGTGGCGCAATGGTTGAGAATCCACCTGCCAATGCAGGGCACACAGGTTCGATCCCTGGTCCGGGAAGATCCCACTTGCCTCAGAGCACCTAAGCCCATGCGCCACAACTACTGAAGCCTGCACAGCTAGAGCCCGTGCTCCACAACAAGAAAAACCACTTCAATGAGGAGCCCACGCACCACAACTAGAGAAACACTGTGTGCAGCAATGAAGACCCAACACAGCCAATAAATAAATAAAGTCTATGGATCTCAGTCCCAGACTCCATCATACGCTGTGCTTTGCCTTCAGAACTTCCAGCTGCCGAGTGTTGTCTTGCTTGAGCTTGTGGTGGTGGTGATGGAGATAATCAAGGCACAGGCATATTTCAAGGCATGTCTGAGTCAGAGAAACAGTGGTGGGTGAACAGAGACTGGGGCTTGCCCAGTCAATTCTGATCCCAAAAGGTGGTCCGGTCACCGAGTCCTGTAGTGAACACAAGTGGTGGTGTCATTCCCCAGCAGCCCCTACCCTTAGGTGGTGGGCTGCTGGCTCACCAGGGATGCGGTCCCTGAAAAGACTCTGAGCCCAACTGCTCAAGCCCTTAGATGAAAGCTCGTTGGTTCCCTGCAGCCTTGGAGAGAAGTTGTCTCTGACGCCAGCCAGTGCCATGGCATTTAAGTACAGCCCACTGAGTGAGACTTCGGAGCAGAGGATGGTGACACCCCTCAGCCAAAGCCAGGGCTGCTCAGAAACAGGGCCGCCATCGAGGCTGGCCCACTTCCAGGAGAGAAACCTCTGCTGGTGCAGGGAAGCAGTCCCTGAAATTGAGGCAGACAAGCACAGTGGAAGCCTGCTCCCAAGGGGCTTCTGGATTAGAGACCCTCCCGCCCAGCCCAAGGCTCTGGAGAGAGCTGGCGGCACTCTTCAGGCTGTGCCCAGTGAGTTTCAATGGTGACAGGTTGGCGTGGGTCTTCTTCCACAATTTTGGCACCTGTTTTGCTAGCAGGGTGTTTGGCAACACCCCGCTAGCAAAAGATGCAGGGGAGCCGACGTTCTGAAGTCTCAGCACCACCAGATGTCGGGATAATGACCTCTCTCCTTAGAACACTTACTGAGCAGGGTTATTGCAACAGAATGAAAGCACCATCACCATCCCAGCTGATAGGGATGGGGCAGAGGTTAATTTAGTGCTCGAGCGGGAGGAGACTTAGATATTGTAGGGTGCCAGCCTGGCTTTCCTTCTTCTGAAGACAGGGACAAGGTCTCCAATTCATCATTTCAGCTCCAGCACCCAGGGCAATGCCTCCCATTCAATAGGCGCTGGATACATATTTGTTCAGGAACAGCTCCAAAAAAATTTTTAAGTCTTCATTGGGAGATTACAGGAGACAGACACTTTCCTTCAGTCCTACTGCTCCATCTGCTTCTCAGTTGAAACACAGTGACAGTCATCATCCCCCTTCTGCCTTCTTTTTCTCCCATAACATTTTTCTTAATCTATTCACAGAGATTAAATGTATAGTTAAAAAACGAACCAAAACAGAACATGATTAGATATTTAGTGAGCTCCATGGAAAAGAAACCTTGCCATGTTCAGAAGCAAGCAGGAATATATGGCCGTGGTGACCTTTTATCTATTCTCATTGTATCCAACCTAAAAAGGCCCGAGTCAAACAAAACCCATTCCAAGCTTTTCCCTATGGCTTCTCAGGTTCCAAAGGAAAATCTGCCCCTTATCTGAATCACCAAATCCTCATGGTACCGTGTGATTTGGTTGTTTCAATTTTTTGCTTTCTGATCTTTGGGTTTGAGTTTTTGTTTTTTAGGGTTTTTTTTTTTTTTTTTTAAGATTTATTTATTTATTTATGTATTTATTTATTTATTTATTTATTTATTTTATTTTTGGCTGCTTTGGGTCTTTGTTGCTGCCTATGGGCTTTCTCTGGTTGTGGCGAGTGGGGGCTACTCTTCGTTGCGGTACGTGGGCTTCTCATTGCAGTGGCTTCTCTTGTTGTAGGGCATGGGCTCTAGGCATGCGGGCTTCAGTAGCTGTGGCACATGGGCTCAATAGTTGTGGCTCACAGGCTGTAGAGCGCAGGCTCAGTAGTTTTGGTGCACAGGCTTAGTTGCTCTGTGGCATGTGGGATCTTGCCAGGCCAGGGATGAAACCCGTGTCCCCTGCATTGGCAGGGGGGGTTTTAACGACTGCGCCACCAGGGAAGCTGAGTTTTTCTTTAATAATACAAAAAATAAAAGTAATGCAGAAATATACAGAAAACTAAAAATTCTCTGAGCCCTGAAAGACAGTTTGTATTTCTCTTATAGGAGTTCTTTACTTTCCTTTTTTACTGTAAAACTTTAAAAATTTGACTTGTTTCTCCCTGCCCTCCAACTATACAGAAGTTCATGGAAGGAAGGTTTTGCCTCTTACTCACTTTTAATCTACTTCATATTGGTAAAATTTGAGATTTGCGTTGGACCTTAAAGAATGGGTGGTGAGGACGGGGGAAGCTGTTTGGAGCCAGTACAGTGCCTGGACCCTAGGAGAAAAATTGTATTTGTTGAATGAATGAATGAACAAATGAATGAGAGATCCACGCTCTGTGATAGTCAAATGATGGACAAACTCAAGATTAATAAAGCTTCCTAAAGAATGAAAGAGGAGAAGGAGAAGACCAGAAAAAGAGATCCACCTCAGTGATGGTATCTTCAGCAATGTTGCTAAATTTAAACTGGTACAAATTAGCAGTTTTGATTTCCTGGCTTTTTATACTTTCTCTTCCTTAGCTACTGAATTTGCTTACATGTATACAATGCTGAATTACATGTACTAATGCTTTATTTAAAATTTAAAGGTATATATTCTTAAAGAAGATAGTTGTATATTTTTATTTCTCCTATCGTCCTTGTTTTGTTTTGAGGGGATACCAGCCTCATAAAATGAACGTATGAGCTTTCTGTCTTCCTCAGCGACCGGAACAGCTTGCATAAGATAGTGAGCAGACTTCCTTCACGATCTGACTGACTGAATCTTGAAATGTGTCTGATCCAGGTGAGTGATGGAGCATGTGTGCGTGTGTGTGTGTGTGTGTGTGAACACTAATTAAATGTCTTCAAAGTTAAGAGGACTTTTCAGGTTTTCCATGTCCTCTTGAATCATTTTTGGTACTCTTCCCTTTTCTACAAGCTTCATGAACTATTTTCAAGTTTACTGGCATAAAACTGTTCACAGTGTTCTCTTGAAATGTTTGTAATCTCTTCTGTACCTGTAGTTGTGATTCCTTTTTCATTCCTAGCAATAATTATCATTTACCTTTGATATTAATAACAATCACCATAGCTGAAAGTTTATCTATTTTGTTAGCTTTTTCAAAGAACTAGTTTTAATGTTTGCTGATTGTCTATTATTTTCTGCTTCCTATTTAATTTACGAGGGTGAGTCAAAAATTATCCACACTCCAGTTATATTAAAACTTGGGATACCAAATTGTACACTCTAAATATATGCTGTTTATTGTCTGTTAACTGTATATCAATAAAAGTTCTTAAAAAAAAAAAATTCTATTGGCCACACTGTCTTATCAGCGCTTTCTGTTCAAGGCTACTGTCTCCCCAGTCACTGCTGTGCAGGTGTGAACGTGTTATATCAGTTCATTTGTAACTACGGTGCAAGCAAAAATGGATGCCCACTTGTGATTTGCACAAAAGAAGAGAAGCGTCCAGTGATTCGTTTTTCATAGTCTGAGGGTGTACCTGGTGCCGTTATTTATCAAAGTGCAATATGGAGAAAGTGTTTTGTCACGAAGAAGTGTGTATGAATGGACAGAGACGCTTATTGAAGAGCTCAAGCCTAAACTTCGGATTAAATGCAGAGGACTGCTATCCAAGGGTGTTGTGATCTTGCATGACAATTCACGTCTGCACATTTCTGCCCACACTGTCGACACTCTGCAAAAACTTTGCTTTGAGATGTTAAAGCATCCTCCCTATAGTCCTGATCTTGCTCCATTGGACTTTCGCTCGTTTGGTCCCCTGAAAGCAGCCATTCAAGGACAAAGTTTCACTTCTGATGAAGTGAAGACAGTGGTGCATTCATGGCTCGCAGCTCAGCCTAAAACATTTTTAATGAGGGAATACGAAAGCTTGCTGACAGATGGACAAGTGTGTTGAAAAGCAAGGAGATTATGTCAAAAAATGATGCATTTGTCTTTTCTAAAAGTTAATTAAAATAAATGCTACAGCCAGAGTGCGGATAATTTTTGACCCACTCTCATACTTCTGCTCTTCTCTTTAGTACCACCATTTTCTTTTGCTTTGAGTTTACTTTGTCATTCTTTTTCTAACTTCTTGAATTCAATCGTTTTTTGTAATTTTACATCTTCTTTTGTCTAATAATGTATTAACTCCATAAATTTAAAGGTTTGCAGTCACTAAACCCCATTATCTTTATTTGTAGTGTGTTTATTGTTATTCAGTTCTAAACATTTTATCGTTTTTTATTACACTTTCTTTTTAAGATACATTTTGTTAATTGATCACTGTGGGTTTTTTAATTTTTAAAACTATGGGGATTGTTTGCTGTATTGACTGCTAGTTTGGCTACATATTAGTAGGACAACGTGATCTCTAGTATATTTGTTTTCAGGTGTTTGCTGAGACTTTTTTGTGGCTCTGTATATATTTATTCTCTGATAGGAACAAGGTCATTCTATTAGGCCCATTTTGTTATAGTTTTCAAATTTTATAAATCCTTCAAAAAAAAATACTCTCTGCCTTACTTAGCAGATTCTGGAAAAGATATGCTTTCTTGGCATTAGTAGAATTACACCCATTTCTCCTTAAAAGGTTTTTAAAAATATTTTGAAAACAGTGCTGTTAGGTGCACGTGAGTTCAGAACAGTTCTGGTTTCCTAGTGGGTTGTTTTTGGTTATGTGGTGACCTTCTCTATCTCCAACATTAATTTTACTGCTATGAAAAAGCTAATACTAATTATTAACATACAATTAAGCCAATATTGAGTCAATAATTAGGCTAATTAATAATTAATTAGTAACAATTAATAGCTAGTATAGCATAATAGTATACTAATTATTAACATGCAATTAAGCTAATATTGATAACCATTGCTAGTAATAACTAGGCTGATTAATAATTAGTAATCATTAATGACTAGTAATAGTACAATAATATTGCTATAACAGCTTGTTTTCTCTTGGCTTACATAGAAAAGGTGTTTGGGGAGTCAAGGATGATGGCTCAGGACCAACCCCACTGCAGGCAGCTGCCAGCCCCTGAGCTCAGCATCCCTCTGCTTCGGCCAGCCCCGCTGATGAGGAAGGGTAGACACACACCCTGTCATTTCCGTCTTGTGTCTCCTTGCCCTGCATGACCTGACCAGGCACAGGGTGAGGCCCCACAGGCTGGGTGAATAAGAGTTTGCTGATAAAACACTTCATCACCGGCTGCAGACCATCCCACACACTCTAGTGCTATTGAATGGCATCTCCTCTCCAGCCCAGCTCAACACTCTCTTCTCAGGACAAGGAGCACATCCTAGTGTCTAGGACACTCAATGGCCATTAATACACTTCAGCCTCATCTCCGCTCTGCCGTGAAGAAGCTCTGAGATCAGAGAAAACCACACAGCCCATCTGGGTGGATGTTTTCTCTATAAAGAGAGGGAGGTACATTTTTTTTCTTAAGTCTGAAGTCATTTCTAGCAGAGGGAATGCTATGAATCTATAAATCTTATTGCAATAGGTAACCAGCTTTTCACGTATTGGAAATGTCAAATGTTAAGTATTTTGCTGAGAAAGTAAACAAACAAATCCCCAGAACTGGGCACAGGATGGTGCAGCGAGGGGGTGGGAGGGGCAGGAACATGAGAACTTACTTACCAGGGTGGAGCCTGGCAGAGCAGGAACACTTTTCTTTAAACAAACACTCAAGCGGATGATGACTTGTTTTCCCAGGAAGTTCCCCATTTTTTTTGTGAACTCTACATCTCTAAAAATTGAAACATGACAATTTTCAAAACAATGCAAGCTATACATAAGGAGAAAACATTGTAAACATATAACATGCCTTTGAATTTTATTTTAGACCTCCAAGAATCTAACAGAATAACTATCTTTGTTTTAAAAGAAGGCTAAGAACATGCATGTTACACAGACCATCTATTTTCCAGGAAATCTAACCTATAACAATGTTTTCACTCTAAAGCGTTATATAATTTGGAAGAATCACAATACTCACCACAATTCAGATACCAAGAACACAAAATCTGAATCACCAGCACAGGCCTTCTGCTATTTCACTAGGTGGCAGCATGTAA
The DNA here is from genome assembly GCF_030028045.1 of Hippopotamus amphibius kiboko. NCBI lineage: Eukaryota > Metazoa > Chordata > Mammalia > Artiodactyla > Hippopotamidae > Hippopotamus > Hippopotamus amphibius. Next base: position 98,011,019 of record NC_080198.1, on the reverse strand, counting down.
TAACGAATAATGACATTACAAGGTCATAAATAATAAAACTGTGAAAAGCTACTTTAATGACAAATGCCAGCCTCGCAAAGCTTCTAAGACAACAGAAAGAAATTTAGTGCTTTTTCAGGTTAACTTGAAAGGACAGTGGATCTATTTGAGGCGTTACGGTACTCTACACATTCACACAGTCCATTTTAGGTAAAAATTCTTGACATGAAAGTATGATGGAGAGAAGGGCTGGATTCTCTGAGACATCTTTTCTTCATTAACATTTAACCCAGGGAAATAAAGACTCATCTCTAAGCAAAGGGAGCTGTCAATAGATATCACAGCCGGTTATAACAAAGCTTTTTCTCAAAGTCAGATCTTGAATTTTATTTGGCAATTAATGATCTAGAAAAGAAAATCGAAATTTTAACTCTAAGGAAACATACCACCGCAAATGAGAAATTTAAGGCCACACATAGCAAACTGGCATTCTACAGACTCAGGGCATGAGCATGGTTTTCTTGACCTGAAGGGCATGCATGTATGTATGTGCGTGTGTGTGTGTGTGCGCGCGTGTGTGTGTGTGTGTATGAACGGCCCATATTAAACTTTGAGCTGTGGAGCTTCCCTGGTAGCACAGTGGTTAAGAATCTGCCTGCCAATGCCAGGGGCAGGGGTTCGATCTCTGGTCCAGGAAGATCCCACATGCCACGGAGCGACCAAGCCCGTGTGCCACAACTACTGAGCCCACGTGCCACAACTACTGAAGCCCATGCACCTAGAGCCCATGCTCTGCAACAAGAGAAGCCCGCACACCACAATGAAGAGTAACCCCTGCTCTCCGCAACTATAGAAAGCCCATGCACAGCAATGAAGACCCAACGCTGCCAATAAAAATTTTAAAAATTAATTAATTTTAAAAAAATTGAGCTGTTTCATACAAAAATCCAAATTCCTGGCTTCTCTGGAGCATAAAGTTTTGCCAATGCTGAGCCCCTATTTTCACTTGCAACAGGAGGCTGGCATCAAGTGGTGGCTACCCCTTTTAACCAAACTAGAGCCCTCCAGAATCTCCCATTTGCTCTGACTCTGGTGTCTGTTTCCTAGCTGTATTCATTTTCTATTGCGACATAACAGTGACCACAAACTTAGAAGCTTAACACAGCACCCATATGTCCGCTCACAGCTCTGTGGTCAGAAGCTCGGGGACACAGTACGGCTGCGTACCCTGCTCATGATCTTACAAAGCTACTGTCCGTGCGTCAGCCAGCCTGCTTTCCTGTCATCTTCCAAGCCACGCGGTTGTGGTAGAATTCAGTCCTGTGTGGTTGTACACCTGTGCTCCCTGTTTGCCTCTTGGTTGAGCAGGGGTACTCTCAATTCCTGTTGGCTGCCTGCATCCCTCACCATGGCCCCCTCCATGTCCAAAGCCAGAAATGGGGCACTTGTCATGCACCAAACCCCACTCATGCCCCAGATCTCTCTCCAGGAGGAGCCCAGGCTCCTTGAAGGACTCGTCTGATTAGGGATGGCCCACCCAAGCTGCTCTCCCGTCCTTAAAGCCAAGTCTGCTATGTAACAGAAGCTACACACGGGGGTGATGTCCCATCACAGTTGCAGTCCCAGAGATTATGCAGGGCACGCACAGCATGAGGTGGGAATCTTAGAATCCTGCCTGCCACACCTGGCTAAGTCAGTTTATCACTCATTACCAGACTTGCACTGGGTTTTGTTTTGTTTTGTTTTGTTTTGCAGAATAGAGTTGAAGTTGAACTATGTCTATGACACATTTCTATCAAAAATGGAGACAATGAAAAGTGGAAAGGCCCTATAGTTTAAGAACAACAAGAAAAATGTTCCTACGTGTTGCCTATCAAAATAAAGTGGACTTTTTTTTTTTAGACTCAGGCCCCATGACTCATCTTTGTTGCCCACCTGGGAGTTTCAGCTTGTGGCCCCTGCTTCAAACCACACCCGACATCTGTCTCCACTGAAGACGGTTGAAGCGCCTCTCCAATGCCTCTCCTGTGACCCCTGCTCCCCAAATCTACTTCTCTCTTGCTTCAGTCTTTGGGGTTCCTTGAGATGAGAGACTGTGCCTCCTTTTCTCAGTGCTTCTCAGACGACCTGTGATGAAGGAACTTCCTTCCCCAACCCATCACAGACTGATATGTTTTTAAATACCACAGAAATAAAATGAGTTCACCCATTGGGTTCTCAGATACCGGAGCAATGTAAACTTGTTATAAAAGCTTCCAAATTTTATCTTGTTAGAGGCTGTTAACAGAGAGTTCAAGGGCAGCTACCACCCCCTCTAACCACACAAAGCTAATAATGACCATCATTAAGCATGTTTTCAGTGCAAACGACAGAGCATCAAATCACATATATCACTAAATTTATAATAGCTAACTTTTCTTGTGGAATTTTTACAGGCCACTGCCAAGTATTTTTCTAGGTCTTTATATATATTATCTCCTCTAGTCCTCAAAATCTACCTGTGAAATAGATTCTACTGTTATTTTACACGTATGAAAACCAGGTCCAGATAATGTAAATAAGTAAGTTGCCAACAACCACACAGATAGTCCGTGTTCTCAAATACCGCACTCTGCGGTCATTCACATGACCGACATTCATGGGGCCACAAGGAGTGCTGGAAATTGTACATGATTTGGTGTTAGGGACCAGGGCTCAAACTACAATGCCTCCATCTCCCAGATACATGACATGGGTCACATTATTTATTTATTTATTTATTATTTTATTTATTTTTTTTTAGGCTCTTTATTGGAATATATTGCTTTATACTCTTGTACCAGGTTTTAAGGTACACCAAAGTCAATCAGCTGTATTTATACACATATCCCCACATTCCCTCCCTCCCATGACTCCTCCCGGGGTCACATTATTTAACCTTTCTGAGATGCATTGTCTTCATTGAAGTGTAGCATTATAATATCCAACTCACTGGGATATAAAAGGGGGAGAGATGGTTGTGTGATATAACTTGTGTTAGTACTTTATAAATCATAAAATTCTCCCCAAGCATTAATTATGTACACACAACAATTTTTATTGAGATATAGTTGCTGTACAATATTATATGTTACAGGTGTACAGTGGGGTGATTCACAATTGTTTTTATTTTTTTGAGTTGCAAGTGATTCACAATTTTTAAAGGTTATACTCCATTTATACTTATTGTAAAATAGTGGCTGTGTTCCCTGGGTTGTACTGTATGCCTTTGTAGCTTATCCATTTTATACACAATAGTTTGTACCTCTTAATCCCTTACCCCTGTGTTGCCCTAACACCTTCCCTCTTCTCACTTGTAACTACTAGTTTGTTCTCTAGATCTGTGAGTCTGTTTCCTTTTTTCTTATATTCATTCACTTGCTTTATTTTTTAAATCCCACATATGTGATATCATACAATATTTGTCTTTTCCTGTCTGACATTTCACTTAGCATCACACCCTCCAAGTCCATCCATGTTGTTGCAAATGGAAAAATTTCATTCACTTTTTATGGCTGAGTAGTATTCCATTGTATATACATACCACACCTTCTTTATTCATTCATCTGTCGACAGACACTAAAGTTGCTTCCATGTCTTGGCTATTGTAAATAGTGCTGCTTTGAACATAGGGGTGCATGTATCATTTTGAATTAGTATTTTCATTTTTTTCAGATTTATGCCCAGGAATGGAATTGCTGGGTCATATGGCAATTCTATGTTTAGTTTTCTGAGAAACCAGCATACTATTTCCACAGTGGCTGCACCAATTTACATGCCCACCAATAATGAATGAAGGTTCCCTTTTCCCCGAATTCTTGCCAGCATTTGCTATTTGTGTTCTTTTTGATGATAGCCATTCTGACAGGTGTGAGGTGATGTCTCATTGTGGTTTTAATTTGCATTTCTCTGATGAACAATGACATTGAGCATCTTGTCATGTGCCTGTTGGCCATCTGTAGGTCTTGTTTGGAAAAATGTCTATTCAGGCCTTCTTACCATTTTTAAATCGGGTTGTTTGTTTTATCGATGTTGAGTTGTCGTTGATGTTGAGCTGTTTATGTTTTGGAAATTAATCCCTTATTGGTCATATCATTAGCAAACATTGTCTCCCATTGTGTAAGTTGTCTTTTCACTTTGTTGACGATTTCCTTTGTTGTGCAAAAGCTTTTAAGCCTAATTAGGTCCCGTTTGTTTATTTTTGGTTTTATTTATTTTGCTTTGAGACAAATTCAAAGAAATATTGCTACGATTTCTGTCAAAGAGTGTTCTGCCTATGTTTTCTTTTAGGAGGTCTATGGTTTCTGTTCTTACCTTTAGGTCTTTAGTCCATTTTGAATTTATTTTTTGTGTATGGAGGGAGAAAATGTTCCAATTTCATTCTTTTACATGTAGCTATCCAGTTTTCCAGCACCACATACTAAAGAGGTTGTCTTTTCTCTAATGTATATTCTTGCCTTCTTTGTCACAGATTAATTGATCATAAGCATGTGGGTTTAATTCTGGGCTCTCTATTCTGTTCCACTGATCTATGACATACATCAATTTTTAAGGTAATATTGGCATAGTCTCTAAATGATGTCTTTCAAAAAGCTTCTTTCAAATATGCTGTATCAGTGAGGGCTCAGAGAGTGGAACGATAACTCAGAGATGATCTGTATCAGTCAAGAGTCTGCCAGAGAAATAGAACCAGTGTACTAAATAGATAGATAGATAGATAGATAGATAGATAGACAGATAATATAATGTGTGTTGTGTATTATAAGGAATTAGCTCATGTGATTGTGGAGGTTGGCCAGGCAATTCTAAAATCCATAAAGCCAGCTCTCAAAAAGCACAGCCTGGAGACACTTGGGCAGGAGATGATGCTGCAGTCCACAGGATCACAGGCAAAATGTCTTCTTCCTCAGGGAAACCTCAGTTCTGATCTTAAAACCTTTCAACTGAAGGATGTTGGATCAGCCCACCCAGATTATGGATAATCATCTTCTTACTTAAAGTCAACTGATTGTAGATGTTAATCACATCTATAAAATACCTTTGCAGCAACACCTAGATTAGTTAGTGTTTGATGAATAACTGGGTTCTATAGCCTAGTTGATACAGAAGCCTGACTGTCACATTATTGACAGCAAGAATCCACATAGCACTTGGGCTGGGGGAGCACTGGAATGACATGGTATCCTGGAGTCCAAATGGTGGGGAAGCATGGTGGTAACTGCCTGGTAAGAGCTGGGACCACGAAAGAGACACTGCATGTGGCAGAGCGGCCACGTTTGGTAGAGGAGCTGAAGAAAAGGGGGAAAAATACCTGGCTCTTCTCCCTTTTCCATCTTCCAGTTTCCACCAATGTTTCCCATTGGCCAAAATGTCAGGAAACCAGAAGGCAAGGGAGCCTGGGAAATATAGTTTCCTGTGATGCAAAACAGCTTGGGGGAACGAAGGGCAGGAGGACTGATGACCTTCATATACCTAAACAAGAAAAAAAAAGATAGTGTGTCCCTTCCTAGGGATGCTTAAAATTCAGGAGGCACTCGTTTGCTTAAGATAACTTGAAAGACAACCTCTTCAGAAAGCAAAGAATAGCAGTGTCATTCCCACCTTTCATTCATTTAGTAAATGTTAAAACTTTATGTGGTTGGAGATAAAGCTTCAGAAGAGGGGCTTGTGCGCAGTGCTTAAGAGCCTGGAGTTTTTTCCTGTGGGTCCACATGCCTCCAAGTGTGATGCAAGTATCATTTGCACCCAGCTGATCTGCGCATTTGTAGAAATAAAGATTTCTGAGCCCCCTCCGAGACCTATTGAGTCAGAACCTATAGGAATGGAATACAGATTTATGTATGTTTATCAAGCCCTGGTGATCCTGAGGCAAACTGAAGCCTGAGAACCAGAGTTTCAAGCTAGATGGAGCCACAGGGAGGATTAGCAGGGAAGTGTCATGTTAAGATGCAAAGTTCAGAAAATGATAAGAATACAAATAACCAACACTTATTGACCAAAAGACCAAACAGTGCCTTCAGTACTTTACGTGTGGATTTATTTAACAGCTCTGATGTCTCTGCGGAAGGGAATTGGTTTTTTGGCTCTGGGTACCAAAATGGTAAGTAACAGTCAATAAGTGTTTACCAATTTCAGCTATCTAAAATAACATCTGAAGGGGCTAAATCAGAACTTCCCTCAAGAAGCATTATTTGTTCCTGATTTTTCGGAAGATATTTGAACACGTACCATTGGTTGAGAATTCACGTGGTTTATTTAACCACAAATTTGCGCATACTCAAACACATCTGCAAATAATACCCAGGGAGTTTCTGGCAATGTAGTAGATTCCTTTGGGCCTGTTATTAACCCCTCCCTGCACCCACACTCTTTGCTATGTGACTTCAAAGTGCTCTCCTACAGTGAGCAGGGTGCTCTGCTGTACCCCTTGACCTTGGGCTTAACTGTGTAATTTCGCCTGTGGATGAATTTAGCAGCCGTGACACAAGCAGAGGCTTGAAATGGGGTTGCCTGAGGCTTGCTCTCCCTTGTGCCTCTATCATCACCATGAGAGCACGCCCAGGCTGGCCTGTTGGAAGATGAGAGACACGTGGCGTAGAGCTACACCCCATCAGCTGCACCAGCCATGGCCAGCTTAGATCGGCCAGTTTACTCCCAATGCATGAAAAGCGTATTCTTGGTGTAGATTGCTAAGGATTTATAATTGCATATTACATGGCATCATTTGACCAGACACAGCTCTATCAGCACTACATTTCAATCCCACTTCACTGCACTGTGGACCAAGAATGACATTTGCCATATCAATAAACAGAGGATGTTGCAGCCATCAAGCCATCTCAGGATGGAAATGGGATGCCCACCATCAAACCTGCAGCCACCCCCAAGGATGCACTCTGAGGAAACTCAGGGTGGAGAAAACAGGACACTGGCCCCAGATAGCTGGGTGCACATCAGAGGGATGATTCCAATGAGCCCAGACTTTTGCATCTTCCCACACGCAGGAAAGCACTAAATTCATTCGAGATGTCCGGTTTTCTTTAATTACCAGTAATCTTTTGATGTTCCAACCACCTGGTTTTTGTTACAAAACTCCCATATATCCTGGCTCCTCCCTTATGTCTTCAGAGAAGTGCCTTGGAGCGATGTAAGAGTCCTGTCTCTGGGGCTTGAAGTCCTCAGAAAATCTGCCCAATAAAACACAACTCACAACTTTTAGGTTGTGCATTTTTTTTCTGTCGTAAAACTCGTTGTAAACAGGTGCTTGGTGAACAGTGCTTTTCTCTCTCCAGTGATTATTTTCTTCTTTAATTTTTCCAACTCTGTGTCACCCTATAACCATCGTCCATAGTCCATGTTTTTAGAGGTCATGATCGTAAGGAACGTGGAACGAACCCCCATTCCAGAAGTGTCTAGGAAGGGAGTTGGGATTCTTCGAGGTTAGCACTAGAGCTGGAGTGAGAGTAAGGCATTCCCACCTAGACAACGACAGACTCCAACATCAGAGGGGTTGGGGAAGCCAGAGTCTAAAAGAAAATGAGTCAAGCTCCAGACACAGGACAGAGAGAGACAACAGTTTAGGAGAAATAGGATAGTCGTCCAGCTCTCAGAGGAAAGCATTCAGGGATATGGAGCTGATTTTAAAGGGAATCCATAGACACATGCACCCCAATGTTCACTGCAGCTCTATTCACAATAGCCAGTCATGGAAGCAACCCAAGTGCCCATCAACAGATGATTGGCTTAAGAAGATGTTGTGTGACTGGCTATTGTGAATAGAGCTGCAGTGAACATTGGGGTGCATAGAAAATAATTCAAAAAGATACATGGGACTTCCCTGGTGGCACAGTGGTTAAGAATCTGCCTGTCAATGCAGGGGACACGGGTTCAATCCCTGGTCTGGGAAGATCCCACATGCTGCGTAGCAACTAAGCCCGTGTGCCACAACTACAGAGCCTGTGCTCTAGAGCCCATGAGCCACAACTACTGAGCCAACACACTGCAACTACTGAAGTTCATGCGCCTAGAGCCCGTGCTCCACAACAAGAGAAACCACTGCAATGAGAAACCCGCGCACTGCAACAAAGAGTAGCCCCCGCTCACCACAACTAGAGAGAGCCCGCACAGCAACGAAGATCCAACACAGCCAAAAATAAAATAAATAAATAAATACATAAATAAATAAAATACTATGTTGAGGAAAAGAACTCAGACATCAAACAGTAATACTGTACAACACCATTTATTTAAACAGTCAAAACTTATATGTAATTCCACACTAGAATACGTAATACTAGTCTCTACTAAGTGTTGTAGCTCAGGCTACTACAACAAACATACCATAGATGGGTAGGCTTAAACAGCAAACCTTTTTTTCTCTTAGTTTTTGAGGCTGGCAAGTCCAAGGTCAAGGCACAGGCAGATCTGGTGTCTGGTGAGAGCCGTCCTGCTGGCTTACAGAGACACATCTTCTTGTTGTATTCTCACATGGTAGAGAGAGAAGAGAGCTTGCTGATAAGGGCACTAATTCCATCATGTGGGTCCCACCCTCATGACCTAATTGTCTCCCAGAGGTCCCACCCATAAGGTTCCAACATATCCACTTTGGGGAGACACAAACATGCACTAAGAGAAACCAGATCAGTGGTTTCCTGGGATTGGGAGTAGGGGACATCGAATGCAAAGCGACGTGAGGGGGCTTTTGGGTTGATGGAATCAAAACTATATCTTGAGTGTGCTGGTGATTATATAACTGCAGGCATATTTCAAAGCTCATCAAACTGTGCATTTAAAAGGGGGATATTCTTTTACATAAGTTACACCTTAAGGTAGAGAAGAGAGTGGGCCCCACAGTAGGGGCAGAGAGATATGGCGGGACAGAGGCCTAGTCACTGCGCCAACGCAGCTATTGTCTGCAGCTTGCCTTTAGTGCATGAGGAGTGGGTGATTCTGGTCACCAGGGCCCCTCCTTTCAGTACTAGAAGGCATTGAAGATTCAGTACAAATAGCAAAGAATTCTTAGTCTCTCTACCTACAAATACTTCACGCTTTATTGTTCTGTATTTTTGTACATCTGCTTTTCTTTCTGTTATCTGCACTCTCCCATTAGTTCAAACATATAAATAGAGATAGATGGGGGAGTTCCCTGGTGTCCTAGTGCCTAGGATTCTGGGCTTTCACTGTTGTGGCCCGGGGTCAATCCGTGGTTAGGGAACAAAGATCCCACAAGCCATACAGTGTGGCCAAAAAGAAAAAAAAAAGAATTTATGAGGAATAAAATAGATAAACAAGGTCCTACTGTATGACACAGGGAACTATATTCAGTATCTTGTAATAACCTATAATGGAAAAGAATCTGAAAATATATATATATAGATAAACATTATATATACATACACATCTGAATCACTTTGCTGTACACTGGAAACTAACCACATTGTAAATCAACTATACTTCAATAAAGTTTTCTTAAAAAAAGATGATAGCTAGGTAGATGATAGATAGATAGATGATAGATAGATAAATGGATAATCTCACTCATTTCGTTTACATATAAATTCTGTCAGCCATAGACCTAGCTTAACAGACATCGAGACAAAAAAGCCTAACTGCTACAAAATATTAAGTGCAGGGAACATCACATATTTATTTCTAAAGAATTGTGTGTTCACCAAATGAGCAAGGACCTGCAGAAGGTGGAAAGAATAGGGCCCAGTACACAAGCAGGTAAACTGGCCTTGGGAAAAATCCAGGAAACCTATTCATTGAGATAGAAATAAAGAAGACCTAAAACTAGAGGTGTTTGGGAAGGAAGCTATGGAATTGGTGGCCTTTTGTCTCTGCATTGAGGGAAGCAGAATGGATGGGGTGGGGGAGGGAAAAGAGAAAAGCTTGTGACAGGCACTGTGGGCAACTGGAAATAAGCTCCTTGCAGAAGGTCAGGCGTGAGTCAGCTCAGGACCAGCTATGGTCACCAGTCATCATTTATTGATGGTTCCAATTAGTCTTGAGTCAAAATTCACCTCCTTTGAGAGTCCTGGTTCTGCTCTTTGCCTTTCACACGCAGGCATTTGAGTAATTTGAAAGTGCAGAAGATATAGAAGATGTATATCTTACCCACACATTGTATATCTCTGGGTGGTGAGGACACCAAGGTGTTATTTCTTTGTATTACTATATATATGCCCCTAAGTCTTCTTCTTTCCAGTTTAACATCTCAACCTGCAGCTATTCCTCAAATAGCTGTGGTTTTGCCGTCTTGGCAGCTCTCTTACAAATACATAACAACAAAAGAATTCACCATTCTTCACACTACATTATGCGATGGTTAAGTTTATGTCAACTTAGCTGGGCCACAATTCCCAGATATTTGGTCAAAGATTATTTTTGATGTTTCTGCAACGGTATTTTTTTGGATGACGTTAACGCTGAAGTTGGCGGAACCAGGGTAAAGCAAATTGCTCTCCATAATGTGGGTGGGCCTCATTCAATCAGTTGAAGGTCTTAATAGAAAAAGATTGATCTCACCCATGAACGAAGGAATTCTGCCAACAGACGGCATTTGGACTCAAACTGCAGCTCTTCCCTGGGTCTCCAGCTTGCTGACCCATCCCATCAGAATTTAGACTCCCCAAGCCTCCACAGTTGCATGAGCCAATTCCTTAAAATAAATCTCTTGAAGATAGGTAGATGATAGATATATGATAGATAGATAGATGATAGATGATAGATAGATAGATAGATAGATAGATAGATAGATAGATGATATAGAGATAGAAAAATAGATACAAAGATTAGATATAGAGCCTGAGATAGAGGCAGAGACATCCTGTTCTGTTTTTCTGGAGAATCCTGGCTAATACACTTCATGAAAAGTGCTTTCACATAAGCTCTCCAGTAGGTGAATTACAGAAGTCTGTTGTGCTAATCAGCTTTACAGCCTTTTCAAACGTCTTTCACTTGGAAAGGAACATAAAGATTGGTGATCGCTCCTCCATATCGCTTCACTAACTGTATTTTCCAAACTCCAAACCCTACAGAAGCCACTGACTTTCCATGATGTCTAGTATATCAATATAGATCTCAAGAGAATCATACAGAGGAACGTTAAGGCTCAATTCCTCAGTAGAACTTTTAAAAAATATTTAGTGACCGGGTATTTGTTTATTCCCCAATGTTCCCTCTAATCTTTGAATAAGTTGCTTTTCTTCAAATAATGCAGGGTTTCTAACATACCAGTTATAAATATCACTACTAAGGTGGATTTGAAATTCAACATCAGACCTATAGAGAGTGGTGAGGATCTTGTTGGAATAAGGATGACTAATAACGTATTATCAAGAGCAGCAACAGCTAAGGGTGATGCAATTGGCAGTTCACCCACATGCTACCAAAAACAGACTGCCTTTTACAGATCCCTAATAGAACACTCACACCCTTCTCCTGGTGCTGAGTTCTCAGGGTCTTGTCTTTGACCCAGTTCTTTTTTTTTTTTTTTTTTTGGATTTTTATTGGAGTATAATTGCTTTACACTCTTGTGCCAATTTCTGCTGTACAACAAAGTGAATCAGCTGTATTTATACATATATCCCCTTATCCCCTCCCTCTGGAGCCTCCCCCCCACCCTCCTTATCCCATCCCTAATTCACCGCCAAGCATCGAGTTGATCTCCCTGTGCTATGCAGCATCTTCCCACTAGCTATCTATTCTACATTAGGTTGTGTGTATACATCAGTACTACTCTCTCACTTCGTCCCAGCTGCCCCTTCCCCCACGTCCTCAAGTCTGTTCTCTACATCTACATCTTTATTCTTGCCCTGCCACTGGGTTCATCGATACCATTTTTTTAGATTCATATATGTGTGTTAGCATACGGTACTTGTTTTTCTCTTTCTGGTTTACTTCACTCTGTATGACAGACTCTAGGTCCATCCACCTCACTACAAATGACCCAGTTCTTTGACAGAACATTACTTGCAAACAAACCTGAGTTTAGGATGGGAAGTGAATGGGAGAACAGTATACCTAGGATGTATCCTCTCTCCTTTCAACTCCAGTTCACACAGGGTGTAGTTTAGGGAGCAGAGCTGCATCAGAACACAGGCGCCAACACAGCTGACTCAGATATTAAATAAATGAAATGGTTTTTTATTGAAATATAGTTGATTTACAATGTTATATAAGTTTTAGATGTACAGCATAGCGATTCAATATTTTTACAGATTATATTGTCTTTAAAGTTATGACAAGATAATGGCTGTATGTCCCTGTGCTGTACAGTATCTTTGTTGCTTGTCTATTTTATTCATAGTAGTTTGTACCTCTTAATCCCCTACTCCTGTCTTGCCCCTCCTCCTTCCCTCTCCCCACTGGTCTCTAGGAGTCAGTTCTCTATATCAGTGAGTCTGTTTCTGTTTGTCTTACTGTTTGGATTCCACATACAAGTGATAACACAGTATTTGTTTTTCTCTGTCCAACTTATTTCACTAAGCATAATACCCTCTAAGTCCATAGCAAAATTGTTTTGTACTTCTTAGAAAATGGCTGCTATTCTATGCAAACCTCTCCACCCCAGACCCCCTCTTCCTTTCCTCTGGTCCCTCCTTGGGGCTCCTCCAAGGCCTTCTCACGATTTCTAGCTAAAGGGAGAGTGTTCAGCAGAGTGGGAACCCTCGGAACCCCACGCTCTGCAGCTCCTGCCAGCATCCATGCTGATCGGTCAGCGCACATGCCCTACCGACTGCTAAATATTCTAAATATCACACCTGGTTCGTTGCGGAAGTTTTGAGCATTTTTTTTTCATACAAATGCTTTTAATTATTCGGTCTATTTTTGTTGAGAAAATAAATAATAAAATAAAAGGCAGAAGCATTTTTATAGCAATCTATCCTTCATAGCTTTTCCAATACATCACCCTATTTAACTACTTATTGAGTCTGACCACGTTCCACGCACTGTGATCGGTATTTACACACACACACACACACACACACCCCTGATGACAACCCTGCAACTTAGGTGCTACTATAATAACTTTCCCCCCAAATCACATTCATATTACTTAACATTCTTCCGTATGCTAGGTGGCCAGCACTGTGGTAAGCACTTTACACAGTTTCGCTCATTTAATCTACAACAATATCATGAGATAGATGATTTTTCATCCCCAATATACAGATGAGTCAGCTGGGACGGGAAAAGATTAAGTAACATCCTTAAGGCAAATGAGCTGGTAGGAACAAAGCAAGATCTCTCATCCAGGTTTTCAATTCCAACTTTTCCACTGTCTCCTCCATTGTTCCCTGTTCTCTTGCTTTAGGAGGGGACATTGGCAGCAGTCTTGAATAATAAGGCTGTTGTCATTTCTAAATGACTCCAAGTGTCTTGAGCTATAACTTTCAGCTTTAGGATTGGCACTTACACATTTCACGTTAGAGAAGTGCCAAGCTCATACCAACTGACCTCTAGATGAGGTTCTGCTCCAATTTCTCGTTGGTCATTCTTGCCTTTAAAGGGTGGACATTTTGCTATCCCTTAGAGACTCTTTCTGTTTTTCTTTTGCACTGTATTTAAGATGAAAAAACTGAGAGTTCATCTTCCTGGGGACATTATAATAGAGTCGAGGGCTTACTGGAGACTTGCTCCATTCCTGCCCCCTCGCCACTTTCCCCTGCTCTCATCTAACGGAGGATGCCCCACCGTAAGCTTTGCGGGCAGGGATTGTGTCTACGTCGGTGTGTCCTTGGCCACTAAACTAGTGCTGAGAACATGAGAAAGTAATAAATATAGTCTGAACACAAGAATAAGTATAGGTGGTGTTGCTTTTTCAATGTCTCAAAAGAGACAGTTGTCCTAATGAGGACCACATGCTCCCCATGCATACCTCCCCCTCCCACCCGGTCAGACTCCACCATATCCAGTATATAGCATCTGATACATGGTTCTCTCTCTATTCTTTCTTACAATAAATGTTTACTGAAATTTTCATTCATTTATTTAACTGGTATTTGTTGAGCACCTATTATACATGAGGAGATATGCTAGATTCTACAACAAATGTTTACTGAAATTTTCATTCATTTATTTAACGGGTATTTGTTGAGCACCTATCACACATGAGGAGATATGCTAGATCCTGGGAATACAGTGATGAAAAAGAAGGTAAGCAAGGTCCTTTCTTCAGGCAGCTTACGCTCTAGTTGCGGGGAGGAGGTGGAAATGAACACCTCCAAAAAACAACTCAAAAAAGAATGCACAAAATAATTACCAATTGTGTGGAGGGCCATGAAAAAATAAACAGAGAAGAGAGATGCAGTAACCAGGAATAGCAGTGAGAAGACGACCTTTGAGTTGAGCTCTAAAGAGGAGGATGATCTACCCACAGAAAACGGTGGGACGACAGCATTCTAGGCAGAGAGAAGAGCACTTGCAAGTGCGCGGGGGCCTGGGGAGCAGAATGGAGGTGGTGCTGCTGAAGTCGAGGGAGAAATGGGGAAAGTGTGAGAGCAGGACAGCAGGAGAAGCCAGGGCTTGCAGGGCTCTGTGGTATAGAGTGTGACTTTTATTCTCAGAGAAATGCAAGACCAGTGAAGGGGATGAGAAGAATTTTCTGTCTCCTGTGCACTAAAGAGGAAAGAGGAAAGGCAGGAGGTGATGGTGGCTTGGGCTAAGAAATGGAAAGAATTCAATGGATTAGAGTTCTACACTCGATGGGGTGGGGGGGGGGGCGGAAAGGATCTGGCTTAAGCGACTAAGATGGGAAAGAGTGAGATAGGAACAGGTTTCCATCAAGAGTTTTTGTTTTGTATATATTATTTTCCATTGGCTATTAAGTACCTAAATGGGGTTATCACATAAGTGGTTGGATATACATGCCTTGAGTTCATGAGAGAGATTAGAGCTGGAAATATTAAACCTGATTATCAAGAACAGATGGATGGTATTGAAATCAAGCTAATATATACAAGGATCTGCTTCTTTCACCACCAATCAGAATCGTGCTAATTCTGTGATCTTAACCAATTAAGAATCGAGTCCAAGGCATGGAGGCCAAAACACTAAATTTATAATTCAGAAAGGCTAGATTGGAGAATGGAGCTTATCCTGCAGCAAATGAGGCTTCTGCCCACTGCATCCAGCAAGATGAAAACCTGTCTTCGAAGTCTACTGTGCAGAAGTGGGAGCCACAGGTGCACGCTGATGGTTGAAAGGCAGATCCCAGGGAGGCAGCCACGAGGCCCATTTGAAAGAGAGCAGCAATGAGAGAAGCCTGGACAAATGGAGATCCAACTTTCCCCACCTCGCAAATCAGAATGGTGAGAGGAGAGAGAGAGACTTAAAATGTTCCTTGCATCCTTTTCCTTCCTTCCTCCTTTAAGGAACTGTAGTCCAAGAATCCAGATTGGTAACAGTAGCACTACCCACATTGTAAGTGCTCATCAGCCACACATGGCCATACAGGCCACTGAACAGCAAAGATAAAGAACTATTCTGTCATTACAGGAAGCTTTATCAGCTCTGTTTTAGCTGTGTAGTTACATAACAATGTGAGACAGAATATATGTGTTTCGTGTGTGTGTGCCTTCTGTTCTCAGTGAGCTCAGAAGCTTTTCGTGGGCAGGACTCTTGTCTCACACTTCATTTGTATCCCAGAGCTCTAAGCCAGTGATGCACATGCATGGAAATACTTTGTAAGTACTTGTTGAATCGAATGTTTAGTACTAACTTGGCAATGGGCTATGAAGTAGAGCAGTAGAAAGAGGACTACTTTGGAAATCAGGAAACCAAGTGTCTGGCCCAAGCTTTTCTGCCAGTTAGTGTGTAACTTGGACTATCTTGTTTAACCGAAGGAGGTTATAGTTTCCTCAAGTGTAAACAGGTATAGATTAGGCTATGTTAGAGGATGTTTCTAGGTTTGGAATTATGTGACACATGTGGAGTGTTTACTTTTAACCAGAAATGTGTGTGCACGCGCGCGCACACACACACACACACACACACTCAGAATGGAAAACTAGCTTGTTAAAAAATATTCTAGCTAATTTAAAATCTCTGGAGATAAGAGTGCTCCCTCGATAGGAAGAACTAAATGCTATTAACATTCAGAGAGTAGAGAAAGATCACCTAGAAGTGGAAAAACACTGGGAGGACAGCATCAAGAGGTTCATTTGCTCTGACCATGCCAGGCATGAATTTTTCAGGGGAAGGCGTGCAGGAAGCGTTCCTGCCAGAGGGAGAATGTGAGTGAAGAAGAGGGGCAAAGGCAGCTGCCCTCGGGGAGAACTGAGTGGTCCAGGTGAACTTGAACATCCAGAGCTTCAATGGGGGACCAGAGGGAGAGGGTGAAAAGGCCATCTGGAGCCAGGGTGGGGAGGATCTTGGTTACAAGCCAAGGAGTGTGTATATTATTTGGTCAGAAATTGGAAGACAGTCAAAGTTTTTGAGTGGGAGAGAAACATAATTATAGGAATGCTTTAAGAAAATTAAGTCGGCCGCAGAGTTTAGAATATATTATCTGGGGAGAGTCCGGAAGCAGGAAGATCAGTTACAGCCTCAAGAGGAAGCATCGTTAATTAGTGTCATTGTCGGGGAGCTGGAAGGCAAATGGCATGTGCGTGATGCTGTAGGGTTTACAAAGCTCTTTTCCCGTCAACGCGGCAATTGTGGAAAGTAAGTTACTCAATGCTAGACAATGCAAGGCAATCAGTTTGCATCAATAAACCTTCTTAAAAATATATTTATTTATTTAATGAGTTAGTTGTGCTGGGTGTTAGTTACAGGTGGGCAGCTGGGCTCCTTAGTTGTGGCTCGCCAGCTCCTTAGTTGCAGCACGTGGGTTCCTTAGTTGTGATTTCAGGGCTCCTTAGTTGCGGCAACTGAACTCTTATTTGTGGCATGCATGTGGGATCTAGTTTCCTGACCAAGGGTGGAACCCGGGCCCCCAGCATTGGGAGCATGGAGTCTTATCCACTGTGCCACCAGGGAAGTCCCCAGTTTGCAATAAGTCTTAATTGAATTAACACCAGGAAGACTCTAAAGGACTTGGGGACTACACACGGGAAGGAAGGCAAATGGGGAGGCAAAGATGACTCATAGCCTTCCAACTAGAATAACTCATTATTCGTTAAAGATTTATTGAGCTCTTACTATCATGCCAGGAACTGTTCCAGATGCTGGGCTGCAGCAGAGAATTTGATGGACAAAGACTTTACCCTCAGGGAGCTTATATACTACAGATAAGAGATCATCAATAGATGTATAAAGAAATATAAAATATCATGGGGTAAAGAGAAAAAAATCAGAGTGAGAGGACAGAGGGTCAGGGAGGTGCTTTTTTAGATAGTGCGATTAGGTTCCTCTTTCTGGAAGTGACCAGGATAGAGGCACCTGGAGGCTAGAGGGCTAACAAAAGACCAGACCCAGAAGGATCTCATAAGCCAGGCTAAGGACCTCTGGTCATTGTGTGGAAGAATCCTTCATAGAGGAACAAAAGTGGACATACAGAGACCAGCAAAAATGTACTACAGGGGTCCAGGCAAGAGACGATGATGCCTTGGACTAATGTGATATTTTTAGGGAAGACAAAAGTCAGCCAGATTCCCAAAATATGATAAGATAAGGTTTACAGGATCTTTTTCTTGGATTTGATGTAGCGTGGAAGAAAAAGAGAGAAATTAGGATGCTTCCAAGTGGTTGGTAAAGAGTTGTGCCCTTCTGAGATGGGGAAGAATGGACGAAGGAATCAAGAGCTTTGCTTTGTTACCTTTAATCAACCTGCTGAACATTCAAGTGGGGAAGTTGCAAAGGAAGGGTATGATTCTGGAGTCGGGGGAGATGTCAGGGTTAGAGATCTAAATGTCAGATGACTTTTCCATCACCAAAAATAGAGAAGCCAGGAGGGAGAAGCTGGTTCTCGTGCTTATCCAGTATTTATTAGGTACTTATTATGTGTGAAGTGCTTCTGTAGGCCCTGGGGTTACAGAGACCAAAGACATAATCCCTGCCTTCAAAAGGCTCACAGGTGGTCAGGAATACAAGCAAAGAAACCAATCACACTCTAGTATGACAAGTTCTATAACTTATAGTTTTCAGGGATGATGCAGGAGCCCGCAGAGGGGCAGTGGATCAGGAATTCAAGGAAGTCTTCCTTAAGAAGGACAAGTTTTGAGAATTGAAGATGGGTTGTCTGGGGTGGGGGTGGAATATGCAGGCTCAGGAAGAAGGGCAATTCAGGTGGAGGGGATGTAGTTAATAGCGTAGAGGCCCAGGACAGCATGGCATGGTCGTGCATCTGTGGTTATTTCGGTACAACTGGAAGAGAGGGTGCTTGTGGGAGGGCAGCAAGAGATGAGACTAGACAGGTGGGCAGGGACGGATCTTGAAGGCCCCCCTAGGCTGTGCTGAGATGTTGGCCAGATGGAGAAGAGGACAAGTTTAGGCTTAGAACTGCTGAGTTTGAGATAGACATGGGACGTGTCAAGAGGGAAACAGAAAACAGAGGACCAGAACTCCAGCGAACATCGGGGCCAGATGCTTCTTCTTATTGCTAGCTATATTTATAATATTTCAGCATCTCCCTCACAGAGGTCATTGTTGAAGACACAGACGTAAATTAAATGTCCAAAACACAGGAAACGCAGAGAAAAGAGGAGCAGGAAGGGCACCGAGTTGTAGTTAGTTCCCACCGTTTGAGAACTGGGAAAGGAGCAGAGTCAGGATGAAAATCAGGGCCAGAGAGTCAGGGACGGTTAAGAACTGGAAGAGTACACTGTCATCGTAGTCAAGGGCAGGGGACGATGCGTGAAGGAGACTTGTTGGCAACGTCATACACCGAGCGAGGTTAAGGAAGATGAAATTTGAGGAAATGTCATCCAATCTGGTGACCAAACGGTCCCTTGGTGACCTTTGGGAGAATAATTGAGAAGCCTGGAGGTGAAACTGAGCAGCCAGGGGTTAGAGCTGGAGTGAGAAAGTGAAGGCAGAGAAGGGGGAACTTCCAAGCCTCCAATCCCAAGCCCGTCCTAGTTTCACGCCTGGCATCTGCCATTTGCCCTTTTTTCCTGGCTTTCTGTCCTGTCTTATTCCCACTGTCTACTGTCCCAACAGGATGGCATCTCCTGCCAACAACAATGCTAGCGTTCAGCCAACCAGCAAGCTGTGAACTGAACCATCAGGTAGACATCATCAGATAACACAATAGGTCAAGGATTACCTTGATGAAATGTGCTGCCATCGATTCTGTAAGATGAATAGAATCTCTTTAAGGACATCTTCGACCTGGAAGAACCCACACGCATCTATGAACAGTGATTCCTAACTGGGTCCAGGCAAGTAGGAGGTTGTGGGGATGTTTTTTCATTTCTACCGTATACACCATTTTATTGTTTTAGGTATTGTTGTTGTTGTTGTTTTACAACAAAAATCTGTTGGTTTTCTAATTTTAAGCATTTTGGTTAAAAAAAAAAAAAAGACAAGCCTCTCCCCACCCCCATGCTTCTGAGCTGCAGAGGTACCATTTGGCCAAGACCATCTATATTTCTTTTCTTCATGTTCTCCTCCCATCAATCTTTGGCAGCTAGAATTAACTCAATGGAAGTGTTGGCAGACTCTCCAGTCAGACATTTGTTCTCTTTAACATCATGGCTATATCAAGATAATTGTTCTCCTATATCAACTGATATCTAGCTTTTAATTAATTGGATCTTTGCATATCCAAAAGGCACTTATGCAAATTAAAACAGTGGCTCCACTCAAGAATCTGGGAATAATAACCACAGTCATTATGAAATGAGTGAAGCTAATCAAAGCCCTATTGTCATAATTTTCTTTTTAGAGACCAACAGCTGAAATAAGTGGAATCAGGAAAAGAATAATTGGCCACTTATTCCAATTCCCACCATTTATAGTAGAAATAAACAGCACAAATATCCAACAAATTAAGTACCGCTCCCATTGAGCTAATCAATTACCAGCGTGATGGCTTTACCTCCCACTACTTGAATCTTTCCCTTCTATCTCTGGTTCATTCAGGCCGCATTCCTCTCCATGGATCATGACAACAGCCTCCAAGACTCTACTCTTATTCCTCTTAGGTGTAGCCTCTACATTGGCTACTGGAATGAACTCTCTAAAACAAAACCCAGGCCATTGCTTTGCTTAAAACCCATCAACATGGAATGTTTAAGTTCTTTATCATAGCTTCCAAGATGGTTGGTTTCCTGGCTCCTACCTGTGGATCTCCTGAACTCAGGCTTGTGGTGTATCAGATGAAGCTTTTCACCTTGACTTGGGACTAGTATGTGCAGCTCAGATCACTGCCAGACTCCACTTTTTCTTGTGGTGAGTTTCCCTTTGGGGAACCAGAGTGTCCTCTTCTGTCACTGCACCTTAGTCAGGACCACCACCTCTGCTGTAGCAGGTTTCCCTAATTTTAAGATTTGGTGGAAAGGGTTGGTACCTCACTTCTTTCCCTCTCAGAAGGCTTTTAGGGTCCTTATGCAAATACATCCACGCCCTCCCCAGACCTCTGCAAATTGAGGAGAAGCCTTAGATAAATCACAGGATTAAAAAAAAAAAAAAGTTAATGGTATACCATTTTCCAAAGTCAAGATATGCCTTAATTCTTACATTTATATAAAGGATCAACTCCAATGCGACTTTCTATGTTCACCTCTAAATAAAAAATTCCACCATACTAGGTACTCATTACAGATATAAGCATACACATATATCTTAAATATTTTTATCTCAGCTTAGAAAATTACTTTTCTGAAAACATCCTTTAATAATATTATTGCTGTTTTGTTAGTGGTCTGACCGATCATTTCCTGGAGTCAATAGCACTAAGATTAGAGCCTCCTTGACTTTAACCAGAGCCCAAATGAATGAACCATCTGAGTCAACTGTTAATTACTTCTTCTGTCCTAGACATTTAAAAGAAAGAAGTAAAGAAGCTAATAATTACAGATTTGTCAGAGACCATTTACAGGAGGTGTTGAAACAGCGTCTGCCTCTATAGATCTCAATCACACATACACACAGAAAAATGCAGTATCCACAGGTCATAGGATCAAGTGACCCTGGAAGGAAAGCTTTTCAAATTTGGCCTGTTTATGACCTTTCACCATGAATAACCCCGTCTCCTGGAAGATCTTACTCAGGCATCTAGAAAATGGTTACTGCAGAGACAGGAATGTCTACTGAAGACCTGATGGGACAAACTTTAGAAATACAGTGCTGGACCTACTGACATCCGTAAAAATATCAGCAGGACCCACAGACATACAGTCAACTAGCAACCTGTGGTCTTTTTAAAGATCCTTAAATATATAAAAATACAGAACTGGCCATATGTATGTCATCAAGTCCTCCAGGTTTCTGGGTTCATCCATTCTTACAAGTTGAAGCAGACAAGGAACTTATTTAGGACATTAGGCAGCTTTAGAACCTCTGAGAGGGCCAAAGAGTCACGTTTGGATCTGTCTAAGCTATCTGGCCAAGAACAAGTCTACCCAAGTCATGCACGAGTCCCACCCATTTGGTTTGAGATTATTGGGAGAGGTTAAGAAAGCTTTGTGTCTTTTTTCACATTATATTTCCTCTTTTTCCCCAAATAATAGACCCTTGTAACCCAACATTTACCCCATTATTGTCTTAGCTCTCAGAGCTCAATTCAGAGCTCCCTGTAGTAACTCCCCAACTAAAGGTTTTGACAGCATCCACTTCCTTTTGGAGTTACCTTGTTTATGTGGGTTAAGCTCTACAAAGCCAGGGTAGAAATTCTAAATAAATTAGTTAAGTTAAGTAGAAAGCATAACACACGGCCATAGTCGATTGCTGTCAGACCTCGATATAGGCATGGCATAGAGCTGGTCTTTTTTTTAAATTTACTTTATTTATGTATTTATGTATGTATGTATTTATTTATTGGGTCTTCATTGCTGCACACATGCTTCAGTAGTTGTGGCATGTGGGCTCAGTAGCTGTGGCTCACGAGCTCTACAGCGCAGGCTCAGTAGTTGCGGTGCTCGGGCTTTGTTCCTCTGCGGCATGTGAGGTCTTCCCGGCCCAGGAATCAAACCCGTGTGCCCTGCACTGGCAGGTGGATTCTCAACCGCTGCGCCACCAGGGAAGTCCCTGGTATTTTAAATAGACCTTAGATTATCAAAAAAATAAAAGCGCTATTTCACTTTTGCTAAGTTCTAGTATCTTCCGAGGTCACCATCCTTTCAATATCCTAATGGAATTGCCTGGGCCGCCCACCGTGTCTGTGCCTTGGGAAGCCCTGTGGCTGCCTCCCTCTAGCATGCAGGTGCCATGCGCAAACACTTAGCCCATCCCGCGTCAGCAGCTCCAGGGCGCCCCAGGAGGTTATGTTTCTAGTCATCAGTGTGTCCTCTGAGCTCCCTCTTTCCCTTTCTTTGCCCCAAGATTGTTGGCGTAGTGGTCTCTGTAAGCGCTCAACCAGAAGGAGCTGCACCGTCCAGGAGGTTCAGCTTCCACCATCCCCTTTTCAGAGAAGACAGGAGACAACGACTAATGGACACAAGGATTTGAAAAACCATCCTTTTGCCTCAAGAAGGGACCAGCTCCATGGTGCAATTCATGCTCTGGACCTTCCCGAGGGATCAGGTCCAAGTCAGTCCCTGCCAAAGCCACATCACAACCATCCCTGCCTCAGGCTCTGCTTCTGGGGAGCCCGACCTAACACAGCTGGGTTTAGCAGAGTTTTTTCCAGAAGGGGACTGAGAATTCAACACAGAGCAGCAAAAATTCAGATCTGGGTTCCATGTTCTGTTGCTAAACCAAGGAGCCCCAGCGTGAACAGCTGCAGGGTAGAGAACCCACATCTCTATACAGGACAACAGGGCAAAATAGTAACTACTTTCATGGTTTTCAGAAGCTTTTATTCTTTCCTCTCTTAACTGCCTCCAGGGAAGAAGGTAAGCACAAGAAGAAGAGGGCAGCAAATCCTTGGTGTAGGACCCTCCCAGAGTGTGACACTTCTATCAAGAAGTTTCTGAGAGCTGTGGAAGCAGATACAAGGTATTGCAACCAGATTATTTAGCTCTTACAAATCTGCCCTTTGGGACTTCCCTGGTGGCTCAGTGGTTAAGAATCCACCTGCCAATGCAGGGGACACTGGTTCAATCCATGGGCCAGGAAGATCCCACATGCCATGGAACAACTAAGCCTGTGTACCACAACTACTGAGCCTGTGTGCTGCAACTGCTGAAGCCCAAGAGCTTAAAGTCCATGCTCCGCAACAAGAGAAGCCACCACACTGAGAAACACTCACACCGCAAGGAAGAGTAGCCCCCACTCGCCACAACTAGAGAAAGCCCTCAAGCAGCAACAAAGACTCAATGCAGCCAAAAAAAAAAAAAAGAAAAGAAAAAGGAAAAATCTGCCCTTCCCCACACTCCTTCTTCTCATCTTCTTTCTCAACCACTTTTATGCACAAAATAAAGCATACACTTCCCACCATTCCTTTAGGGACTGCGACAAGTGCTACAGAGAGGGATGTGTGATGATGTGAGGAAAGGTAGCAGGGGACCTGGGCACAAGGAAATCCTGTGGGAACCGAGATGCGCAGGAAGGGCATGGCTTCCCCTCCGTGGAGCACGGGTAACATAGCGTGCATACGTACCCTCCCTGCTGCGGCAGGCAGGCTAGGTTAGAGGCACAGACAGACTGCCTGGGGACTGCAGAAAAGAAAGCAGTCAACATGACTTGGTGATGAGGAGGGGAAGGTCAGCAAAGTTTTCACTGAGCTCAGGACATCTGATCTATGCCTGGTAGGATGAGGAGTGGATTACCGAGGAGAAAAGGAGAAAGAAGGAAATCCCACCTGAGATCCCCAAGGTGCAGAGATGTGAACGTAGCGAGTCCTGCAGTGGTAAGACCAGGGAATCCTACGGGGCTGTGGCGGGAGATGAGATGGGGAGGATAGCTTGGAATCAGCTTGAGAAGGTCCAGAGGCTCATGGAAGTGATTCCTGCGGGAACCACTTTGTTCGTATGGATGATAAAGACCAGTCTGCCCACCCTATGGGGAACAGACTAAAGAGAAATAGAGAGGGAGAGGCGAGAAGGCAGTGAAAGCCGTTAGGAGGCTTTTGAAATGATCTCTAGTGCTTACTGCATACTTACGACGTGGCAGGCACCATTCCAAGCATTTTCCACATTTTATTCCACTTAATCCTCACAAGGGCTGAACGGAATAAATACTATCGTGTATCTCAAATGGCAGGAGGAAACTGAGATGCAGGAGACTAAGTAAGTGGTCCAGGGAGTCAAAGCTAGGAAGCACAGAACAGTGACTTAAACCTGGGAGTCTGGCTCTAGAGTTGGCAGGCTTTTCTGGTCCCCTGTTCTGTAATCCTCCAGGGGAGAAGTGTTGGTCTGTCTTAGGGCAATAACAGCTGGAATAGAGAAGAGGGAGCAAAACAAATGACATTTGCAGGGTGAATAGGTGAGACAAAGAGACCAGCACACATAACGGTGGTTTCTAGTTTCAGTGAACAAGGGAAAGGGATTCAAATTAATCAAATGGGGAATAACAGCCCCAAGGGTGAAACACCATCTTTGTGTGAGATGAGAAGTTTGCAGGGATTGGAAGATATCCTGGTAAAACATTCAAAAATGTGTGTCTTGGGATTTCCCTGGTGGCACAGTGGTTAAGAACCTGCCTGCCAATGCAGGGGACACAGGTTCCATCCCTGGCCCAGGAAAATCCCACGTTCCGCTGAGCAACTAAGCCCGTGCGCCACAACTACTGAGCCTGTGCTGCAGAGCCCGTGAACCACAACTACTGAAGCCCACTCGCCTAGAGCCTGTGCTCTGCAACAAGAGAAGCCACCGCAGTGAGAAGCCTGCGCGCCACAACAAAGAGCAGCCCACCGCCCCCCCGCCCTGCCCTGATCTCGCAACTAGACAAAGCCCGCGCAGAGCAAGGAAGACCCAATGTAGCCCAAAATAATTAATGAATTAATTTTAAAAATAAATTTAAGAAAATATATCTTACTCCTCACCTCCCCTTCCTCCCTCTCCCATCTTCCCCAAGTCGCATCATCACATTTACACGGTCCTTTGCTCTAACAAAATGTCTTCTCAAGAAAGCGCCTGGGACAGATGCCATTGACACTCTAAGGCCGGTAAGTTCCCTCTTCCTGCGCAGCTCTAATCATAAATAAGAGGCTTATTCCTGTCGAAGGAGCCAGTAAAAATCAAGAGAATATGCTGGAGACGAGGCTTCCTGGCACCATGGAGACGTTGACCTGCTTAAGAAGATGACAGTCAGTCCTACCCGTCACAACCAATCCAAACTTCCAAACAGATCAGGGTCTCCCATTAACTCAATGGCTGTGGATGGACTGGGGTTGTCCTCAGAGTTTTCTCTCAAGACACAAAAACCATTGGAAAGAGAGAACACTTTGGAATGTTAGCTAATTCCCAAAATCATACAGGTCTTCTTTCAAAAATGTTCTTGTCCAAGGGACCATCTTTTACAAAGATCAAGCATCTCTCTCTACCTCTTCATCTCTTCCTCCCTCCCTCTCTCTCCTGCCCTCCTGTCCTCGCTCCTAGTTGTTTTTACTTAAAGAAAGTCATTGACAAATGCAAAAGGCTCTTCATTGGGTCATAATTTATAATAGCAGAGGATCGGACTTAATCCAAAAGCCTGTCCATAGGGGGCTTATAAACTACAATATGTTCCCATAATTCTGTATATTCAGTCTTGAAGGAAAATGAGGAAGATTCCATATCTATCAATATGAATACCGAGATAAATCATGTGCGAAAAGCAAGGTGCAAACTGGCAAGTCATACGCCTCCTTTCCTAAATATATTCTTATATTTGCATAAAGAAATATTAGAAGACTCTTTTCAGAAACAACATTAGTTACCTGCAGACAGCAGAGGCAAGCAGGGTGGAGGACACAGGATGGAAGCAGCAGGACCCTGGGTGTAACCACTAATCTTGACTTTGGAATCATACATTTAACTCTTAGGTTCAAAAAGTAAAATTAAATGTAAAAAAAAATAAGAAAAATATCTCATGCAGAAATTAAAAAGGAGACATTTTACAGAAGTAATCCACAGGGAGAAGTCAAATTGTGGGGTATGGCTCTCTGGACAAACCCTCAGAGTAGAGGGACCGACCAGGGCCTGGCTGGTGCTCTGGGAACGGCTTTTGGAGGATGAGTGTAGGATGAGAGGAGGACAATGGCAGGGAAAGATGGGGATGGATGGAGAAGAGGGGACAATATGGCTCAGGAGGAAGTGACAGGAGAACAGGAAGGGAGGGGCAGCACAAGCAAGACAACACTTCCCCAAACCACCTCCACCCCCACCTCCCAGCCTGCAGAAACTTCTCCCTCAATCTTACCAGAAATCTCTGTCATTTACCAAAACTTATTAAAGTTAGAAATATTTTTTCTAAACTAAAAACGGAATCACCATATGACCCAGCAATCCCACTCCTGGGTATATATCCATAGAAAATAATTCAAAAAGATACATGGGACTTCCCTGGTGGCACAGTGGTTAAGAATCCGCCTGTCAATGCAGGGGACACGGGTTCAAGGCCTGGGCCAGGAAGATCCCACATGCCGCAGAGCAACGAAGCCCATGTGCCACAACTACTGAGCCTGTGCTCTAGAGCCTGTGTGCCACAACTAATGAAGCCCGAGCACCTAGAGCCCATGGTCTGCAACAAGAAAAGCCACCACAATAAGAAGCCCATGCACCACAATGAAGAGTAGCCCCTGCTCTCTGTAACTAGAGAAAGCTTGTGCATAGCAACGAAGAGCCAATGCAGCCAATAACTAACTAACTAACTAAATAAATAAATTTATTTAAAAACAAAAAAGACATATGCACCCCAATGTTCATTGCAGCACTATTTACGATAGCCAGATCATGGAAGCCATCTAAATGTCCGTCAATAGATGAATAGATAAAGAAGATATGGTACATATATACAATGGAATATTACTCAGCCATAAAAAGGAATGAAATTGGGACATTTGTAGAGACATGGGTGGACCTAGAGACTGTCATACAGAATGAAGTAAGTCAGAAAGAGAAAAACAAGTATCATATAGTAATGCATATATGTGGAATAAAGAAAAATGGTACAGATCAACTGGTTTGCAAGGCAGAAATAGAGACACATGTAGAGAACAAACATATGGACACCAAGGGAGGAGGGTAGCGGGGGGTGGTGGAAGCGATGAATTGGGAGATTGGGACCGCCATATACACACTACATTACTAATAAGAAAAGAAATATCAAATTGTACACTTTAAATATATGCAGTTTATTGTATGTTAATTATATCTCAATAAAAGGTCTTTAAAAAAAGAAATATTTTTTCTAAATATTTAGGGGAGACCTTCTTCTATAGTAGCATTTTTTGCTTGTGGGGCAGGATGCTAATTTAAGATACTAAACTGTGTCTTTTTTCTCCGGGTCTCTCCCGCCTTTTCTCTCTGCTCTCCGGCCCGCATCGGAGCAGGAAGGTGCCAGCGCATGCACGGCCCCGGGAGCAGATGTGGAGGGTAGAACACAATTGTCTGTCTGTCCAACAGTCACGGTCCCACCCATGGCACCAGAAAAGAGGGAAGAAGAGTGAGAAAATGATGTCTGGGGTCCTGAGAATGAGAAGATTTCAAATCCACGTTAGTAGTGATATTTATAACTGGTATGTTAGAAACCCTGCATTATTTGAAGAAAAGCAACTTATTTGAAGGTCAGAAGGAACGTTGGGGAATAAACAAACTTCCAGTCACTATTTTTTCAAAAGTTCGACTAAGGAATTGAGCCCTAACTTTCCTCTGTATAACTCTTGAGATCTATACTGATATACGAGACATCGTGAAAAGGCAGTGGCCTCTTTGGGGTTTGGAGTTTGGAAAATACAGTTAGTGAAGCGAAATGGAGGAGGAATCACCAATCTTTATGTTCTTTTCCAACTGAAAGACGTTTGAAAAGGCTGTATAAGCTGATCAGCACAAGGGACTTCCGTAATTCACCTACAGGAGGACTCCTGCCAGGAATGGCCATGTGGCCCGGACCCTCTAGGCAGAGTCCAGCCT
Source organism: Hippopotamus amphibius kiboko (assembly GCF_030028045.1). Taxonomy (NCBI): domain Eukaryota; kingdom Metazoa; phylum Chordata; class Mammalia; order Artiodactyla; family Hippopotamidae; genus Hippopotamus; species Hippopotamus amphibius. The sequence continues at coordinate 97,982,922 of NC_080198.1, read as the reverse complement.
GAGACCTGTGCTTCGGGTGAGGCAGGGAGACCGAGTGAGACCCACACGGTGGGAAAGGACTATGCAGACATAGACCCATAAAGATGGGCAGTGAACAAAGCCCAGATCCAACCCCACCCGTTCTCTGGCAGGAGACAAGACCCGGAACTGTGACACACGTCAGGAAGAGAGCCACCCCCGGGACAGGGTGAGAACTTCCTCTGCTTTCCTTTTTCCAACAGCCTACCATAATGTGAGTCTAGACTTAGTATTAAATCGGCCTCCAGATCACTTTCATGCAGCGTTTATTGCACACTCCAATTTGGGGGAGGAGATATCTGCCCAGGACCTCCGATTCTTTTTCAACCTAATTAGACACACTTACACTCCAAGGGGAACTGTGGCTTGGTGCAGGCAAACAAAAGCGGGGTGTCTCTGATTTTCCTTGGGCTCCCCCAGCCCCATGCTGTCCCACAGCAGTGTCCCACCCGCATCAGGGGCCAGTGCTGGAACCCAGAGGTAATGGCGTATCCGTGGGATGGGGAAACAGCCTGCAAAGCAAAGACAGAAGCTTGGAGAACTTGTCAGGGAGGAAACACGACTGCTCGGTCCACCTTTATGTAAGTCATGTTCCCAGAGCTAAATTCCACAGAGGTCAAACAAATACGCTTGACTCAAGAAGAGCCAACAAAAGTGTCCTGCACTTTGTCCCGACGGCAAAAACAAAAAAGGCAAAAAAGGGTCAGAACAGGGACAGAGTGGCAGGGGGTACTAGCCATAAATATGAAGCATCCAAAGAGAATACAGTTTCTTCAGCATTCTGGAGGCTCAGTAGCTGATGTCAGTTGCTATGGAAGGAGAGAGTTTTCTTGAAGATAATCATAGTCCTGAAACCTGTCCTACTTCCTAAAGTAAAGTTAACCTTTGGAACTGTGTGAACTGGCAGGTGAAATGATTACATTAGGATAAGAAGAGTGCATTTCGTACATTCAATTGCCCTCCTAAGATTGTCATAGATTTAAAAAAAAAAAAAGAACCAATAATAATTAAGGCCATCTACAAGTCCCTGCTTACCTAGACTAACTGGTTCTATACTTCGTCCACATTTTAAACAATATTGCAACAACTAACTCACCTCTGGACTGTGAGCTCTGAGAGGGCTGGAACAGTGTGTCTTCACAACTTAACCCCACTGCTCACCACACAGTGCTCGGTGCAAGTAAGTGCCCAAAAAACAGGAAGCAAAGAGATGGCTGGCTGGCTGGCTGGCTGGGTGGGAGCTCAGTGGATGGATAAGTGAGGTGCACTGCCTACTGCCCCATTTTTGGTGAGGCAACCCAAGTACTGTGCAGCCTGAGGACAAATGGAAGGATGGGCAGTGGTGGATCTAAGTCAATGCGCGAAGCCCCCACCCATGCATGGAGAGCAAGAGTGTCAAAGCACGTTGCGGGCAATACGTGGCAGCAGGACATCCTCCAGAGCAGGTCAGGGCAGATGATAGCATCGTGGGTTTAGGGACAAGAGATAAAATCCCTTTGACTAAGAATGTTAAGTGTTAATCAAATAGTGATAGTTCAAGGTAGAGCTCCAGGCCCAGTAAGGAATCAGAACACCAATCGGGACACCAACGTAGAAGCCCAGTTGGATGGGCCGATTTGTTTATGATGGTTACATCTCTGGAGGCACTTGGCTGCTGCTCACTCACCGGATGTAGAGCTTTAGGCAGTAAGACTGACATCAGATCCCACCCCCTGGAAAGGACTGGGGTCCTAATTGCCCTTGGGGATCCCCTTCCAACTCTCCTGTATGTCCACCCTCTCCCTCAAACCCATCAGCACTTAACCATGCTCAAGCCTCTCTCCTGCTAAAAGGAAACAAATAAACCAGCCCACAAATAAGCAAACAGGCTTCCCTTCTTAGAGCCCCTGTTGGCTGGACAACTGTCTCCATGTCTTCCCTTCCTTCTCGCTCCTCTTGTGAGTCCCCAGAGGTGGGTGTTTCTCTCCCACTCACGAGGTGGCTGGCACCGAGATGGTGTCCTTGTTGCTAACTCTAAAGGGCATGTTTCATGTGTCTCCTGCACGCCCTCTGAAGCCTCCGTCATCATTGACCACTGCTCTTCCTTGACCTGACTTCCACAATAATGCCCTCCCAGGGGTTTCCTCCTGCCTCTTGCCTCTCTTTCATGGACTCCTCCTCCTCGGGTGATGTCTTTTGGAACGTTGGTGCTGCTCCTGCTTTTCCTGGGTGCTATTCCCTCATGCTATATACTCTCCTGGGAGACGTCACCTGTTCCCTTGTCCTCAATGCCCAGATGCAAGTGACGCCCAAATCTATATTTGACCCCAGTTTCTCTCCAAATCACCATATCTAAATACATATCCTATTTCCTGGACACCTCCCCTTGGCTATCGGTGGGCTGAAATAATGCCATTTTGATTATATCATGGGGAGGCAGTTTGGTCTTAAGGACCAAGGTGAAACTGACAAGGGCAAAAATGAGACATAGTAAAATTTGTTACAGGTGAAAAGTTGACTTGAGGATCATAGATCATTGCTAAATTTAAAACCTGCAAAAATTGTTTCAGAAAACATGGGGCTAACTTAAAAAAGAAAAGTAAATTACAGTGGATGATAGTAAAAACAGCACATGGTAAAAAAAAAAGTTATTGTTCACAGATGTATCAAAAATTGAAAAGATTTGATAAAAGTTGACATGTACAAAATTTGACATGGTGAAAGTCGTGGACCTAAAAGGAAACGCCATAGAAAAAGCTACAATCTAAACATTTGATATAGACGAAGAAAAGGAAGTTGAAAAATCAAGCCTTCCTTGTAAAAGGTACATGAGAAAGATTTTATCCTGATGGAAATAATGTTGGTTAAAAAAAAAAAAAGAAAGTGGAAACCACTGGAGACAGTTTTAATAGGCTATATAAAAAATGGATCAAGGAATTAAATTGCCTCAATGGAGTTCACGCTGGAATAAATCTTTGCTGTAGAATTCATCAGTGTTGATATCATCGTAACAGAAATGTTTACATTCCAGAACAAAAAACAGCAGGGTCAAAATATACAAGAGCTCAAAATGATGAAGTCAGAATGTCCTACACTCCCCATGGGTACTTCAAATCCCACGGTTTCCAATCCAGACTCACTTTTCTTTCCCCACCTATATCCCAAACCACTTCTCTATTTCCTCTCCCTGACTCCTCTCCCCTACTAACCACCTGTCCCCCCAACCTCACCACATCTGATCACATCATGCCTTTCCTGGCTCCTACGTATCCGCTCAATATGTTCTCATCCGCTGTGGTTCCTGTTAAGGAGACCACCATCACCTTTGGGTAGCAGCCTCTTAACTGGTCATGCTGGTTCCCTTGAATATCGCAAACCACACCCACACACCAACAAAAGGAGGAGGATCTTTCAGAATCCCAAATCTGACCATACTTTCTTCACAGGTTCCCTCCGCCTCATGCCTGACATGCGAGGCCTCTCGTGGTATTTACATCTCCAGCCTCAACTCCGTGGCCACTGCTTGATGATGTCTCTCTCTGTGTCTTGACTTGCCATCTTCTCTCTGCCTTAAGAGCATCCTATCCCATATGCTTCCCCTTCCACCCCAAATCCTGCTCCCTTCATCCAACCCCAAGAATCCCTGTGCTAGTGAGTACCTACTCATCCTTCAAGAATTACATTGCAGACTTCCCTGGTGGCACAGTGGCTAAGAATTTGCCTGCCAATGCAGGGGACACCGGTTTGATCTCTGGTCCAGGAAGATTCCACATGACGGAGCAACTAAGTTCATGAGCCACAACTACTGAGCCCACATGCTGCAACTACTGAAGCCTGGGTGCCTAGATCCTGTGCTCCACAACAAGAGAAGCCACTGCAATGAAAAGCCCGTGCACCACAACAAGGAGTAGCCCCCACTCACTGCAACTAGAGAAACCCCGCGCGCAGCAACAGAGACCCAATGCGGCCAAAAAATAAAAAATAAATGAATAAATAAATAAATTTTTTTTTAAAAAAGAATTACATTGCAATTGTCTGTTTTCTTGTCTGTCTTTCCCAGTAAATTATAACGTTCTCAGAACAGAATCACGCTTTGTTCACCACTATATTCTTAGTACCAAGTACAGTGGCTGACATGTCATGGGACCTCTCCATGCATTTGTTAAACAGATGGATCGTATTGTATTTAATCTTCACAACAATCCTGCACAGCAGGCATTACTACCCTTACTGAAAGAAGCACAAAGAAGTTAGGTAACTTGTGCGAGTTCCCATAGAAAGTAAGTAGCAGTTAAGATTAACCCTGTGACAGTTTAACTATAAAGCGCATGTTCTCTTTATTTCACCATGCAGTGTCTTTTCACTAGATACAACCAAAATACAGATATGGAGACACAGTTCTTACAAATATGGCATTGGGTGTTGACAAGGAGAATAATGCATGAAAAAATAACAACATAGTGTGGTCATGCAGTTGTAGGTGCATGGACAATGGGTATATACAGAAAAGAGACTAGCCATGGGGGAAAGGGAGGTTAGGGAAGACTGGGAAGGGGGAATATTCCAAATAGGGTTTAAAGGGTGAATAAGAGTTTGATCAGCAAAGTTGGGAAGTGAATCCTGGGCAGATGTAGAAAATGAGTTTAGTTTTCTCGTATACCAGTTGCCGCATCAGAATAAGCTTAAGAAATTAATATTCTCTCTGCGTGTAGTGTAGATGACAAAGCAGTGAATGCCAATATTTTGACATTTCAAAACACTAACGTGATTAAATGTATAAGTGTAAGTGCCAGTGAGGATGATTTCTCAGAAGCATCGGCCATTATGCTGGAAGCGTGTTTCCTGGATGCTGCCAGCGTCCTCAGGCAGGCCATTATGAACACATTTCTTTGTGTCTCGTACCTCGTCCACCTATTCTGCTGTGTTCCAAGTGCTAATTAAAATTGTACGCTGCCTGCCAAAGGAAAAGTGCTTATATTAAAACAATAAGTGCCTAAATCAAATGGCTCAAAACAGCCTGATTCCAAGTTGCCGTACAGTTCTTACCCCATCCCATAATTGTGGGGAGAGAGGGCTGAAACTCAGACATAAAATTTAATAGTGTATTTTTTTCTGACTTTATAGTTAATCAAAATAATGCAGAACTTTATAGTTTCCGAAAAGCAGCTCCCGAGCCATCATCCCATTTTACCCTTTCAATAGATTGAAATGATTTGATTTGAGATTTTGAGCTGAAATGTGATCTTCTACACGTGAAGAATACATTGCTTGTGGTTAAATTGCATCTGTGATTCCTTGTCACCTAACGTTTTGTCTTATAGCCAAACAAAACCAATTTTTTAAAAATGTTTGTTCTACAAATGTTATACGGAGATAACTTTTCAGAAAAAGAGATGCTGGTAAAAGTTCTTAACTAGATATGGGACTTGGACATTGAGAATAAGACGTAACACACAGTAAATGCCCCATGAACACAGACTGACTTTCCAATTGTTCTAGTTAACCCCTGTGGGTAGAAGGGCAAGCAAATCTCACTACGTACGAGGCTCAAAAACACGATGACTTATTCTTGACGAGAAAGCCCAGAGGCAGTGCTAGCAACCTGTTAATCCCCTAATTCCTCATTTAATTCCAGACCACTTCTGTCTAGGCACGGCCCTGCCTCCCCTGCCATTTGTTCCCTGGGTTTAGCCCTGGAAGCAAGCTCAATCTTGAAGCTCTCCTCAAACCCTCTGCATCTTCCTACCTTGCTTCCTTTGCACACGCTGCTCCATCTGCCCGTCGGGCCCTTTACTTGCCTATCTCTGCCCCACTTCTACCTGACAAACACATCTTCCAAGACCTGTTCAAATGCCACTTCCCTCTAAGCCATCCTGGCTCCGCTAGAACAGAATTACTCAGTCTCCCCTTTGAACTACCACGGCACTCCATTCATTCCTGTACTGTGATACTCATCCCACTGCAGTGTAATTTCTTGTGGACAGGAAACATGTCGTTTGTCTTTGTTACTCTAAAAAACATTCAACAAATGTTTGCTGAATAAAAAATACTAAAGTCTGTTCATTAAAGGTAAGCAATTGAAGATAGACATTATAATTTAGAATAGGGAACATGAGCTCATCAGAAGAAAATTAATATTACGAGCTTATGCCAAGTCAACATTTACCTTCAGCCTAAAATAGCCCAAGACATAACTAAAATCTCCCAAGTCTAGAACTTAAAGGAAACTTTGAGACAATATAGCCAATCCTCTGCTCTGTAGATCAGGGAACTAAGGCCCAGAGCTCGTCCTAAATACCATGATGAGTAAGTGGCAGCACAGAATCCTAACCCAGGTCTCCTGACTCCAGGTTTATAGCATTCTCCATTTATTCTGCTGTCTCTCTATCTGAAGACCTTTTCTAGTCTATGGCCATCACTTGATATTAGGTTGTAGAGTCTAGTCCCAAACAAATATGCCACCCACTCTGCACAGAAGCAAAAAAAATCAGACCGTTTTGAGAAAACCATCCGTTAACTAGAAATAAATGCTTGCATGGGTGAATCCACCTGTGTGTTTAAATAGGTCCCTTAAGAATTAACGGGCACTGCCTATCTGAAAATTTAGTTAAAAAATTACAGACTCAGAAGAAAAAAATCCTTGCTGGTACGTTATTTTTAAAAACACATCCTTACTATCCTTACAAATACAAAGAAAATTATTTGCTTTCAAGGGAGAAGCCAATTATACTACTCTCCATAAAACAGAACACCTATAAAATGTAAAATACCAGTGAAGAGACCATGTCATACCAATTAGGCTTTCTCTGTGGAACATTATTAAAATGTTAGAGGGAAACAAGTAGCAGAAGATTTAGAGTGAACATTAAGCTGCCCAAATTCAATGGAATCAACTTATTTTTGAACCTGTAATTACTTAATATGACATTGATTTTACTGTCTACACTAAGATAAACTAGAAACTGAAAGAGGATAGCAAGATTGCAAAAATAAAATCAAATTGCATGAAACAATAACATCTAGAAAGAGGATATCTAGCTAACCATGTCAGACCATACATTCCAGCACAATAAATATTAAGATTGAATATTTAAAAATGGCTTTCAGCACTAGAAATAAATTTTTCTATATATATTGCACATTATTACAGAGCTAAGAATATGGATAAAAGGTCAGAGTGAAAGTAAAGAGATGATAAGTAATGATCAGTATCTGATTTAGCCTCAGTTTCCTTAGCAATCAAATATTTCTGTGTGAATTATCCATGCCATATTTGCAACCCCAGCATATATCTGTCATCAGTGGGCATATACTCAAGAGAATGTGAATTAACATTAGTATCAGCTTAGGCAAAGCATAATTAGGAGGATAAAACTGTCCCAGGAAACTAGTGTTTGCTAAAACAACAATACGTTTCCTTTTTATTGCTATTTTGAAAAGTTAGCCACAGCAATGTTTTCCTCCATAAAGCTGTACACCTAAGTTATAGTGTTTATTAAGCATCCACGTGGAAGATAAGAGGTAAAAGTTGTTCAGCATTTCAAATTGATGCTAAATTAGAAAATGTCAGAAACAACAAAAGGATTTTACATACAAACATAAACTTAGAATACTGAAAAGAAGAAGAGACTGTCATAGGTGCTTATAAAAGGGCAATTGCAAAAGCCAAGGCCTTGACCTCACATAGACAAATTTCTAAAATCTGGATAGCAGAAACCCTAAAAAAAAGGATTATTTTGAGAACTTCAAAATCTATTATTTTGGTATCAAAGACTAAAAAGAGATACATACTTAGGTTTGCACAAGAAGAGACAAAATTTAAACAATAGATGTTTATAAGACCCAGGGAGGACACTCAGTTTTAACTATCTCAGAAACAAAAAGGAGAAATAGAAAAAATATTAGAATGGAAACACTGACTCATGAGCAGAATGGAAGCTAATTACAAGAGGAGGAGCGCATGATGACAGCCAGAAAGAACTTAAAGGGCATGGAAGTAAAGAAAAGCATGACACATTACTCAGTTATTTTGATCCAAGAGAGTTCAACTAGAAACACTAAAAGAAAGTAAAAACTTATCCTAAATAGCATGGTAATCCTTCTGATTACCAGCTATTACTTCATAAGTGGCCAGAAGAAGCAATAAATAACTCAACACCAGGGAATAATGAAAACAGGACAATAAAAAATTCTGAAAGGCAAAATCCCAAAGGGCTAGCAACATGAACCAGGCAATAAACAAAATCTTCTTTGCACATGAATCCTAAAATAAAGCCTTTGCTAGCTGGAATTATAATGAAGGATTTTGACAGTTATCAACAGTTCAGTCTGCAAGTTCTTGTTAAATAGCTGACTAAATGAGTAAAACCATTCTAAAATGACACATCTAATTTTTTTATGGGGTAATGAAAAATGAACAATGTTTTTTCTCCTCAAAGAGAGAAATCTGGACTGGCAAGCTTGCTAAGCCATTGCCATGGTCTCTCTCATCAGTATTTTGGAATTTTCCAGAAATTTAAAATTTAATATGAAACAAACCTTATCTCTGGTCATGAATAAAAAGTCTCATTAGCCAATAAAGTGTGGATTTATGTTCATACACTTTTATTACATAAACAGAACCTACTTTTAGGTCTTCAGAACAGAATATCTTTTACAAAATATCTCCTGTAACAAAATACAGTTTTCAAAAGGTCCTGCTTAAAATGATTTCAGTCTTATATTCTGTGGCAGAGAAATGCTTTTAGAAATAAGATTTTGCTCATGAGCATTTTAGTTAAGTTGTAACAGGTACTTTAGAATCAAAGGCACCTTATTTAATTTGTGCTACATCTTCCAGAAACAAGCTGAGTTGATGTCCTTTAGAAATCCATGGAATAAAGCCCAGACAGGATGAAACATATTAAGTATCAGTCCAAAAATGACTGCTGAAGATAGAAAATATTATTACTGTAACTCAGAGATTCAATAAACTCACACAAATTTACGGCAAAGTCCTGCTCTGGGGACCACAGTATATTTTATTTCTTTAAAACATCAGTTGCAAAACTGTTTGGATTTTTTAAAAACATCAATTCATACTTTTCTCTTGGAAAGACAATGATAAATGAATTAAATTCAGCACTACATTTTGTGAATTAGATATGCGGTATTTATGGTTTAGAGAACAGAAGTCATGTATTGCCGAAATAAATTTTCAGTTAGGAAATATAGAATTATTTTAAACTATACTCTGTTCAGTGGTTGAATCTATTCTACCAAAATGAAGGGTAGAACAGTAATCACCTCAAATACCTTTTCATTTGCTGTTAAACACCTTCAAGCCGTGTTCTTAGAATTAGGTATGCATAGGTCCAATACGGGAAACTTGTAAAAAGTACAGAAACCCTGAGTCCTGGGGTGAGGACAGGAAAGATCAGCGGGAACCATCGGTTCTCCTCACACAAAGGGAGGAAGAACTAATGCTTAGATTCTAAAGAAGGGACATTAAAGATGACACACCTTGGATGTATTATCAATAAAGTTACTGCATTTGAATTCCCTGCATTCAAATTTTAGACCCAAGGTCACTCTAAATTAAGAATTTCATACTTTTCTACAAATCTTCAGAGTGTAGGCAAATATCCAGCTTTTTATAACCCAGGGGTCCAAGACTCTGAAAAGGCTTTGGAAGGGTTTTCCACAGAATTTTAGAAGAGGCCATCAGGGTAATTTAGTGTAATATTCCACAGTGGAGGAAAGGAAGCAGAGAGAGGCCACATGTGTCACCTTAGGTCAACAGACTCTAAACTGGAGAGCCAGGGAGACCAGGCCTTCTCTTGATTCAGGGCTCTTTCAAGTCATCAAAGTACCTGATGGTTTTGTTACTCAGGAAAAGTATATGAAACTAATTTCCAACATATCTTAGGGGCAATATATCAGAAAGGTTATCAAGAGATAAACTGCTTTGTAGTTGAAAAGTAAAACCTACTCAGTCTAAATAAAAGCAAGCATTTGAAGTTAGCACTGAGGAGGAAGAGAAAGTGAAATCTTATTTTTTTTCTGCTCCTACTAGAGTATAGGTATTGGCCCATTTACCAGTGAAAGATACCGAGAACCAGAGTTTATAGGTTTCATAAGATAATTTTCTGGAGCTTGAATCCACTGTTCATACACAATGTGTTCAACGGATTTTGTTTAGTCACAAAATCACAATCATTAAAACTTTCCTAAAAAATGAAGTCATGCAATTTATTTTTTTGTGTACACCACTCACCCAATTTTCATTCTTTTTAAAAACAACATTTTGCATTTTGCTATTTTCAAAACACAATAGCTACACGATAGATATTACCACCATTAGGTAAAGAATACACAATTAAGAATATGTGTAGCCATATATGTGGAATCTAGAAAAATGGTACAAATCAACCAGTTTGCAAGGCAGAAACAGAGACACAGATATAGTGAACAAACATATGGACACCAAGGGGGGAAAGCCAGGGGGCGGGCGGGGGCGTTGAGGGGGAATGAATTGGGAGATTGGGATTGCCATATATACGTTACTAATAAGAGAAAAAAATCAAATTGTACACTTTAAATATATGCAGTTTATTGTGTCAATTGTATCTCAATAAAAGTTCTTAAAGAAAAAAAAGAATACATGTAGCAATTTTACAAACTCTTAATGGAATTTATATAGTTATTATGCATATATTAAAATATAATTTGAACATATAACTCCCTTACTTAAGTTTCTTCACTCAATGAATTTTTTCCTTCATTGTTTACAGTTCACGTCAGACTCTTTTCTGCTTCTCATTCTTGCTGATCACTTTCCTCTATTGAAACTATTACCCACCAATGAAATATTTTTTTCACTAGCAACTAATATAGTAACATGTTAACAGCACACCAACTCACTGTTTGTTGAATTAATATTTTAAGTTCAAATCCTGTAGCTCATTGTCATCCAAATCCTGCTTTTAATTTAGAACTTAACTCAGAATGTTATTCGATGTTTTCAATGTTTCTTTAATGGCTAGGGTTATGTCTCTGAACTACTATTATTTCCTAATGGTGGCATTATAAATCTGAGCTTTTATCTTTGGTTCTACAACTGATATCAAGAACATTATGCTATTTTAAGTTCTACTTATTGTTCTCAGAGAACTGTTGGTTTTCTATGCTCTGTAACTATTTCTTAAGATTATGTGTGACTTAACCTCTTGTTGATTTAGAATACATATTTGATAATACCCTTTTCCTGGATTCTGAAAATTTGCCAGTGGATTGAATTAACTCAAAGAAAACTTTTCATATACAATAAGATATTTGATTACCTAATTATCAATACCTAGACAAGCAAAGAACAGTGTTAACTGAAAAAATTATTTATATTAATGTTCATTGCAAAAATGCTTTTTAGTATGTTCGACTTCATTATGGGTTTGTTTGAAATTGTGCAGTTTCACAAAATGTCAGATAAAATAATGCAGCTCCAGGGAAAAGACCCAATTGATGAAAAGTTACAAGAGCTTCAGCTTTCCTATTTCTGCTTTGCGCCTCTGCTGTAACACCTTCCTACCTGGCCTCGACACACTGCTCCCTCCCTCTTTGCAGACTATTTTAAAAGACAGAGGCGGCCTTTGGAACACCATGTTCCTCCTCAGGCCATTACAGAAAATGAGAGAAATCCATTCCTACAACTGGCTGCCTTAGGAAAGAGAATTTTAGATTCCTTCCCTTCCAGCTCCTGTTGAGCTAAAAGCAGGGGCCACCAGCCAATACATGTGGTGAGACAGTAATTGGGAACTGACATAAACAAGCAATAAAAGCCTACTTCCTCTTCGACAATCAGTAAATAATAGAATGGGACGGCTTTACACTATAAAAGATCAGAGGATAATAGAATTTGAGCTGTGTAAGGAATCTTAGATGTCATGCAGTTTTCAGTACCTTCTGATTTTCAAAATGATTCTGAAGATTTGACCAGAGCACTTGTTTCTGACTGATTCATTAAGGCTCCGTTTTGACCAAATATAACCAAAACAGAGAATGTCATGGTCACAGGAACGTTTAGAATTGTAATCCTCTGAACTGTTCCGTTTTATGAAGGGGGATAAGGATATTCCACAGGCGTCAGTTCCTCCTTTCACTGGCGGCCAAGGGTCAGTTCCCAGCGACGGGGCCTTTTGGGTCCATCTTGGTCCCTGGTCCCTGGTCCCTGTCTCTGACCCTGCTGTTAGACTGTCAGGCGTGGTGCCCAGAACAGCCCACTCTGAGTCTGCCACCAGGTAGGTACTCGCTAGTGACAAGAGAACACTCAAGGTCTCTGATGAATCAACACGAGGTCGACCTTGCTCCATTCGTATCCGTTTACATCTGGCTCTCAAGTTTAGGTCTAGGGGAATTTCCGGACAGCTTCCTGTGAAGCGAAGAATTACAGTCTTCCTTTTGCTCATCAAAAGGGTACCAGAGGCTCAGAAGAGAACTCGACCGGCCACGGTCCCCCTCCATGGAGAGCCCGGCCCCCTCCCGGCGCCGGCGGTGGTCTCGACAACCGCGCTCAGGGCAGAGTCACACGGTCGAGCTGCCAAAGGGCAGCTGCCCTAAGGAAAGAGGTCGCCCAGGGGACGGAGCAAGGGCACCGCGGCGGCCAAGAGCTGCATCCTAACCCTAATGCCCAAAGACGATCTAGTATGTCCGCGGGCGCGGAAAACCTATAAAGCACCCCGCTCCTCGGGCTGCGTCCCCGGGCCCGTCGCTTCCCCTCCGCGCGCCCACCTGTTGGGCAGCCTCTCCGGGCTCCTTCTCGCCCCAGCGCGTCGGTAACTGTCAACAAACACCTAGACGCCAGGGAATGTGACGGGCGACGCTAACTATGCGGAGGGGATGGAGCCCACATAGCGGACCTATGGGCACCGGCCTCGCGGGGGACGCCGATCTGGAGCCGGGCCCTCAGCACCGCGGCCGCGCGAGCGGTGCCAAGACCGGGCGGGCGGCGCCGGCGCACTCCGGGCACCGAGCCTGCAAAAGGGGCCCCGGGCGAGCGGCCGGCCCCCTCGCAGACGGCGGGCAGCGGGCGCCGCGGCCGCCGCCCCGGGGCTCCTCGGCCGACCCGCCGGCCGCCGCCGCCTCCGCTCTCGGCCCGCTCCCGCCGGGGCCCCGACCCGAGCCCCGGAGGCGCTCGCTCTCCCCGGCCGCGCGACCCGGCGCCATGGAGCCCGGCGCGGGGGCCCGGACGGCCGAGCCCGGCGCGGCGCGGGAAGCCGGCGCGCGCTACGGCGACGGCAGGAAGAAGATGGCGGCGGCCGTGGCGGCGGCGGCGGCGGCGGCGGCCTCTCACGCGCCGCTGACGCCAATGGCGCGCGCCGGCCGGCGGGCCGCGGATGGCGGCGGCAGCGGCGGCGGCGGCGGCGGCCCGGGCTCCGCCGAGGGGCGGGGCGAGCCGGGGTGGGGGCCGGCCGGAGGCGGAGGCCGGGCGGGAGGCTGGAGGGAGGCGGTGGGGACGGTGTGTGGTGCTCGCAACATGGCGGGCGTCGGCGACGCGGCCGCCCCGAGAGAAGGCGGCGGGGGTGGCGGCGGCGGCGGCGGCGCGGACGGCCCGGAGCGGGATGGCCGCGGCGAGGCGGAGCAGCCGGGCGGCGGCGGCGGCGGTCACGGGCCCCCGCCGGCGCCTCAGCACACGGAGACGCTGGGCTTCTACGAGAGCGACCGGCGGCGGGAGCGGCGCCGCGGCCGCGCAGGTGAGAAGGGCGGCGCTAGGCCGCGGCGCGGGCGCGGGGGGCGGCGGGGGGCGCCGTGGGGCTCCCGTCTGCGAGCTCCGGGGCCGCCGCGGCTCCCGAGGCGCCGCGGCCGCTGACAGCTCCGCGGGCGGGTCCGCGCGCGGCGCCGAGGCCCCGGCGGCAGACGCCCGGCCAGGTGCGGGCGAGAGGCAGGGCTGCGGCCCGGGGAGGGGGCCCGCGGTCCCCTTGCTGCTCCTGAAGGGTGTTTGAAACATCACAGGACGCCTGCGGGTGTCCTGCCGCCTGGAAAACGTCGGCGAGCCTCTCCCACGTCTCGGGGCGCTCACAGCTGGGAAGCGCGAGACCGAGGTCGTTATCTCTGTGCCAAGGTGACTTTTGTTCTGTGTTTTAAGCGAATTTGAGTCATCCGCACCTGTAAACGCGCCCTCTAAATTTGTGTGCTGCTGCCGCACGTAACAAAGTGGCAGTAATGACCGTAAAGTGGAGTCCTTTCGCCCGGGACAGAAATATTTGGCACTCCTGCAGATGTTACCTGTGAACTTTTCCTAAACCGAAACTTAAGCCACTTGAAGAAGAAAAAAAAAAAAAAAGCTGCATAAGATGCCCTTGTGAATCCTGCTTCCAGTGACCGGTTTTAAGCATTGTTATAATACTGTTTCTTTAAGCTATAGGCTTTTATTATATGCTATAGTAAACGTTTAAAATATTGAAAAACTTGTTTAAAAGTTGCATTTGTTTTCGTATTGCAGTTGTGTATTAGGCTTAAAAAAGGGAAAGACTTTGAGTTGTATGTTTCATTGAATATAAGGTGATAACAGCATTTTGATTCTTGCATAATTCTAAGTTCTGAACAGCAGCGGACCCATAACGACATTAATTTCTTCCAGCTAAAAAAACTGCTTCTGATACACAGTAGGAGGTGCATGAGCCGTTATTTCCTGCAGTTCACGCAAATAAATGTTGAAGTCCTAAGGCTTACTGCATCATTGATTGTATTATATTGGGTATTGAAGATGGGGGAGTACTTTAAAAGCTAACTTAAGGCTGATCAGGGGAGATCCTGGTTGATTTGCTGATTATCAGAGGTAGATTTAGGTGAGATTTTGAAGTGGTTTTTATCTTTGAAAAATCAAGTACAGTCTGTGCCTTGTTTTGTCTTTTTCAGTGAACCACTTGAAAATTCTGTTTGGTTAAGTTGTCAGTTACACACGTGCTTGGGAGAGTATTTACTTTCTGAATTGGTCAGATCTAAGTAAGACAAAGTATTAAATCTCTCAGCTGTTTACTTACTTGGACTTGAAAATTAAAAGCACTCTGGTGCAAATAGGAACAAATGTGGCCAGGTTTCACCGTAATTTCTTTGAAATATTTATGAGTTTCAGGAAGGCCAACGTTATAACAGCCTTTTTTGTCATTGTTGCATGCACAAAAAATGCAGTTGTTGGGAGCTTTTTGATGACAGATGTTGGGCTCCTGGAGTCAACCGTCACACCCCTTCTGTGGCCCTGCTGGTCGTGGGTCTGGAGACCTGGTACCGTGAACTTCCACAGACTTCACGCCGTCCTCCCGTTCTTCATCCCTGCGGGTTACTGAGCGTGGTTTCCTTAGCATGTTTGAAGCTGGGCTTTTAACCCAGAGTTGCAGAAAGTCATTGTAGGGACACATGTCCCGCTTTAGTTGTTGGGGTGGTCCTTATTGTTTCCCCAATTCTGTCCATTATGTTGAGGAGAGATGCCCGTGGCAGCTCTTAGGGATCAGGACCTAGGTGAGAATCCCAGGAGTATTTCAGCTGGAGTCACAGGCCATCATCGTTCCATCTGGGCCTCTACGCAGGCCCCTGGTCCTTTCCCCCAGGTGTCTGTCTCTTCTCCGCTAGTCCCACAGCTCTTGCCATTGCTGGTGCCCGCTCTCTCACTCTGATGCCACACTGGTCAGGGCATCCTCACAGGAGATTAGAATTCTTTTGGTCATTCCGAAATGCCCTGAGCTGCCAAGTGGCTTCTGTGTTCACCCTAATCCTGCAGCATTGCTCCCTTCCTCTGCTCAGCATCCTTTCCTTCCTCTCCTGTCCAGAATTTAGAAAACTCTAAGGTAGGGGCTGCTCTGGGCCAGAGGGCCTTGGAGTGGCACCACCTAGTGTCATGTGAGAAGTATTTCTTCCGAATCAAATGTCTTCCAAGCCTAGGTGCTTGCACTTAAGGTGTTGCTTGTCCATTTTTTATATTCTGGTGCTGCGTCTGATACTCTACTCTTCCCCACCTCCCCTGCCAATTTCAGGCAACCTTTGTCTTTCCTTTTGAAAGTTATAATTTTAGTGTCTTGGTGGTGTAAACCATCAGTTAGTTCCAAAGTCCCCTTTATCATTTCCCCCAAGGAATTAAGGACTCTTATAAATTAGACATTTGTTGACCTGTTCTAACTATCTAGGATTCCGTAAGTGAATATACAGATTAGGTTATCCAGACCCTCTCAAGCCAAGTAAAATAATTCAAAGCATAGTGTTCGAGGTTCCTATTTTTATTTTATACCTGTCCATGTTCATTTATATGTTTGTAGAATATATATGTATGTTAGTTTGTGTATACACAGCTACACAAGGGTAAGCTTTCTTTTTGTTTCTCTTTTCAAACTCTTCCAATCATTTTGTTGACTAAACTCCCTCTGACTTGCATGTAGCCTGGCAGTGGGCTGAGACTTCTCTTGGGTGTTAGTACTTAAACCTTAACATAGATAGAAATGGATATCCCCCTCATCATTCCTGGTTTCATTCTGTCTCTCATAATGTCACTGCATAGTGCACCGTTGCCTTATATGGTCACCCGTCTTGAACTCTGGGTACAGTAGTCATCAGAACTGCAGATTCATTCGGTCTTCTTTTTTTCCCTCTTCTTAAAAATATGACCAACTTCTATTGTCCTTTTAGATATAAGACCAGATAATAAGTACATATTACTGAGACTTCCCTGATGGTCCAGTGGTTAGGACTCCATTCTTTTACTGCCAGGGCCGCAGGTTCGATCCCTGGTCAGGGAACTAAGATCCTGCAAGCTGCGCTGGCAAGGCAAAAAAAAAAAAAAAGTACATATTACTGTGTTTCCATGCTTGTTCCCCACTTCACTGGTCTGTAGAAGTTCTAAGTGGGAGAGTTTCTGTATAGCCATATTCCCATTTAGGAATCTAGGTGCAGCGAGTCAACTTTGGACTAACAATTAGGCAATCTGTTCTTGGCTTGGTTGGTTGTTGAATTGCTTTGTGGACTGTATGCTTGCCTAATCCATTTGGCTCTGTTTTGTAGCTCCACCACTAAATAGTTTCGTAT
This sequence comes from Hippopotamus amphibius kiboko, assembly GCF_030028045.1. Lineage (NCBI taxonomy): Eukaryota > Metazoa > Chordata > Mammalia > Artiodactyla > Hippopotamidae > Hippopotamus > Hippopotamus amphibius. The sequence goes on along the minus strand of NC_080198.1, from coordinate 97,965,879 downwards.
CTGAAGTATCTAAGTTGGCTCTAGTAACTGGAGACCTAACAGTAGAAGACACAGTGTAAAATAAACACAACACCTACTGGCAAGGATGAAACAGTGTTATATAATGCAGGTGTTGGAGTATGCATAGGGCGAGGTATTGCTTGTAAAACAGAAGAACTTGAAGTGAGGTGTGGGTGAACAGTATGATTTCTGAGTGCAGCTAGTGCCACTGGGCCCATTTTGTTCCTTTTAAGTGGTGGCTCTTCTGGAGCTTAAACTTGTTATCCAACCCTTTTGCTTCTCTTCTCTTTCTTTACATTTTAAACCTCTTGCTTTACCTCTGTAAGAGAATGAACAGAGGCAGGAAGAAAGACTAAAACTCAGAAAAGCCAACTGATTTCCTTTTTAGCAGCTCCCACAAAAGATTTTGAGTGGGACAAAGGTTTTATTAGTTCATCTTCACTGTGTCCCATTGTGTAATTGAAAATTTGATGTACTCAATATTAATATTTTATGTATTCATTTTAATATTAATATGTATTCATTTTCATTTAAGCAGTCCTGATCCTCTATAAAATATGTTACATAGTTATCCTTATGGCCCCAAACCTATCCTGATGGATGATTAAAGGCTGTGATTCTGAAAATTATGCTCTAGAGTAAATCAGTTTCTCACTTACAAAGGAAAATAAGAATAATCGTAAAATTGCCTGAGAAGTCACTTGGAGTGAAAACAGCCCTGATACAGATTAAGTAAAATTAGCTGCTTCTCTTCTGACAGATGATTGCTCTCCTTTTAAAATTCTCACTTGCTTTACTTAACAAGTACTTGTAAACTAAACAATCAATGAAAAGTTACTTATTTTGATCTCTGATGGGTTCAATATCTTGACCTTTTTAAGATGTTTATCTTCTACCTAGTTTACCCTCCAAAATTCTGTCCTAGAAGCTCATTTGCAGCCCATTTTGGGGAATGCTTGCATAAAAGAGATCTTTGGAAAGACTGTTTCACTGATTGTCAGGTTAATGATATTCTGTTCCCACTTTTTAGTCCATTACTCTGTAACCTTATGACCTTGGAAAGAGTCACTACTCTTTTTGTATCTGTTTCCCATCTATAAATTTATGAATATTTTACCTGTTCTTTCCTTCCCTTTTGCATTAAGACTGTGGAGATTTGCATGTTTCATAGCATTTTACTAGCAGTTAGCCAATATTACTTTACAATTTATTTAATGGTCAATACTATTTTAAGGAAGATATATTTAGATATATTACTGAACATGTAAATATATTTATGATTACTCTTAACTTTGAATTAATACTTCTTTATATTGGATTCTTATTTCTTTTTTTTTTAAATTTTATTTATTTATTATTTTCTGAGGGGTACACCAAGTTCAATCATCTGTTTTTATACACATATCCCCTGGATTCTTATTTCTAAAACAAGCTCTCTCAGAAGATAATTAAACATAATATTTCTTTATTTAGGGTTGAGGAAGTAGCCATTTATACTGTACTTTTTCTCAGTTTGAGATACTGGATCACAAGACAATTCTGCAGTAGACACATATTGATTAAAAATAATCTGGAAGAATTGGTCCAGATTTATGATTGGTGTTATTTTCCTAGTGTTAAGTATTCATAATTGGCAAGACTAACTTATTCAAATGTAGAAGCTCTTGTTTCTTTTTTTTTTTTTAATTTTATTTATTTATTATTTTTGGGGGGGTACACCAAGTTCAATCATCTGTTTTTATACATGTATCCCCGTATTCCCTCCCTCCCTCGACTCCCCCCCCCCCGAGTCCCCCCCACCCTCCCCATCCCAGTCCTCTAAGGCATCTTCCATCCTCCAGTTGAACTCCCTTTGTTATACAACAACTTCCTACTGGCTATCTGTTTTACAGTTGGTAGTATATATATGTCTGTGTTACTCTCTCGCTTCGTCTCAGCTTAGTAAAATACTTTCTTTTTTGAGTTGAAGCATAGCTTGTTTAATTTTTATACATTTTTTTTCTTTTTTTCTTTTCTTTTTTTTGCCTTTTATTGAATCTTTTATGGAACCCCTCCTTTTTTCATTTTTTAATTTTTTTTGCATAGGGAAACAATAACAGCCAGAGTCACTTTCTGTAAATGGTACTTAGGTAGGTGCATCCGCAGAAACCGAAATGACAGCGTAATATACAAGGTTATGATTGGAGTATGATGTGAGGGCAAAGGGTGGGGGAGATGGGCAAGGAGAAGGCTGGGCCTGGGCCTGCCCAGGTGTCCCCTTGTCCCCCATCCTGTCCCCGCCTTGGGGAGGAGGAGGGGAAGGAGGAGGAGGGGGGAGGAGGTGGGCAGTAGGCCCAGCCCAAGCCTTCTCCCCACATGGGTTCATGAGCATGGTGTGTGTGTGTGTGTGTGTGTGTGTGTGTGTGTGTGTGTGTGTGTGTGTGTGAGAGAGAGAGAGAGAAAATACTTCTATTTTTAAAAGACGTTTACTGAATGATATTTCTTCTTGGTGAGAACTGGAAAAGTGAACTGAAATTGGTTGACACCTGAAAAGTTCAAACACTATTCAGAAAATAAACAATTGGATTATTTTATTTTGGAAAATAATTTGCTCTTAAACTATAGAGATCAATGTTTGGCATAAAAAATGAAAGTGACTCTTGCTAAGAAGGAATGAATACCACCACAGTGTGGAAAAAGTTAAGGGTCACTTATCTAGTAGAATTCTTGAAGAGTGACACCCACAGGTCAAAGAGCAGTAGTAGCTTTCCTAAGTAATCAGCCAGGCACTCTACCCAATATCATGGGACAAGTGAGTACTGGTAAGTCTCTAGAATGCTAGAGAACAGTGTTTAAAACAGCAGCAGCAACAACCAAAACCACTGAAACACAGCTATACTTCAGAACAGAAGATTGAGTAGCATCCTGCAGAATATATCCATGACCAGGAAAAGGTTGGGCCTGGGGGGACCAGACAGAGCGGCAGGACTGCCTTATACCTTAGGAATTTAGGCCACAGGGCAACGGAATCCCGTTCTTCAGTGTGAATCAAAGGGCCCCTTCTGACATGTTGAAGCCAAATCAGGGCTAGGTCATCTTCTCTAGTGTGACTGTCAGAGAGATGGATGATAATTATAGTCCAGGGGAGAGAGCACGCTGGACTTGGAGTTCGGAGATCTAGGTTCTATTCCCAACTTGCCCCTTAGCTTTTAGTGACTTTGATCAAGTCTCCTAACCTCTGGGAGCCTCAGATTCTTCCTTTGCGAAACATGAACGCCTTTAACTGCTCCTTTAGCTCTCAAAATTGTTGTAATTGTACCTTTGTAAACTACCTCTCATGGTGAAGGGATTAGGTCAGGCTCCTAATCCCTGAAGCAGGGCCAGTGCTCCGGAGCGGGGGAGGAGGAGGTAAGAAAGATTTCAAAATATTTCACCCCATGAAGCTTGGTTCTTTTGTTAGTATTGGTTTAATGTTTCTTTTAAAACCACTCCCCAGCGGGTTAGTATGGTGTGAATTAGGTGGACGCTACCCTTACGCTCAGAACCCACTGGGGGCTGGACTCGAGGAAGACGGGGATACCTGGTGCTTGCTTTCAGAAAGCTCACGGGCTGGTGAGGGGGCCGATCCGTAAACAGTGTAAATTCCTATAAGTAAACTCAGGAAGCTACTGCAGCACAGAGATGGGGGGACCCAGTTTTTCAGAACACAGTGGCCTGTTTGCTAAAGCACTTGAGACAAAGATAGAATAATCTAGTGCCAGAAAGCACACACTTTAGGATAGACTGCTTGATTTGAATGCTGGCTCTACCGTTTGCTTCCTCTGTGACATCGGAGACCTCCTTAACTTCTCTGTGCCTTGGCTTCTCCACCTATTAAATGGGCATAGAACCTGTCTCATCGTTATGAGAGCTGTGTACTCAGAACGTCTTTTATCATTTGAAATGGAGATCTGTGAGTGCAGCGGAGTCCCAGGACTGATGGGTGACAAATCTGGTGCCAGAGCCGCTGCCTTCTGATGGCGCATCCAGTGCTCTCTTTGTGGGTCATAACAGAACCCTCATTATGGCGGAAGCCCGGTCATCTGTGGGTACCAGGGAAGGCACCATTGTGGAGGATAATCTTCTAAATAAACAAGGGTACAGTGTTGGGCTGCCCCCCGCAGGCCTGCAAGCCCTGTGCTCGCCAGCTTCAAGACGGAAGAAAGAGCCCGGACTCAGCAACAGAGCCATCAGTAGTTTAATGGGTGGGGGAGCTTACATGTGTGAAGCAGGGTCCCGGAGCGACACCCCACCATGTGCGGCTGCCGTGGTGGCAGTCTCCGCGCCCAGGGCCACCGGGAGATTACCAGTTGTAGGGGAATTGACATCAGGTGGGCTCATTAATGACCAGGGAAACCAGTAGGGGGCACTCCCCTCACCACCCCTGTGATTAGAGCAGTCACTGGCTGGGGCCTGGGGCAGGTACAAAGGAAGGTCAGTCGTGTGCCTAAGATGTAGGTGAAGCGGGCACTGCTCAGGCAGGGGATGTACAGAGAGCAAGAGCACTGCCGCCTTGAGTGGCCTGATCACACGTACAGCGGTCTCCACCTTTTGATCTAATTTCCTTTTTAAAATTTAAAATTGCACGATAACCTGTTTATCTCCTTCACACACTGAAGTACTGGTGAGCTGGTAAGCTCCCAACTTCCCTCCCTGCACTTAGCGGGAACGAGGCCCCCGGGCACTCACCAGCTGTGACTGCGTCGCAGCACCCTGTCCTCCTAGGGTAGAGGGGCAGGGACCTGTTGGGCAGCCTCTTCCGTCATTTGGAGGCACCCTCACTGGAGGCTCCTCATCTCCGGTGGCTGCTGAGTCCACTGAGTTACCAGGAGCTTTGCGCTCTTGCCCTGCTGAGGACACCCCAGTCTCAGAACACACCTGCCTCAGTCACAGGTTCCCTTCTTGAGAATCTGCTCCTCTCTGCTTTCGCCACTTCTGATTTCTGACTCTGTTTTTCTCTCTGCCGCACCCTCCCCGTGATTTCCCGTATCACTGGTGAGCCCTGAGCTAACAGCAGGGCTGCAGGAGAAGGGAGGGTTAGTGGAGAAGAGTGGGGTTGGGCTTGCCAGTTAAAGGTGCCTTTGGGATTTCCAAGTGGAGTTGCCTGCAAGCCAGTTGGAAATGTGGGTCCAGGCTCAGGAGTCAGAGCTGAAAGTATGGGGACTTTAGGATTTAGATGACGGTTTTGACCTTAGACTGCCCAAAGAGAGTATGCGTAGGGAAAAAAGACAAGAGAGAACGCGAAGGTGGCTGATGACACATCAGAGCATACGGCTTGAAGCATGGCTGGCGTGTTACTGTAACCGTACTTCATTGTAGGTAGTGACAGACCACCGAACTGAACCAGCAGACACTTAAGGGTCAGGGGGAGGAGAAGCCCTGAGGAGACTTAGGTCAGAAAAGGTGATTCTGAGCGCAGAGTGCCACTGGTGGGGGTGGCAGGCAGGACCGCACAGCTGGGGGCAGGTGCTGCTCAGGCATTCTGGTGACGTGACCTCTGGGGCTCGTGACTCAGCTTCTGGCGTTAGTGAAGATTGGTGTAAGTGCAGTTTCTTCTTCTTTCTGAATGTCCTGTTGCTTCCCAGTTTTCATGTGAAAGACTTGATATTTTAGATATTAGCTGATTAGAATATCCCTTTCTTTCTAATTGGAAAACTGAATGGAGTGCAAGTATAATTGCTTGATCTTTCTTTTCTGTTTTAGCTGTTTCGTTTGCAGCTCAAAACACTCTCTTTTTCTCTCCTTTAGACAGTAGATCTTGTCCTGGATCTAGCCAGCCAGCAACATGTTAGAGAATTCCTAACCAGAAATTTACTCTGCACGGATTTGGTTATACTAAAGCCTTTTAATCTGAACATCTGTTACTCTGTACGGTGCAGTTCACGTCTTGGGTACATGGCTTCAACCGTAAACGCAGTGAGAGGACTGTGCTTATAGCGCTGGATGAGTCAGCCTGCCCCTGCGCTGGGCTGCAGCAGCTAGACGTCGGGATTCAGTCTCCAGACAGCTTTCATGGTATCACTAACTCTCCAAATCGATTATGAATCTTGTATTTAAAGAAATGTGTGTAATTTTTTTTTTTTTTTTTTTGGAAACTGCAACTTCTATACATAAGCCGCTTCACCTGATGCTCAAAAAACTAGCGATCTGTCCCAGTGCAAGAGGAAGTAAGCTGTTTTAGGCCCACTAGGAGATAATGTCTGCTTCTGAGTCTTCCTAAGGGCTTTGCAAGGGTATTTTGAACTGTACACTCTTCCCCTCCCCCTGCACCCTGTAAATCCTGGCATCACGTAAGGTGTAACTCTGAGGGTCGATAACGCGTAGATGAAATCAACCTCCCCTCTTTGTCATTTGTTGGAGGGAACACCAATACTGAATTTGGAAAAGGACTGCGAGGCCAGTTCAGAGCAAAGAGGTTGATTTGAAACCTTTGGTATCCTGAGTTCTGGAAGAGAGGATGGCCTCCTAGAGAGTAGGGGTAGGGAGGTGTCTGTGAAGTCAGGGACTGAGAGGTTACCGAGGCGGTGGGCTGTCAGGGGAGTGCCACACGGTGGAGGAATTGGGATCAGGCATTAACAGCCTTACCTCTCGTCTCAAGTCTGCCAGATACAGCCAGGTGGACAGTGTTCAACCTCCTTTGGCCTTTCTTTCCTAAACTGAGATGAGATGACTGTTGGTGAATTTGCATCAGCGAAATGGAGGAAACAGGTGGGCAAATCCAAGGAAAGGGAGGTCTTCCAGATCAGGTTGTGATTCTATTTTGTATGACTTATTATAATTACCATCATGTTGGGAAGCCTTCACCTGGGGAAATGGCGTTGTGTAGACACTTGCAGGATCTCTGAGGCTGAAGAAGAAGGAAGAATTTGCACCAATGTCCGTGTACTTCACCCAAGATAGTTCTTGGGCTGAAGCAGTGCTTGTTAGGTGACTTGGCTCTCTTCTGATTGTGAGTGTGTGTATGTGTGTATCTCCCTTTTATATATACTTGGTATCTACTCTTCTTAACTGCCTTCATCTCACCATCAGTCCAGGTCCCATATCACCTGTAAGACTGAGGACTAGACTCTCACAGAAGACTTTTCTAACTCTTCTGGCTAATGGTAATCGTCCTTTTATATTCCTGGGGCATTTTCAGTTTACATCACACGAAACAGTAGTTTTCTCAACCCTCTTGGCTGACGGTTCATGTGCAGTTCGGTTCTGGACACAGAAATGCAGATAACTGTGTTTACTATCGTGTTGTCTTACAAATGTATTACCTGTAGCCCCACCTAGCATGGACGTTCCTCGATAAATGCTGTTCTTTTTGTTTGTCTTTTTTTCTCTGCAGAGCTTTCATTGTTGAGGTTCCTCAGTGCTGAACTAACCAGAGGGTACTTCCTTGAACATAACGAGGCCAAGTATACAGAAAGAAGAGAAAGAGTATACACGTGTATGCGAATACCAAGAGAATTGGAAAAGGTACTGTTTTTTTTTAACCCGTCATCATTTTGAGAAGTACGTCAACATGTTAATTCTATTTTTTAAAAAATTGTGAACAGCTTGAGTTGCATTTTTAAAATATTGGGAATAATGTGATCATAAATAATTGACTATATTGGAAGAGCAAGGATTCCCATACTGGAAGGGTCTTTGAAAAGTGTATTTTTAGCGGAGGAGCTGATGATTTGTAACTTTGCTGCTTCTTAAACTTACTGTATTCCCATTTGTGTCCCATCCAAATCACTTTTTTCAAGGAATTACTCTCTACTTATTCCTTTAGTTCTCTTCAGTTTTGTTTTACTAGAGGCAGTTTTTTTTTCCTATTCAGCATGATGTAAATTATGTAATCGCACCTTTTTTTAAGATTTCAGTTTCTCAGAAAGCCCTCATTTTTAAAAATGTAAATGACAGTTTCTTCAAAGAAAAAGACAATTGTGTTTCACCTTCCTCACAGAAAACATCATAGCGTAGGATAAACATAGTAACAGCAGCACTGAAGCCGTACACATGGTGCTCCCTTGATTGCGTCCCAGACCATCAGGACCTGTCAGACATGAAACCAAGGCTCTTTTCCCTCGGCACTGCTAGAGTTGATGAGTCTGAGCAATTGGGAAGTTTCTTATAGGAAGGAAAGAATTAAGAAATAATTCAGCTTTAGCTGTACTGAAACACGTTTTCATACTTTTATAGTAACAGAAAACTTGTAATGTTCCAGTCACTTCCCTAGAATCATACTTTACTATTAGAGTTGGTATCAGAAGAGTTTAGTTGGCTTGCTTTCTCAGTGTATTATAATAACAAGAGGTGTGGTAGACAGAAGGAAGGACGTGGTGGTTTGGCTAATGTTCGTTTATTTCTGACACTCCATCAGTTTGGTAGAAGGAAGAGAGTCAGATGTAAAGGGACAGTTTGAGAGATGTTGCTTTCTGTAGGTTCTTGGAGTCGGGTTGTGTACTGAAGCTTTGGAAAGTTCTGTATTAGGGTGAGATGTGGAGAGCTGGGGAGCCCACAGACATTTGAGACGATGGAACAGTTTGTTGCCTTTGGTCAGGATTATTACACATGAGGAGCTGTTGTTACACATGAGGAGCTATTACCGTGTTGCTGCTTTTCTGGGGAGTTCTAGGGCTCTGTGGGGGAGCCAAGGGCTGGAGGTGGGGAGGAGGTGGAGGCGTGTGGGCTGCCCGTGGCAGCACGCCTCCGCAGGAGCAGCAGCACGCCTCCCCAGGAGCAGCAGCCTTACTCTGTGTATTGGAGTTGCTTTCAGATTTTATCCTGGAGGGACCTGGGGGGTGATGATTCTTCTGCTGGGGAAAAAACAATTTTTTTTTTTTAATAATTCTTGTGTCTTTCTTAAAACATTTTAACCTGCTTTTCAAAGCTCACTTTTTTCTACCAATGATGAGCCGTGGGCTGGAAGTGTGAGGACCCTGCAGAGGACCCTGCTGGAGGCGTGGCCCTCTATGGCCTGGACTCTCGTCCACCCGTCTGTCTGAGCTGCTCTGGTCTCCCGTTTTGCCCTGGGAGAGCACGGAGGGCTTTGCCTGCAGACACAGGCAGACTCTATGGACACGCCCGGGGAGCGGCTTCAACGTGGGGAGGTGTCCTGTTATCCCCCCACCCCCCACCCCCCGCGTGGCAGAAACGGTGTGCGGCGGCGGCATCCTCTCATAATTCTGTCACCTCATCAGAGGCGGGTTCAGTACACCCATCCTTCTCTCTCCTTTACTGGCAACACTGAAATCACAGGTCGTTTCTGGGTAGATTCCTCACAGAAACTTGTATGCGTTTCATGTTTGTTATTGTGAGTATTAAGTTCTCTTTTGGGGAAGATCCCTGCAGGTCTTGATGGGACTTCAGTATAAACCATTATTTTCCTTTTTTTTTTTTTTTTTTGAAACCATGGTTTTCCAAACTGTGATCTGTTACAGGACCACTGACAAGGTGGAGTAACCAATATGCTAAGTCGTAATCAATTAGGATCCTTTTTTTAATTAAAGAATAGAAAACGTATCAGACTGTATTCATTGCCTGTACTAAGGGTAGGTATTTTTTCTTGAAACTTTGGTTTCACTCATATGTATGTAAAACGTACTAATATCAGAAAAGTTGAATGGACACAGCTCACACACAGTTGTAATTATTTTCTAATCCTGTTTCCTGTAAGAGAGGCTTTCAGTTTTAGGCCTATTTAGGAAATTTTGATTTAGTCTCTTAGAACAACACTTCAGCAATTTTACTGCTTAAAATGTGCAAAAGAATGTCATCTTTTTCAGTTTAGAGCAATTTCTTCCTCTAAGACTAAGAAGCATAGAGGAAAGCAGAGTTAGATATCAGTTTAATTCCAGGCTTAAATATCTCTCATAACAGCGTGAATTCACTCTGCTATCTCTAAGGCCTTCATTTAATATGAGGGGGGTCCCACTTCAGACTTTTATTGTAAGAGTTGAGAGGCTATCTAGACATTCATGCTAATTTATTTTTTATTGGTTTCCTTTGTGTTTGTCTATTTTAATATGTAATACCTTACTCATTTTTTATTGTTATTCTTGTTTTTTTGGGTAAACGCTAATATATTTTCACCTAACCTTTGCAGGAAAAGAAACTTGATAAAGAGCACTTTGCAGTATGTAATTAATGCTTATATTTTAAAGTCAAGAGAAAGGTCAATTTAGTATCTCTTACCAAACCTGTAAGAAAAAAAATCCCGGGTTTTTTGTCAGTGGATAAACATGTTATACTTGACATTTAATAAAAGGTGAATTGGTTATATATTTAAATTGTATTTCCAATTATTAGCACATATTTACATTTGAACTTTTCAATCTAATGTAAGGGTATGAAATTTTGGAGCATTTTGTTGGTTTGGGGGCAACATTTCTTTTCCTCCACAATCCCCTTTCCCTGGCACCCACACACCCCTTGGGTTCTTGTCCTAGATCTGCTACTAACTGCTTCCGTGGTCCACTTTGGGGGCTGTGTTTTTCTCTTCCATACAAGGAGGAGGCTGAGCTGTGCTTTCTCTGCATCCTGAACTGAGAGCCGGAATAGCGAACTGGGTTAAGGGCATGAACTCTAAAGCCAGCTTGCCTGGATTTGAATCTTGGCTCCACAGTTCATTAACTGTGAGGCCTTGACCAATTTCACTTCTGTCTGTGTGCCTCGGTTTTCTCATCTGTATGTTAATTATATGGTAAGCCTCCTGCAAGTGTTTTTAAATCTTCAGCAAATTGGGAATGCCCTGGCCTGGGAAAACAAGAAAAATTTCGAAAGGTTTCTCCTCCCCAGGTTGCATTCCAGTGGGAGTCTCTTTTGCAGTAGGGGCAGCTGTCATTTGGGGCTGAGCACAGCAGCAGGAAGTGATTGGGAGAGGACTGATTTTCAGGGTCCTCCTGTGTCTCTCTTTTATCTCCTGCTATACTTTTCATCTTCCTGCTTAGCTTGCTAATAAATGACTTTTCTAACCCTGAGAGGGACATGATTTTCTGACTCTCAGCCCTCTTGGATTGCTGACCTCCTGCAGAAAGAGCCTTTAGAGAAAACTGTTTTCTTCCCTTTCTCCTTTTAGCCAGACTGTCTTAGGGTAAAGTTTATCTCTTTCACGAGGATTTAGCTGATGACCATAGAGATAACATACCTTACACACTGACATTTTCTGCCGAACCCTCAAGTCTGGCCTCAGCAGGCACGTGGCGGGAGCTGACAGGATAGACAGTGATCGCTTTTATCAGGCGCTGGTGGAACCAGGGCAGGGGATCATTGGTTTCCCAGAGAGGAAATTCCTGGTGAGTGATTTTCACTGCTCCGTACCCTACTTGGCTCAGCCAGTTACATCCCATCTCTGTCATCCACTTCTGTGTTGTTAATACAACAAACAGCGTTTATCAAATGATTAGATGCTTGGCACTGTCCTGAGCACCTGAAATGAATTAGCATTAAATCCCGTCAGCAGCCTCCTGAGATACAGGTACCATGAGAGTTCCGCGTCCTCCACCTGTCCTGCACTTAACACATCTCACCTTCAGCCCATGTTTTGATTGAAACACATGCTAGTGTGTGTTCTGCATTTTGACCGCATAGGAACAATTTACCCGGCACCATGTACAGCATTACCCCTTGTCCAAGGGCTAATTTTTTTATCTGTGTGAATCCAAAGCTGCAGGAAATAGTAAAGAAATGCTCACCATAGTATTGGGTTGGCCAAAAAGTTTGTTTGGGTTTTTCCGTAAGATGTTACATAAGATGTGTCCATAACATCTTAATATTTTTCTAAAATTCCCTAATATATGTAACTGCTAATTTAGAGAGAGACAGATCACCCGCCCGTTTATTTATCCATTTTCTCAGTCTTTGTTTTGAGTGCTCGCACTTTCACAGTGTGGAAGGACAGAGATACACGTAAGACTTGGGAAGGTAATGGCAAGATGATGAGGGAAAAGCGGTCATCTCTGTACATTTTCAGGCCCATGTGGTGGGGGCGGGGGGGTGCGGTTCACTAGGGAGATCCAGAGTTGGGAAATCGTCAGGAACACAGGAGAAAGGACAGGTTCAGGGAAGATTGTGCTGGATCCAGGTTACCTCGAATGGTTAAGCTAAAGAGTTTAGACTGGCTTTGGGAGGAAATTAAAATGTGAATACTTTTAGCTGTGTGTGTAACAGAATACCTAACGGTGACTTAAACAAAAAGCTTTTTTAAAAGTTTTTAGCAAGTCAGGGGGAAGGAGATCTCAATTGTTCCAGCGGGTTAATGAGGCCAGCGTGGACTCAAGTCCTTTTTATCTATTTCACCATCGCTGGCAAATTGGCTCTTGGTCCTCTTGCTTGCTGCCTTTTAATAGAAAGATGACAGCTGCAGCCTCGGGCATTACATCTGCATTATAATCAGAAACAAGATGAGACGGACAGTGCCACCTTCCCCGCTGTCCCTTTTGTAAAGAGTTACAAGCTTTCCCAGAGTCACCCCAGCAGGCTTCCTTCCGCTTACATCTTATTGGCCAAACTGAGTCACGCCGCCATCCCCACTGCACGGGAGACTTGGCTAGTGAATACTGTGCTTTTCCAACAGAGGGAGAAACAGATTGAGGGTAATAACTGAGTTGTCCACCCCTCAGAGCTCTGCTTCTGGAACGTAGCAGTGTTCAACAGGGATTAGAAATGGGAGAAACAGGGAGAGCGCAAATGTGTATGCTCTTCCTTCAGGTTAAAATCAGTCGATCAATTTACTTTACCTCTTAAGAAATGTATTCCTTGTATGAAATACATGTCAGATGTAAGTTGTAATTATTATGAAGCCTTTTATCAAAATTACTTTTCTGTAGTTACGTATGTTTATGTAACCTTGCCTATCATAAGAGGTAAAACTAAAATGAAAATTTTTTTTTTACTCTTCTTTACCTTATAATTCTGTGCTTTTTGACCATTTTCATCATCACCATGCTTGGTACGTTATAGTTATTTAATATATTTTTTGAAAATTGAATTCAACTGCTTAGTCTTAAATAGAATTATATAAGTATGACAACAGATATAGAATATTGTGCTTAGGGCATAGGCTGTTATTATTGGAAGGGAGAGGTTACTGTTACAGAGGGGAGTCTTGGGGGCAAGATAAATAATCTTAGTTTCTCATCTCGGGTCCACAGGGAAGAGTCCAGTGGTCTGATCAAGGTGTTCCTTTGGCTTTGACTTTCTTCGTCTGAGATTAGGTGGTTAGACTAGGTCATCTCAGGAGGGTGGGTATTGCCCACAAGGAGCAGAAGAAATGGGAGCAACGGAAAGATTCACAGAAGGGAAATTCTACATCTCTAGTGGAAGAACTTAGTTCTGCTTTTTGTAAGAGTCGGAAGGGGTAATAACATTTAGGAAAAATAATTGAAAAAGTTCTGTTCAAAATAGTGAACTTAATGAAAATATCATATAAAGCCTTTTTGTTGTTTCTCAGTGTAAGTGTATATTAAGAAAATATAGTTATAGCCGTTGTTTCACCTTTAATTCAATAAAACACTCCTGAGATTTTGTCGTGAAACTAAAACTTAGGTCTGTTTATGGCAATGATTTCTTGGGCATCCTGCTCGGTTTCTAATTTCATGAAAACGTGTGGGGAATCATCCCCCTAAATTGTTCTCATGATGTAGCTCTTGTTTGTGACACACCCTGACTCAGACGTCCCACCACGTGACTACTGAGACACCACGTGACTGCCGAGACGCCAGAAAGCCTCGGGTATCTGCTCATCTCAGTGTCTCAGCAACCCTGGCTGGCGTTCCTCCTGACCTCTCTCAGGCTTGTTGCCCTTGGCTTGTCGCAGTGGTGGCAGCAGCTTCCCTGTGTCTTCTGGGACTGTCTCACCTTGCCTAACTCTCCGCGGTGGGCAGAGCCCGTTTGGCGGCGGCACCAGCAGCCCACGTCAGAAGCGGGGTTTGGAGGTGATGGGGTAATGGCCCAGGCACCCAGGACTTCCTTGGCCTGGTGTTGGCCCTGGACCTCATGGGCATAGAGCACCTATCAGATGGTTCTAGGGCAACCAGCCAAAGACTTCAGGCCTCCATCCCATTCACTGATGTGTTTAAAAGACAATTTGTGACCTTGGCGCTGTGGGGCTGTGTTTATCTTTAGGATCGGTAACTTATTTCTGCCACGTTAGCTGTGGAAACCGTCTTCACTCCCTCTCTTCCTCTCTCCTTCCATTGTGCTGTGTCAGGCCGCTGTGATCGCTCCCTCAGACTAGTGTTCGCCTTCTCGACTGTTCCCGCGGCTCGCTCTCAGCCTGCTGCGCTGCTGCGGAGTACTCCCCCAGGAAGCAGCTTTGAGCCTGGAAGGTGTATGCGCGCAGCGCGCAGCCGCTGCTGAGACCCCCCGAGTGAGCCGAGGGGTCCTGAGGGCACCCCCAGCCTCGTCACCGCAGCCCTGCCCGTCCCTGCAGAGCACCAGGTGATGGCCCCACCTCCGGTGGTGCTGTGAGGAGTAAATAAGTTAATGGAGGTCCAGTGCTTAGAATGTAACAGTATTCGATGTGGATTAAAGATTAGTAGGAAAATCTTGAGATCTTTCCACGTGCATAGTCTTTCTACAAATTGAAATCTTTAATATATTTATTTATTTACCTCTGAAGAAATTTATTCCTTGTGTTAAATATGTTAGTTGTAAGTTGATTGTTCTGAAGCCTTTTATCAAAATTACTTCATTTTCCGTATGTACATGTGTTTATGTAACTTTGCCTGTCATAAAAGTACTTGGCTCATGGTAATCTCTTTGTTTACCATCTCCTAGAGTATAGACTTCCCAGGGGTATGAATTTTTGAATTCAGATGAATAAAAATTATTTTATTATAGGGATGACCTTGAAGCGGTAATTGCTTTCCTAGTCAGTCATTTGTAAACTTCCTTACTGATAACTCATTCTCCTGCATCTGTGCACGCCCTCTTGTCTTTGCTTGAAATGCTGTTTCTCCTGTCTGTGTCTGGCATCAGCTGGTGCCCATCTTGTCTCCTTGTGGGAGATCTTTGCTAACTCTGGTCCTCCCTCCCCTGGGTGCCCACTCCCAAGTTCACCCTTCAACCCCAGCTCGCTGCACAGACCTGATCTCAGCATGTCCAGAGCACACCCTTCATCTGGCCCTTACTCCACGGTGTCTGCGTCCCACTCGCTAGATTTGAATTCCTTGGGGAAGATGTCCTTCCTAAATGACCTTTTATCCCAGTGTAGAATTAAGCAAGACTCAGGCTCTGCTCTTACAGGAGTGGCCCCAGAGCTTTATAAACTGAGACCAGGGGAAGGAAAGAAAACCCTCTTCCTGCTTCACTGCTGCGTCCCAGCTCCCACGTCAGGGCAGCCGCCCTCGGCTCCGGGCACGACTTGGCAGTCGCGGTGGAGGAGGTGGATTCAGAATCGCCAGAAGACGGTGTGTGCAGCTCACAGAGGCACATTCCAGAATCACTGTGCTTTAATTTTAGCTGTAACATTTTATTTATTTTGAAATTTCAAATGACATTAAAAGGAAGGCAGGAGAAAAAAAAAGGAAGGCAGGAGATTTTTGTCAAAAAGAAACATTTTTAAAAGGTTAAGAACCCCTTGGATTGGAAGAATCAACATTGTGAAAATGACTATGCTACCCAAAGCAATTTACAGATCCAATGCAATCCCTATCAAATTACCAATGGTATTTTTCACAGAACTAGAACAGAAAGGTTGAGAGCCCTTGCTCCACTCTCTGTGAGCGTCTGGCATGTTACTTGTTTATTTCTTTTGAGGCTAGTATTTTTCATGTGGTTAAGAGCACCAGTAGTAGGTAGGTTCAAAATGAGTGTGGTAGAGCTGCTTGTGGAAATTTTCACTCGCATGGGATGTTTTGTTGACCAGCAGTGTTACAGAATTGTTGTAGTTTTAACATGGAAGTTCAGCTATTAAAAACTTCTGTTAAATCTTTTTTTTTTTTTTTTTTTTTAACATATAAGGCCAAATCCAGTGGCAAGGTTGAGGCCAAGTGACAGGTGTCTTTAGTAGAAATAGTGCTTCGTTTCAAAGCCATGTCTTCTCGGAGCCACTGAGGTCTGGCCTTGCCTCTGCTGCTCAGGACCTGCACAAGCTCCTGAGTTTCGCTGCCGAATGGGGGCGGGGGCGGCGCGGTCGGGGTGGAGGTGAGGATGGACAGAGGCCCTCAGGCCCTGCGCACAGCTCCTGGCCAATGCCCGGCCGTGTTGCCCAGTACCTATAAAAGGCTTCTGAAACCCTTCTACACAAGATCTCCGTCGAGACAGAAAGGCCAGGGAACGTTAGAGCGTGTGACAAATGTTTGGTTAAGAGAGAGAGGGAGGAACAAGTCAAAGACTGAGTTAGCCCCGGAAAGTTTTCACATCCCCGGGAAAAGAACACAGAATGGAAAAGAGGTGAAAACCAAAAATTCCAGTGAGGATTTCTTCTTGAAGTATGTTCATTATGCTTTGGTTTTCTGTGTTCTGGTATTTGTGTAATGGCCAGTTCAAAGAGATGATGTATTTGTAAGGCCTTTCTCCCCGCCCCCCATAAAAGTGCGATGCAGCTAAAGTAGCACGTGGCCTTCTACAAGATGGAGAAAGTGAGGGGGAGCTGGAGCCACAGCACCAGAGGAGGAGAGAGATGGGCAAATGCGCAAGGCGTGACTGCCAGCTGACAGGGCAGAAGATGGTCACCCGTGTTTACAGAGGCGTATTCCTAAAGCATTGCGCTTCTTTGATTTTAGCCACAACATTGTATTTATTTTGAAATTTCAAGTGGCATTTAAAGGACACTTTTGTGTTTCTCAAAAGGGAAACAGAAGGTGGCATGTGACACCAGTTTCATCACTTAATAGTCACACCTTGTATATTTCAGGGAAATTTCATTAGCTGTTACTTAAGACTCCTTGAATACTTTATGGCTTTTTGGTCCAAATGAAAAGGAAATAGTACTTGCCTATTTTATCAAGATGCCGTACAAGTTAACTGAAGGTGTGAAAGTACACGTTATTCTTGTTAATAATGTATACTCAAACCTTTTAATTTTATTAAGATAATGTATTTTCAAAGCTAGCAGTACATCTACGTATGTGAAATATTTATGCCTTTTGTAAACTTGTTTCATTAAATGCCTTTTATTTCTGCATTTTTCTATGACACTAAGCAAATTGGCAAAAGACAGTTTAGCACAAAGAAAATTGCATTAACTCCTGTGCCTAGCAAAAATAGGGAGTAAGATCTTTTTGCCGTGCTCAGAGTGCTTCAGAGAGAGGCAGACAGACCGAGTGTGAAGGCCAGTGCCTTCACTCTGACCCACAGCCTTGGGCAGGCGTGCAGCGCCAGGGCTGTGGTTTCCTCGTGTGCTGTGCACAGGGTCGGCGCTAGCTGGAGAGCAGCGCCCGGAGGACCAAGAGCACAGGAGTCCTTCTCGGCACATCCCCTCGAGACTCCTGCATCACCAGGTACCTTAAATGAGGTGCCCTCCAGTGCCCAGCGGGGCAACACGCTCCCACTCAGCCCAGCAGGGGCGTCTTCACCTCCCTCAAGGATGAATGTTTTCAGGATTACATCTTGTTTACTTTTTTAAGGAAAATTTCTGATTTGCATTTGTAAAGAATTTAAAAGAATGATGTGCTTTGTGCAAACGTGAAACACCTGAATAGTAGATTCAGGAGTAGAGTCCTTTTCCTTGTTTCTTAGCCCTGAAAGGCATTTCTGTTGCTTTTCCTGTGCATTGCATGTTCTCGTGTAGATAGATGCTTTCTTTTCTCCTTGTTGAAGTTTCTTTAGATCACAGCCACTTGCCTTCCTTCCATGTTAATGTTGAGACCTGTAGTGCTGACAGCCCCAGGTGGTCTTTATGGGGTCAGCACACCGTGGGGGGAGGTTTTCGCTTGCCCACTGAAGTATGGGGCTGGTTTAAAATGTGAAGGAGAGGATAAACAGCAAGGTCCTACTGTACAGCACCGGGAACTACAGTCCATATCCTGGGATAAAACATAATGGGAAAGAATATAAAAAAAGAATGTATACATGTGTGTGACTGAGTCACTTTGCTGTACAGCAGAGATTGACACAACATTGCAAATCAGCTATTTTTCAGTTTAAAAAAATGGAAAAGTGAAGGAGAAGGCCCATTAGACTTCTGTTACAAATATTGACCATAAATGATAAACAGTGCTAAATACAGATTTCTCTAAGCCTAAGAAAGGTGAGTGTTCTTTAAGAGACTGTTTTAGTCTTCAGGATTACTTATCTTACCCGTGTTCTTGCTCAGGCTGCCTGCCCCTGCCCCTCCCCCTCCGCCCAGTCTGCCCTTTCCAGGGGTCATTAGCCCTCAGCTCAGATGTCATTAAGGGTCTCCCCTTCTCTGGAGCTTTTGGTAACTCTCCCAAAGTTGGGTTGGCCATTCTTTCTCTAGGGCTCCCCTGTTCCTTATGTACTTTGTTCTGTCACAGCAGCTGTTACCTCTGCATTGACCTCCTTTATCTACGTGCTGGTGTATCTGTCTGAGAAAATGCAAATAGGCTTGCTGCGGGCAGGAACCCCATCGTGACGTCCCGCCTGGCTCTGTGCCCACCCGGCTGAGCATGTTACTCGGCCCGTATTACCGGCTTAGTAGATGCTGACGAATGGCTGATGTGCTTATCCCCAGTGTAAGGTCACGAGAAAGACAGCCGCTTCCTCTGTCCTTCCCAGCGTGCTGTCTGCTCACGCGGACACAGCGAAATACCTTCTGGGAATGTCAGGCTTCTGTCATTTTCTGCCTTTGGAGTGCAAACAACAGATCATCAGCAAGCAGGGAAAGGATTCTTGGTGACAGGAGAGTAATAAATAAGACCACTAGGCTTAGGTGGACCTTGCTCAGTCTTTAAACAGCAACAAGGGGACAGACGCAAAACTGCAACTGTGCTGATGACAGGGTGACCGACGCAGACCAACGACTAAGAAACCTGGCACACGTGTACGTACATATATGTGCACATACATATACATACACACATTTATGTATGTATACATGTATTTTTTCCTTTGAGACATTCTTGCAAAAAATTAATAAAATGTGTTTGTTCTTATAAAAGTGTGTTAGTTTGCTAGGGTTGCAGTAACAAAGTACCACAGACTAGGTGTCTTAAACAACAGAAGTTTGTTTTCTCACAGTTCTGGAGGCTAAAAGTCCAAGCAAGATCAGAGTGTCAGCAGGGTTGCGTTCTTCTGAGGCCTCGCTCCTTGGCTGGTGGACGGCTGTCTTCTCCCTGTGTCTTTGTGTTGTCTTCCCTCTCTGTGTGTCTGTGTCCAGATTTCCTTCTTATAAGCACACCAGTCATATTGGATTAGGCCACACCCTAATGACCTCGTTTTAACCTAGTTAACTCCCGTCTCCAAATACATTCTGAGGTACCAGGGGTTAGGACTTGAGCATCTGAATTTGGTGGGGAGAGAAGCAGTTCTGCTGGTAGCAGTGTAGATTTTAACTACTTAGGATACTTCTGTAGGACAATTTGTTGACTAAGAATACATCAAGTGTTGTGTGTGAGGGTGTACATATCATACCGTGTGTGTGTGTGTGTGTGTGTGTGTGTGTGTCAGATACAGAAAGTCACCACTCTTAAAGTAGTGGAGTTTAGTAGCCTGGGTGTAGCTAGTTCTCTGAGCCATCAGAAGATTGTGTCCTCCATATGTGGCAAGTATGCAAGAAAGGGGGAAACATACAGATATTAGCAGCGTCTCCTCCAATTAAAAATAATGCCTTTTTCGTACAGCAAGTTAAAGTGCACATGAAATTTTGTTAAAATTAGTAACCTCTTTACATAAGAGTAAGGTTAGAGTTTACAAGTTTCATCTGAAAAGTCTTCTATAATATCTCTATAAAGTTTGAGGAAGTACCCAGAAAGCTACATCAGATGCTGTGGTCAGGGGCAGCTTGTCTTTTGAGTAGCTGACTTGTGTAGGTGGTAAACCAGAGGCTCTGGAAGAAGAACTACAAACTTGCATTCTGAGAAGGGATTTTTCATTACAACATGGCTTGTGTACACAAGGAGAAGTATTAACTTATTGTTCCCATAGCTAAGTTATAAGAAATGAATGTCCCACAAAGTTTAGAAATTCCTTGATTGTTTGAAATTTTCATCTTTAATATTTTAAGAATACTTATTTTACATTTTGTTTTTTTTGTTCTTCTCTTCTTTCAAAATCCAGCTCATGGTTTTTGGAATCTTTCTGTGTCTGGATGCATTTCTGTATGTGTTCACCCTGCTTCCTTTAAGAGTTTTCCTGGCGCTATTCAGGCTCTTCACGCTGCCTTGCTATGGCTTAAGGTAAGTTTAAGATTATGAACTACTTTAAACGTTGAAAATATTTTTACTACTTGTAGTTAAACTAAATAATCACTTGGATAGATTTTTTAGAATAGAGATAATTCATTGTTTCTTTCAAATTTTGGCCCTTAATGTATAAACTAATGCTGTTTATCTTTTTAATGAATATTATATAATATGCTTATATAATATTCCTACTTTTTATATGTACATTTTTTCCCCAAATGGCTTTGAACCAGAACTTTGCTTTGGCCAGTAAACGAATGTTAATAATGCAGGAGGCTGTGTAGGAGAGTAGAAGAGGCCTAGCACTGAGAGTCAAGGACTAACCACCTTGCCCCTGTGCTAGCTCAGCCTGCACTTGTATTTTCTTCAAGTCTCTTGGCCTGCTGGGCATCATCTGTAAAGTGAGGACGGGTTCTCAGCTGGGAGGTGGGCGGCTCGTGGCATCAGAATCTCCTAGGGAGCTCTTCCAGCAGGGTTCCTCCTCCATCTCATTCGAGAGGCACTGCCTTCATGGCCTGGTGAGCCTCAGTTACTGCTTACAGGTGAGGCCCCCTCTGATTTGTGAGAGGGGACAGCTCTTGACGACCATTGTCCTGGTGGGAATGATCAGACAGCCTGACCCAGCACTGATTAATGGATGAGTCGTGAGCAACTACCTAACTTCTCTAAGCCTGTGTCCCCATCTGTAAAAAGGGGATATTTAGAGCCAGCATCTTTTACCACGAAGACGGAGAGATGTAAAAGGAATACCTAGTATAGTGCCTGGTTCGTCGTAGAGAGGAACAAATAGTAGTTTCCTTCCTTCCTTCTCTTCCAAAACTAGGACAGGAAGATGAAAATGTAAAGCTTACGTGAATCTTAATGCTGTATTGATCTTGGGGTTAGAAATTTGGGTTTTACAGTTTCTTTCTCTGTAGTTATATCAACATGCCTCTGCTCTGTGTGGTCACTCTCTGTAACATTTTGTAGAGTTCTTAGCATAGTTGCACAAGTTACATTTGTAATGTGCATCACTTTTCTAAATACATTTCATTCTGGAAAAGGTTTCAGAATACTGAAATGGACAATAATATGTGAAACTTTATTTAAACTGTAAAGTAGGTGACTCTCCCATGGTATATTAAATACATGACGAATAACATTGTCATCGGTAACTATGGAAACTGAGTTATAAAATCATTGATCAATATACAGAATTATATGTTGATTTTTTTTAAAAGACTCAAGTCATGGAAGAGTCTGTTTTAAAGTAGTATATGAGCGTATCCTGGATATTTAGTGCATACCGAAGAACACACACAGTCCTTGCAAAAATGGCCTTACTCGGTTTCAGTAAGGAAGAAATCCCTCCAGTGTAAACTGAAGGAACTTATTAATCGTGATGATCATATTGTGGTAAGAGTAAAAACTCTTCTTTGCAAGACTGCATGGAGTAGAGTCTAAGAATTAAGATCACATCATTGTTATATGTGATACTTATATTCTATAATCCTCCTCTCCTTGCAGAATGAAAGAATTATGTTATATATTTTACTGATTACTCGTTAATCAGATGGGAGGATCTTTTTTTAGAAATTTACCATCAACTTTAAGATATTCAAGTATGCTCTTTATGCCTTTGGGAGAATTTTTAAGGAGACTTTATTCATATCAGCAAACCTTTTTTTTTTTTCAGACATTTGTAGCATGGTACTGTGATGTTCAGAAAGCCTAACCTTGTATACTATCACTATTCCTTATCACTATTGGGAACTCAATAGAATCATGGTTATTTCGGTTACCTTTTCAGGAGACCAGGAAAAAAATCTTAAATAAGACATTACTAAACAGAAGTCTTTATGTGTGATTGCATAGCAAGGATAGATACATGGAAAGTTGGATAAAGCTAGGTGAGGCTACCTAACATAAAGTAACTCATGCCATGTAGAGATTTTCATGTCTGCACTATGAGCTAGATTACTTTTTAGTTATCTTTGATCAACAACGTGAGGCAAGTTCATGCTCTAGCCGTCTTTAAGCGAATGGCGTTTAAAGACAGAGCGTGTTCTCCGTGGCTGTTGGCATGATGAGTATAGCATTAAAAGGATGTGTAACTTAAAAACTCCCTTCCTTCTGGAGAGGCTCCTTGTGTATGTTAGCGCACAGTGTACTTTCCACGGGGTGAGTGCCGGTGGGGATTTGCAGTGTTCCCAAGGGCCTCTGTTTTAAGGCTCTTATTCAAAGAGCCATCTTGTTGCACAGGCATCTAAACTGTGTCCCTTGTCACTTGGGGGAGCAAGGCACCAAAGTAGCATTAGAGAAGTCTTCCAGTGTTTGTTCTGAAAACTGGGAGAGGTGTTGGGGAGAGCTGGGAAGCCTTCAGCCCTCTACTCCTGTTGGCTTTAGTGTGAGTGGTCAGTGATCCCTGGAACCAACCATTTCAAGATATTTTAAGATTTTTTTTTTAGCATATAAAGTAAAGATGATAACTTTCGTGTATTACTTTAAAATACTTTTCACTCTAAATTAATTTGAATAACATTTTAAAACAGAATTCAAGTCTGTTCTATTTTCAAGGTTTTATGGCCAAACTGACACTAGAGGGCAGCCCGTCACCACAGTGAAGACTCCGTTGTTTTCCTGGGCAAACAGTTCTTGCTGTTTCTGCAGTTTGGATCAACTGAAAAATTACATTTTATGCCATCACTAATAAATATATTTATATATAACATGAAGTGCAGTTAAAATTATATAATAGAACTTCAACACTTTTAAATACTCTGTGAGTGTAGGCATTATACCGAATGTGAAGATCCTGCCTTCCTGTCTTAGTGACTTAAGTGTACTTTATCAGAATTGAGTACCGTAACAGGTGCTGACAGTAACGTGGGCTGTGGTTTATGTTTTCTTTGAGCAATTTAGAAAACAATGTCTTTTGAACATTAGTTTTTAAAGCACCGAACTTGAAGTATTTGAAACATGAAATATGTAAAAAATTATATTAGCAAAATTATTGTTAATATTAAGCCTAAGCCCTTTCATATATTTTAGGAATATAAAAATACATTTTGTTTTCACAAAATTATTAATCACCCAGGTTTTGTCTTCTGATACCTTTTCTTCCAACATTCTCCTCTTCTGTTCACGGTTATGTGATTTGTCTTGCCTGTAGCTGTATCATGTTCCATCTTTTTCAGCAAACAAAAAGTGCTCTTTCCTTCAGTCTGACTTTATTTCTTCAAAAAGATAAGAAGAAATTAAAGAGACCAGCAAAGAGGTTGATTGTACTTTTTCTGTTTTCTTTTCCCAAAAAGGAGGGGTGCGGTGGGAAGGGATACTTGGCAAAGTAATCAAGATGCTAACGTGAAACCACAGCAGTTTGCAGGCCCTCGTGCCGTAGCTTCAGTGTCACATCAGTCGCGGAGTACTATTACTGACCTCTTTTCAGAAATGGGATTAGTATTCTCACCTCCTCTACGTGTGGAGTTTTATCTGGTACAGCACTTCTGAGAAGCTTTTGAAAGCTGACAGCTTCCCAGGTTTTCTGCTTTAGAATTGATTCTTTGAACCTATTTCCAAATCTCCTGCAAACTTGCCATGGGCTTTGGTTTTGGGGAGAGGAGGGTTTGTCAGTACTGACAACTACATAAACTCTGCCTGTAATTAAGCCTGAGGGCCGGGGTGAATCTGCAGCCCCTTCAGGAAACCAGCCTTTGTGGTGATGGCTCCACTGGTGGACATTTTGCCAGCTTTTGACCCTGATAAAATATTTTGAGTTGTTGGCAGGGTCATTTTCTTGACTTGGTAGTTGTGTGTGGGTTATCTGCAAAAGATGCACTGCTTCCATAAAAAGTTTACACCTGTTAGTAATTTCAAGAATACTTAGGTGAAAACTATTGGTAATGAATTTACAATCTTGAAAAATCTTTGCCCTTAAGAATTTTGTTGTAGGCTAAAATAAGTAGAGAAATACATCCAGATTCTTCAAAAGCCTGTTGATTTATGTATTTCTTCCCTCTTTCTCAGGTGGGATAGTATAATTTTGGAAAAACATTTGAGAAACTTCTTGAATTAGGATAATTTTTTTAATGATGAGGACATGAAAATCAGAATTAAATGTTGATTCAGTATATGAGATATCTTTGTTTCTTGGAATCATGAAACTATTTTGTTTTTTAAAAAAGTAGACTGCTCTATATTATGCTGAAGAGGTGTCCAACGTTATTCTTCCAAATTTACTTAAAGAATAAATAAATAATAACCAGTTGTATGTGTGTTTTTAATTTACCTGGCATTTTTCTGAATTCTTTTTCCTCCTCCAACCTCTGACTTCATTTCGTGTTGTAGAAGCCTCAGTCACGTTTGAGTTAAAAGTTGCAGGAGATTGTAGAGAAAAAACGATACTATCTGGTGCCAAGAACTGATAGTTTTGAAAACTTTGTTAAAATATTTTAGACAGTAATAAGTGTAGAGTAGGCTTAAGTAATAAATGCTAGAGTATTTCTCTTTTACTATTAGAGCAAATAAAATATATGTGCAGGTAAATTTTACCGATTTCTCACCTCGGTTTTAGGCATAACACTTACTTGAGGCTTTATGTACTTTTTTGTTTTTAAGAGGCAATGATGTCTTCTGAGAATTTACCCCGCAAAAAGCTCTTATCTCCCAAAGAATTATGAATTTCAGGCACTTGGGAGTTTCTTAACCCATTGGGTTTCCTCCGTATATCTTACTCCTCCAGGGTAGTTCCACCTAAAATTAACTTCACACACGTGAATACACACACACACACAAACACACACACACACAGTAGATTTTTCTCTTTTTAGACATAAGCCTTAATTTTGGCCTGAGTGATTCCTGCCACCCCTGTTGCCCATGTAGGGAGAGCTCTTGGTAACTGTGGGGAAGCAAGTATGTCTGTCATTTCCTCTTACCAGGGCTGGTCTACGTGGCTGATTTGTAGAGAGCAGTATATATGCTAGAGAGTCTTCCTGGGCTCAGGTTTTATTGTCCCCTGTTTCCTCACCATGACGCTCTAAGTAGCGTAGCAACATCACAACCTTCTCTCTTTCTTTCTCTCTCGTAAATCAGACCGAAGGGAGGAGCACTTTCACTTCCTTTATAGAATGGAATGTGGTGTCACAGGGACTCCTTGTGGTGAGTAAACCCTGATTTTTCCTTCTATACTCTTGGCCGAATTGACATCAGTGCAAACAAGTATTGATTATAATGAAAAAGAAAAAGGCATAACCATTTGGAGATGGACACATACTGAAGAAAATGTGGTTCCCTGTCCTTACTTGGTTATAAAGCTTTGTCCACATTTGTGCAGGATTTGACCATGATCTCACCTAACATAAGAAAACCACTTGATAAAATGATCTTTAATTATACATGTTGGTCTAGACTTGACATCAAATGCTTCGTTCCCAATGCCCATCAGTCAGCTGAGCTTAGTCTCTTCACTGTGAGCAGTTTTTATTTTGCATCATCCAAGCACCAAACATAGCTTTTATAAAACCAGTGCTTTTCTCCTAGTATAGTTTGAAATTATTTTAAAACCCAAGGAATACGTTAATCATTCAGTTTAAGCATTTATAATTATTTTTCTACTGTCTGTCGCAAAAATTTGAGATTTAAAATTTTCAGTCTCCTACTTAAGGAAAACATCTAAATCTCAACACTTAATTCCAGTTTACTTTAAAATTATAAAATGACTTCTCTTTCAAAAATGGGGACCATTTTTAATATTTCACATTTTTTTGTAGTCCTTGTGTTTCTTCATTCTTTCAGCTGTACCACAAGTAGCTAAAAGTGTTAAAGAGAAAGAGAGAAAGAAAGAAGAATCCAGCCTGTGTATTTTGTGATGAATTAGCTCACACTGACAGCCTGGCATGTTTCAACACCAGTTTGCAAATGAACTGGGCAGGAGCTACCCCAGTCTTCTTGGTCGTTCGTGTTGCCTCCTCTTCTTTCCTGATCTTTCTGTTCACTGAACCCTGATCTTTCGGTTCCTCAGTTTTTACTTTAATCTTACTTGGCATAGTGCCTTCTGCTTTTAAAAAGGGTGCGGAGAACACCTACCCTTGATCATCTTTGTCTACTCTGTCATTCTGTTCCCCGAAAGTGCCCTTGAAACATCTGGGTCACTTTATTTGGAATTGTGCGAATCCAGGGAAAGAATTTGAAAGATCAAAAGATTTCAGAAATGTAGAAAATTTAATATCTGTAAGAGTGGCTTAGCTTGAAAATTTAAAAAATTTTTAAGTTCTGTTGAGTATCTTGTTTAATATTACTTGTGATAACTGACAACCAACTATGAATTAGATTAGTGGGTTTTTCACTTTATCCAGCAGCTTCCTCCACTTGTTTATGTGTTAGTATGGGATTTTCAGCATTTGCAAAATGAGTTGCCAGTAACTACTGTTTAACAGGCATTTATAAGGAAGAGCTTGTGCCTGAAAGTATTGTTCAGAAGCTAATTCAGAGTTGATTGGCAGGGCTGTAGATAAGCGTCTTATGGAGTTGGAAATGCTTATCATATAGCCATCCAGAAATGTCCTGGCAGAGGAGGAAACAAATGCTGAAACTGGTTCAAGATATAACCAGGTGAACTTATTTTGAGGTTAGATTTTTTCTTACTCAGAGAGGCTGTGATGCCACCTTAGAAACAGTTTGGGTTTTTTTGTTTGTTTTTGCAACTTTCCTTTTTCATTTACAGGGACATTTATATGAAAACAAAACCCTTGTTTCTTAAGAGTTCTACTTGTATTTGAATAAATCTCCTTCATTTTGAAAATCAGAGTCATCTCTGTAGCACCCAATTAGGATGTAAGCAATGGAAAATTTTCACCAAAGCAGAGAGTGCACAGGTGGATCCAGTGGAAATAGTCCTTTTTCCCCCTCTTTTTAGAAATAAAAAATTATAGCTATATTTGTCTTTTAGCACAATAATTTTTCCATATGAGATGACAGTACAAGGATAAATTACACAGTATTAAATTATGCTGAAAGATAAAAAGATATTGAGTTACTGATTCCTGTAAGTTTAAAAGTTCTTTTAAAGAAAAGTCTAGTCGATGGGAGTGAGAACGTGCCTTCTGGAGCCAGATGCCAAGAGTCAGATCCTTGCTGCCCCACTTCTTAACTCTTAACTGTGCAACTGCAGGCATGTTCTTGGTACTCTTAGTGTCATCTGTGAAATTGGGATGGTGATGGCACCTTCCTCATAGGATCTCACAGGATTATTGTGGAAATGAAAACAGATATGTTTTCTAGAAGTACCTAGAATGGTGCCTGCTACACAAGACCTGTGGATTGTAGCATAAGGCATTTCTGCAACTCTTCAGCCATTTTTACAGCCTGGTTTAATCCTAAGCAAAATCAAGCTAAATTAAAGTTGTTTATGCCAAATTTAAAATTTTTAATTTATCATCTTGGTTTAAAATGTGTGGTATTATGTTATTCGAGGATATAGCTTTCTAATGTTTGGTAGCTAATTTCTAACAATGACTTGGAGTAAATATAATATTCCTTCTTAGATATACTAACACATTGTTCCTTGTTGCAAATGTTTATAAGGAAACACAATTGGACATATAAGTGTTAAAAATCCCTTTATTTCTTAAAATGCTTTGACTGAGATCACTTAACTAAGTAGATGCCACTCTAGCACCAAAAGCTCTAAGTATAGATTTCTACTTTAACTGGTTATCTAAATCTTTTTGGTAATTAATGCAGATTCATTAATACCACTCTACTTTTCATTCCCATCGTTTTCTTTGATTCGTAAAAGATGACCTCTAGTGCTTAAACACACAGGGCCCTGACTGTGGGTGACACGTGCTCTTCAGCGTGTGCTCAGCTGCCCCGGCGCCTCTGAGGGGCGGTGGGTGTGCACTCCACCAGCTGACGTTTCCGCCTGTACCCTGGCCGTCCCGGGGGAGACCAGCACGCGGGCCAGGAGCCCAAGCGTGTTCAAAAGTCTCTTCCTCTTATTGTTTGAATTGAAAATATGTTTACCTCCAACTCTTGACGAATGTAATACTGCTTCCATTTTTTATCTTGGGGTGGGGGCAGGGAATTACCTTGATAGTTGAACAGCCCTTAGCGGAGTTCTGTATTCTGGGCCAGGTGTTTGGAGAAGGGAGGTGCAGCTCACTCTGGATTTCATAAGGAGAAGGGGGCCAGGGCCTGCAGGGAGAGAGCACAACAGCCCTGGAGACAGAAAGGGACAGAAAAATGATGATAGACATTGATCAGCTTTGTCCTTGAGGCAGTTATTCCCAAGATTTCAACTTCAGCTGCTAAGAATAACTTCCCTGGGTTTAGTACACCGTGGTGGTGTGCCTTGAACACGTGGTGGGACTCGCACGGTTCTGACCCATCACTCCAGCTGTGCTCCTTGGTTCAGCCCAGTGTCTTCTCATCCACTGCTAGTCCTCCCGGGACCCAGTCTTCACAGAATTTATCTCTTTTCAGGATTTTTGCAGATTTCCATATTCTCTCTGTGAAGAGGTCAAGTTCACACCTGATTGGAAACCACTGCATACTGCAGCGCAGTGCAGCGCGCAGTGGGGCACGCAGTGTAGAGGAGGGCAGGAGCTTCTGCAGCGCGTGCTGGCAGACCTGGCATTGCACGCCTCACCGCTGTCTTCTTCAGCAGTGTTCTGGGTAGCAGTTACAGGTTCCTTGTGGAACCCTGCAAGATCTTTGGAAGGAAAGAGCCCCTGATCTGAATGTGGACAAGGGCTGGGAAGGACTCCAGAGAGAATAGGTAGCCAAGGAGTGAACACCAAGTAAGGAGAGAGCTCAGGACGCTGATGGCCCGCTGGAAGGGAGCTCACCCCCTAGGTAGGTGCTGAGGTGCTGTCCTTCCGGGCGGAAATGAAGAGACTCTGCAGCCCCTAAAGCAGATATCCAGGCTTTTTAATGATCGTAAGATACGTAAAAGCTGCCGAAGCAGGAGGCCGAGCATTTTCTGTCTTGAGGAATCAGCCTGCAGTAGCCTTAGAAAAGACACCGTTCCCATTCTTGTCACAGGAATTTTATGTTTAGTGAAAGAAATCTTAACTGTCTTCTTTCCTAATGTATTTTTTTTTTTTGCTGTGTCTTAAGGAAGACGTTTCCATTCACAGTTTAGGTTTAGCTCTTCATACGCTGACCTCAAAAGTAAGGAACGATTCTGCTCATATCAATTAGGAAGAAACCGTAGTTGACACTTGAGCAGCTGGGGGTTGGGGCGCCGACCCTACACGCAACAGCCAGCCCTCCGTGTACATGGTCCCTCCATGTACACGGTCCCTCTGTATCCGAGATTCCTCTGTATCCATAGATTCAACCAGCCGCAGACCATGTAGTACTGAAGTACGTGTCTATTGAAAAAAATCCACGTATACGTGGACCCATGCAGTTCAAGCCCATGTTGTTTAAGGAGCAACTGTATTTTCAACTCATGTCACAGAGGGCTAACTTTTGTAATATGAAAGCTGTCCTACAAACCAGTAAGAAAAAGATGTGAGGAGAGAACTCACAGACAATATAAATAACTTAAATATGTAAAGACGATGTCAGTCCCCTAATGAGAGACATTAACATGGAAACTACTAGATTCGATTTTTTCACCAGTGGCATTGGCAAAGATCCCGAAGTTGGCCAGACACTGAATCGATTGGTCTTGCAGTGGGCTTACAAGGTATCTAGTGCAAGTGCAAATTGGTACAACCCCTGCAGACGGCAGCACAGCTGTTGTTATCAAAATGTCATGTGAACACAACCCTGGGATTCCAGTTTTAGAACTTTATCCTATAGATGCACTTTCACTTATGCAGCATGAAATGTACATTGCATCATGGTTTATAGCTGCAGAAGTTGGAAATCTTGTCAGTGATGTATTAAATAAATTATGATGCAGTCACACAGTGGCGCACTGCACTGTCATGGAAATACAAGTTCATTATGAACTGATATGGAAAAATCTGTTTATGCTATTAAATAAAAAGTGCAACATGCAGAGCACTGTGTGTAGAATGCTAGCACCGTGAAAGAGGGCTGAGCCAGTGGGCTCCAGGGCATCTTGGTGAGGGGGGAGGCTTTTGTGTCTTCATCGTGGAAATCCACTGCTTCCAAGCACTCTGTCAGCGGCCACCTGCCTTCTGTGTTCGCTTCTTTAGGTTCCCCACTTCTACTAGTAATTCTGGTTTAATATTTTTATATTCCCCTACTTGGGCAGAAAATTTCATACTGTTTAAGAGTCAGCATAACTTCCCTTGTTAGTTTGAAATTGTTAAAAGATCAACCTAATTCCCATTACCTTCGTTTGCCACTGTATGTCCAGTAAAGATTATTTATTCAAGAACACAGAAGGTGAGACTCATATTTTTATGACTTCTCATGTGTTTCAGGGACAGACGCTTGCTTCAGCCTGCCCAGGTGTGTGACATCTTGAAGGGCGTCATTTTGGTCCTCTGCTATTTTATGATGCACTATGTGGACTACTCCATGATGTATCACCTGATTAGGGGGCAGTCTGTCATCAAGCTCTACATCATCTACAACATGCTCGAGGTGAGTCCAGGCCCTCGTCTACCCACCGGGTGAGGGACAGGCCTGGCCGATGGCTCACGGCTCCGGGCCTTCCAACATAGAACACTTTCGTGCTGGCTCTCGTAATGGTGCTTCTGGCCTCTCGTGTTCATCCGGTCTTTGGCGACCCTGTTAAAGTGCACATTCTGATGTAGTAGGTCTGGGCTGGCACTGGGGATCTGTCTTTCTAACAAGACGGTGCCTGTGCTGCTCGTCCTGGGACACACGGAGGGTAGCAGGTCCTCAGGGCACAGTGTGTCCTCAAGTAGTGCAGAGGGGGACCTGTTGCCTAGACATGTTTGAGTCAGTGCCCCCTTGAGAATGTAAAGTGTCGAATGGTAGGGAAATTGATTTCGCAAATTCGTTGGAAACCCATTATACTTTTTGCTAGAACTTTAAAATTCATGAAGGTATTTTTAGGATTATGTGTATGTTGGCTATGGTAGATTTATATTTTAAATTGCTTTTGAATTTTCGCACAGAGCGAGTAAACAATTTCCCAATTTCTCTAAGTACTTAACATTTTTAATACAATATGTCTTCAAATTATGCTGCACTTCAATCATCATGTGAAATCTGCATTTATGTAAATAAATAGTTACACAAAGCAAAAAAAAAACCCCGCTTTGTTTTATAGGCAGAATCTTAATCAGTTTTTTAAATAGTAAGCTAACCTGGGTTATATAATTAACCTTTGAGATTCAAATTGCACTTTCCTATACTAGTTTGTGGGGACTCAGGTACGGTCTACCTGTCTTTAAATTAGTCACAAGTGGATTTTTTCCTAATGAGTGGACATGCGGGCGATGTGAGGGCTGCTGGCCTCTCTGCTCTGAAGCTGCAGTGCCCTGTAGGTGGGGGCTTTCCGGCTCTTCACAGAAGCCATAGAACTCTCTCCATCCCGGTTAGTCCTTTCTTCATTGACGGAGCTGGTTTAAAACCACACCCCGGCTTCCTGGTTGTAGGCTCGTTGCCGTACACTTGCTTTGCCCCATCAGGTAAGGCGCAGACGGCGGGTGTGGGTGCGGTTTGTGAAGCAGCAGCGTCCTGTGCTCCCCTCCCTCCCACAGGAGGAGAAGCCCAGGCCCCCGTCCTCCCCAGCCGTGCGGGCGGGCGGCTCTCCGTGCCAGTGCCCACTAGCCTCCTCAGTGCCTTCCCTCTCGGGGCTTGCAGGTGTCTAGGCTTCTCCCTGCCTCCTGATTTACACAGTCCTCTACGAGGTGGTGGTGTACTGTTATTAGGAAGTAGGCCAAGCAGAAGGATCCATGAATTGCTGATCAGAGTGGTTTAAATACTTACTCACCTTGTAGACTAGAGTTGGCGACGTGGTTCGAGCGCAGTGGGCAAGAGTCCAGGCTCCAGTGCAGAGGTGACTGCCCCCCATCCTGACGGTCCTGCACGTGGCCACCGGTTGCTGAATGACTGTGATCTCCAGCTGCTCATCATGAAAGGGAGATACCAGGGGGATTATGAGGGGTATATGAGGCGGCACACAGAAGGGACTTAGCACAGGCCAGGCATGTGGTAGGAGCTCCCCAAGTGGTAGCAGTTATCCCTTCATTCAGCAAATATTCAACCAGTGCTTCCTGCCTGCCAAGATCCTGATGGTCCAGAGGTGAAAAAAGCCTGATCCCCTGGAGCGTATGTTCTACAGGTGGGAGAGAGGCAGCAAACAAGGAGGTATGGTGAAGACAGACACAGGGATGCATTAGATGACAAGGGACCACAAGAGATTGGACGGTCTGGGAAGGTCCTGTCTTAGAGTGTGACATTCTAGCTGAATCCTGAATGATAAGCCCTCCTTTTTCCCTTTTTATGTGCTTCTCTTTTTTTATCGTACTGTATTCGTGGAGATCAGTACCTGAAAATATCTTTAGGAAGCAAATCTGCTTATTATATTCTTATATGATAAACCTCAAACAAATTACAGCTACTGTTATTTACCAATATTGGATGTGAGTAGCGTGGGTCACATGATATCTTTGTCCTAAAGGATTTTAGTTTGAATCCTGAATTTGAATTCAAAGAGTTAAAACCAGAGGAACTATGATTTTGATGTGTCCTCTCCCTTTTGTTTTTGCTACTAGGTAAGACTTTCCTTGTTACAGAGTTAATTAGACAAAGCCTAATTCAGATAATAGAAAATTTGAACACTCATTGTGTGTTAGAGAATAAGGAGATGTAGGTGAACAAGTAAACAAAGATCCTGCTCTCTTTTGGAGCTTACCTTCTAGTAGGATTGAAGAAGTCAGATTTCCAGTGTTTGAGTTACCTCCCAATTTTAGTAACATATTCAAATGGGATATTGAGAAACACCTTTCCAAAATTTTTCTCTTTAGGTAGCAGACCGTCTGTTTTCATCATTTGGACAAGATATATTAGATGCTCTCTACTGGACAGCAACAGAGCCCAAAGAAAGAAAAAGAGCCCACATTGGGGTGATTCCTCACTTTTTCATGGCTGTTCTCTATGTCTGTATCCTTTTAGACTTCTCGGAAATTTCAGCCATCAGTGCGTATTTAACGTTCTTCTATTTGGTTAGCTATTTCTCAGACTTAAAGATGTGTGTGTTTATCCTGAAGACTAATGTGAACTTTCTTTTGAGAAATTGGTTATAATAGTACAGTTGACCCTTGAACAACACAGGGGCTAATCCAACTTTAACTTATAATCAGCCTCCTGTATCCAAGGATTCAACCAAGCATGGACCATTTAATACTGTAGTATTTACTATTGAAAAGTGTATGCATGTAGGTGGATGCATGCGGTTCAAACCCATGTGGTTCAGGTGTCAACTACAAGTGTAAACTAAAGAGTCTTATGTGTACATGTGTACCTAGTACATGTGTTGTGTACATGGGTACCTAGTACAAGTGTTCAGTCTCTAGTCTGGACTACTAGAAAATAGTCCTGTTCTCAGTGTAACAGACTATAAGCAAGGACTTTAGAGTAAAGGTATATTGTATTTATACATATTTTAGATTTATATAGAGCTATATAACTTTTTCATACTTATATTAGCATTTTTTTGAAGTTACCTTTAAACCTATGAATTCTTTGTTATAACCTTCAACTTAAAATGTATGCAGTTCATCTAGAAGTAAAACTTGAAATTGGTTGGGGAGGAATTTGGGAGATTTTATTTCTCCCTCCCTCACCTCCTGAAAGCTTTTCTTTTGGAGAGTAAGTGCTTTACTGTATAGCATGGTGTGCACGTGTGTGTGTCTACGTTTACACACACATACATACCTGCACTTAAGGTCCATGTTGGATCAGGACATGTTCACAGGAATGTGTCATGTGACTTTTTTTCTGTACTGTCTCTGAAAGAGCAATGCTTGAAAGAATTGGATTAATATTTGGGAAGTTAAGGGACTGTGCGAGAAAAATTTCTATGGAGAGTAAAAGCTTGTTCCAAGTATAATGGAGGAAAAAGTTACTGTTCTAATGTAAATAATCTTCCATATGTAATATGAGTACAATTCTGCAGCTTGTGGATGTCTTCAAAAATGACATCTGAAGAAGAATCTTAATTATCAGACATTTCTTATTGTCTTACATTCCCCACCCCCTGAAGAACCAGAGAGGAAAATCAGTTCCAGACTTTTACTGTGTTCTTTTCTATTTTAGAATGCAGATTATGTTAATTCACAATGTATATGTCTAAGTCTCTTCTTTCTGTATTTACCATAATTTATTGCATTTACTTAATAAACTTTTCTGAGAGCGTGTTTCCCAAGCATTCTTCAGATGCCAAAGACCCAGAAAGAACAAGACAGCTGTTTTCCAAGGCTCACGTCTGAGTGACCAGTCATTTCCGCGTTTGTTTGTCTCATGTGGGTTGCGAACATCTTATCCCATCAAATTTATATCAACTGTAGCTAATAGGGAAATTACAAAGATAATAAAATACTTATGTAAGACTTGATTTAGAAAGCATAGTCATCTTTTCTTCCCCATTATAAACTTTCAAGATTTTATAGCATTATCTATTAATATAAACTGAAAGCAGATTTCAGTTTTTTCCCTTGACGTCACTAACTGCTAGTCTTGCATGCAATCCTTATAATGGTTCAAGCAACAACCCTCAACGTGGCCTTTAACTCGCACAACAAGTCCCTGCTGACTATCATGATGTCTAATAATGTAAGTATGAGACTTTATTTCATGTTTTTGAGGTTATATGGTCCTTTAACAGCAGTATTCTGAATGGGATAAAATTATCTTTTCTAAATGTTATTTATTCTCTTAAGTCTTATATGTAGCGTGTCCGTTTTTAAAACTGTGGTAATGATAAAGATGATATTTGTGCTTGCTATTTCAGTTTGTTGAAATTAAAGGAAGTGTTTTCAAGAAGTTTGAAAAGAACAATCTTTTTCAAATGTCAAATAGCGGTATGTACAATCAGATTCTACCTGCAGCTTTATGCAGTATTATTTTGCAATTCATTCTCAAGCTCTAATGTCATGTTTCCTGTGGGCTATTGTTCCTTTGACTTACACTGTGCTTTCTTTTATTCTCTCAACATCTTTACTAAGTTTTTTTTTTAAGTTATTTTGGTTATTGTAATCTCAGGATGTTTACAGGTATTTATATAGCACCTTACCATACTTTCAGGAGCTTCTCATTAATCAAGAAATTTCTCGGGAGCCGCTGATATTATTCCATTTTACAGATGTGGAAATTGAAACACAGAGAGTAATTTGACTTCCCCGAGGTCACTCACTTAGCTACTAAGTGAAGTCAGGGAAGAATTCTGATAATAAACCTCAGATTGGCTCTTTAGTTCTCAGCATTTCCAGTTGTGCATTACTGCCTCCTTTCTAAGAAGTGTGCGGGCACAGAATTTATCCCCAGAAACATTCTCTTACAGTTATGATAATCAGAGCAGCGCAATGTCTTGGTTCCCGAGGTGTGGCCCATGGGACCCTGGTGGGGAGTCCCAAGACCCTTCCAGGGAGCCTGCACAGTCAAAACTGTTTTCATTATTTATCTCTTTCACCATGTTGCCATTTGCACTATAGTGGAAAACGGGCGAAGCAGCCTATGAGAGATCACCCCGCCCACCAGAATGGTTGGTCCCGTGGCTGCCAGAGTGTGTCAGTGACGCCAAGGGTTGCCTGGCACTGAGGCAGGTGTGACACGCTGCAGCTGCCCTGGGAAGCCTTCTGGCGGCTTCTTACACAGCCACACATTCACCTGTCCTGTAACTCACCATTGGGGACACAGCTTCACAAAAGCACTTGTACAAGAGTTGTTATGGCAGCTTTATTCATAACGCAAAACTGGGAACAGCCCAAATCCTCCTATGAAGAAGAAAGTAGGTGAATAAATTTTGGTATATCTACACCGTGGAACGCTCCTCAGCAGTTAGAGGGAACTAGTGTATATTCAGCTGTATGGATGAATCTTAAAAGCCTTATGCTGAGTGAAAAGAGGCCAGACATAAGTAAGTACATACTGTGTGATTTCATATTTATGAGGTTTATGATCAGACAACATTAATTTATGATGATAGAAGTAAAAGAGTGATTGCTGGTTGGGGGTGGAGGTTGACCAGGAGGAGGTACAAGGAAACTACTGTAGTGATGAACTGTTCATATTTTAATTATGGGAGTGGTGGCCCAGCTTATGCATGCATCAGAACTCATCAGATTGTACACTTACAAGTAGAAGTTCACTGTACATAAGTTTTGCCTCTCTATTAGACAAGGAAAATAATGGCATGTGAATATATTAAAGCAAAGGAATGTTTAGAGTTATAGGAGATTTGATAACTAGGCAAGAAACAAAAAGAACTAATGACAAACTTCAGACAGTCCTATGGAGCAGGGATAGACCTTAGATCTCAAAGCTTGAGGGCGGTTTGTGCTATGTCCTTCTGTGCAGTAATATTCTTTCAAATGTGTGCTGCCAATTGAAAATGAAGGAGGAGAGGAGGGTTAGGAGGGAGGGGGGTATACTACAGGATTTCTTCTCAGCTTCAGGAGTTAATTATGGAATATATTGATTCAACTTTAAGAATTTTACTTGTAGCAGAAATCATATTATTTTTATTTACACTAGCAACCTGGTTAGAGTAGGCACTCCCTGTAGAGCTTTAAACTAGACACGCAGATCTTCAAGTTTTAAAGGTTTTCAATCTTTGTGTGTCGTGAGGAGGAGATTGTGAACAGTTTTCAGGCTTGTCGCCAGTATGTTGATATAATTAATATCTCTTTTCCTCTCTTTCACAAACAAGTCCCCAAAATTATAATCTCTTGGCTTAGAAAGGTTAGGAATTGAATATTTCAGTCCTAAGAAAACTCTGAAAACAACGGCATGTTGATCAAGCAGTGCATGTGAGTTTACAGAGAAATTCAAGAGTATATTTTGGCTTAAAATGGTTAGTAATCAGCATGAAAAATTTTGCTTTTTGTTAGAGGTAAAATAGTTGTTACAGTGCAGGGCAATCTGCATTGTTCCCCCTTCTATCTCCCTTCAAGTTTTATAAGAAATTAGTTTTACCCTAAGGTAGCTTTTAAACCCTGTTCCCAAGTAAGAAAAAGAAAAATCTCCCTCGACAATCTCACTAATGTTGCGTGTGCTGCTCGGATGTTTAAGGAATAGGTGAGGAATCAGTAAAACCTGCTTCTCCCGCAGTGACTCGAGTTTACTGGCTCCTCTGCGGGCGCTGGCGGCTGGGAAATGCGAGCCGGTCCACAGGGTGCTGCCGGTCACACCCCAGGGCTTCTATCCCTGTGAACTTCCCTGCGAAACAGCTGCCGTGTGCACGGGGTCAAGCCTAGCACCTCACGTAGTTTAGTGTCGAAAACTTGGTTTGGAAATTTTAGTGACTTCATCCCTTTCAGTTTTTTGCCTGACTGTACATTTTCTTTACAGGAATTACCTGAGGACACACAAATAGAGTTTAGTTAATAAAACCCAACTTTGAACATTTTGTCCTTTCTTCCGCTTCGTGTCAGTGTAAGCCGCAGCTGAGTATGGAACCCTAGACCGTTCTGATTTGGGTTCTTAAAATGACATTTTTTACATAGCTTCTAACCCAGTAGCAGCGTGAACTGTACGTTCAGAAAAGTCCCTGCAGGGGCTACGCTGGGCTGAAGTAAGGTCCCAGCTCAGGGTGATTCTAACTCGCAGCACAAGCCTGTGTACCTGCGCTAATTTGAATGGCTGTTGGAAATAAAATAGTCACTCATTGCACATTTAAAATGTGACTATAGACATGTGAAAGTATACCCCTGTTAGTGGTAACTTAGAAGAGAAAAAGCAGCTTAATGGTGTGAGTGTCAGAAATGTTGTTAAAGCATTAATCGCCAGTGTTTTTAAGCTCCTAGTAAAGATTAAGAGAAAGCATTCCCACTTTGGTAGGAGTTTCATTTTTTAATTAATGTGGGACTTCAGTCCAAGTCAAAACTTTGTTCTGAAGATGAGATATGATGTAAATATGTTGTGGATTGCATCATTAATATCGTAAATAGATGAATAATTCAATCCACAACATATTTACATCTTATCATAATTAGAATCTATTATTCTTCTCAAAATGGTATTTCCTTATATAGGATTTTATTTTGTTGTGGAGAAACTGTGTCAGAATTTTGGACTACTTTAGTAATGCTCAAATTTTAAAAGTCAAATCTCTGTAAATTATTTAAATGTACAAAAAATAAAGTTGTGAAAGTATAAGAGTGAAACATAGTGGGTTTTTTTAAATACTCACATAGCAGCCTCATTTTCATAGTTAGATTGATAAATGAGTGCTGTTTTATTGTATTTTTAATCTTCAAACTCACCACCTTTCACATCCCTCCTAGTGTAAAATTGCATTTATCTACCAGAATTTATCAATTTTTATTAATCCATACATTTTTTTGAAATAGTCTGCTTTTCTAAAATCTGTTTTACCTTAAATATCCGCCTAATAAAATGGAGTTTTTCCCCTTTTATCAGTGTTAGAATTGAAATGATTATAGGTTTCCTCTATGCTGATAGCTACCGTGTGTCCAAGAATCAGATATGATCCATTTAAACACTGCTGTTGTTTTTGTTTTATTATATTAGAGTTTATAAAAATTATGTTGGCTTATCACAAATAATATTTTAAATTTCTCAAGGCAGTTTCTTTTCAAACAATTCTGCAGTGAATCAAGTCTGTATCATACATCCATACCTTGTGGAAAGGTTAGAAATAAGTACATTTGTTTGCTAAATTTGTTAATGGAAATTAGAAATCCAAAGGGCTTAGCACACATATAGTTGCAGCTTTGTGAACAACTGTACAGAATTCCAACTGAAGGTACATGGACAAATTTAACTAGTCCCATGAACTAAGTCCCACAGTTAACTATACGTAAGCAACAGAGAATACGTTTTATTTCCTATTATAATGGAAATTATTCTGACAGACTCTTCTCAGTTTCTTCTAACCTATACTCCCTTTTGAAATCACAGAATAAACTGAAAATGTAACCTAGAACTAGTCACAGCATCTGTGTGAAACACCCCACAGCACCCTTCCTTGCAGTTCCGGGATGCCCTTCAAGGGGCCCGCCTGTGCTCTTCACCTTGAGACTCTCTGTGCTGTGAGCTTACACCCAAAACATGACGTTTCATAAGAAATAACTCTACAGTTTCATAATAGAACAGCAAATCGTGCCCCCCAGCCTTTGAAGAAGTAAGGGTGCAGCTCAGACTCCTCACGAATAAGGGCTATTGAACTACCCTAGAAAAGCGGTCCTGCTGCGAACTGGAGAGAGTTCAGGAGGTTAGGGAAGAAGACACGTGGGAAGCGCCCGCTCGCTTACAGAGGCCAAGGTGTAGCCGTATAAAAAAGGTGTAGCTGAATAAATGAACATAAATTAAAAATATATATAAAACAGTAAAAAAAATTAAAATTTTAAAAATAAAGAATAAAAAATAAATTTAAAAAAAGGTTTAATGTAGCTGAATAAAAGTCCACATCACTTGCTGTGGAGTGACAGGGAATGGTGGAAGTAAGAAAGGAGGAGAAAAGCAGTCCCAGGAAGGACTTCAGAGGGAAACTGAAACGCAGAGGGCTGCAGGGGGTCCCACGGTGTGGGTTATTAGGGAAGTGACAGCAGATGTACACAGGCTTTTGAGATGGGCACTATACGCGTGCGCGATGGCTTCTAGCCACAGCCCCATTACATAGACCCGACACGTGGGTGTACCAGACTTAGGCAGACATAGATTTATTTCATTCCATTTCCTGGTTACATAGTATCTTAGACTCTGATAAGAATTAACAGCTTCAAAAGTGAAATGTGTGAACTAAGCCTTTAGCAGGAATTTAGTGGTTTGCTTTTATTAAATTCATTCAGACTAAGCTCAGAATACTTACTAATTTATGGTAAATATCATCATTTTTGTCTTGTTTTATTCCCCTAAGTTCCACATGCACCCTTAGTAATGCTGTTGTAATACTAGCACTTTCTTAGCTGAAGGATTCTTCAAGTCAGTACTTGTATACTTACTATTTACCAGATCGGAAATAGTCAGGGAGACAGACCCAAAAGTCTTGTATTTTACCCTCTTCTATTTTTTTCTTCTTCTCTAAAGTGAAAACAGTTTCCTTACGTTCCCAAAGACCATTGAAGGAATCTGACTCAATCTGAGCAGACTGATGGTTTGAATATTTTTTGAAGTGTGTAGAAAACTGGTATTTCCATATGAGAATTATGTTGGTGAAAGAAGTAAGTGGCTTACCAGTGTAGCGCCACCCTATATATAAAATAATATATTTATTTTACAGATAATTACATATATAATATAATTTCGTGTTCTGACTGAAAGAAAGCTATTTTAGATACATACTATATTATTATTTATATATACTCTACTATTTGTATGTTAATTTTTTTTCAGATATTAAAGAACGGTTCACAAATTATGTGCTTTTGCTAATAGTGTGTCTAAGAAACATGGAACAGTTTTCTTGGAATCCAGGTAAGTAACTCTTAACAAATATGGTGCCTTCCAATTTTACTCTTGAGCCAGAAATCATTCTCTCCCATGGAATAAGATGAGTATTGCAGAAAACTTCAAAAACCTTTAGCTGTTCCACATTTTGGGTGTTGGAAATGTCCGTTCCAGTAGGATGGAGTGAGTCTGCTCCCTGTGATGTGGTGGGAGCCAGACCACGTGCCACAGTGTCTGACCCATCATGTCCCGTGAACCACACGGCACCTCTGGAGCTGCGTACCCAGTGTGTGAGTGGACCCTGCTGAGCGCTGCAGCTTCCAGGCCCCTTTAGTGTGCTGTGGTTATCTAAATACAGTCAGATGTTTTTCACTTTAGGGCTTCACCAGAAGAACTTTTACTCTTTCCTAGAATTTATCTTTTACTCATTCATTGCTTATGAGTTAGCATTTTGAATAAAGATAAAGAAATGTAATGTAAAGCAATGAACTTTGTTACTTATGCATCTCTGAATCAAGGCTGGCAGGAAGTTGGGATTCCATGAATTTTTATCAGTCATTCAGCCAGCAGACATTCGCTGAGTGTATGTTACATGCTGGGCACTGTGGCACAGGGAAGAGGACTAAGATGTGTGTAGGACTCACAG
The DNA here is from genome assembly GCF_030028045.1 of Hippopotamus amphibius kiboko. Lineage (NCBI taxonomy): Eukaryota > Metazoa > Chordata > Mammalia > Artiodactyla > Hippopotamidae > Hippopotamus > Hippopotamus amphibius. The sequence goes on along the minus strand of NC_080198.1, from coordinate 97,924,425 downwards.
GCTAAAGAGGAAATAGACAGGTAATTATGATGCAGTCTGGTGTGCTGAAGTGAGCTTGGTGGGAAGTGATCAGGTATCTCAAGTAATTTGAATTTTTTATGTCTGATATTTCTGTATAACCTTGTTCTTAAGCATCGAGATCCTGCTTTGCAGTTTAATACCCCAAATACCTTGCATGTTATAGGCATTTAATAACTTCTTGTTAATTTATTTTGATTCATTGGTAGTTTTCATGTATGTGTGAAACATCAGAAACAGATGTAGAATGATCTTGGAAATATATTTCCAGAAGTTATTTTCTTGTAGAAACCATAAAATCAAATGATATATCTTACAGTGGCATGAGGTCTCATCTGAATAGAGCCAAAGGCTCCTCGAGTTGTGGTAGCAAAGCCCCTCCTCCACACAGACACCTGGATTCTCTGCGTAGCTGATTCTTGCTTGGTAACTAAGTCAGCTAACAGGATGTCCATGAGAGGCAGTAGCGGGCGTGTGTGGCTGGTTCCAGCAGAGCCCACGTGGGATCAGCAGTCCCGACACTGCAGTGTTGTTGTGCCAAAGGACAGTAATCCCTAAACCTGCTCACAGCCAGGCGTTTGAAGTCGTGTACTCATTTGTACTTGACTTTCAACAAATTATCTTAGTTTTCTTTGAGGGTGTGATAAGAGGAACACGTCTTTGTGGGTAGATTCGTCACTCTTTCATTCTTTGTTTTTTTGTTTGTTTTACGTTTTTAAAATTTTTTTAAACCAAAATACCACTTATGGAAGCTTACCCTAAATTCCCAAGGTGGTGAATAACATAAACACAGTACAAGCTATGCTGGGCCCATGGCTACACACTTCAGTCATTGTCTCATTTAATTCTCGTAACGGTGAAGTGTAGATGCTTTTGTCTTGTAGATGAGGAAACTGGAACTTAGACAGTAGCCAACATCAGCTAGGCTGTTTATTGTTGAAATAGGTTCCCTGACTCCCCAAACCTCAGCAGGATGTGAAACATGAGGCTAAGACAGCCTTGCCGTGTCAGCAGGCCAAGCCCCAGGTGTGCTCTCCCCACCCCACCTGCCAGCTGCCCAGGTGCCGGGTCGCCACAGGTCCCAGTCAGCATTTCTAACCTTTTCTTGCTCTGTCCCCCTTTATATTCTTCTTCGAGGTCTAAGGAGGTTATCTGTTTGCATTTTTGTATCAGGTACTTGGTACTGAATTGATATTTTAATAAATATGGTAAAGGTGAGCAAATCTGACAAAGTGCATCTGTGTGACGGTGAAGTTCATGACTGAGCAGCATCTTTAAGTCTTCGTGATCAAGGAGGGAAAAATGGTTGTTCAGTTGACTTCGGCACGTGTTCCTACTAGTAATTCACTGTCACACGGAGGCAGCCAGGGAGTTCTACCAGGAGCCTGCTTCGTTAGCCATCCCGCCCGTCGCCCCGTGCTGGTCTGGGAAGGAAGCCAAGGGCTCTGCTCACCACTGTGCCCCCTTCAAGCAGGGCCTGGCACAGAGAAAGCACAGAATAAATACGTGTTGAGTGACTTATCCTTTATCTTGATAAAATGTGGCTCTTCTGATAATGAATTAAAATATGGCTCTTCTGATAATTAATTGAATGCTGGTTCCCTCTCTGTTACCACTTGTTGAAAACGTTATCGTTTGCCCTGTGGAGAGTGCAGGTTTCTATGGTAACCTGTGACAGGATATTGTAGATTCTGTTCATATTAACCGTTTGACTTGTCTCTCCTCTCCCCTACTTTATAGATCATCTCTGGGTGTTGTTTCCAGATGTCTGTATGGTGGTTGCATCAGAAATTGCTGTGGATATTGTAAAACACGCCTTTATCACAAAGTTCAATGACATTACTGCAGATGTATGTATTTTAATAAGCAATTCAGTGTTTGGTGTTGACTCCTGGTTAATATAATGTTGTAGAATAGCAAGTTGAAATTTACTGCATTTATGAAAATAGAAAAGTACTACTACTTTAAAGTTAGAATTATAAGTTTAAATTTCTAAACGTAATTATTCTACTGAAAGTACATTATTTCAATATGAAACAGTTCTGGTTCTGTACATTTGGGTGGAGGTATAGATTGGCCAGTAGTTGAGATCAGGGTGTCACTAACTCAAAACCGTTAGAAACTGTTAATAACCATCATAATCTGTCTCCTTAAACTTTTTAAAATCACATTATTTCTGTTTAAAACATTAGATATCAAAACCTCTCTCTCCGACGAGATTCATGTTTTATATTTAAAAATTGATTCTTTTTCTGTGATTATGAATAGGTTTGTGATAAGTCCCAGAAGACAAGAGCCTTATATTTTTCTAGTGAAAACATTTGCTGGAACTTTGAGAGATCTGGTTTATATTATAACCAGGTTCTCTGTAGGATTTCCAGAAACAGAAATGCGGCTGTAGGCTTCTTGTAAACGACACGCAGGCGAGTTTCTAGTGCAGTCCTCACTCCTCCCGCAGGCCCAGCGTGAATAGTCATTTCCCCAGGTGTCGAGATTTGGTTTGGGATGTGCCTTGTCTTACTCTGGTGCTTATTGTTTTATTTCAAGAGGCAAAGAATTAAACTGTAATGCAGTTGCAGCTGCTACAATGTGATGATTGGATTATGGGGTTTCTGAATGCTTTAATATACTTGAAGAAAATATGATTTTGTACTTTTTTACAAAGCCCTGAGAAAGTAATTTTACCGTTTACTCTCTTGGCTTCCTCAAAACAGGAATCCCTTTTCATGGGATCATTTTCTCAGCAACTTCAATCAAAACTGGTAGGCTTGGTTCACATGCTTAGTGCAGTTTTTAGTGGACATGAGAGTTTATGATTGCCTTCCTAACTGCTGTGTTCTCTAACTCAGCCCTGTATCATGTTGAGCATTCATTCTCCTAAGAGGGCTTCATTCTCATTAGACAGACAGTAATCATAACTTTTAAACTGTTCATTTAATGTAAAGTTTCAGAATTATTTTCTGTACTTAAAAGAGCCACTCTTTCCCAAATTCTAAACTCTCAGCATTGTAATCGTTGAATACTTACCCCTGTTTAAGAGAACCCTTTACAAGACCTGTGAACATACCGGTTGGGGGAACTGAGGCTGTGTTTAACCCTTATTGTAGCAAAACGAATAGAGAAAAACCACCCAGATGTCCTTGGTTATTAGCACCTTCTTCCTGGCTAGTTATTGAACATCTTATCTACAGGGTAAATCTTTCTGCCCTCTATGTTTGCACTATATTACTTAATATTTCATTCTCACTTGTCTTTAGGTCTACAGTGAATATAGAGCCAGCCTTGCTTTTGACCTTGTTAGCAGTCGACAGAAAAATGTGAGCATTATATCAAAGCCATAATCTGAAGTTAACTAAACAATGGTTTAATTCAGCATGGGATATTAATTAAGGGAAAGCTACATAAACTTCCTATTTATCTATGTTCTCAACACTAAATGTTGACAAAATAATAAAAATAATACTAATACTTAACATTTCATAGGGTATGATTTCTGTCGTGTTATAACAGTTATGCAGCTTTGTATTTCAGACTTCTTGTGAACATTTAGAGTGCCACACCATTTTACTGAATTACGTGATAGGTGCTGGGTTCTCTTCTTGCTCACAGCCTCACCTGTTTAGAACGTTTGCTGGTGGTGAGGGAATTGTACTTCTTAACTGCTGTTGAAGTCCTGCAAACCCTTTCTCCTCTTCTGTCTAGGCGTACACTGATTACAGTGACTCCGTGGCACGGAGGATGGGGTTTATTCCTCTCCCACTGGCTGTTTTGGTAAGTCCATACTTTCCCCTTTCTGTGGTGAGGTGGCCATCGCTGCAGAGTGTTAACAAATGGGTTGTCAGCCAGCTTCCTTTAAAAGGACTTCATATAAAAATTAAAGGCGCATGACTTAGGAGGAAATTTTGTTTTGAATTATAGTATTTTCTTTTTGGATTTTGAGCCATCCGATAGATAAATGCTATTCAGGCGCTATTTTATGTGATGGCTTTCCTAACAAGGAGAGTATTCATTCTTGCTTATTCATTGACAGTGATTTTTCTTTTTGAATGGATATACCTAGAGGTAGGCATTGATGTGGCCGCTGTAAGACATATGGTGGAAGTATAAGTTGATCCAGCGTTCAAAAGGGCACTGTGACAGTGTGATGCTTTGATGAAGTAATTCCAGTTCTAGGTTTATCCTAAGGAAACAGTTGTACAACACACTCGATGATTTATAGGCAAGGTTATGCACTGCAGCGGCATTCATAGTAGTAACAATTTGGCAACAGATGAAATAGGTTAGATAAATATGATAGGCGCAAATGAAGACATATTCAGTATTCATTATAAGTACTATTTCTTAAATTTTTTCCAAAGTTTTTACAAGGAAATTTTCTACTGTTATACACAGGAAACATCATATATATTTTTAAATAATAGCACTAAAGTGTACTAGATCAACCAAAAAAATCAACTTCAGATATTTTAATGAATTGCTCAGAACAGCCTTGCAAGTAGTTACTGTAATATTTAATTAAGAATGTAATAATGTTCATTAAGAAGATTTGCTGGCTGCACTTATATTTGATTGTATTCCTGTTTGGCTACCTATCCTCACATCGAAACAAATGCAGCCATCTTTTTTTGTCAAAGGATATCTGAAATTCTATGAGACTCTGCATCTCATAGAATTAACTAAGAGATGGATAAAGAAGTTGTAGATTATAGTAACTGTATTTTTGACCAGCTTGCCTAACTTTTTTTTAAGAGGATGGATGATTAATAGACTTAATGTTATTTAAACTTCAGCGGGACTCTTCTGATAGCCACATCCTAAATGTTTTCAATTGTATTAGTAGCTTGTCTTTATCATATACTAATTTGTCTTTCTTTTGCTTGGGAAAAGGAGCGGCTAGAATTTTGGCAAAACAGAAAATATTTAAAGAGTAAAATTATTTGTTAAAGGTTTAAAAGACTGATAAAATAGAATTTTAAATTTTTCTACATTTGTTTTATGCAACTGGACAAAGGATACATACAGTGTGAGAATAAACCTAGGTTACCTGACTTTATTTTTTTTAAAAGGTTGGTTAAGTGGTTGTATTTAAATGTGGCCCTGCTTTGCCAAATAATAATTATCTAGTAACTTATTTGCCAGGAAGCTATTCATAATTGGTATGAATTTTTTAAATTAGTGTTTTTAGATTTTTTTCTTCAATCTTTGTTTTATTTTTTAAATAAGTTTTCAAAGTTGTTACACAAAAAGATTTGTTTAATTAGTAATTGATTAGCAGAACACTTCTGGGAGACCCCGTGTGCTTTCACAGGGGATTGCGTAGCCATGCGAGGATCCAGCAGGTTTCTTTTCCAGCGCTTTTCTTGAAGAGTGCCCGAGACAGCAGAGCTTTGGTAGAAATCTCGGGCCCTGAAGAATAACCTGAGGCCTCAGTAACTAAGATAATTCTTAATTAAGGCCAAGAGTGACCGTGTGTCCTTGTAAATGTTACCTCAGGTCCTAGAATGAATTCATATCCAAGAAAAGTAAAAGAAATCATATGTTTAGGTCTCAAGGAAATTAGACTTGGAACAGATGTATCTTAAAGTTACCTAATAATATACTGGATAAAAATGAAGTCATTTAAGCCCTGAATGTGATCATTGGTTTGCCTTTCATATTAATGAGTAAAATTCTAGAACCATGTTACTTTCCATCACAAATGTCTGTACGACAGGTCATTTCCCCACTAGAGACTGTGACAGAGATGAGGACTTCCATGTAAGTTTCCTCATCGTGAAACTGTATTGAGTATATGGCATTCCATTCTATCTGTCTCCTCCCAGTTGCTCTTTTATTAGAAGCACATTTAAAATGTCATTTAAAATGTATCTTATGATATTTATTTAATTGAGACCCTTCCGTTTGATGATAACATTACTAGATAAGGTCAATTACTTTTCCCTGATTTTCTATTTTCACATAGCAGTCCCCTTATACCCTAATATATGGGCACGTTATTAAGCTGAACCTATACTGTGTAAACATTTTCCAGCAACGTCCCACCAGATTTATTCAGGAAATTTCCAAGGTTAGTGCTGTTACTCTTATGTGTCTGTGAGAAAAGTAAGAAAATAGGTGTTTAATCATAACTATACAAGAGGGACAGAAGGCTTCTGGCCTTTAAGTAATTAAGTCTGTGATACTATTTCGTTTCTTTAAACAGTACAGACCTCCTGAGGGTTGCCTTTTCTCTCTTCCCCTGCAAGTCACTGGGGGTTCTTCGAAAGTCAAAGAAAAAAGGACAGAAAAAGCAGGAGTGAGGAAAATGCCCAGTAAATGCTTTCAGCTCTGGTAGGGACACATGTAGTAAGATGAATTCAGTTGTATTTTCCAGAATAATTTTTATTTTAAAAATCAGCTGATTTGCATCTCTGTTAAGTACAGGTAAACATGTCGCTCATGAGCTGGGTATAGTGTCTGACTTTAGAGTCAGCAGTTGGATGTGGCCTTAGCCACAGGCATCCTGGATTTGCCTAAAGAATCCAAATCTACCACAAAAGGTTTCACAGGCAGCCAGATTCTGACAGGAATCAACAAACCTAGAACTGCTTTGTTGGATTTAGACAAAGGCCACAGGTTTGTGCCCAAAGTGTTAAAATCAGCATGGAGAAATCTTTATTTAAATATTAACTAATAACTCTGTGTTTGTATGTTTTGTTTATGTGTTTTGTTGTTTTGGTTTGTTTCTGGCTAGCTCATCAGAGTTGTAACAAGCTCAGTTAAAGTGCAAGGAATCCTGTCTTATGCCTGTGTCATACTCTTCTATTTTGGGTAAGATTATTCTTGAATGTGTTTTTGGTTTTACAGTAAAGTATAAATGCAAGCTGTAATGGAAGTTAATAGCAACTAAACCATCTGGGGCCCATCCCAATGGTCCTGGGGATCTCCCTTGATAGCATGTATCTCCAGTTGTATTTGGGACTCCGTTAAATTCTAGTTAAATTACATCTGTTGTTTAGTAGTAGTATTAATAGCACTTTAGATTTTATTTTAATCGTTTAGTGAAACCACTTAAAGCCCCTTTGGCTTAGGACTTAAGTTTCACTCATGTTTTCTTTTATGGTAAAATCTACCATTGTAATCAGGTGGTGTTCCATGTTTTTAAAAAAAATCTTTGTTTCTACTATGTTTGCACGCTAATTATTTATCACACTCTAGGCCTATGTCATAAAAACTCAAAGGAGATGCAGAAATATATCATTTCTCCGGCCTGTGACTGGTTAAACTTTCACCTTCAGACTTGTTGGTTTCATGCAGCTTGTATGTTGTTGGCAAAGACAAAGGGTAACAAATTAACAACTGAAACACTTTAAGATAGTAGTGAGAGGTATGAAGAAAATTACACAGCCAGGTGTTTTTGCCACTGCTGGTTTATTCACGACTGAGTTTAGGATACAGCAGCCCCGCCTGGCTTTAGCTTTACTTACTTTGGGAGAAAGGGACCCCATCCCTGGTCCCTGTGCTCGCAGGCGATGGTGCATCGGGCGGCAGTCAGAACTAAGTGTCTCGGGAGAAGGAAGTGAGGAGAGGATACGTGTAGCAGTGATGACCTCAGCCCGAAATTGACCCAGAATCTGCCCCTGGGATAAGGTCCGCTTTCCACAGACACCTGGGTGTTTCCTGTGCCACGTGTTGCGTGTGTTTTCTGTGCTGCTCTCTGCCTGGTAACTGACTCAGCAGGTGCTCCAGGCATCTGTCGCAGGAGCCCAGGAGCAGTCACTTTTCACCGTCCCCACCAAGTATGTGAGTTACAAATAAGCTTTCCACACCCTCAGTGCTGCGTTCAGGCTGCATAGCCAGCATCAGTGATGCCTAAAGCAAGATGTGGTTCTGATCAGATTGTGTACCATTTACTGTTTGAATGGACATAGAAATGCTTTACTGTGTTGAGGTAACTGTCGTCAGTTATTTCCATTAAAAAACATGAGCTGCTCCTTTCTTGGCACAAAAACTCACACTGCCTCCGAGGTTCTTAGCATCACTCCTTGTTTACCTCCGCTCTGCCGGGCAGAGGCTGTGGCCAGGACGGCCGGCGGTTCTGCAGACCCCGAGAAGGGCCTGGTCTTCAGCTTCAGGGCAGGGGAACCACTGGAGTCTTGTGAGCACAAGAGGGCCAGATCCACCTGGCTTTTTGCAAGAGTCACTCTGGCTGTTGTGCAGAGGATGGACGGGAGTGTAGCAAGGAGAGCAGCAGAAGTCAGGCTGGGTCAGGAAGCTGCTCAGTCGTTCCCAGGAAAGGTGACCACAGCTGGAATTGGGTGGTGGCCACAGAGAGCTAAGCATCTGTCAACTAGGGATACGTTGAAGGTGGAGGTGGACAGGACTGGCTGATGGACTGACTGGGTGTGAGGCGGGAGGGGACAGGAAGCATTAAGTATGATCACAGCAGGTGGGGCCAGGCAGTTAGGGTGATGGACTTGCCGTCTACTGTGATGAGGAAGCCTGTGAAGACAGACACGTGGGGTTGGTTTGCCTTGGTTTTCTGGAGGGTCGGGGCTGGAATCGAGAGTCCTGTTTGGATTTTGTAAGCTTGAGATCCAACTCGACATCCCCTAGTGGTGTCAGAGAAGCAGTGGAAGGGCTGAGAAAGGAGGTCAGGGGGACGTTGGGGCTGGCGGTAAACCTGGGAGAGAGATGCACGCATGGGGAAGGTCCTTGCAGCCTGGGGTCCAGGTGAGGCCCTCGGTGCTCCGGAGTGGGGAGCGGGGAGCGGGGAGGCCGGGGACAGTGAAGGAGGCCTGTTTGCTTCTTGCTTTGGCCTCCTGCCCAGCACCGCCCCCCCGACTCGCCCTCACTGATGTGTAGTTCCCTGTTGCTGCCGGGATTTCATCTCAGGCCTGAGAAATAGCCACCACGTCTCCACTCGCTGTAGACAGGCCCTGGGGCCCTTGGTGTTGTGCTACTTAAGGGCCCTGTTTTTGTGAAGATACCAGTGTGAAGAGTTTTTTTCAGAATTTTTGCCAGTTTTGTTTCAGATGCCTAGAAATGTTATGTACCTTTTGGCCCAGAAATCCCACTTCTGTAATTATAGGTATTTTGGAATTTATCTTGGAACACAGATTTAACATACGTTTTCTTAACCAGAAACTTCTTAATAGAAGCAAAATATTAGAACTAGCCTAAGAACCCAGAGGCGAAGGGCTCTGAGGGGCTTCGTTCTGTGATAAGCAGTATAGTACAGCATGGTGGGACCATTAAGATGATGCCACTGAGGAACACCAGCGGTTTGGGAGAATATTCGTGTTGTCTTGTCATGTACAGCAGCGATGGTAATAAAATCACAGCGCTGGTTGGCATTTCTATGTCCCAAGCACTGTTCTGAGCACCTTACCGAAACCAGCTCCTCTGTGGATTTCCTTGCTGAGAAATCCACTCAGGTCCACACAGGCTCTGAGCAGTGGCGTCAGGATTCGAACGCAAACACGTGGCCCCCGGAGTCCCTGCTCTGGCTCTGAACTCCGCTCCCCTGCTGCCTTCTAAAGAGACCCCATTCCTGGACAGCGCGAGAAGTACAAATAGACGCACATTCAGCGCAAAAATGACCGAAGGGTAATATAGCAGGTGTCACCGTGATTTGCACTGGAGTGTGGCCTCATAAGTTTTTGTTGTTTTTCATCTGCATTTGCTAAATGTATTTCTTTCCTGATAAGAGAATACATGTTAAACAATTTACAGCCAGGTAAGATGTCTACATGTGATTTCTTCTTATGATGAGAACTAAGGTGTGTTTCAAAAATGTTCCCCCGTGGTAAAGAAGCCTCCAGAAACTCGGGTTTTGCATAAGGAACTGGGCCCTGTGGCGCCTGGGTGGTCCCCTGTCCCCCGCCCCCCGCCTGCGCGGTGACTGAGAGGGGCTCCCACAGTGGTTGGTTGTTTCTTTCCGGATTTAGGTTGATTTCCCTGAAGGTGCTGAACAGCATTGTCCTGCTGGGAAAATCATGCCAATACGTGAAGGAAGCCAAAATGGAAGAAAAGTTGTTTAACCCTCCCCCAACCTGCACTCCCGGGAAACCGTCCAGTAAATCACAAAATAAATGTAAACCTTCTCAAGGTAGGTCTGCTGCTGCTTATCACTGCTGTGAATTATTATCTAAAGAATTAATTGTCTGAACTCTACTTAATAAAAAAATCACTGTTCACTCAACATTTAGCAACGCTTTCAAGATTGGGTTTCATTTTGCTTAGCTGTCAGTCTTTGATGTTTGTGCTGTGGGTCGCATCAGAGACGCCCCTGACGCGGTGCTCCGCGCTTTTTCACTCATCCGTTGGCTGTTCAGTAGGTGACGATTGGGCACCTGTCACCTGACAGGTGCAGGGATACGGCAGCGGGGAAGGCAGGGCTAGATGGTTGGGAAGAGGGTGAGTGTCCGCTGGCCCTAAGTGCTGTGGAGGAAACGAGAGCAGGCTCGGGAGCGGGACCGTGGTGGGAGCTGGGGGCATCCCCCAGCTGCGAGGAGCCGGCATCCGGGCACAGGCCAGACGTCCAGAGGCCCTGGGTGGGAACATGCGTGGCCTGACAAGGGACAGCAAAAGCCAGGGAGGCTGGAGTGGCCCGATCCCAGGGGAGAGGGACTGGAAGGGAGTCCTGGAGGCCGCCCAGGGCCCTGCAGGTTCTCATGAGGCTCTCGACGTTTGCTGCGAGGGAAGGGGTTGTTGCAGGGCTTGGAGCGGAGGAGTGACGTGACCCAGAAGGGGAGCCCAGAGGCGGAGGCCAGTGGGGAGCTGCGTGGCTGAGCGTGTGAGGGGCGGCTGGCCGGATTCTGGGTGGATCAGCAAGAGCGCAGTTGTGGGAGGGGCGTTGAGAGTGATTCCAGGGCTCCTGGCCTGGAAGAATTGGAGGAAGACTGGGGCGGTGTGTGTGCCCGGGAGAGTGTGTGATGCGGGAGACACAGAGGTGAACGAGTCGTGTGTTAGGCTGGCAGGGGGACAGCACAAGTGGGTCATCCAGAGAGGGGCGCTTCCTGGGGCTGAGAAAGGTGAGAAGAAGTAGGCCCACGTGAAGATGGGGGCGCGTCAGGAGAGGATACCAGCGCGGGCTGCATCGTGGAGGCCTGGAGAAGAAAACTAGCGGGTCAGTGTGCCAAGCGTCAAGTTTGCTCTGGAGGGAGCAAGAGATGAGACTGGAGCTGGGCCAGAGGCCCGTGTGAGGAGAGAGCCGTGCTCATCACGTATGCTTTGTTTTAAAGTAAAGTAGACACTTAGGATTAGCTTGGAGATAGTTTTTAATTATAAAGAACATACAGGTACTGTTGGTAATACGGGACGGCTACCTGGGTAGTTCATATGGCTCCGTGTGTGTTCTGTCAGGCTAGGCCCCTTCAACACCTTAAGAAACGAATAACCATCGGTCTTGCTTTCAAGAAGCCTCCAGCCTAAAGAGGGGACAAAACCCGTAGCACATAGCGCAGTTCAAGTTCACAGGATCCAGAGCCCTGTAATGCGAAGGGCATCTCAGGCGAGTGCCTGTGTGTCTGGTCAGGATGTGGTGGGGGTCAGGAGACCCAGAGGCCATTCGGGAAGATATTGCAAGGCGGGCAGCTCAGGACCAACTTGCGTATGAAACGAGGGGCTGGACCTCAGGACGGCACGGAGTGCATCCTGTTCTAAAAGAAGCTGAGGACCGGGCGGGAGGGATGAGCGGGAGGAATGCATCATTGTCTCAGCCGTGGCAGCGGTTGCAGCGGTGTATCTGTGCGTCAGTACTCGTCTGATTATCCAGTTTAAATATGTGCCGTTTGTGGAGTCTCATTTTTACCTTGATGAAGCTGCTCTTGTAAGGGCTGAATGTACGATTCAGAGATGGGTGGGCCCAGGCGCCCAGACCACTGTTCCTCGGGCCAGGCTCAGGGTCCCCGTGGCCCAAAATAAACGTGTGGGGCTTTGTTCGTTGGCTTGTTTTTACCTGTGATTTGGACTTCCTGGACGTGGAATGCTGACTGCGTCTAACGTGACTACACAGAAGAGGTGGGTTGGAGTAGAGTCTGCTTAGCCCTGCTGTCCTGAGTTTAGGAGTCAGTGTTCATTTTTCAGGTCTGGCAGCAGTCATATTAGGACTCGGTTATAGAGGAGGGGGTTGTTACGTAGGAGTTCTGATCTTTCCAGAATCAGGTCACAGTGTTATTTGTGTGAGGTGATCCACATGATAGCTTTTATATAAAATTTTGATGAGGAAACAAGATAGTGTAGCCTCAGAGTTTCGTTATAAACTGTGAGGCGTGTGCAACATGCTGTTGGCTGTTATTTGCTTTATCCAGAAGCATGGATACGGGACACTTTTTTCAGTGCCGCTGTGTCGTAAGCTCGTGGTTATTGTAAGTGGCGGGGCTCTTTCCTCATTAAACAGATCTTTTTTTCCACAGAAGAAAACCTGTCTGCTTCGGTGACCAGCCAGCCTGTTCATCACAAGGAAAACGTCATACCACTGCTTGTGACTAGCAATTCCGATCAGTTTCTGACAACTCCAGATGGTGACGAGAAGGACATAACGCAGGAAAACTCTGAATTAAAACACAGATCCTCAAAGAAAGATTTGCTCGAGATAGACAGGTTCACAATTTGTGGGAACCGAATTGACTGAACGCTGCAGCTCTGGGTGCCAAAATGCAGAGTCCCGGGCAGCCAATGCTGTACCACCAGGACGGACAGATGCTGAACATGGCACTTAAATATTTATTTAAGAACTTAAATTATTGATGGAAAGCAAATCTCAGTGTCCTCCTTCCAGTGACATGGTCTGGCAGAAGGCTGGGTCACGTGAGTTAGCCAGCAGTGGCCTCCGGCCTTGACTCTCTGGAAACCTTGATGGGCTTGGTGAAGCGGCAGAGTCACTCCGGGCCCAGCGGGAGCAGCACCGACAGCGCTTGGGCTTTGCCAATCTCTGCTTCCAGAAGATCGGAGTTTGCCGTGAGTCCTCTTCAGTGTAAGGATGTACCTGGAAAACCGCGAAGCTCTTACCACGATGCTCCCTTTCCAGCCTCATTCTGTTTCCACAGTTTTCAAACGTCACTTCATCTGCCAAAGCATTAAAAAAATAATAATAATTGAACTTAAGTCAAGATAAATGTTCTTACCGCCAGAATAATCTTTGAAGATGTATCTGAATTAATCAGAATAAAAAGCTACTTAAATAAGACATGATGAATAGTAGCATTTTATAGAGGGGAAAAAAAAACCCTAAGCCAGTTAATTTAAAAAAATATTAATTAATGAAGGTTATGCATCACTAAGAAAATGTTTCATAATTTTTCAGTTTACTCTTTAGAGAAAAACATGAGCTGTGTATTGTTTAATTGCAGTGGATAAAATAGGAATTCTCATACAGAAAGGTATGCTGAAAAAGCAGAGCAGTGTTAACTTTAATGTATAGTTACCTGGTTTCACTTTAAAATTAATTACGTCCTAAACTGTTACAGTAAAAGGATTTGGTGTCAAGCAGGCTGAAGAACTGTCAATGTACAGAGTTCAAAGGTGTCACCTTTAACTGGGTTTTACAAGTAACGGTTTTAAAGTCAGCCTTCTAGTGGATGGGGTATCGTCTTGTTTGAGCTTCTAGAATGCACTGGTCTGTCTGTCTGTCTGTCTGTGTGTCTGCTCCCGGGCGGGTCTGTGTTGCGTGGGGAGGCGTGGCTCTCAGGTGCGCCTGTGCCGGAGGTGGGCAGGTGTGTGGGGAAAGGGAAATGGGGTGTTTGGGGCGTGTGGGTGGCTCTCTGGGTGTGAGCAGGTGTTTGTGTGGCAATGTTGGGAACCGCCACCAAAAGGTGCTTTTGGGTTTTGTGATCAAGATTCCATTTCTGCTTAATGACCATCATAAGATGGGTTCTTTTCCACCACATTTTATCTTGAGGAACCTTTCTGCATTTTTATAAAAATTTTACAGGGTCTAATATCAGAATGTCCGGTGTTACCATTAACTCTTACTCCCTTTGATGTTTTCATTTCGAAGTTCAGCTCTCGTGCTGATATTTCCAGCATGTGATATGCAGAAGGTAAATTTTAGCTGATTTGTCTGTTTCCTGGGTGAAATGTAAAAGCAAGCTTTAATGCTTTGGCTTGTTCCTCTGAAAAACAAAAGTGAATTTTAATGTTTTTCATTAAAGCTAAAGGAATCTGGAGGTTAATGTTCACATAGGGTAAAAAAGAAAATTACACAGAAATGCTTTTGTGAAACCAGGAATTATTTTACGTTAAAAAAGGAAAAACTTTGAATTGCTTTGTGTATGTTTCAATGAAGACCTGTTTTAGAATTAGGATTCTTTTTTCCATCTTCTCTTTATCACCATAAGGAACAGTGTCCACGAAGAATGGGAATAGTTTGGGGAAAACTTTGCCAAACATAGCCCTGATCAGAGCAAAAAAATATGATTTGGGTATATCTTTCAATTCAGCTTGAATTACTCTGTTACTGTGCTGTCATTTTTGAAAGATTTTTTTTTTTTTTTGCAGAGTATATTGGGAGCTTGGAATGATGTTCATTTTCTTCTGTTAAAATGGCATTCAGTACTAATTTTATAAGTGCATCTTGTGTGAAACTCAATAAATTCAATTTTATAATCTTTTTTAAAAAGGTCACTGAATTTATTTTAATAATATTTGCTACTATATTCAGTGGAATGAATTTCCCACTCTATAATAAGAATTTCCTTCCAATTCACAAATGGCAGGACTGTCTAATTTGAATTATTCTTTTGGTTTTAATGGGAGAAATGTTTGATATTTGCCTTTGCGGGGAAAAAATAGGCTGAGTCTTGATCATACATCATTTAATATCTCTCAGCAAATTAAAGTACTTCATTTTGCAGGTGTTTTGAATGTCACACCATGTGCTTTTCACATCTGGGAGTCAAGTTTAAGACAGTACTTTGGTTAAAAAAAAAATCTGAGGTACAACATAAGTCAGACTCATAGCTTTTTCTTTGGGATAGATGTTTAAAAACCAAGAGTCATTCAGAGCATGTCCAGGTTTTCTTTGTACTTTTGTGCTTCGACTAGCCTTTAGACTTTATACTCCCCATTCGTACACATGGACGAAACTTGTTATGGTTAGATTGTCAGAAATTTTCCTGCCATCCCTGGTAACTGAGCAGAGACGGATATAAAGTCACAAAATAATTTAAAATCACTGCATTTTGGACTGTTTTAGTTCTATCTATCCTTTCAGCAAAGATTTATGAACACTTTCCGTGTGTCAGGAACCGCTCAAGCTGCTGGGGTCAGCAGTGAACAAAGTCCCTGCCCAAATACTGCTAGGTGTCCACCAGCATCTTCTGTGGCATAAGCATGGACTCGTGGCTGGGCGCCTGGCTGCCTCGCTGGGGACTACATTCCCGAGCCCCTCTTGCTGTTACATGTGATCCGTGACTAATTCTCACCGCGAGATGGAAGCTGAAGAGTATATACCATCACGGGTCCCCTACACCTCTCCCTTTCCCACCAGCTGGAACCCACAGAAGGTGTAGGCTCGCCCCAGCCATGCAGGTAAGTGCACAGGGCTCGCTGGAGGGCAGAGTCTCAGCAGGGAAGGAACCGGGTGCCTGAATGCCCCTGCATGAGTGGAGTTGCCTATCAACTTGGAGCACTCGGCTTAGACTGTACCCGAGAGAGGTTTAAGTGCCTTTGGTTCTAAGCCACTGAATCGGGAGGGTCTGCACCGCAGCCCACATTCATACGCTCGTAAATCTGAAAGGGCCTATTTAGAGATCTGTACAGAAAAGGAATGGATGTTTGACCTAACTTCCTAAAACGTGTGCTTCTAAAAGTACTCTTCGGATATTTATTACTTACTGTTTGTAGAGAAAAAAATAAAATGACTACACCCCAGTTATTCAATGGTCAGACTCCCAGCACCCTGGGTCATCTCGACATTAAATGTGTTTATAAGTGGCAAAGTCCTACTTGTTCATATACTCTATGGAACAGACAGGAACAGATGTGCCTTGCCTGTTGTCACGCAGGAAGTTGTGCAGGAAGAATAGACTGAGTACAGCCTTACTGCTGTACTTCCCAGAGAACTGGGAAGAAAAGGAGTTAATGTTTCAAAAGAGCAGCAAAATCTTGATCATCTGGGGCCAGTCGGAGGCAGATGGTACCACGTGCTTGATGGCTGAAAATATCCTGTGTCAGGGAGTAGTGTGTTGTGTGGCATTCGTATATGCCTGAGACACCTCAGATGGTTTAGATTACGCTTAATCTGATTAAGGAGGAATGTGTACCATGGAGAGGGGAAGTTGTTCAAAAAGAAATTGGCGTTCCAAGGGAGTTTCCCTTATCTGAGGAGTTTCGTTGGTAACAGCCAGTGCTCAGCAAGTGCTGCTGCAAGCCTGGCCTTACTGTTGTAAATTTCAGTAAGAAAAGAATGGCAGGACTGGCTGGCGAGTTAGTGAAAGGCGCATGTTGGCATAGCGTAAAGCTGTATTTGGAGTCGTTCGATATTTAAAGTGATAAAAAAGAAGGGAACGTATCTGCACAATATATTTTGCTTTTCACTTACACCTTTCTTTTCGGCAGGTAAGGAAACTGAGGATCTTGAGAGTACAGTTGGCACTTTTTTGAGGGAATCAAATCAGGGATTACAGAGTGGTTCAAGCTCTCGAGGGATGAATCACCTGCAAAATGGGTACTTTTGAAACTGCAGTTATTTTCTACAAGCTTATTTTCATTTCATTTTAGATGTGTCTACCTAAGAATGTAAATACTGGGGAAAGTCAGAAATAGCTATCATATCTCTTATCTCTTAACGAGATAAGAGAAATACAACAAAAATGCATAAACAGCTTGTCAGGCTTGATGTAAAATATTCACGGCACAGTCACTGTGCACAGCACAGAACCGAGTAAGCTGTGCTCTCTGGTCACAGGGTTTATCTGCAGTCTGACCGGGGACCACTTACTGAGGTAAGCGCTCCTGTAAACATAGGCGCTGGTTGGGGCAGGACATGTAATTCAGACGGGTTCCGCTGTGTTCACTGTAGCCCTGGCATCTGGTACAGTTCCTGGCATGTGCATGCAGCCAATAAATGTTTACTGGATGAATAAACCTGGGAGTCATTCTGGAGGATGTGCACTTAGGCTGCTTTAAAAAAAAGAGTAGGAATTAAATGGAGGAAAAAGAAGGGAAGGGAAAGTCAGAAATGAATGAAGGAAGGGAAAGCACAGCATGCCTGCAGAGCACACATTTGTCCGCTCAGGATACATATCTGAGTGCCTAGAAGGTGCCACCCATCATGCTGGAAATACAGGGAGGAGCGGCTTCATCCCGGGAGGGATTTGGAGAAGGAGGCAGGAGCCAGATCTCGGAGAACTTCTAATGCTTTACGGAGAATCTTGGATTCGATCCTGTAGGCAATCCGCGGAGATTAAGGGAGTTGTGTGTGTGGTTTTTTTTTTTAATTGTTTTAAACCAGTGTGGTTTTTTTTTAAATTAATGAATTAGTTAATTAAACTATATATAAGTTTCAGGAGTACAGCATTATAGTTCAACATCTATATACACTACAGAAGGATCACCACCTAATCAAATGAAAAGATAAATTTTAAAAAAATCCTGCAAGCATAACTCGTTTTATTGTGCTTCACAGATATTGCATTTTTTACAAGTTGAAGGTTTATGCCCTCTGACAAGCAAGTCTATCAGCACCACTTTTCCAACAGCATTTGCTCACTTTGTGTCTCTGTATCACATTTTGGTAATTCTCAAAATAGTTCAAACCCTCCACCAGCAAAAAGACTCAGATGACAGTTAACATCTTTTAGCAATAAAGTATTTTTAAATTATGTACATTTTTTTAAGAGCATGCTATTGCACACTTGATAGACTACAGGACAAACATATATGCACTGGGAAACCAAAAAAATTGTGTGACTTGCTTTATTGCAGTGACCCAGCACCAAACATGCAATATCTCCAAGGTACGCCCATGCTTTATCAGCTACAAAGGATTGTAACTTGTCCAAGATCACACAGGTATATCCTCCCCTAAAACCCATGCTCTCAACCTCTGTGCTCTCTGCTGCCATGGAAAGAGGGGGAAGCAGAGGCAGAGACCTCTTAAGGAGGCAGCGGTGGTCATTCATGCCAGAGTAACAGGACTTAAGGGGTGTAGGGTGTGGTGACCTTGTGGACGTTGGATGTCTAGGATGATTACCCCTCCAGGAAGTCCAGGGAGGGCTGGCTGGCTGTGTGGTGTTGAGTCAGGGACTTCCTCTGACACTGCAAACCTCAGTCTGCTCATCTGTAAACTGGGCTTGATAATATTCGCAGGGTGGTTGGGAGGAGCGAATAAGATAACGCGTCTAAAACTCCGTTTGTGGATGATAAAGCGCTGTGCAAGCTAAGTCAGCCCAGATGAGTGGTCCTCAAGGTGTGGTCCCAGGGCAACCTCATAACATCATCTGGGAAGATGTTAGAAACGCAGCTTCTTGGCCCCTGCCCAGGCCCATTGAATCTGAAACTCTGGAAGTAGCAACAGTCTGTTTTTACAGCCCTCCAGGTGATTCAAGTTTGAGAACCCCTGGCCTAGAGCCACCACTGTCTAGGATCTGGCCTGCAAATTATGGGGCCAAGAACAGCTCCGGCTGCTCTTCCTAAGGTAAAGAGTGAAGAGACTAAAATAGAATTGGGGAGCCAAAGTTCTTTAGCATATGCCTACCTTTTATTTAAAATCCACGCTTTACTGACATTGCTTGCTCAAGACAGGGCAGTTACACGAGGCAGAGCAGGGCTGAACCAGGGTCTTCGAGATCTTCCTCAAGCCTCAGTGCTCCGCCTACTGCACCCTGGAGGCTCCACCCCCATCCTCAGGCAGTAGAACTTTTCAGGTAAGTCACGCAGAAATCAAAGAGCACTGGGTTGAGATAGCACGTGACACTTGCAAGTTTTAATCACCAAAGTCGAGGAAGAGAGAAAGGACGCACAGTCCACTAAGTGGTGCAACTGGGCACCAAAACCCTTTGTGGGAGATTTATCCCCTCTGAGAGCAGCCTGCTGTTCTGGGAACTGGTGACACAGCAGACAAGGTAGCAGCGCCCTTCGCTTGGGAGCTTACATTCCAGTGCAGACAGCAGACCATAACCTTGGGAACAGCTGAGCAGCGTGGAGGGTGATATGGCACAGAGAAAACAAGGTAATGCCATGGGCATGTGAGGCGTTCTTGAAACCGGATGGTCAGGGAAGCCCTCTATAAGGTGACGTGTAAGATGTGGCCTGAGCTAGAAGGGACCTCTTTCAGGCAGAGACCAGCAAGTTCGAAGTTGCTGAGAATGAGCAGGGTGTATTCTACCCGCAGAAAGAAGTCAGCAGGGCTGGAGGGATGTGGGGGTAAGGACAGGTTGCAGCTTGAAATGCAGTAAGAGGGAGGGACTTCCCTGGTGGCACATTGGAAAGAATCCACCTGCCAATGCAGGGGACATGGGTTCGAGCGCAGGTCCGAGAAGATCCCACATGCCTCGGAGCAAATAAGCCTGTGCACCACAACTACTGAGCCCACGTGCTGCAATGACTGAAACCCGTACACTCTAGGGCCCGTGCTCCACAACAAGAGAAGCCCCACAATGAGAAGCCTGCGCACCGCAATGAAGACCCAACGCAGCCAAAAAAAAGAAAAAGTAAAATAAAAGTAAAATTCTAAAAAAAAAAAAAAAAAAAATTGCAGTAATAGTTGGGTTATGGAATGGGGGTTCCAGCTCATCCAAGCCCAGGGACCAGGAGGAATCAGGATATTCCTGTTTTCAGGACGAGGTAAGAAGTTAGGACATTGCTTTTTCCTGCTGTGTGACGAATGGGTTGCAGGGCAGCTAGCACGGAATCAGGGACACCAGTGTGTGTGTGTGTGTTGGGGGCGGGGGGATGGGGCTGCTTTTATGGAATAAACCAGGCTGGGGTTGGCCTGGAGTCAGGGCAGGGCCAGGAGCCCCCCAGGCTGACCTCGCTCTGTCTCCACCTCGAAAGGAACCTTTAAACCTCCATTGGCGGTGCAGACACATTACAGAGGATTCAGTCTAGGCTTCTTCCTTTGGTTTTTTCAATGCTGACACCACAGAGTAGGCAAAACCAATCTTTGATTTTCCGTTTCTCACTGGATGATGTAGTGATGAGCGGCCTCCAGCCCAGTTACCCCTGAAATGATTGTCCAGACAGACTGGGACGTGGTTACCGGCCCAGGATGGAAATAGCATTTGCATGACAGGAAGTGGAAGGAAGCACCTGAGAGCCCCAGGCTGAATAGCAGGAAACTGGGCTCAGCTCCCCCATTGTCGGGATTGGAAGGAGAAATGGAAACAGAGAGGCTGGTGGTGGGGTGACAGAAACCCATGAGGTTTCAGAGTCTACCCATCTTTAATTAGAAACCACAGCGGGAAAGAATAGGACTTGCCCTTGCAAACATAATGGATGTTCATTTCTCCTTCAAAGATAACATGTGTAAAGACGATGTAGGTTAGGACTTCCCTGGTGGCACAGTGGTTAAGAATCCTCCTGCCAATACAGGGGACACGGGTTCGATCCCTGGGCTGGGAAGATCCGCATGCCATGGAGCAGCTAAGCCCGTGCACCACAACTACTGAGCCTGCTCTCTAGAGCCCACGAGCCACAACTACTGAGCCCATGTGCCACAACTACCGAAGCCCATGCACCTAGAGCCCATGCTCTGCAACAAGAGAAGCCACTGCAATGAGAAGCCCGCGCACTGCAATGAAGAGTAGCTCCTGCTCACCACAACTAGAGAAAGCACGTGCGCACAGCAACAAAGACCCAACGCAGCCATAAATAACTAAATAAATTTATAAAAAATAAAAAATAAAATTAAAAAAGATAATGTAGGTCCTAGGAAGACAGGCTTTTAGCCTTGAAGGGGCTCTAACAGGCACCCAACCTCTGTCCCAGGGCAAGCTACTTTACTCCTGTAGCCCGATGTCAGCTAGCTTTGGCTTGAAGCAAGAGCTGTAGTAGTAATAAGAATAATACTGATTTTTAGAGCAGTACTTATTGGACATCTACTGCAAACCATCATACAAGGCCCTTTTAACACATACGTCATGTAATTTGCACAATATGCCTGCAAAGTCCCCATTTTATGGATGTGGAAACTGAGGCCAGGAGCCTTTTCTCAACAGTCACCCAGCTAAGAAAGAACAGGACCAACATTTAAAGCCTGGTTCATCTGATGACAGAGCACCGGTCCTTCACAACCGTGCAGTGCTCAGACCCCAGGACAGCCCTGCACCAGAGCTCTTACCAACACACAAAAGATTTTTTTCTTAAATCAAGTCGTTTCTAACAAAAGCATGAGCAATTAACAAACTTTCCATTCCTCGTGAGCTCTTTTCAGTTCACATTTTCCAGACTCTCATATGATTCTAATTTTCCATAGATTGGCTTTGCTGAGTTCTATTTTTAGAATTTGGATTACGAATGGATTGTTCTGGTTCTACTGCTTAGCGTTGAATCACCGTTTTTTTCTCCCGAAGGAACCAAGACCACGTGAGGCACAACAACATGGATTTATGTGATGCTTAGCACTTTTCCAAGAGTCTCTTCTTCATTTTTCATTTACCCTTTCATGATGTCCTGATGTCCATGTGCCAATGGGGAAACCAAGACCTTGGTTTTCCAAGAGTTTTGGTGCGGTGTCAGGACCTCAGAGCAGGGCTCCCCACCATGGGTGGGGCACGTGCTTGATAAACACATGGGCATAATATGCCCCCCATCACCCACCATATGCTAAGAAAGGAGGGTGGGGACCCCCTTCCTGGCTTGAGCAATGGTAAATACTGCATATTTTAAATGCTTTTGTTAGTTTCAGTCCTCAGGTAATAGACATTTGTTATAGAAAAGCCAGAAGACTATTAAGAAAAAAGAAGAGATGTGGAGAGAAATATCTGTAATTTTACCATCTAATCTGTGGTGTGTTCTTTCAAACTCTTTCTGATAATATATATACAGGTATAGGTTTCTACATGTAAATATATTTCCATGAGATTCTACGTACTGGTTTATAACATGCTTCATTTCCTTCACACGTGGTAGACGTTTTTCCAAGTCAACGATTTAAAATATTTTCAATGGCTGCCTAGAATTCCATTTACAGCCACATCATAATTTGTTTAATCAATTCCTTTTCTGTTGGGCATTTAATTTTCTCCTTAGCGTAAATTCCTAGAGCTGGGATTCCTCGGATAAAGACTCCAAACGACTTTTGTTGTAGTTATGAGATTGCCGTCCAGAGGCACATGTGAGTGTACCTGGACCTCCCCACACTTCCATCAGCCCTGATCTAACCCTTGCCAATCTTACAGGTCTTTAAAAAAGGGTACCTAATTTTAAGAGTGTGGTTAAACATTTTAAAAACATTTATTATATGTTTTTCATCTTAGTTGCATGTGTATTTATATCTTTAATTTTTCTTTTTGGTGTTAGCTGCAAGTGGGGCGGGGAGATGGGGACTTGAGAGCCTCCTGATTGGCCTAGACCAGTCATTTTGGAAATTTCTGATGGAGACCCACAATAGGTAGAACAGCCATCCCTAAAACAGCAGGAGGGTTCGGGTGCCGACCTCCTTGCTGTCGAAAATTGGAAAATCCATGTATAACTTTATAGTGCGCCCTTCCAATCCACCCTTCCGCGTCCTTGGACTCAGCTGACCGTGGATTGTGTAGTACTGTAGTTGTACTTACTGAAAAACATCCACATGTACATGGACGCACACAGTTCAAACCCATGTTGCTCACGTGTCAGCTACACACTGCACATTGAAAGCAGCGCACACACACATATATAACTGAAAAGTAAACGTCCACCAAACAATACTTACCTTCACTCTGATTTATTCAAAAATTTTCAGTTTATAATTTTTAAATGCTAGTCACATCTTACAAAATTGATTTCATAATCTTGTGATGGATTTTGTCCATAGTTTGAAAGACACCAGCTTACACTGAGCATAATCAACTACCTGGAACATACTGGCTCTGAACAAAATCAAGGTTCCATTAGCACAGAATAAAAGGAAAGGAGGGGCTTCCCTGGTGGCGCAGTGGTTAAGAATCCACCTGCCAATGCAGGGGACACAGAGTGGCGCCGCAGTTCAGGAAGATCCCACATGCAGTGGAGCTACTAAGCCTGTGCGCCACAACTATTGAGCCTGTTGCGCCTAGAGCCTGTGCTCCTCAACGAAGAGTAGGCCCCGCTCTCCGCAACTAGAGAAAGTCCACACACGGCAACGAAGACCCAACACAGCCAATAAATAAATTAATTTTTTTTAATTAAAAAAAAAAAAAGGAAAGGAGACAACAGGTAGACATATAACAGAGCCAACATCAGATCTTGACGGATGAGCCGGTGTGAACACGTGAAGCCCAGCAGAGCGACGGTATGCGTAGTGAATGGAGGGAATCAGGGAAGTAAGTGCAGGTCCAGCACCAAGTGGGCTGGGCTCTGGGACAGATGGAAGGAGGAAGGAGATTGGCTGGGACAGTTGTTTGAGTCCCACCTGCCCTGAGGGTCTTGACTGCCAGGCTGCAGGTGAGCCCCTTCAGGGAGTGTCTTAGCCAGCTGGGCTGCTGTAAAAATTATCAAAGACGGGAGTTTCTTAAGCAACAAACCTTTGTCGGTGCTGGAGGCTGGACGTCCAAGTCAGGGTGCTGGCAGGTCTGGTCTGATGAGGAGCCTCTTCCTGGCTTGTAGGTGGCTGTCTTCTTGTTGTAGCTTCACCTGGCGGAAAGCAGAGAGACAGAGAGAGACCTCTCCTGTTTTTCCTGTCTCCTGTCTCTTCTTCTAAGGGCGCCATGATGGCTAATTTTATCTGTTAACTTGACTAAAGGATGCCCAGATAGATGGTAAAATGGTATTTCTTGGTGTGTCTGTGAGGGTGTTTCTAGGGAGGTTAGTGTTTGATTCGAAAGAGGAACAGGGGGACTGGAAAAAGACGGCAGAGGAGTAGGACGTGGCGATCACCTTCCTCCCACAAATACATCAAAAACAGCCACCGGGGGCGTGGCTCCTGGAGAACACTTTCTGAACGCCGGCAGGAGACCTCAGATCACCAAAAAGGCAAGAGAAGTTCCACATAATCGGATAGCACCAAGGAAAGAAGGGAAAAAGAGAGACAAAGAATTCTGAGGACGCCGGCCCCTCTGGGTGGGAGCTGTGAGGGGGGGAGGCTCCCACACATGGGGGAGCCCCCTCACTGGCGGGGAAGGATGGGGGAGCCTCGGAGCCCCCAAAAGAGAGAGCAATGGCAGGTCTGCCGAAGGCAGAGTGGCGAGATTCCCGCATGGAGGAGGCAGGCAGCACTCGGCAGCCAGAGAAGCCCATCTGCTCACCTGCAGCGGCCGTGGGGGCTGGGTGCCCAGGCTTGGGCTTCGGAGAACAGACCCCAGGGAGAGAGCAGGGGCTGGCTGCGTGAGGACAGCCTGGGGGACAGGTGTGCCAGCAAGCTAGGAGGCAGTTTGGGGAAAATCCTGGGCCAGACAGAGAGGCAGGGCACTTTTGTTTCAGAGTGCTTGGGAGGAAATTCCCTCTCCGGGGAACTCACAGGCCGCGAAGCAGTGCAACCTGCGGCTGCTGGATGGAAAAGCCCGCCATCCGGGTGCCCCCGCCCACCCCGCGCGCTGCCGGGTCCCACCCAACACCCGCCCACCTGCCTGCCACCCCGCTCCCCCACCCCTGCTGCTGCACTGCCAGCCCACGGCCTGCTCACCCACAGCCACCAAGGGTCCTGTGTGTAAGGCAAGTTATTGGCCACACCCTCCTGGTAGCAGGGGAAGCCCACCGACACCAAGGGTCCCGCAATCAGAACCAGCTTCCCTGGGAGAATGCACAGCACACCTCAGGCTCACGCTGACCTCTGCTGCTGCAAACACTCCCACAGATTCCAGTTAGACTGCCACATCCCTCCCTACCCTCAACCTGAAGTTGCAAGTGAGCCCCGATCACCCTCTCTTGCCCCCTCTTGCTGGGCAGGGAACTGACTCCTGAGAGCAATCCATATGCAAAGTAGGGACCAAAACCAAAACTGATCCCTGAGGACTGCAGGACCAAAGAAGAGAAAGAGAAACAGCCACAGGAGGAGCAGATTTAATGCCCACAATAGGCTTGAAAGAATCTGCATCTGTGGATCACCTGAATAGACGAGTGTTTCTACAGTAGAGACTGTAGACACAGGGGACAACTGGGGACGGTGGGGACAAATACACACAGGACTAATACCAGATCACAGTCTGAGCTCTCCACAGTCCTCTCCCCAGCAGGGGCAGAGCCACACCTAGAAGTATTGGAGGACTTCTAGGTATGCTTATCTTGCTTCTGGTTTTAAGTATTTGTGAGTTAAATTTTTACAGTATATGTTTGTATGTGGATTTGCTTGTAATTTGTATGAGTACTCTCTTCCTTCTTTTCTTTTCTCTCTCATTTTCTCTTCTCATTGGTTTCTTTTCTTCTTCTCTTTCTGCAAGTGCAAGTGTGCACATCTCCTTGTGTGATTTTGACTGCTTAGAGTTGCTTTTACCACCAGGCTTGGGGATCTGTCTGTCCTTTCCCCTTCTTCCCTTTTTTCTTCCTTTTTTTTCTTTGCTCTCCTTCTACCTCCTTTTTCTCCATGCCATGCAGCTTCCAGGGTCTTGGTGCCCCATCCAGGGGTCAAACCTGGACCTCTGAGACAGCAGAGAGGAGTCCAGGACACTGGACCACCAGAGAACTCCTGACCTCATGGAATATTAATCAGCAAGTGCCTCCCCAGAGTTCTCATTCTCAACACCAAGCTCCCAATCCAAACAAGGGCCAGCAAGCTCCAGTGCCTGACACCTCAAGCCAAACAGAACAGAGATAGGAGAAATTTCTACCAGGCAGCACAGGGAAAGGAGACAGCAAATATGACAAATTAGACAAAATGAGAAAACAAAAACACCTTGCAGGCAAAGGAGCAAGATAAAACCCCACAAGACCAAATAAATGAAGAAGAAATTGGCAAATTGCCTGAAAAAGAATTCAGAGTAATGATAGTAAAGATGATCCAACCTCTCAAAAACAAAATAGAGAAAATACAAGAAACATTTAATAAGGACCGAGAAGAACTAAAGAACAAACAAACAGTAATGAACAACACAATAAATGAAATTAAAAATACTCTAGATGATATAAACAGCAAAATAACTGAGGCAGAAGAATAAGTGAATTGGAAGATAGAATGGGGAAATAACTGCCACAGAGCAGGAAAGAGAAAAAAGAATAAAAAGAATGGAAGACAGTCTCAGAGACCTCAGGGATAATATTAAGCATACCAACATTCGAATCATAGGCATCCCAGAAGAAGAAGAAAAAAACAAAGAGTCTGAGAAAATATTTGAGGAGATTATGGTGGAAAACTTCCCCCACATGGGAAAGGAAATAGTAAACCAAGTCCAAGAAGTGCAGAGAGTCCCATACAGAATAAACCCAAGGAGAAACACACCGAGGCACATATTAATCAAACTAATGAAAATTAAACACAGAGAAAAAATATTAAAAGCAGCAAGAGAAAAGCAACAAATAACATATAAGGGAAAACCCATATGGATAACAGCTAATCTCTCTGCAGAAACTCTGCAGGCCAGAAGGGAGTGGCAGGAGATAATTAAAGTCTTGAGAGAGAAAAACCTACAGCCAAGAATACTCTCTGCAGCAAGAATCTCATTCAGATTTAGCAGAGAAATCAAAAGCTTTACAGACAAACAAAAGTTAAGAGAATTCAGCACCACCAAACCAGCCTTACAACTGCTAAAGGAACTCTTCTAGGCAGTAGACACAAGACAAGGAAAAGACCTACAAAAACACAGCCAAAACAATTAAGAAAATGGTAATAGGAACATACATGTCAATAATCACCTTAAATGCAAATGGATTAAATGCTCCACCCAAAAGATGCAGACTGGCTGAGTGGATACAAAAACAAGACCCTAATATCTGCTGTCTACAAGAAACACACCTCAGACCTAGGGACACATACAGACTGAAAGTAAGGGGATGGAAAAAGATATTCCATGCAAATGGAAGTCAAAAGAAAGCTGGAGTAGCAATACTCATATCAGACAAATTAGAGCTTAAAGTAAAGACTATTACAAGAGACAAGGAAGGACATTACATAATGATCAAGGGAGCAATCCAAGAAGAAGTTATAACAATTGTAAATATCTATTCACCCAACATAGGAGCATGTCAATACGTAAGGCAAATGCTAACAGCCATAAAAGGGGAAATCGACAGTAACACAATAATAGTAGGGGACTTTAACACCCCACTTTCACCAATGGACAGATCATCCAAACAGAAAATAAATAAGGAAACACAAGCTCTAAATGAGACATTAGACCATCTTGACTTAATTGATATTTATGGGACATTCCATCCAACAACCACAGAATACACTTTCTTCTTAAGTGCACACAGAACATTCTCCAGGATAGATCACATCTTGGGGCATAAATCAAGCCTCAGTAAATTCAAGAAAATTGAAATTATATCAAGCATCTTCTCTGACCACAATGCCATGAGACTAGATATCAATTACTGGAAAAAAAAAAAAACTATAAAAAATACAAACACATTGAGGCTAAACAATACACTATTAAACAACCAAGAAGTCACTGCAGAAATCAAAGAGGAAATCAAAAAATACCTAGAAACAAATGAAAACGAAAACATGATGACCCAAAACCCATGGGACACAGCAAAAGCAGTTCTAAGAGGGAAGATTATAGCAATACACTCCTACATCAAGAAACAAGAAAAATTTCTAATAAACAACCTAACCTTACACCTAAAACAACTAGAGAAAGAAGAACAAAAAAACCCCAAAGTGAGCAGAAGGAAAGAAATCATAAAGATCAGATCAGAAATAAATGAAAAAGAAATGAAAGAAACAATAGCAAAAGAATGAGACAAGGGTGCCCACTCTCACCACTATTATTGAACATAGTTTTGGAAGTTTTAGCCACAGCAATCAGAGAAGAAAATGAAATAAAAGGAATCCAAATTGGAAAAGAAGAAATAAAATTATCACTCTTTGCAGATGACATATTATACATAGAAAACCTTAAAGATTCTACCAGAAAACTGCTAGCACTAATCGATGAATTTAGTAAAGTAGCAGAATACAAAATTAATGCACTGAAATCTCTTACATTCCTATACACTAACAATGAAAGAGCGGAAAGAGAAAATAAGAAAACACTCCTATTTACCACTGCAAAAAAGAATAAAATACCTAGGAATAAACCTGCCTAAGTAGGCAAAATATCTTTATGCAGAAAACTATAAGACACTGATGAAAGAAATCAAAGATGATACAAACAGATGGAGGGACATACCATGTTCTTGGGTTGGAAGGATCAACATTGTGAAAATGACTATCCTACCCAAAGCAATTTACAGATTCTACACAACCCCTATCAAATTACCAATGGCATGTTTCACAGAACAAGAAATTTTACGATTTGTATGGAAACACAAAAGACCTGAATAGCCAGAGCAATCCTGAGAAGGAAAGACAGAGCTGGAGGAATCAGGCTACCTGACTTCAAACTATACTACAAGTCTACGGTAATCAAGACAGTATGGGACTGGCATAAAAACAGAAATATAGATCAATGAAACACAATAGACAGCCCAGAGATAAATCCATGCACATATGGGCACCTTATCTTTGACAAAGGAGGCAAGAACATACAATGGAAAAAAAGACAGCCTCTTTAATAAGTGGTGCTGGGAAAATTGGATAGCTACATGTAAAAGAATGAAATTAGAATGCTTCCTAACACAAAAATAAACTCAAAATGGGTTAAAGACCTAAATGTAAGGCTAGACACTATAAAACTTTTAGAGGAAAACATAGGCAGAACACTCTATGACATAAACCAAAGCAAAATCCTTTTTGACCCTCCACCTAGAATAATGGAAATAAAATAAAAAATAAACAAATGGGACCTAATGAAACTTAAAAGCTTTTGCACAGCAAAAGAAACCATAAACAAGACAAGAAGACAACCCTCGGAATGGAAGAAAATATTTGCCAATGAAGCAACTGACAAAGGAGATTCATCTCCAAAATACACAAGCAGCTCATGCAGCTTAATACCAAAAAAGCAAATAACCCAATCCACAAATGGGTGGAAGACCTAAGTAGATATTTCTCCAAAGAAGACATGCAGATGGCTAACAAACATATGAAAAGATGTTCAACATCACTTATCATTAGAGAAATGCAAGTCAAAGCCACAATGAGGTATCACCTCACACCAGTCAGAAGGGCCATCATCAAAAAATTTAGACACAATAAATGTTGGAGAGGGTGGGGAGAAAAGGGAACCCTCCTGCGCTGTTAGTGGGAATGTAAGTTGGCACAGCCATTATGGAAAACAGATTGGAGGTTCCTTAAAAAACTAATAATGGAACTACCATATGACACAGTAATCCCACTACTGGGAAAATACCCAGAGAAAACCATAATCCAAAAAGAAACAGGTACCATAATGTTCATTGCAGCACTATTTACAATAGCCAAGACGTGGAAGCAACCTACATGCCCATCAACATATGAATGGATAAAGAAGATGTGGCACATATATACAATGGAATATTACTCAACCATAAAAAAGAATGAAATTGAGTTATTTGTAATGAGGTGGATAGACCTAGAGTCTGTCATACAGAGCGAAGTAAGCCAGAAAGAGAAAAACAAATACCATAGGCTAACTCATGTATATGGAAACTAAAAAAAAAAAGATGGTACTGATGAACCCAGTGACAGGGCAAGAATAAAGATGCAGATGTAGAGAACGGACTTGAGGACCTGGCGGGGGGTGGGGGGGCAAAGGGGAAGCTGGGATGAAGTGAGAAAGTAACATTGACATATATATACTACCAAACATAAAATAGCTAGTGGGAATTTGCTGCATAACCTAGGGAGATAAACTTGATGATGGGTAATGCCTTAGAGGGCCAGTATAGGGAGAGTGGGAGGGAGTCATGGGAGGGAGGGGATATGGGGATATATGTATAAATACAGTTGATTCACTTTGGTGTACCTCAAAATTTGGCACAAGAGTGTAAAGCAATTATATTCCAATAAAGAGCTTAAAAAAAAAAAAAGAAATAAAGAGATCCGCACTTTCCAATATCGGCAGCACCCGCTAATCTGTTGAGGGCCTGAATGGAACAAAAAGGTGAAAGGAAGGTGAATTCTCTCTCTTCTCCAGCTGGGACGTCCATCTTCTCCTGTCCTCAGACATCAGGGCTCCTGGTTCTTTGGCCTTCAGACTGAAGGGCTTAAAATCAGCAGCCTTCCCCATTCTCAAGCCTTCAGCCTCGAAGTGGATTATACCATCGGCTTTCCTGACTCCTCAGCTCACAGAGGGCAGACAATGGGACTTCTTGGCCTCCATCACCAGGTGAGCCACTTCCCAGAATAAATCTCCTCTTAGGACTTCCCTGGTGGCACAGGGGTTAAGAATTTGCCTGCCAATGCAGGGGAAACAGGTTTGATTCCTGATCCTGGAAGATCCCACACACCATGGAGCAACTAAGCCCATGCACAACAACTTCTGAGCCTGAGCTCTAGAGCCTGAGAGCCACAACTACAGAAGCCCATGAGCCTAGAGCCTGTGCTCCACAACAAGAGAAACTACCACACTGAGAAGCCCACGCACCATAACAAAGACCCAATGCATCCAATCAATTAATTAATTAAAAACTCCTCTTATACGTAACTACATATACCCTACCATTTCTGTTTCTCTGGAGAACCCTAACAAGGCACTAATCCCATCCATGAGGGCTCCACCCTGATGACCTAATCACCTCCCAAAGGCCCCACTTCCTAATACCATCACATTGGGGGTTAGGATTTCAACATATGAATTTTGGAAGGACATGAGCATTGAGTCCATAATGGAGAGAGTTATCCCTGGGCGGGAGCCCCAGATGCCCCAGCAACCTTTCTTACAGGCTTTAAGGATAACAGGTTCACCCTCCTCAGGGCTAGTCACCAAGCCTACGGCTGTTTCTTCGGAGGTGTTCAGATTGCAACTACTTCTCTGTACTGTTTTTCTCATGTAGGAAAAGTTTTCCTAGTGTCTTTTCAAGCACACCGTCATCACAAATCCTCCCCCGAAGTTCTGTTTAAACTCTTCATGGGATGTTTTTCCAATGGCTAAGTACATCTGTGCCATGCATATCAGGAGTTATATTCAGTGGGGACACATCGCCTTGAGTCACGGTGTATAGAGCATCCTGTGGACTGGGCCCTGCCTCTAGGACGCAGCACTCAGCATCCTCTCATTTCCCTCCATCATTGTTGCCCCAAAAGACTGAGGACACAGCAATCGATCCCCATTCTGTCTGGGCCAGGCACAAAATTCCCCCCAAAAGGAGGGCTTTGCTCAGTTCATTAGTGTCTGGAAATAAAGCACCTGTGTTTTTACCAGTGGATCGTTTCAATGCTGATGGAGGAGTGCTTCACCAAATCTCTGATCACATCACATCCTGCATCCCGACTCCTTTCAGTTTGGAGCATCAGCCTCTTTGTCATAAAGTCGATGGTCAGTGGTGATGGACATAAAGTTAATCCCATTCTCTTGATGCCTCTGTGACTGGATTATGCTCGCAAGGGAGAGATTGTCTAACAGGTTAATGTGGACATTGCAAAAGTATGTACTCCCTGTACTTGTACAAAGGAATCTTACTTAGAGGGAATCTCAATTCATTTTCTTCCATTCACTCATTCATTCACTCGACAAACCAAGTGGGAAGAAAAATCCCAAAGAATCACTTTTACTGCACTGCCTTGCTTGTAAGAAATAGCTTTCTGGGTCTCACTGTGGTATTTATTGGAATTCTACTGGACTATGTATGTTTCTACATGCTACTTTGTTTTTTTGTTGTTGTTGTTTGTTTATTTTTTTTCTTTCTACATGCTACTTTGAATCCTCGTTGTTAAAAAGTGGTCAGTAAAGAATTAATGGGGGCTTTCTAGATGGCGAAGTGGTTAAGAATCTGCCTGCCAATGCAGGGGCCATGGGTTTGAGCCCTGCTCCAGGAAGATCCTACATGCCACGGGGCAACTAAGCCAGTGTGCCACAACTATTGAGCCTGTGCTCTAGAGCACATGAGCCACAACTATGGAGACTGTGTGCCACAACTACTGAAACCTGTGTGCCTAAAGCCTGTGCTCCACAGCAAGAGAACCCAACACAATGAGAAGCCCACACACCACAATGAAGAGTAGCCCCCACTCGTTGCAACTAGAGAAAGCCCATGTGCAGCAATGAAGACCCAACACAGCCAAAAAATAAATAAATAAATAAAATTTTTTTAAAAAAGAATTAATGAACAAAGAAACAAAAATCTCCATTCTCTGGTGAACTTGGGCCCCCTGGACTGAGAGATGAGAGAAAGGATCTGATGTGATGATGATGAAACCTTGCATTTGTGTAGGACCTAATACTTTCTGGACTGTGTTCTCATTCATTATCTTTGAGATGAAATAACTTTGACTATACTCATTTTTCAGAGCAGGAACACAAGACCTGGGAAGGTCAGATAACCTGCCCTATGGATGACACATCTGGCTAATGATGGAGGTGTGACTCACCCAGATGCAGATCTGTGACCTGGGTTTGCCCCAGCGCACCCCCTGAGCAGAGCACCTACAACCACTGCAAATTAAATTCATGTGGTTTCCTAGTTAAAATGGCATTAGTGAGCTCTGTCATTTTAAGATAGATGACTGATGTGGATGTTTTCTTTCCTCCACTTTGCAAAAGTCCTTTTACTTATAACTACATAGTTAAGATAACCCCCAGCAAGCTGCTGACTGGGCAAATCGCCGAAGCTATAACTCAGTGTACATAGTATCCCATCCTCCCTGTGTGTTCCTGAACTTGGTCTAGACTCACAAGGGCAGCCTCCCCATCCCTAAGTTTCAAAGAGTGGGCCATTCTCCCTCTTTGCTGTTTTTTTGTTTTGTTTTGTTTTTGTTTTGTTTTATTGCAATCACAATCTCCCAATTCATCCCACCCCAACCTCCCCCCCACCACCGCTTTCCCCACTTGGTGTCCATATGTTTGTTCTCTACATCTGTGTCTCTATTTCTGCCTTGCAACTCTTTGCTGTTTTGATCAAATGACAAAAAGCTTTTATTTTTAAAAAGCTATTTACAACTCACCAAGAACCTGCATACCATGATTTCATTGGATGTTCAGGGAAGCCCCATGAGGTTAAAATATATAACGCTAGTTTGTGTTGATGCGTGGCTCCTTCCCACGTCTGGACTCTCTGCTCACAAACAGTGGGTGCTTTAGGCCATTCATTCTGCATATACCTTTCCTGAGCTGGGTTCTCTTCCCGTCTACTCCTCTTTATAGCTAAGACTGTGATTTAAGAGCTGCAAGTTCAAAGGAACACAGGAAGTGGCAGAGGTAGGATTCAAAACCAAGGTGTCTGGCTTCAGACCCTACTGAACCACCACACAGTTCACTCCATCTGCAGCCTTTCTGCAGCACGGGGCCATGTTTGCCACTTGGATGGTGGTCCTGTCCAGAATGTGGGTGGGGCCAGCAAACAGAGGAGGCTCATAGAACCATCCTCTTATTTGGGCCCCTCCAGATGCCCTGGACACCAGCTGGCTCAGCCCAGGAAGCCAAGGAGTACGGAGAAAGAAACCCACTTCTGGACTCCCCTGGTCGCGCAGTGGTTAAGAATCTGCTTGCCAATGCAGGGGACACAGGTTCGATCCCTGGTCCAGGAAGATCCCACGTGCTGAGGAGTAACTAAGCCCGTGCACCACAACTACTGAGCCTGTGTGCCACAACTACTGAAGTCCGAGCACATAGAGCCTGTTCTCCACAAGAGAAGCCACTGCAATGAGAAGCCACCACAATGAAGAGTAGACCCTGCTCGCTGTAACTAGAAAGACTGAGCAGCAAGGAAGACCCAATGCAGGGAAAAAAAAAAGAAACCCACTTCCGTTGCTGGCCTGCTTGATGCCAGCAAGAAGGCTAGGTCCTTGCCACACATTGAGTCCTCACTGAAAGGGGGAAAATCTTTTTTTTTTTTTTTTAATGCTTTTGTTTATTTTTTTAAGTGAAGTGTAGTTGATTTGTAGTGTTGTGTTAATTTCTGCTGCATAGCAAAGTGATTCACTTATACATACATATATATATATATATATATATATATATTCTTTTTTATATTCTTTCCCATTGTGGTTGAATCACAGGATACTGAATATAGTTCCCTATGCTATACGGTAGGACCTTGTTGCTTATCCATTCTACATATAATAGTTTGCATCTGCTAACCCTAAGCTCCCACTCCATCCCTTCCCTTTCTGCCTTGGCAACCACCAGTCTGCTCCCTATGTCTGTGAGTCTGTTTCCGTTCCATAGATAAGTTCATTTGAGTCATATTTCAGATTCCACATATAAGCGATATCATATGGTATTTGTCTTTCTCTGTCTGACTTCACTTAGTATGATAATCTCTAGTTCCATCCGTATTGCTGCAAATGGCATTATTTTGCTTTTTTTAATGGCTAAGTAGTATTCCATAAGGAGGATGGTCATCTCAGGTTTATATCTGAGGGGCCTGAGATCCAGGAAGGCCAAGTGAAACCCCTAAGATCAACAGCAGGTGGTGGAGATCAGAACTGAACCCAGTTTGCTAACACCCAACACCACACCCTTGGGGCCCACTGAAGAGTGAAATCCAGGATCAGAGAAACAATCCCAGGGGGCTGGGGCCAATCATGAAAGCCAAGGCGGCTGGGGACCTGTTACACGCTGACTTGATTCACAGTGTAAACCAGGCTCAGAGGACATCCTTGGTGGCGCATTGGTTAAGAATCCAACTGCCAATGCAGGGAACAGGGGTTTGGTCCCTAGTCTGGGAAGATCCCACATGCCTTGGAGCAACTAAGCCCATGCATGCAGACTACTGAGTCCATGTGCCACAACTGCTGAAGCCTGTGGACCTAGAGCCTGTGCTCCACAAGAGAAGCCACGCAATGAGAAGACTGCACACCACACTAAAGAGTAGCCCCTGCTCCAGGCAACTAGAGAAAGCCCAGACGCAGCAATGAAGACCCAACTCAGCCAGTAAATTAAATACATACATACATACATACATACATACATAATTTAAAAAAAACAAAACAAAAAAAAACAGGCTCAGGCAGGAGTCAGAAGCTCCTTACCAAAAACCTGAATAACGCCAGGGCTTTTGTGTCTCAAGGATCAGGAGCCTGGACCCATCACAGCCGGAATGTGTCTTCCCTACGGGAGACCAGATGCGGTTGTTTCCTTGAAAAACCAACGCTCCTGCGGAGAGACTGAACCCACTCAAGACCCGCCGATGAGACCTGGGCATCCAGCAGAGCTAGACTACAAAACACACGAAGGAGGGTGGCAATTCTAGTCGGGACTGGAGCATGAGAGGAGGACTCGATCAGAAGAGAGGCTGGGGAAAGCTGGGGGCCCAGGGGAGCCCTTCCTCCAGGCGCGCTCCCGTGGGGTTGGGGAGGCAAAGGCGGCAGATTCTAGCCCCATCGCAGCCCTCAGCCAGCCCCGCCCTGGACCCGAGACCCGTCTGCGTTCAGAGGAAGAACCCCCGGTGTGGCGCGGGTCCTGGGGAAGGGGTGGCCACCGCCCCCAGTGCCTGCAGGAGGTGAGGGGAGGAGGGTCCCCGGAGCCCCGCCCACCCCTGCGGAGACCCGAGCCCCGGGTGCAGGGGCCGGGAGAGGAGGGCTCTGCAGGCTAGGAGGATGGACCCCCTCACGGGTCAAATCTGGGAAGCCTAGGCGCGGGCTCCACTCTTCTTCCCGTAACAAGAAGTTTTAAACTCCTTTGCTGAGCTCAGGGCTCCCCCAGATACTTCAAGGGCTGCTGCAGGAGGTGGGGAGGATGCAGGGCTGCAGGAGAGTCTAGGTACTCCGGAGCACGGAGGGGGGATGGTCAAGGGATGGCGGAGCAGGGGAAGAGGAGGGGGTCAGGGGAGCAGGGAAGGGGCAGCGGGTTCAGGAGCGCAGGAGCAGAGGCGCAGGGTGTGGGGTCACAGTGAGGTTCAGCGCACACGTTCTCCTTTCCCACCCCCACTTAAAAGGAAACTCCCCTTTCATCTTTTCTTCTCTGGGGGCTGCTCCAGGAGGGCGGGTCTCCTAGACACCCTTCCATCTTCCCACAATCCAGCCATTCAGAGGGCAGCACCTGGCACAGCTAAGGTTGAGTTTTGATGGGCCGGTGCTAGGCCTCCCTCTGGATTGTGAAATATTTTTCATATCACTCGTGGTTCTGAAGAAAATGCTATCTGATGAAAATTTCCTACTACTTTAAAACGATTGAAAACCATTCTATTTGCCCAAGCTACCTCTCTCTGTGTCCAAGGTTCCTAGCTGGGGCCCGCAGTTGGTTTTGACCCACAAGTGTTTTCAGTTGGGGCCATCAAAATGTGTTTTAAAAATCAGACAATTTTACATAAAAATATAATTTCTGTTTTTTAACTTGCTCTAGTCCCATTTCTCACTTTCCAACTCAGCAGTAGCCTTGAAAAATTACAGTCTGCATTCCCTGTACTGCATGGAGCAGAACAGAGCTGGAATTCTTTCACAACGTCATTCCAAAGAATGATCATTTGACCTGTCTAGTAGTTCCCTGGAAGACCCACTCAGAAAGCTTGTCTTTATTTCAACAGACTCAAAGTTCATCCAGTGTACAAGTCTCTCCCGCTAGGATAGCCATAATAAAAATACATATTAAAATAACAAGCGTTGGCGGGGTTGTGGATAAATTGGAACCCTCACGTTGCTGATAGGAATGAAAATGGTGCAGAATCAATGGAAAAGCTTAGCAGTTTTCCAAAACGTTAAACATTTTTACCACATGATACAGCCTTTGTCCTGGATTGATGCCCAAGGGAAATGAAAACATACCTCCAGGTGAAAATTTGTAGCAATGAATTTTTATGGCAGTGTTATTCATAATAGCCCCAAAGTGAAAACAACCAACTGTCCATTAACATTAAACAGAAGAACAAAATTCCATACGATGGAATATTATTTGGCCACGAAAAGAAAAGCAGACTCCAAACTATGACATGGATGAACCTTAAAAACAGGCTAAGTAAAAACACCAGACACAAAGACCACATGCTGTAGGATTCCATTTATACGAAATGGGCAAATCCATAGAGACAAAATGTATGTTAGTGGTTCCCAGGGCTGGAGGGAGGGGAGATGGAGATTGACTGCTTCATGGGTATGAAGTGTCATTTTAGGGGTGATGAAAACATTCTGAAATTAGATAGCAGTGATGGTTGTACAACCTTGTGAATATAATAAAAACCATTAAATTTTATACTTTTAAGTGGTGGATTTCATGATATATGAATTATATCTTAAAATTTTTCCTCAATCAGCAAAAGTATAAGGAATTTGCTGTAATTTTTACTATCTTATGGACCAAACATCAGCTCCAAATTGCAACTTTGATACCAACCTTCTATATCTGATGTGTGTTCTGCCTTGTCAAGGCAGAAAGCAAAGACTATGGATATTTATCCTGGATTTGATTGGAGAGAAAATAAGAGCAGAGATGGGTTTTAAACCATTTCAGGAGTTGACTCTCTGACTAGCTGTTGGCAGCTTGCTTGTTTGGAACTTCATTGCCTCTGTGCTTGTGTCTAGAGGAGTTAGTAGGGGAACACTTTTAAAGTCTAAAACATAAAAGTCAATAAGAAAAATAATGGAAATTGTCAAGTTACAATGAAAAAGCATGAAGTGTGAAAATATTTGAAAATTATATAACAACTAGGCTATTGCTAA
This sequence comes from Hippopotamus amphibius kiboko, assembly GCF_030028045.1. NCBI lineage: Eukaryota > Metazoa > Chordata > Mammalia > Artiodactyla > Hippopotamidae > Hippopotamus > Hippopotamus amphibius. Next base: position 97,886,534 of record NC_080198.1, on the reverse strand, counting down.
ATAGATCAATAGGGAAAAAAAAAGCCCAATGGAAGAGAAGAAAAGCATATACAAAATTGATTCTTGAGAAAGTAAATGAATACAGCCAATAAGCATAAAACTATACAATCTCTCAAGTAACTTAAAAATTACAAATTGAAAATGAACAGATCTAAATAGACATTTCTCCAAAGAAGACATACAGATGGCCAACAGGCACATGAAAAAAATGCTCAGTATCACTAATTATCAGAGAAATGCAAATCAAAACTACGGTGAGGTATCACCTCACACTGGTCAGAATGGCCACCATCAAAATGTCTACATATAATAAATGCTAGAGCGGGTGTGGGGAGAAAGGAACCCTTCTACACTGTTGGTGGGAATGTAAATTGATACAGCTGCTATGGAATACAGTATGGAATGTTCCTTAAAAAAACTAAAAACAGAGTTACCATATGATCCAGCAATCCCACTCCTGGGCCTATACCTGGAGGAAACTATAATTAGAAAATATACATGCACCCTGATGTTCATTGCAGCACTATTCATAATAGCCAAGACAGGGAAGCAACCTAAATGTCCATCAACAGAGTTTGAGATTGACATATACGCACTACTATATATAAAACAGATAACCAACAAGGACCACAACATAGCACAGGGAACTCTACTCAATAGTTTTTAATAACCTATAAGGGAAAAGAATCTGAAATATACATACTCTTGAATTACTTTGCTGTATACCTGATACTAACATATTGTAAATCAACTATACTTCAATTAAAAAAAGAAAAAAAACATGTCTACACCCTCAGAGGTGACAACTCTGCTCATTAAATAAAGATTACAAATTGAAATAACAGGAAATCATTTTTTGATTATCAAATTAGCACAAAGAGTATAAAGAACTATAAAACCATTGTTGGTGAGTCATGAGTACTTTCCTGCATTTTTAGTGGGGACTATAAATGATTGTGAATTTTCTGGAAGGCTATTTGACAGAATGTATCAAAAGAAAGTTACAGAAACTAATTCCATGTGTTTAGGAGTCAGAAACAATTAGGTAAACCTAAGTTTGATTGCAGCCTTCATCATTTACTAGCTGTTTAACCTTGGGCAAGTCATTTAATATTTCCAAACCTCAGTCACTTCATCTGTAAAATGGGGTTAATTATAGTACTTGCTTCCTGAGTTTCCCTGAGCATTTGTTAACCAAGACAACACTTGTGCAGCACTTGATCAGTCACTGGCCCTTATAAGCACTCAACAAATATTCACTATTTATTATCATTAAGAATTTATTCTAAGAACATGTGATGTTTACCACAGTGTTCTTTACACTAACACAAATTAAAAGAATGTCTAGAGATAGGATCAAGATTGCGGAGTAGGAGGACGTGCACTCACTCTCTCTTGCAAGAGCACCAGAATTACAACTAACTGCTGAACGATCATTGACAGAAAGACACTGAAACTCACCAAAAAAGACATCCCACATCCAGAGACAAAGGAGAAGCCGCAATGAGAAGGTAGGAGGGGCGCAATTGCATTAAAATCAAATCCCACAAATGCTGGGTGGGTGACTTACAGACTGGAGAACAGTTACACTGCAGAAGTCCACCCACTAAAGTGAGGGTTCTGAGCCCCACGTTAGGCTTCCCAACCTGGGAGTCCAGCAACAAGAGGAGGAATCCCCAGAGAATCAGACTTTGAAAGCCAGCAGGATTTGATTGCAGGACCTCCAAAGGACTGGGGGAAACAGAGACTCCACTCTTGGAGGGCACACAAAAAAGTGTGCTCACCAGGACCCAGGGGGAAGGAGCAGTGACCACACAGGAGACAGAACCAGACACACCTGCTGGTGTTGCGGGATTGCCTGCGGAGGTGGGGGGTGGCTGTGGCTCACCGAGGAGATGGGAGCACTGGCGGCAGGGGTTCTAGGAAGTGCTCATTGGTATGAGCCCTCCCAGAGTCCACCATTAGCCCCACCAAAGAGCCTGTGGGCTCCAGTGCCAGGTGGCCTCAGGCCAAATGACCAACAGGGTGGGAACACAGCCCCACCCATTGGCAGACAAGCAGATTAAAGTTTTACTGAGCTCCACCCACCCAGCCCAACCCACCATCAGTCCCTCCCATCAAGAAGCACAAGACTCCTAGACAGCTTCCTCCACAAGAGGGCAGACAGCAGTATCAAGCAGTATCAGCAGGATTTTGTCTTGTGGAACTGAAAACAACAGCGACAGAAAGATAGAGAAAATGAAAAAGCAGAGGACTTTGTACCAGATGAAGGGACAGGATAAAACCCCAGAAAAACAACTAAATGAAGAGGAGATAGGCACCCTTCCAGAAAAAAGAATTCAGAATAATGATGGTGAAGATGATCCAGGACTTTGAAAAAAGACTGGATGCAAAGATCAAAAAGTTTACCAAAGACCTAGAAGTAAAGAATAAACAAACAGAGATATGCAACACAATAACTGAAATGAAAAATACACTAGAAGGAACCAATAGCAGATTAACTGAGGCAGAAGGGCGAATAAGTGACCTGGAAGACAGAATGGTGATAATCACTGTTGTGGAAGAGAATAAAGAAAAAGAATGAAAAGAACTGAAGGCAGCCTAAGAGACCTCTGGGACAATGTTAAACGCACCAATATTCACATTATAGGGGTCCCAGAAAGAGAAGAGAGAGAGAAAGGACCCGAGAAAATATTGGAAGAGATTATAGTTGAAAACTTCCCTAACATGGGAAAGGAAATAGCTACCCAAGTGCAGGAAGCACAGAGAGTCCCAGGCAGGATAAACCCAAGGAGAAACATGCCAAGACATATAGTAGTCAAATTGACAAAAATTAAAGACAGAGAAAAGTTATTAAAAGCAACAAGGGAAAAATGACAAATAACATACAAGGGAACTCCCATCAGGTTAACAGCTGATTTCTCAGCAGAAACTCTGCAAGCCAGAAGGGAGTGGCACAGTATATTTAAAGTGATGAAAGGGAAGAACCTACAACCAAGAATACTCTACGCAGCAAAGATCTCATTCAGATTCAATGGAGAAATCAAAAGCTTTACAGACAAGCAACAGCTAAGAGAATTCAGCACCACCAAACCAGCCCTACAACAAATGCTAAAGGAACTTCTCTAAGCAGGAACCGTAAGAGAAGAAAAGGACCTACAAAAACAACAACAAAACAATTAAGAAAATGGTAATAGGAACATACATATCGAGAATTACCTTGAATGTAAATGGACTAAATGCACCAACCAAAAGACACAGACTGGCTGAATGGATACAAAAACAAGCCCATATGCATGCTGTCTCCAAGAGACCCACTTCAGACCTAGGGACACATACAGACTGACAGTGAGGGGATGGAAAAAGATATTCCATGCAAATGGAAATCAAAAGAAAGCTGGAGTAGCAATGCTCATATCAGATAAAACAGCCTTTAAAATAAAAAATGTTACAAGAGACAAGAAAGGACATTACATAAATATCAAGGGATCAGTCCAAGAAGAGGAGATAACAATTATAAATATATATGCACCCAATATAGGAGCACCTCAATACATAAGGCAAATGCTAACAATTATGAAAGAGGAAATTGACAGTAACACAATCATAGTGGGGGACTTTAACACCTCACTTATGCCAATGGACAGATCATCCACACAGAAAAGTAATAAGGAAACACAAGCTTTAAATGACACAATAAATCAGCTTGATTTAGTAGACATCTATAGGACATTACATCCAAAACAGCAGATTACACGTTCTTCTCAAGTGCACATGGAACATTCTCAAGGATAGATCACATTTTGGGTCATAAATCAAGCATTGGTAAATTCAAGAAAATTGAAATCATATCAAGCATCTTTTCTGACCGCAATGCTATGAGATTAGAAATCAATTACTGGAAAAAAAAACTGTAAAAAACACAAACACATAGAGGCTAAACAATATGCTACTAAATAACCAAGAGATCACTGAAGAAATCAAAGAGGAAATCAAAAAATACCTAGAGACAAATGACAATGAAAACACAATGATCCAAAACCTATGGGATGCAGCAAAGGCAGTTCTAAGAGGGAACTTTATAGCAATACAATCCTACCTCAAGAAACAAGAAAAATCCCAAATAAACAATCTAACCTTACACCTAGAGAAAGAAGAACAAACAAAACCCAAAGTTAGTAGACAAACTGGGACATTTGTAGAGACATGGATGGACCTAGAGACTGTCATACAGAGTGAAATGAATCAGAAAGAGAAAAACAAATATCATATATGTGGACTATAGAAAAATGGTACAAATCAACTGGTTTGCAAGGCAGAAATGGAGACACAAATGTAGAGAACAAACATATGGACACCAAGTGGGGAAAGTGGGGAGGGCTGGGGGGAATGAATTGGGAGATTGGGATACCAAATTGTACACTCTAAATATATGCTGTTTATTGTCCATTAACTGTATCTCAATAAAAGTTCTTAAAAAAAATTAAAAGGATGTCTAAAAATGTGGAATGTTTAGATAAATTATAGCTCATCTATATAATGGGTTTCCATGCAGATTTTTTTTAAATTAATTAATTTATTGGCTGCTGTGTGGCTTCTAGTGTCACAGAGCATGGGCCCTAGGTGCGCGGCTTTCAGTAGTTGCGGCACGTGGGCTCAATAGTTGTGGCTCACGGGCTCTAGAGCACAGGCTCAGTAGTTGTGGCGCACAGGCTTAGTTGCTTTGCGGCATGTGGGTTCTTCCCAGACCAGGGATTGAACCCGTGTCCCCTGCACTAGCAGGTGGACTGCACCACCAGGGAAGCCCCAAATATTTTAAACTGTAATAAAATCTTTATTGACGTAGAAAAATGTTTACAATATATTGCTAAGTGAAGAAAAAACAGGCTATAATACCATAACATGAAACTATATAAAAAGTCTTTGCAAAGGCTCCAAGCACAAGATTAAAATGGTTGAGTGATCATGTGTATGAGGGCAGACTCTAACTGATTTTTATTTCCTTTAAGTAATTTAAAAAAAATAGGCCTTATTTTTTAAGACCAGTTTTCGGTTCACATCAAAACTGAGTAGAAGGTACAGCGTGTTCTCGTATGCACCCTGGTCTCTGACATTCACAACCTCTGCCCCCACTATCAACAACCCCCAGGGAGTGGTACTCTTGTTACAAGGGATGATCCCATGTGGACACAACATGATCACCCGAAGTCCACGGTTTACAGGCAGGTTCACTCTTGCTGTTGTACGTTCTGTGGGTTTCGACAAATATGTAATGATACGTATCTACTGCTATGGTATCATACAGAATAGTTTCACTGCCCTAAAAATCCTCCGTGCTCTAGTTATTCATCCCTCCCTCCGTTGCCCCAGCCCCTGGCAACCACTGATCTTTTTACTGTCTGCATGATTTTGCCTTTTCCAGAAAATCAAATTGTCGGACTCATACAGTACATGGCCTTCTCAGATTGGCTCCTTCCACTTAGTAACATGCACTTAAGTTTCCTTCGTGTCTTTCCCTGGCTTGATAGCTCACTTCCTTTTAGCACTGAGTAATGTTCCATTGTCTGGATGTAGCGCAGTATTCGTTCACCTACTGCTAAAGGGCGTCTTGGTTGCTTCCATGTTTTCGCAATTATGAATAAAGCTGCTAGAAACATCCATATGCAGGTCTTGGTGTGGACATACATTTTCATAACCAATAACAGCGTCATTGACATTTAATTCATATACCATAAAATCCACCCATTTAAGGAGTATAATTCAGTGACTTCTAGTACATTCATAGAGTTGTGCAACCATGACCACAATGAGTTTTAGACCATTTTTGTAACCACGAAAGAAACCCCGTACCCATCAGCAGTCACTCTCCATCTCATCTATGCCAGCCTTAAACAACCGCGAATACACCTTCTGACTCTAATTTGCCTCTTCTGGACATTTCTTACAATATGGGGTCTTTTGTGAGTTATTTCACTTAGTCTAATGTTTTCAAGGTTCATCCATGTTGCAGCCTGTATCAGTACTTCATTCCTCTTTATTGCTGAATAATATTTACTGTGTGGATAGACCACATTTTCTTTCGTGAGTTGATGGACATTTGGGTTGATTCCACTTTTTGGCTATTATGAATAATTCTGCCATAAACATTCATGGGCAAGCTCTTAGGTGGACACATGTTTTCATGTCTCTTGGGTATATCCCTAGGAGTGGAATCGCTGGGTCTTAGGGTAATTCTGTGTAACATTTTGAGGAAGTTGCCAGACTCTTTTGCAGAGCAGCTGTGATAAACACCAGCCGTGTCTGAGGACTCTAATCGCTCCACATCCTTACACCACCTGCCGTTATCCTTTACAGTATAGCCATCCTTGTGAGGGTGGTGATTTATTTTTATACATTTTATTTATTTCTCTGTATTACAGTGAGTGTCTATCACTTTTGTAACTGTGAGGGATGTGTTATTAATACAACTCATAAAAGTTGTGAGTGAACGCGCAGAGAAATGCAGTTTTGGTGGAGGAACCTGGGTGGGACAAGCCAGGTTGAAAGAGCCAACACTGGCCTGTGTTGACTTTGGGGGGCTTTGTGGTCTGCCACCCCTGCTGTCCTCTGAGGCCCCACCCAATAAATGGTTCCCTCACTTTGTTTTCCCAACGCCAGGAAACGGATTCGGGGGTTGGCCCTCCCTGGCTGGGTTTAGAGTCTGCATCCTCATTACCCTGCTTTTGGGGCTCACCTCATTCTGCTGCTTACCTGGTGGGCAGCAGAAAACACTACACCTGTGGAAGGGCTCTTGGGATATTTCGGGAAGGTGCTGGAAATGATCTTTGCTAGCAGGTCCTCTCATAGGCCCACGCCCTCATGGAAAGGTGAGGTTCAGAGCTACTCCTTTATCCCTAATATGCAAGGTTCAGTTTAACTTGGTGCATCTAAGTGCTGCCAAGTACCAAATACCCAAGTGCGGTCAGAACTGTGCTCCTGGGACTTCCCTGTGGTCCAGCAGGTAAGACCGTGCACTCCCAATGCAGGAGCCTGAGGTCTGATCCCTGGTTGGGGAAATAGATCCCACATACATGCCGCAACTAAGAAGTCTGCATGCCGCAACTAAAGATCCTGCATACCTCAATTAAGACCTGATGCAGCCTAAATAAGTAAATAAATAGATAGATAAATAAATATTAAAAAAAAAAGAATTGTGCTCCTGGGAGTATTGAATTAATGGATAATTAAATGACAGGGACTTTTTCACTTTTAAATTGCAAACCTAGTGATATGCTCATGTCTGTGTGGGCCAAGTTACATAATTCAAAACAATAATAAGAATGACAGCAGTCACTATGAACTGAGGACTTGATGCCTTTAGCTCTTCTAGCAGTTTATATACATGTCTATCCTTGTGCACTCAGTAGCTTCCTTATGGCCTGCTTCCTCGCCTTCCAGAAGGTTACAGAGGACATTCCTCATCCTGTCAGTCAATTCTACAGTAATTTTAAAGAAATCATTCTTGTATTAATCAAGTCTTTTTATTCTGTATTTTTGATGCTTTGATATCTTGGGGCCTTGCTGATCCTGGAGGGACTGCACCTCCCAGGGTAGCTAATTCCTAGAGACAGCCAATGGCTGGTCTGTACGTGTGTTTCCTATGCAAACCGACCAATAATCCAGAGCCCAGCCCCCAACCACCACCTCTAAGGGTCTCACCATCTGAGCCACTATTCACCTGCCCTAATCATCTCAAGGCCAGGCACCAGACAACTAGGAACAGCACCTACACCCCAGAGTGTGCTGAAGTTATTCACACCAGCCAATCCCAAGCCTGCCTGCCCTGCAGCAAGTTCCTTCCCCTGGAAACCATGATAAAGGCTCTTTCTTGTCTTCCCCTTGCTCCCACTGCCTCCAAAGGACTGTGGTGCTTCCCCACGTGGCCCTACATAGCATTCTATGCCTCCTATTTCTAGGGATCTGTGAGGATAACACACCTCTTCCTTGACAACAGTCACTTCCATGTCAGTATCTTACCATATCAATGAAAACCAATCCTATCTACTCCTTTTTTAAAAATTATTTATTTATTTGTTTGTTTTGTTTGTTTGTTTATTCATTTATTTACTGCATTGGTTCTTTGTTGCTGTAAGCGGGCTTTCTCTAGTTGTGGCGAGCGGGGAGCGGGGGCTACTCTTCATTGTGGTGTGCAGGCTTCTCATTGCAGTGGCTTCTTTTGTTGTGGAGCACAGGCTCTAGAGCGCAGGCTTCAGTAGCTGTGGCACACAGGCTTAGTTACTCTGTGGCATGTGGGATCTTCCAGGACCAGGGATCAAACCCGTGTCCCCTGCATTGGCAGACGGATTCTTAACCACTGTGTCAGGGAAGTCCCAGTCCTATCTACTCTTTAAACACTCCTGGAGACCCATTCTAGGGCTCCCCACTCCCTTCAGCCTTCGGATGACTTTGTACGCACCTAATTCCCTGTACTAATTCTCTTTTTGTGGTTTCTAGGCAGTTAACACTGGTGATAAAGTCATTTATCTGACTGCACAGATGGCCAGGAACAAAGACACACAGTGTCTGCCTTGAGCACCCATGCCCTCAATCAGGAAGCCCTACTCTATTTACACTGGCATTTGTATTACCATCTCCAGTCTCAAAGATTTTCCCCTCGCTGAAAGCACTCCTTCAACCACAGACTGTTGCCCTGGACATTTGGTGACCTTCATTGGCCAGCCTCCAGGTAAAGCTGTTGCCTGAGCACGTTTTACAATTCCTTGAAGTCTGGATCATTTCCCTGCAGTAACCCTGGGCTCCAGGTTAGGTTTCAGTCCCTAGAGAAGACTTCTGTGAAGCTGAACTGAGTGTTCTTTCCATTTTGGAGAAACACAAAAGATGGCGGGTATTCTGAGATAACTTCTTGCCCCCACCCTCATCTTTAGAGAGGTGCTCTGGCTCCTGCTGAGGCTTAGGGGGAAGTTTCACATCAGAGCCCATCAGATATTTCTACCTGCATATTTCTTACAAATTCTTTCCCGGTCTTGGCTCTTGGAGGCAATTTTCCACATTATATAGGGGGATCCCTTAGATTGTTCTGGTCATTTTCATATAGTATAAAGATTCCAGACTAATCTAAGGCAGACCTTTTCTTTCCTCTTCCTTTTTTTTTTTTTTTTTTTTTTTTTTTGTCTCACATCCCATTCGAAGCCGTGCCCTCCCCCCAGTTCAGGCAGAACAGCAGCAGGAGTGAGGGCACTGTGTGTCCTTCAGCTCATCTTTCTCCTCCCCATTCCCCCATATGCCTTGCTGTGTCTGGCTCCTCAGGAGCTGGAGGAGAAGGGTGAGCGGGAGAAGAGGTGAAGGCAAGGCAGTTCTGTTGAATTCCTGTTGGAATACCTGGCTACTGGTACCTGCTTTGTGGTGGATGCCCAGAGGCTGGTCCTCTTGTTAATTTCCTAGGGCCACCATAACAAAGCACCACAATCTGGGGTGCTTAAATCAACAGAAATCTATTCTCTCACAACCTGGAGGCCAGAAGACCCAGATCCGTTGGCAGAGCCATGCTCCCTCTGAAGTCTCCAGGGGAGGGTCCTCCCTTGCTTCTTCCAGCTTCTATTGGCTTCTGGTGCCCTTGTCCATGGCAGCATCACTCCAGTCTCTGCCTCTATCTTCACAAGTCCTTCTCCTCCCCGTGCCTGTGTCCAAATTTCCCTCTTCTAATAAGGGCCCCCAGTCACAGTGGATTAAGAGCCCCTCCTACTCTGGTGTGACCTCATCTTCACTAATGACATTAGTCACAACCCCATTCCCAAATAAGGTCACATTCACAGGTGCTAGGGGTTAGGACTTCAATGTATTTGGAGTAGGGCGGGGTGGGGACGGTAAACAGTTCACCCACAACAGCCCTCTTTCTCCTCTCTCTTTCATGGGGTGTTTTGTGGGCTCTTCAGAGATATACCCATCCCCTGATATCCACCCTTGTCACCACCTGGGCTCCTGGCATGAGAGATGCACTCTCAGTCTGACCTCTCACAGCTTCTTCCCATCACATCTCTGGCCCTAGGGGTTCAACCTGGAGGTCCCCTTGCCCAGTGAGCAGCCTCTTGGGCAGAGTTTTTTCCGGGAAGGCTCTAGTCTGTTCCTTCCTTGGCTTCCCTTGGCCCGCCCAGCCCCTGGGGGTGCAGTTTTCTCTCCTTGCTGCTTTTCCTCACTGTGCATCTGGGGCAACTCCAGGAAAGGGGGTGCCACTTCCCTGGGGCCCCTGAAATTCAGAAGCCAAGCCCTCACACCACGGCGTCACCATGTTCTGCTCTGGTCTCAAGATGCCCGGTCCTGCACTTCAGCAGCTCAGGACACATTCAGGAGGCAGAGTTTGGAGGGATGCAGCCACCATCCAAGGGATGCTTGGAGCCACTAGATGCTGGAAGAGGTAGGGAAGGATTCACCCCTAGGTCCTTTGGAGGGAGCACCGCCCTGCCAACACCTTGACTTTGGGCTCCTTGCCTCCAGAACTGTACAAGAATAACTTCCTATTATTTCAGGTCACCAAATTTGTGGTAATTTGTTATGGTAGCCCTGGGAAACTAATACAGTAGACATTCAGTAAATGTCTGCTGAATGAATGAATGAATGCCATCCATGGCAGCAGTGTTCAGCCCCTCTCTCTGGGGTCCTGGGGAGTCCATTGCATCAAGACATCACCCCAAAGAAGAAGCAGGTATCAGGACCACGGATGGTAAGCCCCAGCTCTGCTGCTAAGTGTCTCTTCCACTCCCGGCTTCAGTCTCCCTGTTGCGGAAATCGAACCGGTCTGTCGAGAAACCAAGCACCACACTCAGAGTGTTGGAGAACTCAGGTTTATTAAGCCGGCGGTCCCAGATGAGCTAACGCTCTAAAGTTCTGAGGCCCCAAGCTCAGGGTGAGCTTTACTTTTATAGGGGTCAGTGCACATGGTTACAGTTAGCACTGGTTGATTGGTTACCTGGTTACTATAGGTTATGGGCAGTTACAGAGTGCTGGAGTTGCTATGGGTTACGTGCAGGGGGTTTCCAGACAGAAACTTGCAGGAGCAGGAGCAGAACATTCCATACTTATCAGAACATCTTAAGGTGACAGTTGATTGCTAGGTCATCTTGTTCTTATCTCAGCGCAGCAAGCAGATTTTACAGAAGCAGAGCAAGCATGACGTTATTTCTAGCTGAGCGCAAACTTCTAATTTTCCTCCTCATCCCCAGCTGGAGAGATGGTCCCTAGGGTCTCCATGATGCATCGGGAATGTGCAGAGACCAAGAAGACCCTCTCCAAGCAGCTCTGGAGGCAGCCTCGCACGCCCCGGGGTCTGAGGCCTCAGCTGGCAGAGGGCCCCCAGGAGTCCCTCCAGAGCAGGGCCCAGGCTGCGTGCCCGGCAGTGGCCGCTGCTGTTTGTCTGTGACTGCCCGCCCCCCGTGGCCGTGGGTTACCTTAGTGATCTTCTCTCTCCCAGGTTCCCTGCGGCAGATGGGACCAGCTGGCGGTAGGGGTGGGGGAGAATCATCTCCTGGCTGGGAGACAACTCCACTGCATCACAAAGGACTTAATCTCTTGGTCAGGATGGAGAACCGATGGTTTAGGGAATTCACAGCAGTGCTAAAGTCTTGTTTTCTATTTTGTGGATGCAGGGAAGCCTCCGGTATCCTCATGTCTCCTGGGAAGTCTGGCAGGTTTCCTCAACACAGAGAAGGAAGACTCGTTTTGGAAACGTGTAACCATCTACAGAAATGTATCCACAAACTCTGCCTCTGTATTCTCCTGAGAGGACAATTGGATGGCCAAGTTGCATGGTTAATTTCAGTAGGCTTGTCTGGGTTTTAAAAAAATTCAGATCGCCACATGTTTGAGCTGAAGTTCAGCTGACATCGATTTCCCGACCTTCCCAGTGACCTATTTTTCCTGCTCAGCTGCTGCTCAGCGGAGGGATCACTGCCCCTGGCAGCCGGGTGGAATCAAAAGGACATTGGCCGAGGTCCCAGGACCCATGAGCATTCCAACAACCTGCGTGACTTTGAAGAAGTTCCTACAGTTCTCTGGTCCTCACTGGATTTATCTGGGAACTAGCGATCACAGTGTCTGCTGTGCCCACCTCCGGAGGCAGGGAGAAGGTCCAGGCAGCAGGCACTTCGGAGGGACTTTCTAAGAAAGAGCCTGAGGGTGCCCAGGGAAATGGGTGGAGAAGTCGGAGGAAGAGGCGTCTTGGTGGGCAGTAAAAGATTAATTTTGCCCAAAGGTGTGGCCTTTGCCTCTGGCTCCTGGGAGGTAACCTCTAAAGCCCTTGGGATGTTCGGCCTGATAGAAACGCCTTTGTTTAGCTGAGTTGGGGGCCGTGCCAGATGGTTTGCACTGACAGTGTGATCTAGGGTGGGGTCCTTGGGCCAAGCAGTATCAGCTTGCTGCCCCCCACCCCCACCCCGGAAGGGGCTGAATGCGAAAGTCAGCCACGTGGGTAGGCAGCTGTGTCTGTGTGGCTGCCCCCCGTAAAACCTCTGGACACCTAAGGTTGGGCGTGTGCCCTTGGCTGGCAATACCCAGTGTGCAGCATCTCTCATAGCTGCTGGGAGAAGTGAGCGCTGTCCTGATTCCACTGACACAGGACAGCGGGCAGCTCACATCTGGGGTTCCCCTGGACCCTTCCCCGTGCCCCACTTTTTGTTGCTGTTTATAATCTGTGAGCTTCTGCTGTAATAAACCACAACTGTGAGAAGGACAGCTTTGCTGGGTTCTGTGAGTCTTTTTCATGAATTGCTGAGCCTGAGGGTGGTCTTGCAGGCCCCCTTGAACTTACACTTGGAGAATAGGCAACACATGAGAGGGCTCTGTGGCCGAGAAGGCAAGAAAAGGTGGGATGACTTGTAGCATATTTAAAGTAGTATCTGGAGCTTTCATAAAGGTTCTTATTACAGATGGCAAAGTTGTATAGCTGTGACATTCCAGCATTCACACAAGACTGGCTACATGACAGTTACAGTTACCTCATCTATTTGGAGGGAGAGATGCCGCTGTGAAATCTAAGTCCAGGACTGCAGGCCAGGAAGTCCTGAGTGTATATCCAGCTTTGACAACAACCGCAAAAAGTGGCCTCCAGCAAATAATTTAGCTTGATTTTTTTTTATGGCATTGTTAATTTTTATTATACTGTCTGTGTGATGGGCATAGAATGCTCTTAGCATCTCATTACCATTGAAACACTTGAATGATGTCAGTTGTCAATTGAATACCAAATGTCTACTATGTGCACAGCAACATGCAGGGCACTGAGGAATCCAAGGGCAGTACAGTGTTCCTCCCCTCAGTGATCTGTGTGTGTTAAGGGCACGTGGAGGCTGTGTATGGCACTTCAAATGGTGTCTGACATACAGTAAATCTTCAATAAGCATACATTCACTTCCTTCTTCCACACCTGAATCTGGCTTCTGCCCAGGGCTAGAATCTCTGACACCAGGCCTGAGAGAACATTTTTTGGAGGTGGATTCCTCCCATTCAGGTTGTCTGGATTGCTAGATTGTCAATGCCATGAGACCAGGGACCAGGTCTTTTTCATGCTCCATCCCTCGTACCCAGGACTGTGTCCGGCACATGAAATGTGCTCAATACATTTTGCTGAGTGAATGATCTTCCAAGGAAACTCATTTTATTTTTGGCTTACCCTCATTATTAAAGAAGTGAGCTGAAATCTGCTTCCCTGTCACTTGTTTTCACTTGTTCTTATCTTCCCTAACCTAACAGTTCTCAATAAATATAAACTCTCTTTCTACCTCCAAAAATAAAAAGGAAAAAAGAAATGAAAAGTTGGGATGGGATGCTACCTCTGGTTCCCACTGGACCCTCATCTCTGCCCTGGCCCCTTGAACCTGACACTGGCACTGGGAAGTGTCTCTAAGGACCCTGCATCTTTAGGACCCTGAATCTTTGCATTACTCCCTCAAGATGCAAAATACAGGGAGCGAGCAACTGGTGAGCTAAGCCTGGATCACATGCTTGCTCCCTGGTTGCCTGGGGGCCAGGAGAGGGTTTTTGTGGTGGAGGGACCATGTCTCCCTACTGGATCCAAACAATGGGGAACTCCTCCATCCCCCAGATTGGAGGGGTGTTCCAATGCTGAGCAGAGAGATGACTTAGCTGCTCAGACCATCTCAAACATTTCTCTCTGAGATTAAAGAATAGAGGAAAACCACTTGGAAGGAGACCACCTTCATGGGCATGAAGACCGTCTCATCTCGTCAGACAGGGCTCCACACTTGTTCCCAAGCTCTGCTGTCACCGTCTTGAAATTTTTCATAATTTTTAACAAAGGACCCACATTTGGTTTTGCACCTGGCCCTGCAAATTATGTAGCCTGTCCTGCCTGGAAGGCATAAAGCATCACGCAAACGCAGGATCTGATTATAACCTCTGTTTACCAGGAAATGATCTGATCCACAGCATTGTTTTCACAGCTGCTGCTTTTATTGTTATTATTTATTTGACTTAGACTTACCGGAACTACCATCTGCCCCACCTGTCACAGCCCCCTGAGCACCAGAGGCTTCTGAACCCCGGAGCCACTCACCTGCTCTGCTGTTGTCAGTCCCACTTGACTTTGCCCTCTTGGTGCTTTCAGGGCATTGCTCCTTCCCTCCAGAAATGCTCCTGCCTGGACGCAGCCATCCTCCCCTGCCCTGGGTTGCCTCTTTCTCCAGATGCTGCTTCCATGTGCATTTGCTCTACTTCCTCCCTGCCCTTCAACCCTGGATATACCCCCAGGGTGAGTTCCCTTTTGTGTCCATTCTCCTCTCTAGATGCTCCCGTCTTTATCCCAAGTCTTCAAGCAGAACTTCTCTGTGGAGGCTTCCAAGATGACTGCTCTGACTGGCTGATGGACATCACTGCTTAGATGGGCATCACCACCTGGGTGGGTATCACAGGTGGGTAGGCATGATCACGTGGATGCCTCACTTAGGTCCAAATCTAATATCAGCCCAAGCCACCTCCCCCTCTCGTCCTGCAGATTCTGCCCACGTGACCAACAGCCTTCTAGCTTAACTAGTCTCAACTTTTTTCCTGCCCCCATATTGTTATCTTATTTAGCATATGTCCATCATCAACACCATTCCTCTAATTATTTCCAAAACGGTGCTGGGCATAGCAGAATCTCTGGGCAGGGGACTGGGATGGAAAGGTGTGTAAGTTAACAAAAGCTCCCTGGAGCTTCTGTTAGGGGC
The DNA here is from genome assembly GCF_030028045.1 of Hippopotamus amphibius kiboko. Lineage (NCBI taxonomy): Eukaryota > Metazoa > Chordata > Mammalia > Artiodactyla > Hippopotamidae > Hippopotamus > Hippopotamus amphibius. The sequence goes on along the minus strand of NC_080198.1, from coordinate 97,871,319 downwards.
CCCAAAGAGAGTATGACCTCCAGTTCCAACCGCCAAACTTCCAGTTTAGAATCATTGCCTGGGAGTTGGTAACCATCTGTGTATTAGTTATGATATTGGCTCAGCTGCTTTAACAATGGTTAAAGCAACAGTCACTAAAGCAAGAGAGACATTTATGTCTCACAGTACAGTCTGCTTGCACGCAAACCAAGCCTGCATAGCCATCCCATCGTTGTCAAGGACCCAGGCGCTTCTGTCTTGTTGTTTCACATCCTTCTACCCCATGGTCCAAAATGTCTTCTGAGCTCCAGCCATCACTTCTGCATCCCAGCCAGGAGGAGCAGGACAGGAAGACACTTTCTAGAAGATGGACTTGACAATCCATCTCCTTTCCATTAGCTAGATATCTGATCTGCGAGTGACAGTCTCTATTCTACATAGCAATGACCCCAGCTAAAGGAGGGGTGTTCTAAGGAAGTTACTGTTAATGGACAGCAAGCATCTCTATCCCAGTAATACAAGCAAAAGTCTTGTGTGGAACTTGAAGGAAAAACTCATTGCCACAAAGGGGATGTATTCTCTGCTTCTTCCATTGTCTCTCCTTCTGGCCTCCAAATTCAACTGTCATGTACTGGACACGGACCAGGTAGTGACCTTGAGGATGTATGAGAATGGGGAAGCAAAAAAATAGAAGCAGCCTAAGTCTCGGTGGCCATGAAGTCATCATTCTACCCTCAGCAGGCCACCTCTAGACTCCATTACATATGAAAAAGGTAAACACCTGTCTTGTTTAAACCCCTGTTAACTTATTGTTTAGTCACATGCAGGAAAGCTGATCTTAAGGCCTAAATGATACAGGTGTGGAATGAATCCCATGCATAGTAGGCAAACTCCAACTCTGATTTGCCTGTCCTTCTACCAGAGATGGCTGAATTTACACAGCCACCAAAAGTGTTGGGGGATCTGTGCAAGAGAACTGAAGAGAGAAGTGGAATTTTGGCAAAACAAGTCAGATTCAAGACTTCAGGTCCACAGGGGAGTACAGGGAGTCTGAAGATAGTCTGGAAGCTGGTATTTAAGATCCATTCTGACCCAGCTAATATGCTCTTTTGGATGGGAAAGACCTGGAATATAAACAAAAAACTACTTGCAAATCACAGGGGTGTGTGTGTGCGTGTGTGTGCATTCTGGAGATCACTAAATGTGCTTTTGACTGAATTCTAAATTGGCAAATGATAAAATCAGTCTTCATTCAAAGCCAAGACAAAGATGCATATTATAATCATAGACTGAAATCTGAGGAGAGTGTGATGAAGTGGTTCTTTCTGCCACAAGGCTGCCCCTCCCAGGATACCTGGTCCACGGGGAGCCCGACTGTCCAGATGCCATGTCCCCACAGGGACGGACACAGCATTAGCAGCACTATTCCTTGAGCTGGGCACACAGCAGGGCCAACAAATATTTGTTGAGGAAATGAATGAATGACATGTTTTCTGTTCTCAGGACCCCTGTAACTCGTGGAAGAGGTAACTGACATCTCCAAGCTGGAGGGTCAGATAAAAACTACAACCACAGGGGATCACAGTTTCAGGATCAAGCCCTACAACAAGAATTCTGGTATTTTTGTCTGATTTATAAATATATTTAAATGAAAATCTTACAAAGGTACTTGAATTTAAATACACCCAACTGCTTTCTACAACCTTCCCGCCTCCCAACCAGGTAAGAGCCTCATCATCTCATGCCTGGCAACTGGGGTCACTTCCTAACCATTCTCACTGTTTCCATTCTTCCCTCCTGGCGAGTGGTCCAGGGGTTTCACATGTGAATGTGGGGTACGGGAAATACTCCACTCTAGGGTCTCAATCCAGTGTGATGGGATAGGAGCCTTGGGTTGCTAAGTGGTCAGATTCTTTATTGCTTGAAGAAAGATGGTCAACAGCCAGAAAGAATAAACAAAATGAAGCCCTGGCAACATCAGTTGAATCACGGGTCCAGCTGTGTCTGGATTTTCCTCTATTCTTGCTGGACACCTAAGTCAACAACTTTCCTTTTGTGCTGAAATTCCTTCAGAGCTAGGTTTCTGTCCCTTGCAGACAAGAGGCTTCTGGCAAACGCAATTTTCTAAGTCTCAAGTTTCCTTTTCTGCAAAGCAAGCCACGTCCTAAGCCTGTGGTGAGGATGAAATGAACTAGCGTTGCATCAGAGCTTTGAGGATATGAAGTGAATTTCTTCATTGTACCAGCCCAAAGCACTTATCAGCTAGGATGCTTTGGGTTACAGGAAATAGAGCACACTACTAAAATTACTTTCGGCCATGGTGTGGTCCCTGAATCAGCAATAGCATCATCTGGGAGTTTATTGGAAATGCAAATTAGGGAGGCTCGCTCCAGCCCCAGTTTGCATCCCTGTTTTAACAAGCTCCCTGAGTGGTCCTCATACACACACTAGAGTTTGGAAATCAGTGGCTTCAGAACCTAAGGATTTATTATCTCATCTACAAGTAGTACAAAGGTAGCTGAGAGCAGGTTGTTTACTTTTACCAAGAGCCTGGGTGCTTTCTATACTGCTTCTTGGTTTACTGGCTTTTGTCCTCAGGTTTGTCTCATGGTTGCAAGATGGTGACCTCAAGCTCTGATTGCATATCTTCATAGAATCATGTCCAGGAACAGAAGGGGCAATTTCTCCTCACATATCCTTTCCATCAGGGAGGAACTCCTTCCCCAAGTCCCCCCAAAACCCTCTCCTTTTGCCTCAGGAGCTAGTGTGGCATCCCATGCCAATGCCTAAGCCATCATGGACTCGGGGAATGAGGGACCACAAATGGTTCAAAATGAGTCACATTCGCTGCCTGTGGCCACAGAGGCACCAGCTCACTTGAGCAGGTGGAAGAGGGGATGCCCAGGTTGGAAGCAGGGGAAGAAGGTAGAGCCAGCTGAGGAACACCCCCAGGAGGGTCTGCCACACCTATAACAGAAGTGTGGTATCGAGGATGGAGCGATCACGTTGCTTTGTCCTCTGATCCTTCAATGGAAGTCCAAGCGTGAGAACCTTCGCCATGTCTTGGGAGCCTTCTTCATGCCTCATGAATGAGGAGGAATTTTCCCAGGTGTATTAAGTGAGTTTTCATTAGTTCAGAAAGGCCAAGGAGGGAGGCTGGATAGGCAGAGGCCCCCGGAGGCATCACCTGCCTCACAGGCCCATCCCGTGTGGACCTTCTAAGCCTTCCCTGATGTCAGGGTCACACCCAAATACCTACAGTGTCCCCATCGGTGCGGCACAGCACAAGAGTGCTACAGGTGCCCAGTCATCTCGTCACCTAGCGGGTGCCTGACATCCTCAAGAGATAGAGTCCAAGGCATTTGTAATTTCTAAATTCAAAAATAAGATTTCACCTGTGGATGCTCTGGGACCTCAGGAACAGAAGATGGTCTACCCAAGGCCGGCCAAGCCCCAGGCTGGAGGACTCTCGAGAACTTCACTGGAGGGGGTGTGCCGGTTTCCAGACTCAACTCCCGTTTGACAGACCAGGCATCCCAGACAGGGCTCAGTGGGGCTGCCAGGATTAAGGCGGCCGTGCAGGCCTCTAGTCCCAGTGACTAGGGAGCGGTTCCTGCCGAGAAGTACTCCCATCTCGGGAGATCTCCGGACAGACCAAGGACGGCAGGAGCAAGCGTGCCCTGGAGGGATTCGAGCAGCAGCGTGAACCCTGGGTCCCCACGGTCCTCCAAGTTGAATAATTTATGATGTATTGGTCGGGCTGTGCTTTTAATTAGCATCCTGGGAAAAGGCTGCAGCCTTGAAGCCCTCCTGTGGAATCTCCGGGAAAGCTCTACGGCCCAATGAATTGTTTTGGTAACAGCATCCAAGGCTGACCACAGTGAGCTGGCAGAGGAGATACGGACTCCAGCCTGAGACGTCTTCCTTGCTTCATCAGGCTTGAGGCGTTTCTCGGTGTTTTGCAGGGCTTACCCTGCTGCAGGGCAGAGGTGGGCGGCTTCGATGGATGGCGGCTGTGCGGGGAGGCTGGGTGCCTGGCTCCGAGCTGGCAGCAGGTAGTGTTTCCTGGCGAGGCCTTGCCCGAGGGCCCTGGACCGTCTCTGAGCAGCACCCGAGCGGCTCCGGCAGCAGAAACCCGGGCACTGACAAACCTGCTTCCGCAGGCTGCTTGACTCCGCTCTTTTTGGAGGCACGGCAGGAGTACCTGCAGTTACAGCCCCGAGCCGGGGAGGAAGCCAACAGCAGCCCTGGGAAACCAGGAAGGCAGAGTCGGATGCTTGGAATCGCACAGAGGTGAGGTTCTCTGGTCACGTGATTCTAAACCCCAGATTAGGGGTCTTCCTTACACAGGAGGAGGCAGTGGGGCAGGATGGAGGAAGACACCAGATCTGCTAAGAACCAGCTCTGCCCTTCACTCATCGTGTGACGTTGGACACACTAACCTCTCAGCACCTCAATTTCCTTCTCTGTAAAATGAGGCAGTGGTAGTGACCTAGCACATGTGGGTACTCAAAAAATAATATTTGCTTCCTTTTGCCTTTTGACAAATTACTTGACCTCTCTGACCCTCGGTTTCTTCCTCTGCAGATATAATAATCCCCATGACATTGAGTTGTGGGGGGAAATATGATAATAGCTGACTTGGGTGCATTGGCTGAACTGCATTTTCAGTGCTTCACTTGTTCACAGTGTGTTATTCACTTGTCCATCCTCTCAATGGGCCTATGAAGTAGGTACGCTTATCATCTCCATTGTTCAGGGGAGGAAAGGAGGTACAGAGAAGTTACAAAGCCAACCCAAGGTACATAGCAGGTAGAGCAGCCTAGATGCTCATTGATATTTGCTTGGGGGAGGAACGTGGAAGGTTTGTCTCTGAAATATTGGTATAGTTATTCTGAGGGATGGCACTAGGAGCAATTTTGAATTTCTTCTTTGGGATTTTCTCAGTTTCAGGTTTTCTGCCATGACATGTGCGACTTTCATTATCACACACACACCCACACATCTCAACAAAGGTTAAAATATAGCAGAATGAAAACCTTTCCCGACCTGATGCCCTGCAGGTTGTTGTTAGGAAGAGAGGGTCGTACAGTTCCCTCTGTGGGAAATAACCAGAAGAGGTGGATTTAACAGAAAGACGCAAATGGGGGGTTGCCAGGGGCTGGGAGGCGGGGAAGGGGAGCAGCTGCGTAACAGGATTGGGGCTTTCCTTGGGGGTGATGACGGTGTATTGGAACTAGACAGAGACAGTAGGTGTCCAATACTGCAAATGTGCTAAATACCAATGAATTGTACACATTAAAATGATTAATTTTATGTTATGTGAATTTACCTCTGTTTTTTAAAATAAATTTATGTATGTATGTATGTATGTATTGGCTACATTGAATCTTCGTGGCTGTGTGTGGGCTTTCTCTAGTTGCGGCGATCGGGGGCTTCTCTTGTTGTGGAGCACGGGCTCTGGGCACATGGGCTTCAGTAGTTGCGGCACATGGCCTCAGTAGTTGTGGCACACGGGCTTCGTTGCTCCGCAGCACGTGGGATCTTCCCGGACCAGGGATTGAACCCGTGTCCCCCGCTTTGGCAGGCGGGTTCTTAACCACTGCGCCACCGGGCACGTCCCCACCTCAGTTTTTAAAACAGGAGAACGGGGTGGTGCCTGTAGCTTAGGCCTGTCCAATGGCTGCATGGGCTGGAATGACCCTCCGCCTCTTCCTCCTGAGGTTTTGCCCGACGCTCAGGGAGAGGCCTGCCTGCCCCGCTGTTGCGGGCCCCACTACCCTCTATGCGGGAGGAACCACGTATCAGGCCCCTCGGAGCCTTGAGGGCCTTCTCTGGGTGAGGAGCCTGGCCCCCCACTTCCTGTCCCCTCCTCACTGCCTCGCAGATTCATCCTGGGGCAGCCCCTGGGGGCCTGGCGAGGGGTGGGGGTTAGTGGATGCTGCAAGCTTTGCTGGGCTTATTGTTCTTTACCTGTGACGTGGCCATTCAAGGTGAGTCATGTACCGGCTCAAGCCCCCTCCATCCTTCGAGTCTGACTCCTGGGTCTCCCTGAGCCCCAAACTGGAAAGCTGGCATCACAGGATGAACGGGGTGGAAATGAGGTGGCAGACTTGGAAGGCATCCCCCCGCCCCCTGGAGCAATCTCATGACCTGGAATTTTCTCCCAGCTCTGCTGCCTCTCGGGAGAAGCCTGTTTCACAAAAGCAGCTGCGGCGTGGAGGGCAGGTTTGCATCTGCCTTGTGGCCTTGGGGTCTCGGTCGCAGGACCCACCTGGTTCCCAATTTCAACAACACTTTTAGGAGACCGAGTGGGTGGGGCGGCCCTGAGCAAGAGAGGGCTCAGAGGCCTCGCAGGCAGCCTAGAGAGGCGGGCGCCTGTTTTCACTCTTCCCCTCCTACAAACAGCCAGCGCTTGGCAACTGTCTCCGGATGATTTCTATGGCGAGACAATAAAAGGTTGTGTTTGAATGTCAGCTCTGCCACTAACTGGCCGGGTGAATTTGGGCTCTTTTTCCTGCTTCCTTGAGCTTGGGTTTCCTTCGCTGTCTAAGGGAGAAATAAGAGCAGCACCCCGCCAACAAGGCATGGAGAGGCTGGGATGGGCGAGGGGGTGAAGGCCAGAAGACCCCTGGCAGGAGGTCAGTAAACCTTGAGCTGCAGTGGGATGACACCAGCATGGGAAACAGGACCGCCCCCAAGGGCCACACACTTGCACTTTCAAACATTTCCTGCAACCACCTTATTTACTTTCCCAGAATTCAGCTCCCCACCCCACCCCCACCCCCCGCAGGGTTTAAAGAGCTGGGCTTCCCAAAAAGGTTTTCATTAGCTTTATGATGTAAATAAGGAAACTTTCTTCCTCCTGGCTGCCTGGAATCAGATCTGGGTTCCCTCCCACCTCCAGGAAGGAGGTGCCCTGTCCCGTGTGGGTACCAGGGAGATCACTGGTACGGTTACTACCGAACCACAGAAGGGAACACGTGGGGCCTCCTCTACTGCAGCTCGAGGGTGCAGCCTGCCCTGGGTGTGGGAAACCCCAGGGCTCCCCATCCCCCCATTCCCACTCCCCAGGAGCAGCTCTGGGCAGTGGGACAAGGGCTGGCCGCCCAAATCTCAGTCTCCTACTGGATGCCAGGACCCTTGAGGGGGACACGAAACCTCTCTGAGCCTCTGTTTCCTCGTCTGTAAAATAGACAGGAACTCTTCCCACATGGGGTATGGATTCCTTTGCTAGGGCTGCTGTAACCAGCTTCCACAATCTGGTGGCCTAGATGACAGACAGGCGCTGTCTCCCAGCGAGAGGAGATGTGTCCCTGGTCTCCGTCCTTGGCTTGTAGATGGCCGTCTTCTGTTTCTCCGCACAGCATCTTCCCTCTATGTCTGTCTTTGTCCAAATGTTGCCTTTTTATAAGGACACCAGTCATTTTGAATGAGGGCCCACCCTAAGGACCTCATCTTAACTGCCTCTGTACAGACCTGTCTCCAAAGAAGTTCACGTCGTGAGGTACTAGGGGTAAGGACTTCAACATGAACTTGGGGGATGAAATTCAAATAACAGGGCGGCTGCCACAAGGACAGGAGATGACGGATGAGACGTATGCGTAAATGTGTTCGATTTTCTCTCCTAAAGGCAGGAGGAGGCTTCGTCTTGGGGACATTTCTATCATCCTCTTCTTGCCTTGGCAGCTGGGTGGTTCCCTACTGTACTCTAGATAACTCCACTGTACACTCTATGACGGACAAGGGCCATGAGCTCAGCACAAAGTGTCATGATGGCCCAGAATCCTGCTTCAGTGACTTCTTCCTGATTTTGTTTACTCTTCCCCACGCTTCAGGCATCTTGGCTCAAGAGGCGATCTGGTGTGGTAGCCAACATCCCAGGCTTGTTAACAGGGTGACAGTTCTTCAGCTCAAGGCATGATGGGTAAAAGGGGGCACGTCCCCACCCTGAGACTAGCCGGTCTTCAGGACACCCCCGGTGAGCCCACCGGCCCCTTGAGCCAGAGACTCAGCAGCATGGGCAGAGTGCAGGACAGGGGGGTCCCTCCCCTCCACCGCCTCCCCAACCCCCACCCCCTCTCCCTGTGCTGGGGCTGCTGAGCACAGATGAGCTTCAAGAAGCCAGGCCAGGTGGGAATTCCTGCCTCAGGCAGCTCAGGTCGGGGGCAAACCGAGCCCAGGGACACCAGTAGAGCTGTGAGGAATCCTCCCACAGGAGGACCTGTGACCTCCGAATGACACGGAAAAGACAATGCTCTTGTTACCAAGGGCTCACGTGCACGAGGTGCTGAAAGCCAAACTCTGACAGCGGGTTTTTGCAGCAATGGTTTATTTGCAGGGCATCAAGCCAGGAGAACAGACAACGCCTGCTCAGAAGAACCCAACTCGCTGATGGCTTCTAGGCAAGGGTTTTAAAGACAGCGTTAGGAGACAGGGTGTCCTAGGATGCCTGACCAGCTCGTGGACCTTCTTCTGACTGGTTGGTGGTGAGGCAGCAAGGTGATGTTTCAGGAATCTCAATCATCTACCTCCTGGTTCCCACCAGTCCGGGGTCTACGTGCTTGCGGTCAGCATGTAGTCACCAACCTCCACCTGGGTGGGGGGGGTCTTAGTTTTTACAGAACAGTGCAAAGATATGCACAGCTTGTTCTTGGTATCTTCAGGAGGAGCTAGGAGTCTGGTGACTGTTCTAGTCATTAACTGCTTGAGCCTGCTCTTTGGAACTTGGGGAAGACCTAGGGGACTCAAGCCTTTTTTTTACAGACAAGAGACAGGCGGCAGGAAGGGGCTTTTGTACTCCGGAGGGCCCCGCAGGGTCCTGCTTGGCTTCAATCCTTGTTTTTCTCTGACACGCCTCAATCCTGAGGGGAACGAGAAAGGGAATAAAGTTTTGAATAAAGAGGTTAATCACAAACGCAATAGGGGAACTCGGTTTTAGGGGGACTCGGCTTCACTGTGATGTGATTAAGCTGGGGCTACAACCCCTTGGGGTGCGGGACAGGGTCTCCTGCAGTGACCCTGCTGTCAATCAGGTGGGAAGAAGAGGATGCTGGGACAGGAAGTAGCGTGGAAGGCGGGCCTTAAACTGGTGAGGGGTTGGCTGCCTGCGTCTCTGTGGGGACCGGGACCCCAGGGGTAAGGAGCAGTGGCTGCTGCCTGGACAGAGGCTGAGCCAGGCAGGGGACAACTGCTGGTGGCCTTAAGGGTCCTGAGAGCAGCCGTGGTTGGTATCTGTCAGTTATTCTAGTTACATCCCTTTAAGGTCCTCTAAGCTCCCTGTAAAATCTTGTTAAACCAACCGGCCTGGTCTCAGGGGGGCTGTGGCAAATCGATGGAAGGGTCTGTGTTCAGGGTTAGGTCAGAGAGAGTAAAGGACCAGTCAGGTGTGATGACACCAGGGAGACCCCTGAGGGAAAGGGGAGTCCCAGAGTCAAGTCTGCCATGGCCTTCCCCGCTGGGGAATCTGCCTCCCTGCCACCAGCCTGGAGAATCAGGGTGAGAATTTGATGAGGACACTGGTGGCGGAGGCACACCACATGAGTGACCAAACCCCTTCTCCACGCATTTCCTTTCCAAAGGCTAGTGTCCAGAATTATGTGCCATGGGTGGCATTGGGGCCAGGGCTTCCTGTAAGGGCAGAGGGAGCCAGTGGGGACCAAGAGAATCTGCCCTGGAAAAGCCAAGTTCAAAATCCAGGAGGACCAAGCTCAGAAGATCAGAGCATGACTGGGGGGGCAGGTTACAGAGTTTCGGGTTTAGAAACCTTCATCTGCATCTTCAAATCTCTGACCTCATTTCCAAGCCCTGCCCTGGAGCCTCCCAGGCTCCTTGCTCTTTCCTGAGCACGTGAAGCAGCCCTGTATCAGGGCCTTTGCACATGCCATGCTTCTCCCTGGAACCCTCCTCCCACACTTATTCATGTAACTCGGATCTCTGCTCAAGTATCACCTCCGAGAGACATCTCTGACCACTCCATGGAACATAGCTCATCTTCCCGCTACGCTTTCTTTTCATTCACAGCACTATTCCCTAAAATTTTATTCTATAGGACATTTATTTGTTTATCTGATTATCATCTTTTTGCCCTGGTCGAACGGAACCCCACGAAGGCAGAAACCGTGTTTTGCTCACTGTTGCCTCTCAAGGGTCTCAGACAGGGCACACAGTAGAGACTCAATGAGTATTTGGTGAGTAAATAATTAAAGGCGATAGATGTCTACTGACCTTCCACTGGCGTTCCAAGGCCTGCCTTTCTGGAGATCAGGCTGCCTTAAAAGTGCGGGCACTGGCAAAAGCAATGTGGACAAGCCACAGGTATTTCTACCTAGGTCATTGGGACTGTGTTTGCCATCTTTCTCTCTCTGGTACTTGGTCCTCGCCCCTGAGGAGACGCAGTCCTCTGCAGCGTTCCTCGACCACACCATATACATTTACTCTGTCTTGCCTTCCTTCACGTTTTTCCTCTTACAGTGTTCTTTCCCTAGTCTCTGTTTTCCAAATCTTGCTTCTCTTTCAGGTCAGAACTATTCATCCTTCAAGGGCTAGCTTGAAGTTCTTAAATGTTTTGGTAAAAATCTTTTTGTACCAGGAAAAACTAATATTCTTTCCCCTCAGAACCCTGAGCACTTTCGTTAGACTTCAGTTAAGGCAGCTTCCGCTGTCTGGTGTAAACAGGACATAAAAGAGATCTGTCCTCCTTAGAAGGTGATGGGCTTCTTAAAAATCTTGAATGGAGGGTTGGTATCTCCAGGACTTTGCATATAAGTGCTCAATTAATGTTTGTTTAATTGAATAAAATTGACATTCTTCCCTGAGAATTAGCTGGGGAAAGGAAATGAATTTAAATGTGCTCTGTGTGTTCTACACTGTGCTAATAATGCCATCTCATGCTTTAGTTCCCAAAACCTTATTTCGAAAAAACAGCAGTCTTACAGCATATACATCTTATAGCGTGTATATTACCATCCCTGTTTTATAAATGAGGATCAGAGAAGTTGTGTGAGCTGCCCAGGGTCACACAGCTAGTAAGAAGCAGAACAAGGGTTTAAAGTCAGACTTACGTATTTAAAGACAAAATGGCTTATATTTAGTTTAAATGGCTTATATTCAAATTATTTTTATCCCCGTAAATTCAGAATGAAATCCTAGAAGATGACACAGCTAGATATAAACAGGCATGGATTTGTAAACCCGATTCTAACACATCAAAGGGGTAAAAAAAAAAAAAAAGTGTCCTTTTTCAACGAAAATGAGAATAACTTTCTATTGTCTTTTGTGCGTGTGAGGAGTTTCTCTGGACTACATAGACATCTGCCCCAGATGAATCAAAACAATTGGCTGCAATGAGATCCCATAAATGCGTAATCCCTAACTAACATTTTTCTGGAGGCCAGAACAACTAGCGTAGATTTACCCAGGGCTTGGAAAGGCAAGAGAGGTATTTATAGCCACAATAACAGCTGATTGCAAGTATTTGTATGCCAATTAAATTTATTCTAGGAAATCTTATAATTACCAGGCTCAGTAGCTATCACATTGGGCTCATCATCTGCAGCTTCAGTTTAAAATTTTATTTTTAAAAGCTCCATTGAAGCTAAGAATAGAAAAATAAGAGGGTTGCCCTGAAGTGGTTTCTCAGGTCAAACTCAGCTCCCTGAATTTAGTTCAGTCCCTGAAGAAATAAAATTTTACAACAGCGTAAGTGAAATAAAAAACTACCCACAAAAAAGCATCTTTCCAAATAATGCACTCGGCCGTTTATGGAACATAACAGAACATGAAAATTGCCCTTTAAAGCATTTCTGTGAAGTCCTTAAACTAAATACTTCCAGAGTGAAAACTAATGCATTCTTAAACGCTCATGCTTTTTTTTCTAGAAAAGTTGCTTACCAAAATGTATTATTTACAAACTTGAACAATAGAAAAACCTTCAAACCTAAAAAAACATAAAAAGATGGGTTGGATGGAGATACTTTTATAAAATGCTAGTGATGTTTTATTTCCTTCAAAGAAAGTTTTCTTCTTTTATTGATAATGCTTTCAAGCAAAGCCTTTTAAAATAGGAAATCTGCAAAATGAAGAAAAAAAATTTTTTTAAATAGAAAAGAAAAAGACTTTTGTCCCACTTGCTCCCAGAAACAATCGTGGCTACCATGTTGATCTCCTTTTGCTTTGTTTGGTTTTTTCTAAACTTGGTTTTTATTGTTTCTGTGTTTGCTGTTATTTATCTGCCTCTGGTTTTGCTCTGAACAGCGCTGCTGACCTGGCAGATAGAGGTCTCAGGAGCCCCAGGAGACTAAGCTGCCATCCACGCTGTGGTCACAGGTGAGTTACTTCTCTTCCCCAGGCCAGACATTTGCACAGGTGGGTTCTGAGAATCAACAACTCAAGCACCCTCTGTCCACAGACCCACACCATCTTGCACACAGCCTCAACCAACCAGAAGCCTCAGGTTCAACACCCCTGATCTAGGTGATTTTAAAGACCCCCTCCCCCTTGGGGGACTTCCCTGGTGGTCCAGTGGGTAAGACTCCCCGCTTCCATCCCTCATGGGGGTACTAGATCCTGCATGCATGCCGCAACTAAGAAGTCCACGTGCTGCAGGGAAGATCCCGCATGCAGCAAGACCTGACACAGCAAAAATAAATATAAAATTAATTTCAAAAATTAAAAAACATAAAGACCCCTTGGCAGCTGTGACTCTGCCCTCTCTGATGGCTTTCACATGAAACCGCTTATTGTTTAAATCCCTGCGAGTTCTCAGTAAGAGGCAGGAGGAGAGAGCCTTTCCAGAACATTGCCTGGGCCTCCCTGTGGCAGACCGCTTGCCATCTCCACGAGTCTTGCAGGTAGATCGTAGGAAGGGGCAGGGGCGGTCGGTCAGCAGGCTTTCTGCACATGATCCCAGGTCACTGCTGGAGAAAATCAGATGAAAACCATCTATTTGTGTCAGAGTCGGGAGAAAAGAATCCATCGGTCAAGCCTTAAGGAAGGGTTTTGTTTTTTCTGTCCCTGCAAAATGGTCCAGATTCATTACATGCCCTGGCACGCATGTGATGCCACCCAGGGTGGTGGCCACACCCAGGCCCTGACCACACAGGGTCCAGGGGCAGCAGGACAATGACTAGAGTTGCTAACCTCCAAACAGCCTCGGCCACAGTGTGTGGTAACCATGACACACCCCACCTTCTCCAGGGACACAGCCAAGCCAGCAGCGGGGGAGCACGAAAGCTGCAGGTCAGTCAGGGACAGAGCCGGAGGCTGGCAGGCAGGGCAGAGGGCCCAGTGGGGCAGTCAGGGGCCCTGGGGTAAATGGTGCCCTGGGAAGAACTTCTAATGGGAGTCTGGAAGACGGGGGATTGGGGTAGAAAGAAACAGGGAAGTGCTTCCTAAGTACTTGCTGAACTCAATGCTACGTATACAATGACTATTATTTGAACTTCTTGAGCATGCAAGATAGGTATTGTCCAGATATTATGGGCTGGCGCTCTGCACCAGACCCTGGGGAGACGGCAGCAAGCAGACCCCAAATCCCTGCTCCCCGGGAGCTCACCTGCTACTGGGGGGAGCAGACAAGAAAGAACTATACAAATAAGTGTGTGAGATGACAGGTGAAAGTGCTCCAAAGGAAAACTGAGCTACCTGGAGGGACAGCGAGGGGTGCCGTCGGGAGGGGCTGCATGGTGTCTGGGGCTGAGACCCCAGGCGGAGGATGCAGCCGCGGCACAACTTGCGGGGAAGTGTGCCGGGGGCCTCAGGGACACAGGGAGGCCCGGGGAGGTCGTGGCAGATAATTACAGGCCACGCTGGGCACTCTGGACATTGTTCTCAGTAGGGGCTGAGATGCGGACCATCCGGGGCAAAGGAGGGCCAGGATCTGACCTCCGGTGTGAAAACATTGCTCCCTGGGTGGAGAATTAGACCACAGGTGGGAAAGAGAGAAAAGCAGGGGCTCCTCAAAACCCCTCGTTTACAGAGGAAGATTCAGAGGCTCAGGATCGCGCCTTCAACATCTGATGGCACCAGGACCGTCACGCATCTTTGAGGGACCGCCTTTCGCCGCAAGAATAGGGCGCATGCGCAGATGGGACCGCACGTGGTCCACTCTCCCCTCCCACCGCGGTTTCCCCGGCTACCCCTCCACCTCCTGGATTTCCTTCTTGACTCAAGAGGCCCGCATTCAGGTACTTACCTGGCCTCTGCGCATGTGTCCTAATTCTTGTAGTGCTCTAGTCCCACCTGCTCACCTGGCCAAGTCCTAGTCAGCCTTTGCGTCCGGAACCACCTTTTCTCAAGGAAGCCACTCCTGACCCCCGCAGACCAGGCCAGGTGTGCTGGCTCCCCCTGTGGGGGTCCCTCTCCGCTTTGGTGGCATTCCTCGCCTTTCGGGGTCCCTGCTTTTTCGGTAGTCTCCCCTCCAGGCTCTGGAACACCCACAGGTCAGGCGGGCTTCTCACCTTCCACCCTCAGCACTTCAGCCAGGCACATGGTCTGGAGCTTAACGCGGACCTTTTTCATGAATACTTCGTGAGTTGTGTAGAACACTTGCCCAAGATCACACAGCTGATAAATAGGAAGATCAGGATTCAAACTTCTGATTCCAACTTCCGTGTGACCTCCGGACCTGGACTCAAGTCTTGGCTTAGCCCAGGACCTGGGCGCTTCTTAAGAATATTTATTCCTGCCCTCATTCTGATCTGCAGAGTCACAACTCCAAGACCAACTTGGGATACTGGTTCTGTTTGTTTGTTAGTTAAATCAAGAACCTCAGGTTCTTCTTATCACCAAAAATATTTTGGAAACACATTCCAGCAGGACTCCTTCCTAGAGGAGGTTCCTAAAAGACAAAAGACAAGGAAGAGGTGGGATCATGATTCCAGGGACTATTTCAACTATAACAACAGTTCCTTCTCAAATGTCTTCTCTCTTTTATAAAAGGAAACTGCAACTGAAGCCTGATGTTTGTTTATGTGAATTATTTTGGGGGCCTAATGGAAGGTTCCTGAATTTCCACTGAGAGTGTAATTTCCTGGACAACTCTAAATAGCACTGCCTGACAAGCTTTGACCAAGTCTGAATTAAGGAACACTCAAAAGGAGCACAGGCAAAGGAAGGGGAAAGTCTCAAAGGCCTTGAAAAGAGAGACAGAAGACCAGAGAGGTTAACCAATCTATCTGAAGTGGACAGGTGGTAGAGATGGAACCAGACTCAGCTCCCTGTACCCCTGGCTGGTATTTTTTTTTTTTCTGAACCACAGGAGTGTGCCAGGACAATGTGGGTTCTGCACAGAGACAGTGATACTCACGCTTCAGAGGAAAGGTGCTCCGTAAATATCACATCATTGACAACCCACTCTAAGAACAGTGCCTGGCATACAGTAGGTGCTCAATAGATAGTGGTTAACTGATTGACCAACCCCAGCCTCCTATCACCTGGGAACTGGACACTTCATACTATTTCATTCTCTGCCTTGTTGAAGTAAGTCTATGTAATCAAGCTCCCACTAGCCAAATGAGAATGCATTTGGTAATTTTAAAAAACAACCAATGCAGAATCAAGGGAGGCAGGCTGATTCTCACTCTGCCATGTCCTTACCTGTCAGAACCTCAGTTTCCTCCTCTGAAAAATGAGGATGGTGCCTCCCTCATTGTTTTGTCAGTGAGAATTAGATGAGATACTGCATGGTACCTGGCATGGAGTCAGTCAGCATTTGTTAAATTAAAATGAACAGATGAATGACAGGGAGGAAGTGGTTTGTTCTGCCTTAAATTTAGAATTTGTCGTCCTTCCTTCCAGTCTCTTACTCTGTCTATCAAATGTGTAGCAACTATAGCCAGACCTTTCCTGGATGAAGAGTCTGTGGTTAGAGAGAGAATGTGGGTCCAAATACACTATGCTGATAAAAGCAGAAATGAATGACAAAAAAAGCCCCCATAGGACCCACCATCTTTCACTGAATGTGATATACTGGCATTTTATTAGTTTTGAGGAAGTTTGGCTATGAGTAACAGAAAAAAACAAAAATAACTGTAGCTTAAACCTTATAGACATTTGTTTGTCCCTCATGATCACATTGGTGGCAGGAAGAGGGTGTGAGCTGGAGTGATGCTCCACTTTTCCTTTCATGTTGCTCTGCTGTGCATGGCTTTTATTCTCAAGGTCAACTCATGGCCCAAGATGGCTGCTGGAGCTCCAGCCATCAATCCAAATTCTGGCCAACAGGTAGGAGGAAGAGATGAAGGAGTATCACCTTGACTTGCCACAGGTGCCCAGTTTCTGGGTGTGTCTGTGAGGGTGTTTCCTGATAAAATTTGCATTTGAATGAGTGGACTTAGTAAGGTAGAGTGCCCTCCGCAATGTGGTTGGGCATTGTCCAATCTGATGAGGGTTTGAACAGAACAAAAGGTTGAGTAAGAAGAGATTTCCCCCTTTTTTTGTTCCTGCTTGAGCTGGGACATTTCATTTCATCTTGTCTGTGGACTGGGATTTACATTATCAGCTTTTTTGGTTCTTAGGCCTCAGACTCAGACTGAATTATACCACCGACTTTCCTGGGCCTCCAGCTTGCTGTTGGGAGATCGAGGAACGCCTCAGCCTCCAAAATCACGTGAGCCAATTCCTAGTAACAAATCTCCATATAGATCTCCTATTCTGTCTTGTCCCTCCTGAGAACCCTCATCAATATGCCCTCTAAGGACATTTTCGAGAACTGCCTACACCACTCTGGCTTCATTCTGCTTGACCAGGATTTAGTGATATGGGCACGCCTAGCTCTGAGGAAGGCTGGGGAGTGTAATCTTTACTGGAGGAGGCTGTGGGCACTTCTTATTCACGATCTCGGTGAGTGAAAAAAGAAGAGGAGAGTGGACATAGGTGGGCAAGGAGCAGTTCTGGCATTATTTGTGTGCTGCTTGACTAGTAGTCAAGTTCAGGGCTTTCCCTAGGCCAATTTTAAATGTTGAGTTGGGGTAAAGGATAGATGCTTTTCTCTTAAATGAAGATCTTATTCAGTAACCTAACATTTGTAACTGACATCTGGGCTTGACTCCGCTTGAAATGGGGCTGGGGTTTAGACCCCTGTCTTGAGCAAACTCTAGGGCTCCCTGCCTCACAGTTAGAAAACCACACTCAGGATGGAAGTCCTTTGAGAAAAGGCTTCTGGTAATGGAGGAGTAAATGGGCTTTTATCAAGTGTTATCTTTGTAAGATACACATCCCTGTTGTGCCCTTTGTTTTGCAGAGCTTAACACCCACACCTTTCCATCCTCCATGCTGCCTCGCTTTCCGTGATGCAAGGGCCTGGTCTCAGCTTTCTCCAGTATTCTCTTTTCCCCTATCATGGGATTGAAGGAAAGATCCCTGAGCTTAGGGTCCAGAACCTTGGGTACCCATTTTCCAGTGATCTTCTAGCTACAGTCTCCTGAATCCTGCGGCTTCTACTGCCAGCATTGAGGACCATGTGAGCAGGGAGTTTCCAGAAAGAAGGGAGCGGGGAGATCTGAGTGGCGACATGAGAAAAGGGGGGTTATAAGGAAGCTCTGCGGGCCCCTTGCTGGGTGATGTTCTCGGAGACTGGCTGCAGGGCATTTTGGAGGCAGATATAGTGGGGGGTGTGCATGTGAAGGCAGGCCTTAATGGGCAAGAAGATCAGGCCTTAAGGGGCAAGAAGATCCAGGTTTATTTGGGTCTTATTGGGTTTCAGTGGGGGCATCCCTCAGACCAGCTCTCAGTGGTGGGCGGGCTAGAGTTTGAGAACCATTGGGCCAGGTGCTCTCTGGGGATTGTTAGCCTTTCAAATTATGGCCCAGATTTGGGGATGAGGCCATACTCCCCAAATCTGTGTGACACCCCTGGAGCTCCACCTTTTAAGGGCCCTGCAGCAATTTGGAGATGGTGGTGGCAAGGATGTTGGGTCCTGTGATGGGCTCTGTCCGCAGGGGCAGGAGACAGGCTTCCTCAGATGTTTTTGTGGCCATGGGGGTCAGAGCACCAGCTGAAGGACATGTCAGGCTCTGGGTGGTGGGTGAAGGCAGAGAACAGACACCTTTCGGGACTCCCCAAAATACCTCACTGGCACTTTAAAAAACATCTAATTTTCGCTTAGGTAGGTGGAGGTGGGGGGCAGGGCATGGAGACTTCTAACTGGGACAGAAATGTAAATGGGACTTTATTTTGTTGACCTAGGATGTTGAGGCCAGCAGACATTTGCTGTGTATAACAGTTACACTTCTTGCCAGCAATTGGGTGGAGAGAGGCAACAAAGGAGAGGTTAATCTAATGGCTATTCCAAAGGCCAGAGCCCCTCCATGCAGAGGAAAAAGCCAGGCTCCTGAATAGGACACCAAGGCCCTCGTGAACTAACTCCTGGGCACCCACCCTGGGTGGTGTCTTGTCAGGCTCCTCTCTCCCACACCACACACTCTCCTGCTGCCCAGCCCTCCTTCTGGGATGATCTACCTAAAACCAAGGTCATACCCTTACTCGTCTACTTTATAACCATTGATGATTCCTCCATTGCCTTTAGACGGTCCAAACCCCTTAGCATGTTTAGTGGATGACCCCTTCACAACCTGACCCCTTCCAACCTCCTGCCCTAGATTCATTTCTTGCTATTCATTTTCTCCAAAATATGTTCCTGACACTTTCCAGTCCAGCCCTACAGTATCACTGACTGAATCTGAACGTTGTCAAATCCAAGTTCAGTCCCGGAAGCACAGTGAGGCCAAACAAACCAAAACATCAGAGTTTAGAGCAGAAGGTTTATGGCAAGGGCCAAGTAAGGAGAATGGGCAGCTCATGCTCAAAAAGCCTGAACTCCCCAATGGTTTGGGGGGAAGAGTTTTTATAAGCAAAATTTGGAGGGAGGGCTGCAGAGTGTGTGACCTTCCTCTGATTGGTTGATGTCAAGGTTTCAGGGTGGTGTTCCAGGAATCTCAATCATCAGCCTTCTGATTCCAACCAGAAGGGGTCCACGGGCTTGTGCTCAGCCTCAAGGTACCAACCTCCACCTGGGTGGAGGCCTTAGTTCCCGAAGCAGAACTCAGAGATGTGTATCAGATTGTTCTGCATATGCCTTGAGGAGGAACCAGACCCTGCCCCATCACTGCACCACTGTTTCTTTTTTTTTAAGCTCTTTATTGGAATATAATTGCTTTACACTGTTGTGCCAGTTTTTTGCTGTGCACCAAAGTGAATCAGCTGTATTTATACATATATCCCCATATGCCCTCCCTCCCGCGACTCCCTCCCACCCTCCCTATCCCATCCCTCTAAGTCATCACCCACAATTGAGTTGATCTTCCTATGTTATGCGGCAACTTCCCACAAGCTATCTATTTTACATTTGGCACTGTATATATGTCAGTGCTACTCTCTCACTTCTTCCCAGCTTCGCCCCCCTGCCCACCCCATGTCCTCAAATCTGTTCTCTACATCTGCATCTTTATTCTTGCCCTGTCGCTGGGTTCATCAGAACCATTTTTTTTAGATTCCATATATATGAGTTAGCATATGGTATTTGTTTTTCTCTTTCTGCACCATTGATCTCTCCTCCTTCATTTCTGCATTCCCTCACTCCCCTAATTAGTAACTGTTTGAATCTGCCCTTTGGAATTCAAGGAAGGCCTAGGAGGCTGAAGCCTTTTTCCTACAAACAAGAAATGGGGAGACACAGAAGGCATTTTTCCCTAGGAGGGCCCCAGAGGGTCCTGCTGAGTTTCAGGAATGCTGGCTGCTCTGCTCAGAATGTCCTCCTCCTTCTCCACCTGGGGAACTTCGCATTCCAAAGAATTAGCTTGAGCACCAGGGCCCGTGGGAAGCCTTCCCTGATCCACCGGGGGCTGAGCTGAGCCTTGCTTCCTGTCTTCATCTCCACACTTACCTTGGCCTCGCCCTCTGTTGGTGCATCTAGAATTCAGAGTGGCCTTTCTTTGTTTCCCCTACTAGATGGTGACATTCTTGAGGGCTGGGCTTGGTGTTCACCATCGCCACAGGCTTCAAGCTTAGTATAGTCACATGCAGAGCCACACCCCAAAGAACTTGTTTAGTGAACAAAGGGGGATGCGTGGGTAAGCTTTGGTCTTGGCCAGTGTTGCACAGTCACACGAGGGCCAGCACAAGATGTAAGCGGCACCCAAAGCTGATTAATTAAGATACATAATTTCATTAAATTGAACTATAGTTGATTTTTAATGATTCAGGTATACAGCAAAGTGATTCAGTTTCATATATATATAAATACACATATATACAAATTCTTTTTCAAATTCTTTTCCATTGTGATTTGTCACAAGACAGTGAATGTAACTCCCTGTGCTATACAGTAGGTCCTTGTTGGTTATCTATTTTATATATAGTAGTGTGTATGTATTAATCCCAAATTTTCAATTTATCCCTCCCCCTCCCCTTTCCCCTTTGGTAACCATAAGTTTGTCTTTTATGTCTATGAGTCTGTTTCTGTTTTTTAAGTAAGTTCATTTGTGTCATTTTTTTAGATCCCACATACAAGGGCTGTCATATGGTATTTGTCTCTGTCTGACTTCAGTTAGTATGATCATCTCTAGGTTCACCTGTGTTGCTGCAAATGGCATGTAAAGATACATAATATTTTAATGCAGTTTTAAAAAAATGCATATTGGGACTTCCTTGGTGGTGCAGTGGTTAAGAATCCGCCTGCCAGTGCAGGAGACACAGGTTCGAGCCATGGTCTGGGAAGATTCCACATGCTGCGAAGCAACTAAGCCTGTGCACCACAACTACTAAGCCTGAGTTTTAGAGCCCTCAAGCCACAGCCGTTGAGCCCATGCATGACAACTACTGAAGCCCATGCGCCTAGAGCCCCTGCTCTGCAACAAGAGAAGCCGCCACAATGAGAAGTCCGTGCACCACAATGAAGAGTAGCCCCCACTTGCTGCAACTAGAGAAAGCCTTCATCAGCAACGAACACCCAATGCAGGCAAAAATTAATTAATTAATTAATTAATCTTTAAAAACCCATATTGATGCCCCAAACTCCATGATGAACGAATCTCAAAATGCTAAATGAAGACAGGATTCCATCCGGCCCTTGCACAACTCCCGTCAATCTTCTTCCTAAGTCCCGTCCCTAAGTAATTTGCTCAGGGAGGCAACTCCCAACAGTAGCTGCTGAGAGGCTGGGTTAGCTTTGCCACCGTAAGACTGGAGAGGAGACCACAAATTAGAAAGTGAAGTGAAGGTGAGGGAGGGGGTGAAGGTGGTGTAATGATGAATCAGGCATCAGCAGAAAGCAACTCTGGCTACTTTTAGGAAAGAAACACACCAGAAGGGTGTTGGACGGCTCCTGGCCTTGTCAGGAGGCTGGAGAACAGAATCAGATGCAAAGGCGGTAGATACAGCCTGGGTAGGACACGGTTTCCGGCACCTGGCACTACAGTCTTTGCAGCATCACACACTGCAGGGTGAGAGTCACAGCCAGGAGTGGTCAGTTGGTCGGACCTGGGTAGGACCATACTTTGGGTGCATGGCAGGTGAATGGGAGGAATTACCTCTGGCTTTTGTGGTGGAAGATACTGGACTGTAACCCACTACCACTCACTGCAGAGGGGAGCTTGTCCCAGCTGGAAAAGCGCTGCCTGTTGGACAACTCAACAAATGACAGACACTTAATACAGGCAAGGTTGAATTTCTCTCTTGGGAGAGTGCTTAGAGGTATGAATTAAGATGGAAAACTCCAGAGAAGGAACAAACCTGTAGCTTTGGGAAGATGGCAAAAGGAAAAATAGTAAGTTGGTTTCACTTCCAGACCTGAGTTCTGTTTTTTTCGGTGCCTGCGAAGGCGAGTAGGACACATTTGTGTGGTTTTCATGGAGGCAACAAGCTGTGGAGATGATGTGGTCCTTGTACACCATCCAGCACAGTTTTGCCAAAGAGCTGCCTTCTTGAAGCAGGGGGTGGGAATGGGGCGGGGTGTGTCAGAGCCATCCTCCAGCCTGTAGCCCTAGTGTCTTTGTGATATCACTTTATCCATCTCAGCCAGCCAACCCCAGATCCCCAGATCTGCGGGATGGAGAGGCAGGGCTGGAGTCTAAAGAAGGATCGTTGTCCTGCCCTAAATACAGTCAGGAGTGGGGTGGTCAGGAGGACAGAGCCAGCGCTTGCTGGAACCCTCTGACGCACCGTACACGCCTTACTTCATTAATGCTCTCAAGGCCCAGCAGTACTGCCGGTGTTAATCCCATTTTACAGGTGAGGAAACTGAGGCCACGAGAGTTGGATAACACGTCCAGGATGACCCATGGAGTCAGGTGTGCCAGAGTCAGATTGAAACCCAGGTAGGTCTGTTCCAGAACCCATGTTGCTGTCTGGCCCATCACTGAGAGAAAGTAACTTTACACCCATCACCGGCCCTTATCTATTAAATTTTTGAGACATTTGACATTTTCTTTCCTTAAGGACCGATAGGAGAAACGTAGCCAGGAGGAGACGGAGGGCAGAGTTCGCACCTGGCTTGCTAACTGTGGTCTTCCATCCCACACTCGGCTCAGCCCTGGGTGCCACCCCTCACTGCAGGCCCACGGCCACCTCCCATCTCCCAGTATTCCAGCCGTTGATGTTCTTTTTTTCCTTTTTTTTACTTTTTTATAATGGAATATTTCAAACCAGCAGAAAACAGAACCCCTGATACCTATTACCCAGCCTCAATCATTTTACTGACTTAAATTTGATGTCAGGGCCCCCTTAAGATGCTCGTTAGTGTTCCTTGCATCCCTAGGTCTCCTTACCAGGGGATTTTCCCTTAGATTCAAGCTTAATTTTACTGTGCTTGCCCCCTCTTTCCCCTCGCCCCTCTCCCACTTCAACCCGGGTGCCTCTAAAATCCTCCTTTTGGGTCTGTGCATTTTAGCACTTTCAGACAGCATTAACTGGCTTCTGAAATGATTTGCAGAATGACATTCACGTGAGTGTTTCCTTTTGCTTCTTGTCCTCATGAGCTCTAGACTCCTTCAACCTCACTCAGCTTTTCCAGGCTGTGTTTGCCCAGGTTTATGGTCCTGCCTTGCTGCATTCCAAAGGAGCTTGGATTGTTCTTGATCATTTAGTTCTTCTTCTTACATTTTCTTTAAAACAGTTTTTTTTTACCACCATCATTATTCATCACTTTAAATAGAGTTTCATCAACCAGCCACAGTATATGCGCAGCCAGAGCTGAGCAAAGAGTTTCTTATTGGCAGGGGGTTGAAGTCATCTCTGTGTCCCTAAGTGCTACGACAGGGCCCACCTGGCAGAGAAAAGCTCACTGAGAAAGAGTCTTTGCTTCCAGTCTGAAGGCTCCTCTGTATTTTTTTTTTCTTTTTTTGGCTGTGTTTGGTCTTCGCGCAGACTTGCTCTAGTTGCAGTGAGAAGGAGCTGCTCTTCGTTGTGGTGCACAGGCTTCTCATTGCCATGGCTTCTCTTGTTGTGGAGCATGGGCTCTAGGCACATGGGCTCAGTAGTTGCAGCACGTGGGCTCAGTAGTTGTGGCTTGCAGGCTCTAGAGCGCAGGCTCCGTAGCTGTGGCACATGGGCTTAGTTGCTCCACGACACGTGGAATCTTCCCGGACCAGGGATGGAACCCGTGTGCCCTGCATTGGCAGGCAGATTCTTAACCACTGCACCACCAGGGAAGTCGCTGCTCTGTGTTCTTGTGGTAAGAACTTCCAACTGGGAGGAAGAAGGTGGGATTTTGAAACAAATCATCCCATCTGTATGCATTTGTTAGGGTCTACTTGCCCTCCAAGACTAAACACTCCATGAGGGCAAGGACTGTGAGCTGCTGTGTCCCCACCGCCCAGCACCTCCTGGCATGTAAGATGCCCAACAGGTTTTTGTTCGTTTGCTTGGATAACACTTGCTTCCTAGGATCATCTTAAACATTAAAGGAAATATTGAGAGTAATGGTTCCTTGATAAATGTTAAGTGTTGTTCCTATTGTGGACCAAGTTAGTGTCACCCAAGCCTGTGAAGCCTCAGTTTCTTTCTCTGAAATATGAGGATAACAGTGCCCCCTTAGGAGGGTTTAATTACATAAGGGAATGTAAGGAAAGCACTTTGCTCGGCGCCTGACAGAGAGTAGATGCTCAGCAAGTGGCTGCAACCAGCAAACTGCCCTGTGGAAATTCATCATCTCTCTTCTCACCCTCTTGCTGTTACTATTGTGAAGGAAAAAATTAATCCGGAGTCAATCTAAGGAAAAAATGGAAAATTTTACTCAAGCTGAACTGGGGATTATAACCCCAGGAGACAGTCAGTCTGTCAGAGAGCTGTGAGAACTGTTCCAAAAAGGTAAAGGGGGAGGCCAGCCCGTGTGTGTGTGATTGTGGCGAAAGGGGTGCATGCCTTCCTGCACACATCGCAGCAGAGGTCGCTGCGGGCCTCGAGGCATAAACACCTTAATTAGCGGTGTTAGTACTTTTCTAAGCGTGGGAAGATGCAGGAATTTCTCCTGAAAATATTTAACTACCCAAAGGCCTGTTCTGCCAGTTTTCCCAGAGTGCAGAGCGTGTCTTCCTGGTCTTGGCCCTGAATTCCTTCCAGGGTGTACTGTAGATCGGCCACTGCAGGGGCTGATGACTTGATTCTCACGGACTGGATGGTGGGCTGCATCCTTTATTTTACATCCTTCCTTTTCCATCTTAATTTCGACCAAGGATTCGGAGGCATTTGGGGACCAATTTGTCCCACGGTGCCAGGAATGCTCATTCCCAGGTCAGGCGAGGATTGCGTGGATGAGCCAGTCAATGTGCTATGACTGGACGAGGCCCTGTTAACTGGAAGCAAAAGCCTCTGGCCCGCCTGGCTCTCTGGTCTGTTATGGTCCAGGAAATGGTTCCCTCTTGTTGCTCTGTCCCAGATCTAGAGCTACACTAACTATCACAATCACCGATTTTTTTTTTTTAATTTTTGAAAAAAATTTTAAAAATGTAATTACATTTTTTTCATTTTTAAATTTAAAAATTTTTAATATTTATATATTTATTTGGTTGCACCGGGTCTTAGTCGTGGCAGGCAGGCGGGCTCCTTAGTTGCGGCATGCATGTGGGATCCAGTTCCCTGATCAGGGATCGAACCTGGCTTCCCGAATTGGGGGCTCAGAGTCCCATCCACTGCGCCACCAGGAAAGTCCTAATGTTTTTATTTTTAAAAAACTTTTTTAATTAAAAAAAATTTTTAATTTTTTAAAATTTTTTAATTCTTTTTTTTTTTCCCTGCCATGCTGCGTGGCAGGCATGTGGGATCTTAGTTCTGGAACCAGGGGTCGAAACTGCACACCACGCACTGGAAGTGCAGAACTTTTTTTTTTTTTTTAAGGATGAGGGAACATATTTTATTTAACAATTTGTTGGCTGGATTCTTAACTTTCACATATTCAGCACAATCTATGGCCCTCCATGTACTCCATGTACTCTTGCCCTGAGCCCCACACATGTTCACGGGGAGCCTGGCCCCCGGGAACATTGCTTCACCTTTTGGTGCTAGGTTCACCATTTGTAAAGCAGAAATAATATCAGAACTAACCTCACAGAGTTATTATAAGGGCCAATGAATTGGATCATGGAAACTAGCATTCTGCCCAGTGCATGGGGAGCATTCAGTAAAATGTTAGCTGTTGTTATTTTTCTATCATCCAGGCCTAGGGTTCTACCCTCCACACTCTGCAGATTTCCTGGTCCCCCCCCACCCCGTCATGGGGAATTACAGAATCTTAACCACTGGACTACCAGGGACGTCCCACAGTCACTGATCTTATAGAACTATATGTTTGGTCAGTCATTTCAAGTCACCTAATCGTCATTAATTTTATCAGAGGCTCAGTCACACATTTGGTAATGCAAGAAACAATAAACTTGTAAAACGGGCGGAATGCAAGTAATGCAGCTGGTAATGTTAGCAAGGGCATAAGTAAGTATTTCGGCTCTGGACTTCCGTTAGATGCAGTCCAGTACCTCCCCAGGTCACCTGACCAGTCTGTTCGGCACCAGTCTTTAAGGGAAATGATATACTGGCACTGTACAAAAAGTTCACTGACGATCTCTTCGTGTATGTTGACCTAAAAAAAAAATGCACAACGTGAGAGTTGCGAGTTAAGTTTTATTTGGGGCAAAACGAAGACCGCAGCCTGGGAGACAGCTCTGAGAAACTGCTTCGAAGAGGTAGGGGGAAAGGTCAGTATATATGTCATCCTGGTGAAGGAGGAGTACAGGCAATCAAACACATGTTTTTGTGGAGGGTTTCTGCTCGTCACGAGGAGCAGACGTCACCATAAAGGAATTTAGTGCTTTTCTAGATAAGAGGAGACGCAAGGATTGGCTCACAATATCGACTCCTGAAAACATCTAACTATTGGAAGACCTATTCCGCTCATTTTTCCAAAGCACAGAGTGCCTCATCCCTGATCTCCACCTTGCAGGTCAGCAGCTGCAGCAACACATTGGATTTAATCCTTGTAGAGGTAGATGGAAAGTGCCCATGTTAAGTGCCAATTTGTAGTTGACCTGTACAAGGTGAGGGTGGGTCATCGTGACCCCTTACAGGATTGAGAAAGGAATGTTGCCTTCTAAGGAATTAGGAGGCTGGTGCCAGTAGGAGAAAATTGATCTTTATGGTCAAGCAGGTACTTCTGCCTCCAGGGGGGTCTGGTTAATACAGGATGCAGATGCTCAAAGCACACCAGAGGCGAGGGAGGAGGTCAAAGGGCAGAGAAAAAGTTTTATGTTTAAATTTTTCTTATCTTGCCTTAAAATGTGAATTTTTATCTTATCACTGCTTTTATTTGTCTTCTTATGAGCTTATAGTTTCCCCCTATTCTCCTTGTTTTCCTCTGAGATTTATTGAAGCCCTATTATATACCGGGCCCTTTCTTGTTAGGCCATGGGAAATTTCATGAACTGTCCTATTCTTTTTTCTGAATGTTCCTATGCTCACAGTTATAAGTAAAATGTCGCACTTTTCCCAAGTGCAGGTAATCTCAGAAAGAGCACCCAGCCCAGGAGGTTTGTGGAGGTCCAGGTGGAGGAATCCAAGCAGGCAGCTGCATTCTTGAAACGACTCACTTTGCAGTTCTTCCAGGGCAAGCTGTGACTGGGGCAATGGGAAGTCAGTGAGGGCTGATTCCCCAGGGCCAGGTAGGGGACCAGCGTGGATTAAGCAGCTTGGCTGCAGGATATGCTTCAGTTCATGACCATCACGCTTAGCACTTGCCAAAAATGATGCCAGGGACTCTCTCTTTAATATAGCTGATAAATTCTGCCCAAACTCAGTCATTTCTCCTGTGACTTAAAAAAAAAAAATCAAACTCAGTTTCGAAAATACTTGTTTGTCACAACTCAGGGGAGGGGGGCGGGGCGCTACTTCTGTCTGGTGTGTAGAAGTCAGAGATGCTTGAACATCCTACAGTGCACAGGACAAACCCACACCGAAGGGTTATCCAGGCCCAAATGTTGAGAGCACTGAAGTTAAAAAAC
This sequence comes from Hippopotamus amphibius kiboko, assembly GCF_030028045.1. NCBI lineage: Eukaryota > Metazoa > Chordata > Mammalia > Artiodactyla > Hippopotamidae > Hippopotamus > Hippopotamus amphibius. The sequence continues at coordinate 97,843,858 of NC_080198.1, read as the reverse complement.
CCTGATCTAGAGCAATATTCTCACTCTTTGGAACTTTTCTTCCCTCCATAATGAAACCTGTTCTGGAACTCTCCCTCAGATTTTACCCAGGTTATTGGGAGGGATTAGGTGGTCTTGCATTTTATCCCATCTCCAAGGACAGTTCCTGCACATACACACCACCCAGTCCATCCAGCCAGTCCTTCCTGGATGCTCCCTGATCTTTCATGTGTGAGGTAATTCCACTTAAATTAGGAGGATGGAGGGGAGAACCACATTTTGTAAACATTTGAACCTGCTTCCCAGCCACTTTCTTTGATCTTTCAAAACCTCAAGCCTGTTAGTTAAAAAACAACAAATCATTTTGTGTCCTCAGAAGCCAAAAGGAGTTTACTGTAACCTAACCTTTGAAATATTTCCCTTTGTCCCTAGCAGTTCTTTGGAGACTTGAGTCAAAGATTGCTCTGAATGGGATTGCTGTTGGGAGGGCATTGGAAGACAGGTCTACAGGACCTTTTGGTGGGAGGCTTGCAGCATCTCTGTCCCAAAGAAGGGGCTGCTATAATAATATTAGAGTCCTTTCAAAGGTTTGGAGGTAACTATGCATTTTACATTTCCAGATTTTATTCACATCTAAATTAAAAATTAATTAATGTTTAAAATTGCTATTTGCCTCCTAGATCACAAGCTCCTAGGGCTTCTAAATTATAACTTTCAAAAAATTAAAAACATGACTCCCAGGCAAACATACAGTGAACACATGTCAAAGATTTTACTCAACTCATTAATTAATGAGGAAACCAGTAAGATCTTATGACTGGTTCAAAGGATGCTTTGAAGAACAGACATTTATGTAGGCAATCGTGAGTGCTGAAATGAATATTTGCTAAGAGTTGCAAAACTTGTCACTATCCTATAGGGCAGTGAAATGTTATGTTTGGAATCATGTTTTCCACAGGGTAGAAATGAAATGATCTCTACTGGAGAACATCCGTTTGCATTCTTATTGGTGTTCTACAATTTTAACTTCTACCCTGATATAGCCTCATCAATAGGAATACAATCAAATACACACCTCTGTAGGATCCGATAATTCCCAGAAGGTCCTTTAGATCATGGCCCTCACTCCACTGAAAAGATGCCCAGTCATCTCCTTTGCCCGTTTCCAAGTCTTGGACAATTTCTTTTGCAGAGCAGAGGTCAGAATATATCCAGCTCCTTCAGCCTCTCTGGCTTGAAGCCTTTCAAATCCTTAGGATGTATTATGTAAATATTTGTGGGATGAATATTCAGCTTGTGGACCCAATAGTTCTATGCTGCTAATTTATGTAACTGGAAAAAAATATGGGGAGTGGGGATGAAAGAGAGTTTGACAGAGAGATAGTAAGAGCAGAGTGTAGCTGCCATTCATTGCCTACTGCGTGCCAGGTATGTTGCATATGTCATCTCATTTAATCTTTGCAAAACCTGTATTTTGTAGGGGAGGTAACTGAAGCTCAGAGATGTCAAGTACTTCCTGAAGGGTGTACAGTGAACATGCTTATTGATTTGTTGGCTTGTGTGTCTCATGGTCTCCTTTATGAAGGGGTTGGCTCTGGGATACCAAGAGTGTCCTTTGTTTAATTCTCTGCCTTATCTCTTTGCTCAGCCTGGCAGAAGGCGCTCAATCAACATTTGTCAAATGCATGTGTAAGTGAATGAATGAAGAAGAAAATGAATGAATGAGTGAGTGAACAGAGTAACAGAATTGGGGCTCATTTGCAGTTCTGTTCAGCCTGCACCTCCCAGCCTTTCCCCAGTACACCACAAAACACAGCTCCACCTTTCACTCTCTGGCATGAGTAGCTGGTTGGGACTATAATTTAACACCTTAATTGCTCTGGCAAAAGTGAATATTGTTTTAATTAGCAGAAAGCTTACTGGGTTTAAAATAAAAGTCTGAAGGTAGCTTAGGTAGCAGATAAAACCATGAAGCAAAAGAGAATTCTGCAGAGAATGCTTTTTTAGAAAGTCTCACAATGAGGGAAATATGCAAGGGGTAAATAAGAGGAAAAAACAGTGTTTTATAAAAAATTTTTTTGTAAGTTTCATTATGGTTACCAGAAGACAGATTCAGCACATAAAATACGAAACTTCCCCACACCTGCTGCCATTACAGTGTGACTGACTTTTCGTAAGTATGTTCTGGGTCAGAGGAACTAGAATCTCTAGTTTCTGATGAGTAGCAGTGTTACTGAACTCAGATTCAGCTGCTTGTTGCTCAAGAATCCAATACTGAGAGACAAGTGTTAGGTGAAAGGAAAGATAGCTTTACTGAGGAAGCCAGCAGTCCTGGGGAGAAGGCGGACTCATGTCCCAACGAAGCAACTCCCAGCTCCCCAGGTTTTGCTTGGAGATTATGTAGGGAAAAAAGGAATGGGCTACATTCTGGGGAGGGGTTAATCTTCCATTTTCAGAGATGATTGTCTAATCACGTGGTTCCAAGTAGCCATCAGGTCTCGCTCGTGGTTGGAACGTTATGTGGCCATAAGTCTCTGGTTAGCTGGAAGGGGTCCTCCCGGTACTGTTCCGTTTCAGGTGCTGAGAAAATGTTACTGAATGAGTGATTAACCGATGCTTAAGAAGTGCTTTCAGATGATGCAGAGGATAAATACAAATTAATATTTCTTTAAAGGAAAGTATTAATAATATTCCCAGAGGGGTAAAACACTGTATGCATACATGTAAGTTTTATGTTGTATAAAAAAAGTTCCTGGGTAAATCTTTTTTGGGACATAATAAAACCTGAAAACTATAGAATCAGAAATTGTGGAATTTTCCTGTCTACCTCATTCTGCAATCTCTCAACAACATTTAGCTGGAAAGAATATTGCCTTCCTCAAGAAAATGAGAGTGAGTATCCTAACACTTTATAATTCTCTGGGCTTCTGCTGCTCTCATTTTTTCCATACAGTAACTAAAGGCAAATTATGAAGCCCCATCTGAGTTAGTGCATGTTAAAATTGATGTCAGAGGGAAAGGCACAGATGAAAGCCAGCCCTAGAGATGAGGCATTTATTCAAAACAGTTACTGAAAGACAGATTCAGCACGTAAAATATAAAACTACCCCATACCTGCCCCATTAAATTGTGACTGAGTTTTCCAAGTTATCCCTAGTTCTCGTGTTTGGAATCCAGGCTCTGAGGCACTGTCCTTGACCTGGCCCCTTCTCTCTCTTTCCTCCTCTGGGTCCAAACTGGATTGACATTTTCTCCCTCTGTCTTTGAATTAGGGTGCAATGGGCTTAGTGGATGACTTACAAATCTCAGCTGAGGGTTCTCAAAGTATAAGAAGAATGTATTCTTGGCTTTTGGTTATTAAACACCAGCAATATTATTATTATTTTTTTGGTATCTGAGCCCAGAGGCAAGTGGAAAAAAGCAAGATTAACAGGAAATCATGAGGTAAAACATTTATAGGAGAACCCTGGCTTGCATGAAGTCATTGCCTTCAAAACTAGTGGAATTTCTATTTACAACAATTTCTCTTTGCGTCTCGCTGTGTCTCTCTCTCTCTCCTTTCCCCTCTCTCCCTGGCTGTCTCTTACACACATTTCAACCTTAAAAAGACAAGGCAGATTCTTAGAAAGGTATAACCTTCCAAGACTGAATCAGGAAGACATAGAAAATATGAACAGACCAATCACAGGTAATGAAATTGAAACTGTGATTAAAAATCTCCCAACAAACAAAAGTCCAGGACCAGATGGAGTCACAGGTGAATTTTATCAAACATTTAGAGAAGAGTTAACATCCATCCTTCTCAAGCTCTTCCAAAACATTGCAGAGGAAGGAACACTCCCAAACTCATTTTATGTGGCCACCATCACCCTGATACCAAAACCGGACAAAGATACTACAAAAAAAGAAAACTACAGACCAATATCACTGATGAATTTAGATGCAAAAATCCTCAGCAGAATACTAGCCAACAGAATCCAGCAACACATTAAAAGGATCACACACCATGATCGAGTGGGATTTATCCCTGGAATGCAAGGATTCTTCAATATATGCAAATCAATCACTGTGATATAATGTTAACAAACTGAAGGATGAAAACCACATGATCATCTCAATAGATGCAGAAAAAGCTTTTGACAAAATTCAACACCCATGTATGATAAAAACTCTCCAGAAGGTGGGCATAGAGGGAACCTACCTCAACATAATAAAGGCCATGTACGACAGACCCGCAGCAAACATCATTCTCAATGGTGAAAATCTGGAAGCATTCCCTCTAAGATCAGGAACAAGACAAGGATGTCCACTCTCGCCACTACTATTCAACATTGTTTCGGGAGTCCTTGCTACAGCAATCAGAGAAGACAAAGAAATAAAAGGAATCCAAATTGGAAAAGAAGAAGTAAAACTGTCACTGTTCACAGAGGACATGATATTATACATAGAAAATCCTAAAGATGCCACCAGAAAACTACTGGAGCTAATCAATGAATTTGGTAAAGTTTCAGGATACAAAATTAACACACAGAAATCTCTTGCATTTCTATACACTAACAATGAAAGATCAGAATGAGAAATGAAGGAAACAATCCCATTCACCATTGCAACCAAAAGAATAAAATACCTAGGAATAAACCTAACCAAGGAGGCAAAAGACCTGTACTCAGAAAACTATAAGACACGAATGAAAGAAATCAAAGATGACACCAACAGATGGAGGAACACACCATGTTCTTGGATTGCAAGAAGCAACATTGTGAAAATGACTATACTACCCAAAGCAATCTAGAGATTCAATGCAATCCCCATCAAATTACCAATGGCATTTTTCACAGAACTAGAACAAGACATTTTACGATTTGTATGGAAATGCAAAAGACCCCAAATAGCCAAAGCAATCTTGAGAAGGAAAGATGGAGTTGGTGGAATCGGGCTTCCTGACTTCAGGGTATACTACAAGGCTACAGTGATCAAGACAGTATGGTACTGGCACAGAAACAGAAATATAGATCAATGGAACAGGATAGAAAGCCCAGAGATAAACTCTGGTCAACTAATCTATGACAAAGGAGCCAAGGATATACAATGGAGAAAAGACAGCCTCTTCAATAAGTGCCGGGAAAACTGGTCAGCTATGTGTAAAAGAATGAAATTAGAACACTCCTTAACACCATACACAAAAATAAACTCCAAATGGATTAAAGACCTCAATGTAAGGCCAGACACTATAAAACTGCTAGAGGAAAACACAGGAAGAACACTCTTCCACGTAAATAACAGCAAGAACTTTTTGATCCATCCTCTAGAGTAATGGAAATAAAAACAAAAATAAATAAGTGGGACCTAATGAAACTTCAAAGCTTCTGCATAGCAAAGGAAACTATAAGCAAGACGAAAAGACAACCCTCAGAGTGGGAGAAAATATTTGCAAACGAATCAACAGACAAAGGACTAATCTCCAAAATATATAAACAGTTCATCCAGCTCAATATCAAAAAAAACAAGCAACCCAATCAAAAAATGGGCAGAAGACCTAAATAGGCATTTCTCCAGAGAAGACATACAGATGGCCAAGAGGCACATGAAAAGCTGCTCAACATCTCTAATGATTAGAGAAATGCAAATCAAAACTACAATGAGGTATCACCTCACACCGGTCAGAATGGGCATCATCAGAAAATCTACAAACAGTAAATGCTGGAGAGGGTGTGGAGACAAGGAACCCTCCTGCACTGTTGGTGGGAATGTAAGTTGATACAGCCACTATGGAGAACAGTATGGAGGTTCCTTGAAAAACTAAAAATAGAGTTACCATATGACCCAGCAATCCCACTGTTGGGCATATACCCAGAGAACACCATAATTCAAAAAGACACATGCACTCCAATGTTCCTTGCAGCACTATGTACAATAGCCAGGACATGGAAGCAACCTAAATGTCCATCAATAGGTGAATGGATAAAGAAGATGTGGTACATATATACAATGGAATATTACTCAGCTGTAAAAAGCAAGGAAACTGGGACGTTTCTAGAGACATGGATGGACTTGGAGACTGTCATACAGAGTGAAGTGAGTCAGAAAGAAAAAAACAAATACCATATATTAATACATATATGCGGACTATAAAAAAATGGTACAAATCAACTGGTTTGCAAGGCGGAAATAGAGACCCAGATGTAGAGAACAAACATATGGACACCAAGTGGGGAAAGTGGGAAGGGTTGGGGGGGAATGAATTGGGAGACTGGAATACCAAATTGTACGCTCTAAATATATGCAGTTTATTGTATGTTAACTGTATCTCAATAAAAAAATAATAATTGATATGCTTAATTATTTTCCATTTTACCTAAAGGAAAACAAATATAATTCTTTTCCAACATAGATCTGTGCTAACTTGCTAAGTGGTCTTCTATTGTGTAGTTGTGGTCTTTATGTCACTTCTTTGATCCCTGAGAGTTTTTTGCCATTTTTTTTTGTTAGTTTGGGTGCAGTATATTTCAATTCAATGAAAGTACACCTGAGTTGGTATCCCCACATCTAATTTTAAGAAGAAATGTATTAAGAAGCTTCAGTCATTTGGAAACATCTTCCTCACCTTATGTGGTTGATAATATGATAATCTAGTCCTATCCTCAAATTGTCCTGTTGTGAAGTTAGACTAATGATTTCACTTTATCTGAATTTTTTAGGGTATGTTGATTCTACCATCATGCGTGTAGCTGTAATGTTACTTTTGTTTTGTGATGTCTCTATTCTCACCTTGTAACTTATAATAGAAAGGCCAAGGTTTAAGGGCAACAATTCATTATATCAATGTAAATTTAATCAAACATATTGATGTTGCTGACAGGTGACATTTCACCAATAAAAATAACTGCTACTGACAAAAAAAAAAAAAAAAAAAAGACAAGGCGGAGCTTCCCTGGTAAGACAGTGCTTAAGAACCTGCCTGCCAATGCAAGGAATACGGGTTTGATCTCTGGTCCTGGAAGATCCCACATGTCGTGGAGCAACTAAACCCATGCACCACAACTACTGAACCTGCGCTCTACAGCCTGTGCTCTAGAGCCTGTGCGCCACAACTACTGAGCCCACATGCTGCAACTACTGAAGCCCGAGAGCCTGGAGCTCGTGCTCTACAACAAGAGAAGCCACCACAATGAGAGGGCTGCACACCACAACGAAGAGTGGCCCCCGCTCACCACAACTAAAGAAAGCCCTCATGCAGCAACAAAGACCCAACACAGCCAATAAATAAAAATAAAATAAGCAAATAAATTAAAAAAGAGAGAGAGAAGACAAGGCAGTGGATGTTGAGATGACATAATCTCGTTTTTCTAAAGGGTCCTATGTTGCCACGTTTGTTGGCCATACAAATACATTATTTTTTGGAAACATAGTTATTCATAGAAATTGTCAGGTTAATTAGAATAATATACTTACTAACCTATTTTGTTTTACTCTTAGTGACTCAGAGAAAAATATTCAAAGCTCTTCATAAGGAATATCCTGTCAAAGACTGAAGATTTGTTGAATGACCAAGTGTTGTGTACTGAGACAATAACTGACCCCAATTAACACTTCATTTCCAGTGTTCCATAACCTTGATAACTTTTCTTGAAATTTAATTTTGTTATTGCAGTCCTGTAGTAATGTCTCCTTTATTATGTACGGCTCACTCTTGAACCCAGTGCTGTCCTGTGATGCTGTCCTGATTATGTCTGCACTGTGTGAGATGGCAGCCTCTAGCCCTGTGTGGTCGTTGAGCATGGCTATTGACCAGTGAGGAATGTGAAGCCCAGGGGGGTTTCATGACTTACCAGGGACCACACTGGCTGTTCTTGACTGAACCTGAATGAAATTCCTGGCTCTTTCTAGGATGCCCTGGTGCCTCATGTTTAGATTTCATCCGGGCAAGCAAAGTGAGGAGTGATTTCAGAAAGGGAGAGCTAATTTTTGCGTCTAATGACTGAGTGTGTGTATGGGAATAACATCACCCCCTCTGTCCTTGCATATAACTTATGACATAGAAAGTCAGTTGCACTAAATCAAAACCACAATGAGGTATCACCTCACACTGGTCAGAATGGCCATCATCAAAAAGTCTACAAATAATAAATGCTGGAGAGGGTGTGGAGAAAAGGGAACGCTCCTACACTGTTGCTGGGAATGTAAATTGGTGCAGCCACTATGGAGAACAGAATGCAAGTCCCTTTAAAAACTAAAAAGAAAGCTACCATATGATCCACTCCTGGGTACATATCTGGAAAAAATGAAAACTCTAATTTGAAAAGATATATGTACCCCAATGTTCATAGCAGCACTATTTACAATAGCCAAGACATGGAAACAACCCAAGTGCCCATCAACAGATGATTGGCTTAAGAAGATGTTGTGTGTACACACACACACACAATGGAATATTACTCAGCCATAAAAAACGAATGAAATATTACCATTTGCAGCAATCTGGATGGCCCAGAGAGTATCATGCTTAGAGAAATAAGTCAGAGAAAGACGAATACTATATATCACTTACATGTGGAATCTAAAAAATAACACAAATGAATCATATACAAAACAGAAAGAGACTCACAGACTTATGAGAAAACAAACTTACGGTTACTGAAGAGGAGGGGGCGGGGAGTGACAAATTAGGAGTATGGGATTAACATACACAGTACTATACATAAAAGAGATAAGCAACAAGGATTTACTGTATAGCACAGGGAATTATATTCAATATCTTGTAACAACCTATCATGAAATATAACCTGAAAAAAAAATCGAATCACTGTGCTGTATATCTGTTACTAACACAATATTATAAATCAACTGTACCTTAACTTAAAAAAAAGAAAAGAAATTCAGTTGTGCTGAATAGTGGGACTGTAGGATTAGAACTCCAAGCCAAGTTGAACAGAATAAATCATTAGGTCCTGTTACTGTCTGCTTAAGGCTGCTCAGAACACATCTTAATATTGCGTTCTATGTTTACTATTTATTCATTCATTTATTAAACACCTATGATGATCCAGGTAGCGTAGGTGTTGGGGGGTATGAAATAGATGAAAACAGCTGAGGCATTCAGTGCCTGCAGGAAGACTGACGGCAGACCATTTCAATCTGCACGACATTATCTGTCGGGAGAGAACAGGACCCTGAGGGTTTTATGTTATCTTTGGGGCACTGGTGTGTTAGGATAATCACCGGCTCTGGGGGCCACATCTGGGTTCCGATTTAGCCTTTCACTTACTAACTCTGTGACCTTGGGCAAATTACTGAAACACTTTTAGCCTTAGCTGTAAGATGGAGATAGTACTATGCTATTGTTAATTGATAAGATTACGTGAAATAATGCACGTAAAGCACTTGGCATGTGCTCATTCGTAGTAAACATCCGGTTCGTTTCAGGCATCACCACTGCCACTGTTGTCACCGTCATCATTATTAGGAGTAAAAATGAGCCCTGTGAGGCACGATTATTTTAACTTTGCAGACAAGGAAACAGGCTCAGGGAGATGAAGCAGCCAAAGTCACGGTGATGAAAAGGGACAGGGCCAAAATTTGAGGCAGGGCAGAGCTGGCGGCTCTCTGGAGGGGAGAACTCACCCCTGGGCCCCACCCAGAGAGGGCTGCCCTTGAGCAGAAGTGCTGGGGCCTCCGGAGGTGTTCAAGCAGAGGCCGGGACCAGCCTCAGAGGTGGAAACAGCAGGCCAGATTCGACCTCTCAGGGTACCACCTAACTTTGCCATGCTATAGTGCAGTTTTCAGAAGTTTCCTCAACTAGCATTTATTCTGAAAACATGCACATTCAAGATCATTTAAACTTTAAATCAAACAAATTATGCTCTTTCAAGCATCTGTTTTATGCTAGATTCTGGGGTAACTGAAAGAGCTGTTGAGTTAACCTTCCTGACCATCATTCAACTGTCGGTCTGTCCATCCTTCCACGCATCCATCAATCCATCCATATTACAAACATTAAACACCACTGTGTGCTAGATACTGTCTGGAAGGTGCTTTTCTTCCATAGTCTTATTTTTCCTACCAGAGAGTACTCTCCATTCGAGATAGGAAGTCGTGAGTGAGGAGTGAGGTGAGCAGTTAGAAGAGGAAGTGGTTGCTGCTGGCAGAAGGTTACCACTCCTCAGCCTTCGGGGGAGGGCGGGCAACTCACAGCAGAGAGCCCGACTTGAAACGAGTAATGAAAGCTCCGTGTGCTTGGCGCTATAGCGGATGCCTGCGCGCGGATATGGGAGCAAGGGCTGCTTTTTGCCGGTGTTATAGCTCCAGCCACCAGCATTACGATTGGTACAAGGTAAGGAATCAAATGATTTGGGTTTTGTCTCATTTGGGTAATTTTTTTTTTTTTTAAGTCTCGTAAGCTGGCAATAGAAGCCTCTAAAGCGGCAGAGGGAATCAACCGAGGCAGGTCTGAGTTGGAACCCGAGAGTGGAGACGTTTTTAGAAGAGTAGCGGCGTTCCAAGGAAACCGCTCAGCCCGCCTCAAGGAGGCGTGGGTGCGGAGAGAAGGGCGTGCTCACTGGAGCGGGGCTCTGGCCGCAGGAAATGGATGTAGCTAGGTCCCAGTGGGTGCCCCGGGGCATCGTGGCGAAGCTGCTCAGCCGGTCCGACCGGGAGCGCGCGGGCAGAACCCCGGGCTTAGCCATCTGTAAAGCACCGAGTCAGTCGCCACCGGGCGCCTGGCCGCGCGCTCAGCTCTCCCGCCGCGGGTGAGTACATTTCAGGAAACAGTGCATTGCGGCGGTCTTATCCGCAAGTCCCCGCCAGGAAGCGGGGGGAGGCCGCAACAGGTCCCCGCGGGCACCCTGGGCCTCGCGGGCGGCCCTCCAAGGGCAGGCGCCTTTCCGGACCCGCCTCGTCCCGGGGTCTGGCCGGGGCCCCGGGCACCGGGGCGGCCTCTCCGGAAGCCATCCCGGTGGTCCCCGAAGCCGACTCATAAATCATTCATGAGCCGGGGCCGGGCGAGCCGGGCTGGGAGGAAAAAGGGGGGCAGCGGCGGCGGCGGCGGCGGGGGCGGACCGGGAGCTGGACCGGGCGCACGGTGAGTAGCCGCGTCCTCACCCCGCAGCCCGGAAGGCGTCTGCGGCCCCACCCCGGGGGTGCTGAGCGCACCCCTTTCCAGAAAGCTGGGGTGAGGAATGGGGGAACGGAGGGGCTCGCCGTCCTCCCTTCTCCTCCCAGCCCTCGGCGCCCCCTCCTCGGCCCGGCGGCAGGTGATGCGAACTCCCAGAGCGGCGGGGGAGCCGGCGGGGCTGCGGGGCCCGCGTGGCAGACCCTGCGGGAGTTCCGAGCAGGGCGCAGACGCGCGCAAACTTTGCAGGCTGCGTGGTGCGTCTTCTTTCCAACCACTGGTGGGGAGCCGGCGGCTGTGGCCAGGTTCCGGAAGGTGGGAGCGCGAGCGGGACCCAGACCCCGAGGCCACCGGCTCGTTCTCTGAGAGGGCGGCGGACGAGGGGAGGGTGGTCCGGGGCTTGGGAACTGTTCGGCGGTGAGGGGAGTCCTGGGGAGCGGAACAGGGCGTGCGGGGCACTGACCCTCCCCAGCCGGGTGTGGGAAGGGGTCACCTTCCCCTGGTTTGCTAAAAGGAGTACGCGGTGCAACCGACCCTCAGGGGAGGGGGGCTCTGGGGGTGCCGTGGGAGGCCTTATGGCTCTGCTCTGTGGGAGCGCACGCACCCCTGGCCTGAAGCATCCCCCTGTCCGCTTTGGGTGTACAGCGCGGGGATCCTTAGCGATTGCCTAATGGAGAACGGGGTGATGGAGGCGCACCCCGCCCGGTAAGGCGCCGGCCAGGACAACAAAGGGAAGCGTGGACAGAGGAAGAGTTTCGCTGTGCCGGAGAGTCGGGGCCCGAGGTCAGTTTCCCCGAAAGCCCTCGCCGAGCGCGGCGGGGGATGTGATCACCGGGGCCTGGGGCACTCGGCTCAGGACCCCTCTCTCACTTTGGCGACCCGGGTCCACGCCGACCCGCGCTGCGGCGGGGAAGCCGCGCCGACGCTCTCGGGGCGGCCAAGTTCCTGGGGCACCCCCTCCCCCCGGGCGGCGGCGGATTCCTCGAGTCTCCTGGCTTCCCGCGCCCGCCCTGCCGCCCATCCTTTGTCCCGCAGCCGGGGAGAGGCTCCTGGCGCAGAGGGAGCGAGGGCAGGAGCGGCCCCGGCCTGGCGGTGTGTTGGAGAGAAAGGGTGGGGAAGCGGCGCCACCAAGTTTTTGCAGCAACAGGTTGCGCCCGAAGCGCGGCCGCGGACCTCTCTCCTGCCCGGGCTGGAGGAGGGTTTGCCCGGGTTCCTGAGAGAGGCGGCTGATCTGTGTTAGCAGAAGCAGGTGTACGAGGTGTACGATTGAGGTCCTTGAACGTCCCCCGCCCCACCTCCCTACCCCCACCCCAACCGAGACCCACTGGAGACACCAACAGCTGCTGTTCTTTGGTTGCTTGAACCGTGTGAAATTGCGATTTTCGAGAGGCTTGAATATTCGCAACTTCCTATTGGTCAATGTGTGTGAAGTTACTGCGTAGGCTCTACTCACTCATCTGTGAGTTTCGTCCTTCAATGACCTGAAAGCTGTCTTGCCTGGCAGGGTGAGTATGGCGGCCACGGTGGTGTTGACAATATTGCCGTTCACAGGGGCAGCCTAGACGCTCTAACCACCACAGGTGTGTGTGTGTGTGTGTGTGTGTGTGTGTGTGTGTGTGGCGCTGTTCCTATTCCATTTTTAAATTTTATTTATTTATTTATGGCTGCGTTGGGTCTTTGTTGCTGCCCGTGGGCCTTCTCTAGTTGTGGCGAGCGGGGGCTACTCTTCCTTGTAGTGTGCGGGCTTCTCAGTGCCGTGGCTTCTCCTGTTGTGGAACATGGGATCTAGGCAGACGGGGTTCAGCAAATTGCAGTTGCAGCATGCGAGCTCAGCAGTTGCAGCAAGTAGGCCCTAGAGCACATGGGCTTCAGTAGCTGTGGTGCCTGGGCTCAGTAGTTGTGGCACACAGGCTCTAGGGCACACACGCTTCAGTAGTTGTGGCTCACGGGCTCTAGAGCCCAGCTCAGTAGTTGTGGTGCACTCGCTTAGTTGCTCCTCGGCATGCGGGATCTTCCCTGCCCGGGGATGGAACACATGTCCTCTGCATTGGCAGGCGGATTTCTAACTACTGTGCCACCAGGGAAGTCCCCCTCCCACACTGTTTACAACCTCGTTTTACAGACGAGCAGAAAGGGAAGCGTGGAGATTATAAGCAACTGCTGTCACAGAGCTTATCAGTGGGGCTGGAGAAGTGACCCCAGTCTGAACAGCCAGGGCTCCTGTCCCTGCACCAGCGCCCTTTAGTTTAGCTCTGTTTTCTTAATGTATCCCGTAATTTCTTAATGAGCTTCCTTATGAGTTCCATGCTGGACTATTTCTCTATATCTAGTAAGGTGAAGCAAAGTGTATCAAAGGACAGGTTGAAAATAATAAAACTTTAAACCAGATATCGTCTTGTTGGGACAGTTTACAATATGAAGGAAATGAGTTCTGCAGAGGTCAAAAGTTCGCTCTGAAATTTGTTGAAGGTCCGGATGCATTGTTAAAAGTGACGGGAGCCAATTCTAGGTAACTTTAGCAAAGAAGGGACTGGATACTGGGTGGTGTAGCGAAGTGACAGAAGGCCGGCTTGTCAGGCTCAGGACCCTAGAGGAGTGGAGCTCAGGACATGCAGCAGGACCCCTGGTGGGTGTACGGCCATGGCTGCCACCATGAGACTCTGGCTGCGGCTGCTGGCATGTTGCCGTCATTGCTGGGATGAAGTGGAAACTGCCTCTGCCTCAGTGTGTCTCACGCACAAGCCCAGGAGGGAGCATCTGATTGGCTGAGCCTGGGCTCCATCTGGGCACCTCAGCTGGCCTCACAATGAGAGGCAGGGCCGCCACCCCCAGGACTCACAAAGGTGGGATCAGAATTTGGGCAGCTCCCATTGCTCCCTCCCACCCCCAGAAAACCCTAGATAACATCTACACAGATCCTTTTAAAATAAATTCCATCAAAAAAAAAAAAAAATAGAGAAGAAATGAAGCTGGATAGTCATCGTATTTGCTTTTAAACCAGTGTTCATGGAAGTGCCGACCTCTGGACTCCAGGCTCAGAATCATGTGAGGTATTTGCTTAAAATTCGTGTTCTTGGTTCCCTTTCCCAGTCTGAACTCATTGCGTTTGGAGTGGAGTTCGAGAATCTGATCCCATAGACCAGAAAATGATGAATCGACCTTATTGATTAGTCTGGTGCCTTGTGAGGAGAGAGGCCCCAAGGGAGTAATTTTCAAAGCCTGAGAAAATCAGGGTTGCAGCTGAAAGTATGGACCCTCCAGAATGGTAGACCAGTTGTTCCGGCCTGGATGAATCCAGTGAGGAGACAGTCTGCTCCCTGTGTTGAAGGAAACAGCTACAAGCAATCCAACACCTCCCTCCCCGGGGCTATAGACTGCTCATAAACAAGTGCTTCATCTATTTTGAAATAGGTCAACTTGACCATTTTGTGTCAGTCTTCTTTCTACCCACCACCATTTGATGTCAGCCCTCCTTATTGGATGCCTGCTGTGTGCCAGACTCCGAGGGTACCGAGAAGATGAGGATGTCAGGGACCCCACAGAGCCGCTGGGCTCAGTCAGTTCAGTGCAATATAAGAAGGGCGTCTGGGGAGCTTTTGCCTTGCGTCTGTTGTTCTGCGGTTGTGTTTGGGAAGATGGAGGTGTCTTTGGAAGGCAGCGTGGATTAGCCTGGTGGGAACTCAGGAGCAGTGCTGGCTCTCAAACCTTAGTTGTCTAAGAATCTGTCACCAGGGAATCATGTTAAAAATGCAGGCTAATGGGCAACCTCCCCAGAAATGAGGTCCAATAATTTCATTTTAAACAAAGACCCTGTTTGACGCTGATGCGGCTGTCGAGTCACGAGCCGTCTTGGGTTTTCTGCTGGCAGTTCCCTGAGCTGCTCTCAGTGGCTCTTGCTACCTAGTGTGCTTTCCCAGGGAAGTACCCAGACCTTCTGTTTTGGAACAGCGATTCAAATTGAGATGAAAACCTCCTCCTTTTCACCTTGACTTTTATCCATTGTCTGGTGTTTCCTAAGTAGTGAGATATGTTCTTAAAAGTGGCTCTAAACGTTAAGAGGGACGTCCCCACTGGAGCAGGACGCACGTCCTGCTCAGGTGCTGCCCTAACTCAATGGACACCCCATCTTTGCATCTCCTTTGGGATTTCTCTTCCCCTGCTTCTTCGCCGAGGACGTCTGGAAGCCTCTTTATTCGCAGCTCTCCTGTGGGCCTTCTGCCATTTCCCTCCCGCTGTGTTTCTCTCTGTCCCCAGCTGAGGCTTGGTGGCATTACCAGGAAGTCAGCCTTTCTTAGCAGCTGAGCCTTTAATCCTTCCCGCTGCTGTGTCCTTTAGCAGAGAACAAGATAAGATGTGCGTGTGGTGTGTGCCTGCGTGTATCAGTGTGTGGAGCGTAGGTACCTGGTAGGTTTTGTGTGTGTTGCATCTGTGTGAGTTGTGTGTCAGTGTGAGTGCATCCGTGGTGGGTGTGCTCACCTGCTTGCCTGAAGGAGCACGGTCCTGTCCTACCTGAATGACCACATACCTCCTCTCCGTTCGCCTCTTCCTCCTGCCCCGTGCAGCCCCGCAGACTTCCAGAGAGGGGCCTTGCGAAAGCTGACTTGCTTTGGTTCCTTCTTCTCTGTTCTCTCTGGAAACGATCTGAAGTCTGGTGCTGATTCCTGGTAGAAGCCGTGAAAGGCTAGGGCACTTCAGAGCCTGAGGACAGGTTGTTGGCAGCAGCCATGCCTGGCAGGGATTGTCCTTTGGAAACAGTCACCAGGGTCCTGGTGTGTCTGTGTCTGTGGGCGAGATGGACCCGGAAGCTTGGGGTTCCTTGAGGTTGGCACTGGCTGCCACTGGGGATGTGAGCAGCCCGTGATTTGATAATGGGAGAGTTGCGGGTCATTTCCTTGGCAGGTCTGTGCAGAGGAATAAGAGTGGGATGGGGCTTAGAAGATGAGGCAGTATCTAAGGGGACCTGATGTGAATGTACGTCTTCACTCACACAGTTCATTAAATCCTATCTCTTTTTTTAAAAAAATTAATTAATTTGTTTTTATTTATTGACTGTGTTGGGTCTTCATTGCTGCATGCGGGCTTTCCCTAGTTGTAGCGAGAGTGGGGACTACTCTTTGTTGTGATGCGTGGGCTTCTCATTGCGGTGGCTTCTCTTTTTTTAATTTTATTTATTTTTAAAATTTTTTTATTTTTTACAATAAACTGCATATATTTGGAGTGTACAATTTGGTATCCCAGTCTCCCAATTCATTCCCCCCGCAACCCTCCCCACTTTCCCCACTTGGTGTCCATATGTTTGTTCTCTACATCTGTGTCTCTATTTCTTGCAGTGGCTTCTGTTGTTGGGGAGCACGGGCTCTAGGTTCGCGGGCTTCAGTAGTTGAGGAGCATGGGCTCAGTAGTTGTGGCACATGGGCTTAGTTGCTCCGCGGCAAGTGGGATCTTCCCGGACCAGGGATGGAACTCCTGTTCCCTGCATTGGCAGGCGGATTCTTAACCACTGCACCACCAGGGAAGCCCTAGATCCTACCTCTTGTCTGGAGCTTTCTTTGACTTTGTGGAATACAGGTGGTGGGTCCTCTAGCCTTTTGTACTGTGTGTCGCTTTCTGGGTGGTCTCTCTGCTCCATCTTGCACTGTGTGTTTCAGGAGCACCCTTTCTTTATTTTCAAAGTTACTGGGTGTGTATCTAATGTACAAAATAAAATCAGGGTGTCCCTGACCCCAGAAAAGAATGGGCAAGCAGAGCATCCCAGTTGTTTTTGATTCCTCTAGCCTGATGCAGTGGTACAAGCAGAGCAGTTGTTTTGGCTTATTTAGTTTCATATTCAGCAGCTCTTACTGTGCCCCGACTGTATGCCTGCCTTGGATTCCGTTCTGGGGAGAGAAACTTGAGGAGGACAGGGTCACTAGACACTGGGTTGGTAGCCGATTTTAGGTTCCTGAGCTTTCTCCCCTTCCCCAGGGGAGGGCGGGAGTCTCCGTCTGCTCTGCCTCTCATCACCTGGACCTCAGTTGTCCACGTGGTCACTTGGGACAGGGATTTCCATCAGGGCTACCTGGTGAGTGCGTTAGACAGAAACCAGAGTCACTCGGCTTTAAAGAGTTTGATCCTTGCCCTTGAGGCCATGCTCATCTCGTTTGGTTTGGAGGGTGAGTGAAGAGAGGATGAAATGAGATCAGTGAGCTCGTTAATAAAATAAAAGGTGGAGTAAGACATATCTCCAGAGATGGGGAGAACAAGCCAAAACTGAAGGAAAAATAAGCACCTCATCTGTTGCTGGGGGCCTCTGCTGCTCTGACTGAGAGGGAGGGCTCTGTAGGAAGTGGGGAGAGTCCAAGCTTGGGCTCTGAAAGCAAACTACTGGGTTTGAATTCTGCCCCACACGAATCAACCGTGACCTCGGGCAAGTCACTGAAATTCTCCCTAAGTCAGTTTCCTCATCTGTAAAATGGGATAATACCTTAACCGAGGTCCTACCTGTAAAGCATGTAGACATGTCTGGAATGTGGTAAGTGCTTGATAAATGTCGGTTTCTAAGACTGCACACTCATCATACTACCTGGTATTTCTGGGTCCGGCCCCCAGCGTGGAACCGTCCAGCTTTCCTGCCCCTGCGCTTGGAAGCGGACTCTGTGTTTGCTTCCCCGCCAGCGGATTAGGCTGAGGGCTTGCTCTAAAGCCCTTGCAGCCTCTCCTCCAGGGAAGCTGCCGGTGCAGGCAGGCTGCAGGCATTAGTGACCCCTGCCCCTTCTCTCCCTGCCAGGGATGCTGCTTTGATCGACTGACCCCCCTCCCCCACCCCCGGAGAAGATTCTCTGCCACCCTTCACCGCATGCCAACCTGGCCAGAAAACCAAGGACTCCGCAGACTCAGCCCTCACCACGCCTCTCCTGCACAGAAACACACTCCTGTCTTCCCCGAGGCTTCCAGAACCTCTGACGCGGGAGTCCCCCAGTTCTACCTCATGTTTGGGGCATCTTGCTAGCTATGGCTCTTCTCCTCGGCTTCCTGTTGCTGCTAGGGCTGTGTGAAGGCACCCTGTCACAGGGGCCGCCGTCATCCACATACAGTCCTGATGGTTTGGAATTTGAATTTCCTGCAGTGAACTACGAGACCAAAGATTCTTATGAAGCTGGACCCATTGGCATCTTCTTTCAAATCGTGCACGTCTTTCTCCACGTGGTGCAGCCAAACGCTTTCCCTGAAGGTAAGTGCCGATGGCGGAGAAGATAGAATTTGTCTCCAGACTCACTCAAGGCTATATGCACAGTATTGTTAATGACAATATGATAAGGGTAGAATACATTCCGTATGATAAAGTCTGAGATTCAAAGTGACTGAATTGCACAGGAGCAGAAAGTATTTAGCCGGAAGTTAAGAAAAGTTAGTTAAACAGGTTGGCAGGAATGTGACGACGAGCAAATGAAATCAAACTGTGTTGCTGTGTTGTTTTCCCACTTCTTTATCCCGCTTCCCCTCCTGTTTTGTTTTGTTTTGTTTTGTTTCTCGGTTAGAGTGTTGAATTTTTCTTGCATTCACACCAAAGGTAAAAGTTAGGGTAGAAATGCAGATCCTCCGCCATGGAACGAGAAGTTAATAATGACCTCTCATGGCCATTTAAAGTTACAAATTTAACTCTCCTCCACCCACCGCAAAATGCAGTTTTGGCACTGCTCAGGGCAAGGCCAGGCTGGATTGTACCTGTTCCCAGGGTCACTTACTTGCTTTAGTTCTAAGAGTTTGCATGGGAGGCCAGGAGAGAGCTTTCATGGCATCGTGCTGTTGTTCTGTGTGTGTGTGTGTGTGTGCGCGTGCGCGTGCTGTCTGGCCTTTCCATTGCGGCTCATCTGTACTAGGAAGTCTTTGGGGTATGTGTTTTCAGGAATGGGATTATGAAAGTTTAAATGGTCTGTGGGAAGTGTCTGCTATTAGGGTTTGGCAGTCTAAATTTTTATTGATTTAATGTTAAATCTAGCTTAAGCTTCTTCTTTAACCTACAAAGATTTGAATACTGAATATTGTAAAATTTGTAGTAACCTTTATCGTCTTCCTTAGCTGGCCAGCCACTGTTCATAAGAAGATTATGTGTGTGTGTGTGCGTGCGTGTGTGTGTGTGTGTGTGTGTATGAGAGAGAGAAACAGAGACAGAGGGAGAGAGAGACAGAGAGTATTTAGTGAACTTCAGCACCTGTTTTTATTACAGGCAGTTTATAGATTTTCTTAACATACATTTATATAGAATTTTTTACATTTCTTTGTCTCAGATTAAGCAACTGAAAGTTTGAAGTGTAGTTCTCAATTTTTTGCTAGTTTAAATTTCGATTCAGTGAAGTAAGTCACTCTGAGCCCTACTGTCATAGAAGAGAGTCCTGAATGAGTACTCCTTACTGTTTATGTCACTGCTTCAAAGACTAAATTTGGAAATCCAAAGGACAGAAGTAGAAAACAAACAAACTGAGTTTACTAATTCATGTTGAATACAAATTCACTATTGTCAGTAAAAGTCTCTTTGTTTATTTTTAGACGATGTAAATATCATTGAATAAACAAATACCTACTAGTGTTTTTAGTCTTGGCTTCTTTGTTTTTTTCATGTGAAAAGCGTAGAATGCAGTTGTTTAATATGAATTTACTTCTTTAAAGAGATCGCGAAGCCTCCTTCTGTCCTTCTAAGGCAGATCATGTAATTAGTTAATCCTGTAATCTCTTTCCATATGTTGTTTTATTTTTCTCCCTCTAGATTTCATAGGAAGACTTCCTCACACTTGTTTCACAAGGAAAAACAGTATTTTTAAAGGTCATCGTTCAAATAATCAGGTTAAAAGACATCCTGCTTCCAATGCATCCTAGGATTTTCACCTGCAGCATCATGATTAGTCTAGAATTTAAATCCTAATGTAAGCTGAGGGTGTTCGCCTTAACTGTCCCTTGACCTTCATCAATACGTAGGAGAAAGAAATTCCCAGAAATAGACCAGAAGCAGAACAGCACTACCCCTTTCAAAAACAATTGTTAGGTTGCTTAGAGAATATCATATTGAATTTAGCAGGTGATGTCTTGGAATGTTGGCTTTCTTCCACCATCCCATTATTCATGTTCTTTCACCCAGTTGCTAGATTTTGTAATAGCTTCAAAGTGCTCATTAGGTGCTTTGCAATATAAAGGACAGTATGAGACAATCATGGTTTCTCGTGAGCTTTTTTATCCCTTAGCACATGACTTTCTTTTTTAATTGACATATAGTTAATTTACAATATTGTGTTAGTTTTAGGTGTACATCACAGTGATTCAGTTATATATATGTATACATGCACACACATATATACACACCCATATATACACACATATATATACACACCCATATATACACACACATATATACACACCCATATATACACACATATATATACACACCCATATATACACACACACACATATACATATATATATACACACATACATCTATTCTTTTTCAGATTCATTTCCCTTATAGGTTATTAAAAAATATTGAGTATAGGTCCCTGTGATATACAGTAGGTCCTTGTTGTTTATCTATTTTACATATAGTTGTGTGTATCTGTTAATCCCAAACTCCTAATTAATCCTCCCCTGCTTTCCCCTTTGGTAACCATAGGTTTGTTTTCTATGTCTGTGGGTCTATTTCTGTTTTGCAGATAAGTTCATTTGTACCTTTTGCTTTTTTTCTTTTTTTTAATCTGTCTTTCTCTGTCTGGCTGACTTCACTTAGTATGATAATCTCTAGGTGCACCCATGTTGCTGCAAGTGGCATTATTTCATGCTTTTTTATGGCTGAGTAGTATTCCATTGTATATATGTACCACATCTTCTTTATCCATTCATCTGTCAGTGGACATTTAGGTGGCTTCCAGGTCTTGACTGTGGTAAATAGTGCTGCTGTGAACCTTGGGGCCACTGCATTTTATAAGCACCAAAACAGAGGCAGATATCTTCATAACTGAAGATGAGAGACAGAGACGGATATAGAGATGGATTTCTGTGTATTAGCTTACCTAACCTAATACATTAACCAAAACAGACTTCAGGATGAGTCCTTTGTGAAGTAACATCTTCACAGGAGATAATAACCCACAGGTCTGTTCTTGCACGTGAGAGAAGAAGTATTTTGAGTGCACAGTCCCAGTGCAGGAGCAGCAGAAGAAGGGATGGCCCTGGAACCTGGGCTCCCTCTTTTCACGCCATCTTTGGGGAGTTTTCCATGTCTACCTCCTGTTTCCAACCCAATTTTGCATTTGGAACTCTCTAAAGAGAAGCCTGTCCTGGTAACTACAAGTTGGAAAGGTCTTGTTTAGCTGGGGCTTGAGACAAAGGCCTATTGCTGGATAGAAGAAAAGATTAGCTTTGATTGGACCAGGCAGACAAGTAACTGTACAGCTTGGCAGAGTGTGCTCTAGAACCTGGTGTGCATATTTGATCAATCTTGCCCTGATCTGAAGCTGCAGGAGAGATGTGGTACCCTAGGCTTTGCTCACTAAGAAGAGAGATGGCTTATATTGGGGAGGAATCATCTGTCCATTCATTAACCTAGAATGGGTGTTGATGGCAGGATGTGTGTGTGTGTGTGGTGGCAGCGGGAGGAGGAGTTGGGGAAAGAGCATTCCAGGCAGAGGAAACGGCACTCCAGGGAGTGGAGGAGACGGTGGTTCATGGTGGACCCATGAAGTGTGTATTCACGGAGTAAGTCTGCCAGGGTTGGGGAGTTAGAGCTGGAGGACTCCAACTGTTGTCGCCTGTGGCATCTTCCTGGACCAGGGATCGAACCCGTGTCCCCTGCATTGGCGGGTGGATTCTTAATCACTGCGCCGCCAGGGAAGTCCCCCTGACCATCATTACTGAAAGCACCGCCTTCTGTGGTGCCCCTTGCTGGGTGCAGTGAGCCAGCGTGGAAGTGGACTTGGGTTTTGGGAAAAGAATCTGACAGCAGCTGATGGGGTAGGTCCACAGGGAGGGTGAGGCTCCGGCAGTGGTCCACAGGGTGGTCACAGCGAACTCACATGGAACCAGCAAAGGTAATGGGGGAAGGGCCATTTTATGTCCACAAGACTTGGGTTAAGTCCTAGCTCTTGCCTCGTACCTTGCAAGGTGATCTTGGCCAACTTAATTTTCAGAGCCTCTGTTCTCATAGCTGTAACTGTGGCTCTATTCATCACCTACTCGATAGCTTTTATCTGTGAGGCTGAAATGAGATGATGCACGTAAAGCCTGTGTTTAAAACCATGCCTGAAAGGCACAGAGAAAAATCCTCACTACATTGGGGCTGCTATTAGTGTTATTGCTTGAGAGGAAGAATTGACCAAATTTGATGCCAACATTGGCGTCTTGAGGGACATAGGGAAGAAAAGGTGTCTCGGGGGGGTGGGGATCTTTACAATGTCCTGCTTCTGCTCCCTCAGGGACATTCCACTTGGAGCTGCCTTGTAAGAAGCGATTCTGTTGCTTTTGGAGTTAAGTGGCCGTGTCTCGCCAGCAAGCCCCACAGCAGCAGAACTGGCTCTAGAAGCCAGGACTTGGATGCAGTGCTAGTTTACTGAGTCGTCTTTACTCCCACAAAAATATCTGCATCTCATGGGCTTTTGTTTTTCTGTTTGTTCTCTCCTCCTGCCCCCAGGATCTGCTGTAAGGCATGCTGTGCAAAGTCTTAGCTCATTTGAATCTCCCAACAACTTTGAGAGGTAGATGATGGAGGTAGACGGTGGTGGTCTTATTTCTGTTTGCTACATCCCCTTTACAGATTAGAAAACTAAATCAGGACGAGATGACACGTTCAAAGCACACACTAGCCAGTGGCAGATTGAGAACCTCCACCTGCAGGACTATTTTTCCTATATTCTACAGCATACTTTGTGGGTAATTGATTTCCCTTTTATTTGACCATCCTGCTTTTAAAATGATCATGAGTTACCATGAAAAGTAGTAATTTTTGCACATGGAAAGTGTGCATTGCAGATTATCTGGTGTGGACAGCGAGCAGTGCCTTTTCCAGTTTTGGGTATCTGTGATGCGTTTGGTATAAATCATGACCCAGATCAGAGCCTTTCTAACGCAGCAAGCAAAAAAGAAGTCTCCTCTGCTTTTATTTTTATAGAAATTTTCTAAAATCATTCTCCACTCTATGTTGGCATATTTTGAAATTAGATTTTATGATGGTTGACCTATTTCTAACAGCATTTTCAGCCAATCTGATTTGCTCCTGGGAGTTGGTGGGTGTGGGGATGGAGTTGGGTAAGTGGTAGAAGTGGGGAAGAGGAAAGAGTTAAGCTTGGTCTCCACAGACTTTGAGATGCCATCAGGATGTGATATTAAGTGAGAGTCTTTCTGTTGCAGGTAACAGAAACCTATTAGCAAAGGCAATTGAAAAAGGGGTTTATCAACAAGGTCCTAAAGGTATAGCACAGGGAACTGTACTCAGTATCTTACAATAAATCATGATAGGGAAGAATAGGAAAAAGAATATATGTATATATTATTTTATGTATATATAAAACTGAATCACTTTGCTGTATACCAGAAGCTAACACAACACTGTAAATCAATAATACTTCAATAAAAAAAAAGGGAGGGTTTATCATCAGGACTCTGGGTTACTTCATGACACTCGAGGGGGCGGGGAGGGGACAAGCCAGCAGGGACTGGACCTGCCTCCCATCTCGGCTCCTCTCTGCCCCATGGTCTCTTCATTCCTCCTCCTCCTTCCCATCCCCCTCTCTACGTTCCCCCTATCCCACAGTCCTCCTGTTGGAGAACCAGGCTGCCAACGTCATAGGTTTCAGGCCAGCTTCCTGGAGAGTGTCTGGGCGTTCTCTCTCTTTCAGTCCCAAGTCTCAATTCCAGTCCTGCCTGTGGCCAATCACCAACCACGGGTCCATTGGGTAGCCGCGGCCACAGTCACACCTTGTGCGTGGGCCTGGCGCTGTGGCGCATCGCTGGCCCCGTGGCATCACAGGCAGCGAGGTGGTTCCCAGGAAAGGGGTGGTTGGGCCGAAGCCCAATAGGTGTGTCTATGCCAATGTCCACCTAGAATCAGGGTGTTTTATTATATCCAGCATGTGCATGTTCTTACTTAGACAGAGCCGGCCCTGCCTCCTTTAGATCACGTGACTCATGTTGGCAGTGGCCCTGGCCATGAATAAGGTCACGGAGGGAAAGGACTAGCACGCATCAGTCCTCTCTCCCGGGTGTTACTCACTGTGCCGGGCCGTCTTCAGCTGTCATCTCTTTGCATCCTAACAACGGTGATGGCAAACAGCTAGTGTGTGCCTGCTTCCAGAGATTTGAACAACTCAGCAATGAGGGGCCATTAATCGCATTTCACAGAAGAGGAAGCTGAGGTCCAGAGATCTGACTGCCTTGACCAGGGTCACAGAACTAGCCCGTGGCAGAGCTAGGGTTTGAATCCAGGCAGACTGGGGTGATTGTCCAGGCTCGCAGTTGCCACTTTGCTGATAAGGAAAGTGAGACTCAGGGAGGTTGAGGGACTCTTCCAAGGTCATACACACTGACGGCTGAGGGACCAAGCCAGGGTTTGACCCAGAGCTCTGTGACGCCTGCACCTGGGTTTGTCTCCCCCGTGCTTCCTGGGAGGGGACGTGTCTGGAGACTGTAACGGGCATCCCTCTAATCCACCCGATGTGTCTTCTGCTTCACAGCACAGCTTCCGATGCTCGACGGAAAAACGAGTCCCGTTGACCGTATTCCCATAAGCTTGTCCACAAAGTCCTGAAACACGCCCCTGCCTTCCCTTAAGTGAGCAGTGGAGGCAGGCTGTGCCCTTCTGGGAAATAAACGTGTGCCGGTCCCGTAAAAGACGCAGGAAGGAAAGCTTCCTGGTCCCCAGCGATGATGTCCATTCTGAGGCCTTGAAATACGTGCAGGAAATGAGACATCACGTATGAATGTAAATAAAGAGAGAGGCCACCCCAGCAGCTGTTGGATGAAACCCACGTGGTAGTAGACATCGCTTGTCCACTGAGTGGAAGAGAAGTTCTAAAATGTACACTGGGAGAAGCAGCTGTCCAGTGTGGTCCGGATGGGGCAGTGCTGGGACACAAACGTACAGCAGGAGGGACATCACAGGAGGGGTGGCCTGCAGCAGGCCTGCCACATACCCTCTGCTTGCCTGGGGTCTAGGTTCAGAAATGAGCCCGACACTTGGGCGGTAGTGGTGAGTCTGCGCTCTAGAGCCACTGCCCGGGCTTGAATCTTGGCTTCTATGTTGACGAGCTCTGTGACCTTGGGCCAGTGACTTCAACGCTCTGTTCCTGAGTTTTGCCTCTGTAAATGAAGATAATAATAATAGGACTTTGGGGATCACCATAATATTTAAATAATATTTATAAAGGAATCAGGACCTTGTCTGGTAAACACTAAGTGCTATATAAATGTTTGTTAAGTAAAATATGAATGTGTACAGGCTTTTAAATTAATCTCACATCTTGGTGATCACGTGGACAGAAGAACAAGGATTTTTTTGGCTCCCACTGTACTGGTTTCCTGAGGATGCTGTAACATATCATCACAAACTGAGTGGCTTAAAACATCAGACATTTATTCTCTCATAGTTCTGAGGATCCGAAGTCCAAAATCAAGATATTGGCACTCGGGGAGGCCGAAGGCTGGAGGGGAGAATCCTTCCTTCCAGAATTGCTCCAGGATGGCTTCCTCCAGCTCCTGGTGGTTCCAGCTGTTCCTTAGCTCGTGGCTGCATCATTCCAGTCTCTGCCTGTCTTCACAGGGCTGCCTTCTGTGTCTCTGGCTTAGCCCTCCCTTTGCTTGCTTGCTTGCTTTTTTTTTTTTAATTAATTTATTTTTATTGGCTGCTTTGGGTTTTTGTTGCTGTGTGCAGGCTTTCTGTAGTTGCAGCAAGCAGGGGCTACTCTTCCTTGCGGTGCTCGGGCTGGTCACTGTGGTGGCTTCCCTTGCTGCAGATCATGGGTTCTAGGCACGCGGACTTCAGTCGTTGCGGCACATGGGCTCAGTAGTTGTGGTTTGCGGGCTCTAGAGCTCAGACTCAGTAGTTGTGATGCACGGGCTTAGTTGCTCTGTGGCATGTGGGGTCTTCCCGGACCAGGGATCGAACCCGTGTCCCCTGCACTGGCAGGCGGATTCTTAACCACTGTGCCACCAGGGAAGCCCCCCTTTGCTTTCTTTTATAAAGACATCTGTCATTGGGAATTCCCTGGCAGTCCATTGGTTAAGACTCATGCTTCCACTGCAGAGGGCGTGGGTTCAATCCCTGGTCGGGGACCTAAGACCCCACATGCCACGCAAAAAAAAAGAGGAAAAAAAAAAGACGCCTATCATTGGATTTAGGGCCCATCCTATATCCAGTATGATCTTATCTCAAGATTCTTAACTTAATTACATCTGCAAAGACCCTTTTTCCAAATGAGGTCATATTCACAGGTTCCCGGGGTCAGGACTTAGACATATCTTTTTTGGGGGCAGTCATTCAGCCCCTGACACCTATTACACACTTCTTTGCACACTTCTACACACACCTATTACACAGTTCTCCCAGAGAACAACTCAGAGATATTAAGTGATGTGCCCAAGGTCATATGTCTGAAAAATGATGGAACCAGATTCAGAGCTGTCTGATTCCAAGTTCTTGAGTTTCCATCTTGTAACTATGCAGGGAGCTCCCCCTGGGTCCCTGGCCTGGTGCTCTTTGGCAGAGATGACATCCACTGGCTTCCCCTGCTCTCAAAAGGCTGACATTGAGCACAGAGACCTCCATCTCCGCAGTCAGCTGTGATACAGGAAGGGTGGTCCACGCTCATAGTCAGGTGTGAATAGTGTGCTCATGGCTGTCCAGAGAAGGGATTAGTCACGCTGGAGCAATCGCAGAAGACTTCCTGGAGGAAGTAGCATTTGAACTCAGCTGTGCGAGTGTGGAAGAGCTCAGGAAGCAGACAAGAGCATTGCAGGTGCACACGCAGAGGCCTGAGTGATGCAGGTTGAGACAGGAGCTTACAGGATGTGGCCTGGACAGCAATGAGACCAGAGGCCTGCGTGTCCAGGAGGTTGTCAGGCCACAAGCTTGGGGAGTAGCTTATGGGCAGATGGCAGATAGGTTCTGGAATGTCAGGCCAACATTTGTGCATGGGAGTCTGCAGACTGTGGAAAGCTGGCGTCTCTCAGTAAACCTGTAGCACCAACCATAGCTACAGGCAGGAGGCCATGGGGGTGGGGGTGGGTTGTGCATTGTCCATTGAGGCTGTTTCCGGAAATTCTCACATACACTTGAGCACTAGGGCCCAGCTCAGTGCTACTCTTGGTGTGGCCCTTGGACCACCAATGTCACTGTCACCTGGGAGTTTGTTACAAATGCAGATTCTTGGGCCCCACCTACTAAATCACAGTTTCCTATTTTTTTAATTTAAAAAATATTTAAAAAAATTTTATGCATACAGAAAAGTACACCTAAATCCACCGCTTGATGGCTTTTCATAAACTAAACACATCTGTGTAACTAGGCCTCTAGAAGAACCCTCTCTTGTTTCCTGATCATTGTTCCAACTCATCTCAGAGATAACCCTCTCCTGATCTTCAGCAGTGTAGGTTTGTTACGCCTGGCGGAACACAGTGTGTTCTCTTTGGTTTCTGGCTTCTTTTATTCTCTATTTTACTTGTGAGATCTATCCAGTATTGTTGCATGTGGTTGTAAATATGCACTGCCGTTGGGTACTGTTCTATCACATGAATATACCATAATTTATGTATCTGTCCTACTGGTTTGGCATTTGAGAGGTTTCCAGTTGGGGCTTCTTTTAGCCAGCTTGGGCTGCTGTAACAAAATACCATAGACTTCAACGGCAGACATGTATTTCTCACAGTGCTGGAGGCTGGATCGTAGATTAAGCCGCCAGCAGATTTGACATCTGGCGAGAGTCCTTTTCCTGGTTTGCAGACGGCTGCCTTCTTGCTGTGTTCTCACTGGGTGGAGAGAGAGAGGGTTCTGGGCTTTTCCTCTTCTTGCAAGAACACTCATCCCTCCACGAGCCCAACCTCATGACGTCATCTGATTACCTCCCAAAGGTCCCACCTCCAAACACCATCATGCTGGGGGTTAGGGATTCAATACATGAATTTTGGGGGGACACAAACATTCAGTCCATAGAAGCGCCTTTATACTTAGTGCTACCATGGAGATTTTTGTATGTGTCTTTTGGTGATTATATATACACATGGCTGCTGGGCATATGCCTAGGAGTGAATTTCTGGGCCATAGCATAAACATTTTTTTTCACCTTTAGTGATACTGCTGAACAGTTTTCCAAAGTGAGTATACCAATCAAATCCTTACTTTTTTTTTAACATGGAGAATTTCAAATATGTGCGCAGGTAGAAGAGTCTGAGGAACCCTCATTTACCCATCATCCTACATTCAGCAACTCAACTCATGACCAGTCTTATTTATTTCTACCTCTACCCACTCTTCTTACCTATCCCCTTCATTTTGAACCAAATCCCAGTTTTTCTATCTTTTCCTCTGTAAATATTTCAGTGTATTTGTTTAAAAATAAAGACCTCATGCTACTACACTGTAGAAAGTTAACAGTAGCTGTTCAATATAATAAAATATTCAGGAAGTGTTCACATTTCTTGGTTGTCTCATGAATGCAAATTTTAGAACAGTTTGTTTGAATCCGGATTCAAATGATGCCAATATATTGTAATTGGTTAATATGTCTCTTTAACTTATAGTATGCCCCTCCATGTCTTTTCCCCCTTGCAATTTATTTGTTGAAGAACTTAGTTACTGTTCCTATAGTATTTCCCATGGGCCGAATATTACTGATTCCATCTTCATGGTGTTCTTAACATGTTTCTCTGTCCTCTGCATTTCGTGTAAACTAGTACCTATAAAGGTCAGATGCTGGTTCATTTTGGGAGAAATAACAGTTTATAGATGGTACTGAGCGTTTGCCTCAGGAGATGGATAACATCTGGTTATCTCTCTTTGTTTGTTTTTAATTTATTCTTGGCTGCATCGGGTCTTTGTTGCGGCACGTGGGATCTTCATTGTGGCATGCAGGATCTTTAGTTGTGGCATGCGGGATCTTTCATTGTAGCGCAGGCTTCTCTCTAGTAGTGGTGTGCACGTTTTTCTCTCTCTAGTTGTGGTGCATGGGCACCAGGGCGTGTGGGCTCTGTAGTTTGTAGCACTCGGGCTCTCTAGTTGAGGCACGTGGACTCAGTAGCTGTGGCACCTCGAGGCATGTGGGATCTCAGTTCCCTGACCAGGGATTGAACCCACGTCCCCTGCATTGGAAGGCAGATTCTTTACCACTGGACCACCAGGGAAGTCCCTTTCTTTTTGTGGTGTTAGTGGCACCAACGATCACTCTCTAGATTCATTCACTCATAATAGGTCCAATCCTTTCAAAATTGGTTGCAAACATGCTCTCAAATATATTGGAACTCTTAAGAAAAAAATGGGATACTTTGCCTATTTTGTCTCTTGAATTGTTCACTTTTTATGGTGGACATCTCTCCATGTCTGTTCCTATAAGTGTGTTGCCTAAAATAAAAAGATTTCTAAATCAAGGAACCTAAAACATTCATTCCCCAATCTTTTGATGTAGGGCCAAGGCTTACATTTTTTTATTATGAGTTAACTGTTTGAAATTTAACATCAATTAGTATTTCTTTTTTTTCCTCTTTAATTAATTAATTAATTTCTTTTTTGGCTGCGTTAGGTCTTTGTTGCTGCACACAGGCTTTCTCTAGTTGTGGCGAGCGGTGGCTACTCTTCATTGTGGTGCATGGGCTTCTCATTGTGTTGGCTTCTCTTGTTGCAGAGCATGGGCTCTAGGCACACGGGCTTCAGTAGTTGCGGCACATGGGCTCAATAGTTGTGACTCATGAGCTCTAGAGTGCAGGCTCAGTAGTTGTGGCTCACGGGCTTAGTTGCTCCGCGGTATATGGGATCTCCCTGGAGCAGGGCTTGAACCCGTGTCCCCTGCATTGGCAGGCAGAGTCTTAACCACTGGGCAACCTAGGAAGTCCCAATTAGTATTTCTGGTATAAACAGCACCCATGATGCATCTTCTATAATTTTTAGCTCTTTGTTTTGATTTCTTTGAAGTGGAACAAAACAGAGTTCAGAGCTCTAGATTTTTAGGTTTTTTTCTCCCCAGACGTTTACTCACATGTATTTCATCCAATGGACTGGCCTTTACTGAGTCTATAGAACATTAGACTTAGTCTTCAATGCTTATTTTTTTAATGTTCATATTCCCCCAGTTTGTATAATATTTAATTACTTATTATATACTAAGAGTCAGAAAGACCCTTAGGAGGAAACCCAGGGTTGTGGGTTGAATTGTTTCCACCCAAAATGCATGTGTTGAAGTCCTAACCCCCAGTACTACAGCATGTGAACTTCTTTGGAGATAGTCTTGTTGTAGATGCAATTAGTTAAGATGAGGCTATACTGGAGTAGAGTGGGCTCCTAATCCACTAGGACCAGTGTCCTTATAAAAGGGGAAATTTGGAGACAGATCCAGACACAGGGAGGATGCCACATGAAGATTGGAGTCATGCTGCCATAAGTGAAGGCAGTATGGGAGGGCAGGAGAGATCTACAACAGATCTTCCCTAGAGTCCTCAGAGTGAGCACCTTCACACCTTGATTTTAAACTTTCAGCCCCGTCACTGTGAGACAATAAATTTCTGTTGTTTAAGCCACCCTATGTGGGGTACATTGTTGCAACAGCTCTAGCAAACTAATCTACCCGGGAAGGGGATGAATGAATGCTGGGCACCGGACAGAAGTAGTGACTTCACGGTGAGGGCTGATGCACAGCCATGTTCTCTGAGGGGAGGAATTGATGGCTGGGTCATCTGATAAGCTGCAGAGTGGGGTTTAGCTCCCAGTGTTTCCATTGTACGTTTGTACACTCCATCGTCCATGAATTAAAGTAATTCATGAAGATTCAACTCTGTGTGCTGGAGAGTAAAAAAAAAAGAGAGAAAGAGAAATGACTTAAATAGTACAAATGTTTCTTCCTACTGTTGTACAGCTGCATTATGTAGTATGAAGCTGCCTCCTCCATCAGTGCTTCAAAGAAAAACTGTCACTGCTTGCTTGAGACAGGAGATTTAAGGGACTGTCAGGAATAATTCCTTTCTACCTGCTTTTTGTTTACTGCACTTCCTGCTTCACTTGAGGACCTAACCTCTTGGTGAGCAGACACCTCATTCTGTGCCTCCTTCCCTCCACTTGCATTTTGTCAAACTCCTTTTGTTTCTTTAAAACTTTCTTCATGTGATACCTATTCTGGGAATCTGATCCCTCTCATCACATCATTTTGTCTGTACTATTTCTGTATATTTATGCATGTTTACTGTTGTATGTTTAACACTGCCTTTGAATAGTTTACTGTGTTAGATTATAAGCTTATTGATGCCAGCAGTGCCTGGCACATTGAAGATCCTTCATAATCTCTTACTTTTTTTTGGTATTTTTGAACTTTTAAAAAGATTGTACTTTGTCTCCTCACCCCTACCAAATTTCTTTCTCTATTTACTTAACAAAGGTTGAGCATTTGCTGTGTGTGCTTTCTTGAAATACTGGTGTCACAGTGATATCACTGAGCTATCATACAGTAAAACTCGCAGGGCAATGAGCCTTTCTAGAGCATGTTGCTCAGCTTTTAATTTTTTTTTTCTATAAATTCTTGTACTGTCAGATTTTCTAACTTTTTCTTTTCTTTATTGTCAGTTGTTGGTTCATCTCTGCTTTCTTCAAATCCTATTGCTTCACCTTATACACTGCACTTTATACAACTATCTGGGTGACTTCAGTGGGTGGCTTCATTTTTTCCTGCAGAATTCAAAGTGCATTAAATTTAAGACAGCTATTTATATTTCAGAAACTTAAACTTTATTTCCAAGATTACTGCTTTTTTTTTTACTTTCATAGGGAAACTCAAGTTTATGATTTTTTAGCCAATGAGATTCCCAAACTGAACAGTAATTAAATATCTGTGAAGAGCTCAAGGACAAGAAACAGCTGTGATGTGAGGAACATCTTGTGTGATTCAGACTAAAGATTACAAAGGCTCCTGGGGATACCTGAACTGAGAAGGAGTAAGTGTTGAATTAAATCTGAATCATACAATGAGTCTGATTGTATACACTGACTTCATGCTCATTCATTTGCTTATTAAGTAGATGCTTAGTGAGTACTTACCAAGCGCCAGGCTCTGCTCTAAGCTCTGGGGAATAAACATCCACAAAATGTTTTACACACATTTTTTTTTTCAGAAGAAATTATATGAAATGCTTTTCTGCCCTTGCTTTTTATTTTTTTATTTTATTTTTTAATAAATTTATTTTTATTTATTTACTGGCTTTGCTGGGTTTTCGTTGCTGCACATGGGCTTTCTCTAGTTGCGGTGAGCGGGGGCTACTCTTCATTGTGGTACGGGGGCTTCTCATTGTGGTAGCTTCTCTTGTTGCAGAGTGTGGGCTCTAGGAGCATGGGCTTCAGTAGTTGTGGCACGTGGGCTCAGTAGTTTTGGCTCCATGGCTCTAGAGCGCAGGCTCAGTAGTTGTGGCACACAGGCTTAGTTGCTCCACACCAAGTGGGATCTTCCCAGACCAGGGCTCAAACACGTGTCCCCTGCATTGGCAGGTGGATTCTTAATCACTGTGCCACCAGGGAAGCCCTGCCCTTGCTTTTTAAACTTAACATATCTGGTAGATTATTCTAGACATTCATTTCGTTTCTCTTTAATTTCACCAAATGCAGAGAAGTACAGAGAAAAATTTCATAAAACAGCCATAGTACTCATCTTCCCAAAATGTAGTCAGATTGTTTTAAATAGAAGAGAGAAAACATCGTTGACAAAATCAGAGTCCCCATTGCATACCATCTCCAATCCTATTTCCCACCTGCCTTCCCTCCTTCCCTTCTCCACAGAAACTTGTATTCTCTCAATGTATATTTTAATGTACTCACTGTGTATCTCGAGAGTATTGTTTTGTGTGTGAGTATTGGTCTGTGTCTGCTTTTTAAAAGCTCACTGTTATGTTTTGGTGTCTCTCCATGTTGAAACCCGTTGATTCTAGTCCATTCGTTTGAGCTGTGCCATGTCCCATTGTATAAGTAAGAAACATAGTGTTATCCTGTTCCTGAGCTGTGGTTGTATAGGTCTTTTTCCTTAGCTTTGTAACTGCTACATGGTGTTCCGTTGATTAGACAACGCATTCCATTGATTAGAAAATTCAGTGGATATTTGAGTTTCCAGTTTTCTGCTATTTCAAACACTGCTGCAAAGACCACTCTTGAATATGTATCTTGCATACTTTGGCAAGTACAACCAATAGGTGGAATCCTTGGTAAAGGAGTTACTCTGGCATACATACTGTGGTATGTGCATGTAAATTTTTGATTGATATTACCAAATTGTTCTCTAATTTGTTTTTTTTTTATAAATTTATTTGTTTATTATTTTATTGTCTGTGTTGGGTCTTTTTTAGCTGTGTGCGGGCTTTCTTTTTAGTTGCGGTGAGTGGGGGCTACTCTTTGTTGTGGTGCGCGGGCTCCTCGTTGCCATGGCTTCTCTTGTTGCGGAGCTTGGGCTCTAGGCGCATGGGCTTCAGTAGTTGCAGCACATGGGCTCAATAGTTGTGGCTCACGGGCTCTAAAGCGCAGGCTCAATAGTTGTGGCACATGAGCTTAGTTGCTCCTCAGCATGTGGGATCTTCCTGGAGCAGGGATCAAACCCGTATCCCCTGCATTGGCAGGCGGATTCTCAACCACTGCGCCACCTAGGAGGCCCCTTCTCTAATTTGTATATCAATTGGTATTCCTAGTATTAGTGCATAAAAATGTTTGTTTTCTCTCACTTTTTCCAACTCTGGTTCTTAACTCTTTATATCTAGCCAATCTGACGTGTTACAGAAAAAAAAAAATCATGTTTTAATTTGTGTATCTTTAATCATGAGGGAGGAATAGTCTTTATCCATTTCTATTTCTTTTTTCAAAGAACTTCATTGTCAAGCCTTTGCTCATTTTTTTTTTCAGTTGAATTATTGGTTTTTTTCCCTTTGATTTGTTCCAGCATTTCACTGAATTTAAAAAATCCTAATTGCTTGCATAGGTACCATATATTTATCAACGCTCAAAATTTAAAGGTACAAAAGGATATGCAGTGTGAAGCTTCTGTCCCATTCCTGGTTCTCAGCCACCCTGCTGGCTTCTTTTACAGGCAACCACTGTTGGCAGGTTTTGTGTGTGCACGTGTGTCTGTGTCTTTTCCAACCTGTTTTCTATGTATGCAAGTAAACATGTGTCTATGGTCTTTTCTCCACAGATGATAACATATTGTGTATATTATTTGGTGCTTTGCCTTCTTTGTAAACACATGGTTTGTTCATTATTTTATATTATTACATAAAGAGCTTCCTCATTCTTTATTTTGTTATTGCTACAAAGTAGTTCACTGCTTTTAACTTGTTTCTACCATTTTGCTATTATGAACACTGTTATAAATATCATTAGTTATTTCACAAATGTTTAAGTAGGTATGTGTTCCTAGAAACAGAATTGCTGCATCAATGTATAATTTTGTGAATTTGCACTTTTGATGGATAACCCCTAATCACACTCCGTGAAGGTGCATCCAAGTTAATCCTGCAATAAAATCCCCAAAATAAAGTTCTTGAGTGGGATTAAAAAAAAACAAAAAAAACCTCCCCAAAAACAGAACCTAAGTATTGAATAATTTAAACCTAGAAGAGAGAAGATGCAGAAGACTCGCAGGGCAGTAGCTGAGGTGAAAGAAGTCTCTTCACCCTTTCAAGTAGAGTGAGGACATGTTTACAGGAAGCATCTTGAGAAATGGGCTTCTGTTTGGAAATTCTATGGGAGGAACTTCAGAGTCAACACTGGGAGCCAAGAGGTGGTGACATAATTGTTTGTGTTTGGTATTTCTTTAGTATTTACTTTGGGAATCCATAAGCTCTTGTATTATTGTTTTAAAATATTTAATAATTTAATAATTTAATTGATGCTGTCACTGATTCAATATAACATGTTTAATCATGGAGATGAAGGCTCTCTTCCAGCCTGATTGAAAGTAAATAGCCTTGTATCCCGGGGAAGAGGAACCTGCCTGTGTTCTAATATCCTCTTGGAGGTTAGCTGACCCAGAAGCTCAGCCTAATGAGATTTGGACAGCAGGCTTCTAGGAAGGAGATTGATTGTGACATGCGCACTTCATGCAGCAAGGCTACTGCGGTGTAAAATGACTGAATACTTGGGAAGCCCGCTTTGCAAAGAACAGCATTTCTTTAAAGACCCATTCCAAACATATCTTGTGCCATAGAAATAAAGCAGAGTAGAAAGGAACATCTGCTCAGAAGTTAACAGCTGACTTCAGAAATGAGGGCTTCCCCAGTATTGCACTGCAGTAACAGGGACAGACCAGTCTCCCTAAAGAACCAATTTGCTGGCAGGTAAATCCACATGTTCTATGGTGAATGTGTGTATCAGATCTGTCCACTTCTCTCTGTCAGCCTGTCCTCCTCCCGGGCTGAGGCTGCCTGTCACCTGGACTAATGAAAATGCCTCAACTTACAGAGACAGAATGGGGAAGGGGTACCCAGTAGCCGCCTAAGGACTGTAATAGTTACACCAGCTGCCTCCTGGCTCTTCCTGGAACACACCACACGGTGTCCTGCCACAGACGCTTGGCATCTGACTGTTCCCTTTGCTTGGGCCATTCTTCTGCATGGCTCGTTTCTCACGTAACTTGGTCTTTGCTCAAATGTCATCTCCATCTCTGGCCACGCTCTCTAATTTAGGATCCCTCTCCCCAGTTCTTACCTTTATTCATTTTTATTTCCTTTTTTTAAATAAGTAAATTTATTTGTTTATTGGCTGCGTAGGGTGTTTGTTGCTACACACAGACTTTCTCTAGTTGTGGCGAGTTGGGGCTACTCTTCGCTGTGGTGCATGGGTTTCTCAGTGTGGTGGCTTCTCTTGCTGCGGAGTACAGGCGCTAGGCACACGGGCTTCCGTAGTTGTGGCACATGGGCTCAATTGTTGTGGCTCTGGGGCTCTAGAGCGCAGGCTTAGTAGTTGTAGCACACGGGCTTAGTAGCTCCGTGGCATGTGGAATCTTCCCGGACCGGGGATCGAACCTGTTTCCCCTGCATTGGCAGGTGGATTCTTAACCACTGCACCATCAGGGAAGTCCTCTTCATTTTTCTGTGTGGCACATTTATTGATATTCTAGTAAACATTTATTATCCTGCTTATCAGACTAAATATCTTGATGGGTAGGACTCTATTCTGTTCTCCTCTTCCGTGCTGTATCCCCAGAGCCTGGAACAGTGCCTACAACATACATAGCAAGTGCTCATTAAATCTCTGCTGTGTGCACAAATAGATAAGCTCTTGTACACCTTCCTACTCTGCTCCTGCTGGCCTGTTAGTTCCTAAAAACTCTACATGCTCTTTCCTGACAGTGGCGTCTTAGCACATGCGATGCCTTTCAGCTGAATGTCCTGCATCCTCTTAGCGGGTAGCTGGTTCCTTCATATCTTCCAAATCTGCCTGTGTTTCCTCCTCCGATGGTGGCCTTCCCTGACAAACTGCAGCAAGCTGCCTCCTTGCTTTCCCTTCTCCAACTCAGCGCCCTGATCGTGCTCTCAGAACCCCCTTATCTTCACTCTGAGCACCACAGTCCTGCATCATCAACATCCTCTTTCTCCCCTCTCCCATCTTGATTCTTTTCTGGCAAAATCCCAGATCTGGTTGCACCATTTTCTGGTTACTCCATCTTCTCACGTCCATATCAGAGCAACTAACTGCTTCTAGAAAACATTGCAGCTGTGCCTACAGGACTCACGTCAAATGTATATCCACAGATACACACACCACACTCCTGACAGTACTGACATGGAATAAATCCCCTTCCTATTTGCATTCTTTCTCTTCTCTTTCTCAGATTTCTACCCTAAACCCTCCTCCACCAGCCAGTGACCTCATACTTCATGGAGAAAATGGGTGGAATCACATGGAAACTAACTCATCCCTCCATATTTTTACTTCCAGTTTTTCACTACGCTTACGCAGGCATTTAGAATTCTTTCCCCCAAATAGAGTTCGTAATCAAAAGATATCATTTCCAAAGTTTCCTTAAGAATTATCAGTTTACCAGAGGGTCCTGTCATGGTTTATGCCACCACCAGAAATGTGCTGGGCATTTTTAAGGTTGAATTAATTGTATCTCATTACTTTAATATATATTTCTGATCACTAGTGAAGTTGATTGTTTTCCCATCTGTTTCCTTTTTGAGAAGTTTGTCTGTCAAATGCCTTCTGCCTAGTTATGTAGCAGAGTCAGTCTTTTTAATATTGATTTCACGTCAGCAGCTCTTTATACAGAAGCCCTTTGCCTAATCTCTTTACTGTGAATTGGCATTAGGCCATTGGTGTTAGGGAACTTGTCATTTGGAGCCGATCATCTGGTCAGCAATAATCATCTAATTCCATACTTCTGTTTTATAGATGGAAAAACTAAGGCCCAGAGACAGGAAGTTTGCTCATTTCAGACCATACCAAATGAAACCTGGCAGGACAAGGAAGCAGGAGGGAAGACAAGGGGAATGATTGGCTGGGAGGGAGGTGGTGTCTGCTTTGT
Source organism: Hippopotamus amphibius kiboko (assembly GCF_030028045.1). Classification (NCBI taxonomy): domain Eukaryota; kingdom Metazoa; phylum Chordata; class Mammalia; order Artiodactyla; family Hippopotamidae; genus Hippopotamus; species Hippopotamus amphibius. The sequence continues at coordinate 97,806,067 of NC_080198.1, read as the reverse complement.
TGTTGCAAATTGGGTTCCTGGTACTCTGAGTATAGCAGGAGCTTTTGTTGACTGAACATGCTTTTGTTGACAATGTAAGTTAGTAGTTTATCATTTTTGGTCCTGTCCTTCATTGCAAGCACAATAGACATACCTTTATTTGTATCCATTTACAGGCAGAATATGTTCATACAAAATAATACAGAAACAGAGAATTTTAAAAAGGGTCATAAACAGAAACTTTTAAAAAGGTCCATTCTCCACCCAAAGAACAGAGATTGTCTTTCAGATTTTTTTTCCCTAGGCAAAGATTTTTTTGTTATTGTTTTTATATAGCTAAAGTCACCATATATCCCCATGTAGAATGTAAACATAAAGTTATGATCTAGAAGAAAAACAAAAAGATATTTAGATCATCTGGTTTCAAACCATTTACCCCCTGGTCTCCTGTGTATGCAGATTATCTAGAACTGACTGTGCTTGAAGGTCTAATCATTTTTTTATTATGATAAATGAGACTTAAAAAAATAGATTGTACGTTTAAAAACCAGACTGAATTAAGGACTTAGAGCTGGAGAGAAATCAGATTTTGTCTGATGTTTAATGTACCATTGGAACTGCTGGGGTTTTAAGGTTCAACAATAATGGTGATTTGGGATCATGTTTTAATTTGGAAGAAGTGTTTGATTTCTCAACCCCACCTTCTTTGGAGCTTAATAAAGAAGGTGGGGTGAAAGACATGCAGGATTTTCTTTTTTCTTTTTTCTTTAGGATTTAGTTTTTTTTTAATTTAATTTTTTATTTTATATTGGGATATAGTTAGTTACAATGTTGTGTCAATTTCAGGTATATAGCAAAGTCATTCAGTTATACATATATAATACATATATCTATTCTTTTTCAGATTCTTTTCCCATATAGGTTATTACACATTATTGAATAGAGTTCCCTGTGCTATACAGTAGGTCCTTGTTGATTATCTGTGTTTTATATAGTAGTGTGTATATGTTAATCCCAAATTACTAACTCCTCCCACATTTCCCCTTTGGTAACTGCAAGTTTGTTGTCTAAGTCTGTGAGTCTGTTTCCATTTTGTAAATAAGGTCATTTGTATCATTTTTTTAGAGTCCGCATGTAAGTGATATATTGCATTTGTCTTTCTGACTTACCTCACTTATTATGATAATCTCTTGATACATTCAAGTTTCTGCAGATGGCATTATTTCATTCTCTTTTGTGGCTGAGTAATATTCCATTGTATATATGTACCACATCTTCTTTATCCATTCCTCTGTCAATGGACATTTAGGTTGCTTCCATGTCTTGGCTATTGTAAATAGTGCTGCAGTGAACATTGGGGTGCATGTATCTTTTCGAATTATGATTTTCTCCAGATATACACCCAGGAGTGGAGTTGCTGGATCGTATTGTAGTTCTAGTTTTAGTTTTTTAAGCAACCTGCATAGTGGTTGTACCTATTTACATTTCTACCAACAGTGAAGGAGGAGGATTTCTTAAAACAAAATGCCACAAAACTTCTTGAGAATAGTGACATGATTGTATTTCTGGATTTTTTTTCAAGGAAGATGTTTTTGCCTAGAAGTTAGTTTCTTAGATCTGATTTAGGTGTCTTGTTTAGGGCCTGCAAGTTTTAATACTTGACACAGATGCATGACACTGGGTTAGGGAATGTGAGATTTACGTGGGAGAGAGAACATTTCCTACTTTAGCAGTCTCCAGTTGAGGAGACAAAAATGCATTTACAGAGAGTAAATAGTCCATCGAACATGGAAGCCAGGGGATCATTCAATGTCACAAGTGGGTGATGAGTTGTAGGTATTTAGTGATGAGGGAAGTCAGCTGAAGACGTCAAGTTTTAACTTTGAAGGATAGGAGTGTTTTGATAGGTGGAGGAATAACATCACTAAGCCTCAGAGGGGTCATGAATCAGGTGTGTTTTGAGGACAAAGAAAGAGACTGGCTAGATTGGAGGGGTCTTATTTGGAGGGAGGCATAATTATATAGCAACTGCCTATTGATTGTGTAATATGTGCTGGGCATCTTGTTCTGAGCTTTTCATATATTATTTTTTAATGATGTGTATTATTACTTCCATATTACAGGTGAGAAAATTGAGGTCCAGGGACATTAAATAGTTTGCAAGGGTCACACAGCATTATGTATCAGATCTGGAATTTGAACTCAGGATCACCTGATTTAGGGAGATGATTTACTTTATCATCTAAGCTAGGACTTTTTAAGAGTGGAAGGGAGCACTGGTAATGACTAGGCCAGGACAGCAGGTGTGGACCTGCGTGGCTTTAAAGATAATTAGTGGAGGCCGTGTAAGAGGGGTTGTAGGCGAATGAATCTGACAACATTGTATAGAGTGGAGTGGAGTAAAGAGAGATGAAGAGTCCAAGGGAATAATTAGTTGGTGACTTCATTAAAATTAGGTTACATGTGATGATGATCTGTATTGGATGATGGAGGGAGAAGGAAATAAGACTTCCTATGAATTGTTTATAATGAATATTTTTAAACCTACCCCAAACTGGGCGAATAATACAATAAATCCCCATATGCCAGCTGCCCAGATGAAAAACTTATCTGATTTTGTCCTATTTGCTTCCTCTATCTTTTCTTTTTTCTTTTCTGGAACATTTAAAGCAAACTCAGACATAATATCATTTTACCTGCTACCTCAATGTGCGTTCATAAAGAATATAGAGATTTCCACAGTGTCATTACCAACCTACCAACATTAATAAGAATTCTAATTTTTTACTATTAATTCTCATTATTGAATTTGATAGCCACATTTTCCCAATTATCTTTTTACTGATTCCTTTATTCGCTTGAGTCAGAATCCCAACAAGAAAGGAAGAAACCATAAAACATTGTGACTTTCCAAAACTGAGTCCAAAAGTTTTGAGCTTAATAAAGAGGAAAATAGGTTAATTGGCTAACTAGTATTGGAAATAGAATTTGGAAAAGGGAAAATGATTACAGGGAAAGATGGGAAGAGATCTAGGAACTTTTTTTCCTTCCAGATGTTCATCTTGAATGATGTCTAACCTTTAGAAATTTTATAAGAACAGTACAAATGGACACCTGTATATCCTTTACCTACTAGATTCATCAATTGTTAGTATTTTGTCACATCACTAAATACTTCAGCCTGTATCTCATAAGAATAAGTCTTTCTCCTACATAACCACTTGCAAGTACAACACTCAGGTCATTTATTATTATTATGACACTTTAATATACAGTTCATATTTACATTTCTTAAATTTTCTTATACTGTTCTTTATAGTTTTTATTCCCTAGATCCAGTATTCAGTCAAGAATACTGCTTCATCTCTGTAGATTTAGTCTCCTTTAATCTAGAACAGTTTTCTAGCCTTTTTTTCTTCATATAACACACACATTTTTTAAGAGCCTAAGCTATTTTCCTCTCTAATGTCCCTCAATTTTGAATTTATCTTGATTCTCGTGATTAGATGCAAATGAAATCTTTTGTCAGGAGTACTAAACAAATGCTCTATTCACTCAGTGGATCACATCGAGAGGTTATTGACGTCAATGAGCCCATAATTAGTGAAATTAAGGTTAATGATTTGGTTAAGGCGATGTCTTCCAGGTTTTTCCATATCCTGCCCTGTTCCTCAGCACTCATTTGCATAGTGCATTCAGCATCCATGATTATTCCTGCTTCGTAAAGCATCCCTGCGGTGGGTGTAAATGGTAATGTACTACCGTTTCTTTTTCAATCATTCGTGGGCTTTCTGCTGTATCAGGAGCATCTGGTGCCACGTCTCAGGAATGGGGAAACCCGCATAGCCTAGCACTTCCCAAGGACTCCGTGGTGATTTTGAGCGGCTGGAACAGAACTCGGGGATTTGGATCCTGTGGGAGTGCCGTGAACGTATGTTTCCACGTACAGATGTAGAAGCGATAGGGGCGGAAGGTCCGTGTGCTTGGTCAGTTGTTGAGGAGGCCTTATTTAACCCAGGGTTTCTCAGTGGGGACCCGAGGGTGCTCTCAGGAAGCATTCCTTCTCATCTCCATGCTGGCTGGGCAGATTCCCATCCCATAGCTAATAAACCGGCGTAGCTACAGCCCCAACAGAAGCTGGTTTGTTTTGTGTTTAAATTGAAGGAAGGTGGCCTTTGGGCATTTCACTCCCTCCCTCTTCATTAGGTAAGAGAGTTTCAAAGCAAATAAGCAGATGTTGTGTTGGTAATGAAGTTTGAGACTTTGACTTTGGGGGCCACCAGGCTCTAGCTAGTCCCAGCCTCATTCTGTTTCTAACTCTGCCCTCATTCCTGCCACCAGGAGTGACTAGAATACTGTATAAAAGGCCAGGTCACCAAACAAGGCTTAGGAGCTGGGTCCCAGCTTTGTTCGCTTTCCCTGAAGTTCCTTCCTTTCACTTAATGCATTTCTTCTCTTCTCTTTTAAGACACAGCTCAAATACCACCTGCTCTGTAAGTCTTTCCTAATTCCCCACAACTCCCCCGACCTGGCCTGCTGACATTGAACCATGTATGACCACACCTTCCCACATAGCACACCTACTTTGTATCTACTTATCCGTCTTCCTAGTAGACGGTGAGCCTATTAACCACAAGGGTTATATCTTTTCATCTCTGTATCCTTAGCACCCACTGTGGAGCCTGGGACATATCTGTGCTCACTAAATATTTTTCTTCAAGATGCATCTTTTTTTTACTCTTCATTTATAATATTACATTAGTTTCAGGTGTACAACATAGTGATTCAAAATTTTTAGAGATTTTACTCCATTTAAAGTTATTATAGGACTTCCTAGGTGGCGCAGTGGTTAAGAATCCACCTGCCAATGCAGGGGACATGGGTTTGATCCCTGCTCCAGGAAGATGCCACGTGCCGTGGAGCAACTAAGCCCATGAGCCACAACTGTTGAGCCCATGTGCCACAACTACCAAAGCCCAAACGCCTAGAGCCCTTGCTCCACAATAAGAGAAGCCACCGCAATGAGGAGCCTGTGCACCACAATGAAGAGTAGCCCCTTGAAGGGGAAACTGAGAAGAAGCGAGAGAGTAGCACAGACATATATATACTACCAACTGTAAAATAGTCAGTGGGAAGTTGTTGTATAACAAAGGGAGTCCAACTCGAGGATGGAAGATGCCTTAGAGGACTGGGGCAGGAAGGGTGGGGGGGACTCGAGGGGGGGGCATCAAGGAAGGGAGGGAATATGGGGATATGTGTATAAAAACAATTGATTGAACCTGGTGTACCCCCCAAAAAAAATAATAAAAAAAAAAAAAAAAAAAAAGAGTAGCCCCTGCTCACCGCAACTAGAGAAAGCCTGTGTGCAGCAACGAAGACCCAATGCAGCCAATAAATAAATTTTAAAAAAGTTATTATAAAATATTGGCTATACTCCCTGTGATGTACAATATATCCTTATTGCTTGTTTATTTTATACATAGTAGTTTGTACCTCTTAATCCCCTATTCCAATCTTGCCCTTCCTCCTTCCTTCTCCTCACTGGTAACTACTAGTTTGTTCTCTATATCTGTGAGTCTGTTTCTCTTTTATTACCTTCATTAGTTTGTTTTATTTTTTTAGATGGAATATATAAATGATGATATAGGTATTTGTTTTTCCCTGACTTATTTCACTAAGCATAATACTGTCCAGGCGCACCTATGTTGTTGCAAACGGCAAAATTTCATTCTGTTTTTCACGGCTGAGTAGCATTCTGTTGTATATAAGCCACATCTTCTTTATCCATTCATCTGTTGCTGGACACGTAGATTGCTTCCATATCTTGTCTATTGTAAATATTGCTGCTATGAACATTAGGGTGCATGTATCTTTTCAAATCAGTGTTTTTGTTTTCTTCAGGTATACACCCAGGAGTGGGATTGCCGGATCATATGGTAGTTCTATTTTTAGTTTTTTGAAGAACTTCCATAGTGTTTTCCATAGTGGTTGCACCAGTTTACATTCCTACCAACAGAGTACGAGAGTTCTCTTTTCTCCACGTCCTCGCCCACATTTGTTATTTGTGTTCTTTTTGATGATAGCCATTCTGAGTGGTGTGAGCTGGTATCTGATTTTGGTTTGATTTGCTTTCTCTGATGATTACCAATGTTGAGCATTTTTTCATGTGACTGTTGGCACTTTTTTTAAATTGGGTTGTTTTTTTCATATTGAGTTGTATGAGCTCTTTATATATTTTAGTTATTAACCCCTTATCAGTCATATCATTTGCACACATTTTCTTTTTGTTTTGTCAATGGTTTCCTTTGTAGTTCAAATGCTTTTGAGTTTAATTAGGTCCCATTTGTTTATTTTTGCTTTTATTTCCTTTGCTTTGGGAGACAGATCCAAAAAAATATTGCTATGATTTATGTCAGAGAGTGTTCTGCCTACGTTTTCTTCTTGGAGTTTTATGGTTTCCAGTCTTACATTTAGGTCTTTAATCAACTTTGAGTTTATTTTATTATAAGGTGTGAGAAAATGTTCTAATTTCATTCTTTTACATGTAGCTGTCTAGCTTTCTCACCAACCAATTATTGAAGAGACTCTCTTTTCTTTTTTTTTTTTAAGAACTTTTATTGAGATACAGTTAACAGACAATAAACTGCATATATTTAGAGCGTACAATTTGGTATCCCAATCTCCCAATTCACTGCCCCCCAACCCTCCCCGCTTTCCCCACTTGGTGTCCATATGTTTGTTCTCTACATCTCTGTCTCTATTTCTGCCTTGCAAACGGGTTGATTTGTGCCATTTTTCTATAGTCTGCATATATGTGTTAATATACGATATTTGTTTTTCTGACTCACTTCACTCTGTATGACAGTCTCTAGGTCTATCCATGTCTCTAGAAATGTCCCAGTTTCATTGCTTTTTAAAGCTGAGTAATATTCCATTGTATATATGTACCACATCTTCTTTATCCATTCATCTGTTGATGGACATTTAGGTTGCTTCCATGTCCTGGCTATTGTAAATAGTGCTGCAAGGAACATTGGGGTGCGTGTATCTTTTTGTATTATGGTGTTTTCTGGGTATATGCCCAACAGTGGGATTGCTGGGTCATGTGGTAACTCTGTTTTTAGTTTTTCGAGGAACCTCCATACTGTTCTCCATAGTGGCTGTATCAATTTACATTCCCACCAGCAGTGCAAGAGGGTTCTCTTTTCTCCACACCCTCTCCAGCATTTACTGTTTGTAGATTTTCTGATGATGCCCATTCTGACCGGTGTGAGGTGATACCTCATTGTCGTTTTGATTTGCATTTCTCTAATCATTAGTGATGTTGAGCAGCTTTTCATGTGCCTCTTGGCCATCTGTATGCCTTCTTGGGAGAAATGCCTATTTAGGTCTTCTGCCCATTTTTTGATTGGGTTGTTTGTTTTTTTGATATTGAGCTGGATGAACTGTTTATATATTTTGGAGATTAATCCTTTGTCTGTTGATTCATTTGCAAATATTTTCTCCCATTCTGAGGGTTGTCTTTTCATCTTGCTTATAGTTTCCTTTGCTGTGCAGAAGCTCTGAAGTTTCATTAGGTCCCACTTATTTATTTTTGTTTTTATTTCCATTACTCTAGGGGATGGATCAAAAAAGATCTTGCTGTTATTTACGTCAAAGAGTGTTCTTCCTATGTTTTCTTCTAGCAGTTTTATAGTGTCTGGCCTTACATTGAGGTATTTGATCAATTTGGAGTTTATTTTTGTGTATGGTGTTAGGGAGTGTTCTAATCTCATTCTTTTACATGTAGCTGTCCAATTTTCCCAGCACCACTTGTTGAAGAGGCTGCCTTTTCTCCATTGTATATCCTTGGCTCCTTTGTCATAGATTAGTTGACCAGAGTTTATCTCTGGGCTTTCTATCCTGTTCCATTGATCTATATTTCTGTTTCTGTGCCAGTACCATACTGTCTTGATCACTGTAGTCTTGTAGTAGAGCCTGAAGTCAGGAAGCCTGATTCCACCAACTCCATCTTTCCTTCTCAAGATTGCTTTGGCTATTTGGGGTCTTTTGCGTTTCCATACAAATCATAAAATGTCTTGTTCTAGTTCTGTGAAAAATGTCATTGGTAATTTGATGGGGATTGCATTGAATCTCTAGATTGCTTTGGGTAGTATAGTCATTTTCACAATGTTGCTTCTTCCAATCCAAGAACATGGTGTGATCCTCCATCTGTTTGTGTCGTCTTTGATTTCTTTCATTCGTGTCTTATAGTTTTCTGAGTACAGGTCTTTTCCCTCCTTGGTTAGGTTTATTCCTAGGTATTTTATTCTTTTGGTTGCAATGGTGAATGGGATTGTTTCCTTCATTTCTCATTCTGATCTTTCATTGTTGGTGTATAGAAATGCAAGAGATTTCTGTGTGTTAATTTTGTATCCTGCAACTTTACCAAATTCATTGATTAACTCCAGTAGTTTTCTGGTGGCATCTTTAGGATTTTCTATGTATAATATCATGTCCTCTGTGAACAGTGACAGTTTTACTTCTTCTTTTCCAATTTGGATTCCTTTTATTTCTTTGTCTTCTCTGATTGCTGTGGCAAGGACTTCCGAAACAATGTTGAATAGTAGTGGCGAGAGTGGACATCCTTGTCTTGTTCCTGATCTTAGAGGGAATGCTTCCAGATTTTCACCATTGAGAATGATGTTTGTTGCGGGTCCGTCGTACATGGCCTTTATTATGTTGAGGTAGGTTCCCTCTATGCCCACCTTCTGGAGAGTTTTTATCATACATGGGTGTTGAATTTTGTCAAAAGCTTTTTCTGCATCTATTGAGATGATCATGTGGTTTTCATCCTTCAGTTTGTTAACATTATATCACAGTGATTGATTTGCATATATTGAAGAATCCTTGCATTCCAGGGATAAACCCCACACGATCATGGTGTGTGATCCTTTGAATGTGTTGCTGGATTCTTGGGGCTAATGTTCTGCTGAGGATTTTTGCATCTAAATTCATCAGTGATATTGGTCTGTAGTTTTCTTTTTTTGTAGTATCTTTGTCTGGTTTTGGTATCAGGGTGATGGTAGCCTCATAAAATGAGTTTGAGAGTGTTCCTTTCTCTGCAATGTTTTGGAAGAGTTTGAGAAGGATGGGTGTTAGCTCTTCTCTAAATGTTTGATAAAATTCACCTGTGACTCCATCTGGTCCTGGACTTTTGTTTGTTGAGAGATTTTTAATCACAGTTTCAATTTCATTACTTGTGATTGGTCTGTTCATATTTTCTATTTCTTTCTGATTCAGTCTTGGAAGGTTATACCTTTCTAAGAATCTGTCCATTTCATCCAGGTTGTCCATTTTATTGGCATATAGTTGCTTGTAGTAGTCTCTTATGGTGCTTTTTATTTCTGTGGTGTCTGTTGTAACTTCTCCTGTTTCATTTCTAATTTTATTGATTTGAGTCCTTTCCCTCTTTTTCTTGATGAGTCTTGCTAGAGGTTTATCAATTTTATTTATATTCTCAAAGAACCAGCTTTTCATTTTATTGATTTTTGCTATTGTTTTGTTTCTATTTCATTTATTTCTGCTCTGATCTTTATGATTTCTCTCCATCTGCTAACTTTGAGTTTTGTTTGCTCTTCTTTCTCTAGTTTCTTTAGGTGTAAGGTTAGATTGTTTATTTGGGATTTTTCTTGTTTCTTGAGGTAGGGTTGTATTGTTATAAACTTCCCTCTTAGAACTGCCTTTGCTGCATCCCATAGGTTTTGGATTGTTGTGTTTTCATTGTCATTTGTCTGATACTGCTTGATATTGCTGTCTGCCCTCTTGTGGAGGAAGCTATCTAGGAGGCTCATGCATGCTTCCTGATGGGAGGGACTGATGGTGGGTAGGGCTGGGTGGGCGGAGCTCAGTAAGACTTTAATCTGCTTGTCTGCCAATGGGTGGGCTGTGTTCCCACCTTGTTGGTTGTTTGGCCTGAGGCTACCCAGCACAGGAGCTTACAGGCTCTTTGGAGGGGCTAATGGCAGACTCTGGGAGGGCTCACACCAATGAGCACTTCCCAGAACCCCTGCCGCCAGTGCCGCCTTCTCCTCAGTGAGCCACAGCCACCCCCCACCTCCGCAGGCAACCCCCCAACAGCAGCAGGTAGGTCTGGTTCAGTGTCCTGTGGGGTCACTGCTCAGTCCCCCTGGGTCCTGTGAGCACACTTTTTTGTGTGCCCTCCAAGAGTGGAGTCTCCATTTCCCCCAGTCCTGTGGAGGTTCTGCAATCAAATCCCACTGGCTTTCAAAGTCTGATTCTCTGGGGATTCCTCCTCCCGTTGCTGCACTCCCAGGTTGGGGAGCCTGACGTGGGGCTCAGAACCCTCATTTTAATGGGTGGACTTCTGTGGTATAACTGTTCTGCAGCTTGTGAATCACCCACCCAGCATTTATGGGATTTGATTTTAACATGATTGTGCCCCTCCTACTGTCTCATTGAGGCTTCTCCTTTGTCTCTGGATGTGGGGTGTCTTTTTTGGTGAGTTCCAGTGTCTTTCTGTTGATGATTGTTCAGCAGTTAATTATAATTCCAGTGCTCTTGCAAGAGGGAGTGAGTACATGTCCTCCTACTCCACCATCTTGATCCTCTCTCTCTCTTTTCTTCATTGTATATCCTTGCCTCCTTTGTTGTAGATTAATTGGCCATAAGTCTACGGGGTTATTTCTGGGCTCCTCCATCCTGTTCCATTGAGCTATGTGTCAGTTTTTGTGCCAGTACCATATTGTTTTGATTACTGTAGCTTTGTGGTATAGTCTAAAGTCAAGGAGTATGATACCTCCAGCTCTGTTCTTCTTTCTCAAGATTGCTTTGGCTATTGGGGGTCTTTGTGTTTCCATACAAATTTTAGAGTTATTTTTTCTAGTTCTGTGAAAAATGCTGTTGGTATTTTGGTAGGGATTGCACTGGATCTGTAGATTGCCTTGGATAGGATGGTCATTTTAACAAGATTGATTCTTGTTTTCTTTTCTTTTCTTTTTTCTTTTTCACTGCATTGGGTTTTACTTGTGGCATGCAGGATCTTTGTTGTGGCATGTGGGCTCTTCCTTGATGTATAAATGTAAATCCTCTCAACAATCTTTTTTTTTTCTTTTCTTTTTTTTTCTTTTTTAAGTTCCTGTCTGAAATTTCTCTAACATCTGGATTATCTTGGGATATGATCCTCTCTTCACAATGGGTCATTTTTTTTTCCTTCTTTTTTGTGTCTTGTAATTTTTTCCTGAATGCTGGACACTATGTGTATAATTGTAGAAACTGGGTTGAACAGTCTTCATACCTGGATATGGACATGCCTCCTCCCCTATCAGGCTGTTAGTGTGGGAGATTGAGTCCTTCTGGTCAGGAGTTGGGTTGGGTTGTATTGGTTTGTTATTGTACCACATACAGGCTTTCAGTTCCTCTGGCAGTGGCGTGTGGTTCCCTTGTGTGTAGTGTGGGGCCTGGCATGTGATGTGTGTGTGGGTTATCTTCAGCATTCCTGCTTCATCCTCATCACTGAGCAGACCCTACTCACCTATGCCACCAAGGGCCCCCCTCATGCTCTTCCTCCTTCCCTCACAGTAGAGGTACTTGTCACTTGGTGCCAGACTCATGGTGGGAGGCAGTGAAGGGGGGAATCCCCTGTTATCCTGGTACAGCCTTAGGCAGACCCTGTGCCACTGAGCCTGGGAGGTTTCTCAGTGTCCCTAGACCTTCTTCCCATGGCAGCCAAACTCTCACTTAGGATCTGCATTGGTGCTGGGAAGAAGCAAGTTTTCTGCCCTAAGAGTGCCTTCCTTCCTAGGAGCAGAGGGATTTTGCTTCCACCCTGTCCTCCACCAGCAATGGGCCTTTACCTGTGTCCTATAGGCAGGAGAGTTTCTTACCTCTTTTCCACAGGCAGATGGGTTTTGCTTTTACCCACTCCCAAGAGCAAAGGAGTTTTGCCTTGGCCATGGGACAGAGAGGATTCACTGCCCCTGTCTGTCTGAGAGAAATGTCCAGGGAAGTATATGGGCTCTGTGTGTATCCTCTGGCTTCAGCCCATCACCTCCAGCACACCTACTAGCAAGGGAGCTTTTCTCCAGGCTCCTGCCCCACCCCAGTCTCTCTCACAAACACCCAGTGGAAGTTTGCAAGCAAATGCAAACTCCTCCATGTTTCTGGGCCTTTGAGGTAGTCAATGGGGACATCCTAGCCCACACTTGGCCTTTAAGGGATGGTGAACATTTTTGGTGGTTTCTTCTTGCTTGATCACCAAAAAGGGAACAGCTTGTGTGTCCTTTGTCTCTCCCTAGCAGCGTGGCACACTTTGGAATCGATTGCTTTTCAGCCTCAGCTCTCTGATGTGCCCAAGAAAAGCAATAACATCTCTTGTCATCTGGCTAGTTCCCCACACTGTTGGGAGGCACCTGTTTGTAGATTCCTACATCCTCATTCACCATTGAACAATCTGAATGTCAAGTGAGTGTGAGTCTCTGGACAGGAATTTCCCCAGCAACAGAAATTCTATGATTTCCAGTTGGGTTTTATCCAGGTAACAAGAATTAGTGGTGTCAACTGCGTGCTGATTTTTTTTTTCTAGACTTTTATTGGTTTTCTATCAGGACTTTTAGAGTTGCCTTTCCTACACTGCATTCAACAGCTCTTTATCTTTGTAAAACAACCCCTCTTGATTGAGTTTTAAAAAACATTCAATTTAGAATTTGTATAAACAACTTTTGCTTTTTGTAGCATGTTTGATCTGTTTACATTAATATTTAATTAAGTTATGAAACTGCATCAACAAGTGCAACTAACAGAAAGTGGTTTGGGAACAAACACGAGAGACCCTTGGAGATTGTACAGCTCAGCTGGCACAAGCGGAAAAGATGGAGACAAAACCACAAGAAAGGTGCTTCTGGTGCATTATTAACAAAACAGTAGAGGAGTGTATTTTGCCTGGACCACACACTTGCTGGGACAAAACTAAGGCTTTTCTAGATCTTGAATATTTAGTTATTACTTTTCCAATGATTATTTATTGGGAAGCATCTAAATTTTTGTGGATTTTAGCCTCCTTTCTTTTCAGATTTTTTTTTTTAAGATTTATTTTATTATTTATTTATTTTTGACTGCATTGGGTCTTTGTTGCTGTGCACAGACTTTCTCTAGTTGTGGCGAGTGGAGGCTGCTCTTTGTTGTGGTGCAAGAGTTTCTCATTGCGGTGGCTTCTCTTGTTGTGGAACATGGGCTCTAGGCATGCGGCCTTCAGTAGTTGCAGCAAGTGGGCTCAGTAGTTGTGGCTCGTGGGCTCTAGAGCGCAGGCTCAGCAGTTGTGGCACATGGGCTTAGTTGCCCTGTGGCATGTGGGATCTTCCCAGACCAGGGCTTGAACCCATGTCCCGTGCATTGGCAGGTGGATTCTTAACCCTGAGCCACCAGGGAAGCCCCCAGATTTTTTTGTTTTGTAATGGCATTTGCTGACGTACTGTAAAAATGGCTCCAGATCACATCTCTTACACAAGTACTGTCAAATCTGATTTACATTTACAGGAACTAGAATTTTTATCTTGATAGTATTATGAACTCTGTCTTTTTATGTTTTTTTCTGGAGTTTTTTTTGTTTGTTTGTTTTGTTTGGTGAGGAGAGGGTTGGGAAAGGGGTGGAAGAGTATGTCAGTGAAAGTACTTTGCTTAAAATTTTTTTAATATTCTCTTAAAAATTCAAGTGAGCTCAAAGTATATACAGGGAAAAAAAATCCCCCTTCACTCTGCTCCTTGTTCCATTCTCTGTCCCTAGTTTGGGGGAGGCCATGGTCAATAGCTGAGCCTTCTTTTGACAGATGACAGAACAAAATGGGGTGGTGTTGAGTCACATTCTCATGGGAGTGTCTGTGTGATCGTGTGGACCTCGGGATAGACCAAAAAATGTGATTCAAACGTCAAGGCCAACGTTCTTCCAAAGAACAGCAGAGACAAATTATGCTTTCCAGGAATGTCTTAAGGAAGGGACTCCGGGACTCCACGGGTACTTTGGCCACGCTCCCTGCCTCCCTCCCTGGATTTACCAGTGGTGGCAACACAGCTGTTGGACCGTCTTAGTCTCAGGCCCAGCGGCCCCCTGGCAAACCCCCCCATCATCAGGGAGGCCACAGGGCCCTGGGCCCTTATCTGATCTTGCATCTTTGTCAAGGATTCCGAGCTCCAGGCGACCCCAGAAGTCTCCCTGCTCGTGTGCAACGTGAGATCCTGCTTCCTCTAAAGGCACTTGGAATGATTTAAGGGCCAGCCTGCCCAGTCACAGGCTTGGCTGCATGTGGCCCAACGGTGACACAGAATCCCGTGGCACCGATCGCGATGGACATGTGGCTGGGGGAAAGATACAAGGGCCAGACTGGTCCCAGATGTTTGCCCACGAATTGCTTCCGCTGCAGCGTTTTTTCTGAGCTCTCTTCTGGAAGAGCAAGTTAGTGCCATCGTGAATTCTCATGCAAGCCGATGTGCGTCAGTCCTGCAGGGAAGCTGCTCCGCTCAATTAAAGAGGAACTGCACAGTCACGTGCTGACAGCTGAAATGAAGGGCAAAACCGCACCAAGGGTGTTTGAATTGTATTTTAAATACAGGAAAGGGGGCTCTCCCTCTGGAATGCTTGATTATATACTTGGAGGCAGGGGGAATACATTTGATAAGTTCTAATGAAGCCAGCTTTGCTTGCAAATGTCTGAAATATCAATCCCTTTATTAAAAACCAAACCAAAGGGTTCAGTCATGTTGGTGGAGGAGTTGAACGGCAGAAGGAATGGCTCTGTGAAACTGCAAGGTACAGGATTGTGGCTGCCTGAAGGGGTGGTTAAAATGCATTCTCTCTCGGGTACTAAATTTGGACAGACTCATCACAGCTGCTCCAGGAGGAAATATGGTTGAAATCCAGGACCTGAGGCAGCTGGGTTATTTGGGTCCCCAAAGCCTCATCCACACCCACCAAAGAAGAGCTGAGCCAAAGAGTGGGCATGTCACGTTCATCCCAATGTCAAAGGACAGCGAACACATTGAACCAAACCCGGCTGCTGGAAGATGAGCTCGCTAAGGTACATTCTTCAGAGCAGCGGCACTTAACCTTGCAAGTGGCAATCTAATTTAGTTCTGTCGTTTTCCGTGGGAATCTTTTCAAAAGGCACTTATTTGTCTGCCTTTTCGTTCGGCGGGCACCACACATAAGTCGATTTGGGGGCTTGTTCAAGGCCATCATTCAAGATAGGTTGTCCTCAGAGACAATGTGTGATCCCCTGTCCTTGCATTAATTGGACCCCGATGGCTTGGCTGGGGGCTCAGGTTGTCAGGAGTTGCCATTGATGATGGTGACAGGGCTGTTCAGATGCCCTCGGCTCCAGCCCACCCTTCTGTGGGGAACACAACGCGTGCGGCCAAGTTGTGGTTCGTCTTCTGTGCCCACTTGGGCAGGCTGCGGTAGCCAGGGATTTGATGAAATGCTGATGTAGGTTGCTCTGAAGGTATTTTGTAAATGTGGTTCACACCTACAGGAAGTTGACTTTCCGTGGTAATGTGGGGGGCCCTCATGCATTAGCTGAAATGTCTTCAAAGCAAAACCAGATTTCCACAGGAAGAAGACATTCAGCTTCAAAACACTGATGTCAGCTCCTGCCTGAGTGTCCAGCCTGCCCTGGGAATTCAAACTTGCTAGTGCCCACAGCTGCTTGAAATCAGTCTCTCTCTGTCTCCGTCTCCCTCTCCCTCTCCCTCTCCCTCTCCCTCTCCCTCTTTCTCTGTCTCTACCTCTGTCTCTGTCTCTACCTCTGTCTCTGTCTCTATACCTCTCCCTCTGTCTCCGTCTCTACCTCTGTCTCTGTCTCTATCCCTCTCTCTCTCCCTCTCCCTTTCCCTCTCTCTCTCCCTCTCCCTCTGTCTCCATCTCCAACTCCATCTCCATCTCCATCTCCATCTCCATCTCACCTCTTACTGGTTCTGTTTCTTCAGAGAACCTGACTGACATAGGCAGTTATTCCCAAAGTTTGGGGAAGACTAGTGTGTAGCTGAAGAAAAGTCTAGCCCTCTCCCTATTCCAATTGCTGAAGAATCCAATAAGCAAGGTCCTCCCATTTTTCTTGAGGCAGAGCTTATGGTCACCGAGTGCTTTCTCTGAAGTAACCACCCTCTATATAGACAGTGTCCTTCTGTGAACCCATGTGGCCATTTTCACCTACCCTAAGCTTGTGGCTTGGTGATGGGACAGTTGGCACAAGTCTGCCTCTAAATAAGTGAGGAGCTTTTTTCCTTTGAATGCTGTCTTAACTCACCTCCGTTCTAGCCAGAGGATTGATACCCAAAAAAGGACCTCGGCTTTGTATCAAATGATGGTCAAACAAATGTGTATTTTATGTTTTAAGTTAAAATAAAATGTCTAAGGCATGAGCCCCTTCTTTTTTTTTTTTTTTCCACTATCAGCTATCAGAACGGATCACACCTACTATGCTCATGTAATATAGATTTAAACATTTTCCTCGCAATGAGTTGGCTCCTTAAACATTTTTCTTGATAAAAGTTAAACTGAGTCAAATTATGCAAATCCCCAGAAGTTTCCTATTTTGTTTGAATTAGTGAGATTTTCCTGTCAAGAGAAGAAACAAATTTAATTTTAGAAATCAGAATCAGGAAGTTATAAAGCATAAAAACAACCCACAGGAAACCTAGACCAATGAGAGAAGACAAGCTTCACCAACTGCAGTAGAACACCTCTGTCTGTAATCTAAGATCCCTTCTACATGAGGCTGTGGGGAAAGTTCTAGGGGCCACATACAAATTATGTAAACGGACATTTTCACCAACTACATTTGCATCTTGATTTAAATCTGTGTTCTCCTCCAGAAAGAACAGCCTGGACCTGTTAGCCGGTGCTCACAACCTATTTTACCAGCCACCCCGTGCACATAACTCTTAGAGAGGGGAGGGTACCAAGATCTTACATCCGCTTAGTCTTAACTCCCTATCTGATGCATGTTTGCCAGGATAATGCTGTTACCTGAGAGCATTTTACTTAAATAGTTTAGCACTGGAGGCATGCATGAGTCCGTGGTTTAAACTGATTATGAAGGTTTTGTAGAGGAGGAACATTCAATTGGTAGTGAAGCTTTTGAAAGGCTTATGGACCTGTCAGCTACGCCTGTTAATGGGGCTTTGTAGACCCATGGATGAGGAGCAGGTAGCAGGAGGGTTTATCTGAGCTATATTGCATTGCATTTTGTAGTGATTTTTCTGGGTTCAAATGGCATTTCATGCATTCTTTTATGAACACAGAAATTTTTTTTAAAAGTAATTAATTTTTAAATTGAGATATAGTTGATTTACATTGTCATGTTAGTTTCATATGTGTGTGTGTGTGTGTGTGTGTGTGTGTATATGAAACTGAACATATATATTCTTTTTCAGATTCTTTTCCCTTATAGGTTATTATAAAATATTGAGTAGAGTTCCCCGTGCTGAACAGTAGGTCCTTGTTGGTTACCTATTTTATATAGAGTTTATATCTGTTTTATATAGAGTTGTGTGTATATGTTAATCACATCCTCCTCATTTATCCCTTCTCCTCTTCCCTTTTGGTAACCATAAATTTGTTTTCTACGTCTGTGGGTCTGTTTTTGTTTTGTAAATAAGTTCATTTGTGGGTTTTTTTTCAGATTCCATATATAAGCAATATCATATGACATTTGTCTTTGCCTGACTTACCTCACTTAGTATGATAATCTCTAGGTCCATCCATGCTGCTGTAAGTGGCATTATTTCATTCTTTATGGCTGAGTGATGTTTTCGTTGTTTATATATACCACATCTTCTTTATCCATTCATCTGTCGTTGGACATTTAGGTTGCTTCCATGTATTGGCTACTGTAAACAGTGCTGCAGTGAACACAGGGGTGCATGTGTCTCTTTAAATGATAGTTTTCTCTGGATATATGCCCAGGAGTGGGATTGTTGGGTCACGAATACCGAAATTCTAATCTTTGAATAGAGATGTTTTTTAAAATCCTGGTGTATGGTAGTGCCATCCTATTGGCTTCATCAAGTCTCAGTCTGCCGTGTTATGTGTGTGTACCTGTTCCTGAGAAAAGTCAGTTCGCCTTTGTTTGGTCCAAGCTGGCAGATTAGGCTCTTAGCAGAGGAGGCTTGCAATGGAACATGTTGAGGATCTTAATTGGCTAAGACATTTTTAGTCAGGGTAAGTGACACCATTTGCTATAAGAAACAAGCCCAAATTTCAGTGGAAAACACTTCTCTCTCACAGCTCAGTCCAATGTAGAAGTGATGGAGTGTAAGGGCTGGGCTCTGTGTGATGGTTCTGTCATCCTGTTGGGCTCTGGATTTCTCCACTGGCTTCTCCGGTGGGTGACACCTAGATGGGTGAAGAGAGCCAGCATCAAGGATCTCATGGGGGTCACGGAGGCCAGGCGTGGACGTGGTGTGCATGCCTGTCTGCCCACATTCCACTGGCCAGCACTCAAGTCACATGGCCCCACCTAACCCCAGGGGGGCTGGGGAGTCAAGCAGTGGGCCAGGGACACGGAGGCCACACGTGGTTCTGCTGAGCCCTTATTCTGTGCCACAGGCTGCAGGACTGGAGAGGGCAGAGCGGCGAAGGGTGTGCGGTACGAGAGGGGAGGGGAAGGACACACGCCAGCCTTTGCACGTTGGTGTGTTACATCCCTTAACACTCTTCTCAGGGCAAAATGCCTCTAGCTCTTCCGCACCCGGTGTCACGCCGGCACATCCAGAACGTTCACACTTTTCCAACTGTCTAGGTCTGTGTTTTATCAGGACTTGTCAGGCATTCCGCTTGGTTTCCCTACCTGCCCCTTAGCCCCTCAGGAATGTGGTGTAGATGGAATTCTTTTGTGCCTGGAAAGAAACAAGTAAAGTTATGTTTTAAGTAATGTTTAATTTACTCAGGTTATGTATTTAGAAGCCCAGTGTTTGTAGGACTTTAAATGGAACTTGAATATCACTTTATTCTACTTATAAAACTAATAGCTTTAGTAAAAATGTGAATAATCTCCTTCACTTTGACCAGTGTTGATTTAATGCACAAATTAACAGCTTAAGTCATTCTCAGCGCAGAGACCCCCACTATAAGAGAGTGCCACTGGGGATCAGTGGGGGACACTGTGGGTGTCTCCACAGGGGACACTGAGCACTATTTATGCTCTTAGTCAATCACATTTCCATGTAAACAGTTTACGTGCCCAAGAGGGCTGATGCTGCGTGTGGGTAATTTTTTATTAATGAGTTCTAAGTACAATAACAAATTTAACCTGACCTTTAGGAAAAAAAAATGATTCACCCTCTAACGTTTGTTCATAAAGAAAAACCTGTTCTGAACATTTTACTCTCTAATTTTAATGCTTACCCCATAATGCTTCTAAGTCTATAACTTAATTTTAGGTTTAATGTTAATAATCCTATATTGGTGCATCTGGTCAAAGAGACTGGAAAGCATTAGATAGAAATTAAAATAACCAGAATGTAAAACTTGACTAAAAGGCTTTTCTAACAGCCTTTTAAAACAAAATAACCTAAAATTAGAATACTTTGGTCAGAAAAATGAACAACTGTGAACAAAATTAACATTACGTAATATTTTCTCAAGAACTGCATTGCCTTAATATTGTTTTACATATAGTAGAATGATTTACAATATGCTAAATGCCTATTTTATATCAGATATAAAAATCTCTTTGTCAAAAATACTTTTTAATATAGCTTCACACTTGTGGGAGATTCTGTTCCCAATGAATGGCAGGAACACAATTTAGAAGATGAAATGTGTGGTATGGTTTTTTTTATTTTATTTTATTTTATTTTCCTTTTAAAAAGAATTTTATTGGGATATAATCGACATACAATAAACTGTGTATATTTAAATTGTACAATTTGATTTTTTTTCTCATTAGTCATCTATTTTATTCATATTAATGCATATACGTTTTTAAATGAAGACACCTAACCAGATAAGTTGTCAAATAGATATTATCCACAGAATCTTTCCAGGTGCACTTAAGTTTGTCACAAATAGGATAAATCACCTGCCAGCAGCTGGGGTTTTTAAGTTCTCTATCCATTTTATGAGAGCACGTTCCAAGAGTGGACTTGCACTTTGCCCTGCTTGGGTCAGAACCTACATATGTATTAAAAGAAAACAGTTAGGAAACAGACATATCTTGTCAAAGATGAGTTTTGTCTACACTGAGGAAGATGGGTCTGCTACAGATGGATCCTGCACGAGGCACTTTTCTTATTTTATGTTGCTTGTGTAGCTTCAGACATCAAAAACCTCTTAGAAGAGTTGTGGGCACGTGCGCGCGCGCGCGCGCACACACACACACACACACACACACACCCCCACGAAGAGCCAAAAACAAATCTACCTACTTTGTAACCTGGTGGTATAACCAACGTGTCAGAATTCGCTCAGAATTCGCTCTTGCTGCCACATTTCTTACTATCCATCATCACATGAAATTTAAAGTAAGTTCTAGATAAAAGACACTGTAAGGTCCAGGAGCTACGCACAGAGAGGCTGACAGTCACTGTCATTCCAGGAAGACCCAGGAGTCAGATACTGAGAAACAGTTTTCTACCTTGAAAATAACTCTTATCTTCCTGTTTACGTATTTCCCTCCCACTGCTGTACCTTAAGAGGCAGCTATTATGTTATGGAAAAGAGCATGGAAAGATACAGTGAGAAATGAATCAGGGCGTGAAAAAGGTGGCCAGACCACCCTCCGAGCTCAGGGCAGGGAGGGTTCACCGGCCTCCGGGAGCTGAACAGCCTGGTGCACAGTGCCTTTCAAGCCGCATCTCGGCAGATCCTCCCTTAGCTCTGCAAGGACAGGGGGGTCACTATTGTCCACATCAAAGTCTCTTGGAGGGCAGGAGAAGACCGTGGTTTCTTAAGCACCTGGCACCTTGTAGGCACTTAATATGGTGTTTGAATAGTGTTGAATGACCCACAGATGGGTCAGGTTTAAAGTCACCAGGATTCTTGCAACAAACAGAACCTACTGCCATCATGGCCTCGTTTTATAACCCGCTTTGAGCTGTGCACACCTTCTCAGGGCTGAGAGGAAGCAGGTAGACATGATGGAGAATGTTAGGGTAGGATCTGTTCACTGGGAAACTCTCAGAGCTGGTGTTGGTCACGGTAGGGTCTTCTTTGGAGAGCACCCAGGCTAAGCCGAGGTTTCTGATTTGCGTGTTCTCTCTTTGGTGCTGTTGGCTAATACTCACCAGGCAATGCAAGGAACTAGTCACAGAATTCAGGGGTCCCATCTGATCTGTGGAGTGAAGCAGCACTTTCTTTTGGTAAAGAAGTATTGTGTTTGTGCAGCACCCTTACCACAGACAGTTCTGGAACCTGGAACTTGCTGCCGGGTTGGCTCGTAGCCTTGGGAGGGACGCAAGTGAAATCTGAAACTTGGGGACAAGGAGGAACTGAGAAAAAGGCAGAGGGCTCCAGATGGGACAGTGGCAGCTTTAAGAAGGAAGGGAACTTACTCACGAGGCTCTTAGGAGGCTTGTCTTGAGCAGCTGCAAGATGAGTAGATCTGTGCACCAGTCTGCCTGAATCTTCAGAGTTCATGTAGTGGTGTCAACTGGGTTCAGTCATGTAGACCATCCAGATGGTCTCAACTACACATGACTCTCTCGAGATTGCATCCTTGAACCCAGCTCCTAGTGTGGGATGGGTGGGCCCCCAGAGTGCCTTGGAGAAACTCTAGGGTCCCAGGGTTCCCACCAGTTAGAAAATCCCTATTCCTGCTGCATGTCCTTACAGATCTGCTCCATGTATCTGTCTGCTCTGTGCAGGTGGGAAGTTGTTTTGTAGGAGGCCCGGTGGGGAAGTGGCTTGCTTTGTTTCCTGGCCTGCACATCTGAACATCTTTGCTTTAAAAAAGGATTCACTGTGGGGTTTCATACACCGCTCCCGCCGCCCCCGCACCCGCCCCCCCCCGGAAGTATACTTTGGAAATGCTCGTACAGGATACAGTCCTAGCATTCCAGAAGCTCATTCCTGGGCCAGGAGACAATGTACAGTGTGGGAAGGACCCTGCACCAGGGGAAGGAAGACCTGGGCCTGGGTCTGGCCTCACGAATCACTGATTTTAGACAAGTCAGCCTCCCCATCTGGGCATCAGCTGTGCTATGTCATTAGCAGATGGGGAATCAGGGTACGAGGTGGCTTCTGACCTGTGTGAGAATTTTTAAACGCCCCCCCCCCCAATGAACATGCACAGAAAAATCCAGTTTTGCTAAACATTTTGGGGTTTTCACGCGCCGCTTGGCGATGGGGAGGGACCTCTCATGTTAAGAGCTCTTGGATTAGGTTAATTGCAAGATTCCTTTCATTTGTAAAATATTATGTGAAAGCGGAATTATGAAAGAATAAATTGCATTTGTGGTTCCACATAATTAAGAAAGCAATTTCATGGGCTGTGGGGCAAGAAGCGTTAGGGATACATTGAGGCACAATTCACTAAGGAAATCTGATGGTCCTAATCTGCGTGCACCTGTTAGCGCGTTTTCCAGCTTAAAAGAAAATCACATGCAGTGTTCAGATATTCATTATTTCCCGAGCCCAATGCTGCTGCCAGTCCAATTCGGATTACAGGAATTCCCCAGCAAAAATCAGGCACACGGGTCACATTAAAACTTTAAACCTTGTGACTCAGTGTCCTGTCAACATGTTCATATAGACGAGGGCTGGCAAATTCTTTTCTGTGAAGGGCCAGACAGGAAAGATTTGAGGCTTTGGGGACCTTGTGGTTTCTGTCGCTCTGCTCTCGTAGTTTGTGTGGCTGAGCAGCAGGAATCAACATATGGGTGTGGCGGTGCTGGAAATTTAATAAATAATAATTAATTACACTTGATTTATTGACAAAAAAAGAATTAGCAATATCAGTGTAACATTTCATCAGTGACTGTTTTTTTTTAATGTTTTTTTAAAATTAAAAAAATTTTTTAAGAACTTTGTTTTTGCTGCGACAGGTCTTCATTGCTGCGCAAGGGCTTTTCTCTAGTTGCGGAGCGTGGGGGCTGCTCTTCGTTGTGGTGCGAGGGCTTCCCATTGTGGTGGCTTCTCTTATTGTGGAGCACGGGCTCCAGACGTGCGGCCTTCGGTGGTTGTGGCGCACGGGCTTAGTTGCTCTGCAGCACGTGGGAGCTTCCCAGACCAGGGCTTGAACCCTGTCCCCTGCATTAGCAGGCAGGTCCTTAACCACTGTGCCACCAGGGAAGTCCCAATCAGTGACTGTTAATGAGGTATATGTAGTTTGTTGGTAAAAGGTGTCTTGTGAGAAATTGAAAACTCAAAGGTGGCAACCCTCTGATTCTGCTACTGGCAAAATCACAGTTCGAGAATATTTATCCTCCATTCTTTGCTTCTGGTTAGAGCCTCATTAGCTCAATTATTTACCTACATTAAGAAGGAGGAATAAAAATATAAGAATACTATATCGAGGTTCAATAATTTGTGAGCACGTATACCTTTATTTTCTACATATGCATTTTATATTTTTACTGGAAAAGTAATCTTGCCATTGTTTTGTGGATTTTTTCCCCCAGATATTTTAAGAAAAGCTGTACAGAAGAAGCTTGACCTCTCGGCGGATTATGAGAAGGTAATTTTGACTGATGTATTCGTTAGCAAAAAATAAGTATGAGCAAAACTTTGAGCTGATTTGAAAGTAAATCTTTAAACAACCAGTTGTTTACCTGTGAATTTAGTAACCTTTTGTGACTAAGAAGCTTTCTGGAATACTAAAATGCCTTATAAATCTCTTTTGAACTACAGCAGAAGTTTCAAAAGTAGCATTTGAAGAAACACTCACCTTTCAAGCTATATGTCATTGAAAAACTAAAATTTCCTTAAAGGAAGCCTTATGCTACTTTTTTTAGCCAAGGGAGGAGAACTCCTTAACTACATGGAATGGTTTGAACATCACTAGAAACAGGCATGTGTAACTTGTAACATACACATGCGAACTTGTACAAGGAAAACAATGAATTCTTACCAGAGCTCTTCCACAGGGAAGTGACCTTGGGGCTTGTTTAAAAGATAGGCAGGGCTGGAGCAGGTGGGGAGGTGGCTTTGCTGTCGTTCCAGGCTGCAGGGACCACGTGAGCAGAGGATGAGGTGTGAGAGGAGGAAGCACAGGGGTGGAGCCCATGGGTGAGGTGAGAGAGGAAGGACGGGAGAGCTGGGGCCAGATCAGGGGAGGGCTTTGAAGGCCTCGCTCAGATGAGTGGACACTATTGTCAGAAAGTATCTGGGCACCTTGCATGTCTTTACTTAACTACCAAGGTTCAGGTTAGGGTTACGGTGCTGTTAATTCACTCTGTTTGCCTCCACGAGATTAATTTATCTAAATAGAAGAATGTGTTATTTCAGTTTTGGCCAGTGATAAATGTCAGTTGCTAATGAAACAAGCAGATGTTTGTTGCGTTGCATGTTAGCCTAATAAACATCAGTTGAATCTGTTTGTCAAATCTATTAGTCCTGCAGGGTCAGAAAGCTCGTTCCATCCTTTCCTGGTACGAAGGTGATTATCAAGACTACAATAAAAGTACCAGCTGCCTTTTATTTATTTAATGGGCAGCACAACAAATGTGAATGACAGTGTCTGCAGTGGGTGTGAGGGCAGTGTGCTGGGAGGGCAGTGAACGCTTCCCCAGTGGGGGGAAGGTTGGCCTGTCTTCTCAGTTTGCAATAAAATGACACTCAAGGGAAAAGTGAGTGCAGAAGCCAAAGAGGAAGTTCCCCTCTCGAGGTCATTTATGTGTATAAAAGAGGAGGAGCCGGATACGCCCTAGTGCCTGCAGCCTTCCCTCCTACCACGGAAAGCATTTTCATTCTTCAGTGCCGCTGGCTTCATTTATATCTTCCAAACATGACTGTCCTCGTCTGCCTGCCTCCCTGGGCAGAATAAAATGACCTTTGCTTTTATATTTATATTGAAAACTTGCATGCCACTAGCAGCCCAGCCCAAAAACCAGTTATCTCTGCCAAGGCATGGGTCAGGGTCTTGGAGGACCAGGTCCTTAGACCCTGAGATGACGCTGAGCAACCTGTCAGGTATGATTGGGAGTTGGCTGCCACTGTCCGTGGCAGGACTTTTAGTTGGACGAGTCCTTTATGGTTGGCTTGATGTTAGACTTGGAGTTCCTGTAAACTTGGGGACCCCCCTACTCCCTGATTTCCCCTCCACCTCAGGTGTCTTTACAAATGCATAAAAACCATTGGGACGCAGCTGGAGTAGAGAAAGGAGCCAGAGCTGAACGCCCGTGAATGAACGGAATCCTACCCTAGGTGTGGAATTGGGTCGGGTCTTCCAGTTATCCAAGGACAAGGGATTTGGTTAAGCAAAGACACCAGAGAAGCCAGGGCTCCTTGGGAGGGAGCTTTCTGATTGGCGTTAGTCAGATAAATGCTGGGTGTGTTTGGTCAGAGTCCCCGAAGCAGACCCTGAGCAAGGACTCCAGGGGGAGTCACTTATTCGGGAGGTGCAGGGAACCCTGCTGGGAGGTGGGAGGTGGCACAGGGGAGGGAGGGCCCCCTCTAGAGGGTGTGCCATTCCGCCACCCGCCACAGGGGGCAACAGGGCTGCATCCTGTAGAGGAGCTGTGATCCACCCTGTAGACACACTCGTGCGGGAATTAGCCCATGGGGAGGTGAGAGAGCTGAGGTGTCTATACACCAAGACTGAAGAGCCTGCTGGGGACGGGGGATGGTGTTAACCCCTAAGCACTGTGACCTTCCACGGTTCTGGAAGATGCCTTCAAGCACAGACACCAGTAGTAAGAAGCCTGAAGAGGCACACCAAGATGACCAAGGGCCCGGAAACATGGGTGGACACCACAGCATCTTCTGTATGTCTCAGTGCCCACCTGCTCTAATACGTGCAGCCACGCAGGTATGATCTGTCTAAGTGAGCGGCCCTCGGGAATCGTTTCAGCTGTCCTTGTCCTGATCTCGTTTCATCTCCTGGCAAGCCCTCAGGTGACCGAAGAGCCTTGGCAGCTGAGTCGGCGGCGATCCTCTGGCTGCAGGCTCTTTCAGTGAACTTCCTTCCTGAGGAAGTTCAGAAGCTGCCGGCAGTGTAGACCTTTTGTTCCAAGGGGTGGCTCTGACTCTGGATGGGAAATAGGACTCCTTTTCACACAGCTGCTTCCTTTCTCCACTTCGGCTGAAAGTGCAAAGTAGTCCTTTAAGATCCATGGGCTGCTTCTTCTCCCTGAGATTTTTTAAAACACGTTTTCTCCCTTTGGTTTCATGTATTCACTTAATCAGTATTTATAGGGTACTCACTAGGAGCAGTGTGTGGTAGGGGAACAAACATGGGAAAGGCTGGCCTTGACTCCCAAGAATTTGCAGTTGGTGAAAGGGAGGTCGTGGAGTAAGACGCACACATGTTTGGATGTTGTGAGCTGAATTGTGTCCAAAACGCACCTGCTGAAGTCCTAATCCCCTCCTGCCTCAGAGTGGGATTGTATTTAGAGATAAGGTCTTTAAAGGGGGTAATTAAATTCAAATGGGTCTTTAAGGTGGATCTTAATTTAGTCTGACTGGTGTCCTTATAAGAAGAGATTAGGACACAGACACAGAGAGAAAAGACCACATGAAGACAAAGGAAGAAGATGGTCATCTGTAAGCCAAGGAGAGAGGCACTGGAAGAAACTAACTGTCCACACCTGATCTTAGACTTTCCAGCCTCCAGAACTATGAGAAAAGAAGGTTCTGTTGTTTAAGCCACCCAGCCTTGGTATTTTGTTATGGCAGCTCTAGCCAACTGGTAGAGTAAGTAATTGGAATACAGGATGGAGAGACATATACATGACTCATACGAGAAGTTCTGATTCAGGGCTGTGAACGTGCAAGGATGGAGAGTGTATTTGTACTTGGGGAAAAATCAGGAAAGACTTCATCGTGGAGCTGACATGTAAACTGAGACTTAGGGGTAAATAGAGTCCGTAAGAAATTAAGCCGTACTTCCATTTGCAAACGTGGCTTGAAGCACAAAGCTTCTCTACTGCTTCTTAAAGCATGTTCTTAAACTGTCATCTTCCTCTTTGTGATAATAAGAGCCACATTTCTTGTTTGCCATGTTCCAAGCACTGGATTAGGAGCTTTTTATTGTTTCTAAGCCTTACAACGACATCCATCCAAGGCGGATATATTTCTGCATTTGCAGATGGAAGAAAATCCTACACTCAGGGAGTTTAGGGAGCTTGCATGAGGTCACTCAGTGACTGAATGGTGACCCTGGCATTTGTCCCCAGGCCAGTCTAACTCCGAGCACAACAACACAAGTTAAGCTCACTCCAGATCACTGTGCTGTTGTCCTGAGGTAACGAATTTAGAAGGAGCATTTTCCATCTGAGTACCTTGAGCTGCGTACACAGAGTGTGACAGCCTCAGATATGTGCCTTTTACCTATTAAACCATGAAGTATTACAGCACGTAATTATCCCCGGGAAGAAATGATCAGGCAGAAGTGGAAGTCAAGGAGGGGAAGAGGCTTTGGGATTATGAAGCCATGAGGAAAGCGGAGGGCCAGACAGATGAAGCTATAGAAATCCAAGAAACCACTTAAATAACCCTAGTTTCTCAGTGTTTGTACAGCACATGCTGTGTAGCAGGCACCCTTGAATGTGATTTACAGATACGAACTCTTGGTGTTCACAGGAGTAGTCTGTCCTCAGCAGAAGTGTTTAGGGAGAGATGATACAGCTCATTCATCCATTTGGTCCTGAGCTTTCAGCACGCCCAGCGTGGGCCAAGCCCTGGGCTCCAGTTGCAAAACGAGCCATGCCAAGCTCAGCTGATATTGAAGAATGTGTCCTCCAGGATGGGTGTGGCCAGCCCCTCCCCAGATTCTCCACCTGCTGGCTGCCTGCAGACGAGGGGAGACCACGTAACATCACCCACCTCACCGCTCACTTGGGATTGCTGCACAGAGAGCCTTCAGCCTCGCTTGTCAGAGCCACGGCTGCTCAATTTAGTAAAAGGACACAATTCCTATCCTCAGATAATGCACAGCTTGGGGCAATTGCGGGAGTGACTTAACGATTGCCTCCCACCGATGACCTGTAAGTGCCCCCCGCACCTCTAAAACCGTTCCAGGGGGAGCTCTCCCAGCACCCCCCTCCCGGCCCCCACCGCTTGTGGTTGGCAAGGCTGGAAGGTAACAGGCCCGTGGGGCCTGGGCCCAGAAAGGAGGGCTGGGGTCATTCACGATGCCCCGTGGGACCCAGGGGGCATGTGTATCTGAACTGCCCACCTCCACATTTCGGATGATGCCTCCTTGAAAGGTTATTAATATCACAAACATTGTTCTTCCACATCTGTGAGAATCTGCCAGCGAAGGCAGTAGCTCCCAAACTTGGATTTCCTGGACCAGACAACTTCACAGATGTCATCTGGGGAACACCACGGAGCCACATAATAATTTTGTTTGGCCACATGAGGACATTTTAAGTCAAGCAGAACAACAATGACTTTGTCTCCCTTGGTACATATATCACCTCCCTCTTCCAAAAAAAAAGGATAGTCTTATAAATCAGGCAATGAGGTAAGCACCGTGAAAGAGCAGGTGTAGGACTCCATGGCAGCATGAAGGAGGGATGTACAGCAAGCCCAGACACGGCTATCAAGACAGACATCCTGGAGGAGGCAGCATCCACACTTAGACTTGACTTTCATCAGGGCCTGAGTGATGGGAATAATGTCCCAGCAAGAGGGAGCCCATAGTGAGGACGGGGAGAGAGCGTGTTGCTTTCCGGGGACTGGAGTGGTCAAGAGGCGTGGGGACATGAAGCCAGGATGACATAATAACACCGGACCAGGTGGAGGACTGTGAATTAAACATAGTGGAAATCCATGGAATGCCGTAAAGCGAGGGAACGACACCATCAGATGTCGTTTTACAAAGGGTGCTTGGGAGGTGGTGCCTTGGGCTCCGGGGTTCTGCACAGCCGCTGACCACGCAGAGCACGTGGTCGTGGTTAGTGTGTTAATACGCATTTGTCACTTTCCCTCTCGTTCCCCCACGTCCATAACTGATTAGCATGCTGATGAAGAACCTTTCAAGAAAGACGTAAATTCAAATGTGAGCCCTAGAACTCGACTCTACCCGAAACACTGTTTCTCTAATCAGTGCTCCTTCTATGGTCCTGTCTTGTGTCATCCTCCTCTCCCTTGGTTTCCTCTGTGTGGGATATTAACGTTCTCAGTTGCGGAAAATCACTCCAGTAACGTTTTCTGTTTTCTTGACGCATGCTGCCTCTGCTTGCCCAAACTCTGCCACGACTTTGACTTCCTCAGCCAGAAAACATAGTCTTGATTCTGAAGGTAAAGTCCTCGCTTGCTGTTTCGTGTTGCTCTGTCTAAAGCCCGCGAGTGGTGTGATGCTTTTGCTGGAACTTGCTCTTCACTGTCCTCTCCACTGTGATGGTTTCTAAAATGTTTCCTTTTTGTTTCTGCCGCCGTCTTGCATCTTCTCTTTCTGCCTTGGTAGTCCACGAAAGAATAGCCACCCTTCTTGGCAAAGTTGAACCTTGATCCTCTCTCCAACACAGTCCACAAAGTGTTCTGGGGATGTTGGTGTTTCAGGAAATAATTTAGGTCCTTGCCAGATCTTGGCCGGATTTTAAGTGTAGACGTGAACTCTAGAAATGACGAATCTTGTTCCTAATACTGTTTAACCTGATACTTCGTCAGTGACATTGGAAAGCCTATATGCAAAATATAAAATTTGTATTTGGAGCTAAAGATAGTGCATTTTTTTAAAGAAATTGTATTGGGGTACAATTGACATACAATAAACTGCATATCTTTAAAGTGTACAATTTGATATTTTTTTCCTTATTAGTAATGTATATATGGCAGTCGCAATCCCCCAATTCATCCCCCCCCCACTTTCCCCACTTGCTGTGCATGTTTGTTCTCTACATCTGTGTCTCTGTTTTTGCCTCGCAAACCCGTTGATTTGTACCATTTTTCTATACTCTGCATATGTGTTAACCTATGATATTTGTTTTTCTCTTTCTGACTCACTTCCCTCCCTAAAGATAGTCATTTAAAACATTTCATTACACCTTCTCTCCTGGGTTTGTGGTTCAGTGTCTCCTGGGATTCAGAAAAGATTTTAAATTCATTTAGAAATAGAAACCTTTTTTTTTACAATTTTTTTTTTTGGCTGTGCCACGCAGCTTGCAGGATCTTAGTTCCTAACCAGGGATCAAAGCCATACCCCCTGCAGTGGAAGCACAGAGTCCTAACCACTGGACAACCAGGGAGTTCCCAGTAACAATTTTTTAAAGTAGTAACAATTTAGAATATTTGCTGGGAAATGATAGCAAAATAAGTAAGAATTTGGAGTATCTGGAGCTGGTTTCTCGATTGGCCAGTGATGTGAGTCCTCAAGGGTGGATTACACACCAGCAATAATGACTTTTCATGGCCATGATGACTGGCTTAGCTTAAGAAGCCTGCATCAAAATTTCAATCATTTTTTAAATTTTTAGCATTTTAACCTTAATTTGGAAGTAGATGATATTCAAGTGCCGTGTGCACCTAGCTTAATACTCATAAGCATTTGCCCACGAGTGAGCTAATATTGATTGAACATTTGCTGTGTGCTGGGCACTTTGCTACTTGTTTACACATTAGCTCATTTAATTATCTGCCCCTCACAATATGCTGATGACGATAATGCTAATGTAACATTTTCTAGTTTAGAGAATTAAAAGCCGCCCCTGCTGGGATTTCAAGTAGATCCTCTGATTCCAAGTTCAGTGCTCTTTTCCCAAGACAACACATTTGCTCCTAGGAATAAAACTTGGGTTTGGTTTTCCTTTGCTCAGCTTGGCTTCAGAATGTATTGCTATCTAGCTGGTCCATTACACACCATTACATGTTGCAAACTGCCAACTTGTAATTTTCTGCCATTCTTTGAAAATGTCTTGCTTTATGCAAATGCGAGTAACTGCATACATGAATTAGAAGGAGAACAAGTTTTATCGTCCCTTTGCATTAACTTTGATTTAGCCTGGAATAGAGCCAGCAGTGATTATGAAAATGGGGTTAGATCACATGATTGTGTCTAGGTATTGTGCTGGTTCCTAGGAACCTAGGAACTACCTGAGACGTAGGCTGCCAAGCCCAGCCTCACCAGCCTGAAAGGGTGACTTATAAAGGGCCTGCTACCTGCCAGGTACCGTCCTTGGCAGCTTATGGCTAATCGTACATTATCTGCAATGTTCACAAGGACATTACAAGGTACATATTTTTGTTCCCAGTATATGTGGGGAGACTGAGTGGTCTGTGAGTAACATGTCTGATTTGGAAAGTCTGAGCCTTTTTTCCTAAATTTAGATATATTCCAGATTCTTTTATAACTAACTATAAACTTGTCATTAATGGATCCAATCCAAACTACTTTGAATCCTTAATAACTACTTCTGGTTCTATCTTTCTGGTGAAAAACATCCTTGGTATAGATTATTCATTATACAAGGACTTGTCAAAATTTGTCATGTCATTTAAAAACAAACAAAATAGCTTTGGGGTTGAAATGACACCATTTGCAACTTGACCTTGCATTTGGATATTTTCCCGGAAGTTGAAAGCAGGTAGTAGCTGCTTGATCCCGTATTCTGATAACTCAAATCTCTCCTTCCTTTGTTTCAAGAAGGATCTTCAAAATGGACACACGCACACACACACCCCTCAAGATTTAATTCGTGATTGCAAATAGGTTAAAAAACATGCAATGTGTACACTGTGGCATGTTCTGCGTGTAATTTTGTGTTACAGTATGTGCTGTTTCTTTTGTTTGATTTGCAGATTATCTCCTATGAGATCGGGATTATTATCTGTGCGGTCCTGGGATTGCTGTTTATTATTCTGATGCCTCTGGTGGGGTTTTTCTTTAGTTTGTGTCGTTGCTGTAACAAGTGTGGTGGAGAAATGCACCAGCGACAGAAGAAAAATGGGACCTCCCTCAAGAACTGCTTTGCGCTCTCCCTCTTGGTGATTTGTATATTTATCAGGCAAGTAGAATCTTGGACAACACTTGATGGTGTTTTAGGTTGATGAGAAATGTCTTGTGTTTTAACTGTTAAGCACGTGAGTTTGAAATAATAACAACAACCAAATACAAAAAAACAGAAAAGAGAGAACAAAAATGCTCGTCCAGCACGTCACTGTAAGCAGAAGTTAGCACTGTAATCAGGCCGCTCTAGTTTACGTGGTAAGCCAACCCTGTGGGGTTTTTTTTCATTTTGAGAACATCTTGATAAAGCTGGGTCTGCAGAAAGCACTCACCTCCCAGGGCGGTGCCTCCTTCCTCCTGAATAGCTCTCTCGAGACAGGCTGCTCGCAGGAAGGCAGAGCAAGTAATGTACTAGTTGATTTGTACATCCGAAGGGATCTTTAAAAAAACATTTTTTTTTAATTGAAGTTTAGTTGATTTACAATATCGTATTAGTTTCATGTGTACAGCACGATTCAGTTATGTGTGTGTATATATATGTGTATATATATAAAGAAATATATGTATATTTCTTTTCAGATTCTTTTCCCTTATAGGTTATTACAAGATACTGAGTATAGTTCCCTGTCCTATACAGATGGGTAGAGTCCCTGTACTGGGGAATTTGAGACTATTGTTGGATGGAATTAACTTTCAAATTACATACCCAGTTTTCTTGAGTTTGCAATTAAGCTGGAAGCCTTTTTTTTTCTCAAGTTTGTTTAATGCAGATTTTATTATTAGAAAGAAATCGTTCATTACACCTTTTTTTCCACTGTTGTTGCATTCAGCGTCTTTAGAGAATTATCTTCAAAATTGTGACTTTAAAAACATAGCATCGAGACTTTATTGGGACTTCCCCAGGGGTCCATTGGTTAAGATTCTGCACTTCCACCACAGGGGGCACGGGTTCCATCCCTGGTCAGGGAACTAAGATGCCACATGCCATGTGGAGTGACCAAAAAAAAAAAAAAAAGACTCTATTATTGTTAAAAACAAATAATAATGATTAAAAATAATACATAAATAAATCTAGAAATCTAGCTCGTATAGTGTACCATTTTCATTAACCATTTCCTTCAGTGCCTCTGCATGGTAGTCTGAGGGCAGAAACCTATACTTTAGTGAGATATTACCCAGTTATAGAATTTGCGTATTTCTGGTTCTCTATGTATTCTTTTTGGAAATAATATAGAACGCTCTCTTGAGGTCTGGAGCACACTTCGTGATTTAGGGTGTTTCTTCTGCAGCCCCTGCTGCTGCCGTATGTTTTCCAGGGCTGTGCACGGGCTTTCTCTCTAACTGCGGCGCGCAGGGGCGACTCTTTGTCGTGGTGCGCTGGCTTCTCGTTGCTCTTGTTGCAGAGCATGGGCTCTAGATGCGCGGGCTTTAGTAGTTGTGGCATGCAGGCTCAGTAATTGTGGCCCATGGGCTTAGTTGCTCTGTGGCATGTGGAATCTTCCCGGATCAGGGATTGAAACCATGTCCCTTGCACTGGCAGGCAGAGTCTTAACCACTTCACCACCAGGGAGGTCCCAGAAGTACACTGCTTTTAAGACGAAGAAGTTTAGTTGAGAAATCAGATCCCTCAGCTTGAGGGGTGTGCTTCACAATACCGGCCCCCTGGTTGTGCTATTTGGTCATCTCTCCACATTGCCTCATCCATCCAATCAGTGTGTCACATCCAGAAATAAAGTGCCTATGACATGAGTAATGCTAGGCTTCAAGGAGACCCAGAGACAATGAGGAGTGGCAGTCACATCCTCCTTGAAGTGTCTGCAAGCACCGCATGTGCTCGGTAGCCATGAGTAAGATCTTTCAAGTTTTGCCAAATAACTGATACTGGGGAATTTAAGCAGGAAGCAGAATTACACATAACTTAAACAAAATTAAACAGAACAATTTAAAGTTTTGAAGTTTTGGCTGACCCAAGAAGAAACGTTCTTGAAGTGTGGCCATCAGTAGAGGCGTGGCGAGATGTGTGCTTTGGGGGACCATTCACTGGAGTATTGGTATATTGCAACATACCCTTGGAGAGCACTGACCAGCTCTAGCGTTGCTGATACAAACAAAACGGTCCCTAAGTGAGATGCAGTGAGATAAGCAGGTTGCAGACCATGTGTAGAACATGGCAGAAATGATGAAAAACAAAACAGGAGGGGGATGTGAACACTTGGTTATGTTTGCATAGAGCCGAGACCCTGGCAACATGGTTACCTCTGGGAAGGAAACTGGTGGCTGTGAAGGGGAGGGAAGGGAACTTGCTTCTTACTGCAGCCAGACTTCTTGTTTCTTTTGAATTATCTACCACATTCAGGTATTGCTTACTGAATTAAGTACACTAAAAATTGAACATGAACAGCCAAAAAATCCCCACCAAAAGCAAAAGCCAGTGCACTGCCGCTGATTCCAAGGCAGTCCGTTTTTTTAAACAAAGACATCTTTCTGCTGAAAATAGTGAACTAATAGACCTTAATAAATACACTTTTTTTTTTTTTTTAATTGGCTACATTGGGTCTTCATTGTTGCACACTGGCTTTCCCTAGTTGCTGTGAGCGGGGGCTACTCTTCATTGCGGTGCACAGGCTCCTCATTGTAGTGGTTTCTCTTGTGGAGCATGGGCCCTAGGCACGTGGGCTTCAATAGTTGCGGCACATGGGCTCAGTAGTTGTGGCTCACGGGCTCTAGAGCACAGGCTCAAT
This sequence comes from Hippopotamus amphibius kiboko, assembly GCF_030028045.1. Taxonomy (NCBI): domain Eukaryota; kingdom Metazoa; phylum Chordata; class Mammalia; order Artiodactyla; family Hippopotamidae; genus Hippopotamus; species Hippopotamus amphibius. Next base: position 97,771,308 of record NC_080198.1, on the reverse strand, counting down.
AGTTGTGGTGCACGGGCTTCGTTGCTCCGCGGCATGTGGAATCTTCCCAGGGCAGGGCTCGAACCCGTGTCTCCTGCATTGGCAGGTGGATTCTTTACCACTGCGCCACACTTTTAAACAGGATCCAGGTGAATGTGTTTGCTAATTCCATGCACCCTTGCTTAACCACCAGGGAGTTTTTTGGGTGTGTGTTTTCTCAAGTCAGGGGTGTGGGTTTCTCTCTCCCATTGCCCTGTGTGTTTCTCCCTGTCTCTCTGTACATAATTTGAATCTAACTGCTTCCCCACAATTAATTCTGAAAGGTAGTGTAGGGTCAGGGCAATGGTAATTCCAGATGTTCCCTGTCTCTCTGCTTTGTGTTTGAGGTATTTTTAGGAATGTGCGGACCCTACAGCCGTGGGAGTAGTTACCTCTCCCCAGCTACCAGAAGACTGTCAGGTATAGCCCAAGGACCAGTCAGACCCTTGTGCATTTCCTTTAAGCGTGAAACTTACATGCGTCCTTCATCCAAAGACTTGGACAGCTGCTTCTTCCTCTTTGTACACCCTGGGCATCAAAGACGAGGAGATGAGCCTCAGGTGACAAAGTGTCTTTTGAACATACTTGCCCTTAGGGCTTCTTGTTCACATGATTACTTATTTAACAAGTCAATAGTTTTCACCTGATATAAATACATATGATGTAACGTCAGGAAAATTCTTTTTTTTTTTAAATTAATTAATTAATTTATTTTATTGGCTGTGTTGGGCCTCCTTTTTGCCGTGCGCAGGCTTTCTTTAGTTGCGGTGAGTGGGGGCTACACTTCGTTGTGGTGCGTGGGCTCCTCATTGCCGTGGCTTCTCTTGTTGCGGAGCACGGGCTCTAGGCGCATGGGCTTCAGTAGTTGCAGCACCTGGGCTCAATAGTTGTGGCTCACGGGCTCTAAAGCACAGGCTCAGCAGTTGTGGTGCACGGGCTTAGTTGCTCCACGGCATGTGGGATCTTCCTGGACCAGGGATCGAACCCGTGTCCCCTGCATTGGCAGGCAGATTCTTAACCACTGCACCACCTAGGAAGCCCCCAGGAAAATTCTTTATTGCATGCAGTTGCTCATTTACCCAAAAAAAAGTTCACATGTGTAATAATAGGCTTTCAGTTTTTTTAACGGAGCACATGTCCTGTATTGGGTTTCTATTTTTAAATTGAACTTTTATTCACATTACATATAATTATGCAATATACACATTATAGTTTACTCTGAACTGATGAATTATTTATATTAGGTTTTAAATATAAAAATATATAAACATGAAAGCTACAATGTCAGAAATAAACTTGGCTTTCATTTTATATAAAGTCAATGCTACGTATATTTTTTATTCTTCAGAGCTCAGACCCATCAAACACATTTAGATGTCTTTTTCTCCTAAGTACATTTTAGTTTAGAAAGTTCTTTATAAAGAATACATCTGTGAGTCTCTCCTCCTACATTCAGTTAAGATATTTTCCCCACCCAAGTAAAACTTATTAATTAATATAACAATTTTAAATTTCTTTTTTTATATAAATTTATTTATTTATGTTTGACTCTGTTGGGTCTTTGTTGCTGTGCGTGGGCTTTCTCTAGTTGTGGAGAGCGGGGGCTACTCTTCGTTGTGGTACACAGGCTTCTCAGTGTGGTGGCTTCTCTTGTTGTGCAGCATGGGCTCTAGGCAAGAGGGCTTCAGTATTTGTGGCACGCGGGCTCAGTAGTTGTGGCACACGGGCTTAGATGCGCCGAGGCATGTGGGATCTTCCCGGACCAGGGATCAAACCCATATTCTCTGCATTGGCAGGAGGGTTCTTAACCACTGCACCACCGAGGAAGTCCAACAATTTTAAATTTCAATACAATTAAACCAAAGTTGATTGACTATTTGAAGCTAAGTGACAAATTTAAAACTAATTTATTTCACATAATACATTGAATTTATATAAGGATTATAGATAGGTCTAAATAAGAGTAGTATTTGAGATTGTTTTGCTTGCTTTGAATTCAGACTAGAAGTTTAAACGTTTTTGCTTTGAATCTTTTTAAATTTAAGTAGCTATTTTGATGTCATCCTTTTAGAACACCTACTGGTTTGCAAGCACCTTCAACGTCATACGTTGAGTAATTGTTTGCAAGTAATCAAAACTAGCCAAGAAGATTAAAGACCAGGAGAAAACAGAAATTTCCATACTATGATTAGATGAAAAGGAGAAGAAATTATGTCCACAAAATCAGAAGATTAGAATAAAATAAGATGGGAAAGAATGTCCACAAAATCAGAAGGCGGAAAGAGAAAGAAAACGAGGTGTTAGCCTCTGCTTCCATCGACCTCAGCAGAGATGGAATATTAGTGATAAATAATCTTTGTATATGGGGGGAGGGATAAATCAGGAATTTGAAATTAACATATACACACTACTATATACAAAATAGATAAACAAGGACCTACTGTACAGCACAGAGAAGTATATTCAATTCTTGTTATAACCTATAATGGAAAAGAATCTGAAAAAGGATATTATATATATATATATATATACACATACACACACGTATATATGAGTTACTTTGCTATGCACCTGAAACGTAAATCAACTATACTTCAATTAAAAAAAAACTCCAAAAAAAATCTTTGTATATGATTTTTAAAAAATCTTTTCAGAAGCCCAGAGGAGTCTACTTGCCTCTTATTTGGCTCAGTTCCATTTTGTAGCTCTATTCTAAGTGTTACAATTCAAAAAGAAGTTGGTTTTTAAATTACTCTTGATTTTTCCTCCATCCTATTTTATTAAAAATTTTTAAATCTTTTGTTTTTAATTGAGAAAGGCATAGGTGTTAAGGAGAAAGATCTCTTAGTATATGTGGAATATATGTGGTCATATTCTTTTTCCATTTGAGCTTTTCCAAAGGCAGCTGTGGAATGTTCAGATTCCACAGACATTGACATATGTTTACATAAGTCTGTTTCACCATCAGCAGAAGATTACATTTCCATGTCTCACTGTGGACTGTTTAAACAGATGTGTCTTACTCCAGAAAAAGCCAACTCTCCTCTCCTTTCCTTTGCATTTGTCATCACTGCATTTTTCAGAATTTCAAAAAGGTTATAAGCAACAAGAAAAAGGAACAGCTGTGCCTTTATTTCTCTAGTATAGAGGTATTTCTAAGTTTTCTAGTACGATAAGTCAGCTTTCGCCAATTACTGAGCTGAAAATTGAATCCCAGTCATTTTCAGGAAGATGACCATTTTCAAAGTTCTTCTTCTTCTTCTTCCTCTTCCCCTGCCCCTCCTCCTGCCCCTCCTCCTGCCCCTCCTCCTCCCCCTCCCCCTCCCCCTCCTCCTCTCCTTCCCCCTCCTCCCCCTCCTCTGCCTCCTCCTCCTCCTCTCTACTTTTAAGTAGAGAAAATTGGTCTGTCCATGTAAAATACAGAAGATATAGTGCTAATATGTCATAACAATAAACTCCTATCTTCTGCTAAAAATTTCAAGAGATTTCGTTGTACTACATAAAAGTATATGTTTTAGATAGCTTAAAGGCTTTTGTTTTGATGCCGGAGAACTGATAGTCATTTGACTATCATTTGATTGAAATTTTATTCCCTTTTTGTGTGTGGTGAATTTCCCCCATATTGTCATATCCTAATAGTTGACTAGTGTTTTAAAAAAAACACTAATTTCATGTGATTTTTTTTTTGCCTAAAAGAAAATTGAATAAAAAGCAATGTCTATATCAACACAAACAAAAAGAATAACTTTTTTTTAAGAACTTTTATTGAGACACAGTTAACAGAAAATAAACTGCGTATATTTAGAGTGTACAACTTGGTATCACAATCTCCCAGTTCATTCCCCGCCCCCCCCCGCTTTCCCCACTTGGTGTCCATATGTTTGTTCTCTACATCTGTGTCTCTATTTCTGCCTTGCAAACCAGTTAATCTGTACCGTTTTTCTACAGTCCACATATATGTGTTAATATATGATATTTGTTTTTCTCTTTCTGACTCACTTCACTCTGTATGACAGTCTCTAGGTCCATTCTTGTCTCTACAAATGTCCCAGTTTCATTGCTTTTTAAAGCTGAGTAATATTCCATTGTATATATGTACCACATCTTTTTTATCCATTCATCTATTGATGGACATTTAGGTTGTTTCCATGTCCTGGCTATTGTACATAGTGCTGCAATGAACATTGGAGTGCATGTGTCTTTTTGAATGATGCTGTTCTCTGGGTATATGCCCAACAGTGGGATTGCTGGGTCATATGGTAACTCTATTTTTAGTTTTTCAAGGAACCTCCATACTGTTCTCCATAGTGGCTGTATCAATTTACATTCCCACTAGCAGTGCAAGAGTGTTCCCTTGTCTCCACACCCTCTCCAGCATTTATTGTTTGTAGATTTTCTGATGATGCCCATTCTAACCGGTGTGAGGTGATACCTCATTGTAGTTTTGATTTTCATTTCTCTAATAATTAGTGATGTTGAGCAGCTTTTCATGTGCCTCTTGGCCATCCATATGCCTTCTTTGGAGAAATGCCTATTTAGGTCTTCTGCCCATTTTTTGATTGGGTTGTTTGTTTTTTTGATATTGAGCTGCATGAACTGTTTATATATTTTGGAGATTAATCCTTTGTCTGTTGATTCATTTGCAAGTATTTTCTCCCATTCTGAGGGTTGTCTTTTCATCTTGCTTATAGTTTCCTTTGCTGTGCAGAAGCTCTGAAGTTTCATTAGGTCCCACTTATTTATTTTTGTTTTTATTTCCATTACTCTAGGGGGTGGATCAGAAAAGATCTTGCTGTGATTTACTTTGAGGAGTGTTCTTCCTATGTTTTCCTCTAGGAGTTTTATCGTGTCTGGCCTTACATTGAGGTCTTTAATCCATTTTGAGTTTATTTTTATGTATGGTGTTAAGGAGTGTTCTAATTTCATTCTCTTCCCATGTAGCTGACCAATTTTCCCAGCACCACTTATTGAAGAGGCTGCCTTTTCTCCATTGTATATCCTTGGCTCCTTTGTCATAGATTAGTTGACCAGAGTTTATCTCTGGGCTTTCTATCCTGTTCCATTGATCTATATTTCTGTTTCTGTGCCAGTACCATACTGTCTTGACCACCGTAGCCTTGTAGTATAGCCTGAAGTCAGGAAGCCTGATTCCACCAACTCTGTCTTTCCTTCTCAAGATTGCTTTGGCTATTCGGGGTCTTTTGCGTTTCCATACAAATCATAAAATGTCTTGTTCTAGTTCCTTGAAAAATGCCATTGGTAATTTGATGGGGATTGCATTGAATCTCTAGATTGCTTTGGGTAGTATAGTCATTTTCACAATGTTGCTTCTTGCAATCCAAGAACATGGTGTGTCCCTCCATCTGTTGGTGTCATCGTTGATTTCTTTCATTCGTGTCTTATAGTTTTCTGAGTACAGGTCTTTTGCCTCCTTGGTTAGGTTTATTCCTAGGTATTTTATTCTTTTGGTTGCAATGGTGAATGGGATTGTTTCCTTCATTTCTCATTCTGATCTTTCATTGTTAGTGTATAGAAATGCAAGAGATTTCTGTGTGTTAATTTTGTATCCTGCAACTTTACCAGATTTATTAATTAGCTCAAGTAGTTTTCTGGTGGCATCTTTAGGATTTTCTATGTATAGTATCATGTCCTCTGTGAACAGTGACAGTTTGACTTCTTTTCCAATTTGGATTCCTTTTGTTAAAGAATAACTTTTTAATTCTCTATTTGTGTTTAACTAAGAGTTTTAAATTTGAGATTACAAATAGAGACCATCAATTGGTTTGTGTAGTATTTAAATTTTTTTTCTTTGGTTTGTTGCTAATATTTAAAAATGGGGAAAAGAAATTTTAAATGGGAGATTTTACATATGAATCCAGATTCCCCGATTTTTGTGAACAATTGGAAGATCTGGTCTTCTTCCATCATGGGACAGCTTACTGGAGCCACAGAGCATCTGCCCCTCCCCCATCTTTATCGTCAGCTCCTGAAGGTCCATACCAGACACTTTGCCCTTCATGCTTTCTGCTGGCCCGTGTAGGATTTGAATTTGCCATCTTCAATTTAAATGTAAAATTTACAATGGATTATAGGTGTGAAAATCAGCTTTGAAAATTGCTAAATTCTATCCCAGAATTCTGTTTAGCACAGTTTTTAAAAAATGATCAAATGCTTTCATTTTAATTAGATCTATAATTGTGTAGCAGAAATGTTCCTTTTTAAATATGTTGCATTGAAGTTCAGCATTGTGTTACAATGCTATCTTTACTGATTGATGATCTTTCGAGTAAAGGCGTTTATTCAATAAAGGAACGAAGAGAGTTTCTGACTTGGACACTCAACATGTGGCTAATTTTCTCAATGCACCAGAGGACGTGAAGCCCAGTTCTTAAATCTGCCTTCATTGAGCACCCACCATGAACACAAGACCCTGCATTATCCAAGGTTGACAAAGAAGCAGTTTCCCCCTCTTTTTAGGGCAGTTAAACATAGGTGGAAATAAAGGCAAAATAGAGTATGAAGTGAGACAAACCCCTCAGAACTTCAGGGCGAGCCCTCTGGGAATTCAAGGACGGTGCCTCCTGTCCAGGGGGTTCAGGGAAAGCCACATGGACTTGGACTTGCTGTTTATTTCCCAAGTTCACTCTGACTTATATGAGAAAATGGGTCTGGAAGGAGATGGATGACACGAAATTTGGACATGATGGGGAGAGAGAGCAAGGGCCCCCAGTGTGAAATCCTCAGGCGGGCAGTTGTATTCAGGTGGTGATCCTGTCTTGTCATGGTGTAGAATGGTTGAAAATTGGCGTGGTAAATAAAGCTCCAGGTACGTTACTATGACTCAGCTTTGTTTTTGTTCCTTCAGTTGACACTACTCCAGGGTCATTATTTTGGGTTGTTTGGCCTTATTTTGCATAAGTGAACCATTTAATAACTATTATTGCTCTCGTGTAACATCACCCTTATGAATATCAGTGCAGACCTAAGACCGATAAAAATGGATTCTCAGGTGGTCTGTTCAAATGTCAGAAGATACTGTTAATTTCATTTTTTAAAGATTATCATCAGTATGAACCCAAACTTAAAAAAAAATCGTAAAGACCTTGTGGACATCCAGTACCCCTCTCCTCTGCAGTCTGAGAAGCACTGATGTATAATCTAATTTCTGGTTTTGTGATACCAACTGAAGCTCAGAGGGGGAAGGGACGTTCTCAAGCTCACACCGTGTGAGTTCGCGGCAGTTGTGGGACAGGAACCCAAGCCTGGTGTCCCTACTCCAGTGCATGTTCCACTGCCCCTTGTTATCTGTAAGAAATATTGTTCAACCTTGTGTTATAGACCTGCGGGATTAGTTTGGAAAGGCCAGTGCCCCTGTGTAATATTGCTACAGGAAACTATGTTTTTTTTTCCCTTTTAAAAAAATTTTATGTTTTTGAAGTATAGTTGATTTACATTATCACGTTAGTTTCAGGTGTATACACAGTGATATATATACACAGTGAAGTGTTGCAGATTCTTTTCCCTTATAGGTTATTACAAAATATTGAGTATAGTTCCCTGTGCTATGCAGTAGGTCCTTGTTGATTACCTATTTTATATATAATGTGTATATGTTAATCCCATTCTCCTAATTTATCCCCTCCCTGCCTTCCCCTTTGGTAACCAGACCAGCAATGCTCCTTGGGGTGACTCATGACAGAAATGGGGCAAATGGGCAAGTGATTCCCCATTTACCCAAGACAGAGGTTTCCTGGGAATGTTGGGCTTTTGGTGCAAAAATGGACAGTTGGCCATCCTGCTTGTAAATCTACAAATGCCTGAGGCTCAAGGTGTTGCTTTTGGTGAAGACGCAAAAGTATTCATATCCCGCATCAGAATTTTTCCCGCATCAGAAATTTTCCCCGAAGTTTACATATTATTTGCAAAACTTTCTTCTAGAAAAAGTTACACCCTACCTTGGATGGTTACAAATTAACAATTTATTACAAACTAACAATTTTGTTGGTAACTTCTGCAGGTAACTTCTGCAGGGTGTTATGAGTTTATATAAATTTTTGCTGCCATCTAGTGGCTAAATCCAGCAGGGCCTTGGCGATTAGCACTCTTAACTGTAACATTTTAATGTTTAAAGGCTTTGACACAAAAATAAACCCTTTGGTCAAATTAATTTGTCAGGGGATTGTTAATAATTAGTCAACATTAAGAGCCCTTAAAATGATTAAATGTAGACACTTCAGATGGCTTGAAAAATATGGGTTTTGTTTTCATGTTGAGTAGCTTTTCGTGCAAGATGCCTCTCATGTGATGTTTTTGAAACTCTTTATTGAAGTACATTTTATATGGACAAAAGTGTTCATATCATAAGCACATACGTGTGAATTTCCATGAAGTGAACACACCAGTCACATCATTACCCACCCCCCACCCCCAAATATAACCGCTGACTTTCAGCACCATCGTTTTGCTTGGTTTTGTACTTCACATACAATGGAATGACACAGTATATACTCTATTGCTTGCAGCTTCTCATATAGCAGGTTAATGCTAAAGTAATTCATGTTTCTTTTCAACCTGGGCAATGCAATAACGAACAAAGACAATTAGATTCCCCCAAAACATTAGAAATCCCAAACCATTCTTATTTTAGTATTTTCCTGACAGTCTTCTTGAGGGTAACAGAGGTATGCATGTAGTGTGTGTGTGTGTGTGCGCGCGCGCAGACACACATCCTGCATGGAGAGTGTATACCTACATTCACATCTGTACAGACGTGGGACTGTATCCCACACCCTGCCTTATAACCTTTGTAACTTCTATTTCCTGAGCATTGTTCCATTTATAAGACTCGTATTTCACAGAGCAGTGTATCTTGAATGGCTGTTGTCTTCTCTGAGAGGACTGAGTTTTGTGCAGTGGCCCGCATTTAGCGGTGCGTGGATCACGGGATGGAGGCAGGAAGGCTGTAGCAGGGAAGGGGTGGGGCTTGGGGACGAGGGGGTCTCTGCACAGGAAGGCCTTCGCCCTCCTCCCGGCTGCGGGGCTGCTCTGCACCTGACCACACGGTCATGGCTCCCACAGTAAAGGCTCTTTCCTTTTCCTGCAGCATTGGCATCATCTATGGTTTTGTGGCAAACCAGCACATGAGGACTCACGTTGAAAAGACTCGGAAATTGTCAGAAAGTAATTTCAACGACTTGAGGACTCTCCTGAATGCAACTCCAGGGGTAAGGGCCACAGTCTGTTTGTCCCATGATGCTTTGTGTTTGAGGCCTTTTGGAGTTTGTGTATATATTTGGTATCTCATTTGGACCTTCTGGAAACCCTATGTAGACAGGTGTTGTCTTTTAATTTTGCAGATCAAGGTATAAAGGCCTAGCACGTGATTTTCAAAAGAGTACAAAGCATAATTTCAGAATTGGTGCTTTTATCTTATTTTATTCCATTTTACTTTATTTCTTTTCTTTTATTAAGGTATAACAATAGTACTGATTATAAAAGTGCTTAACTGTTTTAAAGGTCTCATGACTTTTTTTAATAAAGAAAAATCTTTGGTGCCACTGTCCTTTCTTTTTGGCAATATGATTAACTCCCCATCACTTACTTGAAGCTACTCTGCTAGTGAAAGCTTCCTGTTTTTTGAACACTTACTTGATTATATCTGTATAGATGTGTAAAATTCCTTGGGAAGGACACACACACACAGAATTTATCTTTGGGGACAGGATGACCCGAGGGCGCCTTTTTTCTGTATCCCAAAAGCACATTGATGCCTTGCCTACTCAGAGCATCTTTTTTAAAAACCTCTCAGCAGAAACCATCAAATATATGATGCTGAGCTCATGGGTACCAACATGCAGAGAGAAGGATGCTATCCTATTAGATTCACTAAGAAGAGTCTGTCAGAAACCATAGGCCTCCTCACACAGGGATGTGTTCTTCCAGGTTTAATATGTTCTAAAAAATGCCAACACGTTAAATATGGTCCTAGTTTTTAATATGTGGTTGGAACTGAAAAAAACAAAGAGTGCGGGAATTTTTAATATTGAGATTAGAGAAGCTAACTTTATTCAGGTTTATAGCCCGTGCAGCGAGGGAAATGCTTCATTTCCCCAATTTGTGAGTAAAAATTCGTAATATTTTTTAACTATCATTCTAAAGATGCCAAAGTAAAATCTGTTTCCTAAAATGTTGACAAAGTAAACAGGTAGCCATCATGGCTGGTGAATTTGGGAATTACTTTCATCACCTTGGAAAGAGAGTAAAGTGTTATAACTTTGAGGGAAACTTATCTAATTCAAAATATATGGAAGAGCCCTAACAAATCTATGACAAATTGGGCAGAGAATGTCAATAATTGAGTTACAGAGGAAATATAACTTGTCCCAAATGTCAGGAAATATTTAACCTTACTCTAGTAACTGGAGAAATGAAGAATTAAATAACGATACACATTTTCACTGAGAAGATGGGCAATGGTTATTTTATTTAAAAATGGTAACACCCAGTGTTGCAGAGGGTGTGGGGGGAGCAGGCCCACAAAGACACAGTAGGCAGAAGGGTAAGTGGTCGTAGCAGAGGTCAGTAATAGCTACTAAGTACAGTGACCCTAGGGTGGTAGATTTCACATGGCCTCCAATTCTTTGCAGTCCCTCCCTTCAGGAGGTAGATCTGTTTTCCATCCCCTCAAATCCCGGACGTGTCTGTGACCTACTTTGACCGAAAGAATGAAGCAGACGTGACCTTGTGCTCGTTTTGACCTTAGGCTTCCAAAGGCCTTGTGGTGTCCACTCTCATCTTCTTGCTGCAGAGACCACTATGTGAAAACCTCCAGGCGGGTCGCTTGGGAGGAGAGACCACACAGAGAGAGGGGTCCATTGGTTCCCAGCCAAGCCGGCGCCAGCCAGGAGATCCGCTTAGCCAATCACAGAATCATGAGAAATAAGAAATCGTATTTCTTAAGCCAATAAGCTTTGGAGTATTTTTAAGAAGTCTGAGTATCAGAAAATAGACATATCTCTACGAACCCACTTTCTTTTAAAAACATTCTGATTCAGGATAATTTTCCTATGTTAAATGTCTTTTCATTGTGGCCTGGGAAACCTCCAGGAGAGGAGGTGTCATGTAATTTTTTTTTTTTTTTAAGCAAATCAACTCTCTGCTGGACCAGTATACCACCACAAAGGAAAGGGCATTCTCGGATCTGGACAGTGAGTAGAATTTAACGTTGCCTCAAATTTGTTTGTTTCGGCTAGAAAATGCTATGGCTGTCTCCCATAAAACAAGGACTAAGAAATGAAGTACACTGTTTCTGCAATTTCTGCTTGACCCAAGGGGGAACACGGAACAGTAATGCCCTAGCATGATTCACAATGTGTGGGTTGTTACCCAGCCATGAAAACCTAGCATTTGTTATAAAAATGCTTTTGCTTTCCTGCAGTCACAGGCACCTGTGCTTCACTCCCCACGTGAGAGAAGAACTGGGTCTCTGTCCGGTCTGCTGTTAAAGACAGATATGGGCCCCCCAGGGAAGCCAGTGGCTTCAGGAATAGAGGGGTGGGCGGTGCTGGTCCCCGTGGGCTCAGTGGTTAGCAACCAGGGGCAGTTTTGGCCTCAAGACAACATCTGGAGGCATTTTCGGTGTCCCACTTGGATCCCATCCATTGGTAGAAGCCAGGGGTGTGGCTCAAAACCATACAATGCATAGGGCAGCCCCCCCAGCAAAGAAGGATCTGGCCTCAAATGGTGAGCGAGCCAGGGTTCAGAAACCCTGGTCCAGCTGGAGAGGTCAGGGACCCCTGCAGCTGTGGATCAAGGTGATCAGGTGAACCTATTCCAAGTACAAAGAAACACCGAGTCTGCGGTGGTTACGTTTTCACGGGGGCGCAGCTGGTATGGGGACTTCGAGATGTGCCCAGAAATCTCCACATGAGAGTCCATGGCCAAACAGGATCCGGAGTGAAAAGTGGGATATCACGGCCGGAGAGACTAAACCAGGCAATGAAATCCGGCATCGGGAAGAGACTGAGCGGTAAGAGGAGAAGAAAGAAAGAGAACCCACCCTCACCATCCCTTATGCTTCTTGGAATGTAGATGTTAAGTTGCTGCTGGGAGGCAGAATTTTCGAACAGCTCAAACCTAGAGTGATCCCTGTGCTGGATGACATCAAGGCCATGGCGGAAGGTAAGCACTGCGGCAGCAGGACTGAAACAGCCTCCACCCGGAAGGCTCAGCCTCCCAGACTCTTGCGCCCTTTTCTCATTTTCCCTGAGGGTTGGCTGGAGCAGAGCCACTGTCCGTCCTTCCTTCCTCCCTCCCTCCCTCCCCTTCTTCCCTTCCTTCCTTCCCTCCTTCCTTTTCCCCTTCCGTCCTCCCTACCTCCCTTCCTTTCCTTCCTGTCTTCCACATCTGGGCCCCTGCCTATCTTTCAGTCTCTTCTCCCAGCACCTCACTTTCCATTCCAGCCACGAATCTCAGTGTTCATTCTCAGTCCCCAAAGGTGTCATTCTCCCCCAGACCCTGTATTGCACACACTTCCTCTGCCTGAAATGCCACAGAACCTTCTTCATCTAACCCATATATTACCTCTATCCAGAGAAAATTGTGTTCCTAGAATGTGTATTTAGCCTTGACAAAGACTGAACTTTAAAAGAGCAAGGCTCGTGTTTAGAATGAGTCTCACCCCTATGGTTGAATCGTCACCAATCACAGCAGAGGTTCAGTGGTACCTGAATAAAGGAAGACAGATGGAGGGGAAAAAAGAAAACAAACAAAACAATAAGTTTTCTTGCTTTTGTCCTTACTGGGATATTGTTAGTGTATACAGTTGTCCGAAGTTCACAACAAATATGCTTAAACTCAGTTGAAATAAATCTCCAGTTAGTGGTTGACTTGGGTTCTGTCCATTAGCCATATTGGGATGGGATGGGCTGGGTTGGGGAGGGGTCCTTCCTTCCTTCCTTCCCCTCGTGGTGAGGAAATGAGGCCTCCTGCCAACCGTGTCATTGACTGAGGAAGCCGATTGTCCAGCCCCAGTCAGTCCTCAGATGAACGCAGGCCCTGCTGCCAGCTTGGCTGCGGCCTCAGGAGAGATCTGGAGCCCAGCCACTCAGCTAAGCCAGTCCCAGATTTCTGAGCCTCACATACTGTGTGAGGTAATAAACCTTTGTAGTTCTAAGCCGCTGACTTTTGAAATATTATCTCCTGGAGCAACGGATAACTAATAACAGTGGACAACCCACAGTGGCAGTGGTTTTCCTAAACCATCCGTTTCCTATCCAGGCGTCAACACATGGAGGAGAACTAAAAGCTTCTGATTTCCTAGTCAATACATACTATGCTATTTTTGACTTTAAAGCAGCATATATTGTATAGACCATTGGATTAATTAATATCTTTTTTGGAGAAAAAAGTATCACATTAAATGCAATCTTGATTAAACATACATCTTCATTTAACTAAAGTGAAAAGGTAAAAAGGAAAGTAAAAGGAACCAGTGAATCAGAGAAATATGGTAATCTTTAAAAAGTGAAAGATGGCCCACTCTGGAGTCAAAAAATAATGAGTGAAAGAAAAACTGCACAAAAATGATAACACAGTGGGCTAATAAGGGGCACTGTTTTAGATAAAGAACTCAGTGTCCAAGGAGTGTAATCTCTTTCTCCTGTTAATTATTGGGTTGGCCAAAAGGTTCGTTCCGTTTTTTTCCACAATATGGCTCTAGTAGTGCTTAGCTGTCTTTAACCTCATTTGAAACAATTTTGGTAGATTGTGTGTAACAGCTGTCATATCAAAGTGAATTTAAAAAAAAAAGCTTATCAAAATCGGTGAGTTTTTGTGTAGCAATTTTAGTATTGAAGACGGAAGAAAAAAGGCAACATTTTCAGCATCTTACACTTTATTATTTCAAGAAAGGTAAAAACGCAACTGAAACATAGAAAAAAATTTTTGTAGGGCATGGAGAAGGTGCTGTGACTGATTGAATGTGTTCAAAGTGGTTTGCGAAGTTTTGTGCTGGAGGTTTCTCACTAGATGATGCTCCAGCTATAGACTAGTTGAAGTTGATGGTGATCAAATCGAGACATTAATTGAGAACAATCAATGTTATACCACTCGGGAGACAGCTGACACACTCAAAATACCCAAAGGATCCTCTGGGTCCCCTCATTATAACTTCAAGTGTTTGCACTTTGCTGATGGATTAACCATCATGTGGGCTGACCCTGTGATCTTTTACAATCAAATCTCTCCTGTCATCTCTCTTATTCTCTTCTAAACATCTTTCGAGTTATCATGTGTCATTTACCTGATTCATACAGAGAATCTCTATCTGGTTTTCAACTAAGTGGACTATTGTCTCATGCAACTGAAACCACCTTCAGGTGAGGCTTGATCTAGTGGTGAGATTCTTTCCATCTAGCTATTCTCTACCATGTCTGCATCATTCTGATGCAGACTCCCCTTGCAGTTGAGAGAGGGCTGACACTGGCCACATGGGTCCTCCTTCTCAACCAGATTTCCCTCCGGTTGGGTTGTCTGAGGTCCCATGGCGAGCTCTGAGCCAGTGCTACATAGGGGAAATGGGTTGGCTGGGGGCAGGCAAGGTCTACTCCTTAAGCTGAGGGTGGGACCCACGGTACCCAAACTGCTGCACCATAGGAAAGGGGTGACATGGCTTCTGAGATGTCAGCCAGCAAAGTCCAACAAGGAAGTGTTTGTAGAATTCATCAGCCATGAAGTAAAATTTAGAAAGCTAGTGCGTGTTGAGGGCCTGCCCTGTGGCAGTGCTATATAGCAGGTACTTTTCCTGCATCATATCAGTCAGTGCTCATAATAGCTCTGTGGGGTGTGTATGGTGACCTCCGTGTTGCCAACTCAAGACAGTGAGACTCAGAGATCATGTCCCAGATGGAATAGCTGGGAAGTGGCAGAGCTGGGATTCAGGCCCTGGCCTGCTTGTAAGGCCTGTGCTGCTGGAACCTTGCTGGATGTGATTTGAGTACATTTGGGAGTGTTAAGATGTAGGGTGCTTCTGGGCCATCCACGGCCACACAGCACAGTGTAACTTTGGAAGACGAGTTAGGAATCTTGGAGTTCAAGAGCTGGTGTGACCACAGGATGATGTCAGGCATCTCTGCACCCCAGATCCCTCTGGGCTGTCAGTGCATTGGAGTGTTGGTCTGCCAGGGTCTTTTCCAGCTCCAAAATTATGTGAAGATAAACGCTGTGCAGAAGTATACAAATGGGACTTCCTAAGTGGCTCAGTGATTAAGAATCCGCCTGCCAAGGCAGGGGTCATGGGTTCAAGCCCTGCTCCAGGAAGATCCCACATGCCGTGGAGCAACTAAGCCCGTGTGCCACAACTGTTGAACCTGCACTTTAGAGCCCATGTGCCACAACTATTGAGCCCATGTGCCACAACTACTGAAACCCACATGCTCCACAACAAGAGAAGCCACCACAATGAGAAGCCCGCGCACGACAACGAAGAGTAGTCCCCCGTTCGCCTCAACTAGACAAAGCCCATGTGCAGCAACAAAGACCCAACACAGCCAATAAATAAATAAATTTGTTTATTTGTTTAAAAAGTATGCAAATGGTGCAGTGTGGTTGGCAAGTACCTTTACTTTTTGCCTCATGGTTTGCCCAGTTTTTAATGTTTACATTACAATTCTGGCTGAATTAAAGTCGATTAAAACAGATTTTATTTTTCTTTTCAGTGCTTCCTGTATTATTGAAGTTATACATTTATATTTTAAAGCCAGCCCAAATAAGTTAAACGTTAGCCTCTGGTGTTGCCAGAGCTTCTTATAATGTACTTAATAAACTGCTTTGGCAAGTTTTTGGCTGAAAATTCTTTGCAACCTTATGTGTCTGGTGGCCTTTGGAAGCAGCATAAACATGCAGATGGATTTATGCAAATCATATTTGAGCTGCAGGCCAGGACCTATAAAGGAAATGTTCTATGAGCTGGTAAAATGTTAATTAGGTAAAATCGAGAATCTAAAATATCTTTCCACTGACTTCAGATGCATAATATATGTGATCTTAGTAGGCTTGGAATGACTCCCAGAGTTATAACCCAGTAGACATTTTATAAAATGCTTTGAAGCCTTTGGAAAATATCTATATTTATTACTTCTGAGTCCTTCTTGGGACATGACCGCATAGCATCCATAACCCAGAATGTCTACACACGGCGCCTAAATGGGCACATGTTTTCTGGGCCATCGACTTATTTTATCATCCATCATTCTTTGTTGTTGTTGTTTGTTTATTTGGTTCTTGCCTTAACTGATCTTGAAGTTGAAGTAGAAAGGGCTATGAGAGGTAAACCCAGAACTTTAAAATGTAAGGTGTGTGATGTGAGTTACGTTTTGCGATGCTCTTCTGCGTTCTGTTGTGTGTTTCTAGTTGCCACTGTGTTCTTGGATTCTTGTCTCCCTGTGGCAGATATTTATTGAGCTTCTAATATGAGCTGGGTACTAGCTCCATGCTTTGCTGATAATTCTGGGAGGTAAAAAAATAGATAAATAATAATAATAATAATAATCCTGGGAGGTAGGTGGAAAAGATGAGACACTGAGGTTCAGAGTGACTCTTTGATAAAGTCTTTTTTATCATTAGTAGTAGTAGTATCTCAAATACTGTTAAGATGGTGGTTCTTCCAGTGCCTTGCTGTAGCACCTTTGGCAAACTCTGTCACCTCTCAGGAACACAGTTTACTCACCTGTAAATTAGGAGGCTGATTGGGTCATCTGGTCACCGGGAGAATCTGTGATTCTAGGCAGTGCCTTAGCAGGTTTGCTCTTAGGAGATGGCATTGCCCATGTCATTCAAGATGACCCTACCAAGCTTTGATGATTTACTCTGAGACCTGGGGAGGCTTTCAGGATTGGACTGTGTGACCCTTCATCCTAAATTCTGTCCCTTATCTGAACAGAAAATCTTGGTGTCTGCTTGAAACAATCTTTTCTCTTGAATTTTGGTCTGATCCTGGAAGGTAATAGAAGAACTGGGGTGAGGCCTCATAATAGTTTTGGCAAGAGAAGTGTGTTCTGCTAAAGTGGGTGTGTGTGTGTGTGTGTGTGGGTGTGGGTGTGGTTTTAACACTAAGTTTTGTGTGGTTGCCAGGGAATACTGGGGAAACCAGTTTTTAAGGGCATTCACATTTTCCTAGCAACACGCAGTTGTGGCCGGATGCCCCGTCATCTCTTTTGGGAGCCTGGAGGACTTATTTGCTTAGACGAAAATCAATGTCCTCTAATTTAAATTTCACTTTTTTTCTGCTGCGATCTTAAGTCACTGTAGAAAAGGGTTGTAGTTTGCTATCTCCCTCGTCATGAATATGGACTTCTATACCCTAGAGAAATCAGGGTAGTAAACAACTTTTAGGAATCTCTTAGTCTAAGAATGTGTCCTAGGCTGTGGAGCGTCCAAAATAAAACAGGTGGACTCACTGCCATTGAGGAATTTCAGTCTGATCATTCTAATCCCCACATTTTGTGACGAACGTGGTGGTGGTTTCACCATTTTCCGGATGAGGAAATTGCCAAAGAATGGTTAAGAATCGACTCTGAGTTACACAGCAAGTAGCGGAATTGGTATCTGTACCTAGACTTGCCTGAATCCAAATCTGTGATCTTAACCGTCACTGTGTCTACTTCCAGCTCTTTGAATATCCATCTCTAAAATCTGTCTGGGTGTGGTCAGTTTTTATGTGAATTAAAACTGCTTGGAGGAGGGGGCGGGTGGGGGTGGGATGAATTGGGAGATTGGGATTGCCATATATACATCACTAATAAGAAAGAGAAATCAAATTTTACACTTTAAATATATGCAGTTTATTGTGTGTCAATTATATCTCAATAAAAGATTCTGAAAAAAAAAACTGCTTGGGACTGAAGATGCTGGCCAGTCTGGGCTGACCTCTTCAAAGCTGGGCAAGGCTAGGCTGGGGACACCTTTCCTGTGGCTGCTGCTCTAATGCCAGCCAGTTAATGCTGTGCCCATGAGTCCCAGTCACCTTCCTGGGTTGATACTCGCCGCTGTGTATTTGAAAGAGCCCCCAGGTGGGAACGCTGAGTTGGTTGGAGTAGCTGGTAGAGGCAGAGAAGGCCAGCAATGTCCCTGTACCTCCTTTTCAGACCGCCCGTCCCAGCAGCCTCCTCTGGCTGCCTTCCATGTCATTTACGAGTTTATCTCAAGTTCTTTTAGGATATTTTTGTAGATGAGAAGGGATTTTTTTTCCCATTTGCCAGCCCAGTGGGTGCCTCTGTTCTGAAGCGGGCTGTGTTCCTACAGAAATCCACGAGACCAGAGAAGCCCTGGTCGAAGTGAACCGTATCTTAACGGAAATGAAACAGTTATCTACAAATCTTAGCCACAGCCTGGGGAACGTGAAAAGGAACGTGGAGCAAGCCCTCACTGACCCCATGTGCTCTGTGCAGCCAGTAATGACCACTTGCACCAACATCAGGAACTCTCTAAGCCTTCTGGATGGCAGCATTAGTTTCGACCAGGTGAGGAGGGTAACCCGGCTCCAGGACAGTGTCATTGGGACGGCTGGGGGGGGCTAAGCATGGGCTCACCCATCAGGCGCCCAGTGGCCGGGGGTCTCTGTCGGCCTCCCTCGTTATCTAGCCGCCACCTGGGAAGGGCTGCCTCAGGAGAGAAAGAATAATGGGAAACCCTCCTTGAGAGTTCTCTGCCATCGATCTGATGAGTCATATCAGAGAAAATTTAGCTTTTTTTTTCTTTCAGATTTTTCTTTTTTTCTTTTCATTTTATACTTTGACAGTTTCAATGTGCATTTTAGAAAATATTGGCTGTATTCCGTGTTGTACTGTGTATCTCTGTAGCTCATTTCATCCATAATAGTTTGTGCCTCTTAATCCCCAGCCCTGATTTTGCCTCTGCCTCTTCCCCTCTCCCCACTGGGAACTGCTAGTTTATTCTCTACATCTGTGATGCATTCAGCTTTAAACAAGGGGAAAAGAAGCAGAATGCATTTTTGTAGACCTTTAAAAATTAAAATATATTTTAAAATGACAGGCCTATTGTATTAACCACAGATGCCTGAACATACGGTAATTTCTCACATTCCCAAAGAGAAGTTGGGAAAAAAAGAGTATGGAGCACTTGAATATATAAAGTTCTAGGATGTAGATAAAATAATCATGTGTACTCATGATTTTTAATATATCAGTTTAGTGATATGTACACATCACACTTTATATAAAGCGATATTGTAATAGAGCTGGATTTATCTCACTTTCGCATTCCATGAATCAATTATATTCAAACACTTCACATTCAATACCTGTGTTGAATCTACTACAATCACTTTTGTTGTCATCGAACAGTTTCTTAGAGTATAGAACCTATACTTGCATTTAAATTGTTTGAAATTGAGTCCTCTTGGGGGTAACTTTTAATTTTGATGTGCTTTTAAAACATGCAGAAAATCTGCAAGATTGGTGTACAAGGAACCCCTGTTTACATCATCTTTTACCCAGATTCACCAGTTGTCAACACTTTGCTCCATTTGCTAAATCGTATTATTTTATCTATTTATCTATGTATCTATCATCTCTTCGTACTATCGTACATACGCGTACAATACTATACATTTTGTTCTTTTCTCAGTCATTTGGAGGTAAGTTGCAGACATTATGCCCTTTTACTCTTAAATATTTCAGTGCATTTCCTAACTTTGCATAAACATTATGATTACCAAATTAGGACATATGACATGACCCAATACCACCATCTAATCCACAATTTATATTCAAATTTTGCCAGTTTTTCTAAAAAATGCTCTTTAAAACTGTTCTTTTCTTTTTTCCAGTTTAAGGTCCAATCTAGAGTATGCATTGTCTTTAGTTGTCATGTGTCTTTAGTTTCTTTAATCTGGAACAGTTTCTCAATTTTTTTTCTTTGGTGACACTGACATTTTTGAAGACTACAGGCCATTTATTTTATAGAATGACCTTCGATTTAGGTTCGTCTCACGTTCCCTCAGGATTTGATCTGAGTTAGGCCTGTTTGTCAGGGATTGCACAAACATGATGTTGTGTCTTTCTTGGTACATTGTGTCAGGAGGTCTATGATATTTGTCCCAGTATTGGTAAGAGAAGAGTTTAAATCCACGTATAACACTGTAAATGAAAAATTTATTCCAGACCACTCACCAATATAACCACTGTTACTTTTAAACATGTTTTTTTAAAAGGTTGTTCACAACTGTATTCAACAATATTCAGTACCTGAAATTGTGAGGTCACACATATTCAAACTGTGTTAAAGTTCTTGCCCTCGTTTTTAGCTGACTGCAACAAGAGACCTTCAAACATCTAAAATTAGTGCTTTTACCGGAAAGAGAAAAACAAATACCGTATGCTAACTCATATATATGGAATCTAAAAAACTGGTACTGATGAACCCAGTGACAGAGCAAGAATAAAGATGCAGATGTAGAGAATGAACTTGAGGACGTAGAGGTGGGGGGGCGAAGGGGAAGCTGGGACAAAGTGAGAGAGTAGCACTTACATATATACACCACCAAATGTAAAATAGATGGTTCGTGGGAGGCTGCTGCATAGCACAGGGCGATCAACTCCATGATGGGTGATGACTTAGAGGGCTGGGATAGGGAGGCTGGGAAGGAGTCGTGGGAAGGGAGGGGATATGAGGATATATGTATAAATACAGCTGATTCATTCTGGTGTACAGCCAAAACTGGCACAATAGTGTAAAGCAATTCTATTCGAATAAAGAGCTTAAAAAAAATAAAAAAGAAATAAAATTAGTGCCTTTAGAGTCCATTCTGGGCTAATGTATTTTCCTCCAACAAAACGCTTTTGCTCAAAGGAAACTTAAATCACACTCTATGATACAGAGACTTTGGGACTTGGATTTAAGATGATATCCTTTTTTATGACAAATGATTTGGGGGGCGGTAATCACCTTACCTTATATTTTGTTTTATAAAATTTCAGCTCCCGTCTTTGGATGAACAAATGGATAACCTTACTAATATTCTTCGAACAAATTTGTCAAGCCTGGTGCAAAAGGTATGTTTTTTGGAAGAAAAAACACAGTAGATTATTTTAGATTCTTTTAAAGAGCAGAATAGTACATAAGGAAATAGGTAACAGAAAAAAAAAAGCAGTGAAATTCTGGAGAGGAGTTGCCAAGGAGGGTGATAGATGTTATCTGCCAGGTAATTTTGTTCATTCCCATTCAAGAATTTTTTATTATGCATCTGTTGTATGCAAAGCGTACAATAGGACCATAAGAGATAAAAAGAAAAACATGATCTCACCTTCCTGGGGCTCAGGATTGGGTGGGTGTAGTGTTGGACCCCGTGCTGGTTCTGACACAGGAAATGCTCTCCCACTCTGCCCCTAAGTCAGCCACCTGTTTCTTCCCACGTCGGCTCACGCGCACAGGCCGTGTGCTCTACCTGGCACTCTCTTCTTTCTCCCTCTCCTTTGCCCAGCTTCTTGGGCTTTGTATATCACTTTCTTAATGAGGCCTTTCCTGGGCATCTTGACCAGGTCAAAACCCTTTTTAAGAAATACATTCTTACAGCATCGCAAATATTCTTTGTTAAGTTCCTCACAACTGTGGTTGTTGCTTTCATATCTTGGTTGTCCCACAAGACTGTAAACCCTAAAAAAAGGCAGAGACCACGTTGGTCTAGAACACTGTGATTTCCCCAGCAGCCTAAAAGGAAGAGAATAGGTTTATTCTTGACTCTGCCTTTTAGCATGGGTATGAAAAAGTCATCAAATATCTATTATAACACTCATCTACATATACTAACAAAGTAAGTGTGCCCTCAGACAACTCATTAGAAACTCTTGGTCTTTGCACTCTGATGTCACCTTGTTTGTTAAATGAAGGAATTGAACCACAAGATCTGGAAGTTCCCTTCCAGCCATTAAACCTCTTACGATGGACGACCTCCCCAAGTCCAAACACAGATAAATGTAGGGGGGTCAATCGTACCAAAACCAACACAAACACCAGTGTGCTGGGTGGCTGGCTTAGTTGCCTCTGAGGAAGCAGAAGTCATGAATGTTCTTTTTATGACATCGATGTTGTTAGGCTAGCGTGGAAACTTGTTGGCACCGTAAATCTTACAAAAGCTTATAACTTAGATTGGACTGCTATAAAAGCCTATTATAGACTAGGTGGTTTATAAACAACAGAAATTTATTTCTCACACTGCCGGTGGCTGAAAGTCCAAGACCAGTTTGCCAGCACGGTTGGGTTTTGATGAGGACCTTTTCCAGGTTGCAAACAGCCATTTTCTCATCGCATCCTCACAGGGTGTGGAGAGAGCTCTCTGGGGTCCCTTTTAAGAGGGCATTCATCCCATTCGTGGGGGCTCCACTCTCCTGACTTAACAACCTCCCAAAGGCCCCACCTCCTAATAACACCACACTGGGGATTAGGATTTCAACATATGCATTTGGGGGAGATAGATATTTGGTTCATGAGAGGCTGTAATCGCTACAGTGTTCTCTAGCAGATGTCTGAATATGCCAGCAGACAGTTAGAAACACAAATTAAACCCCTTCCAGAGGAAAGGCTGGCTGATTAGTTGAGTTGCTTGGAAATAATGACATTTTCCTGTCATGGATTTCGCTCCAAAAGATACAGCTTGGCATGGGCTATTTTGATTTTCATTGCAGCCTCATTACAACTTGTGTTCTTTCTAAGTTGTGTTTTAGGACATTACTATTTTCTATGAGACTAGATCTCCAATTTTATTGTGTAATTGTATTGGAAAATAAGAATCGCTTTTTAGAAGTTCACTTTATAGCTGCACATGGTGCATTGTATGAGTCAGGGTTTCTTAACCCCAGCACAATTTGGGCTGGATAATTCCTTGTTGTGGGGGCCTGTCCTGTGCACTGTTGGGTATTCATCAGTCTCCCTGGCCCGTGCCCACACGATGCCAGGAGCACCTCCACAAATTGTGAGAACCAAAATGTCTCCAGGCATTGCTAGATATCTCCTGCGGGACAAAATTGCCCCCAGTTGAGAAACACTGGAATACGGGTAAGCTTTTAACATGGGTTAAAAGTTAAAAATTAAAGACTTTTCACGTGACCTTCAGCAGATACAATTTAAAGCAAGTCCTCACTAAAGGGGAATTTTTTTTTAGACTTTAATGTCTGTTATCATGTTCATCTCAGCCTTAAGATGAAGGTTACATTTTAATTTTGCTTCTTTGCTCCATTCTAAGCTGACCATGAATCCTAGTGAACTGCTCTTCTACTTACTCTGTATATCAATTGATTTTGAACTATTTTTTAGGGCTATACATCTATTAAAGCTATACCTGGGATAGTGCAAAATGAAACCGTGAACGTCATATCAGGTGAGATTCCCAGTTGGAAGTAATTGTGTTATCTCTCCTTGTTAAGAATTGGCTGGTTAGTACAAAGAAATGTATTGTTAGGAACTGTTCTTTTTCCCTCTTAAAAAAATATTCTCTCACTAAAACCTTAAAAACTAAATGAATATTTCAGTTGTGCCACCTTCACCTAATGATTTTAAAAAATAATAATTCTATTAAACACTGATTACCGGCTTCCCGTGGCCGGAAGCTGCAGGGCCAAGGGCCACGCTGTGACGACAGCCTTCATCAGGACCTATCCGAGCTGACAACAGCCGTAGTTTATGATTTGGAAGGTCACATTTTGATTGTTTTCACTGTAAATTTATTTTATTTTCTAAAAGAACTTAAAATTGCTTTTTTAAAAGGAATTCTCTGTCTAGGGACTTACTTTGTCTCCTTAGGAAAATGTTCATCTGCCTTGGAGGCTGATGTAATGCTACGTTAGGGTCTTAAGCTTGTTTACAATTTTGGAGAGACAAAATTGATGTTGAGAGAATTTCACTGGTCTTAAATGACCGAATCGTGTTGAATTCAGGTGATGGTATCTGGAGCGAATGTGCAGAGAAAGAATGCAGTATAAACAGTTCTTTATGCAGGAATGAGAAGAAACCCAAGTTGTTTGCTAAGGGAAGACATCTCTGAAGCTACGTAAGACTATCTTATCTCTCTCTCTCTCTTTTTTTTTTTTTTTTTGTGATCATCTCAGTGCTTCTTTTTATCCGTTGACTGAGTGGTTTTAAAATGTTGTGTTAGAGGTATTTGATTTTTTTTTTTCCTAATAGTGTTCTTTCAACCCATTAAGATTTTGGGTAAAAAGGATGTTATCCTACTACATAGTGCTTTGGATGTTTTGTGGGTTCCCTTCTGTTTAAGATTCTAATTTAAACTAGTAAGATATTCAAGACAGAGTTCACACTCTCTCCTCTGCTAGCATCTGAGGGCTAACCCACGCTGTGCATCTGATAGCCACCTGCTTACTAATCTCTGTGTTTACTTTTTTTTGTTTCCCCTTCCTGGACCTCTTCTGTCAATACGTGCAGCCCTCCCTTGTAAGTCTGGCCAAGCGAGGCGCGCAGTTTGCGTGAGCGAGGCCGGGTATACACACTGCCGTCACCTAAACACGAGCCAGAGTTTTCCCGAGTCTGAGCTGGTGCCGCTCCACCAGGCTGAAGATCAAGCACTGGTTTTTATGTGCTTCCAAAACCAATAGCCCTTAGCTCCACGCTTTGGGCATTCGGTCCGACCCTGCACGTGTAGCTTGAGTGTCTGCTGTGTGCCGGGCGCTGCTGGGCTCCGGGGATGGTAGATGAAGAAGGCATGACCCCTGCCTACTCTTCAGCTGGGTGTGAATACAGATGCCTTTTATCCCCCTCTGGGAACCTGGCGAGGTGTGTGCAAGGCATCCTAGGGGGAGAGAGGGTAGCAGGAGGCTTCCTGGGGGAAGCCACATCCAAACAGAAGCCTGAAGAAGGCACCAGCTCCATGCAGGGTCACCAAGGCTGTGGCCTGTAGGGGGGCAGCACAGCCCTAGAAGCAGAAGGGGCAGATTCTGAGTGGAGGAAACTGGACGTAGGCGAGGGGGCGTCTACATACCACATCCCTCAAACCCTCAGAAATCCCAAGGTTAAAAAAGAGACCTGCAGAGTCACCTTGTGGAGGGTCCTGGGGTCTTGTGGCACACGAGCCATTTGGAGGGGACATCAAGCCACGGTGAGCGCTCCTCCTGTGAGATTTCCCGCCAGTGTGAACCACAGGCCTTGAAAAAAATTCCCACCATTGTTATGTAATTTCCTTTGGGAGGATGGTACCACCTCCCCGAAGGAGCCCTGGGATCCCATGGTGAGACCTGCCAGTCTTGTTTCTGCTGCAGCAGAGAGAGACGTTTACCTGCTTTTCAGGATCAGTGGACCTTGAACCAATTCGTGTGTTTTGGGTATGTCCCTGTCAAGAATCACCGTGGATAAGGCCACCTTCAGACCTTGTGCGAGCGTTGGACCACTCGATACCCCCCACCCCTGGTGGCTTTGATCCCAGGACCTGCCGTGATGGTCAGACACTGTCCAGAAAGCTGGGACTTACCTCCTCTCTGAAAGATTAGGATAGATATGAATAGAAACTCTTTGACTGCGGGAAATACTATTGCTTTTTGCATGAAAGAGACACAGGTGTCCTTTAACACGTCTCAATTTGTATGAGTCAAATAAGATTTTAACAAAAGTGTCACTTGGGGTCACTTGTTCAAAAAATTGGTTCTGGAGAATTCCTACATTCCTGAGAGCAGTTTCATAGATGGAGGAACTGTTATATTATTAAATTATTTTTGCAAAATCAAATGATTTAACCCCATGACCCTCAGCATCACTGTTCACGAAATGGGGATAAGAAGTGAGTGAACGTTTATAAAAGTGCCTGGCCCCTTGTCAGCACACAGTACATTTTAATCACCTGATCCATCTTTTTCTTTTTTTGGTGAAATAAGTAGGAGAAAACTCTGGCTTGGTTTCAACACCATATCATTTAAGTTAGCTCTCATAGCTTGCTCTTTGGTTAAGTAATTGCTTTTCGACGGGCTTGGCTACATTCATGCTTGTGGTAGAACCTTTTCATATTTTAAACACATGCATAACATGGGAAAAACTAAAAGCGGTTCAAGCTTTTCACTTGAGTTCCAAGACAAAGTTTCTGTCTCCTCTAGGTTTGAAAATGGGTAACTGAGGCATCTTTGTTTTCAGATATCAAAAGGACCTTGGATTCCATTGGTTCTGATATCAAAAATATGAGCAAAAAGATTCCTATTCAGGAGAAGCTGTCAGATTTCATCCGTCACCTTAATAACACTGAAAATTATATCCACCGCCACTTACCCACTTTGGAAGAATATGATTCATACTGGTGAGTGCCGCCTTTGAGCTGGTGCACTACGAGGTGAACCTTGCTGGGGAATGGGATAAAAATCTGACAGTATAACCAGGATAATCTTATGAGAGCACATTGTACAAAGAGGCCATAACCTGGTAAGTGTTCACTCTGTGAACTTCTATATTCATTAAAAAAGCCGAGGTATTCACTTTGGCAGTGTGTAGACTAAAACTGTAACTATACCAAGAAGACTAACATGGCCGCTGCACAAGGATGGCATGCAAATTCATGAAGCATGCCATATATTTTTTTAAAGCATGGAGGACTGGAAGTTCTTGAGCCAAATAGTCAATTATTTGCAATTTTGATGTCATCCGTGACATCCAGAATCTTGGCTATAATTATCTAAGGCATGTAACAGGATTTTAAAATTTAAAAGGAATTAAGAAGGGCATTCAGATAATATTTTCCTCTTCGTTGGTTTATAAAATAAATATGTAGAGGTCGGTTCTTACAGAAAGAGCATCCTTGAAACCAGAGAGCTGTCTGAAACGGCTGGCGTTCCCCGCTCGCTGCCCTTTAGAAAAATGCTGGTGATAGGGTTTGGCCTTGGGAGTTGACGGTGGACGTAGTTCTCAGACCGGAGCTCTAGAAGGGCAGGACTTAGAGACGCGAGGCATGTCCAGGATCACGTGAGATGTAAGATGTATTCTCCCCTGAAAGGCTTAGCCCCACGATCACACACCGGAAATGTTCCTACTGCCCAAACCCACAGAGAGTCCAGACACTCGCACTCCTGTTCAGGTTATTTTATGCAAGAACACAAATAATAAAATGATAACGATAATGACTAGCCTTTAGAGCAGAGTCACAATGTGCCCACCAGGGGCTGCCCGCGTGGCATCTCATTTAGTACCCACAAAAATCTCCTGGGTTGTCCTGTTTATAACCCTGTTTCACAGAGGCTCGGGGAGGTGAAGTGACTTTTTAACTCCCATCTGACTATGCCCTAAATTAACAACAAGCCATTTCCTACCGTATGGCTTGGCCACCCCAGCAGGTGTCGAGACACACAGAAGACCGATCCTTATGAACTTACAATCTCAGAGGTGAGAGTTTCACAGATGCCAAGAAGGGTACAATGATCTGCCCATACCAGCTCCCCCTTCCTTCCATACCCCGCCCCCCTCCTGCCCAGAGACTATAAGCTTATTTGTAAAAGAGGTTTAATGAAGCAGATGAGGCTTGCATTAACTGTAAAAGATTTCTGAGGCCAGGTTCCATGGCTTATTTAATCTTCTGTCCTCAGTATCTGGAACAAAAAGGTCACAGAATAGGTGCAGGTGGCTATTATTATAATTATCTAGTTTGTTCTTAATTGAATGAAAAACTCTAGTGACAGCTTTTGTCACATAAGTAAATTCTTTGTTTTATAGTATTTTAAAGGTTGGGAAGCATTCTACCCTTGAATGCTCCTGGGTTGCTGGAAAAGTTTGATGTCCATTCCGGGAATGCCAGTAAGACCTAATTGAGGCTCCGTTATCTGAAACGTCTCACAGGATCATTACAGAACCGAGACTTGCATGCTGCAGGCATCTGATTTAGGATGCTCCTAAAATTCTAAAACGTTCAATGCACTCATCACATAGAGAGTGTCTGGCTCAGTAAGGAACAGAATCCACTCCCCGCCCCCAAATATTCCTGCAACCGCAAAACATTTTAGATAAAAGACCAGGAGAAGGAGCCCCACATTTCTTTATCTGTCATCTAATCATGATCTGTCCACATCTCATCAATATAATAAGCACTTACAGCCTCAGGAACCTTGGAAGAACTTAAAAACCTTCACAGGCATGGTTATCCGTAGCTTTGGAGAGCTTGAGTCAACCGTGCCTCTGGGCCCCATGGAGGTAAAGCAAAGGAAAGAAGCGATCATCCTATGACCACTGAGAGCTGTTGGAAACCAAGATGAAGACCGTCTTGGTTGGATTGGAGCACTAGGGGTGGGAAGGGGTCTTTTCGCAGTCTTCTCATCCTCTGAGGATTTGACAGAAGCATCTGAGGTTTGACGGCCAAGGTCACTCAACAACTCCAGCCCCGGTCCAGCAGCTTTTGTGCCGTAATGGTGCTGACACTGTGCTTGCCCCACCAGGTGGCTGGGTTGCTTGGTCGTCTGCTGTTTGCTGACCCTCATAGTGATTTTTTACTGCCTGGGCTTGCTGTGCGGCACGTTCGGCTATGACCAGAATGCCACCCCGACCAGACGAGGCTGCATCTCAAACACCGGAGGCATCTTCCTCATGGTGTGAGTGTTGGCTCTTCCTTGCCATGTGGGGGGTGGAAACGCAGGGAGGAAACTCAGGTGTGACAGGGACCCGGTGGCCTCTGAGCCAAGCACTCTGGGTTCCGGGGATGTGGGCGGCCTGGTGTGATTGTACTCTCATTGGTTTGGGAAATTCCATGAAGCATAAAAAGTAAAGGAAACTCTCGATTGGTTGCACTTTGATTGACAAGTGTAAAAGCGATGTTTATATGTATATAAATGTATATATGGTGGGCTCCTCTTTAAAGCAACTATCGGGGAAATTATTTCCAAGTTTGCTTTCTTAATTCGCATTGTTTTTTCCCATATCTGTATATCTGTCTATCCATCCATCCATCCATTCACCATACTTGCTGAATATTGACCTGGTATCTGAAACTCTGAAACTCTAGAAACTTGATTTATAACAGAGGTTGCCAACCTGGCACCCTTGGAGTTAGACAAGTAGCCTACATTAGTGATGCGATCCAGTGTGAGGTACCAGCGAGTGGTGAGCCTGCAGTGGCCTGGAGCAGTTATCCCCATTTCAATTACATTCATATCCAAGTTCATATATAAAAAAAAAAACAACCCTTTATAGGGTACAACAAAGCAGAGGGGGCATGAGCTGGGTGGGACTGGAGATGAAGCCAGAAATGTAAACCAATAACCAAGGGTAAAAGCTTTGAATGTTCCCTAGAGGGGAAGCTGTGTGAGCTCCAACTCGATATTCTCTCTTCCGATAAGCTTCGTGGAGAATGAGCAGTGGGAGGAGTGATGGGACTCGAGGGGAGGGTGAAGATTTGGAAGAAGTCCTTTGGGCAGTAGAGAATCAAAACCACAGTCATTTCTTTGCTTATGTCACTAGTGGCATGTATTAACTTGCTTTTTTTAAACTCTGGGTCACTATAATAATTATGCTTCTTCTGAGCTGTGATTCTAAGGCCTTTTCCTTAAACCTTCAGGCTCCACTATAGTACAGGGCTTTATCAACGTTAATACAGGCACATGAGTTTCTTTTTTTTTTATCGAAGTATAGTTGATTTACAATGTCGTGTTAATTTCTGCAGTACAGCAGAGTGACTCAGTTATACACATACATGCATTCTTTTTTATATTCTTTTCAATTATGGTTTATCCCAGTATATTAAGTATAGTTCCCTATGGATACAGTAGGACTTTGTTGTTTATCCATTCTAAGTGTAATAGTTTGCATCTACTAACTCCAGACCTCCCAGTCCTTCCCTCTGCCTTCCCGCCTCCCCTTTGGCAACCACAAGTCTGTGCTCTCCGTCTGTGAGTCTTTCTATTTCGTAGATAGATTCATTTGTGTTCTTTTTATTTAAGTGAGTTTTAAAATAACCTTAAAGCTAATGACACGGGAGTCTGCCAGAATTGGACAGAGCTCCACACAGGGAAAAAGCCTATTTGTTCACATGCCTAAACTTAAGAAGTTAAGCCAGCAAGGAAGAGTATATTTGCCCAGCCTGTTTGTTTAAATGTACACTGCTACAGACAGAAAATTAATTTAATGTTCAGAATTTAATAATCGTGGCACTTGGCTGTTTTGTTAGTGTTTTGATGGTGAATTTATGTATTACATCTATGTATTACATAATTTATGTATTACATCTATTTAATTATTTGAAAGGAGGGAGTAACTTGCTCTGAAAAGTTACGAGTCATAAAGTTCTATTCCACTTTTTTTAGAGATGAAACCAAAAAGCGTGATATCTAGCTTCAAAGGAAAGAAAAACAATAAATCGGTGAAGGCTAAGAACAACTTCAGTCTGGATGTGATACTCACTTCTGCAGGTTAAGGAATCTCTAAAGAGTTAAAGTCACATGGCTTAGGAGGCATAGGATTTATCTCAGCAGGAGGCAAGAGGCTGGTAACTGCAAGTTGCTGTCAGATGCATTTTGGGTGGTCTGCAGACTGAGGGGATCTGCGATTTCTGTGCTGTTGAAGCTCGCCACTCAGCATGGCATGCTTTGCTATGCTTGGCAGAATTCCCCATCTCTTGATATATCTGGTAAACAACTGGATAGACTAATCAGACTAACTAGAAGAAGGCCGTTTCTTCTTTATGATTGTTTACTTGCTTGTAGAAATGAGAAAGAGTATATTTAGTTCAGCTTCAACCAAAACACCACCTGCTCTTTGAAAAGGGTGACGTTACCCAATCAAGAGCATGGTCTCTTTAGCAACCAAACAAGAATCCTTGCCTGCCAGGAGGATCCTGGTGAAAGATCTGGAAGGAAGGCAGGCAGAGAGTCCTGGCTCCTCTCTGATCCTGTGTCTTCTGAGGGTCCAGGGAGCATTTCCGGGGCTGAATGGGATGCACTGGTGAACATACATCTGCGGGGGGGATACGGATGATTTCCCCAGAGATAAGGAGACCTAATTAAGACAACCAGAAAACAACCTCTTGTACCAAAGACCATTATAAAACGTACAATTTTAGCTCTTGCAAACAATGCCCAGATTGTCCAGATCTTTGAAGAAAAACGAAAACCACATGTTGCCATGGGCATATGACATACGGCGGGCAGCAGTTTCAGCGGTTATAGTATTTCAGAGAGCAGTTTGTCAGGCTATAGCAGGTCATTGCCATTTTAGGGAATGTGTTTTGAGGCAGTAGACCAAACTATGGGAAAAGCATTTTGAGCAGAGACGTGATTTTGCGGTGTTTGTTGTAATAGTGAGGGATTTGAAGCGGCACGCGTGGCAGCGACCGGGAAGGGGTAGATTACGTGACCCCTGAGAGGAACAGAGAGGTTGGCTGTCCTGGGTGGCGGACCAGAGTTTCTCAGGTGTTCGACAAGGCCCACAAAATCATGCACGTGTCATTGTAACCGTGTGGATCAGGAGTCGGCAAACTTTTCCTATAAAGTTCCAGATAATCAATGTTTTAGGTTCTGCTGATCCCTGATCCCGTACAGTATTTGCTGGGTATTATCATTCTTGTTCCTGTTTTTTCTTCTTCTTCTTGTTCTCCTTCTCCTCCTTTACTACGGTTTAAGCACAGCAGCCATTCTTATCCCACTGATCTTACAAAAACAGGCCCTGGGCAGTTGCATGTCTATTCCTGACCTGAATACATGCATGTTTAGGAAACAAAGGCTGGAAATGTTAACAGCATGCTGTTTAGATAGTGGGGTTGTTTTGAAGTGTTCTCTCAGAGATTTTATTGTTTGTATAACTGTAACACACGCACGCGCGCGCGCACACACACACACACACACACGCGCGCGCACACACACACGCGCACAGACACACACGCTCACACACACACGCACACACACACACACACACACACGCGCGCACACGCGCGCGCGCACACACACACACACACACACACACACGCTCTGATGTGCACAGTTAGAACCCTGGGGTCTGGAAGACTCTTCACACATCTTCCCTTTCTGTACACTTTCCCTGACTCAGTAGCCTCAGTCCATTTGAGAAGGTCCAAACGGACTTAGGGTCCCACCAGCAAACATATCTTGCTGTTTACTTCAGAGAAGCTGCAGATGTTTCTGATGACTCCTTGAGCCTTTGCCCTGCCCTTTCGGAACACATGAGGACGTCAGCCTGCACACTTCTGAGGGTCCTTGCTGGTGCACCAGCCACGGAGTAGGATTTGGCTAATCCATCTACATGGATTTAAGAGTTTGCTCTCTCTGCGTCTCCACTGGGCCCCGAGCACTGCTAGAGAAAAGTCGTACAACAGAGCACAGTAGGATGCCTACAAAATTTTGATTCCCCACCTCACATGGACCGTCCAGAGCCCCGCAGTTCCTTCTTTCCTCCCTCCCTCCCTTCCTTTGTTCGGCGATGGTCTTTCCACTCTGATACATCCATCCTCCTTAATTTCC
Organism: Hippopotamus amphibius kiboko; assembly: GCF_030028045.1. NCBI lineage: Eukaryota > Metazoa > Chordata > Mammalia > Artiodactyla > Hippopotamidae > Hippopotamus > Hippopotamus amphibius. The sequence goes on along the minus strand of NC_080198.1, from coordinate 97,738,837 downwards.
TCTTCTCTTAGCAGATGGCTTTACCTTTTTCTTCACGGAGAAAATAGACGCCATCATAAAGTTTCCACCACCAAACCTCTAAAGGCGCCTGCGCTCAGGCTCGTGGAAGCCAGAGGCACAGGGGTCTCTCCCATCTAGGCTCCTCCCCCCCAACCCCCACCCCTGTGCTCTCAGCCCATCCCTGCCCACCACCCCGAGCATGGAACGGAGCCCCCCTTCTCTCTCCTGCGTCTTCATTCTCTTCTCCTCTTCTAGACTTTCTTCTCAACGCTTAAACATACTCTGTTCGCTCCCCTTCATAAAAACCAAAACAGGAAACCCCTATCAACACCCCTTCTTCCATCTAATGCCCCTCTCGGCACAGACATTTCAAAATAAAGATCTGTGCCTCCCGCCCATCTCCTGGCTTCCCACCTCCTGCCCAGCCCACGCCACTGTGACTTCGTTACCTGTCACTTTCAGGTCAGCAATGACCTCTGTCTCCAATACAATGGACTTCTTTGAATCCTTTTCAAACATGTCCTCACAGTGACTGGAACAGCTGCCACTCCTTCTGCAAATACTCCTTAATCCCCCATCAGTGACCTCACACCCTCATGGTTTCCTTCCCGCCTCCCTGAGCCTTCTTCTTGGTCTTGTTTGCTGACTGTTTTTCCACCACCTGTTCTTCAAATGGCAAAGTCCCCCAGGCCCAGTCCTAGGCTGCTTCTCCCTCCAACCCCAGCCCCAGGGATCAATCACCATTTCTAAGCCACTGATTCCCTAAAGTAGGTCTGTAACCCAGGCATCTGTGCTCCAAACAGCTGGTGGACTCCTCCACAGCATCTGCTCCGAGATGTCTCCCGGGTAGCGTGACCAGAAGCCCGTCTTCTCTCCCCTCCCTGTCCCTGCTGCGGACAAGCCCTGGTGCCCTCCTTGCCCCTCCCTTTCCTTCACCTCCAGTGCCTGTCTTCACCACATCCTGCTGCGTCTGCCTCCCAGGTTACACAGGTTACACCTCTTTTACCCGATGACTTCCCTCCACCGCGGCCAGCTGCATCAGGCCACCACCCGGGGCCAGAAACAGCCCACATCCTTCCCCACGTGAGCACTTGTCCATCCATCCTTCACGCTCTGCTAAGAGGGCTTCTCTTCGGAGAGAAACGGGGGTGTGTTCCTCCTGTGCTTAAAGGCCTCAGTAGCTTTGCCTCCCCGGATTCCCCCAGGTCCCTCCCAGGACACCCTCACCCACCTTTCGAGCTGCCGTTCACTCTCTCTGCCATCTCTCTGGATGTAGGGCTACGTCGGCCCCTTTCAGACTCTTAAGAGTACATTTCCTACTGTCAACCGAAAAAAAAAGCACAACCTAAAAGCTGAGAACACAGCCTCTCAGATCGCTCTGAGGGACTGCTCCAAAGAGGTAAGGGAGGTGCTCGGATGTAGAGGAGTTTTCGCAGCAAAGACCAGGTGGTCGGAATATCAAAAGATTACTGTTCATTAAAGAAAACCAGACATCTCAAGTTAGGGAATTTAGCACTTTTCTGTGTATGGAAAGATGCAAGCGTCCGGGCTCCCTGAAATCATTCCTTTGGTATACGCCTACGCTCTCTGCGACCAGTATTCTGTGTTTTCTCATCCTGAGTCTCCCCAGGGAGCATCGTTAGGGGGTGGCCGCAGGAGCTGACGGCTTGATGGCAGGCATCCTGTTTTTATGCTGATGTTTACCCTTGGGGCAGATGTAATGTGGTGGCTTGACGGCTGCAACATCCTTTGTTTCCTGATATGGCAGGAGGCATTTTTTCATTGATACTACCTTACAACCTCCTCACTCACTGGAAAGCCTTGGTTCACTCAAATGACTCCAGAGCCCACATCTGAACCATGGTGCTGGGCCGCAGGCAGGCCAGGAACTCAGTCCGAAGTGTTCCCTAAACAAGTACCTGGTGCTTCCTTGTCTGCACCCCTAGGTAGGCTGACCCACTTAACCTGCAGAAAGCTGAAGACTCCAGGTCATTTTATACACTGACTGGGTAGAATGAGTAAGTCCTAGCGGGTAATATGGAATAATTCCCTGTAGAATTAGTAACTTTATTTCTATTTTTTCTCCAGAGGGGTTGGATTCAGTTTCTTATTTTGTTGGCTACTGATGACCATCGTGGTTCTGACTTTTGTTGTTGGCGGAAATGTGGAGAAACTGGTGTGTGAACCTTACCAAAACAGAAAGCTATTCCAGGTAAATATGGCTTTTGCACCCATTATGAAAGGTTTGAGCCGAAACTTTTCTTTCCCCCTATCTTGTGGGTTTCTTCAAGAGCAAAAAGATGAGCGGCTGGCTTGTCCTCGATATGTTGAGATTCCGTCTATTCGTCAGAGCAGAACAAAATATGCAGGTCAGTGCAGTTGCCCCTGGAACAGCAGGGAGCTAGGGGCGCCGGCCCGCCACACATTCAGAACCTGCGTACAATTTACATTCAGCCTTCCCTATGCATGTTCCTCCATGTCTCCTTTCTGGGATTCAACCACCTTGGACCATGTAGCACTGCAGCATTTACTACTGAAAAAAGTCCGCTTATAAGTGGACCCCCGCAGTTCAAACCCATGTTGTTGAAGGGCCAACTGTATTCTTTTTTATTATTATTTATTTTTTAATGTAAGTGGAATCAGTACCAGGAATTGATTGTAACATGTGGAGAGAATACAGTTGTCCTCAGCAGTCGTTCCCAAATGTAGACCATCGGAGGATAAATTCCCAGCTTCCTTCTGTACCTCAGGAGGTTTCTGACATTTCAGATAACTTCCCAGGTGACGGTTGCCCACACAGGTGGTTTGAGGGCCGTAAAGTTGAAGTGAAAGAGACTGATAAATGACACACCTCATAGCTGACGGTTGTCCCTGGTGGGAGTCTGATGAGGGATTTGGGAATTGAATTCGAGCTTCACTTTCGCCTTCTGAGACCAACCACTTCAGACTCTAGGGGACCAGGTCCAAGTTTAGCTTCGGTAATTAATGAGGAAGTTTTGATCTACATATCTGTCTTCTAACTTGGACTTTCCAGTGTTTTTCTCTAGATTCTGATTTTTAAAATATATGTGTTTTCCTATTTTATTGTATATATTTTTTCACCTGAAATCTGTTATAAAATCAGGTGAATGACTGCTAAAATAAACTAGTTGTTGTGATGGTATTTTAATTAGTTAGTTGAAGAAAATCAAATTGGGAGCATTGGTTTGTCAGATGATCTCCATTTGGCCTCTTGATAAAAAATGATAATATGTCAAGCCAGACTTCATCATCTTTCGTACTATGTTAAATCCTTAAAAAGGAATTCTTAAAAAGTAGAGGATATTGGGACTTCCCTGGTGGCACAATGGTTAAGAATCCGCCTGCCAATGCAAGGGACACGGATTCAAGCCCTGGTCCGGGAAGATCCCACATGCCGCGTTGCAACTAAGCCCTCGCGCCACAACCACTGAGCCCATACACCGCAACTACTGAAGCCCTTGCACCTAGAGCCCCTGCTCCACAGGAGAAACCACTGCAATGAGAAGCCCTTGCACCGCAATGAAGAGTAGCCCCTGCTTACTGCAACTGGAGAGAGCCTGTGTGCAGCAACGAAGACCCAATACAGCCAATAAATAATAAAATAAATTAATTTATTTTAAAAAAACCAACAGAAAAATGAATTTCAAGAAATTTTTTAAGTGTAGAAGAGATTCTCAATCAACATATAAAAAGAAAATAGAGGATATTTAGAAACCAGTTACATTCCTTAAGTGTATATACCATCATGTACCAGTTAGCCCACCTTAAATATACATGATGTGATGTCAAAGAATGTGCCAGATTCCATTCCTTGTGTCTAGAGGGAAGTAGGGAAGAGCTGGGTCTGCTGCTTCATGGCTTTCTATTAGATATTCTTTTTTTTTATATATAAATTTATTTATTTATTTATTTATTTATTGGCTGCATTGGGTCTTCGTTGCTGCACACGGGCTTTCTCTAGCTGCTGTGAGCGGGGGCTACTCTTCATTGTGGTGCTCAGGCTCCTCATTGTAGTGGCTTCTCTTGTTGTGGAGCATGGGCCCTAGGCGTGTGAGCTTCAATAGTTGCGGCACATGGGCTCAGTAGTTGTGGTGCACGGGCTCTAGAGCACAGGCTCAATAGCTGTGGCGCACGGGCTTAGTTGCTCCGTGGCATGTGGAATCTTCCCAGGGCAGGGCTCGAACCCGTGTCCCCTGCATTGGCAGGCGGATTCTTTACCACTGCGCCACCTAGGAAGTCCCTCTGTTAGATATTCTGAATCAAATTATCTATTCTTCTTCCATCTGAATCAAATTATCTATTCTTCTTCCATTTCTAATGTGTTTATTTTACTAAAATGAAATGTTCCCCCCCAAAAGTTGCCTCAATAATTCCTCAATAATGCTACCCAGTAGTTGATCTATTTGTTCTAATCACACTATTATTTTCTAGTTTTAAGTTGAAAATCAGGGATGAAAATCGTGATATAAAAATCCCCCAAGTACTGTATATTTAACAGAATCTTCATTTTATCACATGCATGTTATGTTGTAAAAAAAAAAGGTTTTTGATTTGTTCTAGGTTTTGGACACACCGTATTTACTAAATGCGGATTGGAAATACTACCTCTCTGGCATGATATTCAACAAACCAGATATTCACCTCACTTTTGAACAAGTTTACAGGTATAAATAATTGCACCATGCATGTTTTGCTACTCAGAATGTTGTGTTTTTACAATGAGAATTTTGTTTTCGACGTGTCTTGAATTTTAATGATCAACTTCCCAGTTTTAGAAGTAAGCTGTTCTCTGGTCTTAGCAGTAAGACCGGAAAGATAATCCTTCCCCTGAAACCTTCTAGGACTTAGGGTGGTGTTGTCCCAAGCCGCTCTGTCTTAATCACTAGAATTCACTGATAAAGGTGACCCTAAAATACATTCTTGTTTAAGCATCCCCCTGCCCCAAGTAAATGCCGTATAACAAGAATTCATTGGGTGGCTCTGTCGATGGAAATAATCAATAAACAGGGGAATTCCTTGGCGGTCTAGTGCTTAGGACTCGATGCTTTTTCACTGCCGGGGCCAGGGTTCAATCCCTGGTCAGGGAACTAAGAACCTGCAAGCCATGATGTAGCAAAAAAAAAAAAAGAAAAGAAATAATCAATAAATAGTCTATAATAGGAATAGAAAAGAGTTTTATTTGAGCCAAACTGAGGACTACAGCCTCTCAGATACCTCTGAGGAATTGTTCCGGAGAACCATGGCTTTCAGAATAGTTTTATATCTTGTCAGAACAAAGAACATTAAACACGTCAAGGACACATTCATTAAAGGTTTAAAAAAAAAAAAACAAACAGATCAGCATATACACAGTGAGTCAGAGTGGCCTTGGCACCTGGAAGGGAGTCTTATCATCAAAGGAGGACCCGCACTGGTGTCCCAGGGAGGTTTAATCTTTAATTTTAACATTTCTTTACTTCTGGTCAATGTATCCTTTTCTTTCATAATTAAAGCCGATGTACAGTGTATGTTTGACAGGCCACAAACAGCCTTAGTTAGCATAAAATTTGAGTTAAATCACGTAGAACCCAGAACGACTTCCCGAGGCTGCAATATGTGAACACTTCTTTCATCGAGTCCAGATCTCAGACGTGCTAATAGCGATGTAGCTGGAGAGCCAGGCAGTACAGTCAGGCTGCCTGGGCTCCGGTCCTGGCTCTACCACCCAGGCCTTTGTGATGTTGGGTGGTTCCACTTCCTGTCACTTCAGTGGGAATGATGATGGTGGTAGTCTGGGTATCACCAGCTCCCCATCACTTCTAGCGAATGAGGCAGCAAATAGGCAGCACAGGTGTCCGTCTTCCTCGCACCTTGCCTCTGTGGCGGACGTGGGTCATCTACTGTGGTCATCCACTTTGCCCGGAGGGTCACGGGAGCCTTCTCAACAGTATGGTCAAGGCAGACATTTTCAATCCATTGGCGTTTCTGTGTACACTTAACCCACCCCTAGGCTGAGAGGAGGAGGCTGAGCTCCTTGGCCTGGTCGTCCAGCTTTTTGTGATTCTGGCTCCTGTGGAACTCTCTGGTCTTACTTCTGATGGTTATTGTATCTGACTCTCTGTCCCAGTGCCAGCCTACTTGGGGTTCCCTGGAGCAGAGTATCCCACCTCCTGGGGATGTGGGAAAGTTGCTTCTCCCAGGTATCCCTCGGGGCTGGAGGGCCTTGGCTGCTGCACAAGGAAGGGGTGCCCCAGGAAGTGGCCATCTGAGTGGCAAAGACATGCATCAGATGAGCCCACCCTGCTTAGCTCAGCCGAGGAAGCGTTTGTCACATTTTAGGGAAGCACAGAGAAGTGAGGCCAAGTTAGGTGTGTAGCCAAACTGAACTGACTGTTTGGAGTTTGTAAACCAACCCCCCCCAACCCCACCCCATCTCCATCCTACCCTTAGTCCAACCTTAGGTGTAGTAGGTGGAGCTCAACCATGGAGATATGGAGGGAGATGGTCTGGCAGGGGCTTGATGGAGTCTTTTAATAAATCTTTTGTGAAATCTTTTAATGGTAATGCTCTGTACCTCACCTCTTTCTGACATCTGTTGTTTTTTTAGAGTAGAGTTTATTTCTTCCCAGTTTGTAAACTTGTCATCACTCACAGCACCGGAAAGAACACGAAGGACACAGACAGAAGGCTGTACTATTTACCAGTCCTGTTGTATCTGTTCCAAACATGGGACATTTAGTAAAAAAGGGAACGAAGTCAGGATCAGTGGGCACCCGGGGGGATTCGTGCAGCCGCTGGGGATGACCCACTGTGTCGACACTCAGATGCCACGTCTGTGTTCACAGATTAAACAGAGATGAACAGTTCGCCTTTCTCTCCATCCTTAGCAGTGGATAGAGGTAGCTACAGCTGACTTTCTGGATCCTGATTTCTCTGTTTATTCCCTCAGTGATTGCAAAGAAAATAAAGGCATTTTTACCACACTTAAGCTAGAGAACATCTACAATATCAGTGAGCATCTCAGCATTACAGAGGTGAGTAATTAGAACCAATCGGGAAAGTCTTCAGACTCCAAGGAGAGGCCCCAGTAGAGCACACTAGCTGGATGAAGGGGCAGGGGGGCTTCAGCAGCGCAGGCCTAGGATGCCCTTAGCCTAGGCTGTGCCCACTCCCTCATACCTGGAGGCCTTCTGGCCTTCTCAGCTGTATAGGAAAGAATCTAAGCAACCTTGTTTTTTCTGGGCTTCCAACATAGGAGATACGGAGGAAAATCAAGGGAAGAGGTTGCTCCCCAAACCCCACGGCTTACCCACTGAGGCATCACGAAAGGCTTCCCGGGTGCCATGAGGCCACAATGGCCTGATGGTGTTCAGATGTGAAGAGGTTTCTTTGAAAGCTTTATACAAATTTCGTATTCTCTCCCCAAATATAACTTGCATGTATTCATAAATAAAATCTCATTTTGCAAGCAAGCCCTAAATCAGTGCCCTCTACTCATTGACTCATTAAGCCATGTGCCATTTTCTCAGTGCCCCACGATGAGTAGGGTGGGAGAGTGCCGTAGACATGCAGGCCCCAAGTCACGAACCACGTTGCCGTGATCTCAAGTCTCCCTCCTACCCAAGTCCAGCGCATGCTGCCTCCTTCCCCTGGAAAACAGCCTGCCCGGCCCCTTTCAGCATCGCTATTTATCAAGACTGGCTCAGAAGCCACCTCCTCTCTGTTGCCCTCCCGAGCCTGCTGCCTTGAAAGGCTCTGTCCCTATGTAGTTCATGTGCGTTTATCGCGACACCCCTCTTCCCTTTGAGATCTTTGAGGGAGGAGATGCAACATGACTTTGTTTTGCATCCCACGTCCTCACATAGTGCTTGGTGCGCGGCGTAGGGCAGAAGGCAGGGAGGTGGGGGAGGAGTGGGAGGGAGAGAAGAGAACCAGGAAGAAGTGCCAGTCAAGTGACGTGTGTGTTTGTTCTGGCCTGTGTCATTTTGTGGCTCTTTTAAAGCATTACGTAGGTGACATTTTTGGAGAAGTGTGGACCTGTTTACATCTTTTCTTTCTATTATGCAGCATACCGGAAACATAAATAAAAATTTTGGAAATATGAATATAAAAATTGACAATATAGTTCTGCTGGATGAGGAAGGAAGAAGAAACCTTATGGATTTCAGCTCTTCAGGAGTAGAAAAAATAGACTATGGTACCTTCTTGGATGTGGTATGACCCATGTGTTCACACTTGATCTTTTGGGGGAAATTAGAGCATTTTATATATATACACACACACACACACAATATATTTATAATATTATATATAATATATAACATGTTATATATATTATAATATAATATATACTATATATTTTTTGTTTGTTAGTTTTTGTTTTCATTTTTGTTTTTTTTTTATTGAGATGAGGTTCACTCAACATGCAATTAACTCTTTTACCAAGGGAGCAGTTCACCAGCATTTAGTATAATCACAGTGTGGCATGACTGTCATCTCTATTTAGTTCCAAGGCACCTTCCTCATCCCAAAAGAAAGCCCCAACCCCATGAAGCAACTTCTCCCCATTTCCCACTCCCAGCCCCTGGCAACCATCACTCTATGTTTGGTTGCTATGAATTTACCTATTGGGGGATATTTCGTATGAATGGAATCAGGCAGTATGTGACCTTTTGTGTCTGATAACCTTAACTGGTCCGTTTCATGTAGCCCACGTTTTTTGAGATTCATGCACATGGCAGTGTGTATCAGCACTTTATTTCTCTTTATGGTTGAATACAAATAATACTGTTTTGTGTGTATAAACAAGAATGAAGAAGTGCCCTACTTTATAGTTGTGGACCCATGTTCACTCTGTTGCTTATTACATGTTGTTAAGCTTTAAAAATCCCATAGCCATAACACAGCTTTTTACACCTCTTTTGTAGACTGGGAAAAATCCCACAAAAGTGAATCTTTTATCATATGCAAATGATCTAGAAGCAAAAGCCAACCATTTGGTGAGTTCAAACAGTCCGATTCAAGGCTGTCATTGTTGTAGATATCAAATGTCAATACCATTCTTAGAGAAGCTATGGAAGAGGTTCCTTGACAACAAGTCATCCTTGTTTAAAATCGCCCCTCTGTGCATGTGAAAAGTTCCCATCAGCAGCCGTGGCCACGTGGCGCCACAGTCCGTGAGCGTGTGAAGGTTCCCAGGATGGCTTCAGGGTGTGGGCTGTTCCCAGCCTTTGCCTGTGGTGCTGCTGCCCTCACTGCTTTAGCACTGGACCTGCTTTCACTCCGTCCACCCCTCCACTGCCAAACACCTGTGCCCACATTTTTCTTGCACTGTAGGGAATGGTAACTGAGGACATGGGAGGGACATCCCGTTTGGTGCTTTGCATCACCAATAATGAGCGGATAAGGGAGGGCAAAGACCCCATCCAAGCACCATAAGCTTGCCTGTCACCAGCTCCTCTGCTGGTTGGGTGACTAATGGCTGTAACTGGTCCCTTTCACAAATCAGCAGACCTGGGCTCTGGGGGAAGGCCAGGATTTAAATCCTGAGTCAGCCCCTTCCTAACTGTGGGAACTTAGGCATGATAATCCACCGCTCTGTGCCTCAATTTCCTCATCTGTAAAATGGGGGCAGTAGCAACAATTGTTACACGTTTTTGTGCTACAAATGATTTAAGTATGGGTTATAGAAAAATTTCTCAGTTGAGCCTTGGTTTTCTCATCTGTAAAATGGAAATAGAGCTGCTGTAAAGCGGCTTTATGGTGGCTTTCTTAGGGTGAAGTGAGAGAGACAGAGAAGGCAGCCTCTGGAACCCAGAAAGAGCTGATGCGGGTGGGTTATTGCTGAGAGTTCATGGTTCCATTTTTCGAAGGAGGGTGTCTTGGCACCGTCCCCCCAAGTTCGTCATCGTAAAAGAAGGGCTGCATACTTCTGTCCTGTGATTAGAGAGAGTGCTCCACAGCCTGGAAAGAGGTACTAATGTTTATTTACTTTATTCTCTTTGTAGCCCCAAGGAAATTTGAAACAGAGCCTGAAAGAAAATGCAGGAAACTTAAGAAATATTCATCGTGTGGAAATCATTCCTTTGCAAAAACTTATGGTAACAGTCAACAACCTTTGATATTTCCCTGTGACCTGGGCAGACTCCGTTTCACCTAGCCTAATGATATATTTGCATCTCACGCGTGGGTCAAATTTGGTTAACCTCGGGCTAAGAAATTGAGCTATTTTTAAGATAAATGATGGTAGCTGGGCTTTGAAGAGAACACATTTTCAATTTTCACCACTCTTTTTCTGCCTTTCTGTTGCCATTTTCCATCTGAGTATGAACAGTTAGCTTAAATCTAACCAGTTGCCTCCTATGTTTTGCTCTCTTTCCATGGCCTTAAACAGGCTCCCCTAAGCCATGCAGCAGCTGAAGAGCTAAACTCACTCTTACTTAGTTTACTGTCACAGAACTCTCTGTCTTCATGCCCTGCCATGAAATATGTGAAGGCAAGGCGACATCCGTCCTTTCTGCATCCCTTTAGTTCTGCTCCGTGTGCTGATGTTCTTTGATCCTCTCTTCTATCCAACTTTCTCACTTTTCCTTTCTTTCTTTTTCCTCACCGCCTTCTGGCTTCTTCCCTAAGTGCCAGAGAGGCAGTCTGTAACAGAGGAAGAACATGGGCTCTGGAGTCAGGTTGACCTGATTTCAGATCTTGCTTCTGCCTCTCCGAAGTCTTGTAGCTTCCCGTTTTCTCATCTAAAAGTGGTGGGAAGGGTCCCTGCCTTGCTGTCACCTGGCTCTTGGAGGCGAAGGATCTGACGTCCCAGAGGGACTCTGCCAATAGGAGCCATTGTTATCATGCTCGTGTGTGGGAGGGTCCTGTTTGTGGTTGTCAAGGGGAAGACCAAGTGGAAACCAGGGGACAGAGTCAGCCCACCCACGTTTGAAGAAGCTTATTCATCCGCTTGATGACAGAATCTTCTAGAACTAATTTGTACCATCTCTCTCTTCATTTTTCCTCCTGCCTTTCTGTGAGGGTGCGTCAAAAGTGATCCACCCTCCGGTTATGTTAAAATTTCTATGAATTCTTCAGCCAGAGTGCGGATCGTTTTTGACCCCCCCCTCGTAATTCAGTTGCGTATTCACAAAGTCCGCCTTTATGATTCTCTTCATTTGTGTGCTGTGGTCATCACCGTCCTCTCTCTGCTATGCTTTATGCCTTGCACAAATTTGTTAACGTTTTAAGCTGGTGTTGACCTGTTCCTTAATTGCTTTCCTGCAAGTAGACACAGGACTCCTTGGCCTTTTCAGAGTTGGGGCAAACCTACAATTAGGCAAGTTGGTCTGTGAATGTGACCTATGATCTATACCAGGGGTTAGCAAACTGTGGCCTTGAAAACTGCAGCCCTTGGGCCCCATCTGGCCTGCTGCCTGGATTCATTGATTGATTGATTGATTTCGGCCACACTCCGTGGCATGCGGGATCTTAGTTCCCTGATCAAGGATCGAACTCAGGTCCCCAGCAGTGGACGCGCAGAGTCCTAACCACTGGACCACCAGGGAATTCCCATGCTGCCTGTTTTTATAAATAAGGTTTGACTGGAACACAGCCAGACCCACCTAGTTTATAGATGATCTGTGGCTGCTTTTGGCCACAAGGACAAAGTTGGGAGATTAGGACAGGGTATGGCCCACAAAGTCTAAAACATTTACTGTCTGGTCCTTAACCAATAAAGTTTGCCAATTCCTGCAAATTCAGCCACTCTTGTGGAGCAGGTTTTCCTCGGAACAATGCCTGCTGCTTTGCGCAAACCTGATTCAAAAGAGTTTTGCGGCTACCTTACACGTGGTGTGCTGCCCTTCGAAGCTCTAGAATATGTATCCCAATTTTCTTCTTCAAGAGATTTTCTTATACCCAAGGATGTGAGGTGCATGTTGTTCCTTGTATCTGTTTTTTTCTAGGCTGAAACCATGAGAGAGTAAAGTCGGATTTGATGGCTGACTTGTGGGTGGGGGAGGGGGGGACACAAAGCACGTGACCTTGCAGCTTCACGCAACAGGTCGGGAAATATGATCTGTGTTTTTTCACCAGAGCACCGTGCACCAAAGGTTGAAGGAACTTCAACAGAAAAGCAGAGGATTGGGGGTAAGGGTTTGTTTTCTCTTTCTGTCTCGGGGTCTTGTTACAAAAGCACACAGAGATGTTGGGTTTTGTAGGTCCTTTAAGCAAAATCAAGTCTCAGTTATCCACCCATTTTAAATACCAAACTGGGTTTTCACACCCTCTCCTTTCTACAAGGACTTCTGTAAATGCAGACCGCGTCCTGACACATTGTTATGCGCGCAGGAGAAAGCTGTGTTTGGCTGTGTAGGATGCAAGTGTAGGTGGTACATCAGTCACTTCTACAGAGATAATGCTGCTTGACAAACAGTCCCCACCCAAATCTCAGTGCCTTCTGCCCACAAACTTTCGTTCTCCCTGGAAAACCAGCACAGTACCACCCCATCTGTGTTCCGTTGGCCAAAGCAAGTCACACAGCCAAGCTCACCATCGTGGGGACATATACCCATCTCCTGGGAAGCCAAGCCTGGGAACGTATCACTAATCATGAACAGCTAGTACAGTCTTTTTTATTTTTTAATTTATTTATTTTATTGGCTGCTTTGGGTCTTCACTGCTGCACACGGGCTTTCTCTAGTTGCGGCATACTCTTCGTTGTGGTGCACGGGCTCCTCATTGTGGTGGCCTCTCTTGTTGCAGAACATGGGCTCTAGGCACTTGGGCTTCAGTAGTTGTGGCACATGGGCTCAATAGTTGTAGCACGTGGGCTTAGTTTCTCTGCGGCATGTGGTATCTTCCTGGGGCAAGGATTGAACCCGTATCCCCTGCATTGGCAGGTGGATTCTTAACCACTGTGCCATGTAGGAAGTCCGCTAGTACAGTCTTAACTAGCAAATCATGGTGGTGTGGGGCTGAGTTAACTGTACTCGCATCACCTGATACCGTGTCGACCGTTGCTGTGTTTTCCAGGTGAAAGTGTCCAATATCATTTTCTTTTTGGATTCTGCTCAAGACTTCATCACAACCCGCATGTCCACGATTATTACCGAAGTAAGTTGTTATACCAATAAGTGGGTGTGTGACCATAACGGCACGATTACATAGAGTATGGTAGAGTCATTTTAACGGCTTTATGACTCTTTGATGTCTTTCCAGGAAAGTAAGAAGTATGGGAATACGATCATAGGCTACTTTGAACATTATCTGCAATGGGTCAAGATCTCTGTAAGTGCTTTATCGTTGATGAACATAAGGGGGCCGTGCCTTGGGATAGTCGTTTCCTAGGAGGAAATTGAATTAAACTTGCCGATGTTAGACAGGAGGTCAGTAAAAGGACCGTGACTGTAGGGGCCGCAAGTGGAGGCACCATAGGACTCAGCACATGTGTGCCCACGCTGGGTGGCTTCCCCGGGCCTGCCCACCCTGGATGCGTGCCCCTCGCATTCTCCTCCAGCTCCCTCTGCTCGTTGCTCTAGGGATTCTGGCCTTCTTGACTGTGTCTCCCCTGGCGAACCACAGGCTCCTTATGTCAGAGTCCATTCGCAGCTGTGGATTGCACACACCCCGGGCAGCACTGAACCTGCTATGTGGTTGGTGTATTTATCGACTCGGGGACTTAAACAACAGGAGTTTATTTTCTCACAGTCCTGGAGGCTGGACCTCCAGGATCAGAGTGCCGGCAGGTTGGTTTCTCCTCAGGCCTCTTTCCTTGGCTTGTCAGTGGCTGTCTTCCCCTTGTGTCCCCACGTGGTCTTGCCTCTGTATGTATCTGTGTCCAGATTTCTTTGATAAAGGCACCAGTCCTATTGGATTAGAGTCATCTTAGGGACCTAATTTCAACTGAATCACCTCTTCAAAGACCCTGTCTTCAAATACAGTCACATTCTGAGGTATGGGTGGGGGTGGGGGGTTGTTAGGGCTTTAACATAGGAACCTTTGAGGGACAAAAATTTAGTCCATAAAGTTGGGTCTCCAAGAATAAATCAGCAGAGAGAAGTTGAGAAGCAGAGTGAGGTCTGCAGGGGCGCACGTTGCCCCCAGCACACAACCACTGGGGAATTATAGTGTCTTAATAATGCCTGTGCTCATCTTGGACTCTGGACTGAGTCCGCACTGGGGATTCTTCCACTGGGGGTATGCTTGCCACTGAGTCATTTGGGGAGGTGTGGCTGGCCAAGATGGACTTCTTTTTTAACAGGAAGACAGTTTGATTTATTTATTTGTTTATTATTTATTTTTTGGCTGTGTTGGGTCTTCGTTGCTGCGCACAGGCTTTCTCTAGCTATGGAGAGCGGGGGCCACTCTTTGTCGAGTTGCGAGGGCTTTTCATTGCAGTGGCTTCTATTGTTGCAGAGCATAGGCTCTAGGTGCATGGGCTCAGTAGTTGTGGCTCACGGGCTCTAGCGCAGGCTCAGTAGTTGTGGCGCACGGGCTTAGTTGCTCCACAGCATGTGGGATTTTCCTGTCCCAGGGCTCAAACCCATGTCCCCTGCATTGGCAGGTGGATTCTTAACCACTGTGCCACCAGAGAGGTCCCCAAGATGGACTTTCAGAAGTCTAGTGACTGAGGTAAATTTAGGCCACCTTGAGCAGCCGTGAGCTTTACCAGTTCTGTTCCTGGCCCTTCACTGTGCGAGCTACCTCCTCCCTCTCTCCTGCCTCGCCCCGTATTCCAGCCACACTCAATGGCTTGATTCCCGAAAACTTTCACTTTCTCCATGCGATGCCCTCTGTGTGTCACCGCCCCCTCTTCCAGTCCCCACCATCTGGGCTGTGCTCCTGTCTCTCCTTCAAGGCCCAGCCTCCCGATGTCTGTGCCGACCTTCCCCCCACCCCCCAGATGTGAAGACCTCAGGGTGTTCTCAGTGCTGACACTCAGGATGCACATACAGGCGGGTGGTAGGAGAGGAAATGCACTGCCTTCTGTCGCCCCTCTGCATCTCCTCCACTAGACCAAGGGACCACATTTTGGTCACCTTTATACCTGGGGTACAAAGCCAACACCCTGGAACCAAAGCAAATCTGGACAGGAATGGTTAAGTCATACAAGAACCGCACCTTGGGAACATTAATTAGCCATTGGTACCAAATGGGTCAGAGCCACACCATGGGACTTGGAGAGATTTTCAGAGTATAAGTAAGAGGAAAGCAGGATGCAAAGAAACATACAGAATATGACCCTTACCCCACGTTTTATTTTTTTATTGAATATAATTGATTTACAGTGATTCAAGTGTACAGCAAAATGATTCAGATATAAACATATATACGTGCATAGATGTATATATTCTTTTTCAGATTCTTTTTCATTCGAGGTTATTACAAAATATTGAATACAGTTCCCTGTGCTATATAGCAAATCTTTGTGGTTTGTCTATTGCATGTATAATAGTGTGTATCTGTTAATCCCCAATTCCCAATTTATCCTTCCCCCTGCCTTTCCCTTTTGGTTAGTTTTCTATGTCTGTGAGTCTGTTTCTATTTTGTAAATAAGTTCATTTGTATCATTTTTTAGATTCTACATGTAAGTGATATCATGTGGTGTTTGTCTTTCTCTACCTGACTTACTTCACTTAGTATGATCATCTCTAGGTCCATCCATGTGGCTGCAAATGGCGTTATTTCATTATTTTTTATGGCTGAGTAACATTCCATTGCATATGTGTATACACCATATCTTTATCCATTCCTCTGTCAATGGACGTTTAGGTTGCTTCCATGTCTTGGCTATTGTATTGTAAATAGTACTGCCATGAACACTGGGGTGCATGTATCTTTTCGAATTAGAGCTTTCTTCTTTTCCAGATATATGTCAAGGAGTGGGGTTGCTGGATCATATGGTAACTCTATTTTTAGTATTTTAAGGAACCTCCATACTGTTCTCCATAGTGGCTGCACGAATTTACATTCCCACCAACAGTGTAGGAGGGTTCCCTTTCCTCCACACCCTCTCCAGCATCTATTAAATGTAGGGCTTTTGATGCTGGCCATTCTGACTGGTGTGAGATAATCCCATTGTAGTTTTGATTTGCATTTCTCTAATAATGAGTGATGCTGAGCATCTTTTCATGTGCCTGTTGGCCGTCTGTATGTCTTCTTTGAAGAATGTCTGTTTAAGTTTTCTGCCCATTTTTTGATTCGGTTGTTTTTTTGATATTGAGCTGTATAAGCTGTTTGTATATTTTGGAAATTAAGCCCTTGTCCGTCACATCATTTGCAAATATTTTCTCCCATTCCGTAGGTTGTCTTTTCATTTTGTTTATGGTCTCCTTTGCTGTGCAAAAGCTTTTAAGTTTAATTAGGTCTCATCTGTTTATTATTGCTTTTGTTTCCATTGCCTTAAGGAAATGGATCCAAAAAATCTTGCCGTGATTTATGTCAAAGAGTGCCTGTGTTTTCCTCCTGGAGTTTTATAGTATCTGGTCTTACATTTAGGTCTTTAATCTATTTTGAGTTTATTTTTGTATATGGTGTTAGAAAATGTTCTAATTTCATTCTTTTGCATGTAGCTGTCCAGTTTTCCCAGCACCACTAATTGAAGAGACTGTCTTTTTTCCTTTGTATAGTCTTGTCTCCTTTGTCATAGATTAATTGACCATAAGTGTGTGGGTTTATTTCTGGGCTTTCTATCCTGTTCCATTGATCCACATGTACCCTTACCCCACTTTTTATAAAACTTACAGTGAAAAAGGCTATAAAGAGAGTGTGCAGGGTTGTTTGAGCTTGGAGAAACATACGGCTATTAACATAAGTTAGCTTGTGAGGTAGAGGTGGTAGAAAAGGGGGAGGTGAGCGAACCAATAAAGAAAAGAAATGACACACACTCACCCCAGAGAGCTGGCATCTAGCTTATTGTACTTACTCCAGAGTTTTTTGAATGAATGAATTTAGTTTTCTTAAGCTAATGGGATTGGAGCATCTATCTGTGATTCATTAAACTTGTCTAGTCTTACCTGGGTAATGAGTACTTTTGTTTTTTGCCTTGTAAAACAGGGTCAGCAGGTCCTGCCATTTTTGTCAATAAAGTTTTATTGGCACACAGCCACACCCACTTGTTCATATCTTGTCTATGGCTGTTTTCGCTCCACCTTGGCAGAGTGGAGCATTTTCGACAGATATGTCTCAGCCCAGCCTGAAAAGTTCAAAATATTTAGTATCTGGCCCTTTATAGAAAAAGTTTGCCAACCCCTTTTCTGAAATATACACTTATTCATTACCTAACTTTCCATTTTCTTCCCACATCCTTTGTCAGGCTGCAAAGGGGGTGGGTAGGAAACAGACTAAGGCTCTGTGCTGACCACGTGTGCTCTTTAATTCTCTGCAGAGTCCAGCAGGATGGCTCTTACTGTCCCAGATAACAAACAGGGGAACTAAAAACCGAGCTTCAGAGAGAATTGGGGTCTTGCTTTCAAGTACCTGCTTTTTTGTGTCGTAGAACTCATTCGTGGAAATCCGCTATCAGCTCCACATCCAGAGGGCCTGGCAATTCTTTTTGTGAACAGGCCGGAAGTGAATGGGGTGTTTAGTTCTTGTGGAATTTTGTGGGTGTAGCTCCATCAAAGTTTCCCTGTCTTTCTTACGCCCATAGATCACCGAGCAAATGGCAGCCTGCAAACCAGTGGCCACCGCTCTAGATTCGGCTATTGACGTCTTTCTGTGCAGCTACATTATCGACCCCCTGGTAAGAATTTTATCTTTCAAAAGAAGAAGACACAATAAACTCGTTAGCTTTAATTTTTTTTTTCCAGATGGTAGTTCACACTATAATATAAAATAGGTTTCTGCTTGGGTCTGTTACAGTTGTAGAGTCCAAGTCCTAAGATCTAAAATGTAGATGAATGTGTTCTGATACTAATGGGCTAGAAGAGTCAAAGTCCTCGCTGCATATCTTCATTCCTTCCTAGAGTTTTATTTACAGAAGTCAGGAGACCCTTGTGAAAAAAAAAGATTTGTCTGGAATAATTAAGAAAGGAACATGGCTTGTGTGCAGACTGCCAATGTCCCAAAGGACTCTTAGTGCAACTATGTATGTAACCCCAAAGCTGTATCAAACTTAGTTTAATTTTTGAGTTAACAGCCCTTTAAGATGTTACCATTGGGCTGGTAAGTTCCCGTTAATCACGTTTATTCCTCAGCTGCGTTCACTCCTCAGTGTACACTGACCGTCTCCGTGAGTCAACCCTCTCACTTCCTTCACTTAAAGCACCTCAGTGACTTACTGTTAATTTCACAATAAGACTCAGGACCCTTAATGTTATACTCTAGGCCCTGTATGATTGGGTGCCCGCCCATTTGGCACATTTTGTTCTATTTGATCACTTTTCTCACTGTGCTTCAGACACACTTGTTTTCTTTCATTTCTTTAAAAAATATCTAGATTTCCCCACCCCAGGGCCTTTGCATATGCCAGTTCCTCTGCCTAGAAACTAGACACAAACTCCCTCTCTCTCTCTCTTTCTTCCCCTCCACACTCATATCCCACCTAGCTGACTCCTCTGGGTCTTATAATACGAGGGTGAGTCAAAAATTATCTGCACTCTGGTTGTATTAAAACTTCTGTTGGCCGCACTGTCTTATCAGAGCTTTCTGTTCAAGATTACTATCTCCCCAGTCACTGCTGTGCAGGTGTGAACGTGTGACATCAATTCATTTGCCACTGTGGTGCCAGCAAAAATGGATGCCCCAGTTGTGATTTGCACAAAAGCAGAGCGTCGCGCTGTGATTCGTTTTTTGTGGTCTGAGGGTGTACCTGGTGCTGTTATTTATTGAAGACTTTGTGTGCAGTATGGAGAAAGGGTTTTGTTGTGAAGGAGTGTGTATGAATGGGTAGAGAAGTTCAAGGAAGGTCTCACAAGTGTTAGCCATCAAGAAGGAGCCGGATTCACTTCTGATGAAGAAGTGAAGACAAAGGTGCATTCGTGGCTCGCAGCTCAGCCTAAAACATTTTTTAAGGAGGGAATACGAAAGCTTGTTGACAGATGGACAAAGTGTATTGAAAAGCAAGGAGATTTTGTCGAAAAATGATGCTTTTGTCTTTTCTAAAAGTTAAAGTAAATGCTACAGCCAGCGTGCGGATCATTTTCGACTCACCCTGGTATAATGGTTGAGAACACAGCCTCTGAATTCAAATTCCACTTCTGCACTGTCTGAACTCTGTGACTTGGAAAAATTGTTGAGCTTTTCTGAGCTTCACGCCCTTAATGGGCTTGTTTTGATGGTTCAAAGAGAGATGACATGGAAAGCGCTTCACACCTTTCCTGGTGCAGTGGCACACTCCGTAAATGTTCGCTGTTATTAGCTCTTGTCTCTTTTCGGGTCTTAGCTCAAACATATCTCTTTATCCAGGAAGCCTCTCCTGATCTTCCCAACTAGCTGTGGCTCCCTTTTCTGCACTCCCATGGGACGTTCTGCTTGTCCCGCAGAGATGTTATTGCTGTTTGTGTTGTACATGGTGTGACTCTTTGAGAAGCCCTGTCCCCCACCACACACACTAGACTCTGCGCTCCGTGAGCACGGGCTGTGTGTTCACTGCTGTGTCCCTGTCAGCTGCAGTGTTGTTTGGCACAGGCCGTAAGAATGATCAGAGAGCTGCCTGTCACGGTACATTCACATTGCTCTGTGCATCCATCTCCCTGTTTCATTTCCGCTCGTCTCTGTGGGCTGGGCTTTTGTACCTGGATGGAAATTTTCTTGCCACTTTCCCAGCCATGCAGGCCCCCCACCTTGGCCTCCTGGCCGCTTCCCTCCCCTTCTAACTTTTTACGCTTTTGTCTGCTGCTTGGAGCTCCTGCTGATGGTTTTGGTGGAAGCCCTCATTAAGAGAGCCCGCGGTTAGGCTGGTTCATTCTGAGTTGATCTCCTCGCGTCCAGTCTCCAGTGCCTGCCCGCAGCCAGTCGAATCACTCAACTAGCAGGTGCCTCTCCAAAACAATCGCAGACCACCGGAGGGGAGGCCTGGAGGATGCTCAGGGAGACTGTAGGCCAGAGCTTTGTAGTAGGTTGTTTAAAGAGTAAGGAAGCATTCTGGCCATTGACTGTGCCAGGAAAATGGACCCCAGGCTGGCAAACATGTTTCTTTTATATCTTGATTGTACCCAGAAGGACGGAGGCAGCTTCCAGGAAAAGGTATTGTTGTCATAAAGCTCTAAAGCCTCTCAAAACAAGGTTGAAAGTGTAGAAATCTACCAGTAAAAGAACATGTGGGAAAGGAGAACAACTTTACTGAAAATTCTGGGCCAAGCAATGCCACTCTGTCCAACACAAAACTCAGCCAGGAACAAAGCAGAAGCGCAGTGGCCAAGACGTGAGGGTCTGGTGGTTGTTTTTATGTCCAAGCTGCCTTTTAGCTCCCAGTGGGCTGGAGAGGGCTGTTCCAGTGTTACAGCATTATCCTAAGGCGGGGGCCACAGACTTGAGCCTCTACAGGGATCTGGAAGGTTGTAGATTTACAAAAGAGGCCAAGGCCAGACCCTGGCTGGTGTATGGTACCCACAGGGCCATACAAGTCGTGCACAGCCATGTCTGTTCTGATTGGTGGATCAGGTTAAATAATGTTGGGTATCACCTCTGTAAGAGCTAGTGGTATGGTCTGCTGCTAACTGAGGTCAGGTACCCCTCTTTTTTTTTTTATGAATTTATTTATGTATCTATTGGCTACATTGGGTCTTTGTTGCTACACACGGGCTTTCTCTAGTTGCAGCACGGGGTGGGGGGCACTACTCTTCATTGTGGTGCGTGGGCTCCTCATTGTGGTGGCTTCTTTTGTTGCGGAGCACGGGCTCTAGGCACGCGGGCTTCAGAAATTGTGGCACACAGGCTCAGTAGTTGTGGCTCACAGGCTGTATAGCACAGGCTCAATAGTTGTGGCGCACGGGCTTAGTTGCTCCGTGGGATGTGGGACCTTCCTGGGGCAGGGATCAAACCCGTGTCCCCCGCATTGGCAGGCAGGTTCTTAACCACTGCGCCACCTAGGAACTCCCCAGATACCCCTCTTGAAGGAAGAACCATCACTCAGCTGCAGCTGATGTTACCTTGTGGGAATGACGGCTCAGCATTACCAGATCCAACTTGAGACTTTTTGAGAAAAGACGTAAAGCCAGGTTTCTATGTGACATCTGACTTAGAAATATGACAGCTATCTTTTAAAAAAATACTTTAACATTGCTTTTTAGACAGAACAGGATTGAATCCAGCCCACGATCATCCTTAAAGATCGGTTAAAATTCATCACGGGACTTTTGTTGGGGCCCTTGTGTGCACCAAGCATTGCATCTGTTTTCGTCACACGATAACGTTACGGGATGAGGAAGCTGCCATCTCACTGTTCAGAAGCAGAGCAAAGCCAGAAAGCTGAATGAACCTCCCGCACATCAGAACAGCTCAGAGAAGGGTCCGAGCTCAGGCCTGGAGGCTGCTATGGCTGGCCTCAAAGTGGGGCTGTCTAAGGGGGTGGTTTGGGGATGTCCTAGATGCTAAACCTTGTTTCAGCACTTGCTGTCTCTGTCCCTCATTCGTAAAAATAAATACAACAATAAGATCTATCCAAGGTTTTCAGAAAGATGGAATGAATTCCCCTAATAGGTAGCACTTCACACAGCGGCCGGCTCATCTTAAGTTCACAAAATTAAAATCCATTTTAAAAAAACTGCAAAATAAAGTTATCTTCCCCAAGCCAGTGTTGTTTTCCATGTCCCATCTTCAAGCATCTAATCCTCATGATTTTCTTTTCTCCCCCCAGAATCTGTTTTGGTTTGGTATAGGAAAAGCTACCGTGTTTTTACTTCCGGCTATCATTTTTGCTGTAAAGCTGGCTAAGTACTACCGTCGAATGGATTCTGAAGATGTATATGAGGATGAGTAAGTAGACAAGAGGCAGGGAGATCATTTTCTAAATGGTGCTACCTTCCAAGCACTTGCTAAAGAAGGGCTCGGACGCGATTAAACTTGATTGTTTTTTAAAGCGGCGGGTCATCCCTATTCAGATGATTTCTTTGTACTGGTTTTCTTATGCTTATTTTAAGTATTTTTCCCCTTGCTTAATCATCTCAGCTTCCTTAATGAGCCTTCTTATTTCTTGTTTGCAGTTCCTCTGTCTCGGGGACTTGGCACTTTACTTTATAACTGTTTCTGTTCATTTTGGTTTTGGCTCTGTGGTCCACCCTTCATCCTGTGCCTGGTGAACTTGTATTCAAAATGTGTTCATTGTGACTTCAGTCACCTCCTGCTCAATATGTGTTTCTCCTGAATCTGCTTTGTCAGCATCTGTATTAGAGTAAAAATGTGGGGGATGCAGCTGTGACTGTAATTTAAAAATCATTTTATCTCCCTTTTTTTTGTATTTTATAGTGTTGAAACTATACCCATGAAAAAAGTAAGCCTTTTCTTTTTTTAAGCTATACTTCTAAGGTGGGACTGGGGAGGGCTTTATTATTAGATGATGAACTTTTAAAATGAAAATAATCACATTAAAATTACATAACGACAACAAATATGCCCGGATAAAAATAAACGCTGATGCCTCTTAAAAGGAGATCTGGCACGTGGAGAATACTGAAGAAATCCTTGTTGAATGAATGAAAATGTCTATGTTAAATTTATTAATATATAAAATGTTTGTTCAGACCTTTGGTTTTTGAAAGGGAAGAAAATGTAAATCTACATTTTTACTTTCTTTGTAGATTTAACAAATTGTTGTATACTTTTTATGACCATGACATTGTCTTTGTAATCCATGATGTAAATGTTTCATCGTAGAAATAACATGGTGTTTTTGGTGTATTTATTTTTGTTACAGTATGGAAAAGGCTAATACTGGTTCTCGTAGCCATCAAGGCAGTAAGACAAACTGAACAAAATTTTTAAACAGATTCAACTTCACGAGTTCTTGATCTGCAGCGTCTCCAAATATTGGGAAAGAAGCCTTCCCTTCAGGAGTTTACAGAGTTCCGGGAGATCACATGCAGTATGCACTGACCGGCCCAAGAGTGGAAAGCACACACGCCTGTTTTTTAGACGTTTTGCTTTAATCATCTGAGCCTTCTATGAAAGTTTAACTATGTAACATTCATTAGTTCCCAGCGTAGCCTTTGGAACAAGACAGGAATTTTGGCACATTTCATCAAATGGGAACTTAGACTCCTAATTCGAGAAAGTCCAGCAAATAGCAGATCTGTGTGTGAACAATAAAAGAGTGATTTCAGAATTATGATTCTGATCTTCTTATTGAAAAATAGACCTAAACTACAGATGTCAGTGAAGTCGCTGTATTATTTTCTTAGGGTGGCTGTGACACATCACAGAAACTGAGTGGCTTAAAGCAGCATGTTCTTGAACTTTTACGGAGGCCCGAAGTCTGAAATCAACACATCGGCAGAGTTGGTTCCTCCCAGAGAGCCTGAGAGAGAGTGTGTTCTGGTCCTTCCTATGAGATTCCAATGATTGCTGCCAATCCTTGGCAGTCCTTGGCTTGTAGACGCACTCCAGTCTCTGCCTCCGTCTTCCCTTGGAGCTTTCCTTTGTGTCTGTGTTTCCTCTCTGTGTCTGTGTCTCAATTTCCCTTATCTCCTAAGGACACCAGTCATTGGATCAGGGCCCATCCTAAACAAGAATGACCTCACCTTCATTTCATCGTATCTGCAAACAACCTATTTGCAAACATTCACAGGTTCTAGGTGGACGTAAATTTCAGTGGGGGGGGGGGGGGTGGGGGGGGCGGATATTATTCAACCCACACAGTCACCCACCAATAATAGCAAATAGCCAAAGAGATAGAGACGTGGACACAAAAGAGAGGGACTCGTTACACATAGAAATTAAGGTCAATGACCAAAATCGGAAATGGCAGAAAACAAAAAACGTTCGTAGACGTACACAAAATAGTGACTCAATCCCCTCTCAGTTTTAATCTTTAAAACTTGTCTGTATCTAAGAGCACATTAATAGCCCACTGCTGTGTCAATCAGTTGTCTCTGCGTCTAACCCAGTGATGCCAGCTCCTGTGACACGATGGACTCACCTGAGGGGGGATCTTTTAAAAAATACTGATGCTTGGGTCTTACCCCAAGAAAGTCTTAGGTAGTTGGTTAGGGATAGGAATTTTAAAAATTTCCCAGGTGATTGTGATGTACAGCCAAGGTTGAGAAACACTGCCTCTGCTTAATTAAATCAGAATTTTTGAGATGTATCCCAGCTAATTCTCATGTGTAACTTGGGTTGAGAATTACTAATACAGCTTCTACATGCATTTTATGGGATTTATATATACGAGGGGGAGTCAGAAACTACCTGCATTCTGGCTGTAGAATTTATAGAAGTTTTACTATAACCAGAGTGCAGATAATTTTCGACTCCCCCTCGTATATATTCTTTGATCATGTACTGCGTCCTAAGCAACGTGCAAGACGCTGGATGGGGGAGGGGTGAGCTAAGAGACTGGGTCCAGCCCCCTAGGAGCTCACTGTCAGTGTTGGAAACGAAGACAACACACTTGATGAGCGTGTGAGAGACACAGAAGGCTGTGGGTAGTGGGAGTCAGGGGAGGGTTCCTGCAGCTGAATTTCTAAAAAAATATATACATTAAAAATCTATGACACACTTAACAAATCTGTTTCTTAGGAAGGCTCTGTGCCTTTCACTTCTCCCCTCTTGTAATCCTCACTGCATCCCTATGAAGTCAGCTGTTTTACTTCCAATTATAAACGAAGTGGTCTGAAGCTTATAGAAGTGAGTTGTCCAGTGTCACCCAGCTCATAAGTGTTTGGGGCAGAAGTGTATTCAGGTGCCCCAGGTTCTATAGCTCCTGGCTCTCCTGTTGCATCTATTCCCTTGGCTCTAATCTTCGCACTCTGTTGCCTCTGCTTAGTCACACTGGCTCTGCACCTTTCGCAAAAGAATGTTTCCTATAGCCTGCAGTATACAAGATAGCCCATTCTCAAGGCTCTGACCTTTAGAGGTATAGCACTTTGCCATTCATCTAGAGATAAACAGAGAATAACATCTGTCCTGTTAGGAGGTTTATAGGAACACTGTGACCAGACCTATGTGGACAGAGGTAAGAACAGGATTCCAGCACCAAAGAGTTAGCAAAAACCAGCCACACCCCTTTCCCTTTTAGTGTAAAAGAAGCCTGAATTCTAACTCAGGTAAGATGGTTCTTTGGAACACTAGTCCAGCTGTCTTCTTGGTCTGCTGCTTTCCAAATAAAGTCGACTTTCTTTGCCCCAACTACTCATCTTTATTGGCCTGTCCTACAGCAAGAAGTACAAGCCTAGACTCAGTAACATCATAAGCTAGGTGGGTTTTGGCACAGACCACATGCAACATTTCAAGCTAAAACCACCAGATAGCTGTCTGATGTTCTCTAATGATGAAATGCAGTGTAAATCAGGGCCACTCGAAGTGTGGTCTGAGGACCAGAAGGATCACCTGGGGAGCTCAAAAAGAAGCTAATTCTGACGCCACCCCAGATAGACCAAGTCACTGTCTCTGAGGGTGAGGCCCAGGAATGTGTATTTTAACAAGCTTTCCAGGTGAGTCCAAAGTACGAAAGTCAGCCAAGCATATTTCGAATCACCCTGATGGAAAAGATCATTTATAAAACAGCTTTTGTCCAAAAGACATGGCTAAGCCCCAGGGCAAACTACAGATTTTTGGTGCCTATGTAATAGGCTGCAGGAGAAAAGGGAGAAGTAGAGCCAGTCCTAAGAGCGTATTCATGGCTACCCACCAGGCCCAAACCCACCATCCTTCCATCTGAAATGTCTGTCTCCATTCCCATCCTCCTGAAAAAGGGGCTCCCGCACGCCTTCATTCCCTCCCTGAAACACCAATGCTGATATCAGATCAGTGACACCCACCACTTCTCTGCCCTCTTCTATATGAGCATTTATTCTAATTGCTCTCTCTCCCCAATAAGATTTCAAACCCCCATGTGCAAAGCCCTGGTCTTAAGATCCTTTGAGTCCCCACAGCCCTTTGGAGTGTTAACCACAGCTTCAGAACAGACACCTGATTAAATTAAAGAGGTGTTTATTTGAGGTTTGTTAGGAGTGCATCCCAGGAGACACAGATTAAAGATGTAACCAACCAGGACCCTATGGAACCTTCCCGGGACAGTCTCCTCTACCCCACCATGTCCTCTGCCTGCCTCTTGTTTGTAGGAAAACTTTAGTCTCCTTGGCCTTCCCCAAGTTCCAAAGAAAAAATTTAATCGGATAAGCGAGAAAATGCAGAAACAAAGGGAAACAGTCAAGCAAGACAAAATAATAATAGTTCAGCAGTTAAAGACCTTTAGTTCCTCCCCAGGGGCTATAGATAATATTCTGAGCCAGGTCCTTTGAGTTGTTTTGTGGAGACTGAAACCCCCACCAGGTGGAAGAAGTTAACTGTATGCTGCCCACAGGCATGTAGACCCCAGATCAGTGGGAACCAGAAGGTAGATGATGCTGATTCCAGATGACCTCACCACTAGCCAATCAGAAGAATGTCCATGAGCTGATGACACACCCTGCAACCCTCTCCCTCGCCCTGTCTTTGAAAACCTTTCCTGCCATTTGGGAATTCAGGTCTTTTAAGCACATGCTGCCTGGACTCCTTGCTTGGCACTTTGCAATAAAGTCTGCACTTTCCTTCACCACAGCCAGTGTCAGGAGATTGGCTTTACTGCACACAAGTGAGCAGACCCAAGTTTGGTTTGATAAGAAAGAGGCACTTGAGTTGTGTTTCACCAGACTCGAAAATGGGGGACGCTTATAAAGGCAAAAAACTGCAAGGATACGTAATTAGTTTGTCAAGAATTAGAATTGGAGCTGGCAAGAAGTAAGGGTGCTTGTTAAGCGAGGATTGGTTGGG
This sequence comes from Hippopotamus amphibius kiboko, assembly GCF_030028045.1. Classification (NCBI taxonomy): domain Eukaryota; kingdom Metazoa; phylum Chordata; class Mammalia; order Artiodactyla; family Hippopotamidae; genus Hippopotamus; species Hippopotamus amphibius. The sequence continues at coordinate 97,711,939 of NC_080198.1, read as the reverse complement.
GTTTGAAATGAATACAGTGTTGTGAGGGGCAGAGGCGATTTTGAAACTACAAGGTTGCAAGTATCAGCAGCTAGCAGATATGGTTTCGCGAGTGTCATGCTGGTGGTGTCCTTGAGTCCGATACCATTCAGAGAAAATTCAAGTTCTCAGGGTTGCAGGAACGTGTCTGAAACCACATCCACAATGGCCACCCAGCTCCATTTTGGATGTCTGAACCACAGTCACTCCATTTTGATTTTTAAATGATCCTAAATATGTCATCAAGAGACAATATGGACTGTTACTGGATTGGACTCAGAGACCTCAGTTCAAATGTGCTCTCCCTCGAGAAGGAACTCAAGCTACTTTAGCCTCATTCCTTCCCCGTTAAATGAGGAGGAGATTACACCCACCTCATCGGGTGGACGTGGTGGTCATCACGATGGCTGGCACTGAGTAGGCTCAGTAAAGGAGAGCTAATGTCACCTGCCAGTGATGTGGTTGGCTTCCAATATATAGTAGATCATGTTTCTTTTTGAGGCAGTGAACTCCTTGTCACTGGGGGTTCAAGGAAGGCTAGTCAAACTATCCTACCCGTGAGATGCCATGAAGAGTTGTCTGCATTCAGTTCAAAGAGGAAAAGAAAGGGAAGGTGGCAGAGTAGGAAGTACTGGGATTTATCTCCCCACTTGGAAATGAATTGCACAGGCAGAATCTGTGGGCTTTAACTATTCTGGAGCCCTGGAGTCTATTGAAGGCTGGCACATTCCAGGGGGAAGGCTTGAATGGTCAATTATGGTTGATTTTGGTCAATTTCAACTCTAAGCTCTGTAGCCACTACCCATTCCCCAGCCCAGTCCTGGAGTAGTTTGCGCACAGACATTGAATGCCAGAATGGGCGCGAGGGACCCTCTCCTTCAGACACGGGAGGTCTGTGTTCTGATCCCTGGTTGCTGCTTCTGACCACAGAGGTGCAGACAGAGACATGAGCGGCCCTGGTCGCACTCCCTCCGAGGCCCGGCTCCATTAACGCTCACCTTGTCTGGCTACGTGGTAGCTCACAGTGCTGATAGCACCATCTATTCGGCAAGCTTTTCCAGCCCCATCTTTCAGAGTCCCTTCTACCTCTGGATGATGCCACCAGCTGAGCCTGAGAAGGAATCACAAACATCTGTGAAATGTGTTCATGAGCCCACTGTCAGGGGCCCTTTGCTGCCAGTAGCATGGCATCTGTAACCATAAAAGACCCAGATATCCAAAAATGTGGCAGAGCTTGGTCTCGTGTGCTGCTATGGTGTGGCCCAAATCTGCCACTTGCACAGAATGGCAAGTCCAGTTAGGGGGTTAAGTGTCAAAGGCCATTAGAAGCCATAAGTAGCCACGAGATGGCAGCAGAGGGCGCATGTAGGCTATTTGCCAGCAAGGGCAAGGCTCACCCTTAGAGGTGTAAGGGTCCCCGTTTACTTTCAGAAAGACAGATGAACTACCGTCAGGTACCACATCCTGATAGCCATTCCAGTCCCCTCGGCACACAGATGTAAACCTTCCGCCCAGCGGACTCCATCAGTTCTTAGTTAGGATGAGCCTTCTGTAGACCCAAGCATCCTGAGGACTTTCTGGGAGCCATCTCCAGGTAGCCAAAGGCTGGCCCTGAGAGTAACCCAGGGAGGTACAATGGATCCCGAAGGACATGGCCTCAACCTTCTTGTGTGAAGAGCACTCATCTGTTGCACCAGGCTTGATGCTCTGGAATGTTCCATTCCCATATTGTTTTTATTTTTTTATGAGAGATCTGTTTGCCTTTCCAACTCTGCCTTTAACATGTGAGGGGACCAAAGCAGGACGGGGATCCCTGGAGGCAGTGCTATCTGGCCATCCTTTCTAAGGCCGTCGGTCTCCACAAGTGCCCAAGAGCAGACCAGGAGCCATTTTTTTAAGTGGGGTATTGCTGGAAGCTGTGTCTCCAAGAAGCCGGTACCCCAAGGGCAGACTAGGCAGAGATTACCTTCCTCAGCATAGCTCACTGTATCAGAGAGCCGGATTTCACCAAATCCTTGGGGTTTACAGGGCCCCAGCATAGGTAGCTTGTGGGAACTTGAGCACACCTGCTACCCAGGTCGCCAGGTAAACTTGGTAGATTTTCTGGTCACTTTGTACACAAGGTTCAACAAACTAGCTGGATGAAGCCTGCATTATCTCCTATTCCCAAGCAGCCCCACTGAGTCAGGGTTTCCTACTTGGATTGTGAGGTCTTTAGGGTGAGTAACTTTTTCTTCACTGTCTCGGGAACCAATTTTTGAGCCTCAGTCCCCAGGACTCCCAAGAATTGACTTGGTGACTCAGGCCTGGTCTCCTCAGGGCTGTTGAGTGCCCCTACCACTCCGCTTTTCTTTTTTTTTTAATAAATAAATTTATTTAGTTAGTTAGTTATTGGCTGTGTTGGGTCTTCGTTGCTGCACACAGGCTTTGTCTAGTTGCGGAGAGCAGGGGCTACTCTTCATTGAGGTGCACGGGCTTCTCAGCTCGGTGGCTTCTCTTGTTGCAGAGCACAGGCTCTCAGCCCGAGGGCTTCAATTGTTGTGGCACTCAGGCTCAGTAATTGTGGCTCTCAGGCTTGGTTGCTTCGTGGCATGTGGGATCTTCCTGGACCAGGGATCGAACTCGTGTCCCCTGAATTGGCAGGCAGATTCTTAACCACTGCACCACAAGGGAAGTCCCTCCATCAAAGCTTTAGAAATCAGAGTGGAAAAGTCTTCAGACCTGCTAAAGATAGTGACCATGTTATGCAAAGGCATATATTCCCATCTGTCTCCAGCCTTTGAATCACTCATTCTGCACCCACACCTCCCAGGAGCATCTGTTCTCTTTCTACCTCTCCTTCCTTTCTCAGCCCCCAGGCTGTGAGCTGCAGACTTACCAGGATTTTCTATGTGCAGTTCTATCTTCTGAATTTTTCCCCAGAATCCTGCACTTATTTGCTGTCAGGCTTAATTTAGGGTTGCGTTATCATAAAAAGATTAAAAGAAAATCTTTTTCTATTAGAGAAGAAAGAATACTGTATCTGGAGTAGGAGATCTGGGCTTAGATGAAAAGATGGGGTTCTGAGACTTTCGGGAAGTTCCTTAAGTCACTTTTCTCATCTTTATTTTAAGCATAAATAACAGCCACTCCTTACAGTGTTGTTATAAAAATCAAATGCAATAATATACAGCAAAAGCATAACAATGATATGATACTATGTGGATGTGTAGTCTGACTACCACTCAAGTAAAAGAGAGATGGAAATATTCAAAAAGGAAGAAAAACTTCTCGTATCCCGGTGTGGTCTTCCAGGATGAGATCACCACAAGGTGGTGATACAGAGTCACCGATGCTTCTGAAAACTGCTAACAGGAGGCTCCCCATGACACCAAGGACGAAGGTCTAAACTAGTCTAAACAGAACCCGTGACCCTGAACATCTGTTGTAAAAGTTGGCTTGTTATAAGTTGGCGTCTAAGACAAATGCAACCATTGGATTCATTCAGGCGATTGTTTTCAAGAGAAGTTAAGACCCTTTTCTGTATGTAGATCATTTGAAGTCAAAAGGAGAGGGGAGTCCGTTACTAAACCAAAGCTGGTCTGTGGGTGGCAGATATTGGATTCTCTTTCCCTCTCGTGTCACACTCAGATGACACTGTCACTCTTGGAGCCTGGCTCTTCCGTATTTGAAAAGCTGTGTCAGTTCTGAGGTCAGAACCTGGATGTGCTGGGACAGCATTATTCATACCTCCCAGTCCCAGAGTGGATTTCTATACCTCTCTCCTTGGAAGGGGGCAGCCTGTGTGATCTCAGCGTTTTCTAACTGTTGTCCCAAAGGGCCCCAAACAGAGGGTGGCAGGGGGAGGAGGAGTAGGGGGAGCATAGGGTTTTCAGGACAGATGTTACAGGGATACATGGGGCTGTCAAATTACTACTATATCTTGTACACAGATATACAAATCATGTTCAAATGGCAGTAGACAATATAGTGGTAAATTAATTGCATATCTATTTAAAGGCATAATTCCCATTGGCTCTGTAGCATCTTTTTTAAAAAAAAAAATTTATTTATTTGGCTGTGCTAGGTCTTAGTTGCAGCATGTGGGATCTAGTTCCCTGACCAGGGATCGACTCTGGGCCCCCTGCATTGGGAGCGACAAGTCTTAACCATTGGACCAGGGAAGTCCCTTTGACTCCTTTTGACAGCAGGTTAGGTTAGGTGCACAGATTTTTTACAGTCTCAATGACCATTTTTAAACCACGGCCTCACCAGTCACTAGGTGTCTGGTCTTGGGTGATCTTTAATTTCCTCCTCTCCACAATGTAGATAATAATAGCACCATCTCCTAAGCATGGTGCAAGGATTAAGTGCGATTATCCACTTAATTGTGTGGAGCTGTTACTCATGTGATGGCTGCTGTTGTCGATTAGGAAAAAAAAAAAAAGCATAACCTAAAAGTTGAGAATTATATTTTATTTGGCGGACTTTCTGAGAACAAGCCTGGGAGGCAGCCTCTCAGATTGCTCTAAGGACTGCTCTGAAGAGGTAAGGGAGAAGCCGGGTTATAGAGGAGTTTTTGCTACAAAAACCAGGTGGTCAGAACATCAAGGGACTTCCCTGCGTGGCGCAGTGATTAAGAACCTGCCTGCCAATGGGTTCGAGCCCTGGTCCAGGAAGATCCCCCATGCCAAAGAGCAACTAAGCCCGTGCGCCACAACTACCGAGCCTGAGTGCCACAACTACTGAAACCCGTGCACCTAGAGCCCAAGATCTGCAACAAGAGAAGCTACCGCGAAGAGAAGCCCGCACAACACACGAAGAGTAGCCCCTGCTCACCGCAACCAGAGAAAGCCCACGTGCAGCAATGAAGACCCAACGCAGTCAATAAAAATTAATTAATTAATTAATTAAAAGAACATCAAGAGATTGCTGTTCACTAAAGAAAACCAGACATCTCAAGTTAAGGAATTTAGCGCTTTTCTATGTATGGGAAGATGCAAGAGTCTGGGTTTGTTGAAATCATTCCTTTCAGACGCACCTTAGCTGTCTAGGGCCACCAAAATTATGCACACTGGCCGATCCTAAACTGCTTCCTCTGCCCTACCTTTGTGTCATGTTGATATATTTAATCAACTGTGCGTACATTAACAAAACTTGAGTAGGAATCTCTATACAGCGGGGTTTGGAGAGCCTTCAGACTGGTGAACACATGAGGTGCTGGGAGGATGGTGCACACGGAAAGGGCTTGGTAGCTCTTCACCCTCCCCTCCGCCCTCCTTGCACTCTGCATCCCTGCCATCAGGCTGTTCCTAAGTTACATCCGTTATAATAAACTGGTAATAGTAAGTAAAGCAATTTCCTGTGTTCTATGACGCATTCGATCAAATTATCGACCCTGGGGGTCATTGTGGAAACCCCAGCATTTGTAGTCTAGGGTTTGTAGAATTTGTAGTCTGCCCAACAGGCATGTGAGCAGCCTGGGCACCCTATTTGGGGCTGGCTTCTGAATTGGGGGCAGTCTTGTGGGACTGAGCCCTTAACCTGTGGGGTCTGCACAGACCGCAGGTAATGTGAGAACTGAAGTATAAAATACCAAACTGATGTCGGAGAGCTGGAGAAGTGACGTCAGAAAAGGCGCCACGTATTTGATGTGAGTGTGGTGGGTGGGGGGGGGCATGGACATCTCTCCATAACAAAAGATTTTAAAAAGTAACTTGAGCTTTGGCAAGTGACACATTGCCGACTGACAAAACTCCACAGAACTAATCAATACTGCGGTTCAAATTATATCTGAGGGTCCCACTAAATTGAAACGTTATATGCCTTGTAAGCTTTTTATTATTATTAGTGGATGAAAGATTCTTTAAATTCTAGAGTGCTTTACAAGTTTCAAAAGTTTCACACATGATTTCATATGACCCCATAAGAACACTTTTTTCCACCTATCCCTATGTTGCCCCACTCCCTTCCCTCTCCCCACTGGTAACCTCTCGTTCACTCTCTGTATCTGTGAGTCTGCTTCTTTTTTGTTCTATTCACTAGTTTGTTGTATTTTTAAAGATCCTACCTGTAAGTAAATATCATACAGTATCTGTCTTTCTCTGTCTGACTTATTTCACTTAACATAATGTCAAGTCCATCCATGTTGCTGCAAATGGCAAAATTTATTCTTTCTTATGGCTGAATAATACTCCATTATATATATATATGTATGTATGTATGCATACCACATCTTCTTCCATTCACCTGCTGATGGACACAATTTGTTTCCATACCTTGGCAATTGTAAGTAATGTTGCTATGAACATAGAGGTGCATGTATCTTTTCAAATTAGTGGTGGTTTTTTATTTTCAGATACATACCCAGGAGTAGAATTGCTGTGTCATGTGATAGTTCTATTTTCAGTTTTTTAAGAAACTTCTATACTGTTTCCACAGTGGCTGTGCCACATTATGTTCCTACCGACAGTGAATGAGGGTTCCCCTTTGTCTACATCCTCACCAACATTTATTGTTTGTGTTCTTTTTGGTGATAGCCATTCTGACAGTTGAGGGGATATCTCATTGTGGTTTTGATTTCATTTCCCCGATGACGGAAATGATGTTGAGCATCTTTTCATGTGCCTGTTGGCCATCTGTATTTCCTCTTTGGAAACATGTCTATTCAGTTCTTCTGCCAATTTTTTAATCAAGTTGTTTGTTTTTTTGATGTTGAGTTGTATGAACTGTTTATATATGTCAGATGTTAACCCCTTATTGGTCACGTCATTTGCAGATATCTTCTCCCACTCACTAGGCAGTCTTTTCATTTTATCCATGGTTTCCTTTGCTGTGCAAAAGTTTTTAAGTTTACTTAGATTCCATTTATTTATTTTTGCTTTTGTTTCCTTTGCTTTAGGAGACGGATCCAAAAAATATTGCTGCGATTTATGTCAAAGAGTGTTCTGCCTATGTTTTCCTCTAGGAGTTTTATAATATCTGACCTTGTATTTAGGTCTTTAATCCATTTTGAGTTTACTTTTGTATATTGTGTTAGAGGATGTTCTAATTTCATTTTTTTACAAGTAGCTGTCCGGTTTTCCCAACACCACTTATTGAAGTGTAATCTGAAAAGTAGGGAGAACTTCCCTAATGGCGAAGTGGTTAAGAATTCACCTGCCAGTGCAGGGGACACAGGTTCGATCCCTGATCTAGGAAGATCCCACATGCTGCAGAGATACTAAGTCCATGCACCACAACCACTGAGCCCGCACTCTAGAGTCCGTGAGCCACAACTATTGAGCCTGTGCGCCACAACTATGGAAGCCCACACACCTAGAGAAGCCACTGCAATGAGAAGCCAACGCACCACAATGAGGAGTAGTCCCCACTCACCACAACTAGACAAAGACCGTATGCAGCAACGAAGACCCAACGCAGCCAATAAATAAATAAATTTATTTTTAAAAATTAATTTTACAGTAAAACTGAAGTTGTTGGAGTAATGAGTATTATTTTTTAAAGAGGTCAAGACAGGGAATGAATAGATAATTATTAGTAACTAGATTAACTCTTACAACAAACTGGAAGTACTACTTAAACTACCTGACATTGACCCTAATATAGATCACTATATCACCCATGTGTTTAAAAATATTATATAGAAAATCACTAAAATAAAAAACTAGAGCATTAGAAACAGAAATTATAGCATAGAAGTAGAAAGTTTAATAATAGAATTAGAATTGTATAGAAATAGAACATAAAAAACTATAGTAATATAAACAAAATAGATGACTAATAAATGCTTTCATTGAAAAAAGGTTAAAAAAAAGAACAAAACAAAACAAAAAACAAAAAAAATTAATTTTAAAAATGTAAGGAAACATATAATAGAAGAAAAATAAATATGCCTCCCTGTAAATGTAGCTTTGTCTCAATTCCCCGTAGTCACAGCACCCATTGCCTTAAAGCAGCCCATATTGGGCATAGATGCTCTAACATAATGAATAACAGATTAAAATTAAAATAGCTCTTTGCATTTACAAATTTGCTGGATAGAATGGGAGCCAATGACCCCCATTAAAATAGTTAATATGGGGCCCGATGTAAGTTAAAACATGACCTCCAAAGTTGAAAACATTATATAAAACCTAATTAACGAAAGGATGATTATCCTTACTTCTTCTCCATTTGACAACCCAATTTTGTCTGCTCTTAAATCTGGAGAAAATAAAGGGCACCTCATGGTGGATCACTACAACTTTCACACTGTGTTCCCAACCACCAAGGCCCTCATACCCAGTATCCAATATTATTAAGCTACTGACTCTACCCAATTGACACCAATAAATATTTTGCTCCTATAGGTTTGGCTAGCATGATCCTTTCAATGCCTCTTTGAACAGCCTCTCAGCTGCTGTTTGCCTTTACCTCCAAACGGAGATAATGTACTTCTTGCAGACTACCCAACAGCTTTGTCGTCACACCACCTTTGCAGACAAGAGCTTAACCACATCCACCTTTCTCCAGGAGCACAGATGTGACATTAGATCGATGACATCCTCTTTCAAAGAGATTTGACACATTCATTATGGACATACAATTCCAACATCTTTTAGTCTTTTTTGGATTCTGGTGGCAATATATTCTTCATTTACAATTTTTACTTCCAAATTAAGATGAATCAGCTCCCATTAGTGCCCTCAGAGACTCCTTCATTGTAGTGTCTTTGGCAACATCTTCTCATGCCCCCTGAAGTCTCTAGACCACTTATGAAGGCCATCAATTAGCCAAGGGCTTTAAGGCAAAAAACTGCCCTCTCAGCCGTGCTAGACACCATTTACACAACAAGTGACTGGCTGTGTACTGGGCTGTTCTGGACCCTGAACCTTTGACCAGCTTCCCATTATGGTTTGGGTGATGTAAACAATACCCCACAGATGTCCTTGAGACAGGTTGGAGGCAAACCTAGGCTCTCTGGTATATTCCACCGGCAGGAGGGGTGGCTTCTGCTGTCCTCTGTCCCTTGCCTAAAGCCTTGGTGTTGGAGGTCACCCCTCCCCTAGACCCCTTTGTTACCTGAGAAGCCCCTTGAGATTAACTGAGTAAACAGCACAGGATTTTCGCAGACTACGCCAATGACACCACTGGCCATCACACGTGATGGAGCTGGTAGAATGACACTGCTTCCCATCCCTTAACCAGGATGTCCCCAGTAAAGGACTGAACCCAAGAAACAACACATTTGGCCAAAGGACAGGCCGTCATCTTAGCACTGGATGCCTTGGCTGGTAAGGGGCTCCATTTCCACATTTATTATAAACTGTTGGTCCATTGCCTAAAACTTTTCCCCTTCAGGGTAAAGAACTCTGAGAACCTCTCGCCTTACAGATACCCAAAATATCAAGCAAAATCACACATGACCCTGCATATACTAAGGCCACAGTCCAAGACCATGCCAGGACTCAGTATCCCCCTCAGAGTTACAGACATTCCTAATAGTAACCAAGACACACATTTCACTTCTCAGAATATACTGGGCTGGGATCTTGGAAGAGACATTCAATAGAACCGTTGTGTCCCTAATAGTTCCTAGATACCTGGAGTAATTGGAGACATAATGGTCTCCTCTAACAACTTGTTTTAGTGTTCCAGTCCAGCCAATAAACCTCTAAATGAGTGTCTATTGATCTTTTGCGCTAGACCTTAATCTAGTTTTATAAATTTTCTATCTTGATCCCATCCCGTAAGATTTGGAGGCCAGATCGAGAGCACATATTCTTCCGAAACCCATTAACCAGACATTGATCTAGGACCAGCAGATGCCCATGCAACACAAGACTGATTTAAATGTACGCTTCCCTTCAAAACAAAGACTGGGTAGGTGCATTCTGCCTCCCCCATTCTGTAGACTATTGGGATTATTACTCCTGGTCTAGGAGCTTTCATTGATTCATTATCCAGAGGTCCAAACCCTCCAAACAAGCCATTGTTTCAATCACACATGGCAAATGCTTAGACCCACATCAGTTTGAGTGGATACCCACTTGCGAAGGATACTCCAGCCTCATATCCCAGACAACATTACCCTGACCTAGGAGCTCACTGCCGGAAATGACATTGATCTTACCCAAAACCTTGTCTTGGACACAGGACATTTTTGCATTTTTTTTTTTTGATGTTAGAAATTCTGTTGTGTTTCTGAGCACACTGTCTGCTTAGCCCATGATGCTAGAGTTTACACTCCTCGTTCTCTGCCAAGAGATAATCACCTATACTTCATGCCTAAAGGGAAGTCTGGTAGAGGTTACTGCTGTCTGAGCCATTCTAGAAATTAATAGAGATTATTGCTTTCCCCAAGAGACACCTGCCTCATATCAGTCAATCCCCTCAGGCCTCTGGGTAGAGGAGCACCCATTCCTCAGGACCTTCTCCTACTACCCATCCCCCCCAAGCTTACCACCATAACCTCCTGCATCGCATTTCCCAGGCAATCACCATAACCAGTCATCCCCCGTAATTACACATGATACCACTAATCTTTACATGTACTTTACTAACTTATTAGTTTATATCCTCCATCTGCATAAGTGCCAGACCTGCCACCTTGAACCAAGGCATGTACACAAAGACATTATTGTCAAACTCTTACTTTTAGTGATTTCCAGCTTCACCAAGGTATTGTTAGAAACCTCCCCAAATTCCAGATCTATCCTCTTGGGTTGCATCATATAAATTGAAAACCTGTTTATGGACTGGCCTATAAGGAAATCTATATACCCCCACTTGTGTTCCTCCATTCTACTTTCATAACAAAATGTTTTCTTTGCTGTTTGGAGCAACTTATGCCCTACTCCCTAAAAATGTCCATGATCATCACACCAAGATTTCCTTAATAGGATGTTAAAACATCAGAGGATAGATTGAATTAATTACGCTTTTTTAAATATTCTGTATCTTATGATGTTTCAATACTTTGCAGGGCCTTATAAACTTGAGGAGAGACTGCATCTCCCAGGGTAGTGAATTCCTAATGACAGCAAACAACTTAATTGGGAACGTACCTCTCATTTGCAAGTTAAGCACCTCCTTTATTCAGCACTCATACATCAAGCCGATGTTCTCCCTGCCCTAAATCCACCCAGGGCCTGGTACAAGACAGCTAGCAGTACCCCTGTGCCCCAAATCCCATTGGAGCTATTCACATGGCCAATTCAAAGCTCTTTACCAGGTGCTTCTCCGTGTGCCCTGGCATGGTGTGGCATGTCCCCTTTTGGAAAATATAAGTTATAAATTCTTTTTTCAATAGCTTTATACTCTCCATATAGTCACTCAATAAATTCCTTAAAATACCAAAGGTACATTTTGAAACAGTGGTCCTACACAAACTTTGCCTTGCGTGAGTTATAAGAAACGTCCAATACATTCTCAATTTTGTTTCTGTTGTTTTAGCTTTTTAATTATTACAGTCAGAATAATCTTGATAAACACAAAATCCAATTCAATCCTACAAATATTTGCTAAGTACTTTCTAAGCTTCACACTTGAGCTCTGGGCTAACAATATCACTGGTCAGGATGACGACTGAACCAAAACAAGGTGACACCTCAGCTGTGACAATGCTGAAGTCTGTAAAAACTTGTGAGACCCCAGATGAAGGAACAAGGAATTCTGCTGGAGGCACAGGGAGTCAAGTAGAGAGAGACTTTGCCAGGTAGATAAGGGTGGAATGGAATTTCAGGCGAAGATAACAGCATGGCAGAGGCAATGTGTCCTGCAACAGTGTGACATGTGCGGAGAGGAGTGGACAGTAAGATATAGCTGGAGCCCAGGGACATGTGTAGGATGTTGGTGGGTATTGACCTTGAAGTTGGCTAGGATCAAGACGGGAAAGACCTCAGGGTGAGACTCAGAGATTTGGACCTTTTCTGTGAGCAGATGAATAGCATCAGAGGCTTGATGCTGGGACGTGATGAGATGTTGCCCCTACAGCAGTCATCAGAGAGTGAGCTGTCGACTGAGCTGGCAGTCTTGAAGACGGAAGCCAAATCACATTCACCTTGCATTCCGCACAGTGACTAATACCGTGCTTTGCAGAGCAGAGCGTTACTGAGTAATGACTGAATAAATACAGTTCTTTTCCCTCCAGCCGTTGAGTTGTCTCTTAACCAACTGAAGGCTCTTGAGAAATTCTCCCTGCCTGTGGCTAGGTTAGATGTCCCCACCCTGGGCATTCCAGCCTTCCCTCCAACATTTCAATCACCCTCACATTGTTGCGATTTACATCTTTCATTTAAACATCTTCATCTTTTCATGTGACAAAAGCAGCAAAACATATGCCCACATGCACAGTGCCCCACAGCATTAATGCAAAGGGCAACTTGTCTTCTCTATTCTCCAGATTCCCAGGATGGCAACTGACACTCTTTGTAACAAAGGAGGCTGAGGGTTACAGACACAGGTTAGAGACTGATAATTCCAAAGGGAGACTCTCTGAGACCTTCCGCCCCAAGATGCAGGGCTGGCGGGCGTACGTAGGTATGTGTTCCCGTATGTGATGTGCCTGCACGAGAGTGTGTGGGGGTACGTGTACATGTGCATATGTGTAGAGGGGTACGTGTACATGTGCATATGTGTAGTGGGGTACGTGTACATGTGCATATGTGTAGATATGCACAGCCATTTGCGTGCTTTGGCAATTTTATCCAAAAGGAGCAGACATCTTTAAAGAATGATTAAGATGTTTTAGAGTTATTTCCTTTACCAAAAAAAAGAGATATGAAAAACCCAGAGATAATTAATGAACTTAACTTGTATGGAGAGTTTATTATAAAACACTAAAAAAAGTTTACACACTACTATATTTAAAATGGTTAACCAACAAGGACCTACTGTACAGCACAGGGAACTCTGCTCAATATTATGTAACAGTCTAAATGGGAAAAGAATTTGAAAAAGAATAGATACACATATGTGTATAACTGAATCACTTGGCAGTACACCTGAAACCAGCACAACATTGTTCATCAACTATACTCCAATATAAAATGAAAAGTTAAAAAACTATATAAGGCTCTGAAACAGCTGTATTACTTGAGAAAAAACCTTCTAAAATGTCTACTTATTAGTTTGATGTATTCAAAATTGCTGATATTTCTACCATTTTAACCTACCACCAACAGCAATTTCATTTGGCTTAACTTAATACAAAAACCATGAGTTACTTTTTAGATGGATTCAGAATCCAAACCAAGCGTTGCACATGGCTTCGAGCAAAATAGTTCCAATATTATGAGGTGTGACATAGGGCACACCTTTAAGATAAATCAGGAATGAATATATTTTCCATTTGCATCTGTACAGAGGGCTTGCCTTGCCATCAACTCTTCACCATCTCTTATTGTCCTAAAGTAAAATTTTAGCATTACATATCATGTGATTTGCTGAACAGGAATTCTTAAATCTCATGAGTAAAGAGCAGTTTGAATTTGGAATGCAAATACTGTTCCACAGGTCTAAGATAAAGGCTTCCTGTCAGGCTAGTTATATTTTAGCTGATGTTTATTTGGCCAATTTCCTCATTTTCTGACAATGAATAAGTTTTTAATGCACAGAATTTGACCCAAAAAATTAATATTGTTTTGATGCAGTGACTAAGCATTTTGTCTGTACATGAGGTCACTTTTGAAGAAGGGACTAACAATTGAGCAAATTTGGCCTGGCAAAATGCACAGTTAAGACTCACTTTAGAACAAAATTGCACCCACTGATATATCTCTGGTGACTGCACACACAAGGGCCAGTCCTCTAGTCCAAGGAACCATATGGTAGTAACATGCATGAGAGTAAAATCAGCTTTGAACTTCACAAATATCGGTGACCAGAGTGCCTAAGACATGTGTGCGACCACATCTGTTCAGGCTTTCCATGGAACCCCCAGAGGAAATCTGCAGTCCATCATTTAAACCTTTGATGAAGAGAAGAATGGAATAACCCCAATCTAATCGTGAGAAAAACACCAGGCAAATTCCAAATGGGACGCATTCTCAAAACCTCTGAGCAGCACTCCTGAAAACTGTCAAGGTCCTCAAAAACAAGGAACTTCTGAGAAACCGTCACAACCAAGAGAGGCCTGAAGAATCATGTCTATTAAATGTCACGTCGAATCTTGGATGGGTTCCGAGACAGAAAAGACCATGAGGAGTTGAAAACATGTTCACACCAAAACCTGCACACAAATGTTTATAGAAGCTTTTCTTATAGTTGTCAAAACATTGGAGCAACTGAGATGTCCACCAGGAAGTGAATGGATAAATAAACTGTGGTACAAACAGACAATGGAATATTATTCACTGCTAAAATGAAATGAGCTATCAAGCCAGAAGACACACAGGAAACTTAAGATCATATTACTGAGTGAAAGAAGCCAATCTGAAAAGAATAAATTCTATGCTAGTCCAACTCTATGACCTCCATGAAAGGCAGAACTACAGAGACAGTAAAAAGATGGGGGGATGCCCAGGGATTGCTGGGAGGGAGGGATGAATAGCACGGAGGAATTTTTAGGGCAGTGAAACTATTGTGTATGAAACTATAACTGTGAAAACATGTCATTATATCTTTGTCAAAAGCCACAGATAATACAACACCAAGAGTGAGCTACTATGAAAACTATGGACTTGGGGGTAATTATGATGTGTCGAAGAAGTTTCATCAATTACAACAATTGTACTGCTCTAGTGGGAAATACTGACAGCGTGGGCAGCTGTGTTTGTGAAGGACAGGGTTGATATGGGAATTTTCTGTACTTTCCACTCAATTTTTCTGGGCACCAAAACTACTCTTAAAAATAAAGTCTATTAATCATTTAAAAAAGAACATTAATACTTCAAAAACTGGCACAAGAGTGTAAAGCAATTATATTCCAATGAAGAGCTTAAAAAAAAGAATATTAGATAAAAAGTAAGGAGGGCTGAACAAAATATGGACTTCAGTAAAAGCATAGCAATATTGGTTCAATAGTTTTGTAAATGTAGCATCACAATGCAAAAAGTCAATGGTAGGTGAACCTGGGTGAGACATAGGGCAAAGGAACTGTCTTTGCAAATATTTTATAAAGGTAATACTATTCCAATGTTTTTAAATATATATATTAAAGAGAGAGATGTTTGTAATTTATCCAAGCATGAGTACATTACTTTGTTTTTAATAAAAATATTAGAGTGGCCTCCATTTAGTCTTTCTCTAATGGCATGTCATCTGTACCACAAGCATCCAGAGTCAGTTCTCCAGGAGTCAGGGAACCCCTTGTCCTGGGAGTATGAAGAGGTGGGGGGAACCTGAAGTGGGCATCCTTGCTGGGGCGCCAAGCCCACGCCACTTCCCCAGTGCATCGTAGTACAAGTGTATCATTTTCTCAATATATGGAGCTGTGAGTTAACGTGTGGACACAGCCTTAGCACAATGCTGCCACGTTGTAAACACTCATTGGGAGTGCCAATCTATTTCTCTCCATGAACATCCATGAAAAGAGGGACATGGGAAAGGATCAGGGGACCAATGACACCAACAGAGAGATGATATTTGAGCTGGATCTTGAAGGATGAGTTTGTGTGTATCTGGCAAAGTAGGACTGGAAGGGCATTCCAAGTAAAGGGAACAGACAAGCAAAGGCAGGAAGGGGACAAGCTCACCAAGTATTCAGGAAATGGTGAGTGAGTGCTTTAGTGTGGCCAGATTGGAGTGAGTGTGTGTGTGTGTGTGTGTGTGTCTAGAAATGAGTTTGAAATAACAGGCTGAGCTAACAGAGAGAGGGCTACACAGCTTGGTCTAATATTGTGCCCCCTGTTTGGAAAAGAAAGGTCAAGGCAGAAGTTGGGACGGGATCACAGGAAGGCTGAAGGTCCATGGGAAGCCAGTGGGGGAAGGTCCATGTTCCCTGCTAGAGCTTGGAGGCACTTCTCAGAAAAGGTCCTGGAGTCCATGTGTTTCCTTATAAATTCGCTTTGTCTTCTGACCTACAGTCTTTCTCCAGAAAGAATCCGGCTGCCCCCTGCGGATCAAGATGATATTCTTGCTTTGCAGAAGACCACCTTGGTCTATACCTCCTTGTGAAACAAAGCAGATTTGTCTTGCCTGGGTCCAAATAATTCCTCAAAATACCATCACGTGAGTGCCTGTTTGTGCAGGTCATGGTTCAATAAGGCGGTTGTCAGAACAATGGGAGTGGATCTCGGGGTGAGCCAATTTTACATGAGGCTCGGAGTTTGGGGAAATAGCCTCCTTCGATGGAATTCATGAAGAAACCCATTGAGCCACTCAATGAACCAGTCAACATCCGTAACTCTCTGCCCTTGGAATCCTTGAACCGGCGGAACTTGGATGGAATCTAACCACCGTTATGACTTTTTGTATCTTTTGTTTTAGAAAATTTCAATTAGATGCCAATTCTATGTACACACATCTGGATGTTGGGGAATCTCTTAAAAGTTCATGAATGTCCATTTTATTTTTAAAAGTGAGTATATGAAAAAGATTCATTAGGCCTGAAAATAGTGACCTCCATCCATGCCAACATGCTTTTGGTCACCTGGCACTGAGTATTGACATTTAGGTATCGGGAACTACACCGTTTGCCACAGTCCCCATGACTCCTTATTGCTCCTGTCCCAAAGGCAAGGGTCAGTTGCCATTTATTATTATTATAGCTCTTGCGCTACTATTTTCCTTACAGCTGAGTCAAGAAGAAAATGAATAATTTCTTATGCCCAAACATGATGAAAAGTAAAGTGGCAGAATATAGTGAGGTCCATGTCTTTGTGGAAGTGAGTTCTCTTTATATGCTCAACAAATGTAAAATAGACAGCTAGTGGGAAGTTGCTACAGGACACAAGGAGATCCGCTCGGTGCTTTGTGACCACCTAAAGGGGTGGGATAGGGACGGTGGAGGGAGGCTCAAGAGGGAGGGGATGTGGGGATATATGTATATATATAGCTGATTCACTTTTTTGTACAGCAGAAACTAACACAATACTGTAAAGCAATTATACTCCAATAAAGATGAAAAAAAATATATATATATATATCTGTTTTTTAAAAATAGAACTGAAGGCCATCTTATGAACCAAATCGGTTCTGTTTGACTTGATGTTAACAGCGCAGCCTCCTAAATAATTTAGTATGAAACCCTAATGAGGTAGTATTATTGTCAGCTATCAGTTGATGAACAAATGGAGGGTCAGAGAAGTCAAGATCCAGCTAAACAAATGCTGTACCCAGGGTTCCCCAGGTCATCCTGCTACTGGACTCTGCCTAGAGAAGGCTCACCAGAGTGAGGTCCCCGCCTGTGACCAGAAAGTGAATACTTTTAACAAGAACCCAGATCAGGAATCTCCTCTGTATCAGCCTCTCAAGGCCCCAGGATTCCTCTGCCCACACAGTAACTTCAGGTGCTTCAGAGAAAACAGGAATGCAGACACTGAAATGGCTTTCCCAGCTCAGTCTCTCATTCACCAAATGTTTATTGAGAGTGTTAGGTAAGAAGAGATCAGAGAGTGAACTCCCAGAGTCCAAGCTTTAAACGCTAGCCTCCTCATCCTCTTAGCCCTGGGACCTGGGACCAGCCCTGCGTGTCTCCAAGCTCCAATATTCCATCTGTAAAATGGGATGAATTGTAGGTTACCATATGATGGAGGGGCTGTGATGAAAATTAAGGGAAAGCTTTGGGTAAAATGGGCCTATTGTTTATAACTTCCCCCACAGATTTTGCTGCTGGGGTCCTCATCCCATCACGGAGGGTCTTTGCGACGCTGAGCTGTCCTCCTCAACTGGCCACCTGGGGGAAGGAAAAGGGCTTGGAAGAACCAGGTCTAATGCCATGCATGTAATCCGCCTCCCACAGGATTACACCAACCACTTTCCCTGCAGGAAGTGGCTCTCTCTGAAGGGGCGTGGCTGGGAGGCATGTGAATAAGGCTACACAAGTATGTGAATTGTAAAACCCCTGTCTGCCTGGGCTCTTATATAAAGGGCCTTCCCTGCCTCACTGCAGATGAAACAGTGGTAAGCCTGCAGGCTCCCTCTGACACCTGGGATCGCACTGGACGGGCAAACTCAGAACAAGGTAAGAGCCTGGCTCTCTTAAGAGTTTCCAGCTCCCATGAGGACTTCAGATTCCCGAGGACTTCAGATTCCTGAGGTCTGGATCCCCTCAGGGACATGAGGAATGAGTGAGGACTGATAGACCTAGCTCCCATCCCAGCTTCCTTTCCGGAGCTCACATTTTATGACCATCTTGCTTTTATCGGTCCTAAAGGGAGGCCATATGCCCAGCGTAGAAATGAGATCAGACCTAGACCTGCCTCTTTTCAAACGAACTTCTGTATTCTTTTCAAATGGAGCACTGATAATGTGAATTGTCATTACACACTAAGCCAAACCAAATGAGCTGTTCATAATTGCTTGTTTATTTCTTGCCAATATTTTCGGAGAGGCAGAGTCAGGTGAAGGCAAGAGGTATTCAGTGAGGGAGGGGTGGTGTAAAGGAGCAGAGAGAAAAGTTCCGGCTGCCTGCCCCAGCTTTGTCACTCGTTCACTATGGGACATTGAGCAATTTGTTTGCTAGTCTGAGCCTTAACTGTCACTTCTGTTACCTGGTGGTGATGTATTATTACCACTAGACAGGGCTCTTGTGCAAATTAGAGCTCAGCACGTAGTAGGTGTCAAATAGAAATACTACCTCTCTTCTTTGTGGTGTGGTTTTTGTTGCCTACCTGATAAAATCTATGCAGTTCAGTGTGGTAGTTAAGGTCATCCTATTTACTCAATGATTTATTTTTAAAAGCGTTGATTGAGGGCTTTCACACAGCCTAAATGAGCTGGTGGAAATTCACATGTATTCCCCTGGTTCACTTTGCCCAGTCAAATTGGATGACGTCCCCTCCTTCATGCCTTTCCTTAGGCTGTTACTGAATCCCAAATGCCCCTCCTCATAAATCCTCCCATGTCAGAATGTCCAAACCTTATGCACGTTTAACCTCGGGTCAAACGTCACTTTTCGTGTCACTTACCATGTCCTTTCTCATTGTGTGGTCGTCTGAGTCCATGTGGAACAGTGTCATAGGAATTCAGCCCACTGGAGCTAGAAGGACAGTTATCTCATCCCACACCTTGATTTCCAGACAAAGGAGCTGAGACCCGGGGGGAGAGCGACTTTCCCAAGATCAAGCTGGGAACACGGGACAGACTCCTGATCAATGCTATTCAGATTCCCCAGAGTTACCTCTATGTTCTTAAGACATGAGACTTCCTTATTCACCTTGATAAGTCCAACATCTAGTCTAGTGCACAGCTGGTAGTAGGTGCCCCTTAAATGCTTACTGACTGACGAGTGAAGGAGTGAGAAGTAACTGAGTGAGTGGAAGACGGAGAGAGAGTTAATGAGGTGCAGAGGGTGGGGAAGAATGAAAGAAGAGTAGGACGTTTCTGCCACTCAAGACTCAAGTCAAGTAGGCAAGCCGCCTGCGAATAGACAGGCTGCTTGTCTGCTAATTCCAGGAAATAGGAGGCTCCTTGGTCTCACTCCGCAGGAGGCAGTCATGTGTCAGGCTGCAGGGAGGGTCACCCCGCAGCCCAGCGCTGCTGAACTGCTGCCCAGCACTGACTCACCTGCCTTTTGTCAAACAGGTTCCCACCAAGCTGAAGCCATGAGGAGCCACAGCCTCACCCTGCTCTCCTTCCTCCTTCTGGCTGCTCCGATGCTCCTGGTGGAGGCCACAAAGGAAGAAACCCATAGACAGGGCAGCAAAGCCAGCACGGATAAATTGCAAGCTCTAGGTAAGCCCCAGATTGAGTCGAGGAGCCAGTCACCCAAGAGCCTGACCAAAGGCAAGTTCATCACCCAAGACCATGCTGACTGCGGATGGGTGGTGACCAAGCAGGAGGAGGGCATCGCCCTGAAGGTCGAGTGCAGTCGACAGGACAACAACTTTTCATGTTTCTTCACTGGCAATCCAATCCCATGCCTAGAGTCAGACAAAAAGAATGTCTATTGGAAACAAATTGGCCGGAAACTGCGTTCTCAGAAGGTCATCTGTGGTGACGCCAAGAGCATCCTGAAGACCAGGGTGTGCAGAAAGAAGTTTCCAGAATCCAATCTCAAGCTGGTGAACTCCACTCTGATTAGGAGCAAGAAGCCCAGCCAGGAGTTAATGGAACCCTCTTCCAAGGAGCAGAGGGAGGTCAAAGTGACTACCCCTTCCAGCCCAGTGAAGACCCAGACCATGACCACTAAAGATCCTGCATGTGTGGAGGACCCAGACGTGGTAGAACACAGTAAGATTGCCATGGAGTACTGTGGGGAGTCCTGGAGCTTTTTCTGCAAATTATTCCTCTCCATGGTACACGGCAGTTCATGCTAAAGAGGTCAAAAGAGAACAGAGTCCATTAGGAGGTGTCATGTCAAAGCCCTCCACATGCTGTAAAGATCTCCCAGTTCTCTGTAAGATGAACTTTTGTGCTGTGGAAGTGCAATGGATTATTTAAACAGATTTTGTAATTTTTGCTTCTGTGTTTTGGAATTTGTTTTATATTCATTTTCTTGGATGTGATTTTAAGAGGCTGTTGACCTCTGTATGTTATTGTGACCCACAAAGCTATGTTTCTATGAGCAGTAAGGACCAGTTTTTGAGCTGAACGAGTCAGAGATGATTTCAGTGCAATGCACTTTCTGCCCAATTAACAAAGATAATAAAGCTCTGTGCATTTTTCAGAAATATGCTCAACCCTTGTTTTGTTTCTCTGTGTTTCTTTCCAATGAACTCATAAACGGGTCCTCATGTATCAGTGGAAAAAATTCCTGTTCACCATTCATCCCAAATCATCCCATAAGGTGACCCATTCCTGAATCCCTATCTTCATACTTCCATGCATTGGTCTGTGGTATTTGATACTTAGTGAACTGATTTCAAGAGGGACACCTGAAGCGTAATGCAATGAAGACCCCTGTCAGGAGCTCACAGACGGTAAGAAGGGAGGCAGGATTTGAACCCAGGACACCATGCCCACAGGCTAGAGGAACACCCTCTACGAATTCAGGTCAGGGCTGCCCATGACCCCTTGCAGATGTGGGAATCCTGACCTGGGGAGCTCATTTCAGGCCTGGGGGAGATGGGTCTGAGATAAAGATTCCAATGCAAGGCAGAACGGCAGGGCGGAAAATCAGAGAGAAGAGGCAGAAACTTCTGGAAGATCTCGGGTTGAGCTTCACAGAAGAGGTGAGACTGGAGTTGGAATTTGAAGAGAGTTTCTTTAGGTAGGACATGGGCACAATGGAGGCCCATCAGGCAGAATGACAGATGTATGAGAGCAAAGAGGTGAGAAAAATCCTAAAAGGCCATGTGGGAGAGGATGGGAGAGGCCACGTGGGTAGAAGGTGGTGGCGTGCAGGGGTGACATTATTGTTAGCCATTTACATTTTAGTCTAAAGGAGCTCAAAGGGTTTGAATTCAAGAGCTAGAGAGAGAGGAGAAAGTAGCCCCAGTGTCGCATCACTATTTAACAAAGAACAAAAAGTCAAGAGCAGAAGTTGGTAAAAGTACTATTCTTTGGAGTCTTTTTAGAGTTGCTGTCAGGGAGGAATGGCAGATGGGGTGGAAGAGGGGCCTCCTACACTCACCAGCCCACCAGGACCTACACGGAGAGTCAGTCGTCAGTGACCCACCCAGAGTGTGACAGTCTCCGAGTACATTTGGACATCATCCTCAGCACCATCAGCACTAACAGCCCTCTCTCACTCACTGTGCACCAGGCACTGTGCTAAGCTCTCTCCACGGAGTATACATGGTTCCTTCATTCACTCATTCACCCAGCACATAACTCGTCGATGACGGACTCTGACAGCCTCAGTCCCAGCACCTAGAGAGACAGTAGTGCACCAGGGACGGATGCCCTGCCTCCGTGAAGCTACCAGTGGGGAAAGTGACCAAAAACTCACATACATACAAGTGACAGAGAGGAAAAGTCAAGGAGGGGAAAGGAGTGAACACGATGGATGGTCAAGGGAGGCTTCTCAGTGGAGGTGACTTTTGAGGTCAGATACAAATGCAGTAGAGAACCAAGCCAGGTGACTATGTGGGGTGAGACTGTTCCAAACAGTCAATGCAAATGCTCTGAAATTAATTAATGAGCTGTGGGCTCCTACTATGTGCCAGCCATGGTTCTAGGGGATGAAAATAACAGCAAACAAAAAAGAAAAAAATGTCTGTCTTAGCGGTGCTTACATTCCAATGACTGGATCCTGCTTGGCGTGTTCAGAAACATTAGAGATCGCAGTGTCGTTGCAGGGCAGGACCCAGGACCCGACCTGTGAACCTGACATCCTCTCTCCGGAGAAGCGAACCAACACCCCAGACTCTCCCAGAGCTCCCCCTAGCCACACGACAGAAAGGACACTTACCCTGAAGGGCTGCACAGATTGTCAGCCCCGTGGCCTCCCCTCCCGCACTGAGACATCTCAATTCTATGTAGTCCTGAGATAGGAAAAGACAGTCAAACACTTCCAGGGGTCATTAAATAATAACTCTTGTCTGGTCTGGGTGACATAAACATTGGGGAACCGACTAGACCAGACCGAAAGCTGTCTTATGATCCCTTCCAGGCCCTGAAGTTGATGGTTCTTCTGGTTCACGCCTGGCCTTTGGCCACTGGCAGAGCTGGAAGGAGGTTTGTTTCCAACATGGTGGAGTCAGCTGGACCTGGGCTGGAGGTTTGCCTCTGATGTCTCCCAACCAAGGTCTCTGAGCCAATCATTTAACCCTCTGAGCTCCAGGAAGTTCATCTCAACAATGAGGGTCATTTGGGTGACGCTAACACGGCTGAAAAAAAAGGAAGAAGAAAGGAAGAAAAAAGGAGGGAAGGAAGGGAGAAAGGAGGGGCAACAACGGGGAGGAGAATAATATTAATAATAATAGTCTATTGATAGCATTATTGGATTGCTTAAGCCAAAGCAACCCAGAAGCTGCTTCATCCTCAGACTCCGCAATGACCCAGGGTAATGAATTCACCTTACCGCATGGGTCAATAAATCTAAAGTGCCCAGTGCCCCACGGCTTACGTACTGGGTGTTCAAGACAACTGACTGTCTAAAGTTCACGGCACAGGATTAGCTTGTGGATGGAGCTGAGAACTGCCTCATGTAAACTCTTAAAACTGGAAGTTCTTTTTTTTTCTAACACAATAGGCAAAGCGTCAAAACCATCACGGATCAGTTGTATGTGCCTGTGGTTTTGCCCCATTCTCTTTTTTACTCCAAACCAACTAACTGGTAGGTGTTTCATCCTCATTTTCTAGATGAGGAAACTGAGGCTCCCAGGGTCACAAAGCCTGGGAGAGGCCAAGCCTGGGGGAAAGCCAGGTCTGGAGGCCCCCAAGCCCCTTCTGCCTCTGCATCCCAGGATTTCTTCACTGGGTGGGAGAAGAGGAACATTTGTGGTTTTTAGATGTGGGCCAAGCTGTAAAGTGAGCAGGATGCATCTGCCCCTTCCATGTGTACAGCCCCGTCTATGTTCTTACACAGAGAAAGTTTCAGGAGCTCCAGCTCCCCTTCATGCTCAGCCTTTCATCAAAGCTGCATCTGGGGGATGTTTTTATTTTCATTATATTTTTATTTTTTATTTTTAAGGACTTTTATTGAGTTATAATTGACATACGATAAACTGCACATATTTGAAGTGTATAATTTGATATATATATTTTTCTTATTAGTAATGTATATGTGGCAAATCCAATCTCGCAATTCATCCCACCCCAACCTGGGGGGATGTTTTTAAAACAGGATAAAAAATGTAAAAAGACAACACAGACTTTACATTACCTTCTACCCAACCTGGTGCTCTGGGAGGGGCTGTGTGTGTGTGTGTGTGGTGTCCCTAAAGGAAAGAGTCCCTGGGTAACAAAGCATGCGAATCTCTCAGGCATGGAAATTCTGCATCCCCTAAAGCTTCTCAGTGATGAGAATGTCTCACGTTCCTTAAAAAACTACCTCTCAGCAGGAAAAAAAGAAAGAAAGAAAGACAGAAAGAAAGACAGAAAGAAAGAAAGAAAGAAAGAAAGAAAGAAAGAAAGAAAGAAAGAAAGAAAGAAAGAAAGAAAGAAAGGAAGAAAGAAAAAGAAAACAGAAAGAAAGAAACAGAGCCTCTTCCCTCCAGCGGCCGTGGCTTTTGTATCGTGGTAACTCAAAACAAAACCAGTGCCGGCTGGAACCTCTGGAATCCAGTATATCTCGCCCGGCCTCCCACCCAGCCATGGCATCCCTCAGCCTCCCTACTAAAATGTCCTTGGCAGGACAAGTGAAGGAGGTAAAACTGTTTGGGGCTGACAGCTGTCATGCAAATACAAGGCCAGGCATCACTTGCGGGGTTGGTTTTCATAGCATTCCACATTCAATGCCCACTTTGAAATCTCTCACTCGAAAACATTTCATGAACAGAAAACACTTACTAGGAGCCCTGCTAAGTGAGGGATCAGGATGGAGGATGGGGGAGAAGACGCCAGGGGAAGGCTGTTTGGGGGCCTGGTGAGTTTGAGGTGTGTTATTCAGGGAGGATTTTCATCAGATAGTTGGAGATGTGGGTAATAACATAGCGAAGATGGTTTCCGTCTTGTCTATCACTATGGCCCCAGCCCTTAGGGCACAGCCAAGCACAAGCCCAGCACAAGCCCAGCACATAAGAGATCCTCAAAAAGCACTGGCTGAGCAAATAAGAGAAGAGAAACTATGGCAAGAGCAAAGATTATGGGCTTCAGAGTGAAAAAAGAGAAAAGCATGAGCCTTACAAAAATGGATCATTAAGGTTTTATATCAGCGAACAAATGAATGAATGAAAGAGGCCGTGAGCTGAGAGAGGAGACAAGAAGACAGTTTTATAAGAAGACCGTGCAAGTCTCAAGACATGCCAGGCCAAGGGCCTGGCTGTCAAATGGAGGCTGGCTATTCCTAATCTCCTCCCAAAGACCACCCTCTACCTAATAGCCCTTAAGCATCCCGCGCTCATGCCCTGAACTTTCCATGGAGTAGGAGGAAGATGAAGACAAAGTTGATTCTTTAGGGCAAACTGGGACTTTGTTAACAAGCTTCTAGCTCCTTTGCGATGCTGCCTCCTCCTCCTCTCCCTCAGGTCTACAGCTTGAGGGCTGCGGGACTCCGCCCAGCACCTGGTTCCAGGTCATCTCCCCTGGGGTCACCGTTTTATACACCATCTGCCCACTCACGAAGCCCACATTTGTATCTCCAGCCAGACCTGTTCCCTGACCTCCAGCTGCCCACTCAGCATCACTGCTTGGATACCCAAAAGGTATCTTAAACATCAAACATCACACATCCAAATGCACCGCTGACCTTCCCCCTAGACGCCTGCTCCTCTGGTGCTTTTTCCCAACTTAGTTCCCAGTGATGCCATCCTTCTAATCACCCAGGGCAGAACCCTAGAAGAGTCATATCTGACTCTTCTCACGTTGTACATCTAGTTCATCTACAAGTTCTTCCACCTCCACTTTTAGAATACCATCTGGAACACGGCGTTTGGCCACTTAATTCCTGCCAGTCTCTCCTGCCTGGATTATTGCAATTGTGTCCTGACCCCTCGCCTTACTTCCAGCCTCGCGTCCTGTGGTCTGTTCCAGCACAGCAGCCAGAAACTCTTCTCAATGTCTCCCTTCTCCCGAAAGAAGCAAGTAGGACCACCTTGCTTCTCTGCTAAAAGCCTTTCAGTGACTCACCATCTCACTCAGAGCAAATGCCCAAAATGCTCGTGATGCCTTGCAGAGCCTGGTGTGACCGAGTCCCTCACTCCTTTCTGACCTGAACTCCTATGACACAACCCCTGGGATACTCTGCTCCAGCTGCACTGGCCTGGCCGTCTTCAGAGCTTACCCTGCACTCTCCTGCCCCAGGTCCTTTGCACTTTCTCTTCCCTTTCCCCAGAGAGCCCCCTTACTTCTTTCAGACCCCTACTCAAATATCACCCTAGTCCCCAACACTACTTTATTTTCCCCATACACTTGTCACCACCTGACACAAACTCGACTTGCCTGTTTCACTTGCTATTGGCTTATTGTCTGTCTCCCCTTAGGATATAAGCTCCCTGAAAGCAGACTTTGTTTTGGTCACTGCTGTTTCTTTAAGCCCTTCCTACAAAGCCTGGATCTCAATAAAATCCTCTCTTAGAGGAAAATATAGGCAGAACACTCTATGACATACATCAAAGCAAGATCCTTTTTGACCCACCTCCTAGAATCATGGAAATAAAATCAAGAATAAATACATGGGACCTAATGAAACTTCAAAGCTTTTGCACAGCAAAAGAAACCATAAACAAGACAAGAAGACAACCCTCAGAATGGGAGAAAATATTTGCCACTGAAATAACAGACAAAGGATTAATCTCCAAAATATACAAGCAGTTCATGCAGCTCAATATCAAAAAAGCAAACAACCCAATCCAAAAATGGACAGAAGACCTAAATAGACATTTCTCCAAAGAAGACATACAGATGGCCAACAAACACATGAAAAGATGCTCAACATCACTAATCATTAGAGAAATGCAAGTCAAAGCCACAATGAGGTATCACCTCACACTGGTCAGAATGGCCAGCAACAAAATATCTAGAAATAATAAATGCTGGAGAGCGTGTGGAGAAAAGGGAACCCTCCTGCACTGTTGGTGGGAATGTAAGTTGGTACAGCCACTATGGAAAACAGTATGGAGGTTCCTTAAAAAGCTAAAAATAGAACTACCATATGACCCAGCAATCCCACTCCTAGGCATATACCTGGAGAAAACCATAATACAAAAAGATACATGTACCACAATGTTCGTTGCAGCACTATTTACAATAGCCAGGACATGGAAGCAACCTAAATGCCCAACAACAGATGAATGGATAAAGAAGATGTGGCACATATATACAACGGAATATTACTCAGCCATAAAAAGAAATGAAATTGAGTTATTTGTAGTGAGGTGGATGGACCTAGAGTCTGTCATGCAAAGTGAAGTAAGCCAGAAAGAGAAAAACAAATACTATATGCTAACTCATATATAAGGAATCTAAAAAAAAAAAAGGGTACTGATGAATCCAGTGACAGGGCAAGAATAAAGATGCAGATGCAGAGAATGGACTTGAGGACACAGGGTGGGGTGGGGTGGGAGGCAAATGGGAAGCTGGGACGAAGTAAGAGAGTAGCGTTGACACATATACACTACCAACTGTAAAATAGATAGCTAGTGGGAAGCTGCTGCATAACACAGGGAGATCAACTCGATGATGGGTGATGACTTAGAGGGCTAGGATAGGGAGGGTGGGAAGGAGTCACGGGAGGGAGGGGACATAGGGATATATGCTTAAATACAGCTGATTCACTTTGTTGTACAGCAGAAACTGGCACAACAGTGTAAAGCAATTATATTCCAATAAAGAACTAAAAAAAAAGCAGATTTAACACGAGAGTCATTTTAGCGACAGACAGCACTCAGCCCCAATTCCTGTTCCAGAATTGTGATTGAGGCTAAATTAGTTACCCTTAATAAGTCTTAACGCCCTTACCTGGAAAATAGCAATCAAAAAACTCTTCTTTATAACTTACATGAGTCCAGGAATATAAGGTACTGCAGTCTCTGCTTGGAACTTAGTGGTTGATCAAAAATATGTTAGCTGTTCTTGTTTTGCTTTGACTACTGTTACTGAACATCCTCCTCTCCAAAGGGTGTGGTGATCTGCAGGCTCATGACAAAGATGACAAGGTCTACATCGCTGCCAGCTTATGTGCATTTAATTACAAAGAGCCTCCCTTCGAGATTTCCATCCCACTAACCTTGTTATTTAATTTTACAAAGAGGTTTTTGAAAAGATAATAATTGAAGGAAGACATGGGTGGTAATGTGAATTCCCAGATAATCTGATTGCCAAGAACATTAAAGAGGCCTCACTAGCAGAAGGGGGTCAGGAGAGAGTGAGGGCAGCACGGACTGAGCAGAGAGACACAGGCCTCGGATCAGAAAGGCCCAGGGTGGAGCAGGCTGCCTTCTCTGGGAGGCGGGAACAAAGGGCTCTGTTTTCTAGGAGGTGGGCCATTCTGCCTGCAGCCTCAGAGCTCCTGCCCAGCTCAGCATCTTCTTCAATTCAGCGTCTCCTCCAGGTAAGTGGAGGGAGGTGGGGTGGAGGGCACAGAGTGGCTGTGCAGTTGCAGGCAGGGTGGCATGGAGAAGGAGCAAGGGCTCTGGCTGCAGAGATGCAGATTTGGATGCTGGCCCTGCTACTTACTAGCTGCGTGATTCCAGGCACATCCCTTAACATTTCAGAGACTCAGCTTCATTCATTCAATAGGCGCTAGTGACGGCCTCCCATGTGGGGCCGGTAGAAGCGACCGGAGGAGCAATCAGAATAGCCAGTGTTTGTGGAGCACGTACAGGCCGGGCGCTGCTCTACACGTGCGTATTATCTCATCTAATCTGCGCACCCTCCCCACGAGGAAGCACGACGCTATTCCCATGATGAAGTTGAGGCCGAGGAAATCAGGAAACTTGCCCAAGGTCAGGTATCAGAGGTGGAAGTCAAGGCTCAGCATTCTGGCTCCAGGGCCCGTGCACTTGACCACTACAGCACTTTCAGGAAGCTGGAAACTCTGATGTGAATGTCATTGGGATGCAAGCGATGCTGCAGGGCTGGCGGGAGAGGCCATCAGCGTAGAGCTGCAGGTGCAGCTGGTGGAGAGGGCAACAGCCGTCAGATGGTCAGAGAAGTGTTCTCCAAAGAGATGATAACGGAACTGAGAACTTTAGGGGTTACCTGGCCGTGGAGAGCGGCCCAGGAGGCACTGTGGAGGGCACACTCTCAGCCGTAACAATAAAAGGACCAAAGAGCTGATTGGCAGTGCTGGCCGCGCTGGCGTGCTCTGATTCCGTCCCCTCCTTCCTCCAGCTTCGCCTGCACAAGGAGACAGCACCCTTAAGTCCAGGGGTTCTAGATGCCCTGGGGACCTTCCTGTGGATAGAGCAGCCCCCACCATGGCTGCTTTTAGAACTGGGTGCCCAGTGGAACCACGGAGAAGAAGCAGGACTCAGGACTCGGTTGCTGGGAGACCCCGGTGGGCAGAGCCTAAGCCTGTCTGGGGCCACTTCTGCTCCCGGGATTTTGCACCAACCTGACATATGGCAACCAATCAATAAACAGCAGGGTTTGTCAACCTCCACACTGTCCATAGGCAGGACTGTTATTCCTTGTGGTGGGAGATTGTCCTGTGCATTTTAGATGGTTATAGCATCCCTGGCCTCTGCTCCCTAGATACCTGCAGCAACCTTCAACCTCCACCCAGTTGTAACAACCAAAAGTATCCCCAGAAGTTGCCACAGGTTTCCTGGAGTTGAAATCCCCCCAGTACAGAACAACTGAACTCGGGGGAGTCGTAGCACATTGTCAAATGCGCTTAGGTTTACGGAACACCATGCATTCTGCTGGGCGGGCAGGGGGTGCAGAGAGACAAGTGTAAAGACATGAATTCTGCAGATAATCCCAACTGCCAGGGTGCACAGGGATGAGCACAACATGGGAAATGTGAGTTTGCAGCTGCTCAGCTCTCTCTGGTCTCCTATTGTTCACAGTTACGCATTTTAGTTTGCTCTAAATGCAAACCAGTGAGTTTTTCTGGTAGTCACCCAAAGAAAGGCCATAAAGGTAATTTTGACTGAAATCCATTTTAACAAACCCAGGCACTAACTCTAGAACCTGACTGCCTGTTGCCATGTGACTTGGCAGCAGCACTTTTGTACTCAATGCTGTCAGAACTGGCTTCCAAAGACAAGTGACAGCCTCATTGAGACCAGCCAAGGTGGAGGCTGCTCCTCTTATAGGAAGGTCCCCAGAGCATCTAGGGCCCCTCAAGCCTCAAGGTCCTGGCCTCCTTCTGCACTCACTGCTACTAAGCACAAGTGTTCTGGAACTGTCCTTCTTGGAACTGGGCACAGGGTTTGCTCTAAGCCAAGTACCCACAGCCCCAGGGCAGGCTGGATTTGGCAAGAGCAGGAGTCCAGGAACGCAGACGGGCCACCCCAGAATAGACACCACTGCCGTCGGGGAAGCTTGAGGCTGGAGCCCTTGGCCTCTGGGAACCAGGCAGGACCACACGCAGAAACAGATGTGATGGCCAGGCAAGACAAAATATTTATTAGGTGCTCCTTGCACGCTAGGCAATGTGATCCAACCTTGGTTGCAGATTAGAATTACCTGAAGGACTTTAGAAAACCCCCGTGTCCAGGCTGCTCCTGAACCAATGACATCAGAATCATGGGGGTGGACCCCTCAGGGATTTTTCCAGCTCTGAGAGCGATTGCAATGTGCAGCAGGGTTGCACTCCACTGGGGATTTTTCACCACCATCCTATTGTCAAGACAGAGAGGAACCAAGGTACAGGGCGGTTCAGCATTTGCCCACCTCCAGAGTCCACACTGCCAGGCATACTTACAGACGTGAAGGCACCCACCGTGTAGCAGAAAGAGCAGGGACCTGGGTGTGAACCCTGCTTCTGCCGCCCAGTGCCTGGGGGAACCCTGGGGAAGTCATTTCATTCCTTTGATGTTTTCAGCCTCTTGTCTGCAGAATTGGTGGGGTGGGGGTGTTATCATCTTTAGAGAATATTGGAGGATTCAATGAGACAATGTTTATGAAGCTCCTTATGGTATTTTGGCACAGAGTCCAGTGCTTGGTAGTGTATCCTTATTATTAGACCATGTGGCCAAAAACGGGTCAGCCGCTGAGACAGTGGATGTTGAGAAGGGAGCATCCCTTGAAACAAGAGCATCACTCAAAACCCGGACTCACTGCAGGGCAGGCAGCAGGAATGGAATGCGAAGGCAAAGCTGAGGCCAATTCCA
The DNA here is from genome assembly GCF_030028045.1 of Hippopotamus amphibius kiboko. NCBI lineage: Eukaryota > Metazoa > Chordata > Mammalia > Artiodactyla > Hippopotamidae > Hippopotamus > Hippopotamus amphibius. Next base: position 97,681,031 of record NC_080198.1, on the reverse strand, counting down.
GGAGGGGGACCAGCTAAGAGGGGACAAGGGCAGGGCAGCCAGGGGCGTGTGAAGGGGACCGTGCTAAGCAGTGCCTCCGTCTGTCACCCACACGCCCTCACCCCCACGCTCCTGATCTCGGGTAAACGTGGCATCAGCCCAGTGTGGAAGGTTTATGGCCACTGCCCTCTCCCTTGGCACCCCGTTTTCTCCTTCCTCCCTTTCTCCCCAACCTGCGCCCATTTCCTACTAATCCATGCCTGACCAAGGTTAACAGATGACTGGCGTTCACTAAAAAGAAGCTAAGGGGTGATTTCCTACCTTACCCGATGCATGCATCCCTTCAACCAAGGGATGTCCATTTAAAAAGGGACATTAAAAGATGGAAGAGAGGGAGTGAGGAAAAAAGGACGTGTCACTCATTTCTGATAACGTGAGAGTAATACATGTCCACAATAACAAGAACTACAACAAACCAGCCAGAAAGTGGGAACAAGTTAAAGGAAGAAAGAGCACAGTCCCATCCATTGAGAGACTGCTCTGTTCTTATTGGGTTGCATATCATTCACCTCCTTCTTGAGACATATGTTTAACTGGATTATAACATCACACGCTTATAACTAGTTTTTTCACTTAAATGGACAAAAAAACTCATGACTGTCTTTGACAATATGCTTGTTTCTGAAACGCAACATCTTTCTAAGCTTAAACCTCTTCCAGAGTGTGATATATTAATATTATAATTTGTGATGGGACTATCCCACAGTCAGAAAATCTGATGGTTGCCAGCTGTCTGTTATTATAAACAATGCTGTTAGAAACCATCCTTAAAGATAAAGCTTTTCTTTTTCACATTTAGAATTTTTTTTCTTTAGGATAAATTGTTAGAAAGTAGACTACAAGGTCCAAGATTTTGCTTTGGAAAGACACGTGATTACTGAAAATTCAAATATTCATAAGTAAAAAGAGGAGTGTAATTCAAGTCTAAGTACCCTTCACCCAGATTAAACAACTATCAACTCAAGGCCAGTCTTGTTTCATCTACACGCAGTCGCAATTATCCTCTCTCTTGGACTGTTCTGTAGCAAATCCCAGACATACATCATTTCACTCATAAATATTTTGACATGTATCTCCAGAAGATGCGGCAAGAGCAGGCTTGTTTGTAAAGCTCCTGGAACCTATTGCCAAACTGCCTGCCAACAGATCATTTTGCAACAATTTCCATTCCCACCATCAGTGTAAAAATGTGGCAATTTCTTCTCACTTTTTTCAACTCTGTGTGTATGCATTCAGTGCCCATGACAGGGAAGTATATCAAATGCACAAAGCTAAAGCACAGAGTTCAATAGAGGTGATTTTAAATGGGGAGCCAGTTACAAAGATATTGGAAAAGCTGAAAGGACAGAAAGGCAGAGTGACGCAGCCCAACAGCCGGAAGATTCCCACTAGCAGCCCTGGGGCAAGAGGGATAAAAGCAACAGGTGAAGTAACCAGAGCCCAAGGGCCAGGGCACCCACTGGAGGCAGAACCCCAGAAGGAGGAACCCCTTGAGGGGAATTGGAGTCAGTGGCTGCCAGCGATGCCACCAGAAACAAGAAAGGGGGAGCAATGTCCTACCTTCTCTCCTCCCTCTGCTCCACTGGCCAATCCTAACCTGAGGCCAGTGGACAAGAGTCTGGTCTATGAATTGGCTTCAGGCCCCACCTCCCGTCCCTCCCCGCAATCACCACTAAGCAAAGCAGCCGGGAGAGGATGGCGAACGCATCTGAGAGCCAAGCCAATAACCAGCACTCTGAGCATCGCCACTTGACTTTAACTTTCTTAATGAACACGAGCTACGTATGGGTCAAAAAATATCTGCACGTCGTCAGGGAAGGCATAAGATTGACAAGTGTAAAGTGTAGACTACAGAGGAGAAGACACATGCTATTGGGGAGAACGTAAATTAGTGCTACCCATTTGGAGGGGAATTTGTCAATATCTCTAAAACTTTTAAATCACAAGCCTTTGGCCTAATAATTTCCCTTCTGGAGATGTAGGCCACATATACTCGCACATAACAAAGATGTGCGTGTGTGAGGATGTTCATTACTGCATTGTTTATTATAGCAAAATGCTGGCAAGAACTGGCATAGTCATAAGTACCAGATAAAAAAACATGAATGGGTTAGTTGGAATGATTTCTAAGAGATGCAGCTAAAGACTTAAAGTGTGCATATCGTGCTTCCATGTGTTTCCGAGATAATATGTGTTTAAAATAGTTCTCAGATTGTGTGCAATTGTTTCTCAAATCACTGGCAGCAGCTGTTACCTTCAGGGAGAGGAAGCAGGGATTAGAACAGGAGAGAGAACTTTGTACCCTTTACACTTTCAAAAATGTATTCACTATGTTTTGCATTAGGCGGAACCATGTGAAATTGCCAACGTGGAGTCATTTTTGACCCACAAAACAGCACTTCCACATGGCTCAGACTGACATCATTTTAACAATGAAAAAAGTAATTTTTAAAATGTCTTCAGGAAGAGCTATGACATTAGAATGTGAATTTGGAGGTCATGATAAGGTGACCAGTGATAAGTCACCCAACTCAGTGTCAGGGTGATCCCATATCTTCACAGAATTAAGTTAGGAAAGCCAGGGTGACATCCCATGAACTCGGTGCTTTTAGGAGAATTAGTTACACAAGGAAGCCTTCGTGATTGTCAAGACGATATCAGCTTGCTTAAAAGGAAGGAGAATTGAGAGGCAGTTTGGGGCTGTGTGTGCTTTTCCATCAGCTCTGGAGGCCACCGGAGTTGCAAAACAAACCCAGACTAGGAGGCAGATTCTCCCTCTGCCACTGTTTGAGGATGTGTAGCTTTCTGTTCCCAGAGTTTAAGTATCATTTTCTTCACTTTGAGAGATAAAAAAGAAACTTAAGCAATCTTGACAGCTTCTGATGAAAACCACCCACAGGCTCTTCACGTTTCAGAAACTGCCAGGGGCTTGGCGCGCTCCCCACGGATGACCAGACTTGCTCTGATTCACCAGCAGCATCTCACGGCTGGGAGGGCTGGGTGAGTGCTGCAGCCCAGCCAGCAAAGCACGGGATGGGGTACCAATAACAGCAGGAGAAGCAGGCGATGTTGACAGAACCCTAAGCATCTTACACACATTATCGCCTAGCATCCCCGGCAGGAAGGTGTGGCCCTTTGCGCCCATTTAACAGGCAAGAAAAATGAGGCTCTGGGAGGTTGAATAACATAGAACCTAGGTCTGTCTTACTCCAAAGCTCATTCTCCCACTGGTCACCGTGGGTGTGACAAGCGCTGAAGATGACAGCTGGTGACCTAAAAGCTGGTAATGGAAAGGCTGTTTGTGGGGCGTGGCTGCTTGGGGGTGGGAGGGGCAGCCAGCAGCACGGCTGGTCCGGTCATTCCCCTGCATCAGGCACCACAGCAGCCCCCCGTCCATCGCCCGAAGAATATCACCCAAAGTCGGCGCACGGTACAGGAGGGGCTCTGGGCTCCACCTGCCTTGCCAGTCTCCCCTCTTCCCTGCTAGACTCTGTTGCCCAGCCACGCCCCTTTGCAGCGTGCCCCGTGCCCTCCCAAGCCTCCTGCCTCTGCCGCTGCATAGGCTTCCTGCCTGGACCACCCTTCCCATCACCCAGCAGGTGGCTGTGCTTTTCCAGTGCTGCTTTCCCCATCCTCCTCTCCCTTCCCATCCCTAGTGGAGCAGGGACTCCTTTTCCTGACCTCTGTGGCCCCGTGCTTCCCTCGAGTGCGGCATTTCTTTGTCTTCTCCCCCTCCATCTCTCCCTCCCTCCTTATCTCCTCCTTCCCTTCTTCCTTTCATCGTTTTACTCCTGCTTTCTAGTATCAGCACTTACTCTATACCAGTTACTTTTGGAGGATGAAAGTTGAGGAAGATGAGGTCCTTTCTTCTTGGAGCTAATTGTCAAGAGCAAGAGGCAGACAGAAACTAAAAGCTCACAGTTACCAAACGTTTCTACAGGTCCAGTGCTGCATTGTACATTCAGCATATACCCTTTCACTTAACCAACACTGCAGTCCCAAGAGGTAAGGACTTTTGTTTCTCAGAGGAGGAAGTTGAGGCAGGATCAGGGTTTGAACCCAAGGCATCTGTCATGAAATTCTGTGCTCCTATGTGCTAGATAAATGAGGAATTTAACAAGAAGGCAATAAAAGCATACAGAACTCTAACCTAGCTCGGAACAGACAGAAATCTTCCAGGATGAAGGGATGCCTCAAAGGAACTGACAGAGGGTTATCATGGGCAAAGGCTTGGAGGTAAGGAAAAGCATGGCTCCCACAGGGAACCCCAGCAGCAGGACGTAGCTGGGATGCAATGCCTAAGGATGGATGGGGAAGGCCTCGTTTGTCAGCGTAGGAGTGAAAGTGCTGGCAGGAGATGCAGGTTGACTGAAGAGAGTTCAATGAAGGGACTATTACAAGGATATGGGCAGTTTAAGGGAAACCACCAAGGGATGGTGAGACACCTGGACTAGCAACTCCGAACCAAGGGCCACCACCTCCCCTGGGCAAGAAGGGGTCAAGGGAGAGACTGTTACCAGAACCCAGGAGGGCATAGCGGCTGTGGCTTTAACCCTGGAGACCCTGCGCCCCTACCGCTGGAGCTGGAGCCTTCGGTAAAGAGCTCACCGCCAGCCCAGAAGGAGGCAGGAGAATCAACATCCCACTTCTTTCTCCTTCTGCCCCCGACATCCTTCTGGTGTCTGTTAATGGTCAAACCCAACCAGAAGCAAAAGGCAAATGAGCCCAGCTAAGCCTATCCAGGGAGGTCAGTCTTGTAGATCAGAGAAAGGTAGGGGAAGGAGGCAAGTGAATCTAGAAGGGCAGATGGAGACCACCTAGCACTTCCAGGTTCAGGAGTTGATATTTTATCCTATCAGGGACAGGCACCACTGAACAGTTTCAGATAGGGAGGCAATATTGTCAGATGTGGGTTTTCATAAGACCTCCCTGGGAGTAGTTCGGTGGGTAGAGCTTCAGGCAGTAAAGCATGAGCCAGGGAGACCAGCTGGACGAGGGCCCAGAAGGGCCAAGGTGAGAGGCAATGAGGAGCAGAGAAAGGGCATAGATGGGGAAAAGATGGCACTTATCCTGGTGAGAGATGGCAAGGAGAAGAAAAAGGGCATAGATAGAAAGGAAAGAATGGAAGCTAAGTTTGTTTTTTATAAATTTATTTATTTATTTATTTTATTTTTTTATTGACTGCATTGGCTCTTTGTTGCTGCACACGGGCTTTCTCTAGCTGCTGAGAACGGGGGCTACTCTTCATTGTGGTGCACAGACTCCTCGTTGTAGTGGCTTCTCTTGTTGCGGAGCACAGTCTCTAGGCATGTGGGCTTCAATGGTTGCGGTACACAGGCTCAATAATTGTGGCTCACGGGCTCTATAACAGAGGCTCAATACTTGTGGCACACGGATTTAGTTGCTCCGTGGCGTGTGGGATCTTCCCAGACCAGGGATGGAACCCGCCTCCCCTGCCTTGGCAGGCAGATTCTTAACCACTGCGCCACATAGGAAGTCCGAAAGTTATGTTTTGATTCTTAAAAATGAAAGAAACTGATGGGTCTCAGTGAAGACAAAAACCAGGATTATTATTTGAGTGACCAACTGATTATCTGCGCCAGCAAGTGAGATTTTTAAAATATATGTCGGAGGAACAACAAACAGATTTAGAGAAAGGTAACTAATGAGTTTTGTTCGAAACAAGTTGAGAGTAAACTGTTTATGGGACATCAAAGTGTAGACATCTAGCAGACATTCTGATCTGAGTCCAAATATTGAGCAGTCTCTGTTCAGAGGTTTAGATACTAAAACCATCCGTAGGAAGATTCTAGTTAAATCCATGAGGGTAGATAAGAAGTTCCAGGAAGATGGAGGTGTCCAGAGAAGGAGGCCAAGTTGTCTGGGGAGCGTGAGCACTGAGAGGTGGGAAGAGAAAGAATCACCTACAAGGGAGACAAACGAGGAGGGAGACCAGAGAAGACAATAGCCAGGAGAATAAAGCTTCCTGAGAGCAGAGGCTGGCGTGATCAACAGCATTAATCCAGTAGAGAGAAAAGGACAAGAGTGTCTGCTGGTTGGATTAGGAGGTTGTAGGTGACTTTAGAAAGAGCAGCGTTGACTGAAGTTGGTGGATGCATTGCCATGGATTGAGGAATGAAATGAAGATGAAGGAAACACTGAGCACGTAGATTCCTCTGCTCAGAGGTCTGGATGAGGTGGGAGCAAGGTAGGATGACACCTTGGAAGACCTCCAGGTCAGAGAGTTTTACGGTATGAGGGAGGCTTTGAAGAAGAGCTGGCAGAGAAGAAGCAGAGAAGAAGGAGAAACTGATGATACTTCCCTCAGAGGAGGGAAGATCACTGATGGAGTCCAGACACGGAGGCACCAGGAGAGAACAAAGCCAAACATCCTCTGTGCTCTACTTGCCTGAATACTTGTCTATCCCTCCAAACCCCACTAGTTGGCTGGGAGCTCATATCTGTTGATATTGCCTGGTACATGGTCGTGCTCAACCAACGCTTGCTGAATGAATGAATGAAAGCGTGGGTGGCTGAGTGCCACATATATGTATGTATATGTACATATACGTTCAATGCTATAAGATCAGAGCAACTTGCGTGAGATGGCCAAGGTTTAACACACAAACTCATCCAACAGAGCTCCAGACCTCTCAAACAAAATAATGATTGGCAGTCAGGAAATCATCTAGATTTACTTTATAACTACACACTTAAATCCCCCAACCACATCACGCTGGATGACAACTTCTATGGTGAGTGTTGTAGGATTAAAATCAGAGAGGTTGGAAACCAACAAACTTTAAATTAACTGGACATTTTAATAGCACTGATTTTTATTAGCTCATTAAATTTGGCTTGTAAGAGGCTACCGTGGTTATGTGTCTCGCTTCTTATCTTAGGTGAGTGGTATAGTCAGATTTCTTCTCAAGGCATTTCTTTAGGTTTTCAGTTGAATTTCTCTCCCAGAGCGACTAATGGTTTGGCCACTTGCAAAGAGAGTGGAGGAAGGGGTTCTCGTCTCTGGCCAAGGTCTCTGTGGACCGTGGTCTCCATTATGCACCCCTCCTATCTGGCAATAGGAGGATCTTGGGAGTGCAGTTGGCTGGATCAACCAGGGAAGTCACGTGCATGGTGACTGGCTGAGAAGATGCTGAGAAACAAGACAAGAAACGGAGTCATTTGGGGCAAAAAGTGAGGGTAAATTGGGAAAACAAACCAGTATTTCTTTTGAGAAGTAACATGAAGAGCAAAATGCACTCCCTCCCTGGGTTTCAGCTTCACCCCTCCCACTGGGACAGGTACACCCCCACGAAGCTCATCTGGCAATTCATTCAGGTAAAATTTAACTGGCCTCTGCAGTGCACCACACACTATATTCTAAGCACTTAGAGAACATCAGTGAACAATAATAGTACCCCTTCTTCGGAATGCTTTCAGGAGTAAATGAGATCGTACACATCGAATTACCTGGTGATGGTTCACTGGAGGTGCTGAATGAGAGGTTAGTGCAATGATGATGGTGCTTCTCATACACGGACAAGAATGATACAAGGATGCTCTGGGAGGAGGAGGGTTGCCAGAATGATCGTGGAGTTGAATGTCTCACTTCTCAGCTGGGCTGTGAGCTCCATGAAGCCAGATACCCCTTCCGCTGTATTCACCTCTCTGAACCCCTAGCACAGTCCCTCACACATAAATATTTAGTTTATTAATAAGAAATCATTCTTGGCTGACTGTGGCCAATTAAGTTGCAGAATCCCTTCAAAGTTTTTCTGCATCTGTCAACACCCCACAACCTAGGGGCCTGCTGACAGCCAAGGAAAGTGCAAGGCATTGGCTATGATGCCTGGTCCATGGAGGTTCTCAGGACCCATTAGCTCTGCGGATCACTTCCTGCATGGCCCCGTTGAATTCACTCACCTGTGGTTCCTGAGAGAGCCTTCAGAGCTCCTCCAGCGACTCCCCACGTCCATAGGGGAGGAATTAGGTTCAGTGATGTGAAGGGAGGTACCCAAAACCACTCACTCAGTAACAGACTGAGCTGGGGCAGGGCTAAGATGCAAGGGGCGTGAGGCTGTTCAATGCCTCAAGGTATGTCTCATGTCATTAGAGCGATAACCCGCTCTTTGGTGAAACAGTTAAATCCGTGTGGCTGATTAAACTTCATGAGTCCCAAGGTTGGGGGTGGGGGGATGTGAGCAGGAATATGGAAGGAGGCATCGTGGAGAAGCTGGGACTCCAGCTGGGCTTTTGGAGGGGAGAGAGGAGGCGATGGGGAGGGAACAGCATGAGCAGGACCTCAGAGGTGAGATGGCTATGGTCCATCCAGGGGACAAAGAGGAGAGCCAGACTATGGGAAGGAGACAAGGTTAACTGGCCTATTCCATGTCTGCACTGCATGCCTGCCTGAGCTCTCCATCCTAGTTTATTCCATCCTTCCCAGAAGCTTATGAGACAGATTTTTCTTGCTGTTGTTGCCCTTTTATAGGTGGGGAACCAGAACTCCTCGGTATATGACAAAGCTGGTATTGGAACCAGGTCTGTCTAACAACAAAGTTTTGTGCTTTTCCCCCGGCTACGTGTCTTCCTGGAGGGACCAAGTGGGGCTGTATTAGTGATGTGCTCTCCCACTAGAACTGGGGAGATCTCGGCTCTCCCCCTGAACAGCTGAGTGGCCTGGGCAAGTGACTTAACCTTTTATCTTCCTCCCCTCCTCTGTCAAACAAGGTAGCAATGGCTCCTGTTTTATACATGGGCATAGTAGTTCCTACGATGCTTGTCTCAGATCAGCCCAGGCGTTTCTTCTACAGGGTTCTCCCCCAGGACGTGGGTTGATGGAGCGCCCTGGTCACTTTCCTCCTGGGAGAGAAGGAGCACGACCAGTCAGGCATGGCTGGTAAAGCCTCCGGCCAGGGACACACTTGTCTCCACTTCTTTGGTCAAAGCAAGTCCAGTGGCCACACCCAAGTTTAAGGGGGCTGGAAAACACCATCTTACTGTGTAGCTGGGTGGGAGAAAACTGCAGGGAGTGGTGACTCCTAGAAATAACTCATAACTGTCTCACTCTGAATGTTTTATAAGAGCTTTTTATATCCTTGAGTTCTCTCCATCTTTAGACTCTAAACCTCAGGGTGAAGAACGTAGACGTGATTCTAGGTAATGGGGAACCTTTAAGATTTCCCCGGGAGGAAGGTTAGAAGTGGTGAAGTTCCATAAGTCGATAGAGGCAATGACCAAAGCTGTGTCGGGGACCAGTGGCGATGGGGATAGAACGCAGGTGCATTTGCAGTGGGAGGACCTGAAAAGATGGCAGCTGAGGAAAAGATACTGGAATAATCCGGGTGCATTCTGGACTTCAGATGGTGGTGATGGAAAGATAAGGCAATTCTGCAGAGGCATTTTTATGCAATAAACACTAATTGAGTATCTACTCTGTGCCAAGCACTGTGCAAGGCTCTGGAGGCACAGAGATGGATTAGAATGACTGTGAAGGCACTTCCAATCCTGGTGGGTGAGACAGACATGAACAATTCTTCCTCTTAGGAAACAAGTAGAATTAACTAACCTTGACCTCGGATGTGGCCCCTGGACTTGCTTTGGCCAAAGAAGTAGAAATGAGCCCGTCACTTGGCTGCCTCTGTTCTCACCCCTGTGCCCACCTTATAGGAAGATGCAGCTTACTTGTATCTCTGAAAAAGCAAACCTGAGATGTCTCTTTAATGAAAGATCTACATTTTATGGAAGATGTTGTGAGAAGTCTGAGAAGAGTCTTCCATCACACACCATACAGCAGAATGTATGGTTACCAAGGTTACCAAGCCCCATCCACCAACGCTCTTCTTCCCCGACCTGTGCTCTAACCACCGGCAATCTGCCTCACTTCCTTGTCCCAGGCCACTGACACAGACACCTCCAGCATTCCTAAAGCTCTTCCTTTTCTTTTCGCAAAGCGATTTAGTGCTCCCTCTCAGCCTCTTAGAGTCTGTAGTCTGGCACACATGACGGTCCTAGCAGATGGTCAACCCTCCTTAGAATTCACCCTCTTTTGAAGAGGAAGCAGGTGGTGAAAATAACCATCAGTTTTCTCCAACTCAGTCCATCGCCTTTCCTGACACTCTTCACAGAGCTGAGAATTGTGGCTTCAGCTAATCCATTACTTAACCTTTTCTCGGAGAACTCTGAGAGGACAAAACAGACCATTCACCCTGTGCCAGGACTCATCTCACTCCTTGGCAGGTCCCTTCCCTCTTCCTTTTGGCTCTGCCCTGTCATTTAGAGCAGAGACATCTTTGCCTGGGTCCACGGGTGTCTCTGATGAACTTGATGGCCAGGGGATTTCCAACCCTCTGCTTCTACACGCCAGCGCTGGGATTCCAGACACTTGGGGAAGTGTCAGTTCTCCTACTGATCTTTCTCCCCCACAGAAATGGAGACCCAGCTCCCGATGACACCTCTATATGGGTAGAATTAGCATTCCAAATAAAACTAAATGATGAATACGTATAAATGCCCTTTCTAGAATGTTAAAGCAACTAACAAGTATTGTTCATGTTTTTTAAATATATCAATCAATAAAATAATGCTGAATGAGTGATGTATCATACCAATGAATAGTGTCCAGTCACCAAATGATGTTGGGGTCATTTCCTACTACTTGCCCTGGATGCATAACTGCTGGCTGGACTCTGCCTCATCCCCAGCACATCCTGGGGATGGAGAAGGCCCACATCTCTAATGCCTTGAACAGGGCTCCTGTCCTCACCTCAGTCAGGCCTCTAAAGTTTCCCTAGACCCTAGAGGAGGGCCTGTGACAAAGCTCTTCCTCCTCTTGGGAAGCAAATAGAATTAACAAAGCTTGAAGCAAGGCCACCAACCTCTGCATGTCCTTTCCCTGGAAAACAAACAAATGAACAAAAACCAGGATGGTTACAAGGAAGGATCAAATGGACCACCTGCAGAAGTTCTTACACAAAGACTTCTTGTTGGGGAGATAGTGCTGGCTGAGTGCTATATTCCTGTTAGAGACAAGTGAACACCCAACCCTACAGATGACATAGAAAAGATGGAACTCTGGTCCAAGGAGGGCATAACAGGGCTCAGGACACCTCACACCTTTGAGGTGGTCCCCTGCTCGCTGCTTGAGGCCACAGAGTTTGGCTGTCCATTGCAGACCAACTGCTCCGAGCCCATCCTCAAGCCAAGGACACTGCCTGCTTTTTAACTGTTTTGTTATTTTCTCTATTTTCTGATGCTTTGATATCTCGGGGCCTTGCTGCCACAGGAGAGACTGCTGCTCCCAGAACTAGCCAATTTCTAGAGATAGAAAAACTTCCACCCACAAGTGCTCCCTTCAAATGCAAAGTGACCAATCCAAAGCCACACCCCAAACCTCTCTTATTGGCCTCACATAGGACTCTTACACTCCAGGCCAATGTTCCCCTGCCCTGATCACCCCAGGGAGGGCTGGCACCAGACAACTCAGGACAGCCCCTACACCACAGAACACGATGAAATTCAATGCTAAGCCTGCCTTGCCCATAACTTCTCACAGAAACCCCAATGTAAGCTCTTGCCATGTTTTCTTCCCACTCTCTCTGCCTTCTGACCAGCCCTGGTGCTTCTCCCTGTGGCCCTGCATGGTGTGATGTGCCCCCTCCTCTTGGGCACTGTGGGTGGCAAACTGTTTTTTTCAGTGGCAGTCATCTCCTGGTCTGTACCCCATCACCATTCCTGAATAATAACGAAACCTACATTTTCAAACACCCGCCTTGGGCAGAGGGCTGGAAGTAATACTGGCAATATGGGAATGTTGCTCGGCTTTGTCTTGGATGGGGACAAAGGGTCAGTGACTAGCGTCAGTCTCTGGGTGTCCTGAAACTTCTGTCTCACTGGATTAACAAAATCCAGGTAAGTCCTAGGGCATACAGGTGAGTCACTGACAATTTGGCAGGTCCTAAAACAGAGAATCAGTAAAGGTTTCCATGTGTCCTTGTTTTGCAGTGAAGTTTGTCAGAGACCAAAGCCTGTGTACATTCTTCCCAGAAAATCCCACAGCCTTCTTAAACCCAGGTGTCTATAACACAGGTCAAGGAGCATAAAGACCTGTGTTGGAAAACCCCACCGTTCTCTGATGTCTCCCCTTTACTCTCACATCACTACCACACTCACAACACTTGGACACCAGATGTGTGGGTTTTCCCCCACACCAAGACACCAGCTGGGTGTCTTACCATCTACCCCAATCCTGACACTACCTACCAGGGAGGCACAAGGCTGCCCCCTACTGTACAAGCCAACCGTTCGCAGCAGGTCCCTGGGTGACCCACAACGTCAGTCCAACTTAGCTACAAATTGGACATTCCCATGACCCCTCCTGAGGCTCAATTAATTTGCTAGGGAGGCTCGCAGAACTCAGGGAAACACTTACTTATGTTTACTAATTTATTAAAGGATATGATAAAGGGTGCGGATGAACCACCAAGTGAAGAGATGCATAGGGCAAGGTCTGGGAGGGTCCCAGGTGCAGGAGCTTCTGACCGCATGGGGTTGGGATGCACCACACTCCCACTGTTCACTAACCTGGACACTTTCCAAACCCCATCCTTTGGGGGTTTTTAGGGAGGCTTCATCACATGGTCATGATTGACAGTTTACTCCATTTCCAGACCCTCTCCCCTCCCTGGAGATTGGGGGCCAATCTGAAAATGCCAAGCTTCTAATCGTGTCTTTCTGGTGACCAGCCCCCATCCAGGAGCCCTCCCGGAGTCACCCCATTATCACAAAAGACATTTCTATCACCCAGAAAATTCCAAGGGATTTAGAAGCTCTGTGTCAGGAACCGGGGTCAAAGGCCTAATAGTAGAACAAAAGATGCTCCTAGTGTTCTTATCGCTTAAGAATTTACAAGGGTTTCAATCAGAAAACAGGCAGAAGACCTAAATGGGCAGAAGATCTAAATGGGCATTTCTCCAAAGGAGACATACGGATGGCCAAGAGGCACATGAAAAGCTGCTCAACATCACTAATTATTAGAGAAATGCAAATCAAAACTACAGTGAGGTATCACCTCACACCGGTTAGAATGGGCATCATCAGAAAATCTACAAACAGTAAATGCTGGAGAGGGTGTGGAGACAAGGGAACGCTCTTGCACTGTTGGTGGGAATGTAAATTGATACAGCCACTATGGAGAACAGTATGGAGGTTACTTGAAAAGCTAGAAATAGAGTTACCATATGACCCAGCAATCCCACTGCTGTGCATATACCCAGAGAACAGCATAATTCAAAAAGACACATGCACTCCAATGTTCATTGCAGCACTATTTACAATAGCCAGGACATGGAAGCAACCTAAATGTCCATCAGCAGATGAATGGATAAAGAAGATGTGGTACACATATATAGTGGAATATTACTCAGCTGTAAGAAGCAATGAAACTGGGACATTTGTAGAGACATGGATGGACTTAGAGACTGTCATACAGAGTGAAGTGAGTCAGAAAAACAAATATCATATATTAACACATATGTGCAGAATATAGGAAAATGATACAAATCAACCAGTTTGCAAGGCAGAAATAGAGACACAGATGTAGAGAGCAAACATATGGACACCAAGTGGGGGAAGCGGGGGAGGGTTGAGGGGGAATGAATTGGGAGATTGGGATTGCCATACATACATTACTAATAAGAAAAAAAAATCAAATTGTACACTTTAAATATATGCAGTTTATTGTATGTCAATTGTATCTCAATAAAAGTTCTTGAAAAAATTTATATCAAGCTGAATTTTATTTAGAAAAAAGGACTATTCATTAATCTGAGAGGAAAAAAAAAGAATTTACAAAGGTTTTAGGAGCTGTGTGCCAGTGACTGGGGGCAGAGACAAATACATATGTTTTCTATTATTTCACAAGGTCTAACCTATGAAATGTGAATCCTTTTAAATAAATGTATTTGAAAACAGATTGCACACATCCTTGCTTTCTTAAGTGAATTCAAAGGGGGCACAGCAGGCCATAAACTAGGCAACCAAAATAAGAATATTTAAGCTCTTAGTGAAGGCCCAAAGCCTATACTCACCTGTCATAGACCCCATAAGCTTTATTGTCCAGATAATACCTGTTTTGATGGTTTGAGACACTTGTTTTATTTCTTCCTAGCTTTTAGAAAATTGGCATGATACTAATTTTTTTTAATCTTTATTGGAGTATAATAGTTTTACACTGTTGTGCCAGTTTCTACTGTACAACAAAGCGAATCAGCTGTATTTATACATATATCCCCATATCCCCTCTCTCTGGAGCCTCCCTCCTGAGCATCCCTCCCACCCTCCTTATCCCACCCCTCTAGGTCATCAGCAATCATCGAGTCGATCTCCCTGTGTTAGGTAGTTGCTTCCCTCTAGCTATCTATTTTATATTAGGTAGTATATAAATGTCAATACTACTCTTTCACTTTGTTCAAGCTTCTCCTCCCCCACCTCCCCATGTCCTGAAGTCTGTTCTCTACCTCTGCATCTTTATTCTTCCTCTACCACTGAGTTCATCAATACCATTTTTTTAGATGCCATATATATGTGTTAGCATGCAGTATTTTTTCTTCTCTTTCTGATTTACTTCACTCTGTATGACAGACTCTAAATCCACCAACCTCACTACAAATAACTCAATTTCATTCCTTTTTATGGCTGAGTAATATTCCATTGTATATATGTGCCACATCTTCTTTATCCACTCATCTGTCGATGGACATTTAGGTTGCTTCCCTGTCCTGGCTATTGTAAATAATGCTGCAATGAACAATGTGGTACATGTATCTTTTTGAATTATGGTGTTCTCTGGGTGTACATCCAGTAGTGGGATTGCTGGGTCATATGGTAGTTCTATTTTTAGTTTTTCAAGGAACCTCCATACTGTTTTCCCTGATGGCTATTGGCATGATACTAATTTTTACTAGCATAATTAAGAATCAGATGTGTTTACTGACTCTTTCCTATCCTCATTTACAGACAGGACAAACAAGGTTTAAAGGAAGCTAAGTGCCCAAAGATTGGTGGCTAGAAAATCATGGAGCTGGGATTTGAAATTAGACCTGTCAGCTACTGAAGGCTAAATTCTAAACCTTACGTCTGTACTGGACAACTAGATTGTCAGATTGGTGACTTAGGGTGGCTGCTGTGTTACTGAGTTTTACCTAAAAGAAAGTCCATCAGACACACTATGGGAGTAAAACAAATGCCACAGAATGTTTAGAGTAGCAGAGAGTCAAGCTCCTGCTGGTAGATTCTATAATACACTTCCTGATGAAATGCCACATTGTTGCTCTTTTAGGGAGAACTTACTCCATAGACATTTCCCTGCAAGAGAAGTTCTCCAGCTCTGAGAGTGTTTTATCCTGCTTTTTGTTGGTTTTCTTTTCTTTTTCCAAGTACCATGAACATCATTTTTTCAGAGTACTACTTAATTAACTTGTCTCAGTAAGGGGCTAGTGCCCACCTGGTTGCACTTTTGAGGTTGAGGGACCAGAGCTGTGCAAGGCTTTGCCTCAGAGCTTCCACCTTCAAGGACATATTTTTGAGTGATTGATCTTGAACTTAGTTTTACTCTTCACATGGCAAATTTGATTAGCATCCACATGATTAGTAAGACTGCCCCACCTTCTAGTGTCCTGAGATTTAGTCGTGGAGTCAGAAAGATGAGTTGTGTGACCCTAGGCAAGTCATTTAACCTCCGTGCACCATAATTTCAGTTGACTCACTTCAGAACCATTCACTGAGGTCCTAGTAATTATCAGGCCCCAGGCTACATAAGAGTGCAGGTTTTGAAGCTAGACAGACCTGAGTTCATATTCCAGCCCACCACCTTCCTAATCATGTGACCTTGGGACAGCGTTTTCCCTTCTCTAATACCAGCCAGCAACCCGGGACCCCATGCCTTCTCCATCACATGGCAAGGAGGGATTAAGCCTCTATCGTGTATCAGGGGTCTATCCTGCATTAAGTGAAAACCAAGCCCAGACACAGGACAGTGCTTATCACACCCAGACACTGCCATGAGTCTTTGACATACGTTGACCCAGTTAACCCTCACGATGACCTATGCATGAGGTAGGCACTAGCAGTATCCCTGTCCTGCAGCCTGAAGGCTTGGAATTCGGGGCACAGAGAAGTTAAACAACTGGCCTACAGTCACAGCTACTCAGTGGCACAGGCAGGATTCAAACCCAGGCAATCTGGGTCCAGAGTCCCTGCCCCTCACCCTGTGCGTATTCAGGCTCTAAGTGACCCTCCCAGAACTTCAGCAACAGATTCCTGTCTAGTTTCTAGCACCATTCTTGTCCCCTTCAAAGGTCTTTCCACACACTAGCCAGCCCACGTCCTTCCCTGCATAAAACCTTCCAGCAGTTCCTCACGTCTTCAGGGTCAAGACCAAACTCCCCACCAGAACCCAGAGGCCCATCAGTCCCATCCTTGAACAATTTCCACAGGCTCAGATCTCATAGAATATGACCTCCCCGCTGCATGCTCCTACCACAGGAGAACTCCCTGGGACCTTGACCTTGTATGTTGTGACTTCCTCTGCTCCCTCTGCCCTCCTTCCCTCCCCTCCACCAGGCCGTGCCCAATTCATTTTTTAATAGAACATTGACAATGAATTTTTTTTCATGCAGATATGTTTACAAAGACAAAACAAAACCCCACTGACTTTCTGTTGAGATATATATGCGTGTGTGTGTGTGGAGAGAGTGCGAGAGAGAAGTACATTCTTAAGGTGCTTTAGTTTGCTAAACTCTCACAGACTGGGTAGCTTAAACAACAGAAATTTACTTTCTCACAGCTGGGAGGCTAGAAATCCAAGATCAAGGCCTTGGCAGGACTGCTTTCTCCTGAGGCCTCTCTCCTTGACTTGTGCACAGCCCGCTTCTCCCTGTGTCTGCTGTGTGTGTCCCTGTCCTCGTGTGGGTGTCCAATCTCCTCTTCTTATAGAGAGGACAGTCATATTGGATTAGGGCCCACCCATAAGACCTCATTTTAACTTAATCACCTCTTTAAAGACCCCCATTTCTAAATAGAGTCACATTTCAAGGCACTGGGGGTTAGGACTTCAATATATGAAATTTGGGGGGTGACAAAATTCAGCCCAGCCCATAACACATGGTTAGACAATTCTAGCAGAAAACAAGACACAAAATAAAAGCAGAAAGCGTGTTTCCTCTTTCCTGTGGCTTTCCCCACATGAAACCACTAGGAACAGTTTCTTGGGATTCCCACCCCCTTAATTTGTATGCATAGACCACCCCCTCCCCCACTAAAATCACCTAGAAAAAAGTGACTATAATCTCTCCAGTTTTGCCTCTTGCTTTTTCCACTTAATAACGTACCTTGATTATCTTTCCAGAGCAACACATACAAATCTCTCTCACTCTTTATGGGTTCCGGAGCCTCCAGCACAGAGAGGTACCTACTCTCTTGCTTGCTTGCTTTACTGGCTGCGTTGGGTCTTCGTTGCTGCACATCGGCTTTCTCTAGTTGCAGTGAGCGGGGGCTACTCTTCATTGCAGTGTGCAGGCTTCTCAGTGCAGTGGCTTCTCTTGTTGCAGAGCACAGGCTCTAGGTGTGCAGGCTTCAGTAACTGTGGCACATGGGCTCAGTAGTTGTGGCTCGCAGGCTCTAGGGTGCAGGCTCAGTAGTTGTGGAGCACGGGCTTAGTTGCTCCAGAGCATGTGGGATCTTCCTGGACCAGGGCTTGAACTTGTGTCCCCTGCATTGGCAGGTGGATTCTTAACTACTGTGCCACCAGGGAAGCCCCCTGCTTTCTTGAATCCAGCCCCTGGATGAACACTTTGGTTGCTTCCTAAGCTTTCACTATCACACACAAAGCTGCAGGGAACATCACTGCACGTGGATCTGGGCAAACTTTTGCCGGTAAATCCCTAGGCTAAATTCTTCCCTGGTGGATTGCTGGGTCAAAGGACCCAGGAGCCCCCATATTGGTGGGCAGTGCCAAATCTCCACTTCCGAAAAGCACCCCAACTGATGCTCCCAGCAGGAGTGGATGAGAGGGCCTACTCTGATGAGTGTTAGCTCATTTTAGAAACAAAGTTTCAAGCTCTTTATAATTCCTCTGCTGAATCCTGACCCCTCCAGGTGAGTTGAACAGTCACGCCCTTCAGATCCGCAGCACCCTTCTGTCTCTGATATGACAGTTTACTGCACACATTTATCTAGCTATCATCTCTTAAGGGCTTCACCTCTGTACACCCAGTGCCTTGATCATAGCAGGTCCTCATTAAAGTTTATTAAATTGCTTCTTGGCTCCTTCAGGTCCCTTCCTGATCTTACAATCCTGTGAGTCCAGGTTGGGGATAATGTTTCATTCACCTGTGTTTCTCTAGGCCTGAGCACAGCATCTGACATGGGCAGGTGTTCGAGAAGGAGTTCTAGTATTCAGCCCATTCTGGAGAGGCTCATCCGGGGGACACCATGATGTCCAAGGAGCAGAGGTCCTTATGCTGCAGAGGAGGTTCAAGCCGAGTCCAGGGATGTCTTGGGAGAGGTCAGAGCCTGCCAGTCAGAGGGTGGTCATGGCATAGATGTGACCTCATTGTGATGGGCTGGCCTCCAACCTGGGAAACTGGGCCATCAGAGTTGACAGAGACCTTGGGGTGGGAAGTGGTGCCTCTCTGACACCTCAGCCTTCATCAAAAGCCGAGATGGCTCCCCATGCTTGGCACACCGGGACTGTGATCTTTTTCATTGTAGAAATTTTGAAATATCAAGATACGCATGCAGATGCCTACCGTGCCTTAATTTCCCATCGACGACTTCTCTAAGTAACATTCAGATCTTACCTGCTCCACTCTGGCTTTCTGCTGAAAGTAATGTTTCTGGAGATTTGGAGGTGTCCTGAGCCCTGAGTTATCAGGAACCTTATTTTGCTGCTGGCCCATGGCCAAATTCTGTGGGGTCAACCAAGTGACTGGTTTATGGAGTGACAGTAAGGGAGGAGGTGGGCTGCCCTGTTACTCCCCAGGCAGAAAATATCCACCCAGGGTGAGATGCAGTCATTACACTGTTATTTCATTCAAGACACTGAGGGGAAATTTTTGTGAAGTTCGATACTAAAAGCTTGGAAGAAAGCAAGCCAGCATTCTCCAAAAAAAAAAATTCTTTTTCTGAGTAAGAGCTTGGAAAGTGTCAATGTGCATCTTCCTCTTCCCAAGTATAGTGCATCTTCTGGGGATGCACAGACCCGGGTATAACTTTGCTTAAGGACAATAGACAAAAGCCTTAACTCTTCCATTAGCGAGTCTCTACAATTTAACTTCCTTCCTCCCTGAGCCCCCGGACCTCTCTGTCAGCTGGCAGTACCCCCAAATTCTGGCAGAGGAAATTTCAGAGAACACTGGAGCAGATACTGATGTACTGGTTCCAGGGTTTGGACAAAAATGATTCAGTTGAAAACCCAGTCAGCTGACAAGGCCACCTGGCAGTAATAAAGACATGTCGAAACCAAACAGCACCAGGGGCTGAGTTTTCAGTACCTACCAGTCATTTGGATGCTCTGGGTCATTCTGGAACTTTTGAAATCTACCTTTAATCATTTTAGTGTATTTCAGAATTTCTTAGGTTTGAAGAAAAAGAATTCTAATGTTTTGTTATTTATTCCTACTTCATTTTCAGCCTATTATGACTGGTTTGGACTGCAAGAGCAAAAAGGTAGAACAATCTAAAAGCCTAACAATAAGGATTAATTAAAACAACCTGAAAGTACAACAGGGAAACCACCTAAATGTTTCACAGTTGGTGGGTGGCATTAGTGAACTGTGGTGGGTTATAATACAATATTTACTGTATTATGATCAAATGTTAAAGAAAACAACATATCGATAACACATGTGTGGATGCGTGTAAAAGAATCTGAATTACACACCTGGTCAAATTCTTTTCCCAATTAGGTTGTTACGCAATACTGAGCAGAGTTCCCTGTGCTGTACAGTAGTTCCTTGTTGGTTATTCATTTTAAATACAGCAGTGTGGACATGTCAATCCCAAACGGTTACCAGAGGGGAATGGGGGGGGGTGGTAGGGATAGTTAGGGAATTCGGCCAGCTGTTTTTACTGTGGTCTGGGGACTTCTAGGAGGTCCCTGAGGCCCTTTCAGGGGTTCACAAAGTCAAAGCTATTGTCCTAATACACTAAGATGCCATCTGCTTTTTCACGTGCCCCTCAGGAGCAGACCGCAGTTTTCCAGAGGCTACAGCAATATCATGACAGATTGAACGCAGTCCCAGAGAGAAGGAGCCCACTGGCTTCCACTAAGCTAGACAGAAGAGATTTGTGAAAGTGTAAAACAATGTCATTCTTCTAATTATTTTATGTATTTATTTATTTGGCTTTGTTCTGTCTTCGTTGCTGCTCCTTGCAGTGGCTTCTCTTGTTGCGGAGCACGGGCTCTAGGCACACGAGCTTCAGTAGCTGTGGCACTTGGGCTCAATAGTTGTGGCTTGAGGGCTCTAGAGCGCAGGCTCAGTAGTTGTGGCACAGGGGCTTAGTTGCTCAGCGGCATGTGGGATCTTCCCGCACAAGGACTCGAACCCGTGTACCCTGCATTGGCAGGCAGATTCTTAACCACTGCGCAACGAGCAAAGTCCCATTCTTCTAATTATTTTTCTTTTGGAAAATATAGATATTTTTCACAAAAATGTTTCTGTTAACATGCCATTGGTTTATTATTGTTTAAAATAATAGTTTAAAATTTTCTTATTTTTAATTTCTAATACAGTGCATTTTAATAGCTATAGCTGACAGATACAAAAGTTGGGGGAGCTCAATAATCTTTAAGCGTGTGAAGAAGTCCTGAGACCAGGTTGTTTGACCACTGGACCTGGCAGTCAAGAGAGCAGGGTTGCATCCCACCCAGAGGGATGTGACAAGGACTAGACCAGCCTGGCAGGGCTGGAGTCCGGGCTGGAGGGCGAGCAGCCGGGGGAGGTGGTGACAAGTGAGCGGATAGAGGACGTAGGAGGGTCTCCCAGTCAGCCAAAGAAAGCACCCCCCAAGGCACAAAGAAGGGTGAGCGGGCTGACAGGGCATTTTAGAGAGCCCACTCTCTCTGCTCCCAGATCAGTCTAGAGCAGGTGGGCAGCGTAGACCCTTCCTAAATTTCTGACTTGCTGATTCAGTGACATAAAGGATTCTAGAGAAGCAGGTTTGGGTAGAAGGATGAGAAGTGTGGTTTTCAGTAGGTGGAGGGTGAGGTATGTGTGGTCTCCTTGTCACCACCTACAATGCGGGAAATTGGTCTCAAGTCCCCAAGCCAATCTGGGATAAGTAAGATGACACTTAAGAGAATAGCTCTTAAAAGTTCTCATCACAAGAAAAAAAACTGGAAGTTTGTGTGGTGAGGGATGTTAACCAGATTTATTGGGGTGATCATTTTGTCATACACACACATATCAAATCATTATGCTGTACACCTGGAACAAATACAATGTTCTATGTCAATGATATTTCACTTAAAAAGAGGTGTTTGATTAATAGAAACTTACCATTCTTTTAAAAATAAAAAAGGACAGGATAAAGGTTAGTCCCCTTGGAGGCAAAAGGCTGTGGATTGCAACTCTGACTTCGCTACTTACTGACTGCTGTGGGTGTGCAGTGCGGAACCTCTCCCGTCCTCAGTGTGCCCATATACAAAATGGGAATTAAAACAACCCCTGCTTCTTAGGGTTGCTTTGAGAATGCAGAGAGCCAGAGCTGGAAGCGGACTGAATACACTGGGTGACACGTCGCCTTTTTTCATGGGGCAAGGGTGTGGGGCGCCGTGTCCCTTTGGAGGCGGCCATCTCTCTCTCTGGGAACATTTATCATTCTTTCTAAACTCACAATCTTTCTCCCACCCGGGGCAGACATCGTCACCCACTTGGCAGCAGCGGGGCCCCGGTGGCTCACGCACTTGCCTAATCACACCTGGAGAAGGGAACCTGGGCAGGGGCTGGACACACCCTGGGCTGCGGGGCCCGCCCCGCCCCCAGGCCGCTCCCTCCCCACCGCCTGATGTCGCCCCATGGGCGCGCGGGCCAATCAGCGCGGCCGCCGCCCTCACCAGGTACGCGGCGGGTACCTGCCGGCGAGCCCGCAGGATGCTGGCGCGCGCGCTCTCCCGGCCCCCCGCCCCCACCTGCACTCGCTGCCGGCCTTCTCCGGGTCTTGACTCCCACCCTTGCTGTCACCTCGCCCATCCCATTCCTTGTGACGACACCCTCCCATGAAAAGGCGGGAACCTAATTCCTAAGGGGGGGGGGGATGGGGAGGGAGAAGAAAGCACCACCCGTAGCAGGGCATGGCTTACAAGGTTGGCCTTGAGCCAGCTTTTAACTTTTTTTTTTTTTTTTTTTTTCCCTAAAACCCAGATTGGCTTTTTCCGCTTCACTGGCAGAAATTGTCATGGAGAGGCGACCGCAGGGAGGAGGAAATGGAAACCTGGGGGAAATCAGCTGGATGTGGAGACCGGAGAGTGTGATGGACAAAGGCCTCAAGATGTGAGTGACAGGCCACCCCCCACGCCCCCCCCCCCCCCCACACACACACCTGATTCCACCATGAGTTTCCCTAGAGCCAGGAGCTTCCTCTGACTTTGAGATCCTCCTTTAAGATAATTCCAGGGGCAGATCTGATGTCTGTTGTAAGTTCTTTTACAAAATGGCAAGTATCCTGCTAAAATGCTTTTTACATTATCTCATTTCACCTTCTTGCCTCAAAGGTTTGTATCATTGACCCCAGTTTGCAGATGAGGAAATTGAGGTCTAGAAAGGGTGGCTTAAACAGCTAGCAAGTGACAGAGCCAGAAAACAAAGCTCTTGGTGTAAACAGTCTACTTTTCCACCTCTGTTACTTTGTTGGTTGACATCCAGCAGGGAACCATCACAGAACACACTAGCTTCCTGGGCAGAGGACTGTCAACTGAAAAAAATGCACAACCGAAAAGTTGAGAGTTATATTTTATTCGGCAGAATTTCTGAGGACTTCAAGCCTGGGAGATGGGACTCTCAGATCGTTCTCAGGGACCTCTCTAAAAGAGGTAAAGGAGGAGCCAGGGTATAGAGGAGTTTTTGCAACAAAGACCAGACAGTCAGAACATCAAAAGATTACTGTTAACTAAAGAAAACCAGACATCTGAAGTTAAGGAATTTAGCGCTTTTCTATGTACGGGAAGAGGCAAGAGTCTGGGCTCACCGAAATCATTCCTTTGACATGCAGCTCGGCTATCTGGGTGGGGCGGCATCCTGTGCTTTCTCATCCTGAGTCTCCTCAGAGTGCACCATGGGGAGTGAGTGGCTGTAACGGGAGAGGGCTTGATGCTGGGCATCCTGTATCCATGCTGAGTTCCCCAAGGGCTCACCATCAGGGCAGCCGTCAAGTGGTGGCGTGACTGCTGCAACATCCTTTGCTTACCGATACGGCAGGCAACAGTTTTTCCGTCACAGGACAGAAAACAGGGCAAAGGAAAATACCATGTTGACAGTGACTGCCCAACACATTTTATCTTCATAGCAGCCCATCAGAAAAGCTCACGATTTATTGATTCATTCATTTAGCAAATACGCATTGAGTCCTATGAGCCAGGCACTTGCACGAAGGCAATGCAACGATCAGACATAAATCCTTGCCCTCACGGAGCTGACATTCTAGTGGGGAGAGTGGAGAGACAGGCAATAAACAGTAAATGTAAGAAAATAATCAATTACATAGTAAAGTAAGTGCTGTGAGAAAAAGTAGAGCATGATAAGGGGAATTGAGAGCATAGGAGAAGTGGGAGCAGGCTGCAGTTATAAATAGGGGTTTCAGGGTAGGATTCATTGAGAAGATACTGAGGGGATGAGTTGGCTGCTGTCTTAAGAAAGACTTTTCTAGGCAAAGGGTGTGGCCTATGCAATGGTTCTAAGGCTGGAGTATAACTGGAGCAACCGTGACACTAGTAGGGCTGGGAAGAAGGGAAGGAGTGAGCAACGAGGAGGGGATGGTAGCATTTACGGTCTTGAGGAGGTGGAGGGAGATGCCATGTCCTGTAAGGTCTTGTAGGTCATTATAAAGTCTGACTTTCACTCTGGGTGCCATCGGAGGTCATCTGCGGGATGACATGATTCGATTTTCATTTGAATAGGATCACTCTACCCCAGAGTAGTAGGTGGGAAGTCTGGGGTGGAGGCAGAGTATCAGGTGAGAGGCATTCACAGCAATGCAGCTGAGAGATGATGGTGACCCAGGACCAAGGTGGGAGCAGTGAAGGTGAAGAGAAGGACTTGATTTGGGATCGACGTCGAAGATCGAGTCAATAGGATTTGGTGATGGAACTGGACATCAGTCATGAACAAGAGGAGTCAAAGGCAATTTGAAGGTCTGACCAAACTGAAAGAATAGAGTTGCTCCACCTGGGATGGGAAGTACTGTGAAGGCATGTTTGTGGTGGGGCCTAGGAGGTCACTTTTGTTTCTCAGCAGCTGTGTAAGCAACTGATAAGGCACAAGCACATTTGGTGTGGAGGCTTTCCCTGAGCTGCAGCACGCAGTTTCCTTGTGTCAGTGGGGCTTTCACACCACGTCATGCCCCCAGCTTCCTTTCTACCACTGCTGCCTAGTAAATTTCTACTTATCTTCAATATCTTAGGTAAATGGCACCTTTCAAATAATAATCCTCTGTTGGCACTAAGCGCCTGGTGTCAATCTCCTGACCCTTATGGTCTATGCCACCCAGCGTGACACTTGATTATATGTTGTCATTTGTGGTCCACAACTTCCTTGAGGTTTGCTAGCTATTGTTCTCAAAAGGTCAATGCTCATGCCTTACCTCTTGCATCTCACAGGATACCTAACACACAAGCTTGTCTCTTAATGGGACTTGATCAGAGCTTATTGATTGAGCTGCTTTTGGACATTGTGGTGAATGACCACTGACATGGTGAACGGCCGTGTCAGTTGGGAATCACAGATTTGGAATCATGGAGTCAGCATTTCTCTAGTTCAAAGACCCTGTCATCAGATGAGAAACCTGGATCCCAGAGAGGATAAGTAACTGGCCTGAGGTCTTTTAGGGAATTAGAGAGCCAGGACTAGGACCTAGTTGCTCTGGTTCTTAGAATGGTGCCTTTTCTCCCACACTTATAAAGCTGGGCCTGGGGCAAGTGGCATCTTTTAAAACAGACTCCAAAATGAAACTCCAATTGCTTAAAAGCAGGTACAAAAGAGGACGTTTTGAAACAGACACTGTCACACTCTGCTGATGGTAGTAAAGTTGCCAGAACCTCTTTTTAAAGCAGGTTGCCAATATCGAATCAAACTTGTAAATGAGCAAACCCTTTAACCCAGTAAATCCATTTCTAGATTTTTGCCCTAAAATAGACTCAGGTGGGCAGGAAATGACATTAGTTATTAGTTGTTACAAGATTAGTTATTACCGTAGTGTTTGTAGTAGCAAAATCTGGAAACAATCTAAAAGGGCACTAATAGGGAAGTGTCAGGATAAATCATAGTCATCCCTACAAAGGGTACAATTGTGAAAAGGAATAGATCTTATGCAGTTGATTTCACATGCCAGGACTAGTAAATCAGCTCCAAGGGAAAAAGGCAAAATAGGGAACAGTGTGTACACAAGATGGTTACATTTGGATAAGAGAAATATGAACATGTCTACATAAATATGTTTGTATATATATAATATATTTCTGGAAAGATACACAAGAAATTGATAGCAACTGTTTCTGGGGAGGAGTACCAGGGAGGGAGGGTGTCTTTTTACTTTATACTCATTTGTATTTTTTCAATTTTTATTAGCTTTTTAACTAAAAATGTAATGAAATATATTCCTATAACAGAAATACTAAATATTGCCAAAAAATGGTTTGCAAGGAGGTCTTGTTGTCCCCCCCTTTTTTGCAGATGATCTGGATGAATAAGTCCGCTGTCCCCTTAAGGAAGGAAATCTATCAGTAACATTCCCCCAGGGAAGCTCATCTGTTTGGACTGGAGTCTGCATGTTCTGTTTGTTCTTGCTGGTGACTTGTTGACAGGTTGGGAAATGACTCTGCCAGCTAGGTGTCCTTGAGAGGCCAGACCTCAACAAAGGATCAGGAAAACAAGCATCCACCTGTGATCTCTCACCAGTTTCTTCCAGGGTGGGGTCCCAAGCTTGGGCAAGTGTGATTCACCCCCTTCTGCATGAGGAAAGGGGACCTAATACGGCAGCCAGGCAGCCACCGGCTCTGATCTAATGATCGCTGAGCAGGGGCTCTGGCAGCTACAGTTTTTTATCTGCTCCCCCTGACACACCCAGGTAGTTCTGAGGCACACAGCTTTTCCAACTGCTTCCTCTCCAATTCGAATGTATGCCCCCTGAAACTTAGCTTCACTGGCAGAGGGACCGTTTCCTAATGCGACTGTTGATATGATGACACACACCTATGAAGCTGTGGTTGACAGAATCCTGCCTCCCCAAAGATGCTCGTGTTCGAATTCCTGGACTCTATGCATATGTTATCTTACACGGCAAAAAGATTTGCAGATTAAGCTAAAGAATTTTAGACGGGGGTGTCCTCTGAATATCCAGGTGGGCCACATCTAATCACACAATCCCTTAAAAGAGGAGAACCTTCAGAGGGAGATGTGACTACAGAAGAATGGTCAGAGAGATGCAATGCTGCAGGCTTTGAAGATGTGAGAAGGGACCACAGCCAAGGAGTGTGGGTGGCCTCTTGAAGGTGAAAAAGAGCTTCCAGAAAGGAATACAACCCTACTACCCCTTGATTTTAGCCTAGTGAGAAATCTGAGAGGAGCTGCTTTGGGTTAAACTAGACAAAAGAGATGTAACCAAAAGCAATTTGATTCGATCTTGATTCAAAAAAAGAGAAGGAAAAAACTATAAAAGACATTCTTGACATAAATGAAGTTTTAATATTTTTATTTTTTATGATTTATTATTTATTACAGTCTATATATTAGGTTAGATTTTAGAGTTATTGTTAACATTCTTGGGTGTGATCATGGAATTATGGTTAGTAGAATATTCCTGAAAAATTCTTGCTAGAATATTTCGGGCTAAAGTATCATGGTGTCTGCAGCTTAATTTCAAATATTCAGTAGTTTCTAAATAAAAGAACAGAAGGAAGGGAGGAAGGATGAGTAAGGGAAGGGAGAAAGAAAACCGGAGTAAGCAAAGAGAAAGAAATAAGGTAAATATGACAAAATGTTTACTCCTATTCAATCTGGTGGAGGGCTTCTGCATACAATGAGTTCATTGTATATTCTTTCAATTTTCTCATATTGGAAGATGCTCATAATAAAACTTGAGGTGAGGAGAAATCTGAGTTGATGGAGAATTTGAAGATAGAAGAACAGATCTCGCATCACCGGTTCTGGCAAATATTGTAGATGGATTGACCCGTGTGTATTGGGTTTTGGTGTCTTCCACTCATGTGTTCATTCATTTACTTATTTTTATATTGATCAAACGGGCAGTAAGTGTCTCCTCTTTCTAGGTCCTGATTTCAGACACAGGAGATCCCAGGAAGTGAACTCCCTCCCTGCCCCAAGGTAAGGAACACTCAGAAATTTCCTACTGAGCTCTGGGCAGTTGGAGAGCCTGGAGTGGAGAAGACCCATTTTTGGGTGAGGGCAAGTCACGCCAGAAGAGACCTCTGCAGCTCTGCTTCCCCCCGCAAAAGGGAAAGGAAAGGAATGGGAAAGACCTCATCACCCTCACCCCCACAAACGTGAAATGCAAGGTTGCAAAGCTGTGCTTCACCTCAATCCCCTTGCTCATCAAGCAAGGCATTTGAGCCCAAGACCACCCGCCTGTCAGAGGCAGGCAACATCACTCACCCCTTCCATTCAGCTAATGTTTGATGAAGTCCTGCCTGTGTCAGGGGACAGTGTCGTTGCTGTGGGTTCACAGTGGAGAGAGCAAAATTCCTGCCTTTATGGAGTTCATAATCTTTTTGAGGGTGGGGATGGGAAATAAACAAATAAAAAAAGTAAATATAATAATGTCAGGCACTGATAAGTGCTACAAAGACAAACAAAGAGTGAGCCTGGAAGAGAGCCTGGGTGATTGGAATGACCACCTGAGAAGCTGACCTTTGAGCAGAGAGTAAAGTGAGGGAACTGGGTCTGGGGTAGAGGGAAGAGCATGAGTAGAGCTCCTGGTGGAGAATGTTCTTTTTGTGCTCAAGCAAGGGGACGACGTGGCTGGAATGAAAGATGGTAAGAAAAGTGGCTGTGGAATAATAGTATTAGTAATAATAATAATAATAATTTGGTCTCCCTCCATGGTTTCTGGCCTAGAGCTGGTAAAGTCTTTAGAAGTTCCTGAGTGATGGAGGTGATAGGAATGTCTTTTGTTATTTATAACAAGTCCCTTACAACTGACCATACCTGAGTTTATGCTAATGAGGTGACTCTTGGAGGGTCCCTAGATGACTTCAGGATGGGGGCTGGTTGTCAGGGAAACCAGCTGTATGATTTCAGCCCCAGACCGTCACTTCTGGAGAGGGGAGAAGATCTGGAGATGGAATTTAATCACTAATGGCCAGTGATCTAATCAGTCATGCCTATATGATGAACCTCTATAACCGCCCCCCCAAACGATGGGGTTTGGAGAGCTTACAAGTTGGCAAACACACCCGTGTGCTGGAAGGGTGGTGTCCCCAACTCCAAGGACAGAAGGTTCTGTACGCAGGACCCTTTCCATCTCGCCCTGTGTACCTCTCCATGTGTTTGTTCACTTGTATCCTTTATGATAAACTGTAACGGGAAGCAGGGCTTTTTCCTGAGTTCTGTGAGTCATAGAAGCAAATTATGGAACTGGGGCGAGGGGGTTGCGGGAACCCTTGACTTTGTAGCCAAATTGGACAAAACAGTGGGAAACCTGTGGACCTGATCCTTTCGAGTGGTGTCTGAAGTGACTGCAGTCTTGAGAGCTGAGCCCTTAAATTAGCGGAGTCTGAGACTAACGCCACGTGGTTAGTGTCAGAAGCTAATTGAATTTCAGGACATCCCAATGCGTGTTCAAGAGTTTGTTAGTTAGAAGGAAAAAAAAAAAAAAGCTCTAGAGGCAGAACGTGCCCAGGGACCATACCGTGAGGAACTTTATAGGCTATAATGCAAAATCTGATTTCTATTCTAAGTAATTACTCTTTTACCACTTGTAGTTTTTGGAATGCCCACACCATATCCAGCTCCTTTACATGGATTAATTCTCTTATTTTCAATATTCACAATGATTCTTTGAGATCAGTATTTTTATGCTCGTTTTACAATTAAGATAAACCAAGGCCTCAGAAATCCTAGGTAACTGACACATGGTCGCACACTGTGGGACAGATGAAGAAAAATTTGATTTCAGGACTGTGTGACGTTGCCTGCCTGGCAAAGGCAGAAGCAGGCTGAGAGCGTTGAGGTCACCCCTAGTTGCACGAGGATTCTTTGAGTGACAGAACAAGAATGGGTGCCCAGAGGAGTTTAGAGTGAGAGGCGACTGCTCAGATGTGGCTGAAAGTCACATGTGAAGTAAAAACAATGCAATTCATGAGATTACACCAAGGGGTGCTGTAAAGGTGCAGACAACAACAACAACAAAATATTATTAAAATAGATTAAATCATTGTTTCTTCATTCCTTTCAGAGGCTATTGCCTGTGGCTCCACACCATGGGGGGTTTCTCTGCTTTGGGATTAGGGTTTATTAGAAATAATTTCTTAGGGACTTCCCTGGGGGTGCAGTGGTTAAGAATCCGCCTGCCCAGCCCTCAGAATGGGAAAAAATAATTGCCTATGAAACAACGGACAAAGGATTAATCTCCAAAATATACAAGCAGCTCATGAAGCTTAATACCAAAAAAGCAAATAACCCAATCCACAAATGCGCAGAAGACCTAAATAGACATTTCTCCAAAGAAGACATACAGATGGCCAACAAACACATGAAAAGATGCTCAACATCACTCATCATCAGAGAAATGCAAGTCAAAGCCACAATGAGGTATCACCTCACACCGATCAGAATGGCCATCATCACAAAATCTGGAAACCACAAATGTTGGAGAGGGTGTGGAGAAAAGGAAACTCTCCTGCACTGTTGGTGGGAATGTAAATTGGTACAGCCACTATGGAAAACAATTTGGAGGTTCCTTAAAAAACTACAAATAGAACTACCATATGATCCAGTAATCCCACTCCTGGGCATATACCCAAAGAAAACCATAATCCCAAAAGAAACTTGTACCATAATGTTTATTGCAGCACTATTTACAATAGCCAGGATATGGAAGCAACCTAAATGCCCATCAACAAATGAATGGACAAAGAAGATGTGGCATATATATACAATGGAATATTACTCAGCTATAAGAAGGGATGAGATGGAGCTATATGTAATGAGGTGGATAGACCTACAGTCTGTCATACAGAGTGAAGTAAGTCAGAAAGAGAAAGATAAATATGATATGCTAACTCACATATACGGAATCTAAAAATGGTACTGATGAACTCAGTGACAAGAACAAGGAAGCAGATACAGATACAGAGAATGGAATGGAGAACTCGAGGTTTGGGAGGGGGTGGGGGGTGAAGGGGAAGCTGAGATGAAGTGAGAGAGTAGCACAGACATATATATATACTACCAACTGTAAAATAGATAGTCAGTGGGAAGTTGTTGTATAACAAAGGGAGTCCAACTCGAGGATGGAAGATGCCTTAGAGGACTGGGGCGGGGAGGGTGGGGGGGACTTGAGGGGAAGGGAGTCAAGGAAGGGAGGGAATACGGGGATATGTGTATAAAAACGATTGAACTTGGTGTACCCCCCAAAAAAAATAAATAAATAAATAAAATTAAAAAAAAAAAAAAAGAATCCACCTGCCAATGCAGGGGACACGGGTTCCATCCCTGGGCCGGGAAGAACCCACATGCCGCAAAGCAACTAGGCCCGTGCGCCACAGCTACTGAGCCCACGTGCCACAACTACTGAGCCTGCACTCTAGAGTCCGTGCTCTGCAAGAGAAACCACCGTGATGAGAAGCCCTCGCACCACATCGAAGAGTAGCCCCCGCTCTCTGCACCTAGAGAAAGCCCGCACACAGCAAAAAAAGACTCAACGCAGCCATAAGTACATAAATAAATAAATAAAGTAAATCTTTAAAAAAAAAATCACTTCTTAGCCTGACTTTCTAGTGTCCCTAGGGAGACAGTAGTGTTAAATACGAGGCTTTGGGCTCTTCTGTACTGGAAATATTCCCATTTACTTATCAAGCCTGGCCTCCAGAGTCACACCACCAGCCAGAGGGAAGACCCCAGGTGTGATGTGAGTGACATGCCCTCAGTGCCGGAAGAGGAAGTCCAAGAATAATAGGAAAAAGCGGTCATAACCAAGTGTCCTGGCGGCCCCCACCCCAGGATTAAAGCCCCGAGGGTGGAGGGGAGTGAAGGAGAGTAGAAGCCTCTGCGTGGGTTTGGAGCTAATCTAAAGGGGACTCTGTTCTTGCTCCTCCTGCCATCACTCAGGCAAATCCCGAGACCCTGAGAGAATGCCTTCGTTGGGCGTGACACCCGCATCAGGTGGCCGTGGCTGAGCGACTTCGTGAGGGCAGTGAAAGCCACCCGTGTTCCTGGGCTCCCCATCCTGAGAAGAGGGACCACAAGGTGCAGGGAGAGCTGGTGGATGAGAAAAGGCCCGGGATGCAGACAAGGAGGGAGACCCCAGGGCCGAGAGCTCAGGAACAGAGCTGGGACCGGGAACCAGCCAGCAGGAGCCACGCACGCCAGCAAAGAACAGGTACCAAGGCCCAGGGCCCCACTCCTGCTCCACATGCTCCCTTCTGCCCCCAGATGCCTTTTGGAGGTTAAAGTGGTGAAGAAACCCCTTGAGAGAGGGAGAGAATCACCTTGAGGAGCAGGGTTTTTTTGTTTTTTAATGTTTATTTATTTATTTATTTATTTAGCTGCACTGGGTCTTAGTTGCGGCATGCGGGATCCTTAGTTGTGGCACATAGGATCTTTCAGTTGCGGCATGCAGACTCTTAGTTGTGGCTCGCAGGATCTAGTTGCCTGACCAGGGATCATACCTGGGTCCCCTTCTTTGGGAGCTCAGAGTCTTAACCACTGGACCACCAAGGAAGTCCCAGCAGTTTTATTTTTGAACTTACTTGTTACCCCAGAGAGACTGCGTTATCTCCAAAGAGAACAATTAAAATACCCAGAGAGAAAGGAACCTTTAACCGCCTTGCTAACCCCCTCTCCTGCTGTCATTAGCAGGAGCGGGGACTTCTGAGTACAATGCCCGCAGTTCACAGAAAATACATGTGTTTTGCAGACCTAAACCGTAATGTACTCATTTCCATTCGCCAACTCTCAGAGCTCATCTTACTCCAACTTTCAGGGACTTCTGACACCTGGATCAGCCTCTCTGGAAATGCTCCCTTTGCGTGGCTGCTGGGCAACACACTCCGGGTTTGCCTCACCTCACAGGTCGCTTCTTCTCGGTCACCTTGACATCGTCATCTCCTCTTCCCAACCTCTCTTTCTTGGAGGGTCCCAAGGATCCGTCCTGGGAGCCCTGCTGTTGTCATCTACATTCCTGCCTCCCAGACTATCCCAAGACCCTTCTGTCCTCCCGGTTCAGACTCAGATGTCTAAGTGTCTACTTGACATAGGACGTGGATGTCTAGTCGGCATTTCAAAGTAAGCGTGTCCAGAGCTCTTGACTCCTAACTGGCTCCTTTCCCAGGTACCCCCACATCTGTAAATGACTCTCAAGATTATTCATTTACTCAGGTCGTAAACTGAGCACCCATCTTTTGTTGTTGTTGTTGTTGTTGTTGTTATAAAATTGCTTTAATTCAGTTCTCTCCACATTACAAGCCAGCAGCGGGCAATGGCTGGCCATCCCAGCACCCGTCTTTGATCATTTTTTTCCTTTAGTCTCACATCAGCTCCATTAACAGGTCCTGCTGGCTCTACCATCAAACCACCATCATCTCGCACCTTGTCTCCAGCTGGGCTTCCTGCTTCCATTCCCTTATAGGTAATTGTCCCCTTGGCATCCAGAGAGCATTGTTTAAAACACAGAACAGACTTTTCACTCTCCTGCCCAATACCCTTCAAAGTCTTCCTGTTACATGTAGAATAAAATCCAACCTCTTTCCATGGCTTGTAAATCCCTATATAATCTGAACCCTGCTTCTGCCTCTGGTCTCATTTCTAATTTCTAACAGCTCTGACTCTTTGCTTTGCTTTGCTTCCTCTGTTCCTATCCACATTGGCCTGCTTGCAATTTTCACACTCCTCAGACTTCTTCCTCACTTGGGTCTTTGTGCCTTGCTTTTCCCTCTGCCAAGAAGACCTGGCCTAGATATTCACATGGCTGATTAACTCACCTCTTCCTAGAGACATTCTTGATCCCTGTCTCTAAGATAACACCCCACCATCATTTTCTGTGTTCCCCATGAGAAGGGAGAATTGGCTTGAGAATGAGGCCAACACAGAGGACAGCAGAGTTGAGAAATAGAGAGAAATACAGTAGTGAAATAGCTTTCTCTAATCATAGATCCATAATAGATGATGTAATACTGTGAGCCCCTGGTTCTAGCCATGCTTCAACTTGGATTCTCTGCAGTATCCTGAGTCAACAGAATGTCTTTGTTCTGAAACCCAGTTGGGGTTGTTTTTTCTGTCATCTGCAATCAAGAGTCTTGATTATAGGAACCAAACCTATCTATGCCCATGCGCTGTCTACCTTGACCTTCAGATTCTACTGTCTTCATCAGCATGACTTTACTCTGCAAGGTAACCCTTTTCTCTTTTGTCCCCTAAAAATACTCTCAGTGAAATCATCATTGTACAGCAAGGCAATGATAGGAACGGAGAAAACTGCTGAGTCATGCTTCAAAGTTACTGAGTGGCAAAAACAAACTGCACCATCATTGTCTTTAACAACCTGATTCTTGTTCCAGGAAACATCTGTCTGCCAGGAAGATAAGGAGTCGCAAATGACATTATTATTTGGGTCTAGAACTTCCTGAGGGCAAACTGATTTAAGTGAACATCAGACTGCTGGATATTTCAGTAGAGAGTATAAAATGACATTTATACCCCAAGACTCATCTATAGCTTTGCCTGGGAACCCCTGCCTTTCTGTGTCCATTAACCCTAAAGGATTATGGCATGATCCTTACCAGTCCTCATCAAGCCCCTGCATTGAAAGACCCACCTTAAACCAGACCCCGAAACCCCGTAAATATCTAAAGATCCTAACTTGGTTCTCCCCACTCTAAGACTCTGTTAAGACCCTGTCAGGGTGGCAATAAACTTGATGACTGAACAACCAGTTGTTTCAGTGGTATTTTTAGAGAACAAGCACTTGAGAATAAATACAGATAACCAACCCTAGACCTGGGCTCTGTTAGTATGTGAGTATGTGTTTGGGGTGTGTGTGTGTGTGTGTGTGTGTGTGTGTGTGTGTGTGTACATTACACGCTGTCAGGCGCTTTCTGAAGACTGATACCCAAGTGGAGTCTTTCTTTGGCCATGTAGGTTTCACCTATTTTTTACCTGCTTTCTCCCGACCAGCCAAACTTATGGGTCTCTTTTCCTGGGCCACCACTGAAACCATATACAAGCCCCCGTGTCCTTGTCTTTTGAAGTAAAAGGCCAACTCAAGAGTTAATGATTGGGGACTTCCCTGGTGGCACACTGGTTGAGAATCTGCCTGCCAATGCAGGGGACACAGGTTCGAGCCCTGGTCCAGGAAGATTCCACATGCAGCAGAGCAACTAAGCTGGTGCTCCACAACTACAGAGCCTGTATGCTGCAACTACTGAAGCCCACGTGCCTAGAGCCCATTCTCTGCAACAGGAGAAGTCACCATCGTGAGAAGCCCGTGCATCACAACGAAGAGTAGCCCCCACTCACCACAACTAGAGAAAGCCCTTACTCAGCAACAAAGACCCAACACAGCCAATAAATACATAAATATACATTTTCTTTTAAAAGAGTTAACGATTGGGAACTGTGAAGATGTAGAAACAAAGAATAGCTGTTGGACTGGGGAACTGGTAACAATTTAGGCTATAAATCTGCCACATAGCAGAATCACCAAACTGCCAGTTCCCTGAAAGATATAGATTAAGGCCTGACATACATTCCTAAGTTGTTTTTACAGGAAGCAGACACCCACCAGATGAAAACTGCTGATTGCAAGAACATAGACCCTAGACTGGTTGAAACCAGAAGACTGGTAATGCTTGAAACTTCACCTTGATGCCAAATGGGGCAAGAGCTGACCACGCCCTGCTCCTTGCGCACTAAAACTCCTCACTACCCCTTCTGGGGGTGGGGGGGGGTCACTGTCTTGAAGACATCACCCCACTGTGGACCCCTTTGCCTGGGAAAACAATTTAAAAGCTACTCTTTTCTACTTCACCCAAAACTCCAAGTTTTGAGTTTCGGCAACACCACTGAAGTTTGAAAATTTGTGTCTTCTTTTTCTTCAGTAACAGTTTCTGCAACTGCACAGGCCACATGGTATCACAGACCATGGTTGTTGAGTCCTTAGGCTAGCGCTTAGTAAATACTCTGGTTTGGGGGCTGTCACTTACCTCTTGGGCCTCATATTTAAAATGCAGGTAACACTATGTATCAATCAGTGTAATACAGAGAAGTGGAACTAACAATAGAGAGAGGGAGAGAAGGGAGAGAGACATTTTAAGGAGCTGGCTCACATGATTGTGGAGGCTTGACAGGTCCAAAATCTTCAGGGCAGGCAAGCAGGCTGGAGACCCAACGAAGAGTTGCAGTTTGAGTCGAAAGGCCGGCCGCTGACAGAATTCCTTCTTTCTTGGGGGAGGTCAGTCTTTTTCTATCAAAACTGTCAACTGGGACTTCCTAGGTGGCGCAGTGGCTAAGAATCCGCCTGCCAATGCAGGGGACATGGGTTCGATCCCTGCCCCAGGAAGATTCCACATGCCGCGGAGCAACTAAGCCCGTGTGCCCACAACTACTGAAGCCCATGCGCCTAGAGCCCATGCTCTGCAACAAGAGAAGCCACTGCAATGAGGAACCCGCACACCACAACAAAGAGTAGGCCCCCCCTGCCCCCACCACTCTCCACAACTAGAGAAAGCCCGTATGCAGCAACAAAGACCCAATGCAGCCAATAAACAAACAACAACAAAAAAAAAAACTGTCAACTGATTGGATGAGGCCCAGCTACATCATGAAGCGTAATCTGCTTTACTCAAAGTCTACTGATTTAATGTTAATCATATGTTTAAAATTCCTTCAACAGCAACAGCGAGAATAATGTTTGACTAGCTACCTGAGTACTATGGCCTAACCAAGTTGACACCAAAATATTAGCCATAACACAATACTAGAATTTCTGTTTTAAACAACAGTAATGACAAGAAATCCAACTTGCTCTCATGGCACTTTTCCAAACCCCAAATATTACTATTTTCTACTTTTCTAAAGTTAGAAACTCTCAATTACCATTATCTTTCAATTGACTCAATTTTGAATTTAAATTTATTTTAAAAGGAAGGCTTATTTCACTACATTAAAATAGAAGCTAGTATAACCATATATATATGTATATAAAGTAATTATGAAAATAAATATAATGTGAAGAAATTCAAAATTTTAAAGTCTAGCTAGAAACCACGGCCTCATTTAGGCTCTGAGCCTGAGTCCTGTTTTCTCTTTGTTAAAAGGAAAGAAAAATAAAATCAAAATTAAAAAAAGGCATTGAAAAAAACCAAGAGATATAACAGCAGCAAATTGAAACCATTCTCTCTGATGTAATTGGATTGAGAAAAAAATTTAAAGGGAATAGTTTTTCTTACCACAAGATTCAATATTATATAGTTTCTAAGAATGATCTAAAATCATTACATATACAACCAAAAAGTTTCTCTCATGGATTCAAATCTTACTCCTTGGGAGACATGGAGATGGAGTGTCTAAAATTAAAAAAGAGAGAGAGAGACTGAAGGTACGTATTTGATGGGGACCTGAGGGAAGAAATGCTACATGCTCTGTAAGTAAATACTTCTATTTTTCCTGAGAACCCTTCAGTAAAATCTACATTGGATGGTAATGCAATGAATTCTTTATGAACGTAAAAAAAGTGCTGAGCTGTGCTTCAAAGTTGCTACACAGCAAAAACAAAGTCTGCAGTCAGAGACAGTCAATGTATGGGTTATAAATGCCATTTGATTCAAGTGATTATTGAGCATCTATTAGACCCAGGCACTGGACCACACCTTGAGAATGCAGAGATGAAGAAGACACTGTCCCTCCCTTCGTGGAGCTCACACTAGCGGGAGGGACACGATGGGGGTGAGTTGTCTCCCATGGGACAAAAGCTTTTTCATAGGGTTTTACATTGATTTCTCCATCCTGTTACTTTTGAGAGTAAAAAAATAATTTTAAAATAACTTTAAAATAATACTGTGTTCTTAAAACAATGAATGAGTTCTGCCAGCAGGTGATTTTCTCTCACCCAATCCTGACTATTTGAAGTTGGAGAAATCAAGTTGACAGCCCCATCCGGGTTATGGATTCAAGATTTCCTCTTCCTATTTCAGTCTGATCTTACCAGCATACATTGGTCACTGCTTCAGAGCAGTGTGTCTTAAGTCTGTTTCATTCATCAATACTTTTGTCCATCAATACTTTTAAGTCTGGAGCTAATCAAGGTGTTACCATTCAATAAGATCACAGTGGGAACTGGTGGTGCAGTGGTTAAGAATCTGCCTGCCAATGCAGGGGACATGGGTTCAAGTACTGGTCCAGGAAGATCCCACGTGCCGCGGAGCAACTAAGCCTGTGAGCCACAACTACTGAGCCTGCGTGCCAGCAGCCACAAAGACCCAACTCAGCCAATAAATAAATTAATTAATTAAAAATCACAGTGGTATGACATTGAAGGAGGAATCAGCTGACTAATTGGTGACGCATTGTTCCCTGGGTAATTCTTAGACGATAAAATCTTCCCTATTTAGGAAATCTGGAGAGAAATACTAAGCGATCTAACTTGTATTGACCATGTTTGAGCCTGAAGACTGCTGAAAGGACAGCAAACCTCTCCGCCCATCAGACGTTCAGGGCAGATTTGAAACAACTTTTCACTAAACCTAGTAGTGAATCATCTGCTTTAATCACTTTCCCTGTGACTTCTTGAGTAAACTGCGATGAGAGGAACTCATTTTTGCATAATCCAGAAGCATCTCTTAATATCCTTTCCACACTGGAATTGAATTGAATGAAGAATGTGTTCTCATGCTTTCCAGAACCAACCTTTGCTTAAGCCAGTTGAGCAAAAGGAGACACTGGATGCTGTCGTTATTATTATTATTGTTGTTGTTACCATTAGAAATCCCTCTTGGATACACACCACAATCAAATCTCTAAGTTTTGACGTATACACACCACCAAACATAAAATAGACGGCCAGTGGGAGGCTGCCGCATAGCACAGGGAGATCAACTTGATGATGGGTGATGACCTAGAGGGGTGGGATAAGGAGGCTGGGAGGGCATCTCGGGATGGAGGGGATATGGGGATGTTTGTATAAATACAGCTGATTCACTTTGTTGTACAGCAAAAACTGGCACAACAGTGTAAAGCTATTATACTCCAATAAAGAGCTTAAAAAAAAAAATCTCTAAAAAAAAATCAAACCTCTGTTTGCTCCCCTTTCCAAACCTCCCTCATTCATGCCCTCATTTGTTCATTCATTCATTTATTCATTCATTCATTTATTCATTCATTCAACAAACATGAGGGACTTCCCTGGTGGCGCAGTGGTTAAGAATCCGCCTGCCAATTCAGGGGACACGGGTTCGAGCCCTGGTAGGAAGATCCCACATGCTGCAGAGCAACTAAGCCTGTGAGCCACAACTACTGAGCCCTCATGCCACAACTACTAAAACCCACGTGCCTAGAGCCCTTGCTCCACAACAAGAGAAGCCACTGCAATGAGAAGCCCACGCACCGAAACAAAGAGTGGCCCCTGATCACCGCAACTAGAGAAAGCCCATTCGAAACAATGAAGACCTAATGCAGCCAGTAAATAAATAAATAATCTTTTTATTTAAAAAAAAAATGTGCTGCTTATACACTATGACAGCCACATACATTGCCTTTTCCCTTGAAGAACTGAGGGATGTTGATAAGCAAATTGACCATTTTGGTGCAGTGTGAGCAGCTAAGTTGTGAACATCAAGAGAGGCTTCCTGGAAGAGGCAGTGTTTGGGCTGAGTCCTGAGGGCTGAACAGATGTCAGAGAATGGGGTTCTATGCAGAGAGAACAACACACAGAAAGGCGGGAAAGAGCATGAAAGAGGAAAAACGTGGGACAAAAGCCTGAACAGATGCTCAGTGCGACTTGAGTAAAGCACTTCGAAGTTATGGTGGGAGAAGAGTTTGTAGAGTTTTAGCCCTACCCTGAAAGCAGGGGAGAACCCTTTGAGGGATTTATATTAAATGGGTTCCTTAAGTAGCATCTAGATTAATTAGTAGTACCACGGACAGTAAGATCTGCGTCACACAAATTTAAAACAAATGCTGTGTGCTAAGGCATATATATGGAATCTTAAAGAATAAAGATGCAGACGTAGAGAATGGACTTGAGGACACAGGGAGGGAAAGAGAAGCTGGGACGAAGTGAGGATAACATTGACATGTACACACTACCAAGTGTAAAATAGACAGCCAGTGGGAAGCTGCGGCAGAGCACAGGGAGGTCAGCTTGATGCTGGGTGCGGACCTAGAGGGGTGGGATGGGGAGGGTGGGAGGGAGGCTCAAGAGGAAGGGGATATGGGGACATATGTGTATGTCACTTTGTTGTACGGTATAAACCGGCACAACATTGTAAAGCAATTATACTCCAATAAAGATCTGCAGAAGAAAAATTTAAAAATAAAGGAAAAGCAGACCGATCTAAAACCGGTCTCCTCACACCCACCAGCAGGGCTAAAATGGAAACAATAAACAGTGCCAAGTGCTGGCAAGCATGTGGAACAACCCAAACTCTCACACACTGGGAGAGTGCATGTTGTGACAATCACTTTGGCAAACTTTGTTGGCAGTGTCGTGGTCTGAGTGTGGGTTAGAAAAGAGTTTCCAGACACAAGGCAGAATGCAAGGAAGATAGAGCTTATTAGAGAGAAGGGTCGCTGCAAGAACAGGGGATCGAGCTCCTGGAAGCCAGGGAAAGTCGACCCTGAGCATGGGTTGCTTGCCTGTTTTTATAGCCAGGGAACCCGCAGTTATATGCTAACTGGGCAGAGCATGTATAATTTTAGCGTTCTGAGCGGGAGAAAAATAGGGCAAATATCTTTCCTTATATGGGTTGGGCAAGGGACATGGCAGGTTGCTTGCAAAAGTTTCGGGACATTGCAATGGTTGCATCGTACAGAGCGAGAGGAGTCCTGTAGCTCTTTGTTCCAGCAGTATTGGCCCTTTAAGTCTATCTTGTTCCTTGCCCTTGGAGCACGCCACAGGTAGCGACTACTAATGCTGAACACATGCATAACCTATGATTCAGACATCCACTCCTTAAATATATACCCAAGAGGAGTATGTACGCAGGGCCGCCAAGAGGCATGTGTGAGAATGTAGCACCATTGTTCCTAATAATCCCAAACTGGAAATTACCCAAATGCCCATCAACAGTAGAATACGTAAGTAAATTATGTTCTGTTCACACAATAAAACACCATACGTTAATTAAAACAAGAAAATTTACAGCATGCCACAACAGGGATGACTTTCACCAACAGGATGCCAAGCTGATGAAGCCCAAAACGAAAGCATTTATGTTCTATGATCCCACCTATATAAAGTTCAAAAAGATGCGAGAGGACTCTGGGGTGTAGGAAGACAGCATGTGCTTACCCTTAGGGGGTAGTTACTGGAAACTGTGAAGGAAGCTTCTCGGGTGGTGGAAAGGGTTGTTTCTTGACCTGAGGCCTTACTACATGAGTGTGTTCATCTTGTGAAAAACTCATCAAAGTGTATATTTATGATTTATGTACTTTTCTGTATGTATGTTATACTGTAATAAAAAGTCACTCCCCTCCCAAAAAGAACCAAACACACACACACACACACACACACACACACAAGCACAAAACAGGAAAAAGTAAAGAATATTAAAACTACCAACACATTGCGCTGGAACTTGAGTCTAGAGAGAGGCCAGAACAGCCTTTTGCTGCAGAGAGTTGAGCTTAGTGCAAAGGTAAGAAAAGGAGACAAGATGACATGTGGTTTTAGAGTCCTGTACACTATTCTTAACATTTGTAACTAGTCAGCAACATTCTAAAAGGTCTGCATAAAAATCTGAATGCCCTCCCCTCCTTGCTTCTCGAAAAAGCCTTGGAGATCCAGCAGCATCACAGGACATATGGCAACAACCTACTGCCACAGAGGAAGGCTGCTCCCCTCCTCCACAGTCCCCACTGTTGCTTCACGTGCTCACATCACCCACCTCTACAGGCATCTGAATCTGTGACAATGGGGACTCACAGAAACCTGGGTTTCATCTCCTTTGCACCGCCTCCAGCACTATGAAGCCAGGTCATATAGCGCAATTGGACCACGGATGCCTCATCTGTAGAAAGGAGGTAATGAAATCCTGCTTACCTAAAAGCAAGGGACTAGACCAGATAATACCCTGACGTCTTCTTCCAACTTGTAGATCTCTTATTCTTGCATTTTTTTTCTTTTGCCTTATTTCCACTTTCCTTCATGCAACACTCGACTGGAGGCTTTGGAGGAATGGGTCTAAGAGTCTAACACTTCCTTCCTTACCTCTGGCTGTGCTGCTCACACAATCCTGTGGTAGATCACTCTTGAATTCCTGGGGTCTGACACAAGTCTGGTCCATCTCGGTCAGTCTGTCCTTCCTTTTACTCCACCAGGTACGTTTAGAAAGTCTGGAGCCATGATGCTTTGTGATAACCTAGAGGGGTGGGGGAGGGAGCGTGGGAGGGAGGCTCAAGAGGGAGGGGATATGGGGATATGTGTATACATACAGGTGATTCACTTTGTTGTACAGTGGAAACTGGCACAACAGTGTAAAGCAATTATACTCCAATGAAGATGGAAAAAAAATTTCATCCTCACCACAAAAAATAAATAAATAAAAAGAAAAGAAAAGAAGAAAGTCTGGAGCCAGAGGAGACAGCCTGTTAGAATATAGAGCAGCCCCCAGTGGTGGAAGCCATATCGAAACGGTTTAAATTGCTATTGTTTATGAAATACATATACTGTCACAGCACCAAGCCAGGTATTTTACATAGATTTTCTCATTCAATCCACCCAACAACTGCATGAGATAGGAATTTTTATTCCCACTTTGCAAATGAGGAAATAGGTTCTGAGTAGCCAAACTTGCCAAGAGTACACATCTAGGGAACAGAGGAGTCAGGATTTAAACCTGAGTCGAACACCTACAGAGCCTATACTCTAAACCGCATGCTGCCTGTTCTGTCCTGAGACCAAGGTCTTGTGTTCCCTTCTAGCAGAAGGCGAATGTTTTTCAGTAATAGTGGGTTACCTTCCCGTGGACCCCTGATACCCTTATATTTAACCTCTGGGGGACAAAACCAAGGACTGAGGAGAGCAAACTGTCATTGAAAATGCTGACCAAATATACAAGTGTACCACAAACAAATCCCTCACGAACCCACTCCCAGTGACGTGAGTTAAAGATTGGTCACTCCCTCCTCATACTTGGAACTTTCTTATAAATCATTTTCTGCATTAAAAAAGATCTGCATCCTAGAAAAGGAGAATGTAATTTTTTCACGATTGAAATGTTGTTAGTTATAATGAGTGTATAATATGGTAATTTTATAGCACATTAAAAGAGTCTGGCATGTAAAACAATGTGAAGTAGGAGGACATGATGTAAGGTTACAAGAAAGATTTTAACACTAGCTCTTCCATCTATTAAGCTGTGGGTTGCTGGACAAGTCTTTTGAC
Organism: Hippopotamus amphibius kiboko; assembly: GCF_030028045.1. NCBI lineage: Eukaryota > Metazoa > Chordata > Mammalia > Artiodactyla > Hippopotamidae > Hippopotamus > Hippopotamus amphibius. The sequence goes on along the minus strand of NC_080198.1, from coordinate 97,637,948 downwards.
CTCTTTTTTTTTTTTTTTTGCTGTGTTGGGTCTTTGTTGCTGTACGCAGCCTTTCTCTAGTTGCGGCGAGCGGGGTCTACTCTCCGTTGCAGTGCACGGGCTTCTCATTGCAGTGGCTTCTCTTGTTGCAGAGCATGGGGTCTAGGTACGTGCAGGCTTCAGTAGTTGCAGCACTTGGGCTCAGTAGTTGTGGCACATGGGCTTAGTTGCTCTGCAGCATGTGGGATCTTCCCGGACCAGGGATCGAACCCGTGTCCACTGCATTGGCAGGAGGATTCTTAACCACTGTACCACCAGGAAAGTCCGGTCTTTTGAGCTCTTCGAGACTTCATTTACTCATCTGTAAAATGGGGACAATTATGATACCTGCCTTTATCCACTGTATAAGACTGCAGTGGTTCAGAGGATGGACTATATTCAAATTCCAAGTTTATTGTTTACTACTCCTGAGACCAGGAGCAAATTATTTAAACCCACATTGCCTCAGTTTTCTCAAATGAAATGAGACATAATAACTGTATATTCTTCATAGAGTTCTTTTGAGGCTCAAATGAGTTTATACCAATAAAGCTCAGATAACAGGGCTTGGCACAAATTATGCAGTAGAGAAGCATTTGCTATTATTATAAATAGTGGTCTGTATTAGCGTGCGCTTGAGAACACTGTACAAAGGGCTGTTTCGCTGTTATTAGTGAGAGTTCCCCACACTAGAAAGGTTCTTTTAAATTCCGTGTACAATGATATCATTACTATCCATTTAACAGGTGACTTGGCAGAAATGGTCAAGGAAAATGCCAGGCTGCTAACAAGACCCGACACAAAGAGTTGAGACCTGAGGGATTAATTTAGAAGAAACCAAACCGCAGTGTCAGTGAGCAAGTCACATTCAACTAACAGATCATTAACCGCATAAAAACAACTAACCATACCAGACAGATCATTCAATCACATCGCTGACCTGTTTGCATTTTGTTGAATGCAGTTAACTCTTTGCTTCCTGCATAGCCTCCTCAAGGTCTAAGTCCTTCCTCAACTATTATTCACTTAAAAATGATTTCTAAAATAATTCAATTTTTTTAAAACATAGATCAGTTTTATTTATTTTTAAAATTATTTATTTATTTATTGGCTGCACTGGGTCTTCGTTGCTGCGCGCGGGCTTTCTCTAACTGCAGCGAGCGGGGGCTACTCTTCGTTGTGGTGCGAGGGCTTCTCATTGCGGCTGCTTCCCTTGTTGTGGCGCACGGACTCTAGAGCGCAGGCTCAGTAGTTGTGGCACACGGACGTAGTTGCTCCACGGCATGGGGGATATTCCTGGACCAGGGAGCGAACCCATGCGGATTCTTAACCACTGCACCACCAGGGAAGTCGCCACAAATCTGTTTTAAAAGGAAGGCTCTCTCATTTGCTACTGCCGATAAGGCAAAATGGGATGATCCTTGTGGAAGGGAATTGGTTGGTATTTGACAGGAGCACAGATACCTTTACCTTTTATCCAGTGGTTGTGCTCCTAGGAACCCATCCTGTGTAAACCAGTGTCAGCAAGAAATGTCACGTGTGCAAGGTCACTCACCATGGAAATGTCTGCAGAGGCAACGATTGAAAACCACCCAAACGCCAACCCGCAGGGACTGCCTGTGGTTTTCTCCTTCATTTTCAAAGTATAGCACATTCCTCTAGGGGTCACATTGCCCTCCTCTTCTGTGTCAGATCTCCCTCTGCCTCTCTCGTGTAAGGATATCCATGATTACATTTAGAGTTCCCCTGGATAATTCAGAATAATCTCCACATCTCAAAGCCTTAATTAATTATGTGTGCAAAGTCTCTTTTGACGTATAATGTACCATTCATAAATTCCCAGGATTAGGACCTGGATATCTTTGGGGTCTGTGATTCAGTTTACCACATACCTTTCCTGCTCTGTAGTTGTGCTGTCCAAGTGTTGCATCGTGCTGCCTGGTAGGAGGTCCCTTCCTCAGTCCTCATTACAATGGCCTCTTCCTTCTCTGATGACCTTCACGTGCCACCTGGTTCTCTAGTCTCTCTGGTGGCGTTGGGTGAGGGAGAATGAATCTGGTCTGGGTTCATTTGAGTGAGAAGAAACAGCCTGTGGACTCCGTTGCATCCTGAGGGACGTCTTGCTTTTCACTTCTTTTCTATTTTCTTTTCCCCAAACTTCTCTTTGCTCTCCTAGCACAAGGACAAATGATAAGAAGGCAGAAATTATAGACGAATCTCAAGCTGCAGCTATCCCAACCAAGAAGTTGGCTTAAATCCGTCAGCTGTTTTCTGACCCTCTGAGCGTGGGTTACTTATGCTCTTTATAGACAACTGTGCACATCGTTGTGGTTACTTCTGTCATGTGATAAAATCAGACCTGGAATCAAGAAAGAGAGAGAAAAAAAGAGAGGCTATACTGCCATTTTGACTGCAGTCCTCCTCCAACTAAGAAAATGGCTTGGAGGCAACTCAGAAGTTTTGTGCACCCCTAATTCACATTTTGATGATCTCCCAACTCTTTGTCCTTGTCATTATTGGTGGAAACAGTATCTTGCAATACTAGGGGCAAAGATTCGTGAGTCACATTGCCTGAGTACCAATCATGATTCCACCACTTACTAGCTGTGTACCTTGTGCAAGTTATGAACTTTCTACTATGCCTTATATGAAAGGAGGAGAGATTAGGATCTACCTAATAAAATTGTTTGTAGGATCAAATGAGATAGTATATAGAAAGCACTTCGATACTACCTGGGCCTTGGCAAGCTGAACTATGAGTACTATGGTAAAGTGAAAAGTACGAGTACATTGGAGGTAAGTAGACTAGGATTCAGATCTGGACACCAGTACTTACTACTGGGGGTACAACAATAGTTGACTTCATTTATCCATTCAATCAAGGCTTACTGAGCACCTACCATGTGCCCTGCCCTGTTCTAGAAGTTGGTGTGCCTTAGTAAACAGACAAGAGTCACTGCTCTTAAAGAGCTTGCATCACAGTGGGGAGAGGAGATGACAAAAAATGAGTCAGAAAGAAGCAAATTATGATGTTATGATTGTTCTCATGGGGAAGGTATCATTTGATGAAAACGTTGAAGATGGGGAGGGACTTAACTGGAGAAGAGGATTTCAGGCAAAGGGAAGAGATGGTGCCAAGGTGCTGAGGCAGGGGAGAGCCTGGCGTGCTAATGAAGAAGTGAGGCTAGAGGAGGGACCGACGTGTAGGGGAAGTAGAAGACGAGAGCTGAGGGATCATCTGGGCCTTGAGATCCACAGTAAGGATGTCAGCTTTTACTTGAGAGAGATGAGGAGCTACTGGAGAGTTTTGAGCAGAAGAGTGTCCTGCTGTGATTTTTGTTTTAAGAGGACCACTTTGGCTTCTTTGTGGAAAATATACTACAAGTAGCAAAAGCAGGGACTGGTTAGGAGACTGTTGCCAGAATCCAAATAAGAAGTGAGAGTATCTGTTTTTTATATATGAATTTATTTATTTATTTATTTATTTATTTATTTATTTATTTATTGGCTGAGTTGGGTCTTTGTTGCTGTGCATGGGCTTTCTCTAGTTGCAGGGAGTGAGGGCTACTTTTTGTTGTGGTGCGTGGGCTTCTCATTGCGGTGGCTTCTCTTATCGCAGAGCACAGGTTCTAGGTGCGCAGGCTTCAGCAGTTGAGGCACGTGAGCTCAATAGTCGTGGCTCTCAGGCTCTAGAGCACAGGCTCAGTAGTTGTGGCACACGTGCTTAGTTGCTCCTCAGCATGTGGGATCTTCCTGGACTAGGGATCGAACCCATGTACCCTGTGTTGGCAGGTGGATTCTTAACCACTGGGCCACCAGACAGTTGAAGATAAGGAGTGAGAGTATCTTGGATCATGGGGACAAGACAAAAAAAATGCCACTTTATGTGCAAATTCTAGACATATTTTGAAAGTACAATGATTGGACTCCCTGGTGTAGATGTGGAATATAAAGAGAAAGCCAAGGACAACTCCAAGGGTTTGGGGCTGACCGACTGAAAGGAGAAAGTACCAACAACTGAGATGGATGAAGCCTGAGAATTAAGCAAGGGCTTTGCTGGGGGAGTGGAGGAGGTGGAGAGCATGGATGGGGTTAGTCCATCGGGAATGTGCTAAATTTGAGATAGCTCTTAAATAGCCAAGTGGAGATTTCAAGAGATGGCTGAATATTTGAGTCTGGAGTTCAGGAAAGAGGTCGGAAAGAGAGATGATTGTGCTAAGCATCAGTGTGGGTGGTATTTAGAGACATGAGATGAGAGGCAAGCAAGGGAGTGCACGAAATCCAAGGACTGAGACATGCGCTTCCAACGTGAAGAGATCTGGGTGAAAAATAGAAAGTAGTAAAAGAGACAAAGAAGGAGCAGACAATAGGCAGGTCATACACCAAGAGAGCATGGTATCCTGGAAGACAAGTGAAGAGGGTTTATTACTGAGGATGCTGTGATCAACTATGTTGCATGCCAAGGAAGGTGAACACTGATGAAGGACCAGTGGATTTAGCACCATGGAGGTCATTTTGAACATGGCAAGGACTCTCTTGGTAGAGGGTTAGGCCAAAAAGCAGATGGGGTAAGTCCAAGAGAGAAAGAAAGGAAAGGAATAGGAATCAGTAAGTATAGTCAATTCTTCCATGGAATTTTGCTGCAAAGGGGAGAAGTGAAATTACCAAGGCAGGCAGAAGAAATGTCTTTTTCTGTTTGTACGTCTGTGTTTTGTTAAATGGCAAAATTAACTGCATGCTTGTGTGCTGATGAGGATAATACAACAGAAAGCAAAAAACTGAGCTTATAGAGCACAAAGGGGAATGTCTAAGAACATGTGCTTGAATAGATAAGAGGAGTACGAGCTGGTCACAAAGTCATTGGCTTCCGATATCGCCTGCGGTGGTAGTTGAGACGGTAGAGCGTGTGGGTACACATGCTGGTGGATGGAAAAACCTCTCTGGATCTCAGCTTCCTTATCCATAGCTGGGCTTATAACACTCATCTCACGTAGATTTGTAGAGGCTGAGTGAGTGAATATAGGTGAGCCTCTGGTTCCCGGCAGTACTCAAAAGATGACAACCCCGTGTCTCATTGTCCTGAAGACACAATTTCCAGCTCTGGAAATCTCTCTACTGAGGGGTTATACATCAATTAGATAATTTCAAGAAGCTAGTGAGGTTAGGTTTATCCATAAATAACTCATCAGATTTCTTAAACAGTTCACTCTTAACAAAATGCATGGGGACTTCCCTGGTGGTGCAGTGTTAAAGAATCTGCTTGCCAATGCAGGGGACACAGGTTTGAGCTCTGCCTCAGGAAGATCCCACATACCGTGGAGCAACTAAGCCCGTGTGCCACAACTACTGAGACTGCGCTCTAGAGCCCATGAGCCATAACTGTTGGGCCCACGTGCTGCAACTACTGAAGCCCACGCACCTAGAGCCCGTGCTCTGCAACAAGAGAAGCCACCACGAGAAGCCCACGCACCACAATAAAGAGTAGCCCCCACTCTCAGCAACTAGAGAAAGCTCGTGTGCAGCAATGAAGACCCAACACAGCCAATAAAAAATAAATAAATAAAATGCGTGAAACACTGCTGGAAATACCTCCTATAAAAATATTAAATCAAAGGCAATAACAAAAGCTGTCAGAGCAGCACATGTCATATCTTTAGAGTCCTGTTCAGACAGGCCAATTTTAAACCTAAAGATTTATTTAAATACTTCACAGCTTTTATAACAAAAGCAAGGTACAGGAGCTGCTTCAGGCTGTGGGTCAGAATCTGTGAGGTATCACCTCTTTCCCTACTTAATTTCAAAGCACAGATCAGCCAGATGAATGAGCCAGAAGTCTGAGGTCAGCCAAGTTGCAGTGTTTACCTCCACTGAAATTGAGGCAAAGGGCAATTCCCTAGGAATCAGGAACCCCGGGCTCCAGCCCTGAAGTGAACGTCTGCTGCTGGACATGGCCACTGGAAAGACCTTTAACTTTCTGGGCCTCTGTGACCTAATCTGTACAACCAAGGGCTTAGACCTGATGGCATTGCTTCAGCTTCCAGGGTCTATGATTCTGAGAGTTTGAATGAGTAGTAGAAAGAGGGCCACTGGCGCCACCGCTATCCCGCTGTGGAATTTGAGTGGATCATCAATCTCTTTGAGTCTCAGTTTCCTCATCTTTCACCTGAGCTGTGAGAACCAAATACAATCCTGTTAGAAAACCACTTTACTGAGGATACTCAGCCCTGCCAAGCGAAGGGGCTAAAGCAGTGGCCTCAATCAGGAGGGGGAAGTGTATGTCAGGGTCAACCTGGGGAGTATATTCTAAGTATTCACATCCCTCCTACCCCTCAGAAGATGAGCCAGTGTGGTGGATAGGTTTCTTCTCTTTCGCAGATGTTTAGATTGGTAATAGTTGCCTAGAGCCTTGTCTTGAGAAGAATGATAAGGTTGCAAAAGGACCTCATTAGCAAGTTTTGTGGTTGATTAATGCTGCCTGCAGTGGGTTCAGGATTGGTGAGAGGCAGCTGTGACTCTGTGTCTGCAAACTCCAAGTTAAATGTGTACAAGTGTGTCAGAATGGTTTCTCAGTTCCATTTCTTTTTTATTTTTTTAATAAATTTATTTATTTATTTATTTTATTTTTGGCTGCATTGGGTCTCCGTTGCTGTGCGCTGGCTTTCTACAGCCGAGCGGGGGCTACTCTTCATTGTGGTACGAGGGCTTCTCATTGTGGTGGCTTCTATTGTTGCGGAGCACGGGCTCTAGGCATGCAGGCTTCAGTAGTTGCAGCACATGGGCTCAATAGTTCTGGCTCATGGGCTCTAGAGCACGGGCTCAGTAGTTGTGGCACACAGGCTCAGTAGTTGTGGCACATGGGCTGAGTTGCTCCGGGGCATGTGGGATCTTCCCAGACCAGGGATCGAACCCATGTCCCCTGCATTGGCAGGCAGATTCTTAACCACTGCACCACCAGGGAAGTCCCTCAGTTCTATTCCATTCCCTTTTCTTTCACTATCCCTTTTCTCTCCCTTCAAGAACCTGTCCTCCTCCTGAATAGACTTGAGAGCTCTTCAATTTTTAACTTCTACTAACACTGAGAGAAAACAAGTTGGTAGAGCAGTGTGGCAAAAGCTGACTTTCCTTGTTTTTTGTGGTAGATTGTCTGCAAAGAGGATCACTGTGCCCCTCCTTCCATCGGGAGAGGAGTCAGTATCCCCGACCTTGAAATCAGAGTTGGCCTTGTGACTTGGTTTGACCAATAGAATACATCCAATGTGATGCTCTGGGGCTTCTGGGCCTAGACTCTAAGCAGCCACATAGATTCTTCTTTTACTCAGAGGGGAAACCAACCAACCATAGAAAGAAATCTAGGCTATAGGTTCCAGACATATGAGTGATTTCAGCCCACACCATGAGAAGAGTGAAGCCCAGCCATCCTAGCTGGTCTCCAGGCATTCAAGCCATTCCTGCCAAGGCAGCAGCCATGTGAGTGAGGCCATGTTGAATCCTGCGGTCCCACGGGAGCCCAGTTGAGACCACATGGGAGCAGACATGAGCAGTTCCGGCTGGACGCTGCACTGAATTGTGACACTAAAACCGTTATTGTTCAAAGCCACTAAGTTTTCAGAAACCAAGGCTCAAATGACTTAATTACCTTATCCAAAGTCACAAAAAGAGGAAATAGCAGAGCTGAGATTAGAATACAAAACCAGGCTTTTCCAAATTGATGATGAAATTCTTATTCTGTCTCCTCACACTCCGTTCTAGTTGCATTAGGAAGTGAATTTCAAGATTTTAATTATAGAATGATAGACTTCAAAGGACAAGCATGGCCCATTCATATCATACAACTCAGGTCTCAATTATCTACTGACTTACTTTGCTGTCTAATTACTTGACCAAACATATTTCAATTTAATTTCTCAGAAGTCAGCAAAAGGGAATGTCCTTCCTGAGAGTATGTTGAAGTATAATCATTAGATTTATTATAAGGGAGCCTTACTTTTCACAACAGAACCAATCTTTTTAAAAGTCTTATGTAAATAAAACCTGTGTAAATCAAATCATATTTCAATGAAATAGAAGATTCCACTTAAAGAAAATCAGCAGAAAGTTTATTAATAGAGCTTGAATCATTTTTAAGATGGTGAATCACTGTAGGGTCATTTTCTGTTCTGGAAGCTAAGATATTTATGTGAGGTTTTCTTAAAATTTTGGCACAACTTGAGAATGTGAGATTGTGCAGTTCCTAGGACAGTCCTGGCTCAAACTAAGTGCTAGGAAAAAATGGTAATGATTACATGATGTTATAGGTTAAGTTGTGTTTCCCCCAAAATGTTGAAGTCTTAAGCCCTGATACCTATGAATGTAACCTTATTTGGAAATAGTCTTTGCAGATGGAATGATATTAAGAAGAGGTTATTAGTATGAGCCCTAATTCAATATGACCGATGGCCTTAAAAGAAGAAGAAAACACCATTGGATGACAGAGACCCAGGTTGGAGTGCTGAAGCTACAAGCCAAGGACCGCCAAGGGTCAACAGCCCCCTCTAGTTGCTAGGAAGAGATAGAGAGTAGCCAGGCAGCTACCCAGAGTCTCAGAGGGAGCATGGCCTTGCTGACACCTGGCTTTTGGACTTCCAGCCTCCAGAACTGTAAGAGAACAGATTTCTGTTGTTTTAAGCCACCCACTTAATGGTAAATTTTTTATGGTGGCTCTAAGAAACTAATACCATGTATATCATTTTCTTTGATTGAGAAAGAAAAATTAGAGGGAGGAAGATAAATGAGGAAACAGAACAAAGGACTGTTTTTTTGTTTGTTTGTTTGTGTGTTTGTTTGTTTGCCAAATCAGTAGATATTCCCAATCCTTTTCTTCCATGTCACTTTTACTCTAAAGGCTGGGGAAAAAAAGTACTTTCTCAAACTCCATTGCAGCTACTCATATGACATGTTTCTAGTCAATGAAACAGCAGGAGAATTCTGCTCGGTGATTCTGAGAAGAGCTTTGTTTTGTTTTGTTTTGTTGTGTCGTGTTGTGTTTTGTTGTGTTGTTTTGTTTTGTTTTGCTTGAAAAAGGTAAAAGCATGGTTAGGCCAGCCTTTCTTGTTCTTCCTCCTCCAATTCAAGTGTGCTATCTTGGGCTAGAGCAGTCATCTTACAACAAATAGCAAGCATGAGAGAAAGACCAAGAGAATCACAGTGCAAAGCCACTGACATTGTGGAGCCCAGAACCAAGTCTAACCAACATCTATCTCTAGACTTGAGTTGCATGAGAAAAATAAACCCATATTTGTTTAAGCCATTACAGGACAAATATTCTGTTACTTGCAATTGGACACATTCCTAACTGCTGGAAGAGGCTATTGCTATAGTTCAGGCCAGAGGTAATATGTAAGGATAGGAAAATCAGAGAGGGATGGAAAGCCAGGAGACAAGAGAAAAATGTTGTCGATATAGATATTGAATTAGAACTTGGTGATCAGCTGGGTATGAGGAAGAAGTCTGGTATAACTATGAGGTTTTAAGATTAGGTTCTGGAAGGACTTTTTCTTCTGTAAGCCAGTTATATACAGTTCCCTATTCCTGGTGCAGCAAATGGCTTCAAATAACCCTTCTTAGCCTTATTAGCAACACAAATAAATGAATACAGATGACGGCAGAAAGCAGCACAGTTTTCTCTCCCAACATGCAAAGAACTGTCTTCAACCATTAAAGCCCCTTGGCTTTTTCTACCCAGCGATGAATTTTCTGCTCAGGTCAGCCCAGTGCCTTAGTCCTCAAGCCTAGGCATTAAAGTTGGAAGGGGGATTATTTGCAGAGTTCTGTATTCTGGGTTTGCAGTTTTCCAGGTGAACGTGCTTATGATGCTGTGTCTTACAGAGAAGAATTCACCTTCCTGATGTGGTTTCTAATTTTAAGAGTGCTTCTTAAAACGTGGTCCAGATGAGCTGCATCAGCATCTCATTGTTAGCAATGCAAGTTCCCAAGCTCCATCCAGACCTCCTGAAACAGAAACTCTGGGAGTGGGGTCCAGCAATCTGTGTTTTAATGAGGTCTTCAGCTGACTTAATAGGTATCCATTGTCCTGGAGGAGTTTTAACAGAACATCTCTGGCTTGACAAAATTGACTCTTCCAATTCTCCTTTGACATTCAGAATTGATTACTGGTTGAGAGGTAGAAATTTTCTTAGGTGCCAAGGAGCTTCCTGGGAGAACAGGGATAAAGACTTGAAAATCTTCCCTTTTGAGACGCAACATTAGTAGAGTGCATTTGGTGGTTGGAATTGACTGAGGTTAATCTTCCAGTGGAGACTTCAGTATGAAGAAATGGCAAGTCAGGCTCCAAGTCAAGGTTCCATGACATAAAGGCTGATTCTGTCAGGTCTGTGACTAAGACTGGAACCCCACCCGACCCCACAATACTGGCACTGAGATCATGCTTCTGGGAACTTGTTAAGCATTGGAATTTAAACAAAATGTTCCCACCGTGGGGCCCAAGCATGGACCCTGTTATCCAAGTATAACAGTCAAAGAGTAGGACCCCATTGATGAGTTATACTGCATCCCAGACAAGACCACTGGGATTCTTGGATGACTGAAGAGCAGAAGGTTGGCTCCACAAAAGTTCTCCTTCCTGCTCTTGATAGATTACACTGAGCCTTATCACCCTTAGATTTATTCTTCACTCTGCTCTGCTTTACTCTGTATCCAGGGCAGCTGACCTTTGGAAAAATGACTCTTCTTTAAACTCTATCAATTATACTCTGAGTATGCCACCTATTTTCTACTGATAAACTGGTTTACACAAGGTATACAAGGATTAGGAACTGGAGATCAGAGAAAGGGTCTGTGAACGGGATTTCCTTTGAGAGCTGACCTGGGAATTCAGGAGGAGGGGTACCATGTGTGCCCAGGGAAGACAATGAATTAGGTTTGAAGCACCCATTGGAAGTTCTGAGCACAAGGGACAGGAGCAGGGGTGCTGATTGAAAGTGGGCTTTACTATAGGGTGATCTGGCTCAGCTGTTTCATTGAGCAAACCCATGATACCTTTGGTGGGTGAAATTTATTACAGGAGATTCTTCAAATCTCTTGAATGGTGAAGCCACACTTCAGTGTTATGGAGATTGAGTGGGAAAAGAAGGGCAGAGCAATGTCTCAGCATTCAGCATGTAAATGTTACTTAATCCTTCATTTTGTTTTTTGTATTGTACCACCTCTTTTTTTATGTGATAATTGCCACCAGTCTAGAAATCCTGTTTTATCCTCTTCAGAAAGTAAATCTCAGTTCCTCAAAAAACTAAAAATGGAACTACCATATGATCTAGTAATTCCACTCCTGGGTATATGTCAAGAAAAAATAAAAATACTAATTTGAAAAGATACATGCACCCCAATGTTCACAGTAGCACAACTTACAATAGCCAAGATATGGAAGCAACCCAAGTGCTCATCAACAGATGAATGGATAAAGAAGATGTGGTGTGTGTGTATACATATTTGTGTGTGTATATATATATGATGGAATACTACTCAGCCATAAAAAAGAATGACTTCTGCCATTTGTAGCAACATGGATGGATCTAGAGAATATTATGCTTAGCAATAAATCAGACAGAGAAAGGCAAATACTATATGATATCACATATGTGGAATCTAGAAAATAATACAAATAAATTTAAGTGTAAAAAAAGAGACAGACTCTCACATATAGAAAACAAACTAGTGACTACCAAAGGGGAGAAGGAAAGGAGGAGGAGAAAATTTGGGGTATGGGATTAAGAGACACAAATTACTATATGTAAAATAGATAAGCAACAGGATACATTGTATAGCACAGGGAATTACAGCTATTATCTTGTAATAACTATTTTTGGAAAATAATCTGTAAAAATACCAAATCACGATGCTGTATGCTTAAAATATAATATCGTAAAGGAGCTACACTTCAATCTTTATTTATTTATTTCTAAATATTTATTTATTTATTGAGGCTGCACCACATCTTAGTTGTGGCACTTGGGATCTTCATTGCGGCATGTGGGATCTTTTAGTTGCGGCATGCAGACTTCTTAGTTGCAGCTTGCAGACTCTTAGTTGTGGCATGCATGTGGGATCTAGTTCCTTGACCAAGGATCAAACCCAGCTCCCCTGCGTTGGCATCACAGAGTCCTACCCATTGGACCACCAGGGAAATCCCTATACTTCAATTTTTTAAAGAAGAAAGAAAAAAAAGAAGAGAAAAGAAACCTCCAATCATCTCCCAGGATGGAAAGGGGTAAATTCGAGGAGTGAATATGGGGATTCCAACTAATTCTTATACAGATATTTAAAGGATCCTCTGGTGCTACACACCACTCTCCTGTCATTTCCAGAGGTATCAATTTTCTTCAATACCTTTTGAGGGATTTGCAGTATATTGGTTTGCTAAGGCTGCCATAACAAAGTACCACAGCCTGGGTGGCTTAAACAACAGCAGTTTATTTTCTCACAATTCTCGAGGCTAGAAGTCCAACATCAAGATGTTAGCAGGATTGGTTACTTCTGAGGCTTCTCTCCTTGGCTTGTAAATGGCTTTCTTCTCTCTGCGTGCTCACGTGGTCTTCCCTCTGTGTGCATCTGTGTCCTAATCTCTTCTTAGAAAAATAACAGTCCTTATTGGATTAAGGCCCATATTGGATGGGTCATAATGGATTAAGACCTACCCTAATGACCTCATTTTAACTTTTTAAAGACCCTGTCTCCAAATACAGTCACATTCTCAGGTACCGAGGGTTAAAACTTCAACATATGAACTTGAAGGTGAGGGAGATACAATTCAACCCGTAATATGCAGTGTAAGAATGGATTATTTTGGCTTGGATTTAGCTTGTTTGATTTGCCACATCCACTCAGCCAGCTGCTTTACACCTACCAAAACGCAGTTGCCATTAACTCTTCTCCCGAAGTCTTTACCCTGAGAGGTTTATGTCTTTCTCTATGTTTCTTACTTATGCTCATTTGGTGTGGTTCTGGAAGTCAGCAAAAGTAAATGCTTGTGTTCCATCCATCATCTTTCATCAGATGTCTCTAGCCCACTTTATATATCTTAATATGGCAACACAAGAATTTTCCAAATTATTGAAAAATCTTCCTAGAGCTAATTATTTTTTTTTTATTGACTGCCTTGGGTCTTCATTGCTGCGAAGCAGGCTTTCTATAGTTGCAGAGAGAGGGAGCTACTCTTCGTTGTGGTATGCGAGCTTCTCATTGCAGTGGCTTCTCTTGTGGAGCATGTGGGCTCTAGGGCACATGGACTTCAGTAGTTGTGGCACCTGGGCTCAATAGCTGTGGCTCACAGGCTCTAGAGCACAGGCTCAGTAGTTGAGGCACACATGCTTAGTTGCTCCGTGGCATGTGGGATCTTCCTGGACCAGGGCTTGAACCCATGTCCCCTGCATTGGCAGGCGGATTCTTAACCACTGTGCCACCAGTGAAGCCCCTAAAGCTAATTTTTATGGCTACATCTCTGAACCTTTTAACAGAAGGGTATTATGCTCTATTTATCTATTTGATCTACGGTTATATATTCAAGTTTTTAATAGAAAATAACAGGATGGTAAACATCTAGATCTAGAGGATTAATTAACTCTTTAATAAAGTCTTTTGATATATACCTTAATTTATCAAATCTAAGACACCATCATATTGTAAGATACAGCAAAAGAGTTGAACAACAGAGTTGCTTCTGGAGTAGAGGAAAGGGAGTTGGTGAAGTCAAGAGACTGGTTGTTTATAAGTTTTTTAAAACATCTTGACTCTAACTATGTGCATCTATGAAATCTGATAAAAATAAAAACTGAAGGGAAAAATCAAGCCAGAAAATTATGCCTACAGTGTGATTTAAGTTATTTAAAACCCATGAAAAGATTTTATAGAAAAATACTAAAAATCAAAAGGGGTAAGTTTATAAATGTTTTATTTTCATTGTTAACTATTTCAAACTATTTTTCAATGTTGTTAGAGGTGAGTAGCTATTTTCTAAAGAACAGAAAAGTTTACTTTCATTCCTTTATTCTAAAAAGAAAAATGACCAGAAGGAAATATACTCTAGTCCTCGAATAGTGAAACTACAGATGTTATCTCTCCTTAGTGTTTCCAGATTTTCTCTAATAAGCATGTTTGGGGTCTTTAAGGACCCAAGAAATAATACCCTGGTTGAGAAATAGACAAAGAATTAAAGCAGATGAAGGATAAATTGTCACCCTTATATTCAGTAAACACTAGGTCAGATGACTTGCTTAAAAATCAGATTTTTGTCTGGGCTAGCTAATTAACCAAAGTAACTGGAAATCTACCAAAATGGACACTCCACTTTGTGCTATGAGGACCATCCAAACGTTCACTTAGAGTCAGTTGCCAAGGTCTGACACCACCTTTGGGATCTTTCCGAGTCCTAAATATCCAGAGAAACCCCAAGGAAATGCTGCTTATTCCCAGAGGTGTTTTCAAAGGGTGGTTGTATTTCTGTTGCTAAGTGACAACTCACAATATTTAACACTGGGACAACCTGAAGTGGGAAATGGGAACTCTTGCCAACGTGACTACTGATTAGTAAGTTTCATAAATCATCGTTAATGTCCTAGACTGAAAATAAAATTAAGGAATAAAAATGTATGGATAAACGTGTATAAAGGAAGCCTGGGTAGTTTCCAGAGTACATGCCAAGGGTAACTAGAATTTCCTCTGGGTTTCTGGAAATCATGGCTTGCTGTACATCTGGGATTGCATGACAAGTGGGTGTGTGCATCTTGCTGGTGGAAGATGAGGGCTTTGATCTTCTAACAGCTTGGATGGGAGCCACAGAGAGACTTCTCAACCTGGAGCAGGTCTTTGCCTTCTCTTCCTGCCTGATCATTGTTGTAGTTTTCCCAGAGCATAAAGCCCTTTGTGTCACTTCTCCTTCAACTGAGTTCCCTTTCAACTTAATAATTTCCCTGAACATATTCCTATTTAATACTTACCAAGAGGTTAACTGTGTCTCAATAAAAGTTCTAAAAAGTATGTATATATATATTTACCAAGACAACATTCATATCTGAAGAGAACAGTGGAAAACAAATACCAGGTTATCTTTAGAACCAAACAGCCTTTGGATGGGGGGGCCCAAAAGTGTTCTCATGTCAGCCACAGTCAGTAAAATGCACACAGGTTCTCACCTTTATCTGTGTGAATTATGACCACCCATTTAAAGCAGACAGAGTGACTGCAGGACCCTGGGACGATGCACACTTTTGCTGATGGCACTTTATAATTCCAGAATTATTGCTAGAAACCCTTTCTCAGAATTTCATGGGGATCCAGATTTTTGATCATTAGAGTCATGTATTTATATTCCTTTAAAGTCATGTTTCATTTTTCTGTTTGTTTAAGCTCAGCTTGGTCACTGTTCTTCAGCACAGTGATATGAAAGGAGTGAAAAAACCTACAAAAATCAAGTTCACAGAAGATATTCAAAAAAACGAGCCAGTAGGATTGGGGCTATAGTCACAAACTGAAGACAAAAATTTGAAGGGGGACGAGAGTACTAACGTATTCACACTCAACTTGCTGGCATATGTTGACAGAATGCAATGGGTATTAATAAATAGAACATCCAAAGAAATAAAAGCTAAGAAGGGACTTCCCTGGTGGTGCAGTGGTTAAGAATCTGCCTCCCAATGGAGGGGACACGGGTTCGAGCTCTGGTCCGGGAAGATCCCACATGCCAAGGAGCAACGAAGCCCGTGTGCCACAGCTACTGAGCCTGCATGCCACAACTACGGAAGCCCATGTGCCTAGAGCCCATGCTCTCCAACAAGAGAAGCCACTGCAATGAGAAGCCCTCACACCTCAATGAAGAGTAGCCCCTGCTTGCCACAACTAGAGAAAGCCCTCCCACAGTAATAAAGACCCAACCCAGCCAATAAATAAATAGATAAATAAATAAGAATAAATTTAAAAAAAATAAAAGCTAAGATGGACTCACAGCGTCCGTGGCATGGGTGGCACAGCCCAGGGCACTCAGATACCCTGCAGACCCCGGACACTCATTACTCATCTCCCCAGCTGTGGGCAGTGCTGGCAGCTGTTGGTTCTCAGCTGAGCCACCTCCAGCATTGCTCTCGATGAGGAGACCCAGCTCATCCAACGTCATGACAACTTACTTCCAATGGCCGTTCAACATTCCGGCCTTTGCCTCCAGGACAGACCACCTGAAGGACCATCCCAGCTCCCTTTGGGATCAGCTGAGGCCTTTGCTGAGACCTCACAGCAGCTTCATTTCTCCTTTCGCCCAAGCCTGCTTCTTTTGCTTCCCCTCCTGAAGTGTTGATCCCAAGAGCACCCCGATAAACTTTCTACTCTCAAATCTCCTTCTCCTTCTGAGTCTTTTTCCCAGGGATGACCTGACCTACAACAAACATATACCTTAGGCCGATTCAAACATCATTCACCAACTTATGTCATGAAGGTGTTTCCAAGGGCACTGTTTTGAAACAGAAAACTCCTTTTGGCTTGTAATTTTGAGGTACATGTTAACAAACAGATTACAAAACAGTTCACAGGCTATGATTGCAATTTTAAATATATATAAGTACATGCATTCATAATAATAAAGACTTGAGGGCATAGTTAATGAACTAATACTTTTTAAGGACCTACTTTTTGCCAGGGATTAAGCTTGGCATTATACCAAAAATATGAAAATGGTGATTATCTCTGGGTGATGAACTTAGAGAAGATTTTTATTTTTATTTTCTTCTTCCTCTTTTTAGTATATATCCCAAATTTCATTTTGTAATTAGATACAAAGTTATAAAAATTATATCAACCTTACATTTTATTTTATCAAGTATTTCAATAAACATTTGCTGTAATTTTTATATTCCATGTAACCCCCCAAATCTCTCTATTCTCTAAAAAGCCCAAGACCTACAAAAATAAAATGTGTCAACCTAACAAGTTGAAGAGCAAGTTTTAAATTTCAATATTTGGGATATGCTAAGTTGTCATTAATTCTCTAGTACTGAAATAAGTAGCCTGAGTGTTTTTTGAATCATTTGCATTTCCAAGCTAGAAAAGGGGACTTTTAGGTACTTCCTGATAACCTCATTACCTGACATGACATTCTTGATTACATGACAAAAAGAACATAAAGTTCTCCCAGCACTGAGTCTTTGATAAAGATACCACAGACATCAAGAAAGGCAGAGCCTGGACTTGAGAGTTTGGGTCACACCCTAAATGGGTATCCTTTATCAGTCCAATCTGTAATTCGTCATCCAAAGATTATATCCATTAGTTTTTCTTTGCCACATGTTTATTTAGAATACATTCTTAACTGACTATACTTGGTCTTCAATTCAGAGAGAAAACTCAATATATTGTCACTCCAAGACTAAAAGGACAAAGCGTATGCAAAATATTTTAGATATATATTATTAATTATTATATTAACAATATTATATTTCTATACTATATAGTTCCTCCAATATGGCATATATTATTATATTAATAATATTCTGTGCTATTAATATAAAATATATTCTATTAATAATAATATAGAATATGTTATTAATCCTCCTCAAACCCATTTGTTTCTTTTTTTTAGCTCAAATAAGTATATTTTATTACATCTCTTTGGCAAAAATGTTTGACTGAATTCAAACAAGGGTACCTAAAGGTTAATCGAAACACAGACATATTTTTACATAACTTTTTCCAGTTGCATGTGAGTTTCTGCCAAGCTAAAGTAAAGGGTGAGATGTAAAGATAAGCTTGACACCTTTCAAATTATGAGTCTGGACGTTGCAGTGACTCCAAGCCAAGTCGCATCCAGAGTGGCACCATCTGATCTATTTGAACATGGTGTGACGGAGACGCAAGCGGAAGCCTGGAGACCTGATCCCTCTAAACAGCGCTTCCCATCTTCTCTGCTCTTGGAACAAATGAGAGTGTAGCAAGGACTTTGGGGAATTAGCAATATTCGTGGTTTTTAAGGAAATCATAGAGTGTCCGTTAGAGAATTTCATAAACTA
The DNA here is from genome assembly GCF_030028045.1 of Hippopotamus amphibius kiboko. NCBI lineage: Eukaryota > Metazoa > Chordata > Mammalia > Artiodactyla > Hippopotamidae > Hippopotamus > Hippopotamus amphibius. Next base: position 97,619,889 of record NC_080198.1, on the reverse strand, counting down.
GGCTGCCCTTATTAGGGAAGGTAGGAATATTAGTTTTCAAGAACGTCAATTCCTCATCCACTATCAACTCATTGGAGATGCAAATAATTTAAGGACTAGGTGAAAGTTAATGAGGAAAAGGATCACTGAAAGTTTACTGGGGCTGCATCCTCACAGCACCAAACCTCCATATTCTACTGTCCTGCTCTCCGAAGTTTCAAGGGCTGGCAAGACAATGAAAGGGGACCAACTGTGAGCGGAGATGAAACAACCCAGAGAGAAAAAGAAAGGGAGGATCTGCCTGTCCCCCTGCCCTCCAGGGCCCAAGATAAATTAATTCATTCACCCATTTGTCACCCACAATTACTTACTGAGTCCTGCTTAGTGGCAGGAAGACAGAATTAATGCTGACTATGGCAATGAAATAGTCACTGTTTACAAGTCATTTACTCTGTGCTGGGGTTCCACCGAGCACTGTCATTTCATTTCCTCCTTTGATCCTCATGGGGACACCATGGCAAATGCTATTTTTATCACTATTTCACAGTCAAAGCAACTGAGCTTGGGTCAGTAAGAAGGGTGGCTGGCCTTTAAAGTCAGATGTCTAGGGACTTCCCTGGTGGTCCAGTGCTAAAGAATCTGTCCTGCAATGCAGGGGATGTGGATTCGATCCCTGGTGGGGGGACTAAGATCCCACATGCCATAGGGCAACTAAGCCCATGCGCCTCAACTAGAGAGCCCGCGCGCTGCAAACTACAGAGCCCGCGCGCTGCAAACTACAGAGCCCAAGTGCCCTGGAGCCCACACCACAATTAGAGAGAAGCCCATGCACCGCATCAAGGAGCCCAAGTGTCACAATGAAAGATCCCACATGCTGCAAGGAAGACCCGAGGCAGCTAAAAATTAAATAAAATAAATAAAGTCAGATGGTCTAAGTCCTGTGCCCACCTTTTTAGCTTCTGTTCCTTGCCCTTCAGGAGATAACTGTGTAGTAGAGGAACGGACATGTAAGTAAATCATTTCTATTTACTCCTTCACCCGTGCAGACATTCAGTGGGCATTTATTGAACACCTACTACATGCAGGCAGTATGCTAGGCTCCAAGGATACGAAATCCAGGGAAATGTCAGGACCCCAGCGTCGGGGGGACCAACACTCAGGTCCTTCGTCTCTGGCTCCACACCGTCCTCCATTCCCACCACTGCTTTCCTTTGTTTCCTAACATGCCCTCAGCAGCCTGATGCCAAGAATGTGTCTCACACATCTCTGTATCCACAGCCCCCAAGAATTGTGCCTGGTATGCAGAAAATGCCCAGTAAATATTTGTAGGCTAGATTGCAGGAAGAGCTTGAAAAAGAACCAAGTGTAGGAAAATGATTCCCTGGTTCATTAGGCCACTGGCCTGCCTGAACCAAGGAAGGAGGATGGGTGATGTAGTCCACGTAGAGGCAACCTGAATGACAATGTGCCCTGTGGAGTGCTCTCACGGTGTCCAAATAAGAGCTCTGGTTTCCATATCAGCTCCCTTGAGCCTGAAATCTACCAAACTTGGATCTTACCTTTATCAGATAGGAGCATTAATATCTAGAATCACGAGAGAACTGGGTGAAGAGATGAAGTTTGGAGTCACACAGACTTGGGTTTGAATGCCAGTTCTGCCCCTAATTGTTTTTTGTAGAAGTCATGTAACTTCTCAGAACTTCAGTTTCCTCATCTGTAAAATGCGGATAGTAATCTACGTCATAGGATCAGGGGGAAAATTAAATGGTATGAGAGTTAATTGTAGGTGTCAGCCTAGCTGGACCACCTTGCCCAGATTTTTGATCAAACATTATTCCTGATGTTTCTGAGAGGCTGTTTTATTAAGATGAGATTAACATCTAAATCAGTGAACTTTGAGTAAAGCAGATTACCCTTTATAACGTAGGTGAGCCTCACCCCAGAAGTTGAAGACCTGAGTAGAACGAAGAGGGAATTCTCCCTGAGCAAGAGGTAATTCTGCCAGCAGGTGACCTTCAGACTTGAACTGCACCATTCTCTCTCCTGGGTCTCTAGCCTGCTGGCCCACCCCGCAGATTTTCAACTTACTAGCCTTCACAATTACTTAAGTCAATTCCTTAAAATAAATTTCCATCTTTCTGTCTGTCTCTCTCCCTCTCTCTTTTTCTCCATGTATATTTTGGTAGTCTGTTTCTCTGGAGAATCCCAGCTAATACAAATGGTATGATTCCTGGAGATCCCTGACATATAAAAGGTGCTCAATGGATATTAGTTTTATCCTCCCTTCCCTAGAGACTTTCAGCCTCTTCATTCTATGGTAAGAAGATGGCAGCCTAAAAAGGTACCAGGATTTGTCCACTAACCCAGCGTAACCTTGAAAAGTTCTGAGGTCAACATTTGAGCATCACAATTGAAAGCATGGAACATCTGTTGGTGCCTAAAGGGACCCTTTTGTTTTCTGCCGAAGAATTTCCTTGAAAGGGCTTCAGAGTTTATCTGATCAAACATTTACAAGGGGTTGGCCTGAGGGCCACATACGGGTTGCTTGGTTGGTTTGTTTTTCTGACACAAGTTCTTCTTAATTATTAATTTAAGATTTGGAAAATGTCACGTAAGTCTGGATTCCTGGCTTCTCTTGAGGGATTGGAAGATCAGGTGACCTCAGACCTGTACTCCTGCCTGGCAACATTGGGTTGGCGGTGAGAGGTCACCACCACCCTAGACAGAGCACAAGTCATGCGGACATGTTACTCATTTGTATTATCTGTTGACCCCTGCAGACATGTGAGTCTGTGACTCCTCTTGTCCTCCAGCTCCTTCAATTTAGAAAAGGGGAAACAGAGACCCAGAGAGGTCTGGTGTACTTGCATAGGGCCATGGAGCTAGGATTGGCAGAGCTGGGTCTAAAACCCCAGGTTCTTGCTTCCCAGGCCCCTTAGAAGATGCTCTATGCCAGACAAACACAAGTACTTTCATTGACGAATTCGGTGATTCCAATGGTGTTCCCCTGGAAAGCTTATTTATTTCAGTAGTCAGATCAAGTTTATTGTCACAAATGAATGCAGTGCTTTAAGACAGAGCTAGATTATGACTTGTCTTACTCATCCTGTGATTATGAGCACAGTTTGGGGTCAGACCACACCTAACTCTGCCATTTTCGTGGGCAAATTTCTCACCTTTTTAATAACAGTTGTACAAATCACAAAGTGCAATGGTGAAAATTAAATGAACTATTTCACGTAAACTGCTCAGTACAGGGTCTGGACTATAGCAAGCATTCAAGAGAATTAGGACCTCAGAGAAATTAAAACAAATAAGGCGAGACAGCACTGTCGCTAAACAACGTTGCATCCGCAAATCTGTATGTCTTCACAGTAACCCCATTGATTCAAATCGAACATCAGAGCATTTTTTCCACCTTCTCTCACCTTATGTATTCATTCTTTGTGATCATTTGATCTAACTTACAAAACATGAAATATCTCAGCACAAACCTATTGATTAAAATTCAAGATTTATGGACATCCCTGGTGATCCAGGGGTTAAGACTCCACGCTTCCAGTGCAGGGGGGCATGGGTTCGATCCCTGGCTGGGGAACTAAGATCCCTCGTACTGTGCAGCCAAAAAATAAAAAAAAATTTAAAAATATTAATAAGTATTTTAAAATATAATAAATATTATAAATTTATATAACAAATATTTTTAAATAATATAAATATTAATATTTAATTTTTTTTTAAGTTCAAGATTCATTTGTGGTTATTTTCTTCCTTAGAATAGACCCCAATAATAGTGCACATTCAGGATGTTACGTTCAAACAAGATTTGAATTAATCCCTATGCTTGGGTGGTTGAGTTATCAATAAGATGTACAGTTGGGTCAATTTGCTGCTGTTTGTATTGATTTTAGAATCTGTGTTATTTCATCCTTTATGATTTAATTTTGGTTTTTAACATGTTATACTTGTTTCAACCAATAGGAACTATGTTACTGGGATTAAGGTAATGAAGCAGATAGACTGTCTGACTTCCGAAAGCTTAGAGGTGGTGGAGAAAACCCACATGTGAACAGACCATTACTCTAAACCGTGTCTTGGAGGTATGGCTGGAGAGCTGAGGGTTGTAGTGGTTTGGCTGGTAGATAATGGGGGCTTCAGAAAGCTTGCTGAATAAATCAATGAGTGAGTGAGTCAATGAATCCATTTTTCCTTACTTGCCACCTCTAGACTATGAGTTCTTCAAGGTGAGGACTCGACCCAGTTGGTCTCTGTATCCCACGGAGGGCAAGAGTTGTCCCAACCTATCCTTTTAGAATAAAAAGCAACCATTCTAGGGCCCTGCATTCAGCACTGGACCTAAATTAATTCCACGAATGCCGCATATTTCAGTCATCAGAGTAGCTGTCCCAGTTCCCCTCTGTGCTGTCCCAGCACTTTCCCACTCTTTTCAATCAAACTCATCACTTGCTTCACTCCCGTCTTCATTCTGTGGCTGGAAAACCATGTTCCTATTTTAAAATGGGAGGTGGGTTTGGGGAATACTATTTATTAAAAAAGGAAAAGAAGAAAATATGGATTCTAGGCAACAGTCAGCGATCTCCACCATGCTCGTTTGTGAGTTCTTAGGCTTTGTGGTGTGAAAGGGAGAGACACGGAGTGAGGAAAACCTTGACCCCTAAGCTCCTGCCCGCGGCTCCAAACCCAGCCTCCACGACTCCTCAGGGGAAGGACTCAGGGTCCTCACTTGTCAAGTGAAGGAGTTGAGCCTCTGCTCTGCAGCTGTAATATTCAGTGGTCCTTTCATGAACATGTCTTCCATAATAATGCATTACTACAGAAATGTCTATTTTGTCAGTTTTATCGTGAAAGTATTTGACAAGTGGTCATGGACCACACTTCAAAAACAACACATCCTTAAAAGAATCCCATCTGACAGCACGGACTCAATGACTCATCCCGCTGTTCCTAAAAGCTGATGTCAGGAAGGACACCTAACCTAACGTGACCTCACAGAGCTTCCATCCTCCCTTCTCCCCTTCTGTGCCTCCAGAAGGTCGTGACTTCTGTGGCCCGGGGCCAAAGTCAAAGATTCCCAGCAGCTAAGGTGACCTGAGACCTAGTGGCTCCCAAGGGGCTTTTCTCCCTCCATCAGTCAACTTGGATCTGATTATTCTACCCATTCTAGGAAATTCCCTGGAAGGCAGCTCCATGGAACTGAACTGGGAGATTTCACAAAGGGAGATTTGTTCTTGCACCAAAGGCTCCAGTTAGCTACCTTATTTCTTCCCAGTCTTACCCTTTTCCAGCACCTTTCCGTTCAATATTCACTGGGAGAGAGCTGGTCCTTCCAGAGCTTTTCTCTTCTGATTTTATTCTAGCAAGGAGAGCAGCCCATCTTCACCGCCACCAGAGTAATGGGTGGTCAGGAGAGCAGGGGCTTGGATTGGCATTGTCAGCGGGGGTGTTGAACTCTGAGTGGCCTTGAAGAATGAAAATTATGATTCTTAGATTGATGTTTGGGAGGGTTACTATTGATATAAATTTGACTTTTTTAGATTCCACATATAAGTGAGGTCAAGCAGTATTTGCAGACACAACTGTTTTTTAAAAGAATGCTTGCAGGGACTTCCCTGGTGGTCCAGTGGTTAAGAATCCACCTTCCAGGGCAGGGGACGCAGGTTCCCACATGCTGTGGGGCAACTGAGCCTGCGAGTCACAGCTGTTGAGCCCGTGTGCTATGGAGCCCACATGTCATAACTAGAGAGAAGCCCACGTGCAGCAATGAAGAGCTGACACGCTGCAACAAAAAGACCCCGCGTGCCGCAACAAAGATCACAGCAACTAAGACCGCACACAACTAAGATCCAACGCAGCCAAAAGTAAATAAATAAATATTAAAAGAAAAGAATGATTCCACAAAGTCCTTTATTATTCATTTATTATTTGTACAGTATAGCTCATTTATATGTTACAAATATATTCCAAACTGGAGATTCACAGATGTTAACGAACTTGCTCACTGGGTCACTTGTCTCTTAATCCTTTGAACAAGATTTGAATAAAGGATGAAGAAGGCCAGGTGATCCCATGTGAATCAAGTTCAAGGATAAATGTTCTGTCAGGGACCACTTCAAAGCCTTCTGTGCCTTGTGTGTGTGACCTGAGGGCCAGCTAACCGCTGCCTCTCAGGGTGGCACCCAGCAACTGAGTCCCTGACGGATTGATTAAAAAAAACATATATTACAATGATGACTAATGTAGTAAAAATAGATTAATTGCTTCATTATTTTTTTTAAACTTATGGAAAAATGTTAGGTTAACATTGCATTTATAAAATCCCTTTTAGAGTTATACTCTATGTTTACTTTAATAATTTTACTTCATACAATTAATTCGCCATACATAAAATTTATCCATATACATAACTACTTGTCTTTTAAAAACCCACAAAAACAGGGTCATTCTGTGCAGTGCAGATGCTACCTGAGATGCTCAAGTCAGTCTTGGGAGCTGTTCTCAGGAGGAATTGGGATGCCAGGAAGTAAGTCAACACGATTCCTGCTGCATCCCTTCCACTGAGGAGTGTGCAGACATGGGTTGAGCTTGTTTCCAGCAAGAGCTAGAAGGCACGGAAAGCTGTCAAGCCAAAGAGAGAATGTGTTTTGCCAAAATATTTGATATATTCTTAGCTTGGTCTGCCAGGTATATAAGAGATTCAGATGTGGCACAAAACAGGTCAGCATAAGCAGTGACGTGTGGCTAAAGAAAGACCCACTGAATGCAGCATTACCGTGGGTTGAGAAACACTGTTTTTAGTAACACAAAAGTGTGTGTACACACACACACACACACACATACATATGTGTGTATGTGTATCCCTTCAAGTATCAGAACCGTATTCGAAAGTGTGCGTCAAATATTATAAGGTCATAAACTATCACAGAAGGAAAATAGTGAGACTTTGGGAGTTGGAAAAGGGAAATTAGATTCTGGCCATTCCCACATTCAGCCTTTGGGTGAGTATGATGGTGGGGACACATTGGGACAGTAAGAGGATTTTCTAGAGCAAAAAAGAATAAAGTGGGGAGACGGCATAATAGGTTTATGAGTAAATATGATGTTTATAAGCCATCAATAATTCAGTAGAGGTGTCAGTTATAAGAAGAGGAATATGGAGGACCTATTTATGTATGTAGGCCAGGAAGTCCTTAGGGCTAGAGGTGCATGGTCAATGGCAAAGGTGCAAAGTTGGAACTACAGAGAGAGTGGAGGCAGGGATGAAACATCATGGTAATGAAGATACAAAGGTTGTGCGAGAAGAAAAAGCGCCTCAGCCCCCAGCCACTTTCAGAGCTCTCTGGAGCATGGTGGGAAACCCTTGGGACCAGCCTCCTCTTTGGTGTCCACCAGCTCTGACCTTAAACATGCAAAGGAGTCTTCTTGGGGGAAGATTCTCACAAAGTGATTTTTACTCTATCCATTTCAACTTTGAAAGGAGACATAAAGAACAAAATTTTCCTGACACAGGGAGCCACTTCATGGGGTATCTTGGTGACCAAGGAAGGTACATTAAAGGATCTGGAAATCAGCAAGCAAGCTCAACAAGAAGGCAGAGTCTAGACAAGAAAACAGCCAGGTTACCCAGTGGATTAGCAGGGACATATTTCTGAAGACATTCTGCAGGTAGGCAGGAAGTAAGCCTGAATCTTAATCAGAACTGGTCCCTCGCATCCATTCTCATGTCCAGCCAAGACTACATCCCATGAGGATGTGCCTAAGTGGAGAACAGACTGTAGCTGTAAGGGCTCCTGGAGGAAACTGGATTGCCAACCAGGGGCAGGCAGAAAGGAGCCAACCTTGGTTGAGTGATTTCTTACATATGAGACACTATGCTAGACTGTCAATTTCTGTCATCTTTTTTAGTTCTCACCACATTTTGATGAGGGTAAATTTATAATCCTTATTTAAGTGACAAAGAAACTGAAGTTCAGAGAGGTTAGGTATTTCACTCTAGACCACCGAGTGATGCCAAAGTATGAACCCAGAAATGTCTGACTCCAAAATTTATGCTGTTTTCAACAAACCTAGTAGGTTCCCTGAAGGATTCTCAAATTAGTTTATTAATTCTTCCCTCAAAGCATCTATATGTTTTAGCTAAAAACATTAGAAAATCTCCAGAGGATTAAAAATGAAGCAACACATTTCTAAATGACAATTAAATCAGAAAATAGTTTTAACTAAATGATAATGAAAAGAGACAAATCCAAAAATCTTAAGAGCTGCAGCTAAAGCAGCACTCAGGGAAAAACTCATAGCACTAACATGTAAGCATAAGAAAAGAAAATGTGCTGAAAAATCAATGATCTAAACTTCCATCTTAAGAAGCTGAATAAAGAAATCCAAAGAAATTAGAAGGAATCTATCTCTAATAATAAAGAGAAAAGCAAAACCCAAATAAGTAGAAAGAGAAAATCAACAAAGTTAAAGTTTGGTTCTTCGAAAGCATCATAAAAGCAATCGTTTCCAAGCAAGGCTAATCAAGTAAAATCCAAGTGAGAAATAGTCAGCATCAAGAGCAAATATATACCTTTTAACTGCCTCCTACAAAAATAAGACCCTGAGAGTGAGGAGGAGAAGGAAGAGGAGGAGGACAAAAAAATATATCTGTTCTGAAGCCATCCAGAAAATCACATTTCAGATTCTATTGTATTTAATTTAATCCAACATGCATTTATTGGAAGAGAACATAAGGACTGTCAATCTGGCTTTATCAGCCTAGAAAGAGAGAGCACGTGAATTTTGGAGTTGAACAAAGCTGAGTTCAAATTCATTCTCTACCTTGAACTAAATGTATGATTTTGGGAAAATTATACAAACTCTCTGAACTTCCTTTTTCTCTTCTAACAAATGCGGGATAGTAATATCAACTCTATAGGGATACCGGAAGGATTAGAGGTAAAGTACCAAGCACATGGGTAGCTTATATCCTACAGAATATTCTTCCCAACATGACCCATAATCGTGGCATTTATAGTTTATCTGTAGGAAGGGTACAAAAATATATCCCGAGCCAAGGTCCTTCATTTGGAAATGTAACTTTTCTGAAAAGTTTGGGCATTTGCTTTTCTTGACCTGCCAAAGAGAGAGGTTTGTAATGGTCATTCTTCAACAGAAAGGATGTTACCAACATATTAACAACATAAAAGCATCATATGAAAATTAAAATGAAATAACAATATAAAATTTCCACTCTAATTTTACACAGTAAACAATGTTTTCTTGACTATTAGGAGATCAAAATAAAAACTATGCCAATAACATAAGTTATTTTAAGATTTTGGAGGAAAAGACTTCCATCTCTGGTATCGATATTATGACAGAGAACCCCCCCAAATCCTCAGCTTTCCACCAGCATGTCTCCTGAGTCATACGTGTTGATGTGTACGGCAGGGGCTTAACCATGCAGACTGGCTCTTCTGCAAGATGAATCCTCAGGCTTTTTCACACACTAAGGGAAGTTAGACCTATGACGAGAAAGGAAAGAAGGAGACAAAGAGGCAGTGTCATACACCTATGGTCAACTCACCAATGAAAGAAGCCCCTTTGTTAACAACAAAAGTATGCATGGACCACTTAGCATCCACACAAGTTCCCTTCCTGCAGTGACAACATGGAGAAAGGTCAAGCCCAAGAGTGAATGACTGAAAGTATCACCCAGTTGAGCTTCATTTCACTTGTAAAGCCATAGAAATAAATAACCGACGTTTGATGACACTATGTGGAGAGGAAAACGAATGTCTGGCTCACACAAGTCACAGATACGTGCTGTGAACATCAGCTGATGGTCAGGAAGCAGCAGAAGCAGCAACCTAAGAGGAGGGACCTCCATATTTTTGGCTGAGGATTTGCTTTCTCTTCAAAAGCTTCCTGAAGAAGTGTCAGGTCTAAGCGTCAGGCAGCAAGAGGTCATAGACTCTCTGGGAGAGGCTGGTGGCCATCAGCAAAAGGACCACCATCCTTCGCTTATCCTAGATAAGTATTAGCAGGTGAATGGCTCTCATTTTCATAAAAATCAAATAACAATGCAACAGAGTCCAATGGGAGTGCCTGGTGCATGGAGGAGGGGCGCCAAGAGTGGAATAAGCAGTTCCTTAAATTGCGGCTGAATCTGATTTTGCTAAAGGTGAGTCAAGGAAGAGAGCAAGAGCCTTAGAAGCAGCTACCAGCACCCCTGGGCTTCTAGGATGGACCATCTCCAGCTCATGTCTAGCCAGCTGTCATGACCGGTGGGGCACAGTGGCTCTAAGTAGAGAGTCAATCCATCCTCACCAATACGGTGATCTGAGATCCCCCACATGATACATTCTAGGAGGGAAAAGTATCCTCTTCCTTAAGGAAATAACGCTACAGAAAAGGAGTCTTTGGAGGAGCACTTCGGATTTTTCAAGCCACCCTTGCTTTACAGCAAATGAAGAGAGTAGGAAGACGTTTCTTAATGAGTTTCTAATTTATCGGAAGTTCAGTTTCAGAAAAGAAACAGCAATTGTGCTGTTAAGATAATCTCTCTCCAATAATATATAAATATCCACATCCAATGCTCCAATAAAATGGACACACTTGTGATATGTTAGATAATATCTAACATATTGATGGATAGAGACAGAGAGTATCTTAAAGTAACATAAAAGGAGAAATGCACCTTTAGGGTTTTTTAAAACACTGCCAGGTGGGGGGCACTAACCAGAAAAAGCATTTGACCTTTTGCTATTTTTAAAGTAACCCAAAAGAGTCTTCTTTTAACCCCTCAGGTTAAAACATATCTTAAGAAATTCTGTGTATATTTTACTAAACTAAGTGTGTGTGGGGGAAAAAAGACTTTAAGGATATACAGCCAAATGTTAATAGCGTTGGTCTCTAAGTCGTGGGATTTATTAAAGGGTAATAGAATCAGTAGAAGGTCTAACCCCTATACATGCAGTTACAGTTCTGTTTGCTTGTTAAAAAATCACGCTGAAAGAGCTGGACGAAAGTTAACTAAATGGAAGGTATGTTTGGGATGGAGCGATTTAAACTACAGTCTACATTCTTATCCTTGGCATTCACTTTGGGCTTCCCTAGAGACAAGCAGCTTTCTTGCAAAGCCATGGAACTCTTAGATACAAGGGGCCCTGAGGGTCTGGTAATTTAAGGAGGCATGCTAAGTATATCATGACCTCATGGTTGGAGAAAAACAACAGTGATTTCAAATATGATCCCCAAGTTTAAGGTCACATGAACTGATGCTCTGGGTAACAGGTGCTGGCTTACAAATCACATCTTCCTAGGTGGGCCACTATACAAGTCCAGGTGAGAAGGTATGCTTAATATTCCTCCCAGGTGGAGAAGGAGTGAGCTTACCCACTCATAACCCATTGCGAGCCTGCAGTTTGGGCCATTCATGAAAAAAAGGGGAATGTTTAATGTAAGAAAAGAGATAACAGGGCATTGGGGATGACTCATCTATATTCCCCTGTCTTGTCCTTGGTTTTAGGATTCTGTTTTCTCAACACAAAATATCTTTCAGTAACTCAGAATGGTCAGATGTCTGCCATGTTTCTTTCACAGTTGTTGCTTCGTTCTGTCTGTTTTCCCATCTAACTGCTGTGGAAAGCTTGTGTTACTTTCTGGCAGTTTCCAGAGAGAAGCCAGCTGACTGCTAGGGAATTAAGGTCATTTGAGAGACAAAGGCCTCCGTGAATGTTCTTGGAATCTGTCCTTCTGTCTTTCTGACGTGGTTGGTGGGAAAGGGTGGTGACAGGGAAGTGATGGGAAAAGTATTCTAGCGTTTCAGCTTCTACATTCTTTGAGAAAGTTTTTCTCTCTGCATCTGTCTTGTTCTAAGTTATCCCATATGGGAAAATTTCCAAAGATGCGTTTAGCAACTCTGCCTGTCTTAAGTATTGGCCCCAACTTCTTAAAAATAGTGAGGGGAACAGTTGATTGAACCTGGTGTACCCCCCCAAAAAAAAAATAAATAAAAAAAATAAAAAAATAAAAAATAAAAAAAATAGTGAGGGGGGAGGGTTCCTGTTTTGATAACAGAGCGCAGGCGACTCTAAAGATATATACCTATCTGTAATTTAAACTTTTCTCCAATAAACATGTATTACTGGCAAATTTTTTTTAAGATTTACATTTTTCTCATTAGAAAATGGTAAAGCTTGGTAAACTGCCATTTGGTAACTTACCGAGTGTTAGGTATCTACACCAAGACCCAACTAAAGAAACCTCACCTGCAAAATTAGGCCAAGTCACAAGGATTTTATAAATCCTTTGCATTTGGCAAAATATGCTTCTACTCCCCTGAAAGCTGGGAGCCCTGGGCCAGGCCTCTCACATAGGAAACCAGGAAAGATGCCCTCGAAGCCTAGGTCAGCTTTAGAGGCAAATCACTGCTTGAGTTGGGTGGGGAAGGAAGAGGAAGAGGGCGGAAGTGGCCAGCTGAAGGCTACTGGCTGGAAACACCTTCTGGGCTGAAGTGAGGGAGGAGCAGAGTTCACCAGAGTTCAGCATAAGTCACCACCCAGATCACCATCTAGGCCCCAGGGAAGATGCCTGCGGATGGCAAGACAGCCATTTCTTCTTCAAGAAAACATCAATTACCTGTCCTTATCCTGGCAGTCAAAGTCGATCTTCTTTTGCATAACAAGGTGTTTCAGATCATTTATGGAGGAACTCGAGCATTTTTTTTCACTGGAAAAAGAAAAGAAGAAAGTGTTAAAATAATAAGAGCTCACTAACATTTCCTGAGTCTCTTGGTTTCCTCCAAGTAGCAGGCCCTGGGCAAGGCCCTGGGGTAAAGAGGTGAAGCAGAGGTAGCTTCTGGGAGCTCACAGGTCAGCAATGGAGCCAAAGGTGTGAACTAGGTAGATAGCTACCATGGCGATAAAATTAAGAGAATGGGGTAAATGTAGCGTAAGGGCCCATTCATTTCTTGAGCCGGTCTTTTCTCAATGCATTCCTGTGACTGTGGATTCTTTCATGGACTGATTCCTGAAATAACCCTGAGAATATATGGTAGAAGGCAGTAACATACCTGGGAAGTTTCCCAGGGTCATGTATCACCCAAGCCTGTAGCTTACGAACATTCACTGGATTCAAGTTAGGGACTTCCACACGTCCAAACGTGCTAAAATGGAAGAGGCAAAGAACATTGTTAACCCCAAACTAAGTTGTTCAGCCATCCCCAGCCCCTGTGAAAAGCCAGCAGGCAGGGTGCCATCAGGGAGATCCTACCCTTTGGAACTGATCCATGACTTGTATTAGAATCAGCTACCTTTACTCGTTCAGGGTGACCCTGAATGAATGAGTCTCAAAATAAGATTTTTACTCTGTACATTGATGTTGATTCTTTCAGAACTTGCTATTCCAAGAGTGAGCCTTAGACTAACGTAATGAGCTCCTAAGAACTGCAGAATCTCCACCCACATTGTTGAAAGCCCCCGATGTCCTGCTCCTCCCCCAGCCCTAAGCTCTCCCCATTTAGGCTCCGCCACTCCTGTTGTGAGTACTTGGATCCTTAATACGATCAGATTACAAAATTCTGGAATGTTAACATGTGCACCCAAAAGCCCGAAAGGTTGGGGTCAGAAGAAGAGAAAAGGACAAATGCTTCTTGGTAAAATTAAACATTAAAAGAGGAGAGAAGGAAAATTAACTTGGGGCACCTGGGGTGCCAGGGGCACATTAGTATTTTGTCCCTCCTCTTAATCAGACTTATTCAGGGAAAGATCGGAGAAGAGAGACTGGAAAGGTAATCAATGTGGTTAAAACTGTGAGTACAGAAGGGAGTCAGAGAAGGAAGGCGTGAGTGTGACCAGAATCAGTGGTGTGGGTTAAAGGAGTGGATATGGAATCTAGGAAAATGGTACAGGTGAATGTTTCATTTGCAAAGCAGAAATAGAGTCATCGACGCGGGGAACAATCTTAAGGCTACCAAGGGGGGAAGGGAGGGTGGGATGAACTGGGAGATTGGGACTGACATATATATATATATATATATACACTACTATGTATGAAATAGGTAACTAATGAGAACCTACTGTATAGCACAGGGAACTCTACTCAGTGCTCTGCAGTGACCTAAATGGGAAGGAAATCTAAAAAAGAGTGGATATAGTTGTACGTATAACTGATTCACTTTGCTGTACAGCAGAAACTAACAACGTTTTAAAGCAACTAGACTCCAATAAAAATTAATAACAATAAAAAATAAAGGAGAGGATAATAGCTGACACTCATCTAGCACTTTCTCTGCCAGGCACAAGGCCCAGCATCTTTCATACATAATCCCAGTTAATCTTCACATCGCCATCACCTCCTCAGGTACATACGTATCACGGGGGCCCTGCTAAGGTCACATAGGTAAGATGTCATGACCTCTGGTGTCCCCACTTTTAACCACTACAATAAACTGCTGACCCTGTCTGGAAAGAGATCATGAAGGTGAAATGCCCCGCAGAGCTCCTGCTGTTCCCAAGAGTAGACTTACTGCTGACTTGGGATTCATACCGTCCAGGGAGGAGAGAAGAGTCCGGCAGCTCTTCGTGCACGGTAAGGCTTTAGGCAGGCAGAAGGAAGGAGGGGCCACATGGGGGAATGGTATGAACAAGGGTGGAAAATGGGCAGGAGGGAGTGTCACGGGAGAGAGAGCTGAGAAAATTATAGCAGGCCTTGCGAAGCCAAGAGGAGGAGCTGGACACGGTGCAAGGACCATTAGGACCTTCAGTGGATTTTTAAAAATGGAGAAACCAGACAGAAGCGTTGACTTAGAAAGACAATTCTCCCCATAGAATACAAACATTTTACCTCTTTTAGCCCAAATCTTCAGTATTCACCTTCGACATGAAAAGTTTCTAAAGATGAACTAGCCAATGGGAGACTGTGCCAACCCTTACAAATAGGATGCAAAGAAATAAGTACCTCCTTTCATCAAAGGTGTTACTGATAGATCCATTGAGCAGCACCTGGACCACACCACAGGCGTTTTCTGCAAACTTCGAAACAAAAACAGCATTCCTCAGCATGCAAGCTTAAGTGCCACGCCCCAGCAGTTCCATCCCAAATAGCTCTTAGCATCAGCTGGTGAAGGAGGAACATCCTGTATGGTTCTAGCTTGGTCAGGCCAGAACTATGTAATTTTCACCCCAAGCCTTTGCAGGGATGACAAGTCCCATGAGAGTTCTGGAAGCAGTTGCTCCAATCTGTGTCTGAACAATGAAGTTCAACATCACTGCTACACTGGTGGTTCAGAAGGTGGAAGTCCAGGGACTTCCCTGGTGGTCCAGTGGTTAAGACACCACGCTTCCAATACCAGGGGGCGCAGGTTCGCTCCCTGGTTGGGGAACTAAGATCCTACATGCTGTGCAGTGTGGCCAAAAAATAAAAGAAAAAAGGTGGACGTTCAGGTGAGTCAGAGCAATGTCATCACTGGAGGAAGAAGATGAAAGTGCTTTCTTGGTGCTACGCACTGTAGACACCACACATTTCATTTAGCAGGAGCAGAGCAGGCACTTCAGGAGTAAAAGAAATGAAGAAAGAAAAAAGAAAACTGCAAGAAAGATGGAGAGATGGCAGCTCTGAAGACTGCACAGGCATAAAGAGACATGCAGAATGAATGAATGAGTGAGTGGAGATTTTTGAGCAAGGGGTTTTATTTCTTCATGCAACAAAGATTCCATCAGAATCTTTGCTAGGCATTGGGGAAAACAAGATGCACAAAACTAAGTAATCTACTTGCTTCCTCCAGGAGGCCCACCCAGACCGCTGGGACTAGCTTGGGTCCCCTTCTCACAGTAGCCAACTAGGCAGCATTGAGAGGAGGAGTTTAACGTAGGTTTAGCAGCCAGCACTGAGAGCTTCGTGAGAGCTGTGAGGCTGGCTGTCCCGCTCGCCACTGCAGCAGGGAGCCTCGCAGCTAGGGCACGGCACAGAGTGGGCGTCCAGGGAGAGTCCACGGACGGAGAAGAGGGAAGAAGGGAAGGAGGAGGCAAGAGGTCCAAATACTCTGAGATGGAGAGTAGGAACCAGCAAGGCATAACGGAGGACAAGAAAAGCCAAGTCCTAAAGGGTGAATAGGATTTCGCCTGGTAGAGGCTGAGGCAGCTGCAAACAGAAAGGCCCAGGAGCTGGAGAGAAGAATGATATTTGGCCATTCCCTGGAGGTCCAGTGGTTAGGACTCAGCGTTTCCACTGCAGGGGGTACGGCTTCAATCCCTGGCCAGGGAACTAAGGTTCCCACGTGCTGCGTGGTGCGGCCAAAAAAATAAGAAGAGAGAGAGAGAGAAGAGTGATGTTTGGGGGATAAACTTCTGTGGATGCTAAAGCTGGGTAGATAAGTTAGTTCACGGAGGACCATAAAAGCTTTGCCAAGGAATCTTGCCTTTACTCTGCAGGAGATAAAACACTACTGAACAACTTGAAAGGGAATTGTGAAAACCCAGTGCAGTGTCTGTCTTTCCCTTGGGAGTGAAGAGCAGCGGACAGAGCCCCAATTACTATCAATCACAAGTGCTACCCCAACAGAATGGGTGCCATGCATTGACCCCACCATACATAATTCTCAGCAGCCCCCTCAGAGTAAGTCTTGGGTCAGTTTGCCCCAAGGTCACATCACTTGAAGGAAGTGAGACTGGGATTCAAACCACCAGCAGCACTGCCTCTGGTGTCAGAAAAAAGAAAGGATGTAGTTGGATGAAAGCCCATCTACATACATCTACTGAGCATTCAGCCAAGATAAAGGTGCCATCCCAGGGAGCTCACAATGGTAGGGCACCTTCCTTTACCTTCCTGTTCTCCTAGCCCCAAGGACAGTGTGGGGAACACAGGTAGGTGCTTGACATGTACAAAATGTGACTTGGCTTTCAAAGTTTTCAGCAACAGCACTGCCACAAAACAGATCATTGAGTGATAGCATAAATAGAAACGCTTCTCAGAAAAAGCAAACCACCACCAAAAAACTCTGCAGCACCATGATTTTCACAGCACAGAGTAGGTGCTCAACAAATATCTGTTAAAGGAATGCATTCTGAGCTGGTTAGTGAGATGGTGGTATTTTCTTTCAGCCTTGCAGTAACCGATGGGACAGATATTCTCTTTATCCCCATTTGACAAATGAGGACTCTGAAGGTCAGAACAGATAAAGAATCTGTTGGATTTTAAACAGTCTCCTTACTTCAAATCCCAGGCTGTCTCCTGGTCTTACCATACCAGAGTTTACCTGAATCTCCTTAGGGTAGGTTAGGCTCTCAGCTCTGCTACTCACGAGCCCATTGACCTTGAGTAAACCACTGAACTGCTTAGTTTACTCACCTGGAATATGGGCACTTATACCTCCTCGTGCCACCTATTGTGAGGACTCAACGAGATGACATGGGTGACACACCTGGCCCAGGACTTATCATCAATACGCACTTAACAAACGTGAGTTCTCACTTGCCCCAGCTTCTCTGATGTCTACATTTAATTTTGGAGAATTCTAAGTAGTAGAGTTTCATTTTCTCCCTGTGTTTTCCAGTCTTTTCTTTTCATTCTTCCTTTCTAGTCTACTTACAAATAAGCAACTTACAAGAAAAATAAAGATGCACAAAGGCAGCTTAGAGTGAGGTCAGAAATAGATAGATTGGCCAAAATCTGGATCAGAGGATTTTAAAAAGCCAGAGACGCCAGGCAGCCAAAGCCAAAAACTGGGTAAGAGCAAGAAATCTTCAACTAGAGCCCAGCAACCTTCCATGAATGCCCGCAAACTACACGTGAAAATCTTCTGGCATGTACCTATGAACATTTTGCTCAGGAAAGAATGCTAAACTTTTGTTCCTAAAAGGATCTGTAACCCCTGAGTGAATTAAAACCAACCACCGACTTGGATGACCTCTTAAGCACTGTGGTCTCCAAGATTCTAGAATTTCACTTGCGGTATACTTACCCTTTTGGACAGCAAGTCCCAGAATACAGAAATAAAGTTGGTGCTGCAGTCTTTCTTCCAGTGTGGACAAGATTGATAGTTCATTTCTAAAAGACATAGTTTACAGAAAAGTAATTAAAGTGGAAAAGAAAAGGCATAAATCATCCCTGTTCTTCGCGGGCTATTGGATCATAGTGGAGCCACCCTCCAGTGGCATCACGACCAAGATGGAGGATGGAGAATGGACACATCTCAGCTCAATTTAACTAAGTGCCCCCTGAATCCCTTCCAAGTCCTTCCCTCACCCTCTGAATCCCAGACAGGAACACAGTGACTGGCTTTTAGTCATTATTCTGGGAAATTGCAGCGAAAGTTCGTCTGACAGAGACGAGCCCCCAGTATTATTCCTGCTTCTGGCAAGAATTAGAAATCATTTCCTCCCCTACCTCTTTCAGTCCCCATACCCTTAGGCTCAGATGCCTTCAGAGTCTTTCTACACTCACCCCGTCTGGACAGGCTCAGCTGGCAGTGAGGAACCACAGACATAAGACAAGAACACGTAGTTTCTGTGCTACTTCTCCCAAGGATCTCTGCCTTAAAGCACCAACATTTTTTTTTATTATTTTTTTATCGAGGTATAATTGGCACATAAAATTGTAAGATACGTAAAGGGTACACTGTAATGATTTGATATGCATATACATTGTGAAAAGATTCTCCCCCATCAAGTTAAGTAATATATCCATCACCTCATATTCTTTTTTTTTTTTGATGAGAACTTTGAAGTTCTACTCCTTTAGCAAATTTCAATTATACAATACAGAGTTAGCAGTTATAGTCACCACATTACACATTAGATCCTCAGATCTCATCCATCTTATAAATGAAAATTTGTACTCTTTTACCAACTTCTCCTTATTTCTTCCACCTTCCAACCCCTGGAAACCACTTATCTACTCTCTGTTTTTATGAGTTCCATTTTTTTTTCAGATTCCACATATAAGTGATACCATGCAGTATCTATCTTTTTCTGTCTGATTTATTTCTCTTAGCATAATGCCCTCCAGTTTCATCATGTTGTCACAAATGGGATGGGATTTCCTTCTTCTTAAAGGGTGAATAATATTCCAGTGTGTGTGTGTGTGTGTGTGTGTGTGTGTGTGTGCGCGCGTGTGTGTGTGTGTGTGTTTATACACATCCATATACCACATTTTCTTTATCCATCACATTTGACTACACAAACATTTATTGAGTGTTAGATGCTGGAGATAGAGAGTGAATTAGATAAAGGCCCTGCCTTCAGAGGCCATATGATCTACTACAATCAAATAAATCAGAGAAAGATCAGCTTGGATTTGGGATGGTGTGCAGCGCCATGAGGGAAGATTGATGTTGAACTTGGTTTTGAAGGATGAATAGAAGTCTTCAGACAGATGAGCTAAAGAAGGGAGCTCCATGACGAGAGAGCATGTGCACAGGGTTTACATTTGTACTGCCAGAGCAGAAGGGATGAGGAGTGGGTTGATGGAAGATGAGGCATATGAAAGACAAAGGCCAGGCCACGGCAAAGAATACAGACTTTATCCTAGCGGCAAAGAGAGCTACTTTTGTTTTAGGGAAGAGACAGAAACAATCCCATCAGGGTGGCCAGATAGAGGCTGACCTAAAGGGGTCAGGAGTGAGCAGTCAGAATCTGACAACAGTCCAGCAAGAAAGGCAAGGCATTAGTGAGCTGGATTCAGGCAGTGATAACAGGCGCAGGAAAGAAAGGATGGACTGCTAGGTAAAGACTAGGTTGGTGACTGATTGGCATGGCACAGGAGGATGGAGTGAGAATGAAGACAGAATCTGGGATTGTCTCATCTCAACTTTGCATCATCCAGAAGGTAGGGGACGTGTGGGGAGAGAGACCCTGGAACCCTTTCTTGTGCCCCAGAAGTCAGGCACGCGGCAGCCGCCTATTTCCTCTATGGGTGTATGTACAGCTGACCCTACACAAACACCCCTCTTTCTACCTCCACTTTGTTGTAGGTTAAATTGTGTACCCCCAAAAGATACGTTGAAGTCCTAACCGCCCCACCCCCACCCCACCGCCCGCCTCCGGTACCTGGGAATGTGATCTATTTTGGAAAAAGGTGTTTGCAGATGTAACTGAGTCCAAATGAGATCATTAGGGTGGGTGGGTTCTAATTCAATGAGACGGATGTCCTTATAAGAAAAGGAAGTTTGGTCACAAGACAGACAAGCACAAAAGGAAGACTCTGCAAAGACGCACAAGGAAAAGACAGCCATGTGAAGATGGGAGCAGGGATTGGAGTGGACCAAGGGACACCAAGGGTGGCCAGCAAACACCAGCAGCTAGAAGAGGCAAAGGGCTCACCCCTGGAGGCTTCAGAGAGAGTACGGCCCAGCCAACACCTTGATCTAGAACTTCTAGACGCCAGCACTGTGAGAAAATAAACGTCTGTTGTTTTAGCGTCACCTGGTATGTGGTACTTCATTACGGCAGCCGCAGGAAATGAATACAACCACAGACGTGGGCTTGACTGCCAGTGACAAGAAAGAAAGCTCTAGATCAGAAACCCTTCCAGGGATGAGGAAGTAATCCTGGGAGTTTTTATAATAATTAAATGCATTAAAAACAAAATAGCACACATTTTCTAAAAATTTCCATGTACAGCTGTAAATAATCACTGAAGTCAAAAGATAAATTTGAATCATCTCCAATAGAGGCAAAAATGTTGACGATGATGAAATGAACATAATTTTATAAGGTGCTACAAGGGTGCCCCTGTTCATAGGTTTTCGTGAACACCAAGCTTTTTTTATCTTCACAACCACATCCAGCAAGAAGTCTCTGAGGCTGTCACTACCCCTTCCCCACATGGATGTCTTCACCTTGCTACCTGCCCATTAAATAAGATTGGAAAGTCACAGGGAAAAAGAAAAGGAGAGAAATTTTACAATAAAGTAAGAGAAATTAAGTATATAAAAAAGAATAAGAAGTTTAAAAAAGAGACAGATTAGAAGGTTATAACGGAAAATACAACTTTCATAATAAAACAGACAAAGCAAAACTAAGATAGAAAAAAATTCAGGAAAAAGTGTTTAAGTCAGACAATAGAACAATTCAAATATAAAAATTAGGAACCAAAAAGACAGCAAATAAAGTAAAGAGGCTGAAATCAATAAAAATTGAGGCCGAAGAAGAAGGAAGTAAACAAAATAAAACAATCTATACAGGATTCCGTTGAAAAAAAAAAAGCAAAAATAAAGAACTCTAAAAAAGTAAACTGATGAGAAATAGATTTTTTAAATTTCTCCACTTTATTCTAAGAAAGAATTGAGGTGGTAAATTGCAAAATAAAACTAAAAGAGAAAAGTTTACAGGAAAAACATTTAAAAGCTAAAAGGATTAAGTGAATGACTATGAAAACCTAACTTGCAATAAGGGAAATTTGAAAAGGGAAGCAAGAAATATGGCAAAAACTATAAAAGTTAACCCCAAAAAAAGCACCAGGACTTCCCTGGTAGTGCAGTGGTTAAGAATGTAGGAGACACATGTTCAATCCCTGGTCCTGGAAGACCCCACATGCAGTGGAGCAACTAATCCCATGCACCACAAACACTGAGCTTGGGCTCTAGAGCCCGCGAGCCACAACTACTGAGCCCATGTGCCACAACTACTGAAGCCCACATGCCTAGAGGCCATGTTCTGCAACAAAAGAATCCACCTTAATGAGAGTCCCCCACACTGCAATAAAGAGTAGTCCCTGCTCGTCACAAATAGAGAAAGCCTGTGTGCAGCAACAAAGACCCAACACAGCCAAATAAAATAAAATAAAATAAAATAAGATAAAATAAAGAAAAGCATCAATGGAGAGCATCAATATATGCCATATATCTAGGTGGAAAGAGTCTGGATTAAAGATTAATTGAAAAATTACAAAATAAGAATGCTAGATGAAAATATAGGACTCTCCAATCTTGAGTAAGGAAAATCTAAGTAAAATATGAAACCCAACAACCAAATAGGAAGGGAGAAACAGATTTATTGCATTTCTGTATGGCAAAAGACAATATAAACAGCATTAGAAGAAAAATAGAAACCGAGAAAAATAGATTTGCCACCTTTGTGCCAGAAAACAGGCAGGATGACACGTGGTTAAGAACCCAAGTTCTCCAACCAGTCATCCTGGCTTTCTCCCAGCTCTGCCGCTCACTAGCTGGCAACTTACTTAGCAGCCCTGTGCCTCAGACTCCTGGTCTGTACAGTGAGATCATCACAGGGGCCGTGAAGGATTAAATGAGTGCATGTTCATACAGCACACAGAGCGATGGCCCAATAAGCAGTAGCCACTATTGTTAACTTATATCAAACTTCTATAAATAAGAAAATAATAGACATCCCGATAAAAAGGATTAATATATATGAACTGCCAGTGTACAATAGAAATAGAAATGTCCCCACCATTAAATATACAAACTCAGCTTCACAATCAAAGACATGAAAAAATAAGCCGAGGTATTATTTCTGTATCAAATTGGCAAGACATTTTAAAGTATTAATGTCCAGCGTTGCCGAGGGTCTGGGTAAAGAGATTACTTCATATATTTGGAGGGTATAAATTGTTACCACCTTTTGAATAACAATTTGTCAGTTTCCACCACAATTTACTCCACCCTGAAATTCCACCTGTAGACATTTGTCTTTCAGAAATACTTCCACAAGCATAAGTGCTCCTTGCCACGGTGGTTTTAACAGCAGCAACATCTGAGAAACCTAAATGTCCATCAATAGGAGATGGTTCAAATAAATTACAACATGTCCAAAGAGCACGCAGGATGAGGCCTTTTTAAAAAATATGGCTGTATTTACACCTACTAATTTTTAAATGAATAAAGCAAATTGCAAAAACAATACCTGTACATTTCAAATATACGAACTGTCCCTGACTTGCAATGCTTGGGCTTCGGATTTTTCAACTTATGATGGGTTTATGGGGACTTAAGGAAGATCTGTATGCGTTTATACAAGCACAGGGAAATGTAGGGCATGTGCCCTATTGTTGACAACAGTCCCCCGTTGGGAAGGAGCATGAAGATTGAGGAGTGGGGGGAAATGGAATCTTTACTTTGATGCATTTCTGTATATGCAAGTATTTTTCAATTAAAAGTGCATCTTCTGGGACTTCCCTGGTGGTACAGTGGTTAAGAATCTTCCTGCCAGTGCAGGGGACACAGGTTTGATCCCTGGTCAGGGAAGATCCCACATGCCGTGCGCCACAGCTACTGAGCCTGTGCTCTAGAGCCCGTGAGCCACAACTGCTGAGCCCGCATGCCACAACCACTGAAGCCCACGTGCCTAGAGCCCCGGGCTCAGCAACAAGAGAAGCCACTGCAAAGGGAGGCCCTCGCACCGCAACTGACAGTAGCCCCTGCTCGCCGCGAATAGAGAAAGCCCTCGCGCAGCAATGAAGATCCAACGCAGCCAGTTAATAAATAATTTATGAAAAAAAAGAGTGCATTTTTTTGTAATTGGAAAGAATGCAAATCTGGATCGAGGAAACTACTACAATAAGTTTTTTTTAAGTCAAAAGCAAGAAAAATAAGAATAAAACAATATAAAGTAAAAAAAATCCACCTTATAAATAAAAAGAGAAGGAAAAAAAAGAAGTGAAATGAACTCAAGCGGGCTTTCTCAGTAGAAAACGCCTTCCCACAGTGAGGTGTTCCGGGTCTTTCTGAGCAAGGTAAGGTGACCTCTAACCAATGGCACAGCCACACACTGGCTCTAGACACAGAGAAGCCCAGCATGTGGTCCCCTACGGCTGTCCTGTGGAACAAGGACTTTGGCCTGGTGCCCTCGGAGGCCTCATCCTGTTCTAGCATCCTTTGGTCCTGAATGGTGCCCTTATAGAAAGAAAAACACCAGCAATTGAGAGGCAGGCTACACTTGCACTCCGAAAAGAGGAGATCAGGAAGCATGGACAGCCCCAAACGCTGAAGTCAGTTTTTTTGGAAAGCATGAGTTGGTCTTCCGAATGCTGTCGTACATCAGCCCAAGCTGTCATTAAAGGTGCAGATGCCATCAGGGCGGGCACCTGTGTCTCCTTCCTCCACACTGGTCTCCCAGGATGCCTAGCAGAGCTCAGGGCTCCTGCACCCTACATGTCCCCAGGAGACCCCACGTGGCCCAGATCCTCACCAGGGGAGCCTGCGTCTCCGCACCAGGTGAGGTTGTCTGCGATGTAACCCAGCAGCGTGTCCTCCAGGGTGAACAACCCCTGATGGCCTTTTGTGTACTCATGAGCAAATTCCTTTGTTTTGCTCCAAAAGATTATCTAAGAAAGAATAAACACAATCTATTATTGAGATCGATTTACTAAGTCAAAAAAAAAACCCACCAAATCTGTATCTTTTTAATGAAAGAAAACATAGGAAACATCAGAATAAATCACCTAGAGTAAGAGTAAGTGTTGGTGTGTGCTTCGCGGATTTCTGTGCGTGAGAATGAGAGAATGTGCATGTGTGGAGGGGTTGTGTGTTCACTAGGTCACGACGTAAAATGAAGTTAATATTCTGGATTGCAGGGGAAAAAAGTCTGAAAGCCACTGATCAACATTTTATAATAAACCTAAGCTCCAAACACAACTGGGGGAGGCATTAGAAAATTCCAAGTTCCTAAAGGGGGGCGGGGGGGTGGGTTGTGTATGTGTGTCTGTGTTCTCTAGGTCACAATGTGAAATGAAATTACTATTCTGGATTGCAGGCAAAAAAGCCTGAAAGTCGCTGATCAAAATCTTATAATAAACCTAAATTCCAAACACATCTGGGGGAGGCATTAGAAAATTCCAAGTTCCTAAAGTTTCAGCAAAATAATTTTTTCTAAGTGCTATTTTCTGGGAGAAGTGCCCTTTGATTCTTAAAGAGCTCCATAAGTCCTGCTTTTCCCCCCAAATCTCCCCTATGCCCTTATTTAAAAAAAAAAAAAAAGGAAAAGAAAAAATACAGTGAGTTTTTGCAGGGTGCCTTGTAAAGGTACAGAAAGTCAGATTTCAGATCAGTCTTCTGTTGCACGGATCTACTCATTCTTAGCAGGAGGCAGTGGAGGGTGTGGTTTGAAGCCATGCCCTGAAGTCATACTGCCTTATGAAACCCAGCATCACTGTTTTGTGTTTCGTTAGGTCCAAGGTCACTAGCTGTCTGACCTTGCACCAAAGTATTGCTAAGCCTCACATTCCCCATCTGTAAAATGGTATCGATAATAATTGTAAGGAACTCCTGAGATGCTGAGGTGCAACGAGACAACACAGATAAAGTGCTTGTCCCATGTCTGTGGACCAGTCACTTACTCAGCCCGTGTCCCCTGGTGGTGACTCACTAGCAGCTCCTCTGAGTAGGGCTCTGGGCTTGGTGCACTCACCCGAGCTCCACAGTAACTCCAGCTCTAACGATGGGTGGAGACGCTGTAATTTGTGGCTGGCTTAAGGGCTTTGGGAAGATGATTTGGGGCACATTGAATTTTTACCTTAAACACTGACTTTAGAAAAGATGCACTCCATTACAGAACTTTTCCAGTATAATTAATGTATTAACACCGAGGCCTCTCTGGCTCTAAATCTTGAGCCATTTACATTTCAACTGGTCACTTTTGAGACCATCAAACTTGAGTAATCACCAGTCACCTAACCTCGCCAAGCCTCGGTTTTCTCTCTGGTGAGATGGGGATGCTGGTGCCTGACCTGCCTATTCCACAAGTTGACTGTGAGACGCTAACAGGATAAGAGTTCAGAGAGTCCTTTGTAAGCAAAAAAGGCACTCAGCAAATGCAAAGTGGCATGGATGTCACCATCATCACCAGAGGTCAGGGAGGGCTTTGCAATTCTATACGATGGATTATTTCTGTTTGGATTGGGTTGGAGTTTGTTTAGGTTTGTTTTGCCTGATTTTTGGCTGACTCTCCTTTCCTCTTTCCATGTCCCCAATTCTCTCTTTTACCTCCCACCCCTAGATGCCCTAAATCCCGATGACATCCTGGTCTCCCAATGGCCCCCAAGTTCCCTCCCTGCCAGCCAGATTTTCCTCTTCCCTCATCCGGTCAAAATTTGGTCCCATGACCTCTTCCTTTTGACTTTTATCCTCAGCTTTTAAATCCATAACTTGACCCAGTTACCTTGTCACAGGGCACAGTTTGATTCACCAGCTTCATCAGTGGGTAGTAGTCTTCCTCTCTCGCGCTGCAGGGGTCCTTAGAGATAAATGCATTCCAGAATGCATCTGTGATCTGTTGACAGTTTCTGTTTCTATGGGATAAAACATGGAAAATAAAACAAAAGATGAATAATTTGATTTCAAACATATGTTTAGGGCATAATTACCCCCAAAAAATCTCATTTTGGAAGCATTCACTTTGCACCAAGCAGTTCATATACATCATCACGTCTCATGTGTACAACATTTTTATGAGACAAGCATCACCCTCCCTGCCCTACAGGGTCCCTGAACTCATGGGGCTTACTCTCTGGTTAGAGAGACAGACAGTATACAAAAAAGCAAATAAGCAAACAAAATCAGTACAGATTTTGATAAGAAAGTAGGAAATCAGTGGAGAAAATTGAAGCAATGACCACTTTAGGGAGGCTGGTCTGGAGAGGGCTCCCTGAGACTAAATGTCGAGAAGGAGTGTGTTCCAACAGAGGGCACCACAAGTGCAAAGTCCCTGAGGCAGGAAAGAACTTGCTGATTTTGAGGACGTGAGAAAAGAACAAAGGGAGCAGTGGTAAGAAATCAACAAAAATAACTGGCCTTTCGGACCAAGGAAATGATTTCAAATTTTACCTAATGACTGTGGGAAGACAGTGGGTAGGTTTAATCAGGCAGGTGGCCTCATCTGATTTTTGTTTTTGAAAAAGCATTCTGAAAAGAGTCTGTGCTGGCCCCAAAGATGGAGCATAGTCTCTGAAATAGCAATTCCAACCCCATGTCCCCTGGCAGTGAGAAGGAAGGAAGGCAGGCAGGCGAGACAGCAGAGATGGAGGAGAGGGAGGGAGGCTGGAGAAGATTGTAGCTGGCCCTTCCCTTGTGTGTCTGTGTTAACAAGTGCACCCGAGCCCATCCTTTCCTGGGGGGAAAGAAGTGGGTTCCCACTGAGAGAGCTCAGATATTGTTACCAGGATAAACTCAGCCTTTGGACCCGGCATCCCAAGCACAGTACCAGGTCAGGCAGCTTGACCTGGGGAAGTAAAGACGAGCGCTAGATTTCTATTCCCTCTGAGCCTGCTCTGCGCCTGCAGGGCACTAGCAAAGCTGTCACTGCAGAGGGTCTTCTGCCTTCCTGACTCAGGCTGGCCAAGCTGAGTGGCTTATTCCTCCTGATAAGCCAAGGAATCAGAGAATATCAGCAAGGCACAAGCCCTTACGCCAAAGCCACCCTGAGTATGTCGGAGACCCATCTGTTCAGTCCAAAATAGCTCCTCTAGCTCCAGCCATCACGACTACATTCGAGCCAGCAGGAAAGGCTAGCGAAAAGAAAGGCGATAAGAAAGGAGGAGAGAGAAGACGAGGGAAAAGGAACAGCAGCCACAGGCAGATGCCGGCTGTCTTTGAAGGACAGGAGTCAGAAGATGTTCTTACTATTTGCTCTTATCTCATTTGCTAAAATGTAGCCACAGGCACACTTTGCTACAAGGAAAGACGAGAAATGCAGCCTTTAATCTTAAGGGCCACCACATCCTAAAGCACAGTTTTACCACAATGAGATATCACCTCACACCTGTCAGAATGGTTGTCATCAAAAAGAACAAAAAGAACAAATGTTGGTGAGGATGTGGAGAAAAGAGAACCCTCCTACACTATTAGTGGGAATGTAAATTAGTACACTCACAGCCACTGTGGAAAACAGTACGGAGGTTTCTCAAAAAACTAAAAATAGAAACACCATATGATCCAGCAATTTCACTTCTGGGGATATATCTGAAAAAAATCAGAAACACTAACTTGAAAAGTTCATGGCAGCATTATTTACAATTTCCAAGATATGGAAGGCCCTACGTGTCCATCAACAGATGAATGGATAAAGAAAACAATGGAATATTACTCAGCTATAAAAAGTGAATGAGGGACTTCCCTGGTGGTGCAGTGATTAAGAATCCCCCTGCCAGCTCATGCAGCTTAATACCAAAAAAGCAAACAACCCAATCCACAAATGGGCAGGAGACCTAAATAGACATTTCTCCAAAGAAGACGTGCAGATGGCCAACAAACACATGAAAAGATGCTCAGCATCACTAATCATTAGAGAAATGCAAGTCAAAAGTATCACCTCACACCGGTCAGAATGGCCATCAACAAAATATCTAGGAATAATAAATGCTGGAGAGGGTGTGGAGAAAAGGGAACCCTCCTGCACTCTTGGTGGGAATGTAAATTGATACAGACACTGCAGAAAATAGTATGGAGGTTCCTTAAAAAATTAAAAATAGAATTACCATATGACCCAGCAATCCCACTCCTGAGCATATAGCTGGAGAAAACCATAATCCAAAAAGAAACATGTACCGCAATGTTCACTGCAGCACTATTTACAATAGCCAGGACATGGAAGCAACCTAAATGCCCATCAGCAGATGAATGGATAAAGAAGATGTGGCACATATATACAATGGAATATTACTCAGCTATAAAAAGGAATGAAATTGAATTATTTGTAATGAGGTGGATAGATCTAGAGACTGTCATACAGAGCGAAGTGAGCCAGAAAGAGAAAAACAAATACCGTATGCTAACTCATATATATGGAATCTAAAAAAATGGTACTGATGAACCCAGGGACAAGGCAAGAATAAAGATGCAGATGTAGAGAACGGACTTGAGGACATGGGGTGGAGGGTGAAGGGGAAGATGGGACAAAATAAGAGAGTAGCATTGACACATATGCACTACCAAATGTAAAATAGATAGCTAGTGGGAAGCTGCTGCATAAAACAGGGAGATCAACTCGAGGATGGGTGATGACTTAGAGGGCTGGGATAGGGAGGGCAGGCATATGGTGATATATGTATAAATACAGCTGATTCACTTTGTTGTACAGCTAAAACTGGCACAACAGTGTAAAGCAATTATACTCCAATAAAGAGCTTAAAAAAAAAAAAAAGAATCCACCTGCCAATGCAGGGGACACAGGTTCCTTCCCTGCTCTGGGAAGATCCCACATGCCGCGGAGCAACTAAGCCTGTGCACCACAACTACTGAGTCTGCCCTCTACAGCCTGCTCACCACAACTAAAGAAAGCCTGTGTGCAGCAACAAAGACCCAACAGAACCTATATATATACACATATATATGTATATACATATATATTCACTACTATATATAAAATAGATAACCAACAGATCTACGGTATAGCACAGGGAACTCTATCTTGTACTAACCTATAATGGAAAAGAATGTAAAAAAGAATATGTATATATGATTTTGCTATATACCTGAAACTAACACAACATTGAATATCAACTATATTTCAATAAAATTTTTTTTAAAGTAAACTTTTCACGCTGGATGTGCAAGTAAGCATTTTTATTGGCAGACAGATAAATAGATAAAAATAGAAAGGAATTAGGACAGAGTGTGCAGAGATGTCGGCAGTACTCACTCACACATGTCATTGTGCCTCAAGTTCACAAGTGTGGCTGTACAAAAGTGCGCCCTTAATTTAGTGCTTTTTATTTGCAAAAGCCCACTATCCTCATTTTTGTCCCTCTGAGTAGAGTACCATTCCGTCAAATCAAGTGGTAGCCAGGCAAAAGCTGTTTCGAGGAAGCGGGCTGGTTTCAAGGAAACAGGGCCTGAGGAATCCCTGTGTCCTGCGGGGATGAAGCGGGTCCCTCTGGCTGGAGAGGCAGCGGGGGAGGAGCAAGAGCCATTTCTAAGAGTTCAGCATCGTCCTCCTCGTCAATAGCTCCTCTGTTCCAAACATAGAGGCTGTAATTGTGATACTTCGAGGGCAGCCTGCTGCTTGGGGAAGGGGGCCACGAGCCTGGTGGCTGCTCCTGAGAGCCCGGGCCGTGCCTGGGGCCCCTCCTGGGGGTCACCTGGCCCAGAAGGGTTGTTGGACGTCACCGGGTCCTGTGAGCTCTGGCCACACGTGCGGATCGCTGGAGAGCGTTGGGAAACACACGGTGCCTGGCTCTGGACCAACCAAGGCAGAATGGGGAAGGGCGAAGAGAGCAGAACCTGGAATTTTCCAAAAGCTTCCCATTCCCACCTCCTCCCAGGTCCCTGGAAACAGCCCTTTTACCTCCTGTCTCAATGAATTTGAAGACTACAGGTACCTCCTATCAGTGGAATCCGACAGTATTTTTCTTTTTGTGACTGGCTTATTTCAGTGAGCGTAATGTCCTCACTGTCTGTTCACGTTGTAACGTGTCAGGTTGTCCCTCCTTTCTCAGGCGTATTGTAGGTGTTCACCCTAGTTTATCTCTTCATCCATCACGGGCACTTGGGCTACTTCCTCCACCCATCCTTTCATTCCACAAATACTTCCCGAGGGCCTACTGGCTAGCCTCACAGCAGACTCAGGGCTAAAAAGATAAATACACACCGTTTCTACCCTCAAGGTACTCATGCCACGGTCCAGAGCAGACAAAGAACAAAACTCATTACAATTAGAGCAGGGGTGGCTTGCCCAAGGCGCTAAAATTTGCAAACACAATAAAGAGTAGAACTGTTTTCTCGTTTTCTACTACCATAGAAACAGGATTTTAAAAAACTGGACCAGGGCTTCCCTGGTGGCGCAGTGGTTAAGAATCCGCCTGCTACTGCAGGGAACATGGATTCGATTCCTGCCCCAGGAAGATCCCACATGCCGTGGAGCAACCAAGCCTGTGCGCCACAGCTACTGAGCCTGCACTTTAGAGCCTGTGAGCCACAACTATTGAGCCCATGTGCCGCAACTACTGAAGCCACGTGCCTCGAGCCCATGCTCTGCAACAAGAGAAGCCACGGCAATAAGGAGCCCGCGCACTGCAACTAGAGAAAGCCCGTGTGCAGCAACGAAGACCCAAAGCAGCCAAGAAATAAATAATAAATAAACTTAAAAAAAAAAAAAAGAGCAAAAACTTGATTAAATGTGAATCAGTGTCCTCATTTTGAGAATGATTTTTCTTTGTCTTCTCCCAATGTTGTGAAACACAAAATCGATCTACGTTTATAACCACAGCAAGTTTCTCTTTGACTACTTTCGGGCTTCACTTCCTTTGGTGGGTTCCAGAGTGACTAGAGATTTGTAGCCCACAAAAAGGAGATGCTTTATAGAGGAACATAAAGCAGTCTTTGAATAATGTTTTTATACAGAGCTTGGAATAGTTTGGGTGATGTTTCTTTTACATTAAGTGGAAAAAGCAGGCCTAAACAGAGAAATAGAAAAAGAATGTGCACCAAACTGATCACTGGAGTTGTCTCTGGGAGCAGAAGTAAAGAGCAATTTTCACTTTCATCCTATATTTTTCGGTTGACTTACAGCAAAAATAGATTCTTGTATTATGCAAGTAATCTAAAGAGAAGAGGCTAAATATTTTTAATTGAAGATATGACATGATTATAACAAATTTTTAAAAACTGGGGGAAAAAAAACCCCACAGTAATCAAACCATGTCTTAAAAATAGTTGTATCTGGTTGCTAGGAGTATAAGGGTTACTTGTGACCTTCTCTTCCTTATATTTTGAATGCTTCTATAATAAGCATATATTACAATGAGGGGCATGGAAAAACGTTCGTTTTCTTTTCAAGTTGCTTGAGCAATGAGAGCAAGCCTTTGAGACTCTTGGAAGGTCTTAGAACATGGGAGCAGCTCAGGTCCAAACGCCCATGGTTGGTACCTACCATTTCTGTGCCCTCTCCCATGAGTCTGGGCTACAAGGTGTCATTCCTCACCCCTGTCAACTCTAAATTGGCACTGGCCTTGGGCACCGGTCATCCACCTCTACTACAATGACTAAACCACACGTGCTGCTGCAGCTGCTGACCTTCCACATCCCCTGAAGGGGATTCAGGGTGGAGACCAGGAATGAGGCACTCTGTGCTTTGGAAAACTGGGCCAGATGGAACAGGTCTTCAGATAGTCAGATGTTTTCAGGAGCTGCTTTGATGAGCCCAACCCTTGCATCTCCTCACATCTGGAAAAGCACTACATGTCTGCGCCCTGTGACTAGCAGAAACCCCCTACCAAAAAAAAAAAAAATGTGTTTGATTGCATGCACTTTTACCAAGAGTACATATATACTAATCTTCCCCCCTGCTTCTTTGGAACAGTTTCTCAAAGCTATCTGGGATGCTGTCTCCTGGGCTGCAGTCCTCATTTTGCCCCAAATAAACTCAACTAGAAACTCTCACATTGTGCATTTTTTTGTCGACACCCCTCATCTAGTTCAGATCAACACCAGGCAACACTTAGTGTTGGAGACCCAGACCCACTTCTCAAGACCTAATGGCATGAAATATGGGGTAAGGCAGGGGCTAGGGCCACACACCTCTTCCAGGGTATCTTTCTTCCCACTTTAAAGACTTCCTTGCCTCCTTCAGCAAAGTTGGACTGTCAAATCACACTCTTACTTATCACAGACTGTACTCAGAATCAAACTTTGTGAATTATGTCAAGGAGACAGGTAATTAAGAGGCTCAGACAAAGCAAGGAAGCATCAGGGCATCCTGTGTAGCCCCCGGGGTCCACCCTTCTTTCCTCCTGGCCCAGAATAATAGATGAAGTTACCAAATGAGGTTTCACAAGGTTCGTCACACAGCAGGAGGACTGAAGTGATGAAACATCTCCATCTTATTCTCTGGAGAGCTCTACAGCTTCCATGATTTTCCAGGGACTCGGGCCTCACAGATTCTGCATTTATTTCCTATCAGTGGTCCAAAGACATCCTACTGAGGGCATTCAAGAGATGAGTCTCCTCATTCTAACAATTATCACTAGTCTATCTGCTCAGAGGGCCGGTTGTCAAGGAGGTTGGAACAGCTCAGTGCCTTCCTTTCTTACCCTCAGGGGTGTCCATCTTCCCAAATAAGTAAAGCCAGCTGCTTTAGCTGCTTCCTCCCTGGGTCCCAAGATGCCCCAGATTGTATGTGTGTGGAGACGGTGGTGATGAAAAAGAGAAATGTAGCCCTTGACAAGGGGGAGCTGGCCTGGCACTCACAGGAAGGCTTTGGTGTTCTCCTGTGGACCACAACTCCAGGACAGCAACATCAGGTAAGGCCACTGTGTGACCATGATAGCCCGTAACGTGAACAGACAAAAGCCATGTCCAAACAACACCCATAAAAATAAAATGACCCCGCATCCATACATTGTAGCTCATATGAGTGACTGCTGTGTCTTTACCGATTACAGCTTCTGCTTTGCTTCACTCTTCCAGCCTGACAGATAAGGTGGATTAAGATTTGCTATCACGGATGAGAAATGGAATATTGAGAAATGGAATATTTCCTGCCATATCAATAAACAAAGGATGTCACAGTCATCAACGATTGCAGCCCTCCAACAAGAGCCAGTGAGCAGAGAAAACTTAGGGCTAAAAAGAATACCTGCCATCTAGCAGCCCTCAGACTGTGAGCCCTGCGGAGACTCAGGATGTGAAAATACAAGCCCCAGAGAGCTAAGGTGCACATCACAGGAATGACTCTGGTGAGTGGAGAGCGTGCATCTTTCCACACATAGAAAAGCGCTGAACACCTTAACTTGAGATACCTGGTTTTCTTTATTTATCAATAATATTTTGACCTTCCGACTACCTGTCCTTTGTTGCCAAACTCCTATATATCCTGGCTCCTCCCCTCGCCTCCTGGGAGCAGTTTCTCAGAGCTCTTTGAAATGCTGTCTCCCAAGCTGCCGTCTTCATTTTGCCCCAAATAAAACTTAACTTGCAACTTTCACGTTGTGAGTATATTTTTTTAAGGTAACACAGAATTACCCCCTTCCTCTCCGTTTCCTGGCAGCCTCCAGGCGAAGCCAGCCTTCTTGAACCTTTGAGAAACCTCATGAAATAAGACTGCATCCTACAAGCCCTTTCTAACACCCTCAGACAGAGCCCTCTGCTGCGCCCGTGGGTCCCTATGGTGAGCGCTCAGTCTTCTCACAAAGAGCGATAAACCCACCTTGCTCAGCCAGTGTAGTGGGTGGTCTTGGGGTTGGGGGAGGTATTGACAGTAACCTGCAGTCTGAATAGGACATTAAAGAATTGAAGGGCCTGTCAAAAATTGGTGCCTCCATCAGTGTTTATGCCTGACAAGCTCTAGGAGCAGCTTCTGAGAGACAGTGATCTCGGGGGGCTTCACCCGCAGTGGCTTGAAGCAGGGTTTCAGCTCCTGGTCAGGGATTGAGGTCGGGTCACGGTGGTGAGAGCACCGAATCCTAGCCACTAGACTAGTGGTCAGTGACAAGGCCCCGGCCCTGCGGCTTTGCAGAAAAGAATTCCCACAAAGCTGGAAAGTAGTGAAATAAGTAAAGTATTTGCTAGGAAAAAAAGAAGCGTATGTGTGGCTAGACACACGGGCGAGCTCAGAGAGAGAGTCCACACCCTCGTGGCAGTTCGAATCACTTTTATGGGGCATTTCTTCTGTGTTTCCTTTGATCGATCATTTTGATTTGCCTGATTCAGAGTCCATGTGTGGTGTATCTCAGGATTTTCCCATCTTAGCCAGATGGATTCCACCGAAGAGGCCTATGGGTAGGTTTGGCCACTTGGCATCACTCCCCTTTTGACCTCCAACGAGCCTTTCTGCACATGTGTGGTCGGGGGAGGTCTGCTGACTTGGAGAATGAGGAATGTGTGGTCTCTTCGCTTCTATCTGGCAGGGCCCAGCCTCCTCTCCCAATTGTCCTGTTATTCCTGTCTCACAGTATCGGTCCACAGGGAACGAATGCAGACCGTTTGCCCTGGCGGCCCGTCTGTCTCCTGCCTCAACATGATTTGTGAATAAGCAAGTTTCTGTGTTGAGCTCCACACTCAGTCTGATCGCTGTTTTCTGTTTGCCTCCTTAGCTGGTGACCTGGAGGCTCAATGCACGCAGGCTGGGCACCAATGTCAGGATTCAAGGTCACTGGGACGTCCTCCCCCTTCCCTCCACTCAGCTCCTTTCCACAGATGCCATGACCCATCCCCCAGGACGATTCCCTCTTGTTCACGTCTCACCCCTTCTCTCTCCCTCTGACCCACCCAGGTAGGTTGTCTCCAGGGCCCAGAGGCAGGAGGTCGTGCTGGCAGGAGGAAGGGGAGAGCACGGGCAGCACAGAGCACTCACCGTGTGCCGGGCACTGGGCTAAGTGCTCACCTTGTATGCATCCAGCTTAACTCACACCAGCCCCATAGGGGGCGGGGGTACCATCCCCTGCCACTGAGGCTCAGCGCTTAATAACTTGCCCAGAGCCAATCAGCAAGTGGCACAGCTGCCTTATGGCCAAACTCCGCTCTTCCTGCTAAACAATGCTGCCTCCCACAGGACCGTTTGAATCACGTCCCTGTCCATCTCCAGGACGAAGTGGGACCTAACAGAAATGAGGACCCAAGACCCCAGAGGGGTTGTCGGTTCCCTATAGGTCACATGAGAATTTGAAGGCCAGCATAGGGACAGAAAATAATCTTAGTAAGAGGGGATGGGGCAGGAAGGGTTAAAGTCTTGTGCTAAAGTGAAAAAAACAAAAAGCGGATATATTTGGTGGTTAAATCCATTTCATATGTTGTCAGCCTACTTGAGGTTTCATAACTCTGTATTGTCACCTCTCTCTAAACCTACATCCTTCCCATAAATGACAAGTATATTTCAAAGTCTCCATCAACGAAGCAACATCACCTTTGTAACATGTAGCTCCCCAGGGAAAGTGCTCACATCCCAAATCCTCTTCCCTAAAAGCACTTGAATCACCAGAGGTAATTACACTCAGTCTGTGAATTTTCCTGCTGTTATGTCCTGCAGGGCAGCTTGTCTTGGACCAAAGAAACCATGCAGGTTAACTCAGCTCTGAAGTCCCCAACGTGAGGCTCATGGAAGCCTGCACTGACGGTGAAGACTCCCACCTAGTGGAAGAAGTGAGTAATTGGCAGTGTTCACGGAGGCAATTAGGACTTCCTTAAGTAGGGTCTTAAAATCTGACTCTTCCGGCTGAAGGGAAGCTCAGAAATCATTAATTCATCAATCTGGCAAATATTTATTGAGCATATACTATGTCCCAGGCACATTTATGAGCAAGTAAGATACACCAGTGAACAAAATAGACAAGCGTCTCTGTCCTGGGAGAATTCCATTCTACCAGAGCAAGACTGACAGTGAGTCATAGAGATAAAGAATGTTACAGAGGAGCCTAGGAATTTACAAATTCTATGCAAAAAAAAAAAAAAAAATAGAATAAGATAAGGGTGTCAAACATTATGGGGGAGGAGGTGTTTGCACTCGGTGTTAAACGGGGAGGACGGTAGATGACTTTTGAGCAAAGAATTGAAGGAGGCAAGGAATGTGCTCATACAGACATCCAGGGAAACAGAGCTCTGGGCAGAAGGAACAGCCTTCACGACAGCCACAGTGCCCGGTATGTTCAAGAAACAGTAGAGAAGCCCGTGTGGCTGGAGCAGGGTGAGCAAGGTGCACAGTGGACAGAGATGAGGTGAGAAAGGTGGCACTGCCCCCCTGGACAGAGTGTCATAAGCTGCTACTCACGGTGAACTGAGGAGCCACAGAAGGTGCTTTGCAGAGTAGGGACACGATATTACTTAAGTTTCAAAGGGCTCCTCTGCTTTGTTGAATATAGTCTGAAAGAGGGAAAAGGCAGAGAACGGTAGACCAGTAATCCGGGCAAGTGCCCGTGGTGATCTGGAGCAGGATGGTAGTAGTGGATCTGGTGAGGAGTGACAGGTTCTTGATTCGTTGTAAATTTCCTAACAGATAGGATGCGTGGTGTTAGAGAAATAAGGAGTCAATGATAATTCCAGGGTTTGGGGCCTGAGACACTGGAAGGATGGAGTTGCCATTAACTGGGATGGAGAAGGCTTTTGGTCAAGGTATTGATCCGGATATATAATATACTATAGAGCAGGGGTCCCCAACCCCTGGGCCACAGACCGCTACCAGTCCATGGCCTGTTGGGAACCAGGCTGCACAGCAGGAGGTGAGCAAGCAAAGCTTCATCTGTATTTACAGCCTCTCCCCATCGCTTGCATTACCGCCTGAGCTCTGCCTCCTGTCAGCATTATAGTGAGTTATATAACTATTTCATTATATATTACAGTGTAATAATAATAGAAATAAAGTGAACAATAAATGTAATGGGCTTGAATCATCCCAAAACCATCCCCCCACCCCCGTTCCATGGAAAAATTGCCTTCCACGAAACCAGTCCATGGTGCCAAAAAGGTTTGGGCTGCTGCTAATTGTATATACTACAACATATGCTATATATGCTTTATGTTAAATACTACATATTATATGCTATATATTAAAACTATATTCTACATATTATATCCAAGTGGGATATATACATATATATAAAACTACAGGAATGCAAAAATGGGAAATATTGAGCCAAACTATAAGGACATAATGCCTGGAACTGCAGCTGCCATCTTGAAAGGTCCCAGGGCATCTGTGAGCTGCTGAATCTCCCCAAGGACCACCCCACTTCTGGATGTCTAGTTATGTGTGTCCATAAAAGTCTCTTGTTTTAAGCCACTTACAGTTAAGTATTCTTTTACGTGGAGCCAAAAGCATCTTAACTGGTACACCCACTGTTATGGGCTAAATTGTGTCCCCTAAAATATGCTGAAGACCTAACTCCCAGTCCCTCAGAATGTGACCTTACTTGGAAATAAGATCTTTGCAGATGATCAAGTTAAGATGAGAGTAAGGGTGACCCTTAATCCAAGATGACCAGGGTCCTTAGAAAGAAGGAAGGGAGAACACATGAAGACACAGGGAGAACATTATCTGCTAGGCAAGGAATGCCTGAGCCTTCTCGAAAGTAGAGAGAGTCACATAACAGACTCGTCCTCACAGCCCTCAGAAAAAGCCAATCCTTCTGACACCTTGACATCAGACTTCTAGCCTCCAGTACTGTGAGACAATAAATTCCCATTGTTTAAACCACCCAGTTCGTGGTACTTTGTTATGCAGCTCTAGCAAACTAATACACCCAGTAAAGGTGAAAATGACATACTTTATGACTTAGGAATTCTGCCTCTAGCTGAATATCTTAGAGAAAAATCACAAGCACAATTAGACATCTATGTTTTAGCATTCTTTATGTCAGCAAAAACTAATAATGGAATCTATTAATAAATGTAGGATATGGTCATTCATTAGGGTACTATACAGCAGTTAAAATTAATGAACTAGTGCCTGTATAGCAACATGAATAAATCTCTACAACAGTGTAACTGAAATCACCAAAATATATTGTTAACTGGGAAAAGCAAAGTTTATTCTACAGGACAAAAACACAAAATAAACACATATTAAAATTAAAATTCAGTAATATCTTCCCTTATCAGATTAGCAAAAATCAGCAAGTTTGAAAACATCCTGTGTAGAGAACATATGAGGTGATGAACTCTCATTGCCTCATGAAGAGAATTGTCTCATAAAGAGAAACTTGGCTAGTTTTCAAAATGTAAAATGGTATATTTTTTGACTTAGTAATTCTGCTTCTAGGATTCCATTGTACTTACCCAAGGATTTTATTGCAGCATGGTTTGCAACATATTGCAAAAGTTTTAAAACAACTTAAGTGTCCATCAATACAGCCTAGAATATGGTAAAATTCTAGAAATATGGTAAAATCTGTAAAATAGAATCCTATTAGAATCAGATAGAACTATACTGATAATCAAGATACACTGTTAAGTGCAAAAAAAAAAAAGTGAGACAGAGAAGAGAGGATGTGTGTAGAAAAAAAGAATATATGAATATACACTTCTATAGTCAGAGAACATTTCTAGAAAGATACAGGTGAAACAAGTATTATTTGCCTCTGAGAAAAAAGAAAAAGTTGAGGGGAGAGGTATTTTGATTTTTAATCTGTAACATGTTATTTCTTTAAAAACTAGGGGGAAGAAAAGCTCTGATGGAAATATGACAAAAGTTTTATTGTCTGTTAATTCTGCACGATGAGTAAATGGCTACCTGTAACATCATTCCATGGATATTTCAGTTCATTTAACAATTTCATAATTTAACATGCTTAATTTTTTTAAAGAAAAGAATTGAGAGGAGATGTGCACTGGGGAATAGGGAACATTGAAGAAGGAGAAGGAGGTCCCTTGAGTGGGAAGAATGAAGAAAACTAGATCTGTCAAATACAAAAAGCACAATTTTTAGCTGTAAACAGATAAATTCATAACCTTGGTTTCCAAAGCACATTTTAAAACTTTTACCAAGAAGTATTAAAACATGAAATCAGATCCCTAAAATATGATCAATTATCTGATCTGTCTCACATAGTCCTTTGTACAAGGGTGAGTCAAAAATTATCCGCACTCCTGTTATATTAAAACTTTTATTGGCCACACTGTCTTATCAGCACCTTCTGTTCAAGGCTACTGTCTCCCCAGTCATTGCTGTACAGGTGTGAACATGTTACATCAGTTCATTTGTAACTGCAGTGAGAGCAAAAATGGATGCCCCACTTGTGATTTGCACAAAAGAAGAGCAACATGCAGTGATTCCTTTTTTGTGGTCTGAGGATGTGCACATCCGCACACCTCTGCCCACACTGTCGACACTCCAAAAACTTCATTTTGAGGTGTTAAAGTATCCTCCCTACAGTCCTGATCTTGCTCCATGGGACTTTCTCCTGTTTGGTTCCCTGAAAGCAGCTCTATGAGGGCATAGATTCATTTCTGATGGAGAAGTGAAGACAGCGGTGCATTCGTGGCTTGCAGCTCAGCCTAAAATATTTTTTAATGAGGGAATATGAAAGCTTGTTGACAGACGGACAAAGTGTATTGAAAAACAAGGGGATTATGTCAAAAAACGATGTACGTGTCTTTCCTAAAAGTTAAAATAATTTCTACAGCCAGAGTGCAGATGATTTTTGAGTCACCCTCGTAGTCTTAAATCTCTCCCAGCTTCAACTGTGTGTTTTCTGTCTTCTCTTTACTCTTAAAGACTCCCCAAGGAGATTTCATTACTGCTCTAGACAAGTGAATTCATAAACAAATGTTTACTCCTAGAAACCAAGATAATGAGGGAAGCAATTTTATTATGAACTTCACAGTATTTACGCTATGAGACCCCAAAGACAGAAATGACTTTATAACATTTGCATCATAGTCCTAAGAAGAGAAAAGAAACATTTGAACTATATCAAGGTAAATATGGACCACGGCCAAGTAAATGCTTTGTGGGAATTGTTAATATAGCTTCGCATCAAGATTTACTCATTGCTTCAAAACATCCAAAGACTAAAGGTGTAGACAGCTTTCTGCTGTGTGGAGGCATCATGCTGGAGACATCAGGTCGGAAGTGGAGAACTGAGTTTAGCAATTCTTGAAATGTCTCATTATAGAAGAAATTTGGATTATGTCTATAAAACTCCTAAGCTGAGGCCATCCATTTGTGAAGCTCCTTACTGGTTTTTTTTTAATTGTGGTAGGTCCTACTATTTAGAATTCCACTTAAGGGAATTAAGTGATTTTATATTCTTCTCTATATTTTTTTTCCAGGTGTTCTAAAATGGGCGTGCTTCACTTTTATAATTAGAAAACGATAAGTCATTAGAACGGAAAAAAATGTCATTCTCATGCTTTATTTATTCTTCAAGTTTCTGACGTCAGTTTTCACTTCCTTTGTCTTTGATAACAAGATTCTCGTCATCCTCCCACTTCCAGAATATGTATTTACCAGGGATTTTTTTTTAAATACGCCCCCCCCCCCCCCCGCTCGGATTCCCCACTCAGATCAACTACAAAAACTCATGAATATAATCAATCCTTGCCTTTCAAGCTCTTAGTCTCTGAAACACACACACACATGAAAACAATTCATTTCATCTCTCATTCAGTTTCCTTTTTGTTCTATCTTGCATCTGTTCTTTCTACCATAGATCCTTTAAAGAGAACTTTGCCCTGGTAGTTTTCTAACCTGATTTAGGTCTAAGGCAAGAAATAGATCTTTAAGAGCAAGAAACAATGCAGGACCACTTCTAAACTCATTTATTGCAAAAAAAAAAAAAAATCTCTTAACAGATCTCTTAACTGTATTTAACTGAATCACTGAGTTAACCAACACTTTCTGTTCTCTCTGTACAAGTTGCCTTCTTCTACACAATTAATAGGCTATTCTAGTATCCCCAAGAATGTTCATTTTCACTCACTTGGTTGTTTACCTATTCTTGAATATCTTTGGGTTTATTTTTTTTTAAGTTTATTATTTATTCGTTTATTTTTTATTTTTGACTGCATTGGGTCTTTGTTGCTGCACGCGGGCTTTCTCTGGTTGTGTTGAGCAGGGGATGCTCTTCATTGCGGTACGCGGGCTTTTCATTGCAGTGGCTTCTCTCGTTGCAGAGCATGTGCTCTAGGCTCTCAGGCTTCAGTAGTTGTGGTGCATGGGCTCAGTAGTGTGGCTTGCAGGCTCTAGAGCGCAGGCTCAGTAGTTGTGGCACACCAGCTTAGTTGCTCCGTGGCATGTGGAAACTTCCCGGGCCAGGGATCCAACCCGTGTCCCCTGCATTGGCAGGCGGATTCTTAACCACTGTGCCACCAGGGAAGCCCCTGTGCTTCTTGTTTTTGTTTTAATTATGTGCTTTCATTAAATTGTTCATAAATAAATTAAGTGGAAAAAGAAAAAAAATTTTTTTTCTACAAAAAGTACGTTGAATTTTTTGGTAAAAATGACCCAGGTGCGTCACTTTTAAAATGTTGCTGAATTTGATGTTGGTAGGCCAATTGTCAAAGACCTTAGCAAACTGTAGAAATCTAGAAGCATTCTTTACTTAGACAACTTCTCAGTCCACT
Source organism: Hippopotamus amphibius kiboko (assembly GCF_030028045.1). Lineage (NCBI taxonomy): Eukaryota > Metazoa > Chordata > Mammalia > Artiodactyla > Hippopotamidae > Hippopotamus > Hippopotamus amphibius. Next base: position 97,577,966 of record NC_080198.1, on the reverse strand, counting down.
TTAAAGAAGCTGCCTCTCAAACAAGCCCCAGTTTCTTCCATCTTGGAGCCTTCCTTATCCATCCAACCAACATGCTATTTCTGCTCTCCTTTCCAGCAAGACCCCTGGCAAGAGCTATCTATGTACAATCTCCAATTTCTCTCTTCCCATCTTTTTCTTGAATCCATTCCAGACAGGCTTTCACCATGACCACTCCTCTAAAACAGATCTTATCAAAGTCATCAATCCATTGGTCAGTTTTCAGTTTTCATCTTACTTAACCAGTTGGAATCACTTGGATAAGAGAGTTACTACTTCCTCCTTATGAAACATCTGCTTGAATTTCTGTACACAGTTGACTTCCACATTTATATCTCCAATCCAGACCTCTCACTAGTACCCTAGACTCATAGAAACCAGCTTCCTGTTCAATATCTACACTTGAATGACAATGGACTTTGCAAAACGAACATGTACAAAACCAAACCGGTGGTTCCTTTCCCAACTTGCTTCACCTCAGTCTTTCCCTTTTTGATAAATGGAAATTGTCTGGTAACTCAGCCCACAAACCCTGGAGTTTTTGTTGTTTCCTCTTTTTCTCTAACATCCCATATACAAGTACATTGCAAATCACCTGGAATCTACTTTCAAAATGTATCCAGAATACGTCCCCTTCTCACCACCATCCATCACTATCCAGGTCACAATCACCTCTCACCTGAACTACTACAAGAACTCTAAGTGACTTCCATGCTTCTGTCCTTGCCCCACTACCAACTATTTTCAACCCAGCAGCCAGAGGGCTTCCTTTAATAAGGTGTCAGACAGTGGTACATGCTCTATATATCACTATTCATCACTAGCGGGATCTATCCTATATCCTAAGGACCAAAAGAAACATAAAGAAATTTAGACATTTTGTTAGCAATGATAATAATATACATACATACATATAATTATTTGTATATGTGAAAGCAAATACATAATTATATTAATGTTATTAGGAACCGAGCTTTTTAGTGTCAGAGAAAAGAGATACAAACATAAAATTTTAAAATATTAGAAGAAAAACCTTGTGCCCTTTACTTTACATTGGAATTATCAATGTGAACTCACAATGTTTCTTTCTTTAAAAGGATATATTTTTCTACCACCATCTACTAAAAAACCCAAATAGTTATGGCAACCAGTGGCACTTAGTACTCTGATATAATCTGAATAGTGATGTAAGGAATTGATACTCATTAAATATATAATAACCCATGAGTTCATAACTATACTTTTAAGATTTTTTTTCGACGTGGTCCATTTTTTAAAGTCTTCATGGAATTTGTTACAATATTGCTTCTGTTTTTTTACGTTTTGGTTTTTTGGCCATGAGGCACATGGCATCTTAGCTCCCCCCTCAGGGATCGAACCCACGCTGGACCGCCAGGGAAGTCCCCATAATTATACTTTAAAAAGAAACTCATAGGTCATCTCTGAAGTCAATGAGGCATTAACCAATTCGTTATTCCTTAAACTGATAAATAAAGGGAAAGAATCAAGTATCTATCCTCCCCTTCTTTTATGGACTCTATTTCAGGGCAAACAAATAGTGGATGAGAGATAGCCTTCTGTTGAGAAGAATCAGAGTAATAAGTGCAGATGGAATCTTACAGTTAGAAAACATCCATTTTACAGCCCCTACAGAAGTAATCAATCTTGGCAACAATCATCAAATGCTGCTAAACTAATTAGATGAAGATTGTTGCGGAACTTCATAATGAATGAATTAGGCGTTAATAGCCAATCCTGTTAACCTCCCTTAATGAGGGACAATGTGACATTATGTGTCTCTAGATGTGATGCCCGAGGAATTCCTCAGCCCCCTCTATAAAGCACTCCTGCCCACCCCCAAATCTAATCTGACTCTAACCTACCTCTCAGTTTGCAGGTAACATAGGGAATAGAGGAGCACATAGAATAAAACCAGGAGCCAAATCCAGCAAGTGGGAAATTCTACAAGACAAAGTACCCAGTCTCTTCAACAAAGTGACTGGCTTTTTAAAATGGGAGAGAAGGGACTTCCTAGGTGGCGCAGTGGGTAAGAATCCGCCTGCCAATGCAGGGGACACGGGTTCAATCCCTGCCCCAGGAAGATACCACATGCCATGGAGCAACTAAGCCCGTGCACCACAACTATTGAGCCTGCGCTCTAGAGCCCATGCACCACAACTATTGAGCCCATGTGCCACAACTACTGAAGCCCACGTGCCTAGAGCCCATGCTCTGCAACAAGAGGAGCCACCACAATGAGGAGCCCGCACACCACAAGGAAGAGTAGCCCCCGCTTGCCACAACTAGAGAAAGCCCATGTGAAGCAATGAAGACTCAACACAGCCAATAAAATAAATTAATTAATTAATTAATTAATTTAAAAAATAAAAAAGAAACAAAAATGGGGAGAAGAAAAATGGTTATAAATTAAAGGATACTTAATATATCTTTGAAGATACTTAATAGTTATGATAGTTGAATGCAATGGGTGAATCTTTATTTGAACAAATCAATAAAACTACATGATCTTTAAGAGAAATCACGGAAAATTGAACACAGGTTGCATATCAGATCACATTGAAGAACTATCCTTAATTTTGTTAGGTAAGAGAATAGCTTTACACCCATATTTTTTCAAATGTTATTTTTTCATTAGATATTCAGACTGAAGTATTTACAGACAAAATGATATGAAGTCTGGAATTTGCTTTAGAGTACGTTGGGGGGAAATGTGGGGAGATAGATTAAATAAGAATAGCAGAATGTGGATAATTCTTGAGATCGGGTAATGGGCAAATGGGGATTGATTATTATTTTCTCTAGTTATACATAAGTTTAAAGATTTCTGTAACAAAATGTTCCAACTTGCTGTCTCAGTGCCTTTGCACATGTTCTTTCTTTTGCCTAGAATGCTCTTCCGCAGACATTTCTACTTTTTTGCTCTCCCTCTATCTTCAGGTCTTTGGTAAAATGTCATCTTCCAGTGACATCTTTTATTACCATACTTAAAACTCTAAACACCCCCCATACCAGCACCCTTTCCAGCACTTTCCGCCATCTGCCACACTACATATTTCCTTGTTTTCTTTATTGTATACACCTCACCCCAACTGGAATGTCAGTTGCATCTGAGCAAGAATGTAGTCTGTTTTGTTCACTGCTAGATCCCCAGGACCTAGAAGAGTTTGTGAGATATAACAGAAACTAGTTAAACACTTATTGAATAAGTGTGTTACAAAAATATACACAATTTGGAAATAAGGCCAAAAGGTGGGCACATGTCTTTTCAATGTCATATTGGGTTATTGTTTGACAAGTTGACCCAAGAGTGAATTAATTATCTAGCAGAGTGTATCTGTTACTGACTCTCAAACCTTATGCAGTTTGATGGGAACTTGTAGATCTTGTCTATTAGAGATGCAAATAACTTCTGTCTGATAGAAAAGATATCCCCATGAGTTATGGCTTTTTATTGCCTTGCAGACCACTGACGAGTTTTAAATCTAACCTACCAATCTAATTCTAATATTCCTTTTGAAATACTTACAAATAGTCGGTGCTTCCAAATGTTCTCTGAAAGGACTTTATCATTTTTACAGATACCCTCATAAATAAATAAATAAATCTTTGACATGTGTTGATTGTGTGTGTTATAAAAGTCACGCGCTTAACGTTTTGAAACCTCTGCTTTGACAAATGAATTCAAATTCAAATAAATTATTCAAACAAATTGTGATGAGCTGTGCAAATGTTGGCTGACACTGTTGGCCTTTTGCCATTTGAGCTTCTGATTCTGCCTTGTTGAGCCACACAACACACACCTTATCCACTTGCAATAAGACTCTTTTCCAACCAGTGGAGGACCTCTGGTCACCTATGTCCCCCTCCCATCAGATTTCTCCAAGTCACGCAACCTCAGGCCCTTTCTCCAGCCTCCCCTCCTGCTGCCCCTATGCCAGCACCCTCTCTCACTTGTTACTCACAGGGGAACTTAAGCACCCAGGTCTGAAAGTGAATGGAAGGATGATGGAATATCCCCGGGCGGAATAAATAATATTTTACACTTATCTACTTAGGCTGGCAAGCAATGTGATTCTGACACAGAATCGCAAATAGCTGTCCTCTCTTGGGACCACTCCAGTTAGCTGGTAGCATCTAGGGGCGTGCTAAGGCTGGATGCGGGCTCACCCCATGTGCTGTGATCACTCAGCAATGCCTCCAGCAGACCCAGGATTAGGAGTGCATGGTGTGTACCACATCCTTCCTGACCCAGCTTTAAGAGGTGACAGTTCAAGAGGTGAGATAAACCACAAAGAACATGTCTGAAATTAGAGCAGGGCATGGCACCCAACTGCTTTACCTGCAGCGTTTCGTAGTGTTTCCGAAGTATACATCTTAGGACCTTGTCGCACTGTGACCCCACACTGCAGCCTCAAGACCCACCTTTGACACCGATAGAGCAAAATACCAGCTGCTTCCACCTGGAGACTGCAGAAATGCTAACACAGTTGGGATGGGCCACCCCAGGCCCTGAGACTTGCCTAGAACACTCTTTTGGAAACCATATGATATCACGGCTCTGGGCTACGCAGTCAGTTCAAAACCGGGCTCTACCATTTAGCTCTGACCTTGGGAAAATCGCTCCATGTTTCCGTTTTCTCATCATTTGAATGGGTCTGGTGATTCCAACGACAGAAAGAGATGTTTCAATTCCCACTCTCATGTGCTAACTGCAAGACCAGCTTCATGGACTTATACAGTCACACAGAGCCCTGGGCTCAGAAAAGTCCCACACTTAGAGTTTAAATCTCTGCAGTTGCTGTCTGGAAATTCTTAATAATTTTATTTTTGCTTTTGTGTTTCATGAGAGAAGCCCAGTGGGACACCAGAGGGTGCACCAGAACCTTGAATCCTTGACTCATATGTGGTCCCCACCTCCAGCTGCTTCTCCAACCCCCTGGGGCAGGTTCTCACCAGCTATGACCCTGCCTCACTCCACCACCAGCAGGAGGGTCGGGGTCAGACACCCCTTCCCTGTGTGCCAAATTGTGGGGTGCAGCCCCAGGCACCTGTGAGAGTCTGCTCTCTCCCTGCAAGTAACCCCTGCGCCCAAGGGGACCCAACCTCCAATAGCAAGTAACAACCACCTGGCAGGTGGAGAGAAAGAACAATGAACAAGGCATCTTCATTTTGCACGGGGCCCCACAAGTTACCTTGCCAGCTCTAACTAATTGTCAGAAATCACTTGTTTATTTAACTGACTTAGGCCCGTTTCCCCATCCACAGGGTGTGCCCTGAGGATTTCCCGACAGGATTCTGAGAATGTCTAAAAAGAACCAACAATATAAAGTTCCTAGAACACTGTAAACAGACCATAAATATTGATTCCCAGGCTTTCTCCCTTCAAAATTTCTAAACGGACTTTTGGCAGCTGTTCTCCAAGGGTTTTCCCTCCAGAGAGGAGAGGAAGCAGAGGGGCCACGAGTGTTCACTGTGATAACAAATAGAAGTTTTCTCCCGGAGAAATGCCGCCACTTCCTTCAGCTGTTAAGAATGATACCAGAACAAGGAATGTGGGAGGATGGCCACTGTGAACCACTGACCTTTCTAGAAACGACATCGGAAGCAAAGCACCAGGCCAAAGAGACCGGAAGCGACATCTCTCCTTCTCCCTCCTCTTGTCTCTGCCCTCTCTCGCTCAGCCATCTGATGTGCTGCCGAGGTGTCCAAATAGCCCCTCCTTCTAGAAGATTCTACCCCCAGAGCTACGTTCTCCCGGAAGTCCTGGGAGCACGCCACAGGCCCCCAAACTCAGTTTATTTGCATGTGCACTCCACTCCACCCTCCCTTCCACAGGTAACTCAGCTTCCCTCTTTAACCACAGCAGCACCTCAGAGCCCTTTCCCCTTTTTTCTTCTTTCCCCCTTTCCCCTTTCCACCTTCCACATTCACTCAGGTGCCTCTGAGACTCTCCGGCTTCCAGGACGAGAGGTGGGATTGAAGGAAGCCCGATCATCACGAAGCATGCACAGGTGAACGTGAGGCCTTGTGATGCTCTAATAAAGCTCAGGGTCTAACTGGGAAGACAGATGTTGAGCAGGTGGTCATTCCATCACCTCAAAGGGAAAACATGCTTCAATTCTGTCCTGTGCAAGTACGGTCACCCTCTCACTCTCCTGTGTGCTGAGAAAGTCCAGGTTGTGGACGGGCTAATGTGAGGTCCAGCCCCTCTCATCAGTGGGATCTTCCCAAGGTCCCACAACCTTTAGGGGGTTTTAGTCCATCAATTGGCCAATCTGCCCCCAGCAGTAGCATCTTATCTGTCTCCAAGGCTTTGTTCAGCGGGGTAACATGCACTCTTCAGAACACCCTTCCGCTGAAATCCTATCGTAAAAGGAAGACTTCAATGTGCTACCTCTTTCATCAAGTCCTTCCCGACTGCCCACCAGGTAGATGCTGCTCATTTCTGAATCTCTGTGGCACAGTGCTGGCGCTTGGCTCACAGCCATTCAGATATTTTCTTATTTGATAGGTACCTGAGTATATCCTACACAGCCCTGCAAAATCTAGCAAAGGGCTAACAGCAGAGAAGAAGGCCCTCCCTCCTCGGGGCCCCTCTCGTTCACGTACAAACCTCTTTGCTATTGTGGATCACACTGTCCTGTGGTACTCTGTTCCCAGGCCAGCCCTCGCCCACCTCCCCCACCAGACCTGGAGATCGCAACCTGTGTTTTCTTCCTCCCTGAAACCCCAGTACCTAGCTTCAGCTCTACACACACGGAAAGTCTTTACTAAGTGTTCATATGAATTGGCTATTCTGTACATTTGGTACTAATACATTTTACTGAGTGGCAGTTAACAAAATGTTAAAATCATTAAAATTGGAGGCATGGAGAAGTAAAAATGAAGAACTGGCCGTGAGAAATCTTGCCAGGAATTCTGAAGAGGAAAGAGAAGCAAAAAGAAACTATGAACTGAAGATAAAGGAATCAGAAAAGACAGTGGGTGTGGTCACAGAAGCGATCAGCAGCAGCTGGCAAAACATCAATGAGGAGTTTTCTCTAAGTCTCTCACTGCTTATGTTTGTGTATCAACCAGTACAATGTGGACTTCAGTGGGCTCAATTCAGCAGGCATCAATTAAGACTCTATAATGTGATGCGTGACGTGCTGGACCACAAGGGATGCAGAGGTGAAATAAACAGCTCCTCCCCTCCAGGACCCTTGCTTGTCTTGGGACAGGGACAAGGAGAGCTGTCCTAGAAGTGCCTGCATCCACCCCTAGACAGCCAGCAGCTGTCTGTCATCCATGCCTGCGATTCATGCGAGGGCTGGAGTTCCTCAAGGTGAGAAGATTCATGGACCAGAAGCCACACCATCTAGGTGCCTCCCTGGAGGCCCATCTTACTCTGGGTGCTGGCTCTCCAGTCCTTCCTACAGGCTCTGCTCCACCCTTCCACGTGCCTTGGGTCCTGACTACTTGCTTGGACACTCGAAACTCTCCTGTAGTCCCAATATCCCTGAATTATCAGTGCTAACAATTTACTAACACTTTGGTGAGTCTTGGCCTTATCTCTTGGGTCTCATAAGTCCAGGGCCACCTTGATCAGAAAGTAGATCCTGTGTGTGAACCTTGAGACAGGAGAGCCAGGTGTAATCTGTTCAGGGATGTTCTGCATTTGATGCTCTTGGTTCAACTCAAAAAGGCGCAGTTTAATAACCAGATACACGTTTCAATACTTGCCTACCCACATTAAGAGACAAGCAGAAAGTGAGTTCTGTGGGGGTAAGAGATTTTGGAAAAGGAAAAACAAGAAAATGGAACAGATGAAGAAGACAAAGAAATACCAAGAAGCTCTTATACCAAAGGAAAAATAACAATCTATATGCCCAAAACTGAAATTGATGGATTCAGGAGTGATGGTATTGAAAAGTTCACGGGGGAGGGTATTTATTATGGCTTTGTTCATTTCTATTATTTGTTATATATTGGCTTGTATACCATTCATTTAATTCAACTAAACATTTTTGCTAATTATATTGCAGGCGCTCTGTTAGGTTCTCGAGATATATCACTCAACAAAACGTCTCTAGACTAAATGAGCTTATATTTCATGAAGCGTGTGTTAGATTTCTATCATTTTTAACTCTAGTTAATAAAAGGCAATAAAGTAGAAAGGGATGTAACTGAATAACTAAAAAGACGATAAGGAAATGAACATTTAAAAGCTAACATAAAGATATATGAATGGTTAAGCTGTCCCCAAAATTTTTGTCACTCCTTCCATAGAGGGGGTGGCGTTGTTTTCCTCTCTCTTGAATCTGGGCTGAACTGGTGACTGTTTTAACCAATGTGGAGCTGACGCTGTGTCAGATATGGATCTAAAGCTTTAGGAAGGCCTCCCAGGTTCCACTTGTGAGAGTTTAGGAACTCTGAAGAAATCCAGCTGCACCACAGAGCGATCATATGGAGAGACCGGGAGGAGAAGAGAGACCATGAGAGGATACAGTGAGAAAGAGAGGCTGCCACCCCAGCTAAGCCCACACACCACGGCACCATCTTCCAAGTGCCATGTTTATGATGTTCCAGCCAACTTAGTCCCTCAGATGACTACAGCTCCAGGTACCACCATGTGAAACAGAAAACCATCCAGTTGATCCCAGACAAGCCACTGAATCATGAAATATTGGGTTGGCCAAAAAGTTCATTCCAGTTTTTTAGACAAACCTGAATGAACTTTTTAGCCAACCCAATAAATGATTGTTGCTTTAAGTTCATAATTTTTAGGATAGTTTATTATGAAGCAATAGATAACCAAAACGGAAATTGTACCGGGAAGTGAGGTACTCCATAACCAAAACCTAAAACATGTCAACATGGCTCGGCCGCGGTACCCCAGATATATTAGTCAAATGCATCTAGATGTTGCATTTACATGGATGGACTGTGAGTAAAACAGGTGACCCTCCATGATGTGGGTGTGCCTCATTCAATTAACTGAAGGCCTTAAGAAAAAGACTGACTTCCCCCAAGGAAAAGGGAATTCTGCCAGCAGAGGCCTTTGGACTGAAGCTACAGCACCCACTCTTCCCTGAGTCTCTAGCGTGCCTGCCCACCCTGCAGATTTTGTCTCATCAGGCTCCGCAATCATCTGAGTCAATTCCTTAAAGTAAACACTTTCTCGCTCTCTCTCTTCCCCTCTCACCTGTGCTACTACAATGTGGCTTTAGCATTGGGTCCTGGGTGGCAGGCTAAAGTTAGAAAGACCTCAAGGAAATTGTTTGTGAAGGCTGTACGGACATGAAGGAAATTGTCACTGGAGACCTGGCAAAGGAGACCCATGTTATGTACAGGGTGGAAAGTTTGGTAACCCTGTCACCTGCCATAATGGAGCTAATAGTTCACCTGGTGAATTTAGGATTTTGGCTAAGATTTCCAGGCACAATGCTGGAAATGCCAACTCATTCCTTTTAGATGTATCTGATAAGATCCAGGGAGAAAGAGAGAAATGAACCCAAGAAGGACTGTTCATTTTTTGTTGTTGTTGTTGTTGTTGTTAAAATCTTGCTTTATTTATTTTATTTTTATTTTTTGGACTTTTCATTTTTAAGTAGATTCAAGAGCAAACATTTCTAAGTCAAGATCTACTAGGTTTGAGTCTCCTCCCTAGGCATGAGATAGAATGGGATGGGCCTTCCAGAAGGAAGCTTTGCAATGTTGAAATGAAATAAAATTTTATTTTTAAACTACAAAAAAAAAAAAAAAAGATCTACTAGGTTTGAAAATAAAACTGCTTTTCATTCCCAGGCTTTCTCAGTAAAAGGATATCAAAGTAAGAAATGGCAGGCATCCTGACAAACATTAAAAAGCCACAGCTCTCTATGGCATATGCTGCTTGCTATAAGGATGTGGACGTCCCAAAAGTGACTGAACAGCAACAACAGCAATTTAAAGACTGTTACATTAAGCGGAAATAAAAAGATCGCTTCTATTATTAGCATTTCAGATTGGGTATCACTTGATTTAATTGATATTTCAGATGTAATCTAAAGGAATGCCTCAACTTCTACTTTCTCTCTCAGTTAACTAATTCGTTGTAAGCAAAACACTTAAGGGACCATGGCAATCTCTGGACTTCAACAATTTTCAAGTAAGACTTCCAGTCTCTGGTTAGAACCGAAACCATTGAGCGCAGGCAGGGAGGCTGGGGCAGCGGGCGGTCTGGGAAGGGGTGCGTCTCAGGGCTCATCGCCCAGGGTCGCAGGTGTTTGGAGGCGAAAGCGATCTCAGGCACACAGATGAAAATCGCGGTTCCCCTGCCCGCCTTTGGCAGGCTGAGAAGCAACTTTTTACTTCCCAACTTCTTCTGCTTTATGTACAACTTTAAAAATAAAAAAAAATGAGTTTTCCGGGTGAAACCAAGCCCTGGGAATGGAAGTCAAGAAAGCAGTTCACTCTGGGGAGAGATTAGTAGCTAGCTGGGAAAGGGCCCGAGGAATCTTCCGGAAAGGTTCCTACACTGATGTGGATGGTGTTTCCAGGGTTGGTATAGATTCATTAAGCAGATGCGCTTTACCGTGTGTTACAGCTTAAAGTTGTTTCACATTCATTTCAGGGCGCACAAAAAGAATCGGGGTGCTGTTTTATAGTAATGCATGAAACTAATCTCTGTGATGGGGTCCTTCAGACACCATCCCCCCACCTCAGGTTCCGCAAATTACTTAACCTGTGGTCTGTAACCGCCCGGGGCACTCCGGGTCCTAGAAGGGGAACGGAAACCCCGTGTCAAGTAGAAAATGCCAGCAACTCCCCAGCCTCCCGGGCCGAGCGGGGCTGCGGTCCCAAACGTGGCTGGGCTCTGGGCATCTCTGCGGAGTATCCACCAGTTGAGCGGCCGGGCCAAAGAGCAGCGCGCTCGCCACCGCCCGCCTGCACCTCTAGGGACTGGGGCGCGGAATCGCGAGCCCGGACTCCCCCCTCAGCACTGCCCGGCGGGCTCTCAGCTGACTCGGAACAGCAGATGCTTTGTTTCGGGCAATCCAGACGGCTGCTCCGCGCGCGCTGTCCAGCCGTACCCAGCTGTGCCCAGCTGCACCCAGCCGAGCGCAGGAACCACCGCGCGCGGTGCCCTGCCATGCGCCAAAGATGCCAACTCACCTGAGCCCCGGCGGCACCGAGCGAGGGTAGGTGTCGCATCGCTCCAGGACGATTTCCCGAAAATGGGCAGTGCTGCCCGACCCGCTCCACTTCTTGTGGGGCCACAATCGGATTGCGACCACCACCGCGGCGATCCCTCCCACCAGAAGACACAGACACACGCAGAGACAGATCTTCGTTTTCCCGGACATCTGGTCGGCCGTGGGGTCCGAGGCGGGTCGCCCGGGCGAAGTTGGAGAAGAGGCTGCTGGAGGCTGAGCAGCAGGGAGGAGAGAGCTGGCCGGGTTCTGAAACTGCACTTCCTCTTTATCTCTCATTTGTCTTTTCTCCGCTTCCTCCTCCCCCACCATCCCCTCCTTCAAAGTTCCCCGGTGGTGATTGCTCCACGAATAAGGATTTCAAGGTCTTAAAAAGCCTTCAGCACCTACTACAGCCGTTCACTTCCAGACGGCTGAGCAGAGAGCCACCACCTTGACTTTACTTGGAAGGCACTCAAAGAACAGCGAGCATAGCCTCATACTCCTCAATTGGCTCCCTCTATCTAGCTGCACTTTACACTTTACCCACACCTGCTTCCTGGAGAGTGTCAAGGCCACTGTCTGCCTCCCTACCTGTGTACATGCAGTGCCTTCTGTTCACAAAGGAAGGCTCTACCTCTGCCTATAATGTTGAGAAATACCTTTTCAGCCCCCTGTAAAGGCTCTGCTTAAGCCTTAGCCTTCTCTCCATGGGCATCAGTATAAACTCTGGGTTCAAACTGAGCTCTGGCTGGGTGATGTGGGGTAAGTTACTTGACCTCTCTGTGCTTCAGACGTAAAGTGGGCACCATAGCAGTACTCACTTCATGGGGTTGTTATGAGGATTAAATGAGCTCATATTTACCAAGTGTTTAACCTGGCACATGGTAAGCACTCACTAAGTGTTAACTATTCCTACCTGCTCCCTGAGACTGTGGAGGGGATGCAGTTCTATAATCCATGAGGTGTTGCTTGGAAAAGTGTCTGGCATGCAGTAAGTACTCAAAGTAGTGGTTCAATAAATAATCCAGCAGCTTTTCCCAGATGCCCCCTGCATCATTGCTCTCAAGGTTGCCTAGCACTAGGGGCATCTGTAACATTTCAGCAGAGACCTAAGGAAAGTGGAAGATCAAACCACGAGACTTCCTAGGGCAAACAATTTCCAGACAGATGGGAGAGCATGTGCAAATACACTGGGGCAGAAAAGCCCTTGGCCTATTCCGGGAGCAGCAAGGAAGCCGCTAGAGCCTGAATGCAGGGTTGAGGGAGGCAGAGCAGGAGAGAAGTTCAGAGGGTAGGAGGAGGCCAGATCACCTGTGGCCCTGTAGGACAAGATAAGGACTTTTTGGACTGTGAATTTTATTTTTAACCTATTCAAGGTCACTGAGTGACTTGATCAGGCATGACATTTTAAAGGCTCAATCTGGCTTCTGCATTGAGAATACATTGTAGGAAAATAAGGATAGAAAGATGGAGACCAGTTATGATGACTTTAACCAGGAGAGTAGTAACAAAAAGCGGACAAAGAAAAAAGGAAGTTGGATTCTTGATATAGTTTGAAAGTACAAGCCGTGGAATTTACTGATGAGTTGCATGTGGGGTTTACCGGAAAGAGAAGAGTGTAAGATGACTCCAGGAATTTTAGTCTGAGTAACTGACCAGGGAAAGGACAGCATTACCATGAATAGCAAAGGGAGAAATAGATTTGGTTTGGGGGAAAAGGCAGGAAGCAAGAATTTGGTTTGGGAGGCGTTAAGTTTGAGATGCCTATTAGATCCCCAAGAGGGGACATCAAGTAGCTAATTGAGTATAAACATCTGGTATTCAGGCAAGGGGTCAGCCCTGGAGACATAAATATGGGAGACTTTCACATACAGTTAGTTTTTAAAACCAAGAAGATAAATGAGATCACATAGAGAGTGTGAGAGTTTCCACAGAAGGAAAGGGTTCCACCGTGGTGCATGCCCATAGAGGGGTCAGAAAGATGAGGAGACCTCCTGCAAAGAGGACTGGGCAGAGCCACCCCTGACACTAGAGGGAGGACCAGTTGAGAGTTACTGGTGCTGTTGGCAAGAGCAGTCTTAGAGGAATGTCAAGGACAAAGCCAGATGTGAGTAGGTTGATGAGAGTATGTGAGAAGAGAAGGCAGCTTCAGTAAGTTGGGTGACCTTTCTTTTGGAAGCGATTTTTTTGTCAAAAGGACATGAGGACATGATGTTGAGCAGAGCCCTGTATCAGTATGTTTGTAGGATGACGGGATAGTGCAGGAGAGGGGAAATCGAGCACATAGTTCACGTGTAGGTGAGAGGAATCCCAGCTCAGGCGGGTGTGGCGGTGCTCGGCCCCTCAGGGAAGGAAGGTGGAGGACGTGGCTCTAGGGGTGGAGGGCTAGTGGATTTGCTGCCAGTGCATGTGGACAATCACTTCCAACTGCTCCTCATTGAATGGAGAAGGTCCCCTGCTGAGAGCGGCTGGGGCCACGTGCAGCTCAGGAAACAGGGAGGGAGGATGGGGCAGGGGCATCAGAGGTTCCCAGGGTGAATCTAAAGAGAAGCCAGTCAGCGAGGGTTTCTTTCTTTTAAGCCACACTTTGTGAGGATGTAGCTTTTGAAACCTAACTCTGATTACTTTACCCACTCCCACCCCTACCCCCCACTTGTTCTAGACACAGCAGGCAGGCATGGAAGCCTCCAGCCTCCAAGGGCATCTCGCTCCCCAGACCCTGTGGCACTCCAGTCCTGGGGGCCTTCTCTCTGTCTCCAACCAACCCAAGCTCTTCCCTGATGCTGGGCCTTCACAGAAGCCATTACCTCCCCAATTCCCTGCCCAACCCCACCCAACCGCTACTGATTTCCTTCAACGTGACTTCCTCAAGAAGCCTTTCTGGACCCCATGGAGCTCCCAAAACTGGGTTAGGGTTCCAAGGTGTACCCTCCCCTAGCAGAAGAACACAGATGCCAGCGGATCTCCTGGGGCACTACAGAACCCAGAAGCTCAGATGTGGATCACCCAGACCCAAGAATTTCTTCAAATGTCCTCTCCAACTAGACCAGGGTGTGCTCGGGGCTAGGTCTGCAGGAATGGAAGCTTATTCTCTCAGTATCTTGGGACTCAAGCTGGCGTCCACAAGTGCTGGTTGAATGAATAAATGAATACAGTATAGACTAGAGTCTTATTTCTGGCACCTGCTATTCCATCCTTTCCCAAACTGGATTCAGAGGGTTCTTCTCACAATCTCAGATCTACACGAAATAATATGGACATGGGTTGAGAAATGCTGGCTTTGCCTGAGGGCTCATTTCCCTGATCGCTGACTTTACTGTGTTCCTTGGCTTCCTCCACTCCCTTGTCCTGGGTGTGAACTTTCTTTTGTATTGAATATTGGGCAACATCCAAAAATCGGTACTGCAACCTCTTCCTTATTGAACTGAGCCTTCTGTTATTATAGCATTTAAGACCTGCCACAAAAACAACCCCTTTTAACAAGGTATTTGTTTTTTAAAATAAATGAGATGTGGGGAGGGAGGCTCGGGAGGGAGGGGATGTGGGGATATATGTACACATGTGGCTCTTTCACTGTGTAGTACAGCAGAAACTGACACAGTACTGTAAAGCAGTTATACTCCAATAAAGATAAAATAACTACATAAATCATAGAAAACATTAAAAAAAATGAGATAAATACACATGGAGTAAAAGTCAAATAGAACAAAGTAAGTATGTAGAAAATCATTCTTTCTCCTGCCTTGGACTTCCTTCTTACCATATTAATAAACAGGGAGTGTTCAGATAGACACATGTACAGAGAGGTAAGCTTTCGTTGTTACATTAAACAGTACAGCGTATTGCATGCCCTGTCACGCACCTGGTTTTCCTTACGTGGTGATGTATTTGGAAGACATCCCCTAATAGCACGTATTGTTCTACCTAATTCTTTTAAATGATCCCTAGCATTCCACCATCTGGTACACCATGGTTTATCTAACTAGACCCATGTCAATGAGCATTTAGGTTTTCCATTCCTTTCTTACTACATTCAATATTGGAATTCTTGTGTCAGCATAGTTTTCCACATGTCCAAATACATACACATAAAAGTAGATTTCCTGGGTCAAATGATGTGACCACTTAAAATGTTGTAAGATGTTGTCAACCAAAGAGGTTGTACCAACAGACTCGCACACCCACACAGTTAGTTTCAGATTCGCTTTGTCTCAATTTCTGATTATGAATCAGGAGCAACTTGGGAGTGCTTAGCTTTTAGCCTCTCCTTCTGTTAAATGCAACAACAATATCTAAAAGGACCCTATCGTCCTTTGCTCCAGCTAAGTCACTTAGTTTATGAACCCTCTCACTTTGTATTCTGTCTTTCTGCAAGTCAGGTGTTCAGCTACAAATGTCAGACATCCTGGTATGCCCTGGGGGAAGAAGATTAGAAAGACACAAAAAGTAACTACCCTCTCTTCACACTGTCTGGGTATGGTATGATTCAGGGTGAGTTACCTTTTTGAATTTCAGGTTTCTTCTCTGTAACATGGGCACAGTAGAATGCCTGCTCATCAGGTTAAAGTGGGGATTGATTAGGATAAAATACACACCTAGAACAGGTTAGACGCTCAACACATGGTAACATCATTATTGTGGACTTACTTGCACATCGTTACAATGCGCTCAGGCTCGAAAAATGGCATATCCTGACATCCTTCGTTCAATACTTGCATGTTCAGGGCGCACCACACGCCGGGCACCGTGGTAGGTTGCTGAGGACACAGAAGTAAACTGGCCTTGGGGAGCCCCTGTGTAGAGCAATTAAGAATGCAGGCCTGCTAGCACTATTCACAATAGCCAAGACATGGAAGCAACCTAAGTGTCCACCAACAGATGAATGGGTAAAGAAGATGGGGCATATATTTACAATGGAATATTACTCAGCCATTAAAAAGCATGAGATCGGGACTTGAGGAGGGGGGAGTCAAGGAAGGGAGGGAATACGGGGATATGTGTATAAAGACAGATGATTGAACTTGGTGTACCCCCCAAAAAATAAATAAATAAATAAAATTAAAAAAAAAAAAAGCATGAGATCTTGCCATTTGCAGTGTCATGAATGGACCTAGAGAGTGAAATAAGTCAGACAGAGAAAAAATACCACATGCTTTCCCTTATGTGTGGAATCTAAAAAATAATACAAATGACTCTACTTACAAGACAGAAACAGACATAGAGACATAGAAAACAAAGCTTATGGTTACCAAAGGGGAAACGGAGGCAGGAGGGATAAGTGAGGAGTATGGGCTTAACAGATACACACTACTCTATACAAAAGAGATAGGCAACGAGGATTAACCATTAACACAGGGAACAATATTCAGTCCCTTGTAATAACCGATAATGGAAAATAATCTGAAAAAATACACATATATAACTGAATCACTTTGCTATGCACCTGAAACGAGCACAATATTATAAATCAACTGCATTTCAATTTTAAAAAAAGACCTCAACATATTTCCCAAAGTGGAAATGTAATTGCCCATATTCTTCAACCATAATGTTATAACAAGAGAAAGAATGATCAAAAAGTTAAAAGAACACAGCCTCTCTGGTCAGGTAGACCTAAGCGATGTCTGCCACCTGGGTGAGTAACAAAACTTCTCTGCAGGACGAGTTCCTCCTCTATAGAGTGGGTTTAAAAATATCTGCGGGCATCACTGAATTATTTTAAGCATTGAATCAGGTAACGTACAAAGAGAATAGCTGAGTGCCTGACCCCTAGCAAGTATTCAGCAAAGAAGCACTAATAGTGGGGGAGCTGCGTGCAGACAGGAAAGATGGCAATGAGTCAAAGTAGATTTTTGGAAGGATTTAGAGAGACAGTGACACTAGATGAGGTTGTGAAAGGGCAAGGATGGTTTGCAAAAGGGAGAGAGACATGGAAACAGAACTCTAGGGCAAACTGGGGGGGGACGTTGGGATGTCTGGGGCACCAGCGTAGTGACCACCCTCAGGCCACACAGCTGGTTAGTGGAAGTGCTGGTCCTAGAATGTGGGTTCCAAGCTCTTTTCTTTCCTTGGTCAACTTCATTAGTCATTTCTAAATCATGCAAGTAATACAATCACATTTTAAAAATTGGAACTAAGAAAAGAACATTGCCTCTACTCCCATTCCAAAACCCTTACCCAACTACCATTAGCATTTTGATATTTCTCCTTCCAGCCTTTTTCTCTAATCTCTGACAGCTTTAAAAGTAGTTATAATATATAATATTATGTTTATAAAATATATATATTAATTTCTGCTCTTTCCACTTCACTTTGCATACATGGTCCCTGCCAGGCCATGTATCCTCTCCAAAAACACTGAGCCCAGGTTTAAATCCCAACTCTCCAACCCTTGGTAGCCCTTTGAGCTGAGCATCTTACCTGTCTTCTCCCTGCGTTCAAGCTGCTGTAAGAACCTGGGAGTGTACGCATAAACCAAAGAGCAGGCAACTTTCCCGGTACAGCCTCTAGAAATGGGGCTTCTTCCTCTCCTCACACCTCTCACCAGAAGCCCAGCTCCATTAGCACTCACGCTTTGTCCTAGCACCAGGACAATGCCTAGTATGCAGTTGGCACTGAAGCAATGACTGCAGAATGAGTAACTCCCTCTCCATCAGATTCATCAGCTAAAAGCACCCATGAATGGGCATCTGTTGTTCACCTGAGAAGTAAAGCGCAGTGTTGAAGGGAGGGAAAGGGAGAGGCTGTGATTAATCACATAATTCTACTTTTTCCTGCTTCAATAATAGTTACTGACATCAGTTAGTGTCTAATACTTTGTGTACAATACCCTACAATCTTGCCATCGTGTAAATACTTTATTATTCCCATATGGCGGATGAGGAATCAGAGGCTTAGAAAAGTAAGCAATTTGGCCATAGTTAGTTAGTCAAGAAGGGTTTTGAACTCAATCTCCTTTCAAGCCTGTCCTACTAACCCTGCCTCTACGTCCCTAGGCAACTGTGTGCTGGCCCAGAGTTGACAGACTCAACTTGTTCTCGCAGATAATTTGTGGTCCAGAGTGGGAACTTCTGGAAACGTGTCCTTGGGCCTGTATCCATGGCAGCCATGAGGCTCTGAGCATCACTGGGACACTCAGGGTGGACCTGAGGAACGCATTTGTCTCCCTAATGTGTTTTCAAATCAGAAGAAGGGTGAATAGATGCTGAGTATCAAAAACAACTGAAACGCCCACTCATTGATGTCAAATACATCACAGCCCGTCACCTGGGGTTTTTTCTTCTGGCAGTCTTGTGAAAGGAAAGCTGCATGATTTCTTCTCCCACATCCTGAAACAAACACGGCCATGTCATTCACTCTTTATTCTGTATTTTCAGTGAAACAGATTTAATACGACTTGGCAGAATGCCTCGAATTGCTTTTAATTCCCTTGAGCTGTCTGCTCTTCTTGTAGTGCCTTGGCTTGCTTGCTGTGATAAATAAACTCAGCCACTTCCTCATTAGGGCTAATCTCAGCCTAACAGATTCTGCAATTTAGCTCTCCCCACCCTCCACCTCGTTCACCTAGTTACTTGCTCTTTCCTGAACTTTCAGGTGACAGCTTACACACGCCATGTCTAGAATCTTTTACAAGCTTTCTAATTCCTATCATGAGTTTCCATATGCACCCTATTCTTCCTGGTTGTTTCTTCTGTTTGTTTGCTTTGGGTTTTTTTGTTTTGTTTTTATTTTTGTTTTTTTTATCAGTTTCCTCATTCCTCTTGCCCTATCCTAGACTTTAATTCGAAGCAGTCTTTTTCTCAGGTAAGATCCCAATGACCAGCAAGTCTCTGACACCTAGTAGACACCACAAAACTGTGAGTTGATGAGCCTCACACTTTAACTCAAATCTTTCTTCGTTCATTCATTTATTCATCCATTCATGCATTAAATATTCACAGAGCACCTCCTATGTTCCATGAACTGTTTCATTTTTTTAACCCTCTTTTCCCCAGTTTTATTGAGAAATAATTGACATACATCACTGGATACACTGAAGGCCTTTCCATGAACTGTTTTAGGTACTGGGTATACAGCAGTTTAAAAAATTAAATCCTTATGGAACTTATATTCTAATGGGAGGGAGCAGACACATAATGGACAAAATATATAAGCAAACCCCAGGGCATGTGAGGTAACAATGAGAGCTATGAAATAAAATAAGCAGGGAATGAGATAAGGACGGGGGTGGGGGGAAGGGCTGCAATCTTGGAATGAGGACCAAGGAAGGTCTCACTGAGAAGACAGCATTCGAGTAAGGATCTGAAGAAGGTATGGTAGCCACATGACATCAGGGAAAACAGCACAGGGAAGAAAAGAGGTGCCTGGTGCAGAGAGAGAAAGATGGGAAGAAAGGGGAGAAGAGGCTGGAGATGTGATGACCTGTTGGGGGTTGGGGTGGGTAGATGGGCACTCACAGGGCAGAAGAGTGACATTTTCTGACTTGGTTTTACCCGGCTCACTCTGGCTGCTTGTTGAGGGAAAACGAAAGCAGGGCAAGAGCAGAATCAGGGAGAATGTTTAGGAGGCTATGGCGCCATTATCTAGACGGGAGATGATGGTGGCTTGAACCAGGTTGACGTCAGCAGATGTTGGTTGGATTCTGGATATATTTTGAAGGTAGAACAGACAGAGTTGTTTACAGAGTAAAGAGACAAAGAGAAAGGTCAGAGGCAACTCCAAGGATTTTGGCGTGAGCAACAGGAAAGCTGGAGAAGTCATCCACTGATCCGAGGAAGACAGTGAGAGAAGAATTCGTTTAGAGTGTGTTACATTTGAGATGCCCATCACATGCCCAAATGAAAATGTGGAGGAGACAGACATCATGCCAGGCTTTACAAATGCGGGGGTGAGTCAAAAATTACCCGCACTCTGGCTGTAGAATTTATTTTAATTCACTTTTAGAAAAGACAAATACATCATGTTTCGACATAACCTCCTTGCTTTTCAATACACTTTGTCCATCTTCAACAGGCTTTCGTCTTCCCTCATTAAAAAATGTTTTAGGCTGAGCTGCGAGCCACGAATGCACTGCTGTCTTCACTTCTCCATCAGAAGTGAATCCGGTTCCTTCTTGATAGCTGACACTTGTGCAACCTCCCTTGAACTTCTCTATCCATTCATGCACACTTTTTTGCAACAAAACACTTTCTCCATTCTGCGCACAAAGTCTTGGATAAATAACGGCACCAGGTACACCCTCAAGCCACAAAAAACAAATCACTGCACGCTGCTCTTCTTTCATGCAAATCACAAGTGGGGCATCCATTTTTGCTCGCACCCCAGTTACAAATGAACTGATGTCACACATTCATACCTGCACAGCAGTGACTGGGGAGACAGCAGCCTTGAACGGAAGTGCTGATAAGACAGTGCTGCCAACAGAAGTTTTAATAAAACCGGAATGTGGATAATTTTTGACTCGTATTAACGCATTTAATTCCCATAACAACCTATGAGATGGGGGCATTCTTGGCCCCATCTTACAGGGGAAGACTGAGACCCAGAAAGGATGAGTGACTTAGCCAAGGTTACCTAGCCAGTGAGTAGTGACACTAGGCAACTGGGATTCAAATCCAAGCCATGCGGTACAGAATACATGCTCTTCTATTCCATACTGCCTCTCAGCTGAGAAAATACACGCACACACACATGCACACACGCACGCATCCCTCGTTCTAGTCACAAGAAAATCCTTGCCATTAGCTCTGAGCAGATCACATCACCAGGGCCTGGCACGCCCTCATTAGATTAGGTCTGAGTCTCCTGCTGCCTGAACTGGGGCGTGGAGCCCCACAAAATGGGGGCAGGGAGGAGTTCTCCACGGGAAAATCAGGATATCGTTTCCAGAAGAAGCGTAACTAGATGCTGAATTTCAAAAACAACAGGAAAGCACACTCACTGGTGTCAAATTTAGCCCACTCATAGCAACTTGGGTGAAGTTTATACATTAGTCATCCCACACATGCATCTCAAATCACCCAGAGCACCCCAAAAGTCACGCCAAAAGTTTCTCAACGGATTTTCTTATGTATACTTGACTCCTTGGAACACTTGTGCTTTATATTCTTCTATTCCAACACGAAGGGGCTAAAGGTCAAATATCTCAGCTGGGAGGAGGAACACATTCTTGAATATTTAAGACGCAACTGTGAGATGTTGTTTTCTCAACCTCGCATTTTTCAGAGCAGGCTTAAAACAAACAAACAAAAAACACTCAAGAGAAAGCCCCAGATAGAATTCATTGAAAGGAAGGGTACTGAATATCATTCACTGACTTTTTTTATTGATTTTTTTTTAAGAATAATGTATTATGTAATGTGATTTTTTTAATTTTTTTTCTTAATTTTATTTATTTATTTGTTTATTTTTATTTTTGGTTGTGTTGGGTCTTCATTGCTGCATGCGGTCTTTCTCTAGTTGTGGCGAGCAGAGGCTACTGTCTGTTGCGGTGCACGGGTTTCTTATTGCAGTGGCTTCTCTTGTTGCGGAGCATGGGCTCTAGGCGTGAGGGCTTCAGTAGTTGTGGCACGTGGGCTCATTAGTTGTGGCTTACGGGCTCTAGAGCGCAGGCTGAGTAGTTGTGGCGCTCGGGCTTAGTTGCTCCACGGCATGTGGAAACTTCCCGGACAAGGGATAGAACCCGTATGCCCTGTGTTGCTAGGCGAATTCTCAACCACTGCGCCACCAGGGAAGTCTCTGTTTTTCCTTTTTTTTTAAATAAACTTTTTAGAGCAGCTTAAGATTCACAGCAAAATTTAGCAGAAAGGCATGAGTTCCCATGCACCCCCTCCCCCTACACGCCCGCTGCCTCCCCGACCCTCGGCCTCCCCGACCAGAGCGGTACATTTGTTATAATGCATACACCTACCTTGACACATCCCCCCAAAGTCCATGGTTGCCGTGAAGACTGATCCTTGGTGTGTATATTGAACAGGTTTTGACAAATATGTGATGACGTAACCGCAACTGGGGGTGGGTGGGGGAGCCTGGGTGCTCCTGAGCACAGAAGCCTGCCTTTCTGTCTCCTGTTTCTCATCGGCATGACTCCAGCCTCCGTGACCTTCCCTGAGTTCCAACAGGCAGGTGCAAACAGTTGCTAATCAAGGCAGGAGCAGCCAAGAAATCACCTGAGGCACGACTAAAGGGACCAAAGAAGCTCAAGATTAGGAGACAGAGCGCCTGAGATGAGATTCAGGGACTGCAAGCCCTGCTCACACCCTCATCTTGTCAGCAACCCCATTCCCCAAGAGGTGCTGCAAACTCCTCATCAAATCCTCTGGAACTGGGACACAGTTTTTTGTGGCAGGAGCCTGCTGCGTCCCCCTTTGCCTGGCAAAGCAACATAGCTCTCCTTTTCTACTTCACCCAAAATTCTGTCCAAGATTCATTTCGGCACCAGTGCAGAGAGGACAAGCTTTCGGCATCGTAACCATTATAGCATCATACAGAATAATTCCACTGCCCTAAGAATCTTCTGTGCTCCACCTACTCATCCCTCCTTTCCCCCCAGTCTCTGACAACCACGGATCTTTTTACTGTCTCCATAGTTTTCTCTTTTCCATAATGCCATATAGTTGGAATCATACAGCATATAGCCTTTTCAGATTGTTTTTTTTTTTTCCACTTAATAACCTCCGTTTAAGTTTCCTCCATATCTCTTCATGGCTTGATAGCTCATTTCTTTTTACCACTGAAGAATATCCCATTGTCTGAACCTACCACAGTTTATTTTTCCATTCACTGCTGAAGAATATCTCAGTTATTTTGTTTTGTTTTCTGAGACTAAATTTATTTCAACCTAATAAATTGTTAAATTCTGATTATCTTACTTAATAATTTGTAGTCAAAGGAAAGTTCAAAATTATGTTTTAGAAAGATATCCCTTCTTGAAAAGTAACAGTTCTACAAATATTTTTTCAGGTTATAATATCAATTTTGTGCTCCTATGTAATTTTGAAAATTAAGACTACAAAGAAAAAAAGAGAATTACTCATAACCACTCAGAAATAAATATCTTTAATATTAATAATTTTTTGTGTTTCATATACATATGTGTGTGTATATACATATGATTTTCCTAACATTTATACCTTAGGCTTTTAACACAGATATTTTACCCTCTTTAAACATGTTTCGTAAATAGTATTTCTTTTTTTTTTTTTACTATTTTAAATTTTATTATATGAATGTATGAAAAGAGGGTGTATTTTTTGTTTTTAAAATACAGGTTTGATATAAATAAAGTAGATATAACTTATTAAACATGTTATTTAGCTTTTAATATCCTTAGTTAAATTTTATCGATTTAATCTGTTACGGCTAAGAGAATTTACTTGAATTCGCCTGCTATCAATACTATTGTAGTTCTATTTATTTTTTTTAAGCTCTTTATTGGGATATAATTGCTTTACACTCTTGTACCAGCTTTTGAGGTACACCAAAGTGAATCAGCTGTGTTTATACACATATCCCCATATCCCCTCCCTCCTGCGGCTCCCTCCCACCCTCCCTGTCCTGGCCCTCTAAGGGATCACCCATCATTGAGTTGATCTCCCTTTGTTATACAGCAACTTCCCACTAGCTAGCTATCTTACAGTTGGAAGTGTATCTACGTCTATGCTACTTTCTCATTTCGTCCCGGCTTCCCCTTGGCCCCCCACCCCCCCGTAAATAGTATTTCTAATGACGCATGGTCTTCCATAGTGTGCCCTACCATAGTTTACTTGGTCATTATCTCAGTTTCAAATATCTCCAATTGTTTTCTATGCTATGATATCATCCTGAAAAAAAAGTCCTCTGGGCACATCCCTTATGATTTTCTTACACTAACGTCTGGAATTTGAATAAAATATGATTCTTGGTGTTAGAAGGAAAAGGACAAAAATCAGAAAGAACTAGGAATTGAAACACATTTTAAACCTATAATCATTAAAACCTGAAGGAAGAGGTAAGCTGGTACAAGAATGTAAAGCAATTATATTCCAATAAAGAGCTTAAAAAAAAAAAACTTGATGGAAGAAATTTTCCCATATCGAGGTATGGAGAAGTCATTCTGGCTTATACATGATTTAACTTAAACTTTACACTAATGAGAACAGCCTATTTTGTGGTCTATGATAACACGCACTGTACATTTGCTTTAACCGTTAATGAAAAGAATACATTTAAAAATCAAAATGGAGTAACTGTGGTTCAGGCATCCAAAATGGAGCCCAGTAGCCATTGTGGGTGTGTTTTCAGACACATTCCTCATCACTGAGAACCTGAATTTTTTAACTATATCAGACTCAAGGACACCATGCGCTATTCTCAGAACAACACCTGCTAACAGCTGCCAGCTTCAACTTTATGATCTCAAGGGCTCCCCTTGGGACTATGCAACCATTTCAGACCCCAACCTACCCTTCCTTATCAAACACCCTTACTTCTTGCCAACTCCAATTATGATTATTGACAAACGACTTATGTAATTTCGTAGGTTTTGCTTTCACAAGCCACCCCCTCCCCCATTTTGTAGTCCAATGGAACACAATTCAGCTACTTCTTGAGTCTGTGTCCCCTGGGCTAAAGTCCTTCGTTTGGATCAAATAAAACTCTTTTCTATTCCTGTTATAGATTGCTTTTTTTTAATAAATGTATTTATGTCTTTATTTATTGGCTGTGTTGGGTCTTCATTGCTGCACACAGGCTTTCTCTAGCTGCGGCCAGCAGGGGCTACTCTTTGTTGTCATGCGTGGGCTTCTCATTGCAGTGGCTTTTCTTGTGGAGCACAGGCTCTAGGTGAGCAGGCTTCAGTAGCTGTGGTACACGAGCTCAACAGTTGTGGCTCACGGGCTCTAGAGCACAGGCTCAGTAGCTGTGGCGCATGGGCTTCGTTGCTCCGAGGCATGTGGGATCTTCCCGGCCCAGGGATTGAACCCGTGTCCCCTGCATTGGCAGGCGGACTCCCAACTACTGCACCACCAGGGAAGCCCCTGTTATAGATTGTTTATTGATTATTTCCATTGACATGGTTTGGCATAGTCAGTAGGATATCAGAAAAAGTCACCTGGAATCAACTTTGGTCCCAAGCATGTGTCCCTTGTGAGCACCCCTGCCCTCCCACCCCCAGCTTCACATCACTCTTCAGGTGCTTCAGTGAGTTTTTCCAGATATATGGATCTTCTTGTATTGGGTGATGCTCCACAACTTTTATTTGAGCTGTTGTCTTAAGACTTGGAGTCTTAAGCACATTTCCTAGGTGAAAGGGACCTCGGGGGAGTTCCTAAGCAGAAGACATTGGGGAAGTTTCTAAATAAGGAACCGAGAGAGCATTATCTAGGCAGGAAAGACCTAGAGGGAACTTTGGAGTGACCTGAGTTGGCTAATCTTTTCAATGTGACTAAAAATTGGAAGCGCTTGTATTTTACAGTAAAGTGCAACTGAAAGAAAATGGGAAATTGTGCTTCTCAAGCCTGCACTGGCAGCTGCCCACCGGAACTGCAGCCGAGTTCATGTATAGTTGGAAGGGAGCCAATACTTGCAAGTACTTATCTCACCCTGAAATGGCCAAGATGGTGACCTTTTGACTTTCCCAAACTGGCTTTCGTGTATGCAGTTAGAGAAGGTTAGCTTGATAAAACAGTTTTTCAAAATTCTGACCCTGAGAGAACAAAAGTATTCCAAGGAGAAAGATGAAAGCTGTAACTCTTTCATCGTGTCCTTGAAATGTAACCACAGCCCACACAGCCTGAGACTATGACTTTGACTCAATTAGTAGAACTTAAAACTAAAACAGAAAAGGGGGAGCGGCAGGAAGACTTTGAAAACTCAAGCAAGTAAATGTACTTTATTCTTGCTATTATTTATGAACTAATGAGTTTTATATTGTAATATATGATTCAAGATTAAGATGCGTTTTTTTGTTTTTTTGTTTTTCTATTTTTTGGCCATGTGGCCTGCAGGATCTTAGTGCCCCGACCAGGATCGAACCCACATCCCCTACAGTGGAAGCATGGTGTCTTAACCACTGGACCGCCGGGGAAGTCCCTCATAACTAAGTTTTAAAATGAAAACTATGTGATGTCTGTCTGTCTAGATGTCTGTATGTATGTTACAAATATGATATGTTTCTACCTCTGGATGGTATTCCCGAAATTAATTTGTAAAAGAACTCTGAATTAAAAGTAAGTGCTTACAAATTAAATATTTCTGAATGTAACATAAAGTAGCCTAATTTTTTTTTTTTAAAGGATCACAAGATGAGAAGAAGATGACAGCAGTAGTCGACAGCAGTAACCCAAGAATCTGAACCAGGCCAGTGTGGTTCATCATAACTAGTTCAATTAAACCAAATGTTTGTCTCCGTATCAAAATTGAAAGCTATTGTTTTGCCTCTAGCTAACTTTTGCCCCAATATACAGGATGGAAAGAAAATTCTTCAACACAGTTGTCACAAGGTATAGCTACTGAGGGCAATTTAACCAATTGTTGGATCTGTCATCAAATCGCAGGTCATACAAGACTAATATAAGCCTCTCATTTTACCTGTCACCAACTTTTCAGATCTTCCTTATTTACCATGCACCTAGACCGACCTCCCTAACCTTTCAGGTTCAAATTTTTCAACAGATTAATATGTCCAGTCCTTGTCTGATACCATCCCCAATCCTTAAAGACCAAGCACAATATACCCCAGGATGCCTTTGTTCTTTCCCTTACTTAATTGAAAAATGTCTTAAAGACAAAAACGTGAGTAAATTATGCCAGCAACTCCCACACGTTAAATACCACACAAATGACTTTCGGAAAGCTTGCAAGAGAAATGACCCATGGTTTAATGTTGTGTGGACAAAACTTCCAATGAATGAGGTTATCAATAAGAGCGCTTTTGAAGGGGTCACTGCACTCCCCCACGTTTTGTCTTCATGTGTGATACTGAAATTGACACAGCTTCCCGAGGATGGGCACATAAATGTCTTCATAGCTGGAAAATAGAAGGTTTATTTTTATTGGGTTTATGTTACCCATTGTCTGTATATAAGGAAACAGATTAACCTCCTCTTTCTCTTCATTACAGAGTCAAGAGATCCATGTTAACAGGATACTAAGATACCTGGTGGCAAAGTCTTTTGGGAATCCTGGTTCCCAGTGCAGGAGTATATGCAAACAGAAACATGATTAGAAACCTAACAGCACCATTGGTCAAATAGCCAAGGAGACTGCAAAAAGCATTGCAGCACAACAGACATGCCGAAACTCCTGAGCCCAAGTAATATTAGATAACAGGGCTACCTTAGATTCTCCACTGGCTAAACAAGGAGTTGTCTGTGCTTTTGCTCATACTACCTGTTGCATTTACATCACTACCTCCGGAGAAGTTGAGATGTATCTAAAAGAAATTTCCCAAAAGGCAAAATGCTTATAATATGTAAGACAAACTGACTCTGACCCTCTCAATGATCTGTTCTGTTGACTCCCCTCAGGAATAGACAATTTTTTCTGCTTTGCTTTCTAGAGGATTAGCATTGTCATAGCACGTATTACTATTCTTTTCCTAGCTATCAAGCTACTCATGATGTGCACCACTGCTTGCTTTAAGTCTGCTGCTAAAAGTATATATACAATCACATACATATTGAGCAGATGGTACATATGCTTTTGTGTACATGATACATACAAAATATATACAGCAGACACACACACTCTCTTACATAAATGCACTGGTTTGGGGGAGTTAATAAATTTATTTATTTATTTATTTTAATTTATTTTATTTATTGGCTACATTGGGTCTTCATTGCTGCGTGCAGGCTTTCTCTAGTTGTGGTGAGCAAGGGCTACTCTTTGCTGCGGTACATGAGCCTCTCACTGCGGTGGCTTCTCTTGTTGCAGAACACGGGCTCTAGGCACACAGGCTTCAGCAGTTGTGGCACATGGGCTTCAGTAATTGTGGCTCTCAGGCTCTAGAGCTCAGGCTCAGTAGTTGCAGTGCACCAGCTTAGCTGCTCCGCGACATGTGGGATCTTCCCGGACCAGGGATCGAATCCGTGTGCCCTGCATTGGCAGGCGGATTCTTACCCACTGTGCCACCAGGGAAGTTCCTAAATGCATAGTTTATAATTAAGTCTGAAATGATTCACAAAAAAGAAAATGGTCTATAAGCACCAAAGTTATGTCACAAAAGTTTACTTATCCATTACTCTTCACACTTCCAAAGTATGCATTGAATCTGCTCTATGTACCTGGCTGTGGACTAAATTCTAGGAATATAAAGGCCTTCAAGCCAAGGTGTCTGCCCTGTACAGGTCTATAATCTGTTCTAGGGATAGAATTCTTATTAACTAAGGATAATTGATTGTTACGCACACCATGATACAGGCTCATTGACAGAAGTGTGGCAGCAGAAGTGAGGGAATGGTGAAAAAAACTAAAATTAGAATTTCACTAGGTCCTCATTCTTAAATTATTTTATCATATTTTACATACAGCCCTAGAGCTTGGTTTTCCAGCTATGAATGGCCTAAAGGTAAGTGTAAAGAAACTACATCCTTTTTTTTAGCACTTTAATGTGTGCCTGTGTTATCCCATACATGCATTAGTATATGTAGTATTATCTCATTTAAATTTCACACCCAGTTAATTGCTTTTCCTTTTAGAATGATAGGATGGCACACTTGACACCAAAAAAAAAAAAAAAAAAAAAGCCCTTGCCCAGAATTACACAAGCCAGAGTGGAATTTCAAAATCCCATTTTTTTTCAGTGTGTTTGTCTTAACTTTTTCCCAGTTTTATTGATATAATTGACATACGTCACTGTATAAGTTTAAGGTGTACAGCATAATGGTTTGACTTACATATATTATGAAATGCTTGCCACAATAAGTTTAGTTAGCAACCATCATCTCATACAAATACAAAAAAAAAAAAGAGAAAACAAAAAGAGAAAAAAGACTTCCTTGTGATGAGAACTCTTAGGAGTTTTGTGTGTATTGTACAGCAGTGCTAACTATTGTCATCAGGCTGTACATTACATCCCTAGCACAGCTGACACTTGAACAATGTGGAGGTTAGGGACCAACCACCACCGTGTAGTCAAAAATCCACACACTGCTATCTCTGCAGTAAAACAAATGAATTGATAAATGACTCACTCAAGGGCAAGAAGCCAGAAGAGTTTGCAAAGAATCAGCACTCAAACCCTGGTTCTTTCTGTTCTCCATATGGTGGTCTCTAATTGAACACAAACTTTTTCTGCCCACACTTAGTTAATTTAAAGATGTGTAAGATGAAAACATAGGTACCATATTTATTGAAAAAAATCTGCATATAAGTGGGCCCTCATAGTTCAAACCTGCGCTGGTCAAGGGTCAACTGTATTTTATTTGTTTGTTTGTTTGTTTATAATTGGCTGCACTCAGTCTTCACTGCTGTGCATGGGCTTTCTCTAGTTGCGGCAAATGGGGGCTACTCTTTGTTGTGGTGCTTGGGCATCTCATTGTGGTGGCTTTTCTTGTTGCACAAGACACATGGGCTTCAGTAGTTGTGGCTTCTGGGCTCTAGAATGTAGGCACAGTAGTTGTACACAGGCTCAGTTGCTCTGTGGCATGTGGGATCTTCCCAGACCAGGGATCAAACCCATGTCCCCTGCACTTGCAGACAGATTCTTAACCACTGTGCCACCAGGGAAATTCTATGTACTTATTTACCTTGTAACTGGAATTTTGTACCTTTTGACCACCTTTCTCCAACTTCCCCTTCCCCCAAACCCTGCCTCTAGTAACCATAAATCTAATCTCTTTTTCTATGAGGTTTTTTTTTTTTTTTGCTTTTAGATTCTACATATAGGTGAAATCATTTTAAATTGGATTCTTTCTTTTTTTTTTTTTTTTTTGCTATTGAGCTGTATGAGTTATTTATACATTTTAGATATTAACCCCTTATCAGATATATGGTTTGCAAATATTTTTTCCCATTCCATAGGGTTTTTTTCACTTTGTTGATTGGTTCTTTAGTTGTGCA
Organism: Hippopotamus amphibius kiboko; assembly: GCF_030028045.1. Classification (NCBI taxonomy): domain Eukaryota; kingdom Metazoa; phylum Chordata; class Mammalia; order Artiodactyla; family Hippopotamidae; genus Hippopotamus; species Hippopotamus amphibius. Next base: position 97,547,730 of record NC_080198.1, on the reverse strand, counting down.
GAGCTTTTTAGTTTGATGTAGTTACATTTGCTTATTTTTTATTTTGCTGCTTGTGCTTTAGGTACTGTATCCAAAGAGTCATTGCCAAGACCCATGTCAAGGAGCCCTTTTCCTATGTTTTCTTCCAGGAGCTTCATGGTTTCAGGTCTTACATGTGAGTCTTTAATCTATTTTGAGTTAATTTTTGTGAGTAAAGTAATATAGAGGTCTTTTTTTCCAGTAAGAAAGAAAGAGACAGAGAGAGATAGAGAGACATAGAGAGAGGTGAGAAGGAAGGAAGGAAGGAAGGAAGGAAGGAAGGAAGGAAGGAAGGAAGGAAGGAAAACCAAATCTACTGACACCAAATTGTAGTGAATGAAAGTGCAGCATTTATTGTAAGCACCAAACAAGGAACCTGGGTGGCTAATGTTCAAAAGGCCCAAACTCCCTGATGGTTTTCAGGGAAAGGTTTTTAAGGACAGGGTGAGGGAGAGGGTTGCAGGGTGTGTGATCAGCTCATGGACATTCTTCTGATTGGTTGGTGGTGAGGTAATCAGGAGTCAACACCATCAACCTTCTGGTTCCAACTGCTCTGGGGTCCCTGTGCTCGTGGGCAGCATACAGGTAACTTCTTCCACCTGGTGGGAGTTTCAACATCTGCAAAACAGCTCAGAGGATATGGCTCAGAATATTATCTCTGGCCCCTAGGGAGGAACTAAAGATCCTCAACTTTGTTTAATGGCTAAACTATTCTTATTTTGTCTTGCTTGAGTGTTTTCCTCTGTTTCTGCATTTTCTTACTTCTCTGATTAAATGTATTCTTTGGAACTTGGGGAAGCCTAGTAAGCTAATGGTTTTCTATAAACAAGAGGCAGGCAGAGGACATGGTAGGGAGTGAGGGGGTCGGGGGGCATCTGTTCTGAGAAGGCCCCATAGGGGCCTGCTCAGTTACAAACCCACCTCGCTGTGCATTAGCAAAAATACTGTAAAGTGATTTTTTTAACATTTGGTTCTTATGGTTACTGGTGTGTTCTGTTTGGATTCACTTTTTTATTTTTCAAAGTCCATGGTTACTTGCAAAATAAAGATCTATTTTACCACCTACTCATAATTTTGAAGGATATGCCTCTGTTGCAAGGAATGAGAGGATTTTTCAGACTGTATTTGGAACCCTAGAGCATCTGTCAATCAATACAGTATGTGCCCTGGTGGAGGAATTCCCAGCTCTCAGATTACCTTATCTTTGTCCCCTGAAACCTCTAGACCATTGGAATTAAAAGCTGGAGTCTTTTAAATAATTAAGAAATTTGTTTCTTTGGAAGTGGGCTGGAGTGTTTTTCCGCAGTAATAACCAAATGTCTAGATTTTCTTCAAATTGAGTTCTCAGAGGACACATCAAGTTTGCATTCAGGGACATATAGATACTCCAAGATGTTCATCGTTCGTAAGAAGCAGCACTCTTCCCTGACTGAAGTTTCTATCTGGACTCAGCATTTATTTTCCTCTTTGGAGCTTTCCATTTGGAAATAATATGTGGTTGTTCAATTCACTGCTAGACTATAGAAATCCAGCAAAGAGTTAATATACCAATACATCAATCTTACAAATGCATTTACTCCTTGACCCACTGACTCCATTTCTAGGAATTTATTTTGCAAATATCCCTGCCCACATAAGAAATGATGGGTATACGAGATTACTCACTGAAACATTGTTAATAAGAGAAAGGACTGCAAACAAACCAAATGATTTTCCTGACAGGGGATGGGTTAAATAAATTATGAAATGTCTCCCATGGAATATTATGTAGCTATGAAAAATAGTGAGGAATTGCTCTATGTGTTGATACAAAGCTCTAAGATATATTAGTAAGCAGAAAAAAGCAACATACAAGGTATTGTGTATTGAACACTTCCTTTTGTTTACGAAAAGGTAGAGAGTAATAATATTTATTCATATGTGCTTGTATTTTCACAAAGAAACAAGTGGTTATCAGAGTGAAGGTGTTACTGAGTTTAAGCTCGCTCTGCTTGCGCATGACAGGCCAATGAACTGACAACAAGGTGTTTAGGAAAGGAAAGCCAGCAGACCCAGAAGATGGCAGACTAGTGTATCCAAAAAACCATCTTATTGGGGTCTGGATGCCAGACCCCAATAGCATATAGTACCAGAGAGGAAGGGACAGGAAATAAAGTAACAAGCATTATCAGTCTTGCAGAACATCTCCTGGGATGACTAGCCTTGGGGAAAAGATGTGTTAATTTCTTCTTTTCTGCAGACATTCACAGGTGGGTAGGGTCCCCCGAAGTGGTCCATTGGGTATAATTATAATAACAAAAGTGATGAAAAGCAAAAGTCAAAGAAACAGATCCAACATGGAGTCCAATTTTGCTTTTCCCTGTTACAAAGGGAAGGGGACAAAACAGGTGACAAGGGTGGGAGTAAGGCTTTTTATGTTGTTTTTATTTCTGAACCATGGGTAAGTATTGCCTTTTCAGGAATAACATAAAAATCACCAAATATAATCTAAAGCAACTTGTATTAGAAAAATGGGCCCTTGGGGCAGCAAGTGTTTCTCATCTTATCAGGCATGCTTATCAATTCACTCTCTGGTCGAGAAATCAAGAAAATTAAATGTGTATGCAGCTGCATCCTTTGTTGTTTCTTCATGTGATTCAAAACCAAACAGAGCAAACTGACAACATCCTTCCTCTCCACATTGGCCTCTCCCCACTCACCCCAGGGACCCTGAGAACAGTCAGCAGACTGGAAGTGCTCTTACAGAGGAGCCCTGGTAGATGTGTGCAGGACTAAAAGACTATTTGGAAATTCGGAAACCTTTCCAAGCTACACGTGTCCATTTCCCTGAGTCCCTTGAGGCCAGAGTTCACAGTGGGGTCACCATAACGCCAAGAACCTCTATCTCATTGCCTTTTGAAGCCTCCCTGTGTTTTTCAGACTGTTTCCAAGAGTCTCCACCTCACTCTCTCTGTAGGTCCTCATGGGGAGTATTTCATCTCTGGCCAAAAGGGTGCCCACAGCCTGTGGCTTCTGTCAGGATTTTCCTTTCCTTTCCCAATCCCCCTGTTGACATGTGCTGAAAAGGCTGAGGGCTGGACACCCCCCGCTGATCCTCCAGATTCTCAACCCACCTCCATTTGTCTCTCTGCCCCCATCCTGTCCCAGCAGGCTCCCCCAGGGGAAGGAGAAAGCTATGTATTTCCTGTCTTAGTCCATTTGGCTACTGTAACAAAACACAAAGGCCAGGTAGTTTCTAAACAACAGAAATTTCTTTCTCAGTTCTGGAGGCTGGGAAGTCCAAGATCAAGGCACCAGCATGGCCACATTCAGGTGAAGGCCCTCTTCCTGATTCACAGTTGGAGCCTTTACGCTGTGTCCTCACAGGGCAGAAGGGTGAGAGATCTCGGTGGGGTCTCTTCCATGAGGCACTGAGCCCATTTGTCAGGCTCCACCCTCACAGTATAAGCACCTCCCACCAACCGCAGCTCCTAAGGCCATCACTTTGGGGGGCTGGGATTTTGACATATGAATCGGGACGCACAAACATTCAGACCGCAGCCATGGCCCCAGCTGCTCCCTCCTTGCAGGCTGGCCTCCCACCTGCTGCATCCATTGATAGGAGGTCCCTGATGCTCTCAAGGTGACTTCTCCATGGGACTCTTTCTTTCCACATTCTTGTGGCCACTTCATCCACTGGTCCCTTCAGATGGTGTTTCTGCACACTCTCAATATCTTTGTAAATGGTCCTTTTTAAACCCTCTTCACATTATGCAAATTTGAGTGTGTCATCTGGGTCCTGCTAGGACCCTGAGGGATGTAGACTGGCCCAGCCTGCAAAGCAGTTTGATTTTGTCCCATCATTCCTTTTGATGACAACTCTCACTGGGAACCTGCCCCCATGCCACAGGTCACTCTTCAGTGGCTGGGTCTCCCCCACGATGCTATTCGTGGCTGTGTCTCACAGTGCCTTCTGGCCCTAAGGCTCTCCCTACCAGAGAGAGGTTGTGCAATAATTACACCAGGACAAAGGATACCAATTGCCACTATGGGTCAAACAGGATGCTGGATGTCCACACACACACAATCAGTCTCCACTACAGATATAGTGATGACCTTCTAATTCTTCTCCACTTTCCAGAGTTCCTTTGTAATCTGATAATCCCTCCCACAACAGACTTCCGAAAGCCCCATGCCATCAGCCCAGACTTACCTGAACCCCAGGGACAGCTTTGACGAAAGCTCAAACACATGTAATCTGACACTTTAGAAGAGTAGAGTGTCATGTACTTTAGATATGACATTATTTCAAAGACGTAGAGGTGGAGAGTAATCTATTGTCAGATGAAACTCTACCAGGATAGCCCTTCACCTTGTTAGGAATTGATATTTGATTGACATCCTCAACCAGTATTTTGGGGCATCAGTATGGTGCGGCCAGAAGGCTCTTTCCAACAGGCCTCCAATGGCTTTTCATCACATTCAGAGAAAAGTCTGCAAAATTGTCTGCAAGATCCAACCCAGTTTGGCCTCTTTCCCTTCATCACACAGATCTGGCCACATTGGCTTCCTTGTGTTTCCTCGCATAATTCAGATACATGGCCACCCAGGGTCTTTGCCCCTGAGGCTCCTGCCTGAAATGTTATTTCCACAGAGATCAGCTTGGCTTAATCCATCCACTCCTTCAAATCTTTGTTCAAATAGCATCTTCTCAGGGAGGCTTTTCCAGACCTCCTTGTATAAGACAGGAGCCCCCAACCCAATATTTTCTATCACCCTTCTCTGCTATATGTTTCTTGATAGCTTGTATCACCTTCTAAAATACAACTTAGTTCTTTATAAAAGCTACCCACTGTTTATCTCCCCCACCTACTAGAATGTGCACTCCAGGAAGGCATGGATTTTTGTCTGCTCACTGAAGTAATCCTAACACCTAGTGCTTGGAACCTATGGACACACCATATTTGTCAGATGAGTTAATGATTGGAGCACAAATGTGATCACCCATCTCCCTTGTCCAAGTTTTTCCATCTTCAAGAGTTCCCCATTTCTCTAAGGACAAAGCTTGTAAACTGAGAGCAATTCACCTTCTGGTCTTTACAAGCCATCCTCCCCATCACCATGAGTTGTTGTAAGAGAGGAAGGAGGATGATCTGTGAAAAATGAGAAATTCTGGGTTTTCTGTGTTGTGATGAGAGAAGAGAAGTAAGGATGTGAACATGACATGACTAAGGAAATGGGAAGTATTGTGTCCATGTATTATTTCGTCCACTCAGCATTCTTCCCTTCCTGGACCAGCATGACCTTTCTTCTAAAGCATTGATTTTTTTCTTCTAAGTAGAAAATATTATATGTGGAATCTTAAAAAAATAGTACAAATGGCCTTATTTGCAAAACAGAGTCATAGATGTAGAAAAAACAAACTTATGTTTACAAGAGCGGAAAAAGAGGGGGGGAAGGGATAAATTGGGAGATTGGGATTGACATATAGACTCTACTATATGTAAAATAGATAACTAATAAGGTCCTACTGTATAACACAGGGACCTCATCTCAATACTCTGTAATGACCTATATGGGAAAAGAATCTAAAAAAAGAATGGATGTATGTATGCGTATAACTGATTCACTTTGCTGTACACCTGAAGCTAACACAACATTGTAAATCAACGATACTCCAATAAAAATTACAAAGAAAATATTTGCTGCATGAGTAAGGGGAAACAGCACAGTTGGAAATAAAAAGAGTTAAATGAGTAAATTCAGGAGAAAAAAAGAGACAGTCAGTGGATCTTGGGGAGAAGGAAAGGGAGTACTTCCAGATGTTACTAGGCTCAGAGAAAACCAGAACCAGACAGAAGTTAAAATTGCAATGGCAAATTTTATTCAGGAACTATTATAATATGGGAAACAGAGACCTTGGTATAGAGCTGGCTCCAATCTGAATACAACATGGACAAGTGGGGATTTATAGCCAAGGTATAGAGGGAGGTCAGTTGATGGAAATTTACCAACGGAAGACATCAAGAATAGGGGGGATTCTGGCTAAACTGACTTTGGGGGTTTTGCTAAAGGCAGGTGCAGAGAAGCAAAAATAATTTTCCCTCTACCCCTTTAAGTTCTTGGCTGAGGTCCCTGTAATAAAAGACAGAGAACACCAAACAGATTCATTAACATGCATACCTCATGTACACAGGGGAGATACCCCGGGGGAAGAAAGGAGTAACCCCCTGAGGTGGCTCAGCATTCAGGGTTAAATTCCACCCTAATAGGGAAGGGAGACTGGGGGAGACAGTTCTGGGAGGTTATCAGGAAAAACAAGATAAACAAGGGCAAGGTTTGTTGGGCAGATTTAAGTCAGTGCCTTCTCCATTGATAAGATTCCCTTCTGATTTTGTTTTCAGCCATATTGAGGTATAAGTGACAAATTGTAAGATATTTAAAGTGTACAACCTGATAATGTGATATACCTATACATTGTAAAGGGATCCCCCCCATCAAGTTCATTAACACACCATTACCTCACAAATTTATCTTTTTTCCCCCCAGTGAGAACACAAGTTCTACTCTCTTAGCAAATTTTAATTATTCAGTACAATATTATCAGCTATAGTCACCTCAGACCGTAGTCATCTTAAAACTGAAAATTTGTACCCCTTTACCAACCTCTTCCTATTTCCCTTCCCCGCAGCCCCTGGCAACCACTTTTCTACTTTCTGTTTCTTTTTACAAAGGTATGATTTACCAAGCTAATGTAAGTTATAGATAGCTTAAGAGAAAAGAGAAAAATGTCTCCTTAACTCTGGAAAACAAAACAATTAGAGAACCAGCAACGTCACCTGGAGGTAGAAAAACCCCACGCATCTAGAACATACACAAAAAGACAGACACAGAGATCTTACGTAACAGCTTTCATTCTAAAATTTTGGTCATGAGACAGGCACGATAATACAAGTTGCTGATTTACAAAAGAACAGCAGATCCAGATTGTGTTTCTGGCAGATGGATTATGTTAAGGTTACCCACTCAGGTGGCCAAAACTTTTAACTAATATTAGTGGCAAAGACCTTGTCAGATAACAAAAACAATGCATTTTAGTAAGGAGTTTGATGCCCTTTTATCAAGGGAAGAGAACTCGTGGATTGGGAGACTAGTGTATCCCAAGCCACGGCGCAATCTTTTCTAGAAATCTTGGGCAAAAGGAAGTTTCATACAAGATTAGAAGAGGTGACATGGAAACAGGGCATGATTGGCTAGGAGGTCAGGGATTTCCTTAGAAGACTCCAGGTCCCATTTTCTCAGGCAAGGTGAGCTAGCTAAGCCGAGCTGGAGGATTCAGCTTTTAAGATGTTTCATTTGCTTTGTTTCCAAATAGCTCAGGTAGTTGCTTTTGCAGTTGCCCAAGTCCCTGGAGACCCCCCCGCGGAGAATGGGGGCCCAAAGTTCCAAGTGACTGTGGGAGCTGAGGGGCTGGAGAAAGAAAAGTCTGGGAGGCCTGGACAGAAGGGTGGAGGAGCTTGTGATTTCGGGTGGCCTCAGCCTGTAGCAGCCTGAAGGAGGATCTCCGTTCCATGACCAGAGGCTGAAGCCAGGCCGTGGCAGTAATGGCACCGAATCCTAGCCACTGGACCACGAGGGCCTATGGCCAGTGACAAGGCCCTGGCTTGTCTGCTTCGGAGAAAGGAGTTTCAACAAAGAGACAGAAAGTGGTGAAACAAGTAGTGTTTATGAGAATCAAAAAAGTATGTGTGGATAGACACACACGGTTAGGCTCAGAGAGAGAATCACGCCCTCGTGGTAGCTTAAATCACTTATGTGGGGGCAGTCCTTCTGGGTTCCCTCTGGCCAATCATCTTGCTTTGCCTGGCTCTGAGACCATATCTGGTCTGACTCAGGGTCCTCCCCTGTGTGCACACACATCTCTTAGCCAAGATGGATTTCAGAGCAAGGGTTTCTGGGAAGTTGTCAGAACATATTATGGTCTGGCACCCTCTCCCTCCTCTGACCCCTGAGGAATCTTTCTGGGCATGCGTAGTTGGGGAGGTCACCTTGACCTCAAGAGCAAGAAATATGTGGACTCTTTATCTTCTCTGCAGGCAGGACTCAGCTCCTCCTTGCCCCACCATCAACTTCATCTTGGAGTATCTGCCCACAGTGGACAGACTCCAGCAGCTCAGGCTGGGGCCCCTCTGCCTCCTGCCTCACTTGAATGGACACATATCAAAAGACTCAAGGGAGCTGGATGGAAGACAGAAGGTGACATGAGGAGGAAGGAGGTGTAGAGGAGCCACTTTGGGGAGTGCTTATGTTTCCGAGAGGCCAGGGAAGTTCCAAATTATCCTCAGCGAAATCATGCCGGCAAAGAGAGGGACAGGACTGATGGAGCACAGAGTCAGCCAGAGTTTGAGAAGGGGTTTCTGACAGCAAAGTTCCCACAGGAGGGGCAGCGTCAAATAAAACAGACAGAACAGAGAGACCTTTAAAAAATAGCTCCCATCAGCCTCTGAATATCAACTTCCAATGTGGCCAGCTTCTGACCATAGGGCTATTGTAAAAAATTCTTTCAACTATCTATCAGATTTCAGCTGGAACAAATAGTAAATATTCCTGGTGGTATTAACCCTGACCCCCCTCTTTTTTTTCTTATCGTTTTTCTCTTAAACCAAAGGTATACCTTTTCTCTTCCTGGTACAGAGAGGGAGACACCCTTACAAATGGAGATTCCCTTTATAAATGTAAATTTCCCTTAAAAAGGGTAAATAATCCTCAGTTTTCAGAGCTTCTCACGTGTCTGCTTTTTCTTAAAAATAATCTGCTCAAAGTAATCCCTAGGCTCAAGAGGTATATTTTGGGGTGACATATTCTACTCCCCTTCACAGGGTAGGGTGATAAGATATTGAGGGTGGGGGAGGATGAACTTGACCATCCATCAAAGGTGGGGAGACTTTGGCTAAACTGACCCAGCAGCATTCTGCTTTAGCAAGAATCTTTGCTAAAACTGGACTGAACAGAGTTCAAGAACAGAGCCCAGGGTCAGGGTCTTGAGAGTTTAGAGGAGCATGACAGGAGTGAGGTCAAGGAGAATCTCTGTCACTGGTCAGATGCTTCTGCCAGAGCCCATGGGCAGGGTCAGCAGGAGGAAATAAGCCATGTGGTTTATTTCACCAGGTAAGTTATTCACCAGGTAAGTCAGTCTCACTGCGTACAAGGAAGCTCCTGAAATCTGGGAGCTAAGGGTAAAGCCGTGGGGCTTCCTGGTCTCCTGGGGTTCTGGGAAGGGCTGTGGGATGCTGGGACTGTCCTCTCTGACCCCAGCGCATCCCTGAGAGTCCACACCAAGAGGGAGCAGACCAGGGCTGCAGGGCAGCACTTGAGCTCCAGTACAGGTTTCTGGGGGGTTACAGCCAGGATTCACACTGACGGGTCAGCTACGAAAGTCTCGGACTTTGCCCCTGAAATCAACATGTACGTGAGGATTAAATGAGTTAGTATGTGTAAAGCACTTAGAACTCTGCCTGGCACTTAGCAAGCACTTATATATATAAGCTATGTGTAAATAAAAAACATTGGGAAAATAGCCACTACGCACAGACCAGTTATCTCTAGTGAATGAAATTTGGCAAAGGTACTTTTTCAGTTAATACATTTCTTAATTTTTTTGAAATTAAAGAAATATGTTAATCAAAGCTCGCATGTAGATGATGATACTGATGCTGATGATTCTGGCAGATGGTAACCATGTGGATGCCCCAAGATAGTTGTCAGGGGTACAAGTTCTAGAGTTACTTCGTTGAGTATCAGTCCTGGCTCCGTAATTTCTTAAATGTGGTATCTTGGTGACTTATTTTCCTGCTCTACACTCCTGAGTTTTCTCACATGAAAGTGGGGGTAGGATGTCATTAAGTATAAATTGCAGCATGAGGCTCCAGTGAGGTCCTGCATGGAGAACACTTAGAACCGCTCCAGATGCACAGCAAATACCCCATCACTGTAGCTCATGTTGCCCAGGCATTTCCAGTCTTCTAGCTTATTCACAAGACCTTAGGGATATAGGGCTGGGATTTTTATAGCAATATAACTGGAACTCTTAGGGCGGTAATTAATACTCAATTGGGGTTTGATGTTGTTGTTTCCTTTTTTTTTTTTTTTTTTTGGTGTTTTGTGTTGTGTGTTTGTTTGCTTCTTTTTAGATTGTACTTAGCTTTTCAAACACACGAAAGTAGAGCGACCAGGAAAGAACTCCCCTGCACCTTTCATCTGACTTAAACCTTTACCAGCATGTCACAATCTTTATTACTGGATTTTGGTCCCTTTCAGTTAGCAAACAGACTTGGGGAGATTACATGACTTGCCCTAACTGCTGAATCAAATAATTTGCTGTGACAAGTAAATTGGTGAGAAGTGCACAATGGTTTCATTTTTAAATTAATTGTTCCCTTTTCAAGAATTCAGAAATAGCTTAACTGTCCTGAGGGCTCAGATTTGTGGGCTTTTGACTCATATTGTAGTTCATGGCGGGCCATGTGATAATTCTTTCTAGATGAGCACTGGCCAGTGGAAATCTAATGTGAGCCATAGATGGAATTTTAATTTTTCCAGTAGCCATATTTTTTTAAAAAGCAAAAAAGCAACAGGCATAACTAATTTTAATAATACATTGTATTTAATTCAACCAATCCAAAACAGTATTTCAGCATACAATGAATGTAAGAATTATTAATGTGATTGCATGCATTCTTTTTTTGTTTTTACTTAGGTTTTTGAGATATGGTGTTCATTTTATAATCATAGCACATCTGAATTGGGATACTCAGTAGCCACAAAGGGCCAGTGGCTACTATTTGGACAGCACAGCTCTGTATACTGGTTCCTTGAGGTTAAGATCTGTATCTTCTTCATCCTGTTGTCTTTTGCAAATAATGAATGAACCTCTCTCCAGTTTTGAGCAGAAACACATATTAAAACTCTTCCACCTGAAAGGGTAGGAGTGCACTGCTAAATATTCCTCACTGTCATTTGCTAGAGAAAGCCACACCTGCTACATTTGGGGTTTGTTATAGTTCTAGACACAGAAGCTCCTTCATTTTAATTAAAGACATACCTTTATTTTCAAAGGTATTCTTTGCTTTGAAAAGTAAGCAAATGACCAGGAAAGTGATAGAGTAGGAAGTCTGCCATGAATTCCGCAGTACTGTAGCAAGAAGGGATTTTGAGGCAGAGGCAAAATTGAAAGGATCCCAGAAAGAATCCCTGAATAAAGTAAAAGGACTGAATAAAATCCCATCTCTCAACTGGGAGATTTAAGGCAAGTGAGAAAAAACCCCACTGGAGCCGATAAGGCTGGTGCCCGATGCTAATTCCCTGGGGCAATTTCTGGGCACCTGTCCGACTGCCCATGGGAGACACCTGCAACCCTTTGTCTGGGAGCGTCCTCTGACATCCAATACCTGCTCCCTTCACACCCGGAGCAGCCTGAAAGTTCCCAGGAATTCCCACCCTCCCTGGGAGCAGCCCTCCACCAGTGACTGACGGGAATGAAGACCAAAGACCTCAGCTCACCTGTGCCTCCGGCAAAAGAACTCTGAAGTGTTCTTCCCCTTCGGCCCAAAGCTCCCTGCAGGATTAAGTTCTAGTTGCCCTCAGTGACAATTTGCCTGAGAATCCACCCATTATGGGCTTCTTTCCTCCCTGGTCTCAATGTCCCCCTCCCCAGACATGCAATGGTGTTACAATCACTAGGACCCTCACAGGAGGGGGTTCATAGGCTAAGGGAAACGGATACACTCACGGACATCCTATCCAAGCAACCGGGAGATGTAAGGAAAATAGTACTATAAGGAATGTGGTGTAGGTTGTTGCTTTCCGCTACCACCAAAGTGCTAAGGGAAGAAAATGACAGAATTCGGTCAGCCAGCTATCAACTCAGGTATGGTGGGAGGCTAGAAGACCTCTGTGGTTCTTTAAAGAGACCTTCACTCCTGCAGCTGCAGGACAGGCTGTGCTGAACATCAGGCCAGTATGTTCACTGTGAGCAGAGCAAAGTGACAAGAACTCTGAATTCATAGCCCTGGCAGGTCTACATCCCCTCTAGGGAAGGAGTGGGACCCTGAGACTCAGGATGGGCACAGCTTTGTATATGTGATTGAAAACCTTGGACCCCCAGAGCTGGTAGGACTGGCTTTCTCCCCCTTGCTGGAGGACGGCAGCTCCCTTTGCCTGGAGACGTGCACAGGCTTCACGTGGCAAGATGATTCTTGCCTTCTTCAAGACCTGCCTCCCTTCATTGCTTTTAGATTAATGACCAGGTTCGTGTCAACATCATGCATGTACAGAAAAACTTTCCTTTGTTTAGAAATGGAATTTTTAACCAAAAGGATTATAGGATCTACCTGAGATATACACCAGGAACTGGAAAAACTGGCCTGAAAATCTTTCTGAACTGGGGACGGTGGAACATATGAGACTGCATAAGAATGTATTGATATAGGAACACTCTCCCATAACTCAAAATTTAACAATCTGGCAAGGACAGCTAGGACCTAGTCCTAATAAAGTTGGAATGGTTCATTGAAATCTGAAATAAAAGATGCCCCAAAGTAAATGAGATGAGGTTTTTTTTAAGAACCTTTATTGAGATATAATTGACATACAATGAAGTGCATATATTTAAAGCGTACAATTTGATATTTTTTTCTTATTAGTAATATATATATGGCAATCCCAATCTCCCAATTCATCCCACCCCAACCTCTCTCCGCGCCCCCCCACCCTGCCCCGCTTTCCCTCTTTGGTGTCCATATGTTTGTTCTCTACATTTGTGTCTCTGTTTCAGCCTTACAAACTGGTTGATCTGTACCATTTTTCTATATTCTGCATATATGTGTTAATATATGATATTTGATTTTCTCTTTCTGATTTACTTTACTCTCTATGACAGTCTCTAGATGCATCCATGTCTCTACAAATGTCCCAATTTTGTTCCTTTTTATGGCTGAGTAATATTCCATCATATATATGTACCACATCTTCTTTATCCATTCATCTGTTGATGGGCATTTAGATTGGTTCCATGTCCTGGCTATTGTAAATAGTGCTGCAATGAACATTGGAGTGCATGTGTCTTTTGAATTATGGTGTTCTCTGGGTATATGCCCAGCAGTGGGATTGCTGGGTCATATGGTAACTCTCAGTTTTGCAAGGAACCTCCATACTGTTCTCCATAGTGACTCTATCAATTTACATTCCCACCAACAGTGCAAGAGGGTTCCCTTTTCTCCACACCCTCTCCAGCATTTATTGTTTGTAGATTTTCTGATGATGCCCATTCTGACTGGTGTGAGGTGATACCTCATTGTAGATTTTATTTGCGTTTCTCTAATAATTAGTGATGTGGAGCAGCTTTTCATGTGCCTCTTGGCCATCTGTGTGTCTTCTTTGGAAAAGTGCCTATTTAGGTCTTCTACCCATGTTTTGATTGGGTTGTTTTATCTTTTTTTTTTTTTATATTGAGCTGCAAGAACTGTTTATATATTTTGGAGATTAATCCTTTGTCTGTTGATTCATTTGCAAATATTTTCTCCCATTCTAAGGGTTGTCTTTTCGTCTTGTTTATAGTCTCCTTTGTTGTGCAAAAGCTTTTAAGTTTCATTAGGTCCCACTTATTTATTTCTGTTTTTATTTCCATTGCTCTAAGAGGTGGATCAAAAAGGATCTTGCTGTGATTTATGTCATAGAGTGTTCTGCCTATGTTTTCCTCTAAGAGTTTTATAGTCTCTGGCCTTACATTTAGGTCTTTAATCCATTTTGAGTTTATTTTTGTGTATGGTGTTAGGACATGTTCTAATTTCATTCTTTTACATGTAGCTATCCAGTTTTCCCAGCACCACTTATTGAAGAGGCTGTCCTTTCTCCATCGTATATTCTTGCATCCTTTGTCAAAGATAAGGTGACCACATGTGCGTGGGTTTATGTCTGGGCTTTCTATCCTGTTCCATTGGTCTGTATTCCTCTCGTACTAGCTGTTTCTCAAGTAACTTTAACTCAAAATAATCAATATGCCAAAGTGGCATATTTTAAGGTGGCGTATTCTACCTCTCCTTCAGGGTGCTGGAGAGAGTCCCAGATCTCATTGACCTTCTAGCCATATGACCCAAAAGAAACCATGGTTCTAGAGGAAGGGCAAGGAACATCATTTGTGGGACCCAGTACAAAATATCCAAAAAGCAGAGAAAAAAAGTGTAGCTAAAGTTGCTAAAATATAAATCTTTTTGCTTTAAAAATATTTTGTTACTTATAAAATGTGTCAATGAATAGAAACATAAACTTACAATAGTATAAAATTTTGATGTTATAGTTTTATATAGTATTTTATGTAATACATAATATATAATATTTCATTTTATATGAAATATGTAATGCAATATATAACAATACTTTATTAATGTGATATCTTGATTGTTCATAAGTTTTTCTAGTTCACCTTTCTGCAAATGCAGGTGTTAAGTCATCAATGTTCATACTTCTGGCAACTTCATTTTCAGTCAATATAATTGAAGCTTGTCACTCACTCTTGGCAAATTCAAGATCATATATAATTTTTATAATTTTAAGATTCAAGAAAGATTTTCTTCTGATACAACTGGAGGTAAAATGTATTTTACAGGCTTTGAAAGCAATGCAATAAATATGATAAATGATTTCATAATTCAAATTTTAGAACATGTAGAACTGATGACGTGCAGAACAATTTTCTTAAAAAAATTTAACTCTTCACACAAGTCAGTTCTGTGTAAATCTAAATTTGGTTTTAAGTATAAAGTTATACAATAGCATTTTGATGTTTCCTCTGATAGCTTCTGTGACTTGGAGAGCTTATGCAACAAACCAAAAGTGATTTGTACATAATTCTAAACACTTCTTTATTGATTCTTTCACTGTACCTTAAATTATACGGAAAAAAGTACTTTAAAACTGTTTCTTATTAATCATTGGTTCACCTAAAACCTCATGTGAACCTATCCTTTGTTTTCTGTCCTTTGCAGCAATCTTTAAATTTAGTTTTATCTCTGTGGATATTTGCTTTGGAATGTTGCAGCAGTTTTCAAAACGAGAGATTCTAAATCCTTTGAAAAATTCCAGTAATTCCCTGACATGCTTTGTTGCGATGCCCTGCATTTTATAATAATTTACCGATATTGTTTACGATGGCCAATTTCTGTCACCGATCTCAGGCCAGAGGGTTAACCCCTGTTCAGCAGCCACAAGCGCAGGCCTGGGGACAAAAGGGCCAGTCGCATCGCACCGCCGCCATCACTGTCCCATCTCTCCTCCTCCTGGCGGTTGCCACCACAGTGTAGACCACACACCCTCGTGGGAGCCGTCCCCAACTCACCTTCCACTCCCTCACCAGCGTTTCTTGGGAGCACCTCCCAAACTGACTTGGGATTTACCTGGACTTGTTTTCTGTCACCGGGTCTGCTTTGAGGGAAGTCAGAACAATGTCTAAGTTGTTAAGTCAGTCAACAACTTAATCTGGCACAAGTAATAAAAGGGATTCCTTGATTCTCAAGCTCTCAAGGGAAAACAGCTCAACGAAAGCCTGGGGCGGGGGGAAAGACCTCCTCCTGCTCGCTGAGAAGCTGCTTGATCCGGGCTTGTCACAGCTGGGACAGTAGAGCTGAGGATGTTCAGAGGAAGGGTAATGTTATTTGTTTGCATCATGTGTCTGAAGGAAGGAGAGAGTGGAGCCATCTCGCCAACCAGACTGCCTATGCATCTCCCAGTGGGGCAACAGGGATGGGGGCTACTGACTTCCTCAGACTTTTAGATCCTAGGTCGGTGAGCATTTTCTTTAAAGGGTCCAATAATACGTATTCGTTCTCTGTTGCAACTCCTCCCGTTGTGCCTCTGTGGCTCAGAAGCAGCCACAGAGAATACATAGACAAGTGAGCGTGGCTGGGTTCCAACAGAGCTTCACTTCTGGGCACTGAAATTTGAACTTCATGTCATTTGTACATGTTATGAAATATTGTTCTTCTTTTGTTTTTTTCCAACTGTTTCAAAATGTAAAATCCCCCTCGTGGCTCATGGGTTGCACAAAAGCAAGCGATGGATTGAATGTGGCCACTGACACGCATGCGCTCAGTAGGGCTGTCAATTGGGCCCCTCCCCCACGCACTATGCGGTGAGCCGCTTTGAAGTCCCAGAGCTTCTGGGCATCCATCACTGTGATTGTTTTTTGGTTTTTTAGTTTTTATTTTACATTAGAGTATAGTTGATTTACCATGTTATGTTAGTTTCAGGTGTACAGCAAAGCGATTCAGTTATTCATATACATATATCTATTCTTTTTCAGAGTTTTTTCCCCATGTAGTTTCTTACAGAATACTGAGTAGAGTTCCCTGTGCAATACAGTAGGTTCTTGTTGATTATCTATTGTATATATAGTAGTGTGTATATGTTACTCCCAAACTTCCAATTTATCCTCCTTCCCCGCCCCCCGCGCCCCCGCCACTACCTTTCCCTTTTGGTAACCATAAGTTTGTTTTTGAAGCCTGTGGGTCTATTTCTGTTTTGTATATAAGTTCATTTGTATCTTTTTTTGGATTCCACATATAAGTGATCTTATATGGTATTTGTCTTTCACTGTCTTACTTCACTTAGTATGATAATCTCCAGGTCCATCCATGTTGCTGCAAAAGGCATTATTTCACTCTTTTTGTATGGCTGAATAATAGTCCATTGTGTATATGTACCACATCTTCTTTATCCACTCATCTGTCAATGAACCTTTAGCTTGCTTACCTATCTATCCCTATGACTTTTCATGAAGGAGGGTGCAGACAAAATATTTCAGCACTTCTCCCTACTTAATCTACCTAGCCTCATCTCCTTCCACCCCACCCCCATGACCTGTCACCCCCTTTCAGGAAGGAGGAGATCCTGATATGACTGCTGGGAGCAAGGAATTCTTGGACTAAGTTTACTTGTGGGCGAGGTTATCACATCATTACAGTGGTGTCCTCTGGGGCACGTTCACTCAGCTTAGCCAGGGTTGGCCCTAATCTGAAGCCTGACAATCTAGTGGTTAAATAATAATTGACAGTTTCCAATCGGTGCTTGGGCTTGTCTGTAGCATGTTTGGTGACTCCATTGGAGGAGAGGGGAGCAACAGGGCCAAATTCAAACAGTCCTGGGTCCTTGGATATGACACCTCCAACAGTCACTACCTCTCCCAGGACGCCTAATCAAGTTAACCAGTAACTATTGGCCGAGTAGTATGAATGTGTTAAATAAACAAAGTGCAAACATTTAAGATAGGCTCAATAAGTTGAGTACAGAAATCTTTGTATATTTTACTCGTCTCTATGCCTGGAAATACTTTCAACCCACCACTTCATTCCCGCACTTCTCATCTGGTTGGATAGCCCTTATCTTTCCCATCTCAATTTAGAAGTCACTTCCTCTAAGCCTTCCTTGCCTGATGCTACACTGGGTTAGGTCCTGATCCTGCAATCCCAAAGCACCCTGCTTCTCCATCACACACATAAAAATAGAGAGCAATTCCTAGCTGAATTATCAGGGTCAGGGTCAGGAGAGTCTCTCTTCCTCCCCACCACTCTCCATCCCTCTTGAATCCTATTAACAGCAGCGGTGGTAAACAAGAACTCCATTCTGATTGTCATGCTGTGCAGATCCCTGTGTCACACAGAATCCAATCCAAATAAGCTTAATGGGTGCTTCCAAGAGGTTTTAACTATGTGCCAGCTATTCCCAAATTGTAAAATCTTACAAGCCGCATCTTAGAATTCTCACGTCACACTTCTGTCACAAAATCACGCAGGTGCAGCTGGTACAAGCCAAATTAAGCCCTTTCTATTTCTGCGCAGGGCAGAAACACACACACTTAGACTGGTTTTTTGACATGCATTTTTCTCAAGTAAATAAATCATTTCAGTGAAGACCCTGGGTAATTTTGACAGCTACCCTTTAGCAGCTACATGACAATGGGAATTTGAAAGGACCAAAATGACATCACAATGAATAAATATGATTTTGAGAACCTGCTTCAATCCACATCTTTTGGGGGAAAAAAAAAACTATACGCCTAAAATTCTAAGTAAAGTGCTTTAATACATACACATTTCTTATTATTGGGATACATATTGGGATATATAGACTCTACCAAGGAAACACAGAAACATAAGGCTATGAGTAATGAATAGTTGTGTTGAAATTAGCACAGTGCAGATCCTGCCACCTGCTTCGTTGGTTATTAATGTGGGTGTTCAGAACCCTGGCCAGGTCTTAAAAAGACAGCTTCCCAGTCTCAACAATAGTTGAGCCCTGCTCGCCAGCACACTGTTTGACTTTGTCTTTTTCTTTGGTGCCACAAGACTCCTTGAGTAAAGTGTAAGGCTGAGCTCTGTATTTCAAAAGCCTATTAATTTAGTTCTAGCAATTGTAAAGTCTTCAGTGAAGTTTCGTTTTCATGAGTTCCACTTTCGGGCACTGAGGACGTTTGGAAAGACTAAATAACTGGAAGGATACCACTCGGGGCTGGTTCAGCTCTGCTCTGGACCGTCCCACGTGGAGTGGGGCCATGAACTCTTCTCTAAGGGACACTCTTTATTCACCGTATCTATTTAGCACTCTTGCAAACCTCAATTTTCATTACCTCACAGGAGAAGGAGTTGAGAAAGCTGGTTTTCGCTTTAGCACGTGTCTGCCTCTAGATCTTACTTTTGAAATACTCATTGTTGTATTTGTTTGCTGGGGCTGCCATAGGAAAGCATGAACTGGGGAGGAACCCAATTAGTCTGCAACATTTGTGTTCAAAGGGAATTTCAGACATGCAACCGATCAGCCTGCCAAGATGTGATCACTCTCACTTGACGTCTTTGAAGATCATCAGAAGAGGGTCTTCGTGCTTTTTTGATCAGAGTCCTGTGCTTTCCAATATATTTGTTAAATCAACCAATATTCAGAGATATTTCTAAAGTTTTTTCCCATCTTTTTCTCTTTTTTAATTTAGCTGCTTAATCAGATGCCTCAGAATCCAGATCCTCCCCTCCCCCCTTTTTTTACAAATTTGTTTGTTTGTTTATTTATTTATTGGCTGCATTGGGTCTTTGATGCTGTATACAGGCTTTCTCTAGTTGCAGCAAGTGGGGGCTGCTCTTCTTTGCGGTGGGAGGGCTTCTCATTGCAGTGGCTTCTCTTGTTGTGGAGTACGGGCTCTAGGTGTGTGGACTTCAATAGTTGCAGCACACGGGCTCAGTAGTTGTGGCACACAGGTTTGGTTGCTCCACGGCATGTGGGATCTTCCCGGACCAGGGCTCGAACCCGTGTCCCCTGCACTGGCAGGTTTCTTACCCACTGCACCACCAGGGAAGCCCAGGTCCTCCCTCTTGAGCATCTCATTTTCTCATCTTTGTGAACATCCCTCCACTACATTAATACATGCACCATACAGATTGACTATCTTAGCAAGGAAAGGCTCATAGACATTACGTTTTATCTCAAAGGTCTGAAATTCCTTTTCATATTGGGCTTCTATTTTGTCCTGCTGCTTCTGAAGTTTTTGAGGGACACTGACATGGACCAAATACTCAGTCAGGGCCCCTGAAGATTTTAGCCTCATTTCTGTGGGAGTCAAAGGCATCTGTGCCTTCAGACTTGCTGAGCTATCAGTATCTTGTAAAAATTAATAAATGGAAACCTCACTAAAAGGGAGTCAGGAGGGCTGAAGGGGGAGTGCCCATGTAAGTACCACTCTAAGTCAACATGCATCCCAACAGGAAGAGATGTACCTTGCATCTCCCGCAAGAAAGGACACTACTTTACCACAGCCAGCAGAAGGGAGAAAAATCTTCTCCTTGCTTGTCAACAGCTCAGCCAATGAAGAGCCACCAGTTTCCTCCCAGTTTCCTCCAGTAGATATTGGTTTATAACAGCCTGTCTCAACTTCCCTTTTCCTCTATAAAAGACGTTCCTCTCCTTTGCTTTACTGGACTTGCATATGGTTGCCATAGTTTCATGTCCTGAATTGCAGTTCTTTGCTGCTTCCAAATAAACCCATTTTGCTGGTAAAGTAACTGCCTCTTTTATCATTTTAGGTTAACCATCTTCACCATCATAGTTTCTACCATTCCTCTTCAGGTTCCAAAAGTCACTTGGTATCAAGCATGTCGTGCTAGAGGGAAAATGACTGATTTTTAGGGTGGCTGCCAAGGAGGCCCCGAACAGAAGAGAATGGATTAGTCCTCAGCTCCTCTCCGTGCCTGCCCAGTTTTCTCCCTTGTGCTCTGGGGCCTTTCATGAGCATTTGGTTTGTGGTCAAATGCCAATCACTATTCACTCACGCAGAAGATATGCATTAAGTGCCTACTAAGTGCCAGGCTTGGTGCTGGCTCTGGATGTCAGATCATGAAGAAGCAGGGCTGCAGCATCACTACTTCGGCTTAGGCTGCCTGCCACCCTCCCTGTCCAGAGCAGGAGGAACTCTCAGAGGTGCTGAAGTTGTGAGATCTTAGCCGTGTAACCAAAGTTCTCTACTTCTACTGTTTCTCTTCACAAAACAGGATATCACAGAACTGATCTCATGGGGCAGTGAGGACTAAAAAGGGCGTCTACAAAAGTACTTGGCACTGTGCCTGCTGCACAGTAATCTGTGGGCTGCACTGGAAAGTACTGTATCGGTAGACAGTGTTTAGATAATTATCAAACCTCTCTAGTAGTAATCAGGAAAGTGCACATCTCAGACCGGCACTTAGAATCAGCCAACACTCGGGTTGGGACGTGAACCCACGGGCTGGGACTCGAACCCTCTGTCTTCCAATTAAAATCATTCACCTGGTGTTAGGACTTACTGAAGCTCGGGTTCTTTATGTCTCAGGGCAGAAGGAATTCGGTGAGAGGCAGAGTGACAGGCAAGAAGGAGATTTATTAATATAGGACACTTGTGGGGGACGCAAGAGGGCAGGAAGGGGGGCTCAGCCTCAAGAATTAACTGGGAAAGCAGGTTTATTTAGGGAGATACACACGCCATAGACAGAGTGTGGGCCATCTTACAAGGGGAGAAGCCCTGAAATATGGGGTGGTCAGTTTTTATGGGCTGGGTAATTCTATAAGCTAATAAGTGGGAGAATTATTCCAAGTATTTGGGGAAGGGGCAGAGATTTCCAGAAACTGGGCCACAGCCCAAACTACTGACACCAGGTTGTGGTAAAGGAAAGTGCAGCGTTTGTTGTGAGATGCTGAATAAGGAGTCCAGAACAGCTAGTGCTCAAAAAAGCCCAAGGGGCACATCTGGGGGTGAGGTGCTCATGGTCATCAAATAGATAACATCTTCCCTTTGGTGGGGGTTTTAGCATCTGAAAAAACAACTCAGGAAACCGGCATCAGAAGCTCTTAGGGTACTTCAGAGAGGACTTTAAGCAGAGGATATGGGGGTGGGATTTGCCCCAGAAGAAGGCCCCATAGAGACCTGCTTGGTTACAGGGTGTCACCTGCGCTTCTGACTGACCAGCTATAGATCAGCGATTCCCACAACCTCATCTTTGTGTTTGATTAATTTGCTAAACTGGGTCACGTCACTCCGGTCACATAACTCTAGTGTTTACTCGCTAGATTACCATTGAATACAAAGGTTGTAACAGGAACATCCAGGTGGAAGAGAGGCAGAGGACGAGGTATATGGTAGTTCAGGGTGAAGCCCTGTGACAGGCACAAAGACAATGGATGAAGTCACTGTGCTCCAATGAGACATAAGAACAAACGAATCAGGGCTTCCTAGGTGGCACAGTGGTTAAGAATCCGCCTGCCAATGCAGGGACGTGGGTTCGATCCCTGCTCCAGGAAGATCCCACGTGCTGTGGAGCAACGAAGCCCATGAGCCACAACTATTGAGCCTGTGCTTTAGAGCCTGTGAGCCACAACTATTGAGCCCATGTGCCGCAACTACGGAAGCCCACATGCCTAGAGCTCATGCTCCGCAATAAGAGAAGCCATGACAATGAGGATCCCAGTGCTGCAAAGAAGAGTAGCCCCCGCTTACTACAACTAGAGAAAGCCCGCGTGCAGCAACGAAGACCCAACACAGCCAATAAATAAATAAATAAATTTATATGAAAGAAAAAGAACAAATGAATCTGAAACTGGAACAAAGTGTGTTTTTCAGGAGGAGGTGAGCGAAAGGACCAGGTATGAGGGCTCTGTTGAGAATGGGGAACTGAGAATAGATGGCTGCATAGCATGGAGTGTCTCTGGGGACACAGGGTGAGGAAGGCAGTGTGGGGGCAAACGGAAACATCTTGAATGCTAGGTTTGAAAATACGGATTTTATTTTGCACTAACGAGTTTGTGAGACAGGAAGAAAGGCACAGCCTTTAAAAGAACGACACAGCCATTGAGGACACGGCATAAACTGGTTAGAGCCAGCTAGGCCCAAGATGGCAGGAGATTCAACTTCCAGTGGACCTTGAGCCTCACCATGTGCTCCTTGTAACGCATTTGCATCTAAACGCCACACCCACAGGTGCCGTGGCCGTTCTGAGGCTGACCATAAAAGGCCAAAAGTTGAGCAGTGGCCCAATTCCTGGAAATCCACACCCCTTCCCCACAATAGTTGGAATAACTTTCCCACTCGTTAGCCTATGAAATTACACAGCCCATAACAATTAACAACATGTATTTCAGGGCCTCTCAGCTTCTGCGATGACCCCCGCTCTGTCTATGGAGTGTGTATTTCTGCTTTAAATCTGCTTTCACTCTACTTCAGCTCTGGAATTCTTTCCTGCATGAAGCCAAAGACCCTCATTTGGCGGCCCGTCCCTGGGACTCACTGGAATTCTGGGACGTGACCGTCCTCTCGTGCCCCATTTTCCTGCAACTTCTGAACTAGGGGATCTTGCAGTCAGGACCCTCACTTACCGTGCTTGCTCTGGCAGCTCTGTAGGAGTTAGGCTGGAGGGAAAATGGATCAGGAAATGTTTCAAATCAGCATATAAATGTTTAAAAAGCCTGGAACCTGTCATTGACTGATTCTGTTCTCAGCTGTGTTCCTGATGTCAAACATAGTTTCATGTGTTCAAAAACACGAGTGTGTGTTTGAATGTATAGAGAGAAAAATCTATGTTGCATGTAGTATGACAGAGGATATTTATTGCCTTCTTCCTTAATTTTTCTATATTGTTTGAAGATTTTCAAGTGAGCAGTTTTCATTAAAAAAAGTAAAGTTATTTTTATTTTTTAAAAAATAAAAGATTTTCTTTTCCATGGAGCTCAAAATGACAGCATCTAATTAAGTCACAGGCTGGTGTGCTGAGTGACTGTGTAAGTCCACTGGTAACCCTGGCAACCCAAAGGCAGTGGACACTGTGTTCTCCAGGCCTGGCCTAAGGGAAGCCCTTGGCTGGGCTTCCATGCGATTGGCCTGAGGAGCCAGCTGGCCCTGAGACAAGCTGAATTGGGAATCAGTAGAGGCCTTTCTCTTCCTTTCTAGGAACCCCAAGTTCTTATACCACTGGTCATTCTCCCTCCCTGCTTCCTTCACCCACACTAGACTATATCACACATTTCACGTGTTTTATTGGAGTATAGCATAAATACAGAAAAGTATAACATGTGATGCTTTTACTCTTCCCTTGTACTATCCCTGACCTCCTTCAACAAATCTTACATTAAAAGAAAATTAGGAACTTCTCTGGTGGTGCAGTGGTTAAGAATTCACCTGCCAATGCAGGGAACACGGGTTCAGTCCCTGGTCCTGAAAGATCCCACATGCCGCAGAGCAATTAAGCCCGTGCACCACAACTAGTGAGCCTGCGCTCTAGAGCCCCTGAGCCACAACTCTTGAGCCCATGCGCCACAACTACTGAAGCCCATGTGCACCTAGAGCCCACGCAATGAGAAGCCACCGCAATGAGAAGCCACCGCAATGAGAAGCCCGTGCATTACAGTGGAGCCCACTCCCCGCAACTAGAGAAAGCCTGTGCTCAGCATTGAAGACCCAACAGAGCCAATAAATAAAATAAATTTTTAAAAAAGAGAAAATTAAAGAACCACCCACCCTGTGTTTTCTTCTCTGAAGCCCATTTCATTCATATGTCCATTCTCTCACTAAAGCCACATGTGGAATGTCCACTTTACCCAGGCAAGGCCAGGCCAGGGAGCGAATGACGGATACTTCTTCAAAAAACCACAGTCCCAACAATGACAAGACAGTGAAGACAGACCATCTTAGGGGGAATGCACAGGGGCTAGGTTAGCAAAGGAACAAAGATCAACCAAGGCTCTGGTAGCAGAGATACCAGAGGACTCAGGAGGCTGTTGCGGAGGAGGAAATTTTCTCTATCCTTCTAGGTGCTTCTGGCCGGTCCAAGAATTGAATTGACATGAGACAGATTAACAGGAGAAAATCAAATAGAAGTTTAATAACGTATACATGGGAGAGACGCAGATAAACTCAGGACTTCACCAAAATGACTGCAGCCTTCACCTTAAATACCATCATCATCTAAAGACGAAAGAGGAAGTTGTGGGTAGTGGTCGGGGACCTCGAAGGGTAAAAGTGCAATTCACATGAAGGTAGAAAATCAAATGTCTGGTAAATAAATGTTGCTAGGCCAGGCAGAGACAATGGGTGGACTCTGATCTCTAAGCCCTGCTGAGTTTCCCCCACCACACCGAGCCCATATCTTAGCAGATGTCTCTGCCGATAGCTCTATTCCAGGGAACAGAACCTACCTAAATTCTTTAGGCAGTCAGGGGGAATTTCAAAGTTTCTTCCTGAGTCTTTTGGGACTTGATTATTTTCAGCTCAAAATAACCCACACGCCAAAGAGATATTTTGGGGTGGAAAATTTTGCTCCCCTACAAGGTGATGCTTAAGGAGGGGCTTAAAACCTGACAAATGGATGGCAGAGCAGGAAGGGAAGTCAGTGCAGAGAGACCAGCCCATGCGAGACCCCGAGGAGTGAGGAAGCAGGACACATCTGGGTTATGGCAAGCTACTTGGTTTGATGGTGCCCAGCCGGGTACAGCCTCTCTAAAAAACTGACACCACTCACGATTCATAGCAGCAGCCAAGCCAATGACCGTTCTACACCATGCCAGTTCTTCTTGGATTTCGTTGCTCTACCACCTTTCTTCCCATACTCTGCTTACTTCACCCGTTCTGAACTTGACCTGGTTCCCAGCCCCATCCACTCCCTGTGTAGCCAGTCTCCTACCACACCATGGTCCCCAGAGTGTCCTGGCTTGGAAGAAGGAATCCACTGTTCTGCCAGGTGCCTGAGTGTCTGCTGGATGTGGAAGCTGGAAAGCATGACCAGTAGCTTCAGGGAGCAGGGCTAACTGTGTCCATGCCCTGAGGAAGGGCAGGCTAGGAAGTCACAAAAGCTCCAACACATTAGGTCTGAGAAAGCTCTGGAGCAAATCTAGGATCAACAACAGAGAACAATCATTTATTTATGGGGATATTTACTGAGCATCTTTGATGTGCCAAGCACTGGGCTGGAGGCTGAAGATAACAACGGGTAGAGTTAGTCCCACCCCTGCTTTGGCTGCTGTTGGTACCCTCACCATGGCTGGCCAGTTGCTAAAGCTAGTGGCTTTTCCTGATGAGTACGTTTAGTGTCTGCTCTGATTGGTCAGGCCTGTACCACAGTGATGGTTAATTATTTTTAATGCTACCTCTGGTCCCTGGCCCTGCTGTTAGCTGGCAGATACAGATGTTAATGAATATTCATATTGACAAATGTACAATTAGAAACTGAAATAAAGAAAAGAACATTAAATCTGACCTAGACTGGGAATGGTGGTCAGGGAAAGCTTCATGGAGGAAGAGACCCTTGAGCTGAGATTCAATTGATGAGCAGAAGATAACTGGCAAAGACGTAGCAGGTGGAGCAGAAGGTTAGAGCATTCTGAGCACATAGGGAGAGCCACACGGCTTTGTGGATAGAGTTTGGTTGAACCCTCTAAGGTGAAGGGGTGGAGTGCAGGATTGATGAGGTGTGAAGAGTTCTGAGTTGGCTTAGACATCAGTGCCTGCTATGATCAAAATGTTTGTGTTCCCCACAAAACTCATTCCCAAAATGTTGAAATCCTAATGCCTGAAGTGATGGTCCGGGGGGCCGGGGTGGGCGTGGGCTGCTTAAGCCTTGAAGGTGAAGCCCTCATAAATGGGATTAGTTCCTTAAAAAGAGGCTGCAGAGAGATCCCTATTTCCTTCCTCCATGTGAGGACAGAAATAGAATGCTCTGGCTTATGTGTCAAGATGAGGGCCCTCACCAGGACATGAGCTTGCTGGTACCTTGATCTTGCTGGTACCTCCCAGCCTCCAGAACTGTGAGAAATAAGTTTCTACTGTTTTTAAGCTACACAGTCTGTAGCATTTTGTTGTAGCAGCAGCCCAAATGGACTAAGACAGTACCCTTTTTTGGGGGGTGGGGCAGGGGAGTTGATGAGAGTCACATAAGAAGGGATGGTGGCTCAAACCTCAGCAGATAAAGTGTAAATTGATGGACTCAGCACTTCAGTCCACCACTGCAGGTTAGAAAGGAAGTGTAACACAAAGTCACCACAAACCACAGGAAACTGGCAAGCCCAGACAAGCCAGTCCATCCAGCTCTGTCCACACTGGCAAATGCTGCCATTTCACATGGGGACGTTCCTCTTCATGAGTGAAAAACCTCATACGCTCCCAAAATGTGGAGACATGGCTGAGCAAGTCCTCTCTAACCTTCACCTTGGGCTGGGGAGGGCTTCAATCAGAGTCAGAAACATATCAGTTGCAAACAACAGAATCCACTCCAGCCAGTGTAAGCAGAAAGCACTCACAGAATCTCCAGAAGAGTCAGAGAAAGAATCTTCCAGACTATGAAACCTGGAACTACACCCAAATTAACAATGTCCATCCACCCAGCAGAGATTGTGAGTCCACCGCTGGGCACAGTCACCTCAGCCTGCACCAGTCAAGACACCAATAACACCACACTCTCATTGCCTCTCCCCTCTGATCAAGCCAAATCCTTGATGCACCTTCAAGTTCACCTCTCTTTCCCCTGAAGGGAGGTCTTATGCACGAGCACCTGACCAGTGAAATACAAGTCACATGTCTGTGCCCTGGCTTCAAGGGAGACTGGGAAAGCATGCTGCTAGCTTCCTTCTTGGGGAAGTGGGACTCAGAAGGTAAAAAACACCCCAGGACGTGAAATATGCTTAGGAGGAGCCAACAGGGATGTTTTCAGCTCCCACTAGGCACTGGAAACCTGTGGTCAAGATTGGGCACAGTCAGAGCCTCCATCACCTATTTCTTATGTATTAAACAGGGCCACCTTAGACAGAATAAGACCCCCTTTATCTTTGAATGCTTTACTTCCACTCAAGACCAGCTGCATAATTTGCAGGTCCCAGCGAAAAATGAAAATGCTGCACTCCTTGTTCAAAGATGAAGAATTTAAAGACAGAGACAGAGGAACATGAGACCAAGCATGGGCCCCTCTGAGCATGGGTCCCTGTGTAACTGCACAGATCACAACCCTTGAAGCTGACTCTACCTCCTTTTTCTTCTTGTTGATTGGTAGGATTTATGTTGTTTGGACACTTGTCTAATCTATGGTTGCTAGACATGGTGGGAAGAGGTGGTGACTCAAGTTATATCCTCAATAATAAGATACCTGGTAAGGCCTGGATCCCTCTGGAAACCTATTAGAACTCATTGGGTGGCGTGGGGGGAGGTATCATAAAATTCTGGAACCTACACAAAGAAGAAGAAATGATGAATTCCAAGGCTGAACTGAGACTAAAAGTTGCTTTGGCAAGCGTGTTCATCCTGCCTCTCCTTATAAGGCTCTACTTCTTGTCATGAGATATAGGTTGTTATGGTGAGTGAACTGGGACAGGATTGTGAAACATTGCAGAGAAGGTTTTTTTTTCTTTCTTTCTTTCTTTCTTTCTTTCTTTCTTTCTTTCTTTCTTTCTTTCTTTCTTTCTTTCTTTCTTTCCTTCTTTCTTTCTTCTTTATCTCTCTCTTTCTCTTCCTTCCTTCCTTCTGTCCTTCCTTCCTTCCTTTCCTTCCTTTCCTTCCTTCCTTCTTTCTTTTATAAATCTTGGTCAGAGGCTTCCTAGGTGGCACAGTGGTTGAGAATCCACCTGCCAATGCAGGGGACACAGGTTCGATCCCTGCGCCAGAAAGATCCCACATGCCACGGAGCAACTAAGCCACAACTCTTGAGCCTGCGCTTTAGAGCCCATGAGCCACAACTATTGAGCTCATGTGCTGCAATTACTGAAGCCCATGCGCCTAGAGCCCATGCTCCACAACAAGAAAAGCCACGGCAATGAGGAGCCCACACACCACAACCGCACACACAACGAAGAGTAGCCCCCACTCACTGCAACTAAGAAGAAAGCCCACGCACAGCAAAAAAGACCCAACACAGCCAATAAAATAAATAAATAAATAAATTTATATTAAAAAAAAATCTTGGTCAAATGTATTCTCTGAAGCTAAGATATCCATGACCTGGTATTTCATGACAAAGGATAAATGTGTTCAACATTTATACAAAAAGAAAAAAACATCTCAAGTTTCACCCACCCACACCAGGATTCTCCAAAGCCCATGGGGCCTTAGCTATGAAAAAAAAAAATCTCGACACTGGTGATACCTCATGCTCATCTGCATACCTGGAAGGAGTCTAGCTGTAAGTCCAATGCCCACCTACAGCGCTCGGGTGGTCTGAATAGGGGTGTGACAACGCCAGCTCTAGGAAGATGAGATAGAAGGCATGTTACCCTGACAAGTGTCCTTAAGTGTGCTGAGGTGAGGAGAGATGCAAGTGTAGAAGAGAGAGGAGTCCAGTTTGGGATAAGAGAGACTATTTTTGGTGTCAAAATGCAAAAGAGAGGCAAACACATAAATGGTAGGTGGAGTGTGGGGTTGAAGATCTAAGAAGACTGAGAAAATGGAAAGAGGAAGGGAGAAGTGAGTTCAGAGGGTTCTGGAGAAGAATCCAAGGGTTGTTAATATTTTGGGGGGTCTTATTTAGTGCAGCAGATGGAAAAGTACCCTAACGCTGGAGTCAGTCCACCTGATTGTAACACTTCCCTTCCATTACTAACTGGGCAACCTTGAAGAAGTGATTAAACTTGTCAAGCCTCAGTTTTCTCATCTCCAAAATGAGGATAGGAATGAAAATTAAAAGAATGATTAAAAATTGATAACAGTGACTGCTTCATGGTAAGAACTCAATAAATATTAGGCATGGTGATGATGGTGGTGACGGTGGTGATGATGAAGGTGACGGTGGTGATGATGAAGGTGATGATGGCGGAGGTGACTGATGGCAGTGGTCAAGGGACCTGGCCTCCCCTGAGCCCTGGAACGAACCCCATGTAGCAGGGTGGACGTGTGTAGACCCCACAGCAGATGGGTAGTGGTGGGAGATGAGGAGGAACCAGGAGAGGAAGAGATGGGAGGCACTGAGAGCTGATTAGGAGACTTGTGCATCTTCCCCAGTGAGATTCCCTGCGCAGGGCAGAGTCTGAAGCGACCTCTAAGATACACATGAGGTTGAATTGTAAATACATGTTATAGACAATCATCATCAAGCTGTGGTGATTCCCAGCTTTACAGGAAACAGTGGAGCAAGTGGTTACAAAAAATGGAGTAGAGGTTCTATCATGAGGAAGAAAGTACGTTTGAGGAACGCCTCTGCCCGCGATGGGCAATTCTTTCTCTCCTGGGATTTACAGGAAATGACAGAAAGTGAAAGCTCTCACTCCCACTTCCTGGCTGTTGGGGCACCAGAATCTGTGAGTTCTCACCTCTGAACCTCTCACACTCGTTTTAGGTGAAAAAAGAGTAAGAACCAAGAAGCGTCTGTGGGGAATTTGGGTTTTGTTTTCCTCTTCTGGAAATGTTTTGTGTTGCATCAAATTACCACACGTAGATGATGTGTGTGTTTATTTCTCATTTTCTGATTTCTAGAAAAGTAATGCATGCTCATTAGAGAAAATCTGGAAAACACCAAAAGTCAAAAGTCAAGAATAGGGATCACTGATAAGACCATTCTCCAGAGATCATTGCTCTGCTTTTGGGCTTATTTCTTTTCCTTTCATTCATTTACAGTATATGTATATAATACAAACACACATCTACAGTGCATTACACGTGTGTTACATTTTAAACAATTGGATTATATGATAAACAGTTTTATGTCCTGTCTTACATTTATCGTGGACATTTTTCTATGTCATGAAATGTTCTTTGAAAATTTTAAATTTACAAACAGTGAAATGACAATGGCAAACGGTTCTGAGAGTTGGCAAACACAGGTTCCTGTCGCCACCACCACAGCTAGCGACCCTGAACAATTCTGTCACTCCCCCAACTTCCCTCTCACTGCTCCTTTTTAGTTAGCCCTCCCCCTGAACTTAACCCTGAGACCGAAAAGTTCTCCATTCCTACAGCTTTGCCTTTTCCAGAATGTCCTGTAGATAGAATCACACAGCCTGTAGCCTTTGGGTCTGGCTTCTTTTGCTTGGCCCAGTGCGACTGAGTCTCACCCACAATGCTGCCTTCAGCCATAGCTGGTCACTCTTTATTGCTAAGTAGTATTCCGCTGTATAGATATACCAAGGTTGGTTTATCCATTCACCAATTGAAGGACATTTGGTAAACATGACTTTTCCTATTTGAATGACATTCCACCCTACAGATATACCAAAACACATGCAAAGAGTTCCCTCTTGGTAGAATTTTCAGTTCCTACCAAATTTTATGCCTACAAAATATGTATGAATGCATTTATATAGTATACATATATTTGAAGCTATCCACAAACATGCAGTGTGCCCTGTTGGTTGTATAAGAAAATATAAGTATATATATATATATATATATATATACACACTTCTACTAGAATTTTCTTAAAGTGTTTGCTTATATAACAAACGGTCTGAGTCTCAATGTGTTGTATCATTATGAAAATAAGAAAATAATAACTAGCTTTAATTCTTTTTTTTTAAGCTCTTTATTGGAATATATTTGCTTTACACTCTTGTACCAGTTTTTGACGTACAATGCAGTATTTTTCCCCCAGTGCTACACAATAGGTTCTCATTAGTTATCTACTTTATACAGAGTAGTGCATATATGTCAAACCGTTAATGTATTAGTTTTAACCAGTTAAATAGAACTAGCTTAATTTCTGAAATCCTGAACATGTACATCATTCAAAACCCATTGTTTTCCCTACAGGAAGCCTCTTTAGACAATGGAATCACTTGGTGTACACAGAACAAGAAGGATGACTGAACAAGGGCAGGTTTTAGGACCACAGGCCACTTAGGGCAAAACAGCTGAGTTTCCAGTTACATCTGAGCAACTGATGCCAAAGCCACTAAGAGAGGAAAGACAAAGCTGGCACTTGGTTCTGCATAAAGGGACGGGGCTTCTCTTTGCGCAGGTGTTGCTGCCCTGCAAATTAAAAAGGAAACAGAAAAAATGTCAGTATTGGTGCACGACACCTGCTTTCGAAAACATGTATGCAAACTGTGGAAAAAATTAAAAAGTACAGACAGTTAAAAAATGAAAAGTAAAAGCTTCTTAACCTTCCTATTCCCACTGTCCATGGAAAATCATCCTTGATAGTTTTGAGTTGTCCTCCCAGAATCGTGATACACACTCCCCCCCCACACACACCTGTGTGCACACACACTCCCACACATGCACACACACAGACTCACATATCCTCTTATCTAAGCGCAGATGGAATCTACAGCTTGTTTTTTCACCCAGCACAACATCTTGGACATACTTCTGTATCTGTACCTATGGAGTTTATTCACTCTCTCTCATGGGTGAATTCTGGCTGTATGGACGTACCATGAAGTCAGCCAAGTTCCCTCCTGATGGACGTTACATCATCAGAGTTTAACTGGTGACATAAAGACACTGAGAGAGGATCTGGCCAAAATAGGGACTCTGGTCACAGCAAATAGGGTCTGACCACCAAATGTTTAAAAACAGAAATTACTGAGTTCTTTGAAACCAATTCAAAGATAAACTTTGCTCAATTATGAAACAATTTGATGTTTTTATTCCCTGGCTCCCGACTAGTGGCTGGGGTCCTTGAAAGTTGCTTACTCCATGTGAGAGCTGGTCACCCCTTTTTTGCTAAAGGAATCTCGAGTAGCCCACAAATTTGTACTAGGGCTCCTCCTGCTGGACATATTCTATAATTGCACATCTCATTCAGTGACTGGTCCAGACTTCGTTCATTCAAAACTGACTTGTGTTTTTGCTATTAAATAATTAACCAATTAAGGCAGAAATAAATTTACTTTTACTTTTTAAGAAAATAAAATAATACAGAACTACACACAGTAACAATGAGTCTCCCTTCATCTTTTTCCAGTTCTCCCTCCCTTCCCTAGCAATTGGGAGGTTTATCTTCTCGAAACTATTTCTACCATTTACATCTATTATCATACACAAATAGAAATATAGTTTTGTTTTCTTTCACTTCACATGTTTGGGTCGCCTTGTCACATTTCAGCTTCAGCTTTTCATGTCAATGTGAGGTTGTGCTTGAGGGTGGTGTTTCTGTAGAGTAAAAACCCATTGTTTGCAGTTACTTTGGTTTTAAAAATTAATTCTATTAAATTTATAAATTCAAAAGCTCGACTTTCCCATACACTTTTCTAGTAAATTTATGAATAGTATTATTCTCATTTAAAAGCCTAGTGAACTCTGATAATAACTTTTAAGGGGGCTTCACAATTATTTTAATTTCCTGAATGTTTATTTGTTTATTTTTCCTGAATATTGTAAACTCAAGTTATTTTAGGTTAAATTATTTTAAACTTCATTTTAAAATATTACATTTTCTTTATAAAATATTTTAAATGACTAAGTGAGCAAAACTTTCTCAATACTTAATTCTAGTAAATCTAATAAATGTATAAAATTTAACCTTAATTCTCTTAAACATGCCAGTGCCAATCTAAAACTTAGTAAAATTCTCTTATAACTTTCAACTAAAAGTTCTAAGTCTAAAATCATTTGTTTACTTATTTAAATTTATTTATTCATTTATTTTTATTGGCTGTGTTGGGTACTCCTTGCTGCGTGCAGGTTTTCTCTAGTTGCAGCAAGCGGGACTACTCTTCGTTGAGGTGCGCAGACTTCTCACCACAGTGGCTTCTCTTGTTGCGAAGCATGGGCTCTAGGCTTGCGGGCTTTGTAGTTGTGGCACATGGGCTCAACAGTTATGGCTCATGGGCTCTAGAGCACAGGCTCAGTAGTTGTGGTGCATGGGCTTAGCTGCTCCGAGGCATGTGAGATCTTCCTGGACCAGGGATCGAACCTGTGTCTTCTGCATTGGCAGGTGGATTCTTAACCACTGCACCACCAGGGAAATCCCTTATTTATTTTTTTAAATCAGTTATTTAATAGTTACACTTTTACTGGAATCACAGGGCTATTCCAAGAGCTATTCTTAATGCTAAACTCTCTAAAATGTTGTAAATTAATTAAATATCAAAAATACAGATTGTTCCTAAATGTACCACAAAAATGAATTGGATTCTAAACTTTTGCAGATTAAAAGTCTTTTACCCCACTATTTCTAAGCAAGTGAAATTTGCATCCCACTTCTGTGGCCTATGGCCAGGGCAGAGTGGAGGAACATATTTTGGAGAGAGAATTCAGGCTAAGATGGGAAATCTGACATTTTCCCTTGACCCAGGCTGACACATCAAGTCCTTATGTCAGTAACATGAGTATGTCTGTTTTCTCACATCCTCACCAATCCTGTAGTTTATCCATCTACTGAATTTTTGGTCAATATTGTATCCTATAAGTGTATAAGGTTGTTTTCTACATATTTTTCACTTTAATTGTTTGTGAGAACTTTTCCATATTGTTGCATAATGATTCATTGTTTCACCTCCACCTCCAGCTTTAGGAAGATATAATTGACATAAAACATCTACCATCATGTTTAATGGCCACATTCTATACCATATAGTAAGTATAACCCTCTGATATAACCATTCCTTTATCCTTGAATATTTAGGTCCAGATCTCTATGTGTGCACTTCTGATTCTGCACTAAAAAGAATGCTTTGGTAAACATCTGTGAGCATGTAGGTTGAATCTATATTTTGAATCTTATCTTTAGCATACAGCACCAGGAGTACCCTAAGGTCTGACTTAGGTCAAAGACTATGAATATTTTTATAATTCTTGATACATATTGTCAGGTTGTCCTCCCAAAGCACTCTACCGACTTACAATGTCATCAAGCATTGAATAACATCCTTAAAATATTTTTCAGCTATTTTTTGCTGCAGGATGTCAAATAAGTTGAGGTGGAAATTTCCCTGTATTAAATGTGTAGTTCATTATTATTAGATTAATAAAATAATGTTGCATATTTGCCACTGATGATGCCTCTTTTGTAAATTATCTACCACTATTCTTCGCTAAATCACTTTTTAAAAGAGATTAGTAAAATTCCTTCCAAAGTGATGAAAGGGGAGAAAAACTTGGCAAAGGGTGAAAGAAGGTTTCTTTCTTGACATTCAGTGGACTTGGGAAAGAACTGTCATAAATAAATCTGTTCAATAATCACTGAAAGAATGCCCAAAAAACGAAAGAAGAGCAAGTCAGGAACTATGAACCCCTTACTTCTCTGCTGTGGTGTGAACCTCAGAAACATTTGGAGGCAGTGTAGTTCTATGGGAAGAGCAAGGCCTTTACACACAGACAGACCTGGGTTCCACTTCTGCCTCTAGCCAGTCCTGAGTGACTTTAAGGGGTCGCTTAACCTCTCTGAACCTCAGCACCATTGATGGCGATCAAACGGCCCATCTTCCAAGAATGTGGTTGGAAATTAAATGAGATGATGACTCCAGAGACCAGGCTGGCAGGCTGACATGTGCAAAGTGCTCAGAAAGATCTGAGGACAGGTGAGGAGAGCCGCCCTCGTTCACCGTACACATCCTGCATCAGGGGAGGGAAAGTAGGCACCAGTGCCAGGGAGGCCCCACTTGCCTATTCTGGGAGCAGCAGTGTAGGGTGCAACGGGTTTTACAGGAGGGAATTTTACATGATCTGTATCTGCATGAAGTTTACAGTCTGTTTAAGGAGACAGGGAGTAAAACCAGAAAGACCTAAGTTACACGGTGACAGTAAGGCCCCCTGCTCACTAGAGAGTCTCTCCTACTAAATCCTCCCAACAACTTTATTCCCTTTTTCCACCCACGTGAGCCCCGGCTGGATTTTGTTTCTTACAATCAAAATCTGGAACTTCTACACACGGTGCCCCTGGTCACTTCTTACAGGACACACTCTCACAGGACCCATGTCATTCCCTTCAGTTGTTAGCACCTTTCATCATCCTTTGTCTCAAATTTATGCCTCCCCGGGGTAGAAAAATCAATCATTTGTTCACTCATTCATTCATTCCTCAGGGCCTACCAGGCTGCAGTCTCCCTGCGAGGTTCTTGGGACACATTCATCAGTGAACAGAACAAGGAAGGAAAAGCCCCTGCCCTCCTGGAGTTGATGTTCTAACAGGTAATAAAGAGCAAACGTAACAAGCAAATAAGTCAGAAGATGACAAATGCTACAGAAAAGAAAAGTAGAGCAACATGAGGGGGTTTGCAGAGCCAGCGCTGATGGTGCAGGTTGTGGCTTTAAACACCAAGGTCAAGGGTGCCTCAGGGAGGTGCGATGTGAGCAAACACAGCAGGTGAGCGAGTTGGCTACTTGGGGAAGGACTTTCGGGCAGAGAAAACAGCGACCAAGGCCCTGCGGTGGGAATGTGCTGGAAAGTCTCAGGAGGCCACTGCGGCTGAGGTCCAGTGAGGGGAGGGGAGGAAGAAAAAAGTCAGAGAGAAGTGGGCCTGGGGGACCAGAGGAGGCTCTTTGGCTCTTACTCTGAGTGCGGTGGGACTGACCACAGGGCTGTGAACAGATGAGCGATGTGACTGAATTTTTAAAGGACTATTCCCTATACCTTGTGCGTGTTTGAAATTTCCCTAATGAACAATAAAAATAAAAGGCTAACTTCTAGTAGCTGGGTTTCAAAGAGGCCCAGTGGCTCAGACCAGGCTGGTCCCAGTAGACGATGGGATTTTCCATTAATTTTGTGAGCCAAATCAACAGGATATTTTGCTGAAGAGTGAAAGAAGGGAAGGAATCAAGAGTGGCACTAAGAGTGGTTAAGAATCTGCCTGCCAATGCAGGGGACACGGGTTTGATCCCTGGTCCTAGGAGATCCCACATGCTGTGGAGCAACTAAGCCCGTGTGCCACAAGTACTGTGCCTGTGCTCTAGAGCCCATGAGCCACAACTATTGAGCCCGTGTGCCACAACTACTGAAGCCCACGTGCCTAGAGCCCATGCTCTGCTACAAGAGAAGCCACTGCACTGAGAAGCCCGCGCACCGCAACAAAGAGTAGCCTCCACTCTCCGCAACTAGAGAAAGCCCTCGCAGCAATGAAGACCCAACACAGCCAATAAATAAATTAATTAATTAATTTTTTAAAATCCTTCACAAAAAAAAAAAGAATGGCACTAAGATTTTAGGAACAGGTGTTTGGGGATTTTTGGAAAGGTGGGTGTTACCATCAATTGAGACGGATGTGTGGGTAGACCAGTTGAGGGGTGTTTTAGTTTCCTGTTGCTGCTGTAATAAATAGTGGCTCAAAACACCACAGTTTTATTTATTCTCTTACAGTCCTGGAGGTCGAGAGTCTAAAACCAGTTTCCCAGGTTAGTCAAGGTGTCAGTGGGGCTGGTTCCTTCTGGAAAATCTCCTGAGGGGAGAATCTGTGTCTTTGACCTTTATCTACCTTCAAAGTAGATCATTCCAACCTCTGCTTCCATTACCACACTGTCTTCTCCTCCTCTTGAACCAAATCTCCCTCTGCCTCCCTCTTACAAGGACACTTAGGTCACATACAGGGCCCACCCAGAGAGTCCAGAATAATCTCCCCATCTCAAGATCCTTAACTTCATCACATCTACAAAGCCGCTTTTGTAATCTAAAGTAAAACGCACTCATTCCAGGAATCAGGACCTGCATATCTTTGGACGCCATGACTCAGCCTAGCACCGTGGGTAATTCAGGAGTCTGGTTTGGGATGTGTTGCGTTTGAAATCTCTCTTCGACATCAGAGTAAACTGCTGGATATACAAGTGTGGGGTTCAGCACAGGGCCTGGACTAGAAATACTCATTTTGGAGTCACCAGCGCACAGGTGAGATTTAAAGCTGTGAGACTGGATTTAAAGCAGAGATTCAATTTCCCAATCTCCCTTGCAGTTCCAGGCCAAACACGTGACCAGATCTCTGCCAACCAGATGTACCCACATCTGTGCACAGCTGCGAGCACAGTAGATTAAAACAGCAGATGCCACCGAGGGTTCATTCGAGGTGGGGAGTGGGGCAGGCGGCGTGTGCCCTGGCACCAGCTCTCCAAGGCAGCCCTGGCAGAGATTCTAGAAGCAGCATCCAGGCATGACCATCACAGCAACTCTCTGAGGCATCTGTGCCCAACAGGTTGTAGGGGTTTCCCTGCCAGGGCAGTTCCGGGTGGGACTTTGGCACAGCCTCCAGCCCTGCTTCTCCAGCTCTCCCAGGAAGACGCTGAGTGACCCAGTATCCTACAACACATCCCATTTCTGCTGAGCTACCTGGAGCTGGTGTGCAACGCTTTGTGATTATGAGTTTCGACGGATGTGCTCCCAACTTGAACTTGAGGAACCTGAATCCTGCACCTGGTCCAGGATCTGGGGAGTCCTTCTAGTATCCTATCTAGGAGGGAGGTTGGGCATTGTCTTCACAACAAACCCACGTGGCAGTTTCCATTATTTTAGTTTTGTAGATGAGAAAACTGTCAAATTCGGGCACCTGACTCCAACCGCATTGCTCTCACCACAGCCAAAGGGTCCGTGCCCACAGGACCGTGGGCAGGAAAGCACGGGGTGTCTTCAGGGATGTGGATCAAAGCCTGCCGTGGACGTTCCCGGCGGGGAGCAGTGGGTGGTGTGTTTAGAAGGAGGATAAGGAGCAGGAAGGCCAGGCCAGAAGTTTGGACTCGGCAGCAGGGAACCTTGAAGGTTTTTGAGTAGAAGGGACAGGGCGGTGGATTTCATTCTCAGGTGAGCAAAGTAAAGACCCAGGTCCACAGACTATTCTTTACTTCCTGTGAGAGGACGCGGAACAAATGCACGTGTAATTCACGGGAGTGAAAGCCCAGCACGCGGGGAAGCTCAGCCTCAGCCGCCACCCTGGGGACACACGCTGGTGATGGGGGCGCATCCTGTCCCAGCTTCCTGTCAAATAGCCTCACAGATGCCAGAGTGAAGTCTGGAATCCTCACAGACTCGCCTCAGACCCACTCACTGGCTGGGTGGTCTCAGGCAAATCCTTTACCACCTTCCCCAAGCCTCAGTCTCTACACCCCTGACATGAGGGTAACAGGACCTACCCACATGGGCTCAGTTACAGGTTTCGTTGCTGTTGCAATGACCCTAGATCCCAGGGGCTTAGACAAGACAGAGGTTTACTTCTCTCTCTGTAACAGCGGATGCCGTGGGTCCCCGGGAGGGGGCACCCAGCCTCCCTCCGTGGCCTGCTCTGCCACGCCCAGCGAAGGGGGCTCCTCGCCACTGCACACACACCCGCCAACCAAGGGGGAGGGAAGGAACGTTCCTTCCTTTCCAGCCGCACACATCACGCGCCCACAGAGGAAGGGGAGGCTGGGGAGTACAGCTGCTTTTCTTGGCAACCACCTGACATTCAAGGGTTCTACAACTAAATGAAGATGGGAAGAGGAGCTATATGGGGATGGTGGCAGTCTCTCTGTCTGTCTGTCTCTCTCTCCCCTCTCTGTGTCTACCTAATGAACTAGTTAGAAGGATGAACAAGATATTCTATGTAATGCACACAGCACAACGCCTGGCATACACTTGACGTCCAGCCCTGATCAGCTCTCTTCTCCTTCTAGATGGAAGAATGGATCCTACCGACACTTATTGAGCACCTACTATGTGCACCTACTATGTGCAACTGTGATGAGACGCACAAAGAGGAAGCTGATGCCGTCTCCAAGTCGCATGCTGGAGACAGATGGTGAGGACAGAATTACAGCATGGCTAGGAACAGGGACGTGTATTGTGTACAAAGTCCACGGAGCACAGATAAGGGAGGTTTTTTGGTTTTTTTGGTTTTTTTGGTTGTGGCTGCACCTCGCAACATATGGGATCTTAGTTCCCTGAACAGGGATCGAGCCCGTGCCTCCTGCAGTGAGAGCACAGAGACGTAACTGCTGGACTGCTAGGGAAGTCCTGATAAGTGAGTTTTTATATCTATCTGCAGCATCAGGAAAGCCTCACAGACGAAGGGACATTGGAGTTGGGTCCTCAAAGCTACATACGATTTCAGCAGATAGGAAAGGAAGGGAAGAGAACTCAGGTGGTGGCATCAGAAATCTTCCTTCCAACACAAATAGAAACAGCAGCAAAGCACCAGGTTTTCTCCATAAGACTGACTAAAATTAGGTATAGATACAGGTACAAGTACAGATAATACCCAGGGTTGGTGAAGAAGGGGAGAAAGGGGCACCCGCCACATACTATTGGTGGGAGTGCACACTGGGGCAGCTTTTTTAAAACATCAAAATTCAAACTACAAATACATCCCATGACCCAGCAACCCCTTTTCTGGTAATCTCTGCTACACAGACACCTGCACAAGAGCTCAGGGTATGGAAACAAGGATTATATTTCAGCATTGTTTATAATAATAAACCACTACAACCACAACCTACCACTAAGTCAGCCTATGACTGGGAAATGGTTAAAGAAGTGGTGAGTGGCCATCCTACAGAATACTCTGCAGCCACTGAAAGACGGAGTCAGAAAGTATGCACGGATAGAAAAGGTCCTTATATTGTTAACTGAAAAAAGCCCACAGCAGGACAGGCTGTCCAACATGACTGCTTTTTGTACAAAAACAAAGGCAAGTAAAGAAATCAAAATAAGACCAAACCAAAAATAAACAGATGAACAAACTTACATCCGTGTCTGGTAACATATGTGTATGTGTATGTACCAGCACGTATGGGAGGAGATGGACCAAAATGTTGAAAGAAATTACGTTGAGGAAATGGAAGTAGAGGGAAAAGACTTCATCTTATTCATTGTTGATGCCAGCTAAATATCGGAAACAATCTAAATGTCTACCTATGGGCAACAGGTTAAATACGTCATGTGTGTGTACGACAAAATACCACAGAGAGGGAAACACCACCAAGACACTAGTATGTGAAAAAAGTACGTTGCAGAATCCTACGTATACTATCACTTGTATGCATGGTGTAAGAGAAACATGCCTCTGTGTGTGTGTGCTGTAGCAGACACAGAATATTCTAGAAGGATACACAAGAAACTAGAAATAGGAGTTGCCTCTGGGTAAGGAAACTGGATGACTAGAAACAGAAGAAAGAATTTTCACTTTCTTTACCCTTTTATAACTTTGAATTTCATCCCACGCACATGCATTAGCTTTCCAAAAATTTTAACACGATTTTAAAATATATTAGGATTAAGAAACGTGAAAATTAATGAAGGGAAACCTCACCACTAAAACGCAGTCAGAGGCCAGAAGAGGGAGCTCTCATGTAGTGCCACTCACATCCATTACAGGAAGAACTGTCGACCACAGACTCCAACAGAAGAATCACCCCCAGGAACAAATCATCAACTACAGGCTACAGCGGGAGAGACGGACCCTGAATCTTCTGTAAGAGACAGACTAGCCCAGCAGCTCAGCCATCGAGAAACTGCCATCACCTTGAACTCTCACTTTTCTCCGATGGACATTTTCATTCAAAACACCTCTTCCTAACTTCCTCCCTCTTCTCTATAAAATAACATTCCTCTCCTTCGTTTGCTGGACTTGTCTATGGACTTTGCTATAGCCTGCTTACCCCCAACTGCAATTCCTCTGCCATTCCCAAATAAACCCATTTTTGCTGGTAAAATAACTTCTATCTCTAAGGTCAACAGAAATACATTTTAACAGGTCCTCCTGCCACCCCACGCCCAGCCTTCATGCTGAAGCTAGTGCAGCTGGAGCGGAGGGCCGCATCAGGGCAGCCTCTGCTCTGCGGTCCACGGCAGGGATCCAGCTCGGCTGCACGGATATTCAGCAAACTCTGCACCAACCCAGCAGCTCAGAGACAGAGAGAAACGCAGTGCAGAAGTACCAACCTTACTCTGCAGCCGGGTATTTGAGGGGGTGGGTGTAATGATACTGCAGTTCACCAGCGTTCTGTAAATAGTAGGGACTGGTTATCTTGGGGAAGCAAGGAAGTCGGGCTAAGACATTTACTTACGAATTTAAGGCACAGTCAAGATGAGTGCTGTGTTCCACGCACATTAAGAGCCTCACTGGTCTATAAAAGGAAAAGAAATAATATTTAAGGGATTATTTAAATGTCATTCATCAAACGTTTATGGAGGGCATGCACGGTACTGGAGGTACAAAGCCTTTGACCTTTCTTTTTCAAAATATTAGCCAGCATTTATTGAGCACTTACTATGTACCAAGAAATATGACTACATATCTTACACAGATTATGTCTTTCAATCCTCACAACAGCCAAACAAAGCAGGCACGATTATCATCTCCAATCCACAGTTGAAAAAGCTGTCCAGGGGCTTCCTAGGTGGCGCAGTGGTTAAGAATCCACCTGCCAATGCAGGGGACAAGGGTTCAATCCCTGCACCAGGAAGATCCTACATGCCGTGGAGCAACTAAGCCCGTGTGCCACAACTACTGAGCCTGCGCTTCAGAGCCCATGAGCCACAACTATTGAGCCCATGTGCCACAACTACTGAAGCCCACGCGCCTAGAGCCCGTGCTCCACAACAAGAGAAGCTATGGCAATGAGGAGCCCGTGCACCACCACCACAAAAAAAGTAGCCCCTGCTGGCCGCAACTAGAGAAAGCCCGCGTGCAGCAACAAAGACCCAACACAGCCAATAAATAAATACATAAATAAATAAATAAAATGATGTCTTAAAAAAAAGAAAGAAAAAGCTGTCCAGAGGAACTTGTCCAAGTTCTCAGTGTAGCAAGTGGTGGAGCTGAATTTGAACGCCACCCCAGAGCCCAAGCATGGAACCACTTCTGTAAGGATGTACGATTGTGCTTGGAAAAACCTCTCGAGAAGAACTTTGAGCAGGTTGGACCCGAAGCACGTGGGTCATGGCTGGTGCCCAGGCTTCAGCGAGGAACGCTAAATTACTCTGCACAGGAGAGGGAGAAGACGTGGGTACCAGGCAGCCAGGAGGGAGGGAAGCAGCAGTGAAGACAGGAGCTGGGTAACAGTGGGAGGCAAAGCCAAGAGAGGATCTCTGGCCAGGGTGACCACAGGGGACCCTGGAAGAACAGGAACCACGTTCGGTCTATGGCATGCTATGTGACCCCTCCCTAGGACTCCCTACTTCTCAGCCTACACTATTCAGATATTTTTCACAGGAGTAGTTTGATATCGCTGTGTTATGCAACACACCCCCCCCCCCCAAAAAAAAGAGGCAATGAGTTTCATTGAGCCTGAATCAACACAGCACCAAGCAGAAAACAATCAGGAGACAAGAGAGGCTCTGAAGAATGACCTCGCCAACATTTGCAAGTATCTT
Source organism: Hippopotamus amphibius kiboko (assembly GCF_030028045.1). Classification (NCBI taxonomy): domain Eukaryota; kingdom Metazoa; phylum Chordata; class Mammalia; order Artiodactyla; family Hippopotamidae; genus Hippopotamus; species Hippopotamus amphibius. The sequence continues at coordinate 97,504,999 of NC_080198.1, read as the reverse complement.
GGGGAGAACTTTCGACGGCCACAAGACAGGGGTCAATGTCACCTGAGTTTTGAGGGGCATCTGGCTTGAGTTTGATTTGTTAACTTTGGTCCCGCTCCCATGTTAAGCCTGTTGTTATCTCCTCTGAGCTCGCAAGAGCAATATACAAACCCTACCTTAACACAGAGACAGCCCACGGGCAGTACAAAAATGGGAGCTGGGAGGATGAGCCAGGCATGCAAGAGAGGAGCCCTGAGGCCAGCTTTGGTGGGGGACACACAAGCCGGTAAAAGCAGGTTGAGACCCTGAGGCTCACAGCTGTGAGCCGGGAAGGAGATCCTGGCTGGGCCCCCATACTTGACCTGATGACTTATAAAAGGACAGCCTCCTTGAGGGAGGTCCTGTACCAAAGCAAAGTGGTCATAACTCTGGAATTTTTAGCCTTGATTTTCTCTATCATTGAGCTGTTTTCAAATAAGAATTACCTTTAATTTACTAAAATCTGATGCCTTGATTAAGAAAGGAAGAGTCCTATAGTAGAAAGAAAAGAGGAAGCTCCAGGGCCACACATGCTGGGTTCAAAATCATCTTCGTCACCTCGGGAAACTTGCTCAACCTCTCTGACCCTTAATTTACCCATCTATGAGAAGGGGGATATTTATAGAGAGCTTAAAGACAGACAATACTAATCTATGCTCTTACAAGTCTAGAGAGCGCTTACTATTGTGGGCAGGCAGGGAGCCTGAAAGGGTAACCAGGGAGAGACTGGGGGTGCTGCTTATGCTCTGTTTCTTGATGTCGAACTTGTGAAAATTCATCCACCTGTATGTTGATACTTACAGTTTCTGCATTTTTCTGTACACAGATTTTATTTCCAAAAAAGAGTATGTGCAGCCAAAAAAAAAAAAAAAAAGAGTACATGCTTTGCTTTGTTTTCAGAAGAGGGTGATAACAACACCTAACTTTGCAGATTCCTGAGAGCATTCGCAATGATAGGTGAGGGAAACAGTACGGCTTCAAGCTGCAGAAAAAGAACAGCTTTAAGGGGCTTGTTCTCCAGGGGAGTCCCAAGTAGGGGGAGACCCACACTTCCAGGGGCTTTGCTCACATGGGATGGTTACCAGGTCCACAGAACTTTTGAGAAGGCAGAGGGCAGCAGGGCCACCTGGACGGTCACGGGCACTGGCAAAGACTGCAGATATAATGTGCACCGTGTCATACGCACATATGTTCGGGAAAGCCACTAAGTCCTTGCCGTGTTGGACTCCAGCCCCCTGAGGAAACGAACAGGCTGGCAGACTCAGGTGCCAACACAGAGAGAAGCAGGAAGCAGCAAGGTGAGGAATTCCCTGTCCAGCGGAGGGCTTTCAACCGTGCCAGGGTTTGAGCCAAACTCACCTACATTTCCAAGAATCAGGAACGCCCTGAAACGATCTCTGACTATGCATATATAAAGTACCTGGCCATAACATGCTCAATAAATGGTAGCTGTGACGACTGTCCTGTTGGTCCAGTCACCATGCATCTCTCTGTAAGTATCTCAAACAAACTCCACCTTAGCACGTGTCATGGGCAGTGTGGCCTCCAGAGATGCAGGGACCACAGTCCCTGTCTGTCCTCAGGTGACTCACGCGCGCTAAGCAAGTGAGGAGGAAACTAGACATACACAAATGATGAAGCGCTGCTGTCTGTCCTTTAGGTGTCATTAAAAAGGACTCTGGACAGAAGTGGATGGGGGCCAAGTGGAACCCTGGCCAGAAGGCACTCCCAGTCCCCACACTCAGTGACAACCCCAATGGCACAGTTCGTGGCCTTTGGAGCTGATCTCTGAAAAACCTTTTGAGCAGCGCCCCCGCTCCTCCTTGGAATATACACACTGACATGCCACCTACTGGTAGTCATTGACACAGCTGTACTGGAAACCCATTTTCTCCAGTCTCTCTTCCAGGACTTTCACACTGCCTTCTCCACAGGACTCCCTGAAACACAGAAACATAAATACTATCCAAATAAAAGGAGAAGACGGTGGAGGAAGCTGTTTCCGTGTTAGTTAAAAATTATCTTGGCCCTGTGCTCCCGAGAGTCTCCCCTCTCTGGAGAAACACGTGGCCAGTTCTCTGCACGCAGAAGCGCGGCCAGCAGTCCAGCCGCAGCTCCCCGCGAGGGGATGCTCCGAGCCGCGAAACCTGCACGGAGTCCGCGAGTCAGACGCACCGGGAGGGCTCGTGCCAGCGCATGCGCGGGGCGCCACTGGGAGCATCATAGCCCCACCCAGCACGGCGCTGTGCTTGTGCGCCGGGCGTGACCGAAGCTGCCTGCTGGCTTGGTCCAACCCACAGTGTATTGAGTTAAGCTTTAAATGGAGACGAAAGCATACAAATCAGAAAATATTAGAAAACGCAAATAAACAAAAGGGGAAAAAATCCCAAATCTCACATCACTAGAGATAACTGCTGCTAACACCTTGGTGTACATCATTCTAGACTATTTGCATGTATTTATTCCCACGAGCTTTTAAAATATAACAAAGCGATTCTGATGCCCAACGCATTTTGTAATATGCGTTTGCCCATGTCTGTGTATATGCAGATATATCTCTCTGCCATTATTTTTAATTCCTGCCTGGTCCACCTTACATAATCAGAAAGTAGTTTATAGAAGCAGTCCCCTCCTGTTAAAGACCAAGGTTCATTCCTATATGTCAACGTCATTGACTCTACAAAAAACCTTGTTGAAGCTTCATTTTCATACACATGCTTAATTATTTGTTTCCTTATCATACATTCCTGAAAGCAGGTTGTCTGGCACCGAGGTTTTGAATGCATTTTAAGACTCTCGATAGGCACTGCCACTGAACCCCATGTGGACCACCCAAACAGAGATTAAGATGCCCATCTCCCCGCATTCTCATCAGCAAGGATTCTTGCCCTCCCGATGGTCATAATGCAGCAGGGGGACTGAAAAGGCAAACAGAGGTGGGTACAACACTGCCAGCTGTAATGAACAAGCATGGTATTCACACTGCAGACAGGATCCGGCCTCAGCTTCCCAGGAGTGGGAAGGTGAACAGCCTCCCCACTGTAAAATTAACAGAGAGGGAGTGTACAGGGAGGAAATGAACCATTGGAGGAAGTTCACAGGAGTGGAATACTAGGCATTAGGGGAATGAAGAGGGTAAGGTGTTGAGTGACATCATGTTTTAGAACCTTGCCAAAATCTGGGACTATGTCCTTCTCTGGGCCAAGCTCACTACTTAGAATTATTTGGTAAGCAATGATATGGAGGTTTCAGGACACCCAGATACAGAGCTCAGTCAATGGGATATTTTACTTTTTTTTTTTTTTTTTAATAAAGGCAACCAAAGCAGTGCTAAACACAATTAGCTTTCAGGCGTGTGTTTTTTCACTCTCTATGACTTTTTTCCCCTAAAATCTGAGCACTTTGGGACCCCCACTTTTAGCTCATTACGTGCACCTCCATCCTGTGGCACAGATGCGGACAACCAGGTGTTCTGACCCCTTTATCATCTCTCCTGCCACAGAAATGATGGGCTGAGATGACAGTGAACTGCGATTTCCTTATTTCATTAAAAATAGACTCAAAGGACAATCTTTCTCTGATAGAGACATTAAAACAAGCAAGCACAATATCCAGACAAAAAGCAACTTCTCACAGAAACAGGAAAAACAATACACATTGTTTTTCATGCAACAATAATTTGTCTTCTGGGAAGAGAAAAGCAGATTCTGGTATGACTATGTAATAAATCATTTGCAAATTTAATCTACTGCCCAAGAGACAGGGAAAAAAGTATCACTCATTTTATAGTGAGTCTTAGGGGTCCTGGGGGCCTGAGATGGGGAATTTGCTAAGACTCTCCCAGAACATTCTTTCAACAACACATCCACTTAATACTTTCCCCCGTGTAGCTTCAATGCTCTGAAGGATGGAGCCCCAGCTGCTTCTGGAATACCATCACGGCTGCACAGCTTTAACCAGGCTTGGCCAGATTGTCTTGTCTCTGAGCCAACTGGTTTTAAGTTTTTTGTATTTAGTTTTGCCAGTAGTGCCCTTCATTGATGAGAAGGATGAGTTCAAGCTTGCATCGATATCTGAACTGATATAACCACTTGAGTTAGTGGTTTCCCAGAAAAACATGGATCTTAAAAGTTTCCTTAGCCAGTTATCTGAGAACCAGCTGCGAAACTGGTTGTCTTCTGCAAAGAACATCTTCATTAGAGAGTCCTTGAGTCCATTCTGTGAACTCTCAGTGAGATTTTGGGGCTTTAAATGACCAAGGAGGAAAACTGGCTTTGACCTAACACAAATGCTTACAGCCCTCTCCTATCCATTGCTGCCCGGGTCAGTCAGAAAGGCTGAGAGGAGTATCTGGATAAAGGAAGTTTTCTCTCAGGACTCAGGACTGACTCATGGCATTTCCAGAAAGTCAAGTCTTTGCCTTTCTCTGCCCATCACATTAGAAACAGAGAAGACTGCCGATTCACATCCAAGAAAAGCATGTTTGTACAAAGACCAATCACCGGTATCACCATAACTTACACATTGGGTTGCCCGATTTCATGCATAACCCAGATCTCAATTCGTGTGATTTTATCCTTCTGTAAGTAGGGAAGTTCAAAATCTGCAAAAAAACTGAGAAACAGGGAAGACATGTCTTAAAGTCCTAAAGCAATATGGTACCGTTGCCCTATCAATGTTGGCTGATTTACACATTACTTTTGTTTTAAAGATTTGGGGGTTACTTTTTAGCTTTAATTTTTAGGGTACTTATTTCATTCATGCATTCTTCAGCTGCTAGTGGTGTAAATGTATGGACATGGCTCTGATCTGCAGGTCATTCATTTTTCTCTACATGAACTTACAGAAGCAAGCATTAGACTGGGGATGAAGCTGATTCTCTCAAGCCTCCATTAAAAAGAGCTAAAAACACATCTTGGCATCTTTGTAGTATGTGTTGGTGCTGCATTCTTACCCTGTTGCCGGATATGCTCCTGCTGGCTCTGAACCATTCAGCATGACATAGATCACCCCAGAACTATCCTTTGCATACTGCAAAAAGAAGTAAGCATTGTGAGTAAGTGAAGATGGCGTTTTTCAGCTATGAAATGGTCAATTGTTTTTGGTTTCGCTTTTTTTGTTTTTTTTTTTTATAAATTTATTTATTTATTGGCTGTGTTGGGACTTCGTTGCTGCACACTGGCTTTGTCTAGTTGCAGCGAGCGGGGGCTACTCTTCATTGTGGTGCGCAGGCTCCTCATTGCCGTGGCTTCTCTTGTTGCAGAGCACAGGCTCTAGGCACGTGGGCTTCAGTAGTTGCAGCACATGGGCTCAATAGTTGTGGCACACAGGCTTAGTTGCTCGGCGGCACGTGAGATCTTCCCAGAGCAGGGCTCGAACCCATGTCCCCTGCATTGGCAGGCGGATTCTTAACCACTGCGCCACCAGGGAAGCCCTCAATTGTTTTTTATTATTATTTTTTTGATCTTTCTTCTGGTTTTATTGAGAAATAATTGACATACAGCACAGTATATGTTTAAGATACACAGCATAATAATTGGACTTACATACATCATGAAATGATCCTCACAATAAGTTTAGTGAACACCCATCATCTCATACAGATGCAAAATGAAAGAAATAGAAAAAAAATTTTGTGATGAGAACTCAGGATCTACTCGCGTAACAACTTTCATATCTAACATACAGCAGTGTCAGTTATACGGATCAGGGTGTACATTACAACCCTAGTGCTTACTTATAACAGGAAGTTTGTATCTTTTGACTGCCTTCATCCAATTTCCTCTCCCCCTACCCCCTGCCTCCGGCAACTACAAATATGATCTCTTTTTCTATGAATTTGTTTGTATGTTTGTTTATTTGGTTTTGAAGTATAATTGACCTACGGCACTATGTTAGTTCCTGTGATTATTTTTCAAATTGACAATTCTCAATACTGGCAAGGATGTGATAAACGTGGTATTTAACAGAGCCAGAAGGGATGCAAACTAGTGTACCTTGGAAAGCAAATTGCTTTGAAATGTCAAAAACTCTTAGCCTCAGGAATTCCATGCCTGGGAATCTACCATTATAAAATAATGCAAAATAGTATCAGATTCCAGCATTGTATCAGCTGGTGTACACTAACTTATGTTGCCATTACAAACAACCTCAAAATCCCAGTGGCTTTAAACAAGAAAGATTTATTTCTTGCACACACTACGTGTCTATCACAAGTTTTTGGATTTGGAGTTTGGGTTTTGCTCCACATGTCCTTGCTCTAGGACCCAAGCTGATGAAATCTCCACAATTGCAGAGTTTCTGGTGATCAGGGAAGGGAGAAGAAAGCAGCAAATCACAGACCAGTTCTTTAAGGCTTCCACCCAGAAATCACACGGTCACTCCTACTCACATCCTGTTGGCCAGTGTTAAGTCACACATAAGTAACTTCAAGAGACAGAGTAAGTGTAAACCACATGCTCAGAAGATGAGCAGAAATACTTGGTAAACAGCACGAAGGATCACCTGGTATACAGAGAAGTGCAAAAAAGATGTATATTGCAGCACGGTTTGTAACCAATCTAAAACAGTCAACAACAGGGAAGGATAAGTCAATCATGGCACTTACACATCTGAAATATTACCCAGCCATTAATAAAAGTCTACAAAAGATTCACAATAACATAGGAAGTGTTTACATTCAAAGCAAAACGCGAGACTGGGTGGAGAGAGCATGGGCTCCACTGTATTAAAAATAAATGGGCAGAATGTCCCAGCCTTTGGAACTGGGAAGATGAAGGCTGAAAGGGGAAGTTGTGCAAACACCGGGGCTTTCCTACTTGGCAACATTAACAAGAGTCTTGAGGTTGGGATGCTGTGGAAAATTGCTTGGTCTAAATGCCTCTGAGGTACAAAGTGAGGAAACCCCAATGTTTAGAGGAGTTAAGAAGTTTGACCAAGGCCCACAGCTGGGCCTCAAAAATGTTACTTAAGGAAACTATTTTCAAAATCCAGTAACTCTCTGGAATTTCCCTGGTGGAGCAACTAAGCCTGTGCGCCACAACTACTGAAGCCCGTGAGCCTAGAGCCCGTGCTCTGCAGCAAGAGAAGCCACCACAATGAGAAGCCTGTGCACCCCCTCTCGCTGCAACTAGAGAAAGCCCAAGGGGAGTAATGAAGATACAACACAGCCATAAATAAATAAATAAATAAATTTATTAAAAAATAAAATAAAATAAAAAATAAATGGGCAGGGACTTCCCTGGTGATGCAATTGTTAAGACTCCACGCTCCCAATGCCGGGGTCCAGGGTTCAATCCTTGGTCAAGGAACTAGATCCCACATACATGCCACAACTAAGAGTTCACATGCTGCAACTGAAGAACCCTTGAGCCACAACTAAGGAGCCCACCTGCCACAACTAAGGAGCCCACCTGCTGCAACGAAGACCCAGTGCAACTAAATAAATAAAACAACTAAATATTTTTTTAAAGTAAATAAAAATAAATGGGTAGAAGCCTGGGAATATTAGTCAACCCTTGAAATTCCCAAGGAAGAGACAGGTCCAGAGAAGTCGCCAAATCTCCAGTTGAGAACACTACTGGAGCATATAATTTCCCTGATGAAATGTTTATTCCAGTGTGAAGGCAGAGGCAGAGACAGGGGTATCGCGCAGCTCTGAGATACCCGTGGCTGGGCTTGTTCTCCAGCAGAGCCACACCCAATAGCAGCCACAACAAAGCAGCAATGTGCTCCCTGCTGCGCCACGCCCGTCTCAGATTGCTTCCGAATATGCAAACAGTCTCAGTTAAATCTACAAATACCAAGGTCTGACAACCACTGTTTGCCCTTAGGTAGCATGAATACGGATGATTAGTTTTCTTATTTATACATTCTATAATTTGTCTTTCTCTGTCATGAGCAGCTATTACATTGATGATAAAGATGTGTTTTCATTTAAAAAGGCACGCAGATACAGTGAGGCTCTGTGAAGTCTTGGTTGAAAATTTGGTCTCTGGCTGCTGCACTTAGTAGCTGCATAATAAGTCTGATTAAATTTCTTGGCCTCTCGGTGCCTCATTTTTCCTGTCTTTAAAACAAAGGTAATAAAAGTCTCTACCCCATAGGACTGTAAAGATCAGATCACTTAAAATAATACTTCACATTTATTGGATACTTCTCTGCTGCGGTTCAGACCCTCTCCTCTTCACTACACTATACTATCTCTCCTCATGTTCAGACTGCCCAGTATGTTCTGAGGGCTCATAAAATGTGGGCATGATTATTAGATTATTAGATTCCCATTCTAGAGCTGGAGGAAGTGTAAGAGGGTGGCTTGGAGCACACTTTGAAGTTGGGCAGATCCGTTGGGTAGAATATTTTTTTTTTAATATACAAGGTGGTGATGCCTCCCACTCCTCAATGTGGGGCTCGGGCAGCTCACTGCCAACTGCCTGCTTCACTCCAGGCAGAACCTATGGGGAGTGAGCGTGCACTCAGGGCTCCCCCTAGAACTGGCAGGAGAGCACAGGAATAAGAATGCCTCTGTCAGGGCTTCCCTGGTGGCGCAGTGGTTAAGAATCCGCCTGCCAATGCAGGGGACATGGGTTCAATCCCTGGCTGGGGAAGATCCCACATGCCACAGAGCAACTAAGCCCATGTGCCACAACCACTGAAGCCCGTGTGCCTAGAGCCCATGCTCCACAACAAGAGAAGCCACCACAATAAGAAGCCCATGCATCGCAAAGAAGCGTAGCCCGCACTTGCTGCAACTAGAGAAAGCCCACATGCAGCAATGAAGACACAATGCAGCCAATTAGAAAGAGAGAGAGAGAGAGTGCCTCTGTCTGGAGCAGGCTCTCTGCTTAGTTCCACACTGCAGATATAGTGGAGGAGTTGACCAAGGTCTCTCTCACCTTGATTAACAGTGAACCCAGGGGACACCTGGTGATCCAGAGCAGGAAGTGGGGCCAAAAGAGAAACAGATAGCCCTGAAAGGAGCTTGGTGGCCGTGGATAGGAGGACCTGACATCCACCAGCCTCCTCGTCAACACAGCTCACAGTTAATACTTGACAGCTTTGTGTCAGACACTGAGCTGAGAACTTTATTTGGAATCTTTGATCTAAAATGTAATCTGTAGTCACTGGCATGGTATAGCTACTGATAGCTATCATCACCTCTGGTGACAATATTCTCTGAGAAATAGACCCACGTTTAGGGGACCATTTCTGTGTCTCCAGTTTATCCCTGGTCACCCAATCACCTCCTCTCGCATTAATATCAACCTCGTCAGAAATGTCGACCACATCCAGATCTGAGGGGACCCAGGCTCTCTTATGAAGCAGGGGTTACCCCACTTCACAGCACAATCAAAATCACATTGATTTGAAATACTAACAACAACCACGACACGATAGCAATAATAATGACTGTTTAATATCCTCATCTGGAGATAACATTCAGAATATTTTCTCTGTGCCAGGCATTGCATTAAGCATTTTAGCTTCTGAAATCCTCACCCCTTTATGGAGCAGAGAGGGTGAATCAGAAGGTTGCAAAGGTAGAAAATGAGACTCAGAGAAGTAATGACCCGATGGCCCAGCCTCTGAGCCCTCCTGTCCCCTGTTCGCAGATCCCACACCCAGTTCAGCCACCCAGCCGTACATCCCAGAAGTACCTGGATGGATGCACTTTTCCAGTAAGAATCCACAGGATTGTTTTCACAATCTTCTGACGTAGGGCAGGATTCGTAGTCGAGTTCTGCAGGGAAAATGGACACATATTTTATTTCAAAGATTATATCAGGGAAGGATTAATTGAAAATATTTGCTGGCTCAGCAAAATATATTGAACCTAGTCTACATAATGTGTACGGGCTTAACAGTCATAGTTCTGCCCACCCAGTCCACAAGGAGCCTGGTGAGGAAGCACCCAACCCCTGATGCAAAGACATCTGTCACTGTGTTTGGCACAAGCGTGAGGAAGGCAGAGAACTAAACAGCTGGGTTAATTCTCTACTGGAGCTCTAGCAAGCGGTATATATATATACCCAAAATTTATACATAATAATATTATATTATAAATTATATGCATATTAAAATTATATATTAAAAATCTATATTATTACATATATAATTTTTTTTTGCTTTGTTGGGAGAAATGCCTTCTCCAATTATCCCAGGTCTCAGAAGTAAAGGAAAGAAAATAGATCAAGAAAGTAACAGTCCTTAACCAGAAAACAGAAATTTTGTAACATTTAATAGAAAACATTAAAATGTATTACATTTAGGGACTTCCCTAGAGTACAGTGGTTAAGAATCTGCCTGTCAATGCAGGGGACATGGGTTTGAGCCTTGGTCCAGGAAGATTCCACATGCCTCAGAGCAACTAAGCCCATGCACCACAACTACTGAGCCTGCGCTCTAGAGCCTGCAAGCCACAGCCACTGAACCTGCATGCCATAACTACTGAAACCTGCACACCTAGAGCCCGTGCTCCGCAACAAGAGAAGCCACCGCAATGAGAAGCCCGTGCATGGCAATGAAGAGTAGCTACGGCTCGCAGCAACTAGAGAAACCCTGCGTGCAGCAACAAAGACCAAACACAGCCAAAAGTAAATAAATTTTTTTTAATTGAGACTGCCTTATTTTTTTAAAAAATCTATTTAAAAAAATGTATTACATTAAAAAAAATTTAAGGACAAAATTCAGCAGGTATATAATGGAACTTCTTCCCCACTTACTCTATAAAAAAAGGATAAAGTGCTAATTGACAATTTGTTCCAGGGAGAACCAAGCAGGGCAAAATGTGAACTTCTTGATGGGAAATGCATGGAGCTTCCTGTGCTCTCTTGGTGCACTAGCATCTCAATGTGCTCACCAACTCGAGGCTCCCCGAACCCCACCACAGAGGGTTTTTATGGAGATTTCATTTGGTAGACACAATTGATTAAATCATTGGTGATTAACTCGATCTCCAGCCCCCTTCCCCTTCCCAGAGGACAGAGGATGGGGCTGAACGTCGCAGCTCTCTAATGATGCCTCTGTCTTTTTGGTGATCAGCCCCCATCTGAAGCTATCTAGGGGCTCCCAGACCACCAGTCATCCCATTACCATACAAAAGACTCTTATCACTCCTCAGAGTCCAAGGGTTTCAGGAGCTGTGTGCCAGGAACCAGGGGGCCAAGACAAAACATTAATTTGTATTATACCACAGCCTTCCTCCTTTCACGATCTTTCCATCACATCCCTCCTCCATTCTCCCTCACCCTCTGCAGGACCATCAAACTGAGGCTTCCTGGTCACAGTCCATTGGAAGAATGGCCATGTTCAAGTGCCACACTTCCCGTCTTACTCAAAGTGAAAGCCAGCATCCTCGCAGTGTCCTGTGCCCTCCTTTATTCTTCTAGCCTCATAATGTACTACTTGCCTCTTCACTTACTGCCTGCCTTGCTGTTCCTTAAATATGCCAGACACACTCCCACCTCAGGGCCTTTGCACTTGCTGTTCCCTCTGTCAGGAAACACTCTTCAGCATCTCCTTTAGGTCTTTGCTCAAATATCACTTCTCAATGAGGCCTCCCCTCACTGTTATGTAAAACTGCAATGCTTTCCTCTCCCTTTCTCACCAGCCAGCACGCCCTACCCTCTTTTCCCTGTTTCGTTTTTCTCTGTAACCTTTATAATCTTACGGCAAACTACATATATATGTTTTTACTTGCCTGGTTATGGTCTTATCTCCAACCCTACCCCCGCCCTCACCCCTATAATGTGAGGATGAGGTATTATTTTCCTGGTTTATTCTCTGCTGTGTTGCCAGTGCCTAGAAGAGCGAGGACTGGCACGGAGCAGGCATTCTACAAACTTTATGGATGGATGAATGGGGGAGAAAGAAACAGAACGGAGTCTAGGTTAACTTTTTTTTTTGGCTGCAGTGCATGGCCTGCAGGATCTAAGTGACTCCAACATCCAGGGAGGAAGAATCTCCAATATTCACAGAGGGACCACCTCTCCCCACCCGATTTCATTCCTGGCCTTGGTCCTGCTCAGTATTCAAGACTCTTCAAGTGCCAAGAGCCACCAGGAAGCTTCCTGAGGTTCTGGTCTGTGCTGGGGTCTCCCTCTGCTTCCTTAGCTCCCGGTCCTTCCTGCCTCGGAGCACACCTCTCTGGACTCACAAGGCTCCAAGTTCCCTGAGGGCAGAGACCGCTGGATCACCAGCTCCTATTGTGAGAGTTGATGAATAAGGAGCGTCTTCATTACCATCAGCCCAGCCCCTGGGACTTCAACATTCACTGTGATTTTCCCAAACGGGCACTTGCCACCTGCCTCTACAAGGATTAAATCATGAGCCGCTGCAGCTGCTGACCTTCCACACCCCTGGAAGGAGTTCCGGGTGGAGATCAGGAGGGAGGCCCTCTGTGCTCTGGGCAGAACTGGCAGAACAGGTCTTTAGATAGTTAGATATTTTCAGGAGACAATTTCACGAGCCCAATTCTTGCATCTCCTCACATCTAGGGAAGCACGGACATCATGAACAGTAAGATCTGCTCCTGGTGACGAGCAGCCAGCCTCTGCCAAAGTGTGTGCCTGATTGCACACCCCCTCTTCCTTAAAACCATATGTGACGTTACCTTCCCCTCTACCTCTTTGGAGCAGTTTCTCAGAGCTATCTGAAGTGCTGCCTCCCAGGCGATCGTCCTCATTTTGTCCTAAATAAAACTTACTCACAACGTTCATGTTGTGCATTTTTTTTTCAGGCGACAATTTGAATCTCAGAATATCTGCTCGCAGCCTGGAGTGGCTTTAGAATCAGTGAGAAGAGGGGAGAATCCTACCCTAGTTCTTCAAGTCATTTAACCTCCCAAAGCCTCAGTTTCCCCCTCTGGAAAATGAGGACAGTGAGACAGAGTCGTGCAGGGCTCTGGAGTCAGACTGTCTGACTTTGCCTCACTTTCCTCATTTGTCAAAATAGGAATCGGGTTAGGACCTATCCCATGGGGCTGTTGCTGGGATTAAATGAGTTAATATCTATAAAGTGCTTAGAACAGTACCTAGCAAAAGGTAGATTCTCTCTCTATATTAGTCTATATTAGTGTTGTTATTATTAATTATCACTATGAGCACTTTACCTGAGAAGATCTGGGGGTATCCAATGAGAGAATGAATATGAAAGCATTTAGCACAAATGGCATATGCATAATAAATAGGAACCCTTGGACTTCCCTGGTGGCGCAGTGGTTAAGAATCCCAATGCAGGGGACATGGGTCTGATCCCTGGGCTGGGAAGATCCCACATGCCGCAGAGCAACTAAGCCTGTGCGCCACAACTACTGAAGCCCGGGTGTCTAGAGCCCTTGTGCTCCGCGACAAGAGAAGCCACCGCAATGAGAAGCCCACTCACTGCAACGAAGAGTAGCCCCCACTCTCCGAAATGAGAGAAAGCCTGCGAGCAGCAATGAAGACCCAAAGCAGCCAATAAATAAATAAATAAATACAGTTATAATACATAAATACATAAATGACTAGGAACTCTGGCTTTTCTCGTGACTCATGCAGGTCTTACCAGAGGCATCTTTCTGTCGACACCAGCTCAAGAAATCTCCAACCATGCCATACAGAACATAGCACAGTGGCATGAAACGGCGGCCGTTCTCCGCATAGCTGGTGACAAGGTGGTGGTTGTTCTCCCAGAACAGGGACTAAGGAAAAACCACCATAAAATGAAAATATCAAATAAAATCAAAACAGATTTCTTCAGGCATAGTAACATCAACACAAGTCAAGCCAACCATTTCTTATTCAACTGGGACTTGCCTCACGACAGCTGAACTTTCTCTGTCTTTGTCTTTATTTATCCCCTCAGAGGGTGCTGCCAGCTCTCTTCTCTTGATTCCAAGGGTATCATGCGAAAGTTAATGAAATATTTTCCCAGCAATGAAAAAATATAGATACATACATAATTTTTTTTCTAGTAGTTAAAATATCATTTATAGATAGATACTTTTTTTTAATCAAGGGACCTGGCTTCAAATTCTGGGTCTGTCACACACTAAATGTGTGATCTAAACAAGGCATGTAATCTCCCTGTGCCTCAGTTTCCACATCTGGGAAATGGGGCGTATGAACCCATTTCTCTTCTCCCACAGCTGTTTTTAGGATGATATGCAATCACAAAAGGATTCCTAAAGGGTAAAGTGCCCCCCAAATACAATACTTTTATATTATACTTCATACTTTCCACTATGAAGTTATGATGTTTTCACCTAATAATAATACAAATAACAATATCCCCTTCATCGTGCCATCAGATCCTCAGTACTCCAACCAGCGATCTCTGTCTAGAATGGATGCTATCGGAGCGCAGAGGCTGTTTTGCTCCCTGTTGCATCTGAAACCCTGAAAACAACACCTGGTACATGGAATTAGCCCAGTATTTACTGAGTTTATCAACCAAAGTCTACGAGAAAGGAGAACAAAAATAACAGCTCCCCTTTTTACTGAGCAAGAGATTGCAAGGTTCAAAGCAACACATACTCAAAAATCGTATTTTCAGCTTATTATGTGTTTGAACCTCCCAGCTCCATTTACCTGCCTCTACAAATGAAAAAAATCAATGTTAAGATGTTTTCATTTGTAAACATCAATGTTACATGACTTCACAATGAAAAAATGAAAAAATCAAGTTAAGAATTTATGTCAAAAATAGGGACTTCCTAGGTGGCACAGTGGTTAAGAATCTGCCTGCCAATGCAGGAACTCGGGTTCCATCCCTGGGCTGGGAAGATCCCACATGCCGCGGAGCAACTAAGCCCGTGAGCCACAACTACTGAAGCCTGCGTGCCTAGAGCCCATGCTCAGCAACAAGAGAATCCATGCAATGAGGAACCCAAGCACCACAATGAAGAGTTGCCCCCGCTCAGCACAACTAGAGAAAGCCCGATGCAGCCAATTAATTAATTAATTTTTTAAAAAGAATTTATGTCAAAAATAAATATGTCTTTCATTAAGGAAAAAAAACAAGTATATGTCAGAGAAACAAAAATGGTATCTAACTTTCTTTACACTTAAGGTACTGTTCTAAACAAGCAATTTACATAGATGTTCTCATTTACTTTCACTGTATTAGGGCAAACAGAATACAGACATATAAACCACATGTTTACATGTTAACCAGTTTCTTAAAGAAACTGGTCCTGAATGGATAAAATCTTAATGCCTTTTAAGAGGAGGGATTGGTCTCCTGGGAAGATACTGAAATGGAGGGTTTTCTGAAGTACTCGAGGTTCAGGCCTTGTGGGAAAGGTGTGGTGACGCCCTGATGTTCTTGTGGTTCCTGCACTGACTTCTTTTTTTTAAAAAAGTAATTAATTAATTTATTTATTGGCTATGTTGGGTCTTCATTGCTGTGCACAGGTTTTCTCTAGTTGCGAAGAGCAGAGGCTACTCTTTGTTGCAGTGTGCGGGCTTCTTACTGTGGTGGATTCTCTTGTTGCAGAGCACAGGCTCTAGGCGAGTGGGCTTCAGTAGCTGCAGCACATGGCCTCAGTAGCTGTGGCTCTCAGACTCTAGAGCGCAGACTCAGTAGTTGTGGCGCACGGGCTTAGTTACTCCATGGCATGTGGATTGAACATGTGTCCCCTGCATTGGCAGGAGGATTCTTAACCACTGCACCACCAGGGAAGTCCCTGCACTTACTTAGGAAAGTTCCTTCTGCCCATGACAGGCAGGAGACCCAGGGGCACCATTGAGGACAGAGCCACTTTCCCACCAGAGTGCTCAGCAGCACACTGTGTGTTGGTGCTTGGCCTGGACCCTATCTCTATAGAGACAGAACGTTTTACCCGAGGCGAAGGTAGAGTTACCTTGTCTCTGGGAATGGAGTGCCTGGAGAGGCTAATAAAAAGGTCGTAATCTGAGGGAAGCACCGAACAGGGATCCTTATCCAGCACCACTTTAAAGGCTTCCCAGATGGCTGTGCAGTTCTTGTCCCTGCAGAAAAGTACAAGTTTAAAAAAGAAGAAACAAAGGGAAAAAAAAGACCACATTCCAATGTGATACACTTCCATTTCTCTCTCCAAGTTTTTTACTAGCAATTTTGTTAAATATCAACTCTGCGTAACTGGGCATACAAAAAAGACAGGAAATTGTCAGGACTCATGCATTAACCCCAATTCAGAAGAGGAAGAAAAATAATTTTGGTGATGGATTTAAACATCTGACAGTGGAAGTGTCTTTCAGAGGTGCAACACACATTTCTTAGCATTTAGAACAGGCTCACAGAGACAGCAGAAAATGCACAGAGCTAGAAGGTGACAGTTCCAATAAACCACAATGGGCTCCCAGCTCCAGGTGCCCCTTCAGGTAGACACAGATGCATCATGGGGTTGGGGGCCAGGTGAGACCAGGTGAACCTGCCAAACCTTGTGAAATCAGGAGTGAGCACCAATTGTGAAAAAAAGACTGCTCCACCTCCTGCTAAGGCAGAAAGTATGACCTCCAGTGCCCTCTGCAACTCCTTAAATCCAGTCTAGCTTTCCAAAACCCTTTCCCACCCCATATGTAACTTGTTATTTCTCATGCTGGGTGGTGAGTAGCACGGGTGTTCCCTGTATTATTCTCGCTCTGTTTTCATTTGCCCAAAATCTGTCACAATAAAAACAACAGGCATAAGAGAGGGACTTTATGAAAACAGAAAAAAGTGCTCCCAAGGAAGGAACAAAAATTAGTAAGAAGCACAGTGCCGGCAAGAGAGACTTAAACTTTAAAAGTCCTCTAAGTTAGATCTCAGATTTGAATTCCCAAAGTATCCAGACTCCGGGGAATTCCAGCAGGAGACCATATTCCTGGGTCTGACGGGTTCTGGTTAACCCTATGCTGGCTGTCACCCAAACTCGCAGCTATCTAACCCTCATCCACCCCCTGCACCCTCTTCATCTTTGCACAGGCACACCCCTCACGTTCAGACCCCACCCCAATTCCCTCTCCCCCTCCCCTCCCCCTCCGGCTCCCTGGCCAGCCGCCGCGCTCACTGCAGCCCGGGGCTCAGCACCGCGATGTACTCCGCGCAGCGGCCGAGGAAGATGCTTTGCAGGTGCGGGGTGCTGCCCGGCCCGCTCCAGCGCGCGTCCGCAGCGCCCGGGGCCCGCGGCACCAGCAGCACCAACAGCAGCAGTAGCGCCGGCCGCCGCCGCCGCCCGCACCGCGCGCGCCCCCGGGCTTCCATCGCAGGCCCTTGGGGGAGCGCCTCCCGGACTCGCCTCCTCCGCTCGCGCGAAGGGGGCTCCCGAGCTTCCGCCCGCACGCCTCTCGCCCTGACGACACCCGCGCTCGCTTTCTGTTCCCCTTTCATCTTCAGCTCCGGGAGCGAGCTGGGACATCACCGGCGGCAGGACTATCGCCCTCGCCTAATCACTGGCCGGAGTCCGCGGGGAGAGGAGAGGCTGGAGAAAGGGTGAGGCGAGTTCAGTCCCCCGAAGGAAGACGTTTCTGGCTTCGAGCTATGACAGGTTTCACAGACGCCCCCTTTCTCGCGGGCAATGATGAGTGGATGCTGTTTGTTTTCAGGAAATAATAATCACAGACGCTGATGTTTATTGAGCTGTTAGTATGTGCCAAGCACTCTACGAGTATACTTTTCTTTTCCTTTTCACAGTATCCCTGCAGGCTAGGTTTATCACTCCCATTTACGGGTGAGTAAATACGGGGAAGTTAAGTAGCTTATCGGAGGTCACAGTCTCCCTTCCAGATAGATGCAAAATTCCAGAGACAATCAGTGTAGAGACCTGAGGTTAACAGTACTCCGCGGGGAGGGCCAAGTTCTCCATTCTCAAGGTAATGATAGCTATGTGCCTGGCAGAGATGTGATAAACGTGGGAGGCCCACTAGAGGTAGGGTGGGAGGGTTCTAGAACAATTTATTTTAGTCTCTTTTTTTCTATTTTTAAAGTTTATACCCGAAACCCTCATGGTCCTGTTCAGCCCCTCCCTAACTCCAATCCACTTTCCAGAAATAAGCAGTTTAAATTATTTCGACAGGTCTTTTTCCTCCCTGATATTTACTTCCACATTTCCAAATAATATGCCTATATTCTGTTTCTTGATGTTTCCATTTCGCATAGAATTCTTTGAGTTCCCCCTATAGCAAAGGAAATTTTATCTTTAACCCCACACATCCTCAGAAGGCATCCTTCTGCACCCTTCATTGTTCAAGTCTTTTTATCAAAAGCTTTAACTCAGTAATCAGCATTTAAGTTATTACGACTTGTGAATATTATTCATGGCTGAGTTATAGTATTCTATGATTCTTTTTCCTTTCTTGTGAACTTTGTACTTATCCTAGAGGTAATAATAGTCTCCCTCCCACCATCCCTAACCACTGGCTTATTTGCGTGTTTGCCCTATTATATCAGGGTGAGTCGAAAATTATCCACACTCTGGCTGCAGAATTGATTTTAATTCACTTTTAGAAGAGGCAATTACATCATTTTTTGACATAATCTCCTTGCTTTTCAATACACTTTGTCCATCTGTCAACAAGCTTTCGTATTCCCTCATTAAAAAATGTTTTAGGCTGAGCTGTGAACCACAAATGCACCACTGTCTTCACTTCTTCATCAGAAGTGACTGTTCGTCCTCGTGGGGCTGCTTTCAGGGGACCAAACAGGTGAAAGTCCGATGGAGCAAGATCAGGACTACAGGGAGGATGCTTTAACATCTCAGAATGAAGTTTTTGCAGAGTGTTGTCAGTGTGGGCAGAAGTTTGCGGACATGCACTGTCATGCAAGATCACAACGCCCTTGGATAGCAGTCCTCTGCGTTTAATCCGAAGTTTAGGCTTCAGCTCCACCCACCTGACATTTTTTAGCTCAGCCCCAAACATTTTTTAGTGAGGGAATACGAAAGCTTGTTGAGAGATGGACAAAGTGTATTGAAAAGCAAGGAGGTTATGTCAAAAAATGATGTATTTGTCTTTTCTAAAAGTTAATGAAAATAAATTCTGCAGCCAGAGTGCAGATAACTTTTGATTCACCCCCATATGTACACTTCCAATTATGGTCAAATTCTCTATAAGGCATGTGAACCTCTCAACGCCTTTAAAAGCATCAGTCAATATTTCAGGTGGTCTGTGTGATTTCTTTCTCTCTCTCTCTCTTTTCTTTTTGTTTCTTGGAAACACCCTTTTGTATCCAGTTTACTGTTCCAATCTGAGCTTACTGCTCTCAACTTGCTGTATAGTTGCCTTGCAGTGGCCCAGGAAGAAGCCTGCTCTCTTCTCTCCTGGATTGATGCCCTGTTTCCAGATCCCATGCCTTCTTTCTTCTTTTATAGAGCACATCTTCCAATAGCTTCTTGAGAAGATGCCATAGGGGTTAATTTTTTTTTTATTTAGCATTATAATTTTTTTCGCATAATAATGTAAAATGTCATTATTCTACCCCCACGCTTGATTGGGAGTTTGGTTAAAGAGAATTTTAAGTTGTAGCTCGTCTTCCTTCAAAATTTTGAAAGCAGTGCTCCATTGTTTTCTGATTTCTATGTTACTCTTGAAAAACCTAGAGCCGTTTTCCTAATCCTGTTTATGTGACCTTCTCTCTGGAAGTTTTTAGGATAAACCTCAAGAGTATGAAAAACATATGGACACCAAGTGGGGAAAGCAGGGAGGGTTGGGGGGGTGGGAATGAATTGGGAGATTGAGGTTGCCATATATACATTACTAATAAGAAAAAAATAGCAAATTGTACATTCTAAATATATGCAGTTTATTGTATGTTAACTGTGTCTCAATAAAAGTTCTTAAAAAAAAAGTTAAGAATTTACTAACTGGCAAAAAAAATAAAAGAAATTTCAGAAATGATCTTGAGGGAGAGTAGTTTCCATTCATGTGCTTACAGCTCTAGGAAGGCTGTTTCCAAGAAAAAAAGAGAGAAAAAGAGAATGATGGAAAGAAATCACATACACACCACCTGAAGTATTGACTGATGCTTTGGAATGCGTTGAGAGATTTATATGCCTTGCAGAGAGTTTAACCATAATCATAAATATATATGTAGAATACCAATCAAATAAGCTGGGGGTGGGGGGAGGGAGACAATTATTACCTCTAAGTTCATCAAGTTTACAAGAAAAAAAAAAAACATAGTCATAGAATACTCTAAGCTTAACCATAAATAATAGTCACAAGTCATAATAATGTAAATGTTGATTACTGCTTTAATGCTTATATCCAGAAAATAGAATTTAACTCAAAAATAAGAAAAACAACCCAAATTTTAAAATGGTATCTGCTTTTAAAATAGTTGAGCAGATACTTCACCAAAGAAGATATTCCACTACTAGGTATTTACCAAAGAGAAAATGAAAATATACCCAAAGCTTCTAGAGTCTGCCTACCCAAAGATTTATACATGAAATGTTCATAGCAGCTTAATTCACGGTAACCCCTAAACGATGCAAATACACAACAAGAGAAGAATAAACAAATTGTGATATAGTCTACAATAAAATACTACTAAGCAATACAAAGGAACAAACGATACACTTATGAATCCAAAAAAAAAAAAAAATGTAGTAAGCCCAAACACATATGGGCACCTTATCTTTGACAAAGGAGGCACGAGTATACAATGGAAAAAAGACAGCCTCTTCAATAAGTGGTGCTGGGAAAATTGGACAGCAACATGTAAAAGAATGAAATTAGAACACTTCCTAACACCATACACAAAAATAAACTCCAAATGGATTAAAGACCTACATGTAAGGCCAGACACTATCAAACTCCTAGAGGAAAACATAGGCAGAACACTCTATGACATCCATCAAAGCAAGATCCTTTTTGACCCACCTCCTAGAATCATGGAAATAAAATCAAGAATAAACAAATGGGACCTCATGAAACTTAAAAGCTTTTGCACAGCAAAAGAAACCATAAACAAGACTAAAAGGCAACCCTCAGAATGGGAAAAAATAATTGCCTATGAAACAAAGGACAAAGGATTAACCTCCAAAATATACAAGCAGCTCATGCAGCTTCATACCAAAAAAGCAAATAACCCAATCCACAAATGGGCAGAAGACCTAAATAGACATTTCTCCAAAGAAGACATACAGATGGCTAACAAACACATGAAAAGATGCTCAACATCACTCATCATCAGAGAAATGCAAGTCAAAGCCACAATGAGGTATCACCTCACACCAGTCAGAATGGCCATCATCACAAAATCTGGAAACCACAAATGTTGGAGAGGGTGTGAAGAAAAGGGAACTCTCTTGCATTGTTGGTGGGAATGTAAGTTGGTACAGCCACTATGGAAAACAATTTGGAGGTTCCTTAAAAAACTACAAATAGAACTACCATATGATCCAGTAATCCCACTACTGGGCATATACCCAAAGAAAACCATAATCCCAAAAGAAACTTGTACCATAATGTTTATTGCAGCACTATTTACAACAGCCAGGACATGGAAGCAACCTAAATGCCCATCAACAAATGAATGGATACAGAAGATGTGGCATATATATACAATGGAATATTACTCAGCTATAAAAAGGGATGAGATGGAGCTATATGTAATGAGGTGGATAGAACTACAATCTGTCATACAGAGTGAAGTAAGTCAGAAAGAGAAGGACAAATATTGTATGCTAACTCACATATACGGAATCTAAAAAGGGTACTGATGGACTCAGTGACAAGAACAAGGATGCAGATACAGAGAATGGACTGGAGAACTCGAGGTATGGGAGGGGGCAGGGGGTGAAGGGGAAACTGAGACGAAGCGAGAGAGTAGCACAGACATATATATACTACCAACTGTAAAAAAGTCAGTGGGAAGTTGTATAACAAAGGGAGTCCAACTCGAGGATGGAAGATGCCTTAGAGGACTGGGGCGGGGAGGGTGGGGGGGACTCGAGGGGGGGGAGTCAAGGAAGGGAGGGAATACGGGGATATGTGTATAAAAACAGATGATTGAACCTGGTGTACCCCCAAAAAATAATTTTAAAAAATGTATATGCTAAATGAAAGAAGCTAGACATAAAATAACACAGACTTTGTAATTCACCTTACATGAAGTTCTAGAAGGAATAGGATGCTGATATACAGAATTAGGGGAAAAGGGATTTCAGATGGAGCCAATTGCCTGGGCAAAGGCAGAATAATGGGAAAGCATCGGGCTTCTCCTGAAAAAGGTATAATTTTATTTTGACTGATAACAGGGTGACAAAAAAAATTAGGGTCATACATGTATTTTTTTTATGTCTGTGCCCCGCAGCTTGCAGGCTCTTTGTTCCCCAAGAAGAGATTGAACCCGCACCTTCGGCAATGAAATCTCAGAGTCGTAACCACTGGACCACCAGGGAATTCCCAGGGTCATATCTTATATCTTAAAGACCTTGGACACAATATTCATTTGAACCTTGTGCTCTTGAACATCAAGAGCTTTCAATAATTCCTGAACTTCTTTATTGAAAATTGTGTCCTGTTTGTTGGTTGGCATTTTTGGTTGCTAGAGGATGAAGCAAGAGAGACCATGACTTTGATGGTCTTGAAACAGTGTTTCATAGTGTCCTCTCAATGAGTGTTTTAAATACTTATCATCTTATTTGTTCCTTGTGTTTATTTTCGGTGGTGGTTAGCTGAGTAATAGCCCCCCAAAGATGTCCATGTCCTAGTCCTTCGGAACCTGTGAATACATTTCCTTACATAGTAAAAGGAACTTTGCAAATGTGATTAAGTTAAGGATCTTGAGATGGAGAGATTATAATGAATTGTCTGGATGGGTCCAATGTAATCATAAGGGAAGGGCAATCACTCAGAGAGGTGATCATACGGAGAAGGCAATGTGATGATGGAAGCAAAGAGATATTTGTAGGTGCTTTGCTGCTGGCTTTGAAGATGCAGGAAGGGGCTGTGAGACAGGGAGTGCGGGCAGACTCTAGAAGCTTGAAAAAGTACCAAAACAGATTCTTCCCCAGAGTCTCCAGAAGGAACAAGCCCTGCTGCCACCTTGACTTTAGTCCAATGAGACTATCGTTGGACTTCTGACCTCCAAAAGATAATAAATTTGTGTTGTTTTAAGCCATTAATATTGTGGTAATTTGTTACAGCAGCAATAGGAAATGAGTACAGGTATTGGTATCTGAAAGTATGCCTCTTTCTGCCTCCCTTTGTCTCCGGTTCCAAGACTGAGCTTGGGACATCAATAGCACAGAGCTGTTACTCTTGGCTAATCTTGGCCAGAGTCTGCATGAGGTTGCCCCAAAGAAGCAAGATTGGAGAAGGTGTGAGGTGAGTTCAATCATCAGAAGAAAGATGTTTTTCTGGCCCCAAACTATGGCAACTTTACAGTCACAAATACTAAAAATATGAAAGTGGTTTGGAAGTGGGTAGCGGGTAGAAGCTGGAAGAATTTTGAGGAAGATGATGGAAAATCCTAGATTGCCTTGAACAGACTGTTAGTAGAAGTATGGGTGTTAAAGACTGCTGGTGAGGTCTCAGAAGGAAATGAGGAACATGATCTGGGAAACTGGAAGAAAGGGGATTCTGTTGTATAATGGTAGAAAGCTTAGATTTTGTCTTCTATAATTATGCAGGAAATAGAACTTGTAAGCAACAAATTTGAGTATTTGGTTGAGAATTCCAAGCAAAGTATTGAAGGTGTGACCTGGTTTCTTCTTGTTGCTTTCAGTAAAATGTGAAAGAGAGACACAGAGAGAACTGTTACAAAAAGGAAGCAGAATTTGATTAGAGAAATTCTCAGCCTACACAGACTGCAAATGATGCTGAAATTAAGAGATCCAGGGTCAGGAAAGCAGGCTCTGGAGAGTAAGCCAATGATGTGGTTGGACAGCTTTTTTTTTTTTTTTAATCGTTAAAAATGTTTTAAATTGAAGTAAAATATACATAAGTTATCATCTTAACCATTTTTAAGTGTGAGTAGACTTTTGCTTGTGCTTGGAAAGTACAAAGGGCCCTTTGAAGGGGTATATGACTCAGAAGCTAAAAACAGAGATGAAATTATTCAGGAAAGATCTGTGGAGTAGCCTGTTTTCCAATAAAGTGAATCTCTGTGACCCACGAGGTTTTTGAGAATGCTATACCAACAGAAACATTGTCAAGTTGGACTAAAAGGGACAGAGGGCACAAATGAAAAGGCTATCAGATTCCCAAAATTCTACAGGCAGAAAACATGCTGAGAAAAACTACTTAGTGGCAGACATGTTACTCTTCATGAAGAAGGATGATTCCAAGGATGGAGAGCTCCAGAGAGCAGAGTCAGGGGTCCAGAGGACAGAGGCACAAGCCATGTAAGACTTATTTCCAGGCTTCGAAACTTAATGGAGTTTGCCTAGGTGGACTTCAAAAGTGATTAACTCTTTTTCTCCATTTTCTCCTCTCTTGAATGAGAATGGATGTTACCCTATGCCTGTCCCACCACTGTATTTCTGGAGCACAGGCTTGCTTTCTAGTTTCACAGTTCCACAGGTAGAGGATTTTGCCCCAGGACAGAGTATACCCAGATTGGCACTCATACATAATTTAGATGATTAGATATGAGATTTTAGACTTGAGTTGATGCTGTGATGGGCTGAGACTTCAGGGGGCCTTAGAATGGGTGAAGGTATTTCTCATGTGGGATGCATTAAGAGTCTGAGGACTGGCAGTGGACTGTGATGGGCTGAATAATGGTCCCCCCTAAAGGTAGCCAAGTCTGAATTCTTGGAACCTGTGAATATGTTGTCATACACAGTAAAAGGGGTTGTAGAAGTGACATATACTGACATAAAGACACAAGACCTTTGGGTCAGAGGTACAATTTATTACTCATGGTGGGGGGGGGGGGGGGGCGGGGACAGCAACCAGACCAGCATTGTGGGTCAGTTTCCCACACCCCAATTCCCACAGGTGTCAGCCCTACACACAGTGCTTGCACCACAAGAGACGCTAGGGTTTTATGGGGCTGCTGGTACAGCCTCTCACCCTCCCCTACAGGGAGATTACTCATTACTCCTGGAATGCAAGCAAATGTCTCCAGGGAGGTAAGGAGAAGGCTTTAGCTCTACTTCCCTGGAATGTTTCTTGGGAAGATGTCTCTAGTTTCATCACCCTGGAATGTCTCCTTACACAAGTGTTCTTAACTTAAACACAAATACTTTCATTCAGAGGATCCAGACTGTGCAGAAATGTGAGCTATTCAAAGAGAATTGCCCTCCAACTTTATTTTAAGCACCAAGAAGGAGGAAAATCTATTACCATTAATAGAATAGAAAACCTGAATATCAAATATTGCAATAATGCTGGGAGTGGCTGATGGAAAGGAACTGCTAACCCGTATGATTTTAGAGAAGGACTAAGCTCAAAGAAAACATCCCCCAGTGGGGCCAGGAAGTATGCAAAGAGAGGCAGAAGTTGCAACTAGTTTGAGGAAGTCATATTAAGCAATTGCTTAATTTTCAGCAATGATGTGAGGAAGTGACATCAGTCAATGCTGTGTTGAGATGCTCACAGATTATCTGACAAAATCAGACTTTCGAATGTAAAAAGGGCAAAGAAATTGGCCATACATTTAATAATTATTCCTGGGAATACGACCTCATGTGACAGGTATTAGACATTATTGGTTTCTTTGCTCTCCAGCAACTGCAAGTGGAACATCTGTTTACTACGTATCACGCAAGATGGACATGCTGTCTGCTCCTGTGGAGCATTTATTCCAAGGTGGCAGGTTGCCAGAACCAGTAATCACATGAATACAAACACTACAAATTACATACAACCAAGAAAACAAAGAAATGAAAGGGAGGATAATGAAGGATGTTCCCAAACTAAGGTGGTTGGGAAGGACCTCTTTAAAGAGGTAACATGAAATTCAATCTGTTCTCAACACAGAAGTCAGAGTGAGATTTTTAAAACCTAATTCACACCATGTCTCTCCTCCACAGAACCCTTCAACTGCCCTCCATTTCACTGACAAAAACCCAGAGGCCCTAAAACGGCCCAGAGCCCTTCATGGTTTGGTCCCCAGATAGTTCCCTGACCTCCTTTCTTATCACTTTCCATAGCACTTATTATCTTCTAAATATTATAAAGGTTATTTATTATGTTTGTCTCTCTCTCCTTGACAGAACAGAAGCTCCACTAGACAATGGTCTTTGTTTCCTTCATTTTGTATCCCAAATGTCTCTAGAACAGTACCTGACCTCTAATAGAAGTTCATTAAATTTCTGTCCAGTGAACATAAAACATTATGATTTTATTAGTATTTAAATACAACAAAGATAAAAACATAAAGTTATCACATACAATGCTACATTAATATTTAAATACAACACATACAAGTATCACAAAGAAATGCAAAAGCAAAAACCAGGTAAGATTTATTTACACGACATTGTAAAGCAACTATATCCAGTTTAAAAAAAAAAAAAAGACCTATTTAACGTGGTGGGTGTGCTTGCCTGTTCATAAGTTCATTCCAGTCTGGAATACAGGAGGATAATGCCACTCGCATATCTGCGACACCGTTTAACCCATTCCTTTCCTTTGTTTTTAAATGGGTTAAGACTGAAAACCCTAATTCACACAAACTAGTCGTTGTGAATGGTAATAATAGCAGTATACTCTTTCGACTTATCAAAGGAAAGTCTTCCTTCATCTTAATCCAAAATGCTGATAAGCTTAACGTTTCGTAATCGTTCTTCAATGTATATGAAGAACTGAGCTGCAATAACTCATTTTCTTCTTCAGGCACCAAGTTTAACTCAACTATTGATTCTGGGTTTCGAAAAGCAAATGGAACTTTTACCCAACAATTTTGTCTTAATGTTTCAAATTTCTCTTCCGGGAATAAGTGGTTAAAAGTTTGAGACAGAGAAGTGAGATGCAACAATATCTCTAGTTTTATTTCTTCCAAAATGTTTTCATTAATAACATTCTCTTCAATGTGCTGCAAAAATCTTGGAAACATGTAGTAGCTAGGACGGTTGCTTTTAAGCCTCGCCTGCCACAACAGTAATGTCTTTCGGAATCCTTGGATACGTTCGACATGTTGGAATATATCACTGTTTTTCCCTTGTAGTTTTAAACTTAGTTCATTAAGGATGCCAAAAATATCAGTTAAATATGCCAGTTTTGTTACCCAAATATCATCCTCAAAAACAGTTGCCAAATGAGATTTCCTTTCAATGAGGAAAATATGGATCTCATTCCTGAGTTCATAGACCCTGCTGAGTATCTTCCCTTGAGACAACCAACGAACTTTGGTATGGTACAGTAAGTGAGTGTAATTAGCTCCAATCTCCAAACAAAATGTTTCAAGGAGTCGGCTACTTAGTGAGCTTCCTTTAATAAAATTAACAACTTTCACTGCATTTTTCAATACTTCCGTGAGATTCTGTGGCATCTCTCTGGATGCTAATGCTTCACGATGTATAAAACAATGATTCCACCTAGCACTAGTAACTTCTAGCAATTTTTTAATTACTCCGCTCTGTTTCCCAGTTATGTCTGCTGTTCCGTCACTTGTAATTCCTTTGCAGTTTTTCCAGTTTAATTTATACTGACCGACAATGCATTTTTCTAATTCTGTGAAAATATCTAATCCACTTAGGTGTGAGGTTAAGTTTAAACAACACAAGAAATCCTCCATAAAATCGCCCTGCCACACATATCTGACATAGACTAAAAGTGCTGTGCAGCTTCCAGTATCAGTGCTTTCATCAAGCTGGATTGCAAAATCTATTCCTACCTGTAACCGAGTAATAAGCATTGCCTCTAAGTGTTCGGCAATGGTACAAATTCGAAGAGATATTGTGTTATCACTAGGAATAGTTTTTAATTTATCAGCAGATTTATCATCAAAAATTGTACGCACCATATCCAAACATGCTGGAAGAATAATTTTTTCAGCAGCTGTGTGAACCATTTTCTCTTTTGCCACACGATATGCAACTAAATATGATGATAATAAGGCTTTCTCACTAACAGTAGTGGAGCAGCTAAGAAATTGTGTTGATGACTTCACATCTTTTTTCTTTCTCTGAAAATATTCAAGAGGCTTATCAATAAGTTCAACATGTTGTGTTTCTAAGTGCCTTTTTAATTTTGAAGGTTTTAAGCTTTCATTTGCAAGGATGTTATTACAAATAACACACTGAGGTCTGTCATTTTCAAAGGGTTTTTCACATTTGATAAAACCATATTTTAAATAATCTTCATTATAACGTCTTGTAGTTACTTTTTTCTTTTTGAAATGTAGCTCAAACGAAGCTGATGTTTGCAGCTTAGAGTCAATACTTTTCTCAATATTGTCACTACTCACACTTTCAGATCCAACAGTAGAACTTGAACATGCTTCTGCATATTTCGCTTCATTATTCCTCTTTCTCTTAAAAAAGTGATCCATTTTAAAAGTAGCTTTGAATAAAATGTTATAATTGCCTCTAACTATAATTGCCACTAATATATATATATATATATATACTTATAGCCTAGATAACATCTTTCCAAAAATGCAGTTTGCAACTGAATCTCTGTGGAACATCTCAGACTTTATATCCAGTTGCAAGTCATGGTAATATACAACTAGACTGCACATCAACCTCGTTACTATGAAAACCAAGTAAGACATCAGTAGACAAATGACTGAAAAATCGTTTCTCAGGCAATCAATGCACATTCTATTCATCACATCCCCTCCATCAAATCTCTTTTCACATATTGAAACTGATCTTAGTATTCCTTGCAAGGTGTGTAATTCTGGCAAAGGATTCATGCAAAGCACTCTGCTATCTTATATTTTGTTTTTAAAAACGGCTCGTCGTGACTCACAAAATTGATTTCATGACCTACTCAACGGGTCACACGCAGAACGTGAAAAACACTGACAGAGATGTTTTCCTCTTTTGTGTCAGTAGCTTGACTATGTCTGCTTGATGCTCAAAGAAACTACCTGATCTGCTAAACTGTTGGCTGATACAGGAACTTTCTTGAAGTGGTAAGTATATATCTCAGATTTTCATTCGTGATACTTTTGATGGGAAGGGTTTTTTAAGAATGCCAGGATGGTCTGCTCTCGTGAGGTTCCAATGAGCTTTTCCATGGCTAGGTCAACTATAAGGTTGGAGCTGGTGATATATTTTTAGAACTTTCTTGGAATGCATCCTTGACCTGGGAATAAGATCAGAGATATGACGGTAAGCATTACAATGCAGAGAAATACTGTTGCCAGCTACAGCCACCTTTACAAAATCCAAGGTCATGCGTGCTGAAGCAAACAGTCGGCTCCTGTAGGCTTCAGCCTATTTCTGTAAGGCAAACCATCTCAACCAAGACTGGGAGATAGAAAAAATGATGTTAAGACCTGGGAGTCGGCATCAGGAGTTGCAAAGTACATTGACAAAGCTAAACACAGCAAACCACGGAGGAGCACAGCTCCTATATACACTTCCCCTTTGCTCAGTGTGGCCGTGCCCATCTTGAAAGTACTTACACGGCACTGCTCTCTGAACTTAGGATATCTGGGTCTTATCAGCGTAATACAGCACTCCCTTACAAACCTCTCCATCAAGTAATGCCACTTTGCGGGGGGTGGGGGGGTGTAAAGTCTCATATTTACTGTAGTGTTTATTAGAAATTAAACATCTTAAGTGTTGATAGTTTTATTAGGATTGTTTGCATTCACTAGATTTTCTTATTTTCTGTAATTCTTGATGCTAAGGCGTTTGGGTTCTCACTAATCAGAGGGGGGACGAGTTCTCCCAAGGTTGCCTAATTCCTAGAGACAGCCAACAACTTGACTGATAGCAAACAGCTCAACCCAGGAACACAACTTTCCTATGCAAACGAACCAAGCCAGAGCCAGCCCCACCCACTGTCCCCACCCTCACCCCCCAAATCAGGTTCTTGTTGCAGCTATTCCCCTGCCCTACTCACCCCAGGGCTAGGTAACCACGAACTAGCAACAGCCCCAACACCCTAAACCCTGATGAAATCGTTCAGAAACCCAATCTGAAACCTGCTTACCCTGCCTGGCCAATTCCTTGCTGAGAAAACCGTGATACAGGCTTTTCCACATTTCCCCTCAAGCTCCCGCTCCCTCCTGACCAATCCTGGTGCTCCCTGCCTGCCGCCCCCACCCCCCACCCCCCACGGCATGGCAGGGCACACCCTACCTCCTGTTTCTAGGGATCTGTGAGTATAAAACTACCTCCTTCATGACAGCCACTTCTGTGTCTGTCTGCCTTACCATACCTGATTACAATAAATGGCAGGTAAATCATTTTTATTGTATCTTTGCTCTGGTTACAAAGTTGCATAGTTTGGCCCTAGTCCTATTTTCCACATAAGGTCTGTTATTTTTTAGCATAAGTTTTGCATTCCATGAGTTCTTCTCAGAAGTCACTGAAGTTGAAACACCTGTATCTTCAGATTACTTGTATTACTTGCCTGGTTACTGGACTCCCCCAAACACGTGAGAGGAAGATTGGAATCCTTCAGTTTGGGGACATATTAAATATTTGTCATTTTAGCTATCACCCATCCTTCACCTGTGAGTGAAACACTATAATGTAGTACACAAGAAAGGTAAAGGTTTCAGGAATACCAGAACAGGACTCAAAAAAGTGCTACAAATTATCAGAATGCCATCAGTTTTCAACAGCCTGTCACCACTGTATTTATGTATTTTAATAATAAAGCCAGCTTTGAAAGAGGTATCACAAGGATGGTGACCTTGAAGCAAGAAAGATGTTGCCAGAGGGCAAAGGCCTTGCTGAGATTCTTCCTTGAGACTTCATTACTTTTTTTAAAAATTAATTAATTATTTATTGGCAGTGCTGGGTCTTCGTTGCTGTGCATGGGCTTTCTCTAGCTGCAGCAAGCGGGGGCTTCTTATTGCGGTGGCTTCTCTCACGGATTACGGGCTCTAGAGCACAGGCTCAGTAGTTGTGGTGCACGGGCTTAGGTGCTCCACAGCATGTGGGATCTTCCCAGACCAGGGATTGAACCTGTGTCCCCTGCATTGGCAGGCAGATTCTTAACCACTGTGCCACCAGGGAAGTCCCTTCATTACTTATTTTTAACAGTAAACTTGAAGGGGACTGACAGTATGGCATGTATAATGCACTTTTTAAAAATTTAATAAACTTTTTAAAGAGCAATTTTAGGTTCACAGCAAAACTGAGCAAAAGGTAGAGATTTCCCATATATTTCCTGCCCCCACATATGCATACTCTTCCCCGTTATCAACATCCCCCACCAGAGTGGTTGGTATCTGTTAGTTGACAGACCTACACTGACACGTCATAATCACCGTGTTGTACCTTCTGTGGATACTGACAAATGTATGACATATATCCATCATTATGGGTTCAGAGTGTTTCCACTGCCCTAAAAACCCTCTGCCTCTGCCTGTTCATCCCTCCCTACTTTCCTATCCCCATTCCCACAGCCACCAATCTCTAGTAGCCACTGATTTTTTTTCTTTTTACCAACTCAGCTCATTTTGCCTTTTCCAGAATGCCATCCTGTTGGAAAAATATGTATATAGATTTTTCAGATTGGCTTCTTTCACTTAGTAATAATGCATTTAAGGCTCCTCTGTGTATTTTCATGACTTGATAGCTCATTTCTTTTTAGCACTGAAAAATACATCATTATCTGGCTATAACACAGCTTGTTTATCTGTTCACCTATTGAAAAACACCTCAGTTGTTTCCAAATCTTGACAATTATGAATTAAGCTGCTATGAACACTGGCTGCAGGTTTCTGTGTGGACAGAAGTTTTCAACTCCTTTGGGTAAATACTCAGGAACCTGACTACTGCATTGGATGTACAAGGGCATTTTTAACAAGGATCCCAGCAAAGGTTGTGTATCCTCTTTTTCCTGGAACTTGCCAAAATTGTGGGCACAGATTATCCTTTATAGACAAAGCATAGGTGTTGCTTGATTTTTTTTTCCAATAGTGCCAATTTTTGTTAAAGTAACTCATACAACGGTGACAGACTTCAAATAATGCCAAAGGGACTGCTCTAGGATTTCCTGAGTTGTGATGGCCTAGTCTGGTACTGAGTTATTCTGTTGGTGTCTCTGATATAAATTGTCAGTAAACAGAACCAAGTCAGAACTGACCCATAAAGGCAGCAGGTGAGATGGGGTACACAGTTTAGTATAACTCAATGAGAATGAGTGATGTGGGGAGCTGTCAAGATAAGGCTATTTGGTCGGTTTGGCACTGGACAAATATCAGATCTTGAATTTAAGAGCAGACACTTTATATGAGACTAAAAGCTTTAAAGGGCCTTCTAGAACAATGTTGTTGGAACGCAGCTTCAGGAATGTGGCAGGGAGGTGGAAGCAGGAGCATCTGAGAAAACTTGCTATAGGGAGTAGGGCTAAGCTGGGATATGCAAGAGAGCAAGATGTATCACCTTGTCTCTAGGCTAGCAGTCTCTTGGCATAGTTTTCCGTGTTTAGTAATATAAAGCATTGGTGTCATCAGGAAGACCTAAAAATAGGGGCAAAGGTCAGGGTTTATTAGGATGGTGGCATTTTTGGGTGTTGGTTGCCTTAGGAGGGGCTCAAAAATATCCACTTGATTAGTTATTATAAATGCTTTAACTAGGACCAGCTGCTAGAGATCTAATGTATATGGTACCTGATTATACTTAAAAAGGAGTACGTATGGGAGAACGCAAATTAATTGAACCCAAGGAGGGGGTCAGGGGAGCCTCTGATTTATAGCTGGTTGATCAAAAGCACAGGTAACAATGTGGACCAGTGCCTGGAGTCTGAAATGAGTGGGGGTGCTGTCTGATAGGACTGAACCCTTAAACTGTGGAATCTGAGGCTATCTCTGTTACCAAACTCAGGTCTACAGTCAATTGATCTTCAACAAAGGAGGCAAGAATACACAATGGAGAAAAGACAGTCTCTTCAGCAAGTGGTGCTGGGAAAGCTGGTCCTTTCTGGCCAAAACTTCAAAAATCTATAGATGTGTGTCCTGCTGCTTAAGATGTGTGTGTTGAGGTTGACTGTTGTGGATATATAATCACATTTCAGAGCAATAATGCTCTTTAATTGGGTGTGCATCTAGCTTAGCCATTCTTTTTTTTTTTTTTTTAATCTTTATTTTCTATTTTTTTTATTTTTTGGGGGGTACACCAGGTTCAATCATCTGTTTTTATACACATATCCTCGTAGCTTAGCCATTCTTTAGGAGAGAATTTCTATTAAGGTGACCAAATACTTGTCGCTGAAAGTTTTTTTATATATCAAGGTGTATTAATATAGTCATGTGATATGGTTTCAAGTTAGTGATTTTCCACTAATGAATCTTTTTATTTACCTGCTCCTAGAACAGTGTTTGTCATGTGGTAGGTACTCAATAAATGTGTTTGAAAGATTAAATGAGAGAATGAATGACACCTGTAGTAAACTGTACCATGTACATTCTATTTTTACCAGTCTAATGAAAAATAAGTTACCAAACTATATTTGAACAGTTTGGTAATATGTCAGACAAAGGTTAGTAAGACATATTCTTT
Organism: Hippopotamus amphibius kiboko; assembly: GCF_030028045.1. Taxonomy (NCBI): domain Eukaryota; kingdom Metazoa; phylum Chordata; class Mammalia; order Artiodactyla; family Hippopotamidae; genus Hippopotamus; species Hippopotamus amphibius. The sequence continues at coordinate 97,471,452 of NC_080198.1, read as the reverse complement.
AAAATTGGATCAATGATATTCTATTTCAAAATAAACTGCTTATAATGTTAAGTAGTAGAAACAATGGTCTTATAAAAAATAAATGTAAACTATATTTAGATTTATCTTATAAAGCCTAACACTTAAGTCTACCTGAAAATAAGAAACATTAAAAAAACTAGTATCTCATTTATATTACTATAGGTATGAGAAATTATTCTTTTAGAAAAAAAAAAAACTGTCTTTAAATCATTACGTCCTTTTATATTTTTTACTCTTCTCATTTCAAGCCAGTCCTCTGTGGGAGTCCATAATCAGTTATGCTTCAGACTTTTATATTCAAAAAGTATTCTTAGAGGGCTTACTCTTTCTCCTCAATCAGACAATTCACCTACGATAATAGCAGACACAGTATATCAGGGTATAGACCTGACAGATGTGGGGATGAAAGCATGAGGAAGACCTTTTCTAATTGAAGAGGAAGCAAGGTAACAGCTAAAGGGGAGTCAGAGGTAGAAAATGCTGCAAGCTTGACAGAGGAAGGTATGAAACAGTTGTTAACAAAAGTGGTGCTGTGAATGGACCAGGAAAATGTTTCTGGATTTTAAGCAGGTCTGCATGATTGCCTTACATGCTTAATGCAATGATCATTATTACTATGATGCTTGGTAGGTGTGGTCTTTAATTCCTTGCCATGAATCTTTACCTCTTACACATATTTCCATTGTGCTGAGTATTACCTTCTAAAAATACAGCTCTGACCAGATTCCTCATAATTCAAACACCTCTATTGGCTCTGAGCTAGTGAGCTAGTGTAATCTCCTCAGGATAATGTCATTTAAATCTAAGCCTCATCCTCTCTCTCTAGGTCTCTCCTTCATCCCATACCTCCACACAATTCTATACTTGAAGTTCTGAGACTATGGGCGTTCCTGAAATACCTTGCGCACTTCGACCCTTCTGCTTTCCTTCTGGCTGGTACTCCCCTTGCCTGGAATACTTCTCTTGCCTTAAGTCATTTGAAATCCTATTCATTCTTCCTGATTTAGCTCAAATGCTACAGCATCATCCACTCAACCAACATGTTAAGTGTTTACAATATGCCAGGTACTGGGGATTACACATTCAGCTAAGGGAACACCTGTTCAGCTGCTACAATGAATGAACTAGAGTTACATAACACTGACGAATCTTACATTAAGTTAAAGAAAGCTGCCGGAGGATATGCACATTTCTGATTGTTAAAACTACGCACAACAGCACTATATATGGAATCAAAAATTAAAACATATAGGTGCTTTACTGGGGAGGGTGGTTACCTTGGTCAAGAGGGAACAGAATGGGAGTGGGTGGAGCCGACAAAGGACTTCAATTATATAACAACTATTTCTCCAGTTGGATGTATTGGTGATTGTTTTATTTCTGCTTTTTGTCTGTCTAAAGATATTCTGTTTTTAAAAGGGATGGTTAAGGCTTGATTCCTCCCTGAAGGCACTGCAAACCTGTCTCGTCACCAGTAACTTAAAAGTACCCTCTGCCTCTGGTATTCTCCTTTGTTCCCTGTACTGGCACAGCGCACACGTCGGTGATGCTCAGGCCTTAGAACTAGGAACTTGCAGGTGCGAGCTTTAAGTAGATTAGAACGCAACCCTCTTCCCAGGAGACTCCCGTTTGCTCCAGTTCTCCAGCGACCTCACTAGACCTACGAACCTCAGCGAGGCCCTTTAAGCCGACCCGCGAACATCCCCCCTCGGATCCCGGATCGTTGCCCTCTTCCCCCGGCAGACGTCCCTCCGACCCCCGAGCCAAAGCCAGACGTGCCTCCCTCCAACGAACCCCGCTGTGTCTCCCTTTAGTGGACCCGGGACCACTCCCACCACGGCTGCCTTTCTTCCTTCTCACCTCCAGCCCAGCACCGCCAGCTTCGCGCCTCGCCCGCCGACCACCCGTGCCGCAACTCGCCCCCCATCCCCTACACATCACCACTTCCGCTTAACCTCGGCAGCCACAGAAATCCGACCTCAAGCCGGAAAAGGACCAGCTCGGCCCTCTGCGCGTGCGCGGAGCTCAGAGGCGCCGCGGAGCTCGCGGTCGTCTCGCGTTATTTCCTTTCCTCGCGGGAGTTATTTGAACGCTCCGGCGGCAGCCACGCCCTCGGCTGTCGGCGGCCCGCCTGCCCGGGTGTGAGTTTCCTCTGCGGAAGTTCGGGCTGCGGGCAGCTGGGAGGCTGCAGCCCAGCGCGGGCAGGCTTCGTCCCGGCCGGGTCCCGGCGTTACCTTGTTTACTTCTTTAGAGAACCGTATTGTTCTTAATAATCATAGCAGGCTTGTGTCTCTAGGTTAGCAGTTCACCAATTTTTAACATAAATCTGCATTGCATTAAATAGATACTAAATGCATATTATATATACACTAATATATATACACTATGTATTTGTGTTTCTGCCCTGTAATGAGTTTAACAAAACACGTTTCTCAGGAACAAAATAAGTCAGTGCAGAGAAGTATTTTTGCTAGAAACTATTTTTCAGGTTAAGACACAGGTATCCACTCCCTTTTCAAAAATTCGCTTTAGGCCACTTCGCTTTTAGAAAAGACCTGTATCCTATTAGCACCTGCTTTGATAACTGAAGCAAATCGGAAGAGGGTTTTCACTTTCAGAAAAAAAAAAAAAAAAAACAAAAAAACAAAAAACCGGCGAAAAGCGGCAATACTTGGCATGCTTAGCCTTCAGCGTCTGTTTTGCAGGGAGCCTGTCCCCAGGCAGCGCGCGGACCCAGCGGCCCGAGAGGCACCGCCAGGCTCCCTCCTTGGAGCTGCGCTGGGCATCTCCGCATCAAGCCCCCATCGCTCGGAACTGCGGCTGTGAGCATCTGTGCTGCATCTCGGCTTATTTTGTGCGTGCGTCCGCAAGAATGTCCTAAAGAATCAGAAAAGCTTAACATAAAACCGGATGTAATTTTAAGTGTCTTGATGGGGTGAAGGAAGTGGACATTGTGAGTGAGTTGAACTTGCTTGGGTCCACTATCCGTGCAGAGAGAAAGAATCTTGATAGCTGCCAAAGTTACCATTGTCTCTGTTAGTAGCAAAGTGGCCTCAGTTGGCATCCAGCAGTGGGTGAACTGGAAAGCCTATTGCTTGAGCGGATTGTTGGGTGTACAAAGCATGGTATTCAAGTTATCTTATCCTTAATGAGGAACCGGTCAGTCTTTCTAATTAGCTGAAACAGAAAGCACTTGGTCGGTAGTGATGAAAGTGTTGCAAAAGTGGAATTTGAAGGTAGTCATGGATTGTTTGATTGGTGAGGGCAGGTGCTTAGCTTAAAAGTTACTGCAGAGAGCGTTTCCGCTGATACTGAAGTTGCCAAAAAGTTCCCAGAACTGAAGAAAATAATTACAGAAGGTGGTTATTCGTCTCAGTGTTTGACCCTGAAGATGATGTTGAAGAGGTTTTGGCATCCCATGACCAAGAACTGACAGGTGAAGAGCTGGTGCCATTGTGAGAGGAAAGGATACTATTCGAATACTAACTGAAACCAAACACGGTAGCAGTCTAAAAGTCAAGTCCTCCAGGAACTCAACATAAAGCACTTGCATGAGATTTTTCACTGTAATGACAGCAGAGAAGGTATGACTTTGGTTTTGAAGGGCATGTAGGTTTAGGGCAAGTTTGCAGGATGTTTTGAGTGCCTACAAAGAATTGCATGATAGAAAAACGCATGAGGCTGAGCAGTCAAGCACGCTGTCATGTTTCAACCTTGCACATCAGCCACAGCCGACAGTGAACCTCAACATTTGACACTGAGGCGGGCAGTTATAAAAGAAGGTGTAGACGTTTGTGAACCTGCTTGCCCTGATGGATTCAAACAACGAGATGGTAATAGACGACCCTCTTCCTCTCTCTCCTACATCCCCATCTCCATACCTCCCACCACCCCAGCCTCCCGCATCTCAGCCTAGCACAGCATCATCACCACCTCTTGGCCTTCCAGTATGCTTGCTGTCTTCTCGATTCTGGTAAGTGAAACTATACTGTACAGACATTATTTCTGCTTTGTCCAGGCTGTGTATTTATTACATCATACCTGCTTTTACTATATGCGCATGTTATTTTAAGTTTTATGTGTTATTTGGTATGATTTGGTAGGTTATTTTTTGAGTCTGGAAATGCTCAAACTTTCCCCATATGAGTTACTGGTAATTGCTTCTTCACTTTATACCATTTTGGCTTACGAAAGGTTTTACAGAAACATTCTACTTTCAGATATGGGGGAAAACCAGTGTTTCTAGCCTTTGATTATAATTTAGTTTAAGAAATAAGGAAAAGTTAAATACAGTAGTTTTTTTTTTGGGGGGGGGAGGTACACCAAGTTCAATCATCTGTTTTTATACACATATCCCCGTATTCCCTCCCTTCCTTGACTCCCCCACCTCGAGTCCCCCCCACCCTCCCCGCCCCAGTCCTCTAAGGCATCTTCCATCCTCGAGTTGGACTCCCTTTGTTATACAACAACTTCCCACTGACTATCTATTTTACAGTTGGTAGTATATATATGTCTGTGCTACTCTCTCGCTTCGTCTCCTTCACCCCCTAACCCTCCCATACCTCGAGTTCTCCAGTCCATTCTCTGTATCTGTGTCCTTGTTCTTGTCACTAAGTTCATCAGTACCATTTTTAGATTCCGTATGTGTGAGTTAGCATACAATATTTGTCCTTCTCTTTCTGACTTACTTCACTCTGTATGACAGATTGTAGTTCTATCCACCTCATTACATATAGCTCCATCTCATCCATTTTTATAGCTGAGTAATATTCCGTAAATACAGTAGTTTTAATTTCAACTCTAAGACGTCACACGACTTCGATAAAATCAAAAAGCGTTTCTTTACCTCAAGCTACTACCTTTTTTACTTGCAGGATTTCAAAAAGAGTCTTGTGTATTCTCTGCATTGTTCTGCACTTTGCTTTTTTTCACGTAACAGTACGTTCTGGATGTTCCTGCTTATCGCTATGTAATTAAACTTCCGCATTCCTTTGTTTTCTTTCAGCTCTCATATATTCCATTTTGTGGATATACTCCAGTTTATAGCCAGTATCCTATAGATGGACACTTGTGTTGTTTCCAGCCTTTGGATATTAGGAACAATGCTTTGACTAAATGTCATTTCTTACATTTGCAGGGGAACTCTTAGATTCTCTGAAGAGAATTGCTGGGTTAAAGAAGAAATGTTTTTGTAAATGTGATGAATATTGACAGTTGACCTTTAAAGAGTGGTCCATTCTGCACTTCCATCAGCAGTATATGAGAGGTATTGCTTTTTTTTAGGTGGATTAGGAGGAACTAGAAAATGATTGGGGAGGGGGATGTTTTTTGATAGATGAGAAAATTTGTAAGTAAAATCCTGAACAGTTTGAGTATAGGAGTTAGAATGATAACATATATATCAGAAAGAAATTGCTGTATGATGGGAAGGCTCATCTGTAAAAGGCAGTGCTCACTTCAGACCCGTGTTCAGGATACACCACTATCCTGAATTTTATATTATTCATTACCTTGCTTTTCTTTAGAGTTTTGTTTATTATAAGGCTACCGAGGTGTATCCACAAAATATGCACTGTATCTTTGCTTTTTTAAAACCTTTTTATAAGTGTAGTTATTTTGCATGTATTCTTTTGTAACTAATTTTTTTTCCATTTAATACTTTCTAGGCGATACCCAAATTTATGCATGCAGCTGTAGTTCATTCCTTTTCACTACCATACAGTATTTTGTTTTAGAAATACAATACACTTGAATTATCTTCTGTATTGTTTACTATTATGAACTAAACTGTTATCAACATTCTCAAACATGTGCAAAAATTTCTCTGGCTAATATGTCTAGAGATGGTGTTATGGACTGAATTGGGTTTACCCAAAATTCGTATGTTGAAGCCCTAACTCCCAACACCTCCCAGTATCTCAGGATGCCACTGCATTTGGAGACAGGGTCTTTAAAGAGGTAATTAAGTTACAATGAGACCTTTGTGGGGGGTGGGGGGTGGGGGGGTGCCCTAGTCTAGTTTGATTGTTGTCCTTATAGGAAGAGGAGATTAGGACATACAGAGAGACACCACACATGTGCATGCAGAGAAGAAAGGCCAGTGAAGACACTGCAAGAAGACATTTGTACTGCCTGGGAAGAAACCGGACTTTGATCTTGGACTTCAAGCCTCCAAAATTAAGAAAATGAATTGGTGTTTAAGCCCCTCAGTCTCCAGTATTTTTGTTATAGCAATGCTAGCAAACGAATACAGTTAGAATTGCTAGATGGTGGGATTGTGCACAAGTTCAGTTTAATTAGAAATGCCAAGATTTTTTAAAAGTACTTGGACAAGTTTACAATCCTACTGGCAGGTAGGAGAATTCTTGTTCTACATCCTTGCCCGAACCTGAGATTGTCAGACTTTACTTTCTCCAGTCTGTTGGAGAGGAATGGAATCGTTCTGTCATATTAACTGCATTTTCCTGATCACTAAGGAGAGCTGAATATCTTTATGTTTCTTGTTTCTGTATCGATAAAATGCCTGTTATATCTTTGTCCACTTCTCTGTTTTATTATTTGTTTTTTTCTTACTGATGGGTAGGGGGTTAATGAAAGTAAGATTTGTCCTTTAATGGCCTGTCTTCTTTTATGTCTTATTTAAGAAATTCTTCCCATCCTCCACAGTAAAAGAATATATTCTCTCATTTTTTCCTGAATGTTTTACATTTGAATCCTTAATGTACCTGGAGTTGATGTTTTTTTAAAGTTTGGCTTGAGGTAGATGTATGGCTTCATTTTTTCCCATGCTCATAACAGTTGTCCTGGTCCTGCTCATTGAAGAGCCTTTGGTAGCTCAAGTCCGCTTATGATGTGGTTCTCTTTCTGGTCTCTATTATGATTTTTGTCTGTCTCTAGACCAGTATCACATTGTCTTAATTACTATGGTTTTATAATAAATCTTAATATCTGGTAGTAATTGGATTTTTTGGTTTAAAGTTTATGTATATACATGTATGTATATATATATTTATTTAACAATTGATATGCATATGATCTTGAACCTGTCAAATGTGGAGAATATTGCTAGGTGTATTCTAGCATAGGAAATGGTCTTCACTCCAAAGGCTTCTTCCAAAACTCTTCTCAAGGCAACTCAAAATCAAACTAATGAGCCTTTAAAAAAGCCATTTCTAATACGGGACCAGGGCTTTTGAAGAATTCTGGATGGGGTTTTAGGTGACAAAAGACCGTCCATGAGTTGATAGCTGTTGCGGCTAGTTGGTTATATTAATTTTATAGGTTTCAGTGTTTATTTTCTTAATAAATACAGAATGTATCACTTGTTAGATAATTATATTGGGCCTTTAATGACTACTTTTTTTGTCTTTTTGTTTTCGTAAGATTTCATACTTAGAGAATTCCATTTCTTCAGCAAGGCCTAATGATATATCAGGTAAATGTACATACATAAAGTTAATAGATTTGGAATTCATAGTTTTTGTTACTATTATGAAAATTTCCAAAGAGAATAGTAAAATCGACCCAACACCTAACTTCAAGCATTATCAATATTTGGCCAGCTTTGTTTCTCTTCCTTCCCCCCTCCCCCACCCAGGCCGCAGGAACATACTTCACACACCCCATCCCACTCTCAGCCAGAATTATTTTAAAGCAAATCTTAGCTAACATTTCATCTAATATCCAGTGTTCAGATTTTTCTAATTTTCTCAAAAAAATGTTTTCCATGCTTGTTCTTTGAATTGGGATCTAAACTACATCTATATGTGTCCTTTGATATTTCTTATGTCTCTTTTAATATATAACAGGCTCTCTTCCCCTCTCTTCCCCTGACATCTCTTCACTGTAGAGATTGGGTCATTTGTCTAGTTGAATTTCCCATTATTCTGGATTTGGCTGATTTCATCCTCATACTGTCACTCAATCTATTCTATCGTGTGTATTTCCCATAAACTGCTATTTAAGGGTAGATGATTGACTAGATTAAAGTTCAACCTTTTTTTTTCCAGGAAGTGGAGCAAAATACTCACGTGGTGGCTTATAAACATTGTGCTGCATTCATATCAGGAGGTGAAAGTCCTCAATAATGTTTTCCCAACAGTGTCCTCATACATAAGATTAAGGATTATTAAACGTGTTCCTCTGCAGTCTTTTCATCTGTAATCTTCCTGTTTTTACAGATGGGGAAACTAAGGCCTAGAGAGTTAAATATTTGCCAAAGACCAGAGAGCTAACTTAATAAAAGCAGAGCTTTTTTCCACCTAATTCTCCTTTCACAATTTTGCTTCACTTGTATATGCCTTCATCTGAAGGTTTTTATGCATCTGAAAAAAGTCAGAGGTGGTCAGAGTGGCATTTCTGCCTGTTCCAACTAGAGTTTTTGTGACTGAGAAGGTAAGACACAGTACAAGTGTAACTGTGTAAAGTTTACACAGTAGTAAACCACTCCCTTGAGTGGTTCTGTTTTTGCACTGCCAGTGTGATCACTGAGACTTGAGTTTGAAAGTAACAGTCAGAGAGGCCTTGGGTAGGACCTAAGCCTGAAGCGTGGTAAATCCAGCATAGGAAGAATGCAAGAAAATCTTTATAGACTGCAGTAGTAGTTGGTTATTTGGTCCTAAATAATTTGTGTGTGTGTGGAATTGTTCACCTCATTTCTTTTTGTACTGGTATGCTTTGGTTCCCATTTTAGTTTTTACTTGGCTTATAAATATTAGCTGTAAGTTCATACTAATTTGAAGAAAATGAATTAATGTAACAAGATATGGGAAGTGACAACTCGAGGGAAGTTACATTCCTCTACAGCTTACATAACTGAACAGATGCTGTGAAATCAGTGATGCAAAAAATCTTCTGGAAGCCTGGTTATACGTCACAGAAATCTCTTGAGTTGCTTCTTCTTTTTGATGTGTAACAGTGGACTGTAGTGGCAGGCTCACTGCTTTCTTTTTCAGTAACTGCCAGTAAACGGATGGAAATTTTCAAAAACACTGATTGTAGGTATATGACAAATAAATTTATCATTTAAAGCCATTATTTTGATCATTTTCTAATACAAAAGAAATGAGCTGATAGGGAGAAAGAAAGGTTTATGACTAAAATAAAAGTTTCAAGAAATAATACCTTTACTTTGTAGGGGGAAAAAGTTATAACATACAATTTCACTAATGTTTAAATGCAACATAGAGAAATAATCCCGAATAAACACAATACAAATAAAAATCTGGAACATTTTATATAATGTGATTAGTATGCTGTCTGTTCGTAAATTCATTCCAGTCTGAGATACACAAGGGTAATTCTCATGTATCTGATTAACCCTGTTTCTTTCCTTTGTTTTTAATTGGATTAAATATTAAAAGCACTGGTGAGTAATCCTACACTAATTCTGCTTTTCAATGGACAGTCCTATTTCATCCAAGAGGATAATAAATTTAATGTCTCATAACCATTCTTTAGTGTTTATGAAAAGTGAGCTGTAATATTTCATATTCTTTAATTATCAAGTGTGTATAACTCAATTTTTGACTCAGAGTTTTAGAAAGCAAATGAATCTAACCAGATTTTTTCCTTGAATGCATCATTTTTTTTCCCCTGGGATATAATGGTTGAAGGTTTGACACAGGCTAGAAACAGTAAAAAATAGACAAAATATATGAAACAATGTTTTTAAAGACACTGGACACAGGCAATGAAGAGCAGGCAATAAAGGACATGTACCCTGAGTGAGAGGAAATAAACAGGGTGAGTTCTATGACTACTCCAGCTTACTGCCTTGAGAGACTTTTCTCAGCACAGCCATGGGGAACATAGGAAGAGCCTGGTGGGTTCCCTGATTTGGTAAGATAGAGCTGAGAGCCTGGTGAAACCAAAGTGGCTAGAGTTTGCCGCACGGAGTACTAGAGAGGAGAGAGCTGCACAGAAAGAGAACTCTAGAAATCTGGAAAGAATCTCCGTTGAGTTTTCATATGAGTACTGATTGGTGCATGCAAGTGAGGAAATTACCTGAGGCCAAGAAAAGGACCACCTGAAAGTATTAGAGGGAATAGACCCCAGCTCAAAGAAGGCTAGATGTAATGGCTGTTCCCACCAGACGTACTGGAAAAACATCATTCACAGAGCAGTGGATAGATTACATAGAAGGGTGTTGCCTCAACTGTGGGGAATAATTAGCCCTAGGCTGAGCACTGTTCTGTCTTGTCTTGTATTTAATGCAAGACCTGAAAACATCAAATCGTTTCCAAGACTGTGCCAGAATGAAGACTTACAGGAATACAAAAATATCCAGTATCTAGAAAGGTAAAACTTTCAATGTCTGGCATCCAATCAACATTACCAAAGTTGCAAATAAGTGGGAAAATAGGACCCATAGTAAGGAGACACAGCAACTGAAATTGATCAAGATGTTAACATTTGCAGACATCATATTGTAATTATTCCATATATTCAAAACGTTAAGTAGAGATGTGGAAGATAGACCAAACTTCTAGAGATGAAAACCACAGTGTGTGGAATATAAAACACTGGGTGAGATTCATGGCAGATTTGACATCGCAGAAGAAAAGATTTAGGAGTTTGAAGAAGTAGCAATAGAAACTATCCAAAATCAAGCACAGAAACAAGAGCATGAGTGAGCTGTGTGCAACTGTCTAACATGCCTGTAGTAGGAGACTAAGAGATGGAAAAAGAAATCTGAAGAATTTATTTAAGGAAATAGCTAAAAAGTTTTTTTTTAAGTATGGAAACTAAACCTAAGGAGATCAATGAACCCAAGCACAAGGAGCGTGAAAACAGCTACACCAAGGCACATCCTAATCAAATTGCTTAAAGCCAGTGATAAAGATTAAATCTTAAAAAACACCAAAGGAAGAAAGGTATTGTTTCCGAGATGAGAATGACATCGGATTTCTTTTAGAAAATATTCAATTGAGATGTCAATAGACAAACTTATTTAGTGTACTAGAAAGAACCCTGTCAATCTAAAATTCTTTTTTTTCAGATCTTTGAGTATAATTGCTTTACACTGTTGTGCCAATTTCTGCTACAACAAAGTGAATCAGCTGTATTTATACATATATTCCCATATCCCCTCCCTTTTGAGCCCCCCCCATCCTCTCTAACCCGCCTCTCTAAGTCATCACCCATCATCGAGTTGATCTCCCTGTGTTATGCAGCAGCTTCCCACTAGCCATCTATTTTACATTTGGTAGTGTATGTACGTCAGTGCTACTCTCTCACTTCCTTCCAGCTCCACCCCCCGCCCCCAACCTGTTTCCTCAAGTCCGTTCTCTACATCTACATCATTATTCTTGCCCTGCCACTGGGTTCATCAGTACCATTTTTTTTAGATTCCATATACATGCGTTAGCATACAGTAAAAATTCTATGCCCAGAGAAAATATTTCAAAAGCAGGCAAAATAATTTTTCAGACAAAAGCTGAAAGAATTCATCACTAGCAGATCTGTAATGCAAGAAATGTTAAAGCAAGACTAGTCTTTCAGGCAGAAGGAGATACACTAGAGACTGGCAAACTATAGTCTGCAACCTTGTTAGTTTAGTGCCTGCAATCTAATAGCTTATTTTTAAATGTTATTTAAAATTATCCTCAGAGATTGTCAAATACTTCTTGAAGTGCAAAATCGCCTCCAGTTGAAAACCACTGATCTGTACCGCAGTTAAAATGCAGAGATTGTTGGATTGGATAAAAGAGCAAGACCTATATGCTGCTTATAAGGCACAAATAGGTTAAAAACAAAAGGATGCAAAAAGAAATGTGATGGTAGCACCAATCAAAAGAAAGCTAGAGTATAACAAAGGGAGTCCAACTCGAGGATGGAAGATGCCTTAGAGGACTGGGGCGGGGAGGGTGGGGGGGACTCGAGGAGGGAGGGAGTCAAGGAAGGGAGGGAATACAGGGATATGTGTATAAAAACAGATGATTGAACTTGGTGTATCCCCCCCAAAATAATAAATAAATAAATTAAATTAAATTAAAAAAAAAGAAAGCTAGAGTGATTGTTGCTATTAGGCAAAGTAGATTTCAAAGCAAAGAATATTGCCAGGGGTAAAGAATGTAAAATGATACAGCAACTTTGGAAAGTACTTTGGCAGTTTCTTGTAAAGGTAAACATGCATCTACCATATGATCTAGGCATTCTACTCAGATATTTACCCATGAGAAAAGGAAATATTCATCCATACAAAGACTTTTATATAAAAATTCATAGTAGCTCTATCATTTTGTAATAACCAAAATTAGAAATAACCAAAGTATCTGTCAACAAGTGAATAAACTTACAAGGAAATACTATACACAATGGAAAACATACAATGGAATACTACACAGCCATAAAAAAGGAATGAACTATTGATACATACCACAACATAGATGAGTTTAAAAAATAATTAGGACTTCCCTGGTGGTATAGTGGTTAGCAATCCGCCTGCCCACTCAGAGGGCATGGGTTCAAGCCCTGGTCCAGGAAGATCCCACATGCCATGGAGCAACTAAGCCTGTGCACCACAACTGCTGAAGCCTGCACACCTAGAGCCTGTGCTCCACAACAAGAGAAGCCACCACAATGAGAAGCCTGCACACCGCAGCAAAGAGTAGCCTCCGCTTGCTGCAACTAGCGAAAGCCTGTGTGCAGCAACGAAGACCCAGGATAGTCAATGAGTAAGTAAATTTATTTTAAAAAATTATGCTGAAAGAAATCAGACAAATGATTCCATTTATATAAAATTCTAGAAAATGCAAACTAAAGATACGGAGACAGAAAGATCAGTAGTTGCCCCAGAAAGACGGGGGTGGGGTGGGGGTGGGGGGGAGAGGGGGGGCGGGGGGAGCAGGAAGGAGGGCTTACCCAGGATACCATGAGACTTGGGGATGGTGGAGATATTCATCATCTTGATTCAGGGGAAAGTTTCTTGTGTTTATACCTTTGTCAAAACATCAAACTGTACATTTTAGATGTGTGTCATTCACTATATGTCAGTTATACCTCCATAAAGCTTTCACAAAAGTTTGTGCCAGAAAAGTTAAATGTACGATGTCTTTATTTCTTTCAAAATATCTTAATGTTTTCCATATGTTGTGAAAATTAGGAGAGCATTACTAGCTAGGGTGATCACTACCATGACAGCCATGCCTTTTAGAACCTTCAGATATTTTTTGAATGTTGATATAAATCCCTGTAGTTGTAAAGATAGTTCATCGAGAATGCTGAAAACATCAGTTAAATATGTCATGTTATTACTCAGATGTTGTCTTTGGAAATGATTCCCAAATAACACTTGCTTTTCAACTAGAAAAAAGAATAGTTGACCAAGTAGTACTAACTATTGAATAAAAATAACTTTCACTGTGTTTTTCAGTGCCTCAGTGAAATCACCAGAATGTCTTTGGATAACTGAATTTTGTTATACTGTATGTTAGTTGATAATTATTGAAGCCAGTATCGGGTGCTTGGTGATGTTCATTATACCGTTGCCTCTGTTCTTATTTTTGTTTGAAATTTTCCATCATAAGACATTTTAAAACTTATATTACCCAGCAACGTATTGTCTACTATACAGATGTCTAATTCAGTTTTGTGTGAAGTTATATTTAAATGACATAACATATCCTATGCTAACTGATCTTGCTACACATACCCAACAAACAAATTTGCTACATATATACAGATAAACTACATATATCCAAATAGAGCTATGCAGCTTAGTCTCATCAAGTTGGATTTTGAAATCTTTACAGACTTGTGATAAGTATTGCTTCTAAATATTCTTCAGTTGTAAACCATAAATGAGCTACTGTGCTGGCATTCTGCACATTTTTTTATTAATTAGGTTAGATTTAAAGTTATACATACCAAAATAAATAAAAAAATAAACACACCATATCCAAACATGCTGTATGAAAATATGTGAAGCATTTTCTGTCTCTCACTATGCTTTAATGACAATAGTAAGATTTTATCACTAACAATGGTGGAGAGACAAAGAAATTAGACTGGGAACTTTAATGCATTTTTCCCCTTTCTTTATCAATAAATTCAGCAGGTTGTTTCCAAGGAGATTTTTAATTTTGAAGATTTTAAGCTTTTATTTTAAAAATACTGTCGGCAATTTGATAAACCCACATATTAAATTATCTTCATTATAATATTTTGTACTTTTCACTTTAGAATGTGGCTTGCATGACGTCAAAATTTGCTGTTTAAAATAAATATTTTTCTCCTTATTGCCACTCTTTTATACCCCAGATTCAGCAGTTGAACTTGAACAGTTTTCACTTCATCATTCTTTATTCTTTTTGCTTAAAAATATGGTTTAAGTGCAATTTGTATGAGTTTGATTAAAATGTTACAAGTCACAAGTTCAAAAATATCACACTAGATGTTTTCTGACCATCTTCCACCAGGAGATCAAACAAGATGACAGGAACCAAAATATTCTGGCCAATTCATGTTTTATTTATCACGTCCTCTCCAGTAATTTTTTCTTGTAACAGTGGCCACCTTTGAGCATGGTATTTGTGGCAGCAGGTACAGTCCTTGCTCAGACTTTGAGTAAGTTGCTCTGGCATTTTCTATGGAAAAGACTTGCTGATTTCAGTCCACAATTAGCTTGTGACCTGTTGTTTTTAAAAGCACCGTTATGTGTTTTTTTGCATTTAGAGGCAATATGAGACTTTGCTTAGTCTCATTTGAATGTGATGATGAGTCTTTCCATATCTATATGTCAAATAGGAGGGTCAAATACATACTTAGTATGTAAGTCATGAGTAGTATAAGTTGTTTTAAACATGTATTGAAACTTTCACTTTAACAAATATTGAATGCCTATACAATATACCAAGTATTATGCTAGGCCCCTTTACACCTGCTTTCTCATAGACTGCCATAAAGGTTATAGAGCTTGCCCTTGATCACGTGGTTGTTTAGTGAAAGAGCCGAAGAGTAGAACCAAAGTACTGACATGTAGTACTTTGCACTCTGCCATGATTCTAGTCGTTAAGAGTGGGATGAGAATTTCACGATTCATAGTCGCAGTTTGTAACAGCACTCTTATGGTTTAAACGTTCACATTAAACCAGACAGTGTTCAACGCCTAGTAATTTCTTTTAAAATGAAACTTATTTAGTAAGCCGAAAACACTACCAGTGTTTAAAACCCTAACCTAGTTAGCAATTGGGTGCAATTTCTCCATTAATACCACATTGCCTAGCAGGCTGCAGCGTTATCAGAACAACAACAACAACAAATCTCACATATTTAAAATCTGAAAAGTTAACTCAGCCTAAAAGATTAGCCTTACAGGAACAAGATAACTAAATGGTCTTTTAGAGAAAGCCGGTGTCAATAGGAACTTGATGCAATTCTATCTGCAGTTGGCCACAAGGAAAGTGAGTCAACTTCCTCTTGCTTCAGCCCAAGGGTGTGGCATGTGGTCTTAAAGAATTCATTGAGACCCAGATTTTTTGAAGGATTTCTCTGGAGGACATAGGTGCACGTATACTGTGGTCATCGGAGCCTTAGCAACAGCTGACTCCATCTCAGCTAAGAGCCCATGGTTTTCATTTTCGTTTTTTTTGTTCTGTCTTTTTTTCCCCCTTAAATGTCAGGATTTCTGTGTAGTTTTCACTGAAGGTCAGGTAGTCTCATTCTAAGTTTGTGTTCATTTCCTCAGATGAACTTCAGCTCTGCTCAAGTGGCATAAAATTTCAATTGTTATCACATGTTTTAAAACACCGAGGCTCTGGTATGTGTTCCAGGCAATGGAGTTGGTGAGGGGCATGGGAAGGAGGGAGACGAATGTAGCCTGGGGTGCGTACCCTGGGCATTCCCTGTGGGCACGCTAGGATTCAAATAATGTTAGGTATACCTGGCATACTGGTAGGATGGCCCCATAAAAGTTTCACAAAGTTTACTGAGGTGGGACTTCCCTGGCGGTCCGGTGGTTAAGACTCCATGCTCCCAATGCAGGGGGCACAGGTTCGATCCCTGGTTGGGGAACTGAGATCCCACAAGCCACGTGGCACAGGCTAAATAAATAAACAAACTAGCTGCAGTAACTTATGCAAGGTAGATCGTCTTAGGGAAAAAGAAACGAGCTGGAGCAATACTACAACCATTGCTGGAGTGAAGGAGGGATTCTGAATATGACAGTACGACTGCTCCTCAAATTTGCTCTGCCTCTGACCGCTGAAAGTGTATCTGATGCCCAGGGAGCTGGAGGACTTTACGTGAATACAGTTGAAAGCTATTTCACTAAATACGTGATGCTGAAGTAACCCTCCTTTGGGACCCCTTTAACAATATGTCACAGAGAACAAAGCCATTTTTTACTACCTTGGCGCTTAAGCTCATGATGATATGAGAATACAGGGCTCAGGGGAAGAAAGGAAGAGACACAGTGGCTTACTTGTCACCTGGGGTAGTGGCATAGCTACAAAGGGAGTGAATTCGTTCCTGAGCCTGTGAGAAACATCCCTGGGGACTCTGAAGCGCTGGGGAGGTTCTCCTGAAGCTACAGCTTCTGCACTTGCTGGTGGGGCAATGAATCATTTGGATTCACAAATTAATAGTATTGTGACCTCATCTGTGTCTGTGGGCTGCTGGGGCCTGGGGAAATATGGGTTATATAAAGATAAACAAAACAGTGTCCCTACCTTCAAAAAGGGCCCGCTTTAGTGGGGGAAAAGACATGCTCATATGGATAAAAGTAAAATACAACATATTCAATATTGTAAGTGGTGTGCTACGCCAGGTACCTCACTGAACGACACATATGAGTATTTACATCCTATTCTGTAGAAATTGGGGCACCATTAAATGTTTTCATTAAGGGA
Source organism: Hippopotamus amphibius kiboko (assembly GCF_030028045.1). Lineage (NCBI taxonomy): Eukaryota > Metazoa > Chordata > Mammalia > Artiodactyla > Hippopotamidae > Hippopotamus > Hippopotamus amphibius. Next base: position 97,454,581 of record NC_080198.1, on the reverse strand, counting down.
GAGTTATTTATCAGATCTACATTAGAAACATTTCTAACTAGTTGGTTTGGCAGAAGGATTGAATGAAAATAAGCTAAAATCAGAGAGACTGGTAGTTCAAGCAGAAGGTAAGTAGGGCCTAAACTAGGTCCATATCAATGTGAGTTGAGAAGGGGATGGATTAGCAGTGTTTAAGAGGACTGTGTATTTTATTAAGTATTCAAGTGATGAAGAGTGAGAGCTTTTAAAATAACTCTGAAATCTCTAGAGGCTGTATTATGTACATTAAAAGATACAAATTCTGGGACTTCCCTGGTGGCGCAGTGGTTAAGAATCCACCTGCCAATACAGAGAACATGGGTTTGATCCCTGACCCAGGAAGATCCCACATGCCTCGGAGCAGCTGAGCCCGTGTGCCACAACTGCTGAAGCCCTTGTGCCTAGAGCCCATGTTCCACAACAAGAGAAGCCACCGCAACGAGAAGCCCACGCACCACAAGGAAGTATACTCTCCGCAACTAGAGAAAGCTCACTCACAGCAATGAAGACCCAATAAATAAATAAATAAATTTATTTAAAAAAAGATACAAATTCTGAGGTTAGACTGCCTACATTAAAATCTTGGTTGTGCTATTAACAGGATAGCCTTGGGCAAATTACGTATCTCCTCCATCTCAGTTTTTTCATCTATAAGGTAGGGATGCTAATAGTACCTACCCTCCATATAGTCATTCTGTGAAAAGATATAATTTAATACCAGAAGTCCTTAGAACAGAGCCTGGTACCCAAGTTTGTTTGCTACCATTATTCTAGCTGAGGTGACTAGGTGAGCAGTGCTTAAATCAGGGTGATGAGAACACAGAGACCTGGAAGTCTCAGAGGACAGAGGAAATGGTGAGTTCATTCACTTTTGGATATAGTGAATATGGAATTTCTGACACACAGCTTGTTTGTTGAATAACAATAGAAATAAGCGGTTTTTCTTTTTTAAAGCACTTTGTATGCCAGACACAGTTATAAACTCTTTACCTGTATAATCCCATTTAATTCTCATACAACACTGTCAGATAGGTTGTATTATTTCCATCTTATAGTTTATTTAGCAAAAGAGTTAAACAGGCTTGCGGCTTAACAATATTAACAAAGACCTCATTCCCAGAAGGCAAAGGCAGTTCTGACTTACTTTGCTGGTCGTAAGCGAGAAAGCAGAGCAGCTGGGATTGGAACCCAGACAATCTGATTCCCACGCTGGCATGCTGAACCACGATAATGGCTCGAATCATTTTGAAACCTCTGGCTTCTAATGTCTCAATACTAGAGTCTATTAAGATACAGTATCCTATTGTATATAGTGTTAAATGTTTAATAATAAAAATACCTGTCATTAAGTGAATGGCTACCTTTTTTAAAATTTTATTTATTTATTTATTTATTGGCCGCATTGGGTCTTTGTTGCCGCTCATGAGCCTTCTCTAGTTGTGGGGAGTGGGGGCTACTCTTCATTGTGGCTTTGCATCCCGCTGGCTTCTCTTGTTGTGGAGTACGGGCTGCAGGCATGCAGGCTTCAGTAACTGCACCACGTGGGCTCAGCAGTTGTGGCTCACAGGCTCTAGAGTACAGGCTCCGTAGTTGTGGCACACGGGCTTAGTTGCTCCTCGGCATGTGGGATCTTCCCGGACCAGGGATCGAACCTGTGTCCCCTGCTTTGGCAGGTAGATTCTTAACCACTGCGCCACCAGGGAAGTCCCCATGAATGGCCACCTTATGCCAAGCATTAAATGTATATTATCTTCAATCTCTACAATACCCTGTCAAGGTATTATAATTGATATTGTACAGCAGTGGAGACTAAGGCTCGGAAATGTTCAGGAACTTGCCCATAGTTGCGTAACTATGGAGAGGTTTGAGCTCAGCTCTTCAGGAGTTTATTCCTGAAGTCTGTATGATTTCTGTAGTAATCTATCATGCAAATTTAGCTATATTACATTTAGCATATCATGTCATCGTGTTTTCCAAATGATACCATGAGTTCCATGAATTCTACAACCACCTTATCAAATTTTAATTATGGACATGTAGGTAGCAACTGGAATAGTATTTATCAAACTTTAGTTACATAGGAATCATGTATTGGGTCTGAGACCTTGCCCCACGTGTACTGAATCAAATTTCCAAGGGTAAGTGTCAGAAATCAAATCTTCAAAAGGATGGGATGTGATCTGAATCAGGTTCCCAGAGGACTATATTCTGAGGAATAGTGTAAGGGATGGAGTTAGTTCATGTACCCTTGGTATCTGAGCTCTCTGGTTAAAGTCTTATTGTACTTGCATTGTCAGCACCACACAGTCTATTAACTCAATTGTTATTTCAGATCTTCTCGCATTAATTTAGCTGAGAGCAAGCACTTAGCTAAGAACCTTGGAGCAGTGAGTACTCTGTCTCCTGTTCTGCCATGTATTATTTCCACTGTCTGCACCCCTTTTCACTGATGAAGCTCTCAGCAGGCTACGTGGTAGGACTTGTGCTTAACAGAAAGTGAAGTGTGATGCTGCACAAGAGGGAAAGAGCATCGCAGTGCAGTGAAAATGAGATATCTGCTTCAAATCCAACTTGTACCTCTGAGCTCTGATTCCCTGATCTGTAAAATTGGGTTGTTGTCAGATGATGTGGTGCCTGGCATACAGTTACTCTTTCAATAACTGGTGGCTGTCATGAATGTGTATTTTACCCCTACAATGGAGAGGAAGACTGCAGATGTATTAAGTTGTGTGTTAAAAAAAAAAAGGGATATCATTTCTCAGGAATGCTCAGTTAGAGACAGGCAAGATTAAACGTGTAAATCTGTGATTCTTCATGAATAATAGCATTCCTTTTATTTTGACCCATCCTAAAGCTGACTCAAATTGGACATTCACATTTGTTAAGTATTTCATCTCTTACTTATTATTTCCCTGCAGACTCGGTCCATATGACTTACTATTTTATTTTATGTGGCTAGACTGTCAACTTAACTGTCTCCTCATGAAAGAACCTGAGCTAGAATGACCCAGCTAAGCCACTCTGGAATGCTTGATCCTCAGAAACTGTGAAACGATGCTTTAAGCCACTAAGTTTTGGGGTACTGTGTTACTCAGCATTAGACAAAGAGAAAACTAACACCATTAGACAAAGAGAAAACCTCTGTCTTGTTTCAGCCACTGTCATTTTGTATATTCTGCCACTTAACAGCCAGATATAACTCTGAGTCCCTCCTTCCTACAGTTAAATTAATTTGTAGAATTAACCTAAAAAACAAAACAAAAAAACACATCTTTTAAGGTGCTATTTCTAGAGTCCCAGAAACTGAGGAGACCAAAGAAAGCATCTTGTCCAATCTCTTCATTTTACAGGTAAAAGTAACAGCTACTATTTAGTGTTTCCCATGCCAAGCTCTTTGCTAAGTTCTATACAACATGTAGTTCTCAGGATATCCTGTGAGGTAGAGACTCACTGTTCCATTTTACAGATGAGGAAACTGGGCCCACACTCCTAGCCACTTTGCCTTCCGGTCTCTCTATTGTTAAAGAAGACTTTTCAAACAGTTCAATTACAAGCATATACCAGTGTTCTGTTACAATCTTGCACATAAGAGAAAAAGTCTGTAGTCATTCAAAGAATCATCCTGGTAGAGACATTTTAGGAAAAGTGAATGGAACGAATCACAAACTAGTTGTAAAGAAAATAGTGATTGGTGAAGGTCAATCAACTCTTGAACTGGGTTGTTGGTGACTCATTTCCCATAATAGAAAGCCCTTGCCTGGGAGAGTCCTTTTTACATGGTCATAGATTAATTAATATGTGCTAATTATTTATCACCCCTTATCGCTCTCAAGAGTGCCTGTACAGTTGAGAAGACTGAAGCCCCAGAATGGGTCAATTTCTTGCCTAAGGTCCCATGGAAAGGTAGTGACAGAGATGGAATTGGAACTCAGGCTAAGGTTTTATGTATTAAACAAGTTGTTCCCCCCAAACCAACTATTAGTCAATTAATGGGAATCAGAGGTATATATGATACTATTGTTTCTTTCTGCCTACATAGCTATTAGCATTTTACAAATTTCTGGGAGCTGCCTTGTGTACCTGGGAATATGTTTTTGTACTGTGTTTGGGGTTTATGAGGGAGGAAGGAAACAGAACTGATACTTCCCTAAATACTTTTTCCCTCCTCTCTGTAGGCAGAGATTAGGCAATCACCAGCCAGATTTCATCATTACGTTGAATGTAAGCCCGACAATTTACAGAAAGCTTATGGTTCTTTCCCATTCCAGAAACTTGTGATACTTTCCCTCACTACATGTTGCAAACAGCTGATTCAAGTTGTCCACGCTGGTAGTCGCCACCTTTCCCTCTGGTCATATACACTGCACCATCCTGCATGTTAGCTCATAACAGAGACTTTGGCTGGAGTTTGTGTTGACTTGGCAATATTTATTAAGAACAGGTGACATGGGGACTTCCCTGGTTGTGCAGTGATTAAGACTGAGCTCCCAATGCAGGGGGCCTGGGTTCGATCCCTGGTCATGGAACTAGATGCATGCATGCTGCAACTAAGAGTTTGCATGCCACAACTAAGGAGCCCATGTGCCGCAACTAAGTAGCCTGCCTGCTGCAACGAAGACCTGGCGCAATCAAAGAAAGAAAGAAAGAAGGAAAGAAATCTTTAAAAAAAAACAACAAAAACCAGGTGACACACAGGTATGTCTAGGAAATGGAAGGCTCTTACCTGTCTGGAATTTTTGCAAAGAAACATTATGGACCACTAAGTACATCTTATCGCCATATTTCTACTGGAGCAAACTATGGTCTTGGCATTATCTAAACTATTTCTTTTCGAAAGATAATCTAAGGCACTGAACTACTCTATATTTGGACACTTACATTGTTTGTGGAGTGGCCTACATTCTTCTTTGCCACCTTTGGCTCCTGTTCAGAGGTTAATAGCACATAATAGGCACTTGGTTTGTTGACACAAACTGATGACAGAGAACTGTCTTTCAGTGTAAGGTTAAGAGAACTGTCTTTCAGTGTAAGGTTAAGTACAGGTTCTAGGATGAAGAAGACATAGATTTGTATCCTTGATTTTCCACTCACTAGCTCTATGACCTTTGGACAAGTCAATAACTTTAAACATTCTCATCAAGTGGGAAAAGTAGTAGAACCTTCCACATGTGGTAGCTGTGAGCATTACACATGACGTGTCATGTAAAGCACTTACAGTGCCTGGTACATATTAAGACCTCAATGCATCTTAATTATTGTTTTCTTCTGTTTACTCCACCTCTATCTTTTTTCTTTCCTTTAATCCTTCCCCTACTCTGCCTTTCCTCATCTTTTAATTTCTGTCCTATCTGTCCCTTTTTCTTTTATGCCTCTTCTTCTTCTCAGCCCTTCTGTTATCCTATGCCTTTGTATATGCCCAAGCATTTCTTTTTCTCACGTGTGAGTCATCAATGAATTACCTCTAGGGGAGAGAGCTCCGCACCTTGAAAAAAGGCCACAGTAAGTAGCACTCATATTCCAATCTGATGCCTTATTCTTTTAGTCAAGAATGTGCTCAACAAATGCAAACCTGACATTCTGGGAATGGACGCAAACTCACTGTGAGCAGAAAGGGCCACGAAACAGGAAAACGCCCAATGTGGTAGATATCCCCCCAACTTCCTAGCAACTATGTGGACTTTAAAAAGATCTGACAGCTAGGGTGGCCTAGCCAAAGCGAAGATGGTCTTGTGTGAATGTCCTATAGGAAGTGCCACAAGGAATTGGTGGTCTAAAAAAAAGAACTCAGATAGAACTCACTGGAATGGCTTCCTAGTGACAAGCTGGGAAGGGACCATGTGGAAGGAAGCATCCTAGGACTCTATGTACAGTAGGGTGGGGCTTCCAAGAGACTGGCTATAGCTCTGAAATGATGGATCTAATGGTGACTGAGATTAATTAAACTGAAATCTTTAAAAAAAAAAAAACTAACCTTAATTTTGTTTTTCAAATACAAAATTTGGAAAAAAATTTTGTTAAAAATTTGAGAAAACAGTAGCTCCCCTCTCCCCCAAATCAGCCACAGTCCCACCACCAAAAGACAGCTATTGTCAACATTTTGATATAGTTCCTTTTATCCCCTTTCAAATGTATTTATAAAATACACTTGTCATAAGGTTGTTTGTAATATATTCATTTCTGTATTCTGACATTAAAAGTAAACATGCTCATTCAAAACATTGGAAAGAACAGAAAAATATAAAGGAGGGAGGGAATCATCTATAACTTGTGTTAATCAGAGAGACTTACTAAGATTTTGTGTCAAAAAAAGACTTTGTGTCATTTATTTGCAATCCATTTTATGCATTTTTGTACACTTGGTGTGGATTATGTGCAATTTTGATTCTGCTTTTTTCAGTTAACCTTATATCATACCTATTTCCCCAAAGTCATTAAAAACACTGTTCCTACCCTCAAAGATGCTTCCAGTCCTACCAGAAAAAGTGGATGTGGACCCAAGGGCATTGTAAGCAGAGTAGCCAGAGGCAGAGTAGATTAGAATACAATTTAGGGATAAACATAAAATGCCTCTACCTGCAATTAGCATGATTGCTACTGATTAAGTATAATGGAACATTTTGGTACTTTTAAAGATTTAAAATTCTTTGAAAATGCATTGTTATTAACACATTTTTATACCTGTAAGAACAATAGGTGAACATAGTAAAATATTAAAACTGTATCAAAGGGTACTTATTTAATTGTTTCCCATCCTAGAGGCCCTGGTCACAAACTTCTGCTCTTATTCTAGAAACACATACCATACTTTTCTTTTTTAAACACAAAAGAGAACATATTTAACAAAGTGTTCTCTACATTGTTTTTTTTTCCCTTAGAAAATCGTGGTTTCATTCCATATCAGCAAAAAGATCTTATATTTTTTAACAGATGACAATTTGTCCATTGAATGAAGGTACTATAATTTATTTATCTAATATCCAGCTGAGAGACATCTAGCTGTTTCCAATTATTTTTGTGACTTTTGTGACAAGCTTTTCTTTCCATAGTGTTATAGGCTGAATTGTGTTCCCCCAAAATTCATACATTGAAGCCCTAACCCTCAGTATGTCAGAATGGGTGACTGTATTTGGAGATAGGGCCTTTAAAGATGTGATTAAGTTAAAATGAGGTGGTTAGGGTAGGCCCTAATGCGATCTTCTTGGTGTCCTTATTTGAGAAGGACATAGATATCAGACATACACAGGCACAGAGCAAAGGCCATGTAAGGACACTGTAAGAAGGTGGCCACTTGCAAACTAAGCAGAGAAGTCTTGGAAGAAATCAAACCTGCTGACACCTCAGTGCTGGACTTCCAGAACAGTGAGAAGAGAAATTTTTGTTAAGTCTATGATATTTTGTTATGACAGCAAATGAATATGCAAACACAGCCATTCATCTGTATATAGTGAAAACCAATGGGGAAATAGCATTCACTATCTAAGTTTAAAGAAGTGAAGTAAAAGTTTGGGGCAAAATGCAGACCCATGTATATTTCCTTTTCTGAGGTCCATGTGCATATATAAAGCACCCAAAAGGAAAATGGAAAAAAAAAAAAAAAAAAGTAGCACCTGGCCTCAAATTCCAACTCAGTGGCTCTCTTTTCTTTTAATAATGCCATCATCCCTGCTAAGAGCTTTACTCCTAAATCAACCTAGCCTGCTGCAGCAATTGTTGATTGGCTATTTTGACTGACAGTAAGGATCAGCTCTGGTACTGAGCTGGGACTGGGATTCCAGCTGTTGGTGACAGCAATGGCTTTTCATTGCTTGCTTTCACAACTAACCCGCTGCAGGGAAAAGTGCTGTGTCACATACAGCTAAACAGAGTTAAATATAAATGCCTTAGAACCGACTTTCCCTTACCAGTAACCAGTAACCCTCTCCAGAGCCCTCAAAACCAGGATTGGAAAATACCAGTGGAGAGGCCTCATGTCATCATATATTTAGATCATAAGGGAATGATTTGGCATTTTCCCCCTCCGTTGCATGCTGTTTTTCAGAGAGAATGAGAGAAGGAAAGAATGAGTTACTAATCCACCAGGCACTGGACACGGTGGATTTTCGCTGCTCTGTTCCTGTGCCTTATCTGGTCTCCTTGTTACCCACAGCTAGATGGTCTGTCAGAATTCCTTTGCTTTCATACACCAGAAGAAATCATAAAGGCGTGATTAAACTGACAGCCTTGGCTTTAATAACCGTTCCTGATGTGATATAGTTGCAGAAACCTGTAAAAATGATACTACACTGATCAATATCTTCTTTCTGGGGCTGAAGTTTAATGGAAATCAATCATTTATTCTGGATATATCAGGTGATTAATTATTACTTTAGCATGTGGAGCAAATGTTAATAGCCTCTTCTGAAGGAAAGAATGACCCACAGGACTTATTTTTTTTTTAATATTTCTTTCATTTTGTCATCTTAAATTTCCTGAAATGGCCAGTCCATCGTGGCTGTAGTTCATCTAACTATATATACAGCTATCAGTTCTAGGCTACAGTGAAACTGTGTGGATGGACTTTTTTTGTTGTTAAACACCTATTTAATGGGCCTGGTTCTAGGGGTACACTGGTGAATAACAGACACAAACAAGTATTGGGAAATAAAACATGGTACGTTAAAAGCTAGTTAAAATGAGGAAATTACAGAATGCCGTGAACTTCCCTCATTCCTTCTTTCTTCAACAAATATTGAGTACTAAGTGTATACAAGACAGGCATTGTTCTAAGTGCTGAGGATAAAGCTATGTGCATATTCTCATGGAGCTCACTGCTCTATATAACTGGTGGACCTGAAGTCTGGGTCTACATTCCAAGATAGCTGGACTGACAGATCAGAATGAAGTAAAGAAATAGAGGGAAAATAAGAAAATGTGTCCTGGGGGTATTTAAAAAATACAGAGGTGGACTTGCCTGGTGGCGCAGTGGTTAAGAATCCACCTGCCAATGCAGGGGACATGGGTTCCATTCCTGGTCCAGGAAGATCCCACATGCCATGGAGTAACTAAGCCTGTGCACCGCAACTACTGAGCTTGCGAGCCACAACTACTGAAGCCTGTGTGCCTAGAGCCTGTGCTCTGCAGCAAAAGAAGCCACCACACTGAGAAGCCCTCGAATCACAATGAAGAGTAGCTCCCGCTCGCTTCAACTAGAGAAAAAGTCTGCGTGCAGCAACAAAGACCCAAAGCAGCCAAAAAATAAATACATAAAATTTAAAAAGAATTTTAAAAAATAAGTAAAAAATACAGAGACAAGGCCTTAGTGCTAGAGTTTAAAAAGAAAGAAGACGGAGAGGATGGGAGAAAATGAGAGATCAAGGACCTTATCTATATTTTATTACTCAGGTGTTATTCCTGTTTCTAGGACAGATTGTATTAAATCATCATCTCTGTATCCCACACAACTAACGGTGCCTGGGACAGTGTTATTGGACCCAGATTTTTACGGCCGGATTACTCACTAATTTGTGGGATGCTAGACAATTACTAGAATGCCTTCATGACTTAGTTTCCTACAGTACTTCCTCACATATTTGTTTTATTTAATAATGACGGCTTACAGACAGCACTTACTATGTGCTAGGTACTATTGTAAGCAACGCAAATGTATGAACTCTCTCAACTCTCATAAGCCTATGAAGTAGGTCTTGGTCATCTCATTATTATAACAAAATACCATAGACTGGGTGGCTTATAAACAACTGGCATTTATTCGTCCTGGTCCTAGAGGTTGGAAGTCCAAGATCGGGGTGTCAGCATAGTGAGGGCCAGACTGCTGATTTCTCCTTATGTTCTCACACAGGCAAGGGCGGAGAAGGGAAGCAAGCTCTCTAGGGACTCATCATTAGGGTTTTACCTTCATAACCTCATCTAATCCTATTATCTCCCAGAGGCCCACCTCCATTTAATAACACCACAGGAGGGGTAGGTTTTCAACATTTGAATTTGAGGGGGGCACAAGCGCGGAGTTCACGGCTGTATCAACCCTATTTTATATACGAGGAAACTGAGGCATAGAGAAGTCACGGAGGCGTGCTCAAAGTCATACACGTTGTATCTGGTAAACCAGGCATCCAACTTCATCTTCAAGCTATGTTTTCAAACGCTGCTCACATTGTCTTGCAATAGAAGGCACACAGCAAGATGAAAAATAAACAAAGGCATCCTTCTGCAAAGTTCTTTCTTACATCCTTCTACTCCATCATTTTTCGAATATTTATCAAACCCTTCTGCTGTCATGGACCTGTGACAGGTAACACGGATATAAGGGGTGAACTGAACACATCTGGGTCTTGCTCTCCTGGAGTTTCCTGTCACGAAGCAAATGACGTAACCCTTCCCAGGTTCTCAGCCTTCCGTTTTCTCCCCTCTCCCTGGGTGTCCGTTACTCCTCCAGCCAGCCAGACCCCGTAAGAGGCTCTTCCCAGGTCCCCGGGCAGGCTGCGGCCGGGATGAGGTGACCTGCCGGGAAGAGACAGCCTGATCCTTCTCTTGCCAGTGACCTGGCCTGTCTCCTCCTGTCTATGTGAGCCTCGGCTTAAAATGGAGGGGTGTGCCTCGCGGGTCTCTTCCGCACGAACTTCCCGTCATGGTTCACCCGCCTCCCCAGCACCCAAGGCCTTTCTGACATCCCCGACCCGTCGTCCCCGTGCTCGAGGTGCCTTCCCGCCGTCCTGATCCCCAGGAGACACGCTCCCTCCTTGGGGTCTCCACAGGGCCGCGCGGCCCTTCCCCCTCGCGCGCGCCGGGAGGAGACGCGTGGTCCCCGCGCGGCCCCGGCCCAGCGCCCGCCATCGTCCGTTCTCCTGGGAGGGCGCCGGCCCCGGGGAGCCCCCCGGTTCCCCCCCCCGAGCGCTGGGGCCCCTGAGCAGCGGACAGGGAGGGAGGTCAGCGTTCGCGCCGGCGGCTGGGCCCGGCGCCGGGGAGGGCGGCTCGGGAGGGTGCGCCGCGCGCAGCGCAGTCGCCCAGGAGAACCGGGCGGCCATTGTCCTCGGCGGCCTCCGCCTCAAGGCCTGGTGGGCGCGGCGGCCAAGGGAAGCGCGGGCAGCGCCCCTCACACGACACCTTCTCTCCTCAGAGCGTGTGTTTTCTGTTGCGAAACACCACGGGGAAACCAGCAAGGACACGACACGGTTCCTTTTTTTCTGGCACGAGGCCCCCGGCGTGGAGCCGGTGGTGGGAGGGGGGCGAAGCGCCAGCCTCCTCCGCGCGCCCGATCACGTGGCGCCGCAGGGCCCGCATGGCGGCGGCCCGCGCGCCCCCGCGTCCCCGGCCGGCCCGGCAGCCCGGGCGCGCGCGCCGACGGGGCGGGCGCATGCGCAGGGGGGCGCGCCGCCTCTGCCCCGCGGCGAGGGTGTCTATGGAGAGGCGGCGGCCGCGCCTGCTGAGGCGGTGGCGATGGCGCCCTTCCCCGAAGAAGTGGACGTCTTCACCGCCCCACACTGGCGGATGAAGCAGCTGGTGGGGCTCTACTGCGACAAGGTAACGGGCTGCGGGGCCTGTGGCTCCGGGCGGCGCTGGCCGAGGGGAGGAGCGGGCCGCGTCCCCGGGCGGCCGGGCCTGAGCGGCGCCCGCAGCCCCCGGGGGCCGCGGGCGCCGCTGTCAGCGCCGCGCTCGCTCGCCCGCGGCTTCCCGGGGGCCCGCGCCCCGCCCGGCCGGCCCGCGCCCCGAGACGTGCTCTCGGAGCTCGCGGCGCTGCCCGTTCCCGGCCGAGGGCCTGGCCGTCCGCCGCCCTCGGGGCCTCCCGCCCCCGCTCCGGGGGAGAGGAGTCCCTTCGCCCCCTGCCGCCCCCCGGGGACCCCGGGCCGGCCCCCTGCGGCGACTGCCTCCGTGTCTGCGGTTTCTCCCCTCCTCCCCCATCAGCGCTGCCCCCCGCCCGGGCCCCGACCCCCGATTCTTTTTCCAAACCCCCATCCATCCTTCTCCCGAACCTCCGGCTCGCTTCTTGGCCCAACGGGCATCTTCTCCCAACTCCTCCCCCCCGCCCCGCATTTTACGCCCCAGCTTTTCACTGGTTTGATTTGGGGGAAAAAAAACTCAGGTTTCTTGGCTTACGATCTTTTTCTTTGCAGCGTTCATCGTCCGGAGCATTTATTCGATTTTTTTTTTTTAAATAAGACAGCTATTCTCTGTTGGAATTCTTTACGTGGGCTCGAATAAAAGGGCCTCGGAACAAGTTGATTTAACTGCGAGACCCTTTTTCCACCGTTCATTGGTGCAGCATAAGCTGAAAAAAGCACTTTTGTGGGGATAGTTCAGGGCCTTTTGCTAATGATTTTAGAACAGTATTGAGTCCACATTTTTGTCAAAAATTTATGTTGGGGATTGTCCACATACGGATATTCTGTGAACTTTGGGCAATCTTGCTTCGTGTAGAAATGAACCAAACAAAAAGCTTTTAAAGACCTATTGCTTAAGCATAGAAATCGACTTTGATGAACTTTCAGAAATTGCATAGTGCTAAGCAGAACCATTGTTGCGGGAGAAGAGGTGTTCTTATAGCCCAGCGAGGTGGTTGGAGGATGCCCAGTGTTCAGTGTCACGCCACGCTTAAAAAGCACCCATAACCATCTTTTTCCTCCCTCCATTTTGAAAATTAAAAATACCCGATTCAGATATAGGTTTAAATACTAGGGGGAGTCTAGGACGGTGGTTCTCAACCTTGTTTGCTCAGTAGAATCACCCCGAAAGCTTTTAAAAGTCCTGATGCCCAAACCACTAAAATCAGCATCTCTGAGGGTGGGACCCAGGCATCAAGTATATTTTAAAGCTCTCCAGGTGAGTCCAGTGTGCAGCCAAGGGTGAGAACCACTTATCCAGGAGAAACATAACGAGTGGGTAAGCTGTTAGTTAAGCTGTGTAATTGTGTAACTCTGGATTTTTGAATTAGCTTGCTGTAGTGTTTTTTCCTGCTGTGGCTTTTGAAATTAGTTATTCTGATAGTATCTTTTAATTGCAAGAAAGAAAAAAAATGGGAAGGTTTTTTGTTTTCTCAAAATCGGAAAGGGAAGGTTAATGAGGAGTAATAGAATGGCGGTCTTCTCTCTAGACTGAGGAGAGGTAGTCCAGGACCATCTGAAATTGTTATGAAAGTTATGGTGCATGTGTACATTTTTCTCAGGAGTTTGTGGCTTTCATCAGATTTCCAAATGATTGTGACCCTCCTCAAATAGTTAAGAATCACAACTTTATTTAGTTACGTGCAAGACTAATTGAAGAAGTCAGTCGTTAATGCTGTGTGTCATTCCTGGTGATTGGAACGTTAGAACAAATTTTGAAAATACAGTGCCCTTTTTAAAACAATATTTGAGTCAAATAAGATTCTTCTTGGTAGTTAAATGTCCCCTCTTGAAATAACTAGGAAAGTATTTTCAATTTCACATAGCAGAAGTTGAAATTATCACTAATTTTGAGTTGATTAGATGTAGTTAATGCGATTGTGGTATATATTCATTAGGAAGGTTAAAAATGCCAATTTTCTTAATTGTGGGTCGGAGACCAAGGTGATTTAGGGGGAAGAAAAACTGTGTAGGAATTGTACATCCAGATTTCTTCTTTATACTTATAGTTAATTAAAATCTCTCCTAGGATGTCCTTTGGGAGCTAAAAGGGAAAAAAGTATTTTATGATGGCCCAATTATCTTAAAAGACTATATGTTTTTATTCATTTGTCATCTCAACTTTTGCTTTTACCATGTTTTGGCTGTACCAGACTAGGGGTATCCAACCCAAACAGCGTATGGTAAAACTTTACAAAATGAGAACTAGTTTTGTACTTAAACTAAAAAGATGCAAAATATGCTATTTCACCGTATTCTATATGTTGACTGAATGCCCAGTAATTGTAAAAAAAGTCAGTTTTATTCTGAATATTGACTTTTCAGGTACAGTATATTTTAGGAGCATCCATTTAGTTATTAGCAGCAACAGTTATGTGCTTAGACTAGTTTTTTTAGAATAATTTATTCTGAAGTTGTGGGCTATTTTAAATATTGTTGTATACTACCTAATTTAATACTTTGTTCATGGGTTTCCTTTTACATTATAAAAGGTTTTATGGAAAGGTTTTTCACTGTTGTTACCCAGACAGCAGTCCTTTTAGGTAGGTAAAGGCAGAGATATTTCTGTTTTATAGCTGGGGATTTGTAGGTCTAGATTAGTGAGGCCAAATTTACATAAGCAGTTAGTGATAGATCCAGATGGAAACCCAAGTTAGGGTCATGATTCCTAGTTTAATTTTCTTTGTATGAAACCAGAGTACTTTCTGAAAAAATTTTTTGGTGACAATCTATTATGAAATCTTTTTGCTAATACACTGATCTTCCAAATTGGGATGATTTTAGGCAATATTTACATTGGATCATGTCCTTTTCCCAGTTACTTCAATTCCTCAGTTTTTCCTCTAATCCTCAAAACTTAACATTAATTCTGCCAGTGAGCATGGAGTTTCTACGGTCAGTTGGCTCTGTAGTAGCTTGTATTTGCCGTGTGATATGTAGCTTCTATTCTTTAGGAGATTATAGTCTAACATTTGTGCTAGGATAGAGATCCAAATGCCCGATGTTGGGAGCAAAGGGAGGTATTCGGTCAGCTCTACATTAAAGTGTCAGGAGTGGGCTTAAAGTGTTTGTGAATTGATTTCTGAGAACAAAGTAGGTGGTGGTTGTAAAGATGTGCATAGTACAAAGATTTCTAAACTTATACATAAGCCAGGTATAAAAAAAATTCAAGTGGTGGAGGCTTTATGGAGTACCCAAGTTTTCAGGTAAGGATATTAAAGTGCCATCTACTTCATCATTCTGTAAAGATAGGACATTTTATGAGCAAAGCCATAGGGAGAAAATAAGCTCAGAATAATTTGAATAGATTATTTTTTGAAGATCCAATGAGTATAGCTTTATGAAGAATTCATTTAGTTTTCCTCATTTTTCTATTTCTCTGCATACCTGTAAAAACTGTTATTGACTGGCATTGGGAAGATTGATTTCTTGGAGGGAATACGCATTGAATTGAGAGCTAAGGAGAGGACGGAAAAAGGAATTTAATGAGTTCTTACTACATGCTTGCTTGCTTCTTTTAACCCTCACAAGAGCCCTGTGAGACAAGTATTATCCCTTATTTAAAGATGAGGAAACAGACTTAGTGGTTAAGTAACTTACCCCAAGTCACTCAACTAGTAATTAGGGGAGCTGGAATTTTAATCTTTAGGTTTTTTTTCTGTTCTGAAGCCCATGTTTTTTGCATTACCTAACTGGTTCTGCTACTTATTGCTAGCTATATGATTTTATGCAAAACATTTCACCTGTGGATCGTAGGTTTTTCTATCTGTAAGGTAGTTTTGAGCAGATAGTTATTAAGATTTCTTCACTGAGTGTAGATCTCTCTTGATTAAATGAAAACATTGTCTGGCTGAGGAGAGAAAAAATAAAAACTTATTTGGGGTGATGTTATTTGAGTTTTCATTATGCTGTTTTTCATATCTGTTTTTATTTATTTATTATCTATTTGTTGGCTGTGTTGGGTCTTTGTTGCTTTCTCTAGTTGCAGAGATCGGGGGCTACTCTTCGTTGCATTGCACAGGCTTCTCAGCGTGGTGACTCCTCTTGTTGTGGAGCACAGGCTCTAGGCTTTCAGTAGTTGTGGCTCGCAGGCTCTAGAGCGCAGGCTCAGTAGTTGTGGCACACGGGCTTAGTTGCTCTGGCATGTGGAATCCTCCCGGACCAGGGGCGAACCTGTGACCCCTGCATTGGCAGGAGGATTCTTAACCACTGTGCCACCAGGGAAGTCCCTCGTATCTGTTTTTTAACTTAATATCATGTCTTTAAGTGACACACAACTTCAAGTCAGTTCAAAGCCAGGCTGTAAGTATGATTTTAAGTTGTAGAGTGTCTGAGACAGAAAGTCAGTTATAAATCCTTTTAAAATATGGGAGATACCATGTTATTGATTGTTACTGTTTGTTGATTATGTGTATTCTGTTCCTTGTTGAATTTGTCAGACATCAGAAGATAACATGCATGCTTATAGGTTACTTAGGAACTTTTATAATCCTGCTGTAGAACAGTGTTTTTCAGAGTGTGTTCTGTGACCCATTAGTGGGTCATGGAATCAATTTTGTGGGTCAGAAATAGCATTAAAAAAATGAGGGGACTTGTTTGGCAGTCCAGTGGTTAAGACATGGGCTTTCACTGTTGTGGACCCTGGTTTGGTCCCTGGTGGGGAACTAAGATCCCACAAACTGTAGTGTGTGTGTGGGGGGGGGGGAGCGGGGGCGGGGAAGGAAAAGTAAATGATACAGTACTTCACAGGTTAGGGAGAGAAATATTGTTTCCTGAAGTTTGTTTGAAGTGTTTGTGATGTGTATGTGTCTGGGTCGTGCTGCATTTTATACTAAGGTCATGGTTAAACATGTTTGAAAAAACACTTCTTTAGAGCAGCATTTCTCAGCTGCAGCACTGTTGACGTTTTGGGCCAGATGATTCTTTGTTGTGGGGGCTGTCCTGGGCACTGCCGTTTACCCACTGAGATGTCGGTAGTGCTTCTGCAGTAAAGACAACTAAAAATGTCTCTGAGCCTTGCCCTTTAGTTACTGGGGGGCAAAATCATACCCCTGCTGAGAACTAATACTTTAGAGCGAGCATTCTTTCTGACAGTTTACTATGTTGGATCTAAAAAGATAGCTTTATGATTGGGACTAACATTGTATCTGTGGAAAGTAAATAGGTTTCACAGTCATAGAGACTTGATCTCTGTTTTGTTGTCTACTAGTTGTATGGTTTGGGGCAAGTTATTTTCTCTGAGCTTCAGGGTTTTCGCCTGTAAAATGGGAATTATGACATCTACTTCCTAGGATTGTTAAGAATTAAATAATATCTAAAAATGTTTAGTATAGTACCTAGCATGTCGTAGGCCTCAGAATGTCACAGATATTATGTGTCTAGGTTTTTTTTTTTTCTCAGTCAAGTCTCTATGATTGAATAACTGTGCAGAGGCAAACAATTTTAAAAAACGTTTCACATGCACAGATTTTTTAAAAGTTAAATTGTATATGCTCAGGTTACTCTCTTCACTGCTAAATTTACTGACTTTAGTTTAGGTACCAGGTTAAAAACAGTTGCTCTTTTCAAGTGGAGAAAAACTGACTTGGGCAGGATAAGGACTTCTGATGATAGCTTTGTTTGGGTTAAATACAGGAATAACAGAAAAACCTAAGTAGGATTATATATGTTATATTCTGTGTTCTTTAAATATATTAACTTATTAAATCATCGCAAGAATCCTATTAGGTAGTTAATATTATTAGCCTTGTTTTACAGATGAAGAAACTGAGTAAGGTACAGAGCGACTTAGTGACTGCTGCCAGGGGTGGATTCACACCGAAGCAGTCTGGCTCCAGAGTCAGCACTTTTAACCACTCTGTGGGATTGACTTTGTGTATAAGGGAGAGTCCTTTTGTCTAATTTGGTTCTCAGTCTGTAGTGTGAACCTGGTCTTTACCTTAGCTTGTTATTAAATCTGAAGGATTTTCTAGTAGTCCAGTGAGAATGTATGCAAACCTTCCTGCATGTCTTTTAGGATGTTATTTTCCATAACTCACATGAGGACATTATTTAGTTTTTTGCCATCCTTTTTGTTTTTTAAAAACTTTATAGCAGTTATTAATGCTTTCATTTGATTTACCTCTTATTTCTATAAGACTCATTTTAATTTATTTTTTAAAATATAATGGCACATGATAGTATTTGCTGAGATTAGCCACTAGTGAATTTTGTTGTGATTTTTTTTTTTGGCATTTCTTAGGATAAAATCTACGACCTTGCTTTAACCAAATCCATCTTGTCTGTTATTTTTATGTGGCTCAGGAGCTAAGAATTTATATTTTATAAGTAGTTGGAAAAAAATAAAAGAATAATATTTTAGACATGTGAAAATTATATGAAATTTAAATTTTAGTGTCCATAAATAAAATTTTATTGGAATACGGCCACACTCATTCCTGTGACTACTTTTGTGCTGCAACAACTGAATTAAATAGATGCTACAGACAGTATGTCCCACAAAACTTGATATATCTGGCCCTTTACAGAAAACGTTGCTAACCCCTAGATTGGTTCTAGGTAATTTATTTATTGTGGTTACTGTTCATTGTCTTATTTTACTAGAATGTAAACTCCATAAAGGCAGAGATGGTCTGTTTTGTTCACTGAGGTATCCCAAGTACCAGAAACCTGGCTTATAATAGCTACTCATTAAATATTTGAATAGGATTTTTAAAAAAAGTGTGGATTTATAAAAATGAATGATTAATTTTCAGAGTAATGATAGCTAATGCTTATTAAGCACCAATTCATTTTAATCCCACAGCAGCCATGTGAAGTACAGGTGGTTTTATGATTCCCATTTAACACTGAGAGGAAACTAAGACGTTGAGGAGGAAAATAGCGTTACACAGCTAAACAAATGGCAGGGCTGGAACCTAGTCCTAGAGAATCTGGCTCTAGGTCTGGTTTTCTGTAAATGACTCTTATACCTAATTCGTCTGCCTTTCACAGCAGATCCTTGGTTAAATTATACAGTGGAATAGTCTTGCTTTAGGAGTTTCTCATCTTTTCTGATGCTTCATCATAAGCTGAGGAGTCCTGCCCAGAATGGGCAATTAAGACACCTTAGACTCTTGTCCATTTTAGAATACTAGATCAGACTTTACAAAACAAGTCTAAGAAGTATGGTGTTTATAGCTTCTTTTTCTCCATTTACTGTCTGTTGTTTTTAACCTAAGTGGATTTTCCCTCTTAAAATGAATTTTGAAACTGGAATTAACATAATAGAAAATAGATTTAATATGACAGTGGAGGCAATAGAAGGTTTGAATATTGCTTTGAACTTCAGCTTGAATCAAGTTTCCTGATAATATGTATGCTTTGAACATGAGAATTTAACTTGACGTTAAATGTAAAAAAGTATATCAGAATAGTCATTTTCTCTTTTTGAATAGTAGAATTAAAGAAAATGACAGTGTATATATTTCTTTACATTTTCATTGATTTTTTTAGCTTTCCTTCAAGTGCATTTACTTTCTCATGCCCTGATGTACAAATTTTCACATTATGCTGTTGCAGTGCCTCCACTCTAGAAAGTACATGCTTCCTTATATAAACTGCTGAAGTGTTTACCCTGGTTTTCTTAAAAAAAAAAAAAAATTCTTCTAAAATTATCTAATAATGTTCTAATAGCTCAATACTTTATTTTCTGAACAGATCAGATTCATCTTGATATTAAAGTTTAAACAAATTATAATGGAAAGTTTTTGAATTTTTTACATTGTAAAAGTAGTATAATAGCGTAAAGAAGATTTGAACAAAGAAAAAAGTGCATCACATTATCCTAACACAGCTCTTTTAATATTTACATGTAATTTTATGGAGTATCTGTATTTAGTATGTGTCTAGAGTAATGGAATTATACTTTTTACAGGTTTGAGGGAGCCTGTCTGAATCTCTTTCATTTAAAGAAACTGATTTATTGATGCATACCTCCTTTCCTTCAGAATTCAAACCAACATCTTCCTGGTCTAGGGCACTTATTTTTTTTTAAATAAATTTATTTATTTATTTATTTTATTGGCTGTGTTGGGTCGTTTTTGCTATGCACGGGCTTTCTTTTAGTTGCAGTGAGTAGAGGCTACTCTTTGTTGTGGTGCGCGGGCTCCTCATTGCCGTGGCTTCTCTTGTTGTGGAGCACGGGCTCTAGGCGCGTGGGCTTCAGTAGTTGCAGCACATGGGCTCAATAGTTGTGGCTCACGGGCTCTAAAGCACAGGCTCAACAGTTGTGGCACCCGGGCTTAGTTGCTCCGCGGCATGTGGGATCTTCCTGGACCAGGGATCGAACCCGTGTCCCCTGCATTGGCAGGTGGATGCTTAACCACTACGCCACCTAGGAAGCCCCTAGGGCACTTTTTATTATACTGTTATAACTTGTTAATTTCCTTTCCTACTTTAACAAAGTATAAGGGAGGTATTTTGCTGTGTACAAAACTAAATAGGAATGCATTTGTAATATTTCCTGTTGGTGCATATTTGCATATATTTATCATGGCTCTCTTTTTAAATTTTTATTCAGCTTTCTAAAACCAACTTTTCCAACAACAATGATTTCCGTGCTCTTCTGCAGTCTCTGTATGCTACTTTTAAGGAGTTCAAAATGCATGAGCAGATTGAAAATGAATACATTATTGGTTTGCTTCAACAACGCAGCCAGACCATTTATAATGTGCATTCTGACAATAAACTCTCTGAGATGCTTAGCCTCTTTGAAAAGGGTCTGAAGAATGTTAAGGTGAGTTGCAAAATGGATATTTATCATAGCTTGTGTCATCTTCTGATATGTCATTGGCAAAACTTGTTAGCGTTTTATAGTAAATGATGTTATGTTAAAGGAAAAAAAATTACTCTGACACTTGTTAAAGACAGTGAGGAAGACTATTCATGGGATTACTACAGTGTGGTTTTACAGTAGGGGAGAGAGATTTGGGCTGAACTCTGAATATAACAAGGACAAGTGGGGATTTATAGCCAGGGAGCAGGGTGAGGGTCAGGAAAGCTACTAAGAGGAAACATCAAGGCTGGCAGATTCTTGCTAGACTGACTCTTGCTGCCTTTTACTGAAGGTACACCGAGGTGACAAGATATTAAGGGTGGATAGATATTGAGAGTTATCAAATGTTAAGGGTGGCAGTGGTGGGGTTGATAGACTGATTCAGAATGATTTTTGCTAAAACTGGACAAAGTGGGCCAGGGACAGAGCTCAAGGTCAGGGCTTAGTTGAGAAGACTCAGTGGAGCCCGACTCAGCTTTATTCCCTCTTTATTACTATATGCAGAATTCTATCATGAATGCTGCTCTCCAAATCTTCAAGGTGTTTTTGTAAGTTGAAATTTTAATTACTGTAAAAATTTTACTTTCTGATAACATTTGCTGAACTCTTAAATCTGTAATAAATGCAGTTATAGGTGACTAAAGGTAAAATTGTTACTTACAATGAACAAGGCCATAGAGGGGTGGTTATAAAGAATAATTTTTAATTGTATAACATAAAATTAAAGATATCTTTGGGTGTAGTTTAGGATAATGGTGTAGAGAAATTTTCCTGTTGACTATATTTTCATATTATAGGATATTTGAAATTTCATCTTTATTTGTCCCCCTTTTGGCTTGGTGAGACATAGACTTAAGTTGCAATCTGTCAAACCACCATGCACCTTTCATTGATAGATTTGTGTTCTAGAAAGACTGTTATGCAGCAGGGAAGAGGATGGATTGAAGGGAAAGAAAAGCAAGAAGATTGTTATAAAAAATTATTGTAGTAGTCCCTAGAAGAATATACGGTAGCTATTTGGTGGGAAGGTGGGAGATTGGGTAGGAATAGAATACTGGGAAGGAAGATAGTATAGGGAGATTTATTTTTTATTGAATATTCCTTTGTACTCTTTGAATTTTATATCATGTTCATGTATTACCTATTCAATAAAATGATTAAGATCAGAACTAAAGTAGTGATTAGTGGAGATATAGGGGAGAGGACAGACTTGAGAGTAATGTAGGGCATAAAATTGGTAGAAGGTAGTGATTGCATATAAAGGAAGGAGGAAAGAAGAAAGAGAAAGGAAATAAGAAGGAGAATTGAGCTTGACTTTCTAGGGACTATGGAAGAGGCTTGGGGAGTAAAAAGATCCATTATGGACAGGTTGGGTTTGAGCTGTGTGTGCAGTCCAGGAGGGCATTTATTAGTGGGGAGGAGGCATTAGTTGGGCTTCAAGCTTGGAAGAGTAATTTGGTTTAGAAAAGCAAATTTGATAATTATTAGCATGTAAGTAGAAATGGAAGCCCTTTGGGTATCCCTAAGGAAAATGTGTAAAATCTTAAGAGAATAGGACATTGGATAGACTATTGGGAAGCAGTTGAATAAATTAGTTCAAAAAGGAGGAGACTAGAGAGGACTCAACAGGGATAAGATATTCTCACATTTTAAAAGTTTCATTATTTTGTAAATTTTCCACATGTATTAAGTTGAGAGGGCTGATATAGAAGTGATGGGTAAGTTACAGGGAGATGTGATCATAGTTCATACGGGGAAGAACTTTTTAGCTGTTGTCCAGAATTAGAATGACTTCCTTCAAGGTGTGGTGAGCTCTTTGCCTTTAGAAGTGGATATGGTCTTCTGCAGAATAATGCAACAGGTATTCTGAATTATTTAGTGGAGGATGCGCTAGATGACTTTAAAGGGGTTCTATAATGATATAGTCCAGCAGGCTCTTGTGGACTGCTCAGAGGTATATTTGGAAAACGGACACATTGAAATTGTATCAATATATGCATTAGAAAGCAGTGGAAGTTTTGAGCACATACTTGCTATTTTTAGACTTTTTATGACATTTTTAAAAAGAAGTATGAGATCACATTGCTAATGGAATTCAAGATTCTTTCGAGATGTTTTGAGGCCATCGTTTATACTTAGCAAAGTACGGAGACCACTTTGCTATTTGTTAGTCTAATTTTTTTCCCTAAAGTTTCAAGTTACGTTTCAAAGTGACTTTCTAGGATCAGATACAGAAAAATTATGAAGCAAAATTTTTATAGAATACAATTTTTTTTGTTTCTAGAATGAATGTGAGCAGTTAAATTATGCAAAACAGCTGAAAGAGAGATTGGAGGCTTTTACAAGAGATTTTCTTCCTCACATGAAGGAGGAAGAGGAGGTAAGCATAATTTTTCCACGCTGTGATTTTGATTTATAAAATTTAAGAAACATTGTTTTGCCTTTGATTCCTCAAAATAATGCATAGGGAGATGAATCTCTAGATCATTTTAGAAAATGAAGAAAAATCCATGGGAAAAAAGCATTAATTTTGTTTCCTTAGAGAGCTTGTTGCTTTTCATGGAATGAGTGATTGATTTAATTCATTTACTCAACAAATTTTTATTGTCTTATTATGTGGATGGCAGTGTATTCAATGTTAACTTTTTATGGCACCCTAATGTCTTTTCTGAACCTTTAGAAGATTCTTTAAACATTTTAATGTTTTCTGTATTTTTATCCTAAGTTTAAAGAATTTTTAGTGCTCTTTTTTCAGTAGTGGATTTTAGTAATTAAACGGTGGTGTTAAACTTACCAGTCTTATGCCTAGTGCACGTGTATTAGGGTATCACTTAATGGGTGAGCAAAACATTTTCTCATTCTCTTCCTTCTCTAAAGTGGGATGAGTATCAGGGTAAGGAATAGAGAAAATATTTTATAAAGAACTAGATTCTTGTTCAGATGTAAATCAGTTATAGTGATTCTCACTATAAAGAGGCTTCACCTTATAATCAGATGGCTATTTTTAAAAAATCTACTTTGAAGCCTTTTCCAGATCATCTATATCAGGTGGGAGATAGATATTGACATGGATATATTTTAAAGGTTCGCCAAGTCATTGTAATATGCAAATATGCAGCCAACATTGAAACCACTGAGTTACTAGAGCAGTGTTTTTTAATCTGTGATGCACATCAAAATTATCTATGGAACAATGAAAAAAAAAAGCCCTTGGCTCCATCTCTAAAGATTCTAATTCTGTCAGTTGGAGATTGGGACTAAGCATCTATTTCAAAGAATACATCTCCTAGATAATATTGAATAGTTGAAGGTGTCAGTAGAGCTCTGACTTTTATGGTCCTAGTACACTGGGTACCATTCTCCTATGATTTAGAGGCCCTGGTTGGCTAGAGGTCAGTTGCTGTAGTAGCAGAAGGCAGTTAACTGACCTAAATGTCTCACCATAAGAGAATGATTGAGTGTATGATAAGCTCTGTACAGGAAGACCTTCTGGTTCGGATGCTTTTAAATTGTTTAGAGATTGACTGGAGAAGCCCTAGAGAGAAGGATCTTTGGTGGTGGTATTCTTCTTTGCAATTTTTGGGTAAACTAACTCAGTGATAACAACTAAATTTTTGTCTTCCAAATATGTGGTCATAATACTACACTTGAGCTATTAATAATTTAAAAGATGTAGAGTAAAATCAAAACTAGGCATATTTCCTTATGAGTATTTTGTTTAATTTAGGTTTTTCAGCCTATGTTAATGGAATATTTTACCTATGAAGAGCTTAAGGATATTAAAAAGAAAGTGATTGCACAACACTGCTCTCAGAAGGACGCTGCAGAACTCCTTAGAGGTCTTAACCTGTGGAATCAGGCTGAAGAACGGCAGAAGTTTTTTAAATATTCTGTGGATGAA
This sequence comes from Hippopotamus amphibius kiboko, assembly GCF_030028045.1. Classification (NCBI taxonomy): domain Eukaryota; kingdom Metazoa; phylum Chordata; class Mammalia; order Artiodactyla; family Hippopotamidae; genus Hippopotamus; species Hippopotamus amphibius. The sequence continues at coordinate 97,430,253 of NC_080198.1, read as the reverse complement.
AAGTCAGATAAAGGTGAGAGTCATATGTTTAGATAGCTAGCGATTTGTTTGTTCTGAGGCCATTTACTTCTTGTAGATATGAACTTTATGTTTTGTTTGAAGAGTAATTTAAGCCATTTGTTTTCAAGTATAGTAAATTTAATTGAGGATAGTAGTTTCTATCTTAGAATTTATTATTATCTATGATAATTCAACAGCTCGTATACTTGGGCCATGTGCAATATAGTGTTTTTTTAAGGAGTATATATATACATCATAATAATAATAATATTGATTAGTGAGCATAACTCAATATTATTTGTATATAAATATACAGTAATTTAATAATAATAATGTTTTATTGTTAATGATAGTTATTATTTTGACCAATCAGAATTATTGAAAACTACCATAACACAGAGCACTTTTGCAGTGTCATCCAATTTTCTGAGTTCTACTGACCGTAGTGGCTGTTTTTATCCTTCCTTGTTTTTTCTTTTTTTTTTCAAGATCATTTAATGCTTATAGTTTTATCTCCACCCGTTCTCATTCTCTTAGTTTATATCCAGGAATCCACAGGGGAGTGCGTAGGAGAGGCATAGTTTTTCTATGTATAAGTCACTTTGAGAAAACAAATGACAAATGCAAATAAAATATCTCTGCTTTTTTCCTTAATAGACTGCTTCCTCATTTTTATTTTTTCTTTTGTTCTCTAGCTTTGCCTTTTAAAACATCATTAAATAAAATTATTGGCATCCTTAGTCTAGTAATAATTCCTTTGCTTTTGCTTGATGAGCAATAGCAATGACATTCCTGTTAAAATTGCTTGAAAGTCTTTGAAATTGGTCCTTTTTTCTTATTTTTGTTTAACAAAGTAGGTGAGATGCATGCTGAAACAAAATTGTTTTTATAGGTTAAGCTATAATTAAACCCATAAAGCTTGTGTGCTTCACTCTGAAATGCAGCTTGTGCCTTGGACGTCAAGCCAAGACCTGTTGCATCTGGTTTAATTGTAATTATAACATGGGACTTAAAAGCATCACACTTATTACATTGAGTTTTCCCACTCCTTCAAAGTAAATTATAGCTGTATTATGTTTAAAATATTTTACATTTGTAAAGGGTTAGGTTAAAGTAATTTGATCATAGCATTTCTATATTTAAGTTGTTTTGTGAAGACAAATATATAAGGTACTCAAATTCTTTTTAGTACTTTAATAATGAAACTTTTATGTCTTATATTCTTTATTGTATGCCTCATTTGCAGTTTTCCTTTGGAAAATTGCTACTGAAATAATACATTATAGGAAATTGGATATCGAATGACTGTTTTCTGTAATAGCTGCTGACAAAAGATTCCTGATAAATGTATACCAGCATTGGAAATATTTACATTATATTGTCTCAACTGGCTCATAAATAAGATAAGTAGGTTAAGGCACCTAAAGGTTAAAGAGGTCATATTTCATGGAATTCTTACATGAAACGTGAAAATCAAAGAGGGAACACAAGATACTGATAGGAGTTGTAATGCACGAATGGAAAATGTTGTGAGATTTGTGTGTGTCATTAAAAATGCCTTGGAGATCTCATAATCTGACCAACTCTACACTTGCTGACTTAAAGCTGTATAACCTGTTGGGTTCCTTTTTCAAATGATGCTTCTTATGCTACAAAGTGAGTATTGTGTTTTCTGTGCCGCCTTTGTAAGAGGATGTCAGTTCTGTGTTCATTATTGTAGCTCCCCCTGATGAAGTATGATTTGGGTTGTGATAGTTTAACCTTGCAGGTTCTTAACAAGTTTAACATCTCCATGTTACCTCTGATCCATGTTATTTCCTTTTCACAGCTTGCAAGCAGGAAGGAGTGGACTTTAGGCACTGGATTTTATTTTTGGAAATGTGATTGTAATTTCTTACTGCATTTGCTCTTACAGCCTTTGATGTTAAAGTTTTTCTTTTTTATTTCAGAAGCGGAAGTGTCAGAACGATCCACAGGTATAACTCTTCTTCCTCCTGAGGTAATGCTGTCAATTTTCAGTTATCTTAATCCTCAAGAATTGTGTCGATGCAGTCAAGTAAGCACTAAATGGTCTCAGCTAGCAAAAACTGGATCACTTTGGAAACATCTTTACCCTGTTCATTGGGCCAGAGGTAGGTAAATGGAATGCTTAGTTTGTTTTAAAAACATTTCAATCTGTTTTTTTTAGGTTAATATATAGAGATATTAATAAGCAAGACCAGGGAGGGAAACACTGAAAGGTTGACTAAAAAATAGGTTTCATAGTCAGAGTATATGTCTTTGTATACATTTTTAAAAAGCTAACAATGCTGAGGTATTCATGGATGAATTACATGATGTGTGCAATTTCCTTTAAAATAATTAGGAAAAATAATTGGGGATGGAATGAAAAATAATTGGCAAAATGTTGTTAATTGTTGAAGATAGGTGATGAGTACGCAGGTGTTCATTATGCTGCTTGTTTAATGCTACTTATTCTTTTCACTACATTTGGAATTTTCCATATTTGTTATGGAAGGTAAAGATAAAATTAATAGGTTGTCAGAACAGCTTTAAATAATTATATGATTATTTTAAAAATACAAAATAAATTCCATAAAATTTAAAGATGAGGCATTGTTGTTTCTCTTTTGGCAGTGGCTCACGGTAAGTGAATCTGTTTTTGCCTTTAGCATTTTTTTTGTGATTTGTAATGCCTCATTCTATAAATTACAATTTCATATTAGTTAATTTCATTGTGGTAAGTTAGTTTTACATGTGAACAATTAAAGAAAATTTTATTTTCATAAGCATATAATGCAGTCATGGGGTAAATACAATTAATATGGCATATATTCTGTCACTGAATTAAAACAGTTTTTCTAGGTGAGTATTTACTTCAAAATTCACTTAATTTTTTTTTAGCTTTGTATAATTTGTCACTTTGGCATGGAAATATGTATTTTTTACATAATTAAACTATTAGTGTGACTTAAAACCAGTTTTATATTTTGTATCAATATGTAGCACTTTTAAAATAAGCTTTTGTTAGATATATAATATTTTTTGCATGCAGCTATTTGGAGTATTGGGTAGACTTAATCTGATCCAAATGATTAGAATTATTATTTTTATGTGGAATAATTTTTCCTATTTTAGGATAATAGTGTATTAAGTGAAAAGTCAGATAAGGCAAGTATGGATATATCAAATACTTTTTTTTAGCTGTGTTTTTGATTATGAAGAATTACTTATTAGGAAGTCATAGATAATTAGGTGCTGTTTGATATAAAGATCAAATATCATGCTATGCTAGGTTTCTGTGAAGTTAATCATATCTTAAATATGCTGCTTTTCCCCCCGTTTTTGATATGCTTAAACAAAAGGTTCCAATAAAAATGGTTTTAATTTATTTATGGTGTTTGTTTCCTGTGGGTCTCGATCACAATTGATTTTATCCCCTCCAGGGGATGTTTTGAAATACCTGTGGAGGCATTTTTGTTTGTCCCATCTTAGAGTATTATACTGGCATCCAGGGTGGGTAGAGGCCAGGGTTACCGCTAAACACCTTCAATGCACAGGAAGGCCTTCCTCAGCAAAGAATTACCCAGCCCAGAATATCCATCAATGGTGTTAAGGTTGAGGAGCCCTCAGTTAGATGTAATGTTATGAATTCAGTAAATTAATTCTGCATTGTTTTTCACTTCACAGTCATGTGATTCAGTTGCTCTGTATTCTCCAGAACCTTTAAATACATGGTTTAGCTTTACCTTAATCTTTCCCTTTTTCTGTTCACACCTAGTTCTGAATTGCTGACTAATTCACTACAGGGCAGAAAGTCTTGCTTCCTTTTGTTTGTTAGGTATTGTCATAATGGGGGTATTGCTGGAGCCAGTGTGAAGCCACAAGTAGGGGAAAAAGGTTAGGTTGTCTTCAGTGATTTCTAAAATTTCATGTTAAGACTATTGATAATTATTTTTCATAGTTCTTTTGGTATGTCTAAAATTGAATTCTGTGTGCATTTAAATGTAATTTTTTAAGCCACAATTGAGTATTTCTAACAATAGCTGGCTCATTGCCTAGGGCTCACATATTTTTTGTGTGCAGAGATTTTTGTTATAAATAGGTTATTTTTTTGTAGTGGTAGCCAATCTAATCTTATTTTGTCCTTTTTGTTTATTTGTTGAGTAGGTGACTGGTATAGTGGTCCTGCAACTGAACTTGATACTGAACCTGATGAGGAATGGGTGAAAAATAGAAAAGATGAAAGTCGTGCTTTTCAGGAGTGGGATGAAGATGCCGATATAGATGAATCTGGTAAGCTGTTTGGAATTAAAATTGTTACCTGGTGCTTTAATAATTCATGCTACATTTAACAAGGACTTAAGGTGCTAAGATTTATGTATTTTGTGTTTTCTAAAAAAAACTGGTGTTTTTAATTTTAAGCCTACTGCTTTTTAAACTTTCACGAAATAGTAAACATATTTAAAATTCTGTTTCAGGTAATTTTTAAATGTGTGTAGGTTTGTTTCCCATATGTTTTTATGTTGATTGAAACACTTAAAAAATTTGAGAAAATGATGGCTGTTTTCCTTATTTAAATAATATACATTCATTATAGTGCTATGCAGTTTACACCGTGTTTTTAGGACCACTTCATTTGATCAGTTCAGTAGTGTTTACTGAATCCTTTGTGGCCCAGAGGAAGGAGCGTGAAGCTGTTGACCCTGTTTATGCATTTGTGAGCAGTCATGGCACTTGCCTCACATAGTGGTTGTAGAATTAAGAAGTAATATGTATGAAAATCCTTTGTAAATGGTTAGGGATTATATAAACTAGTGTAGCCATTAATTAAGCACCGTGGGAGAATTCAAGGGTGACAGATTTTATTCCTACCCTCAAAGAACTCACAAACTGGAGAATTTAGATACATGATTCTTAAATCAAGGTACATATTGGAAAATGCTGTAACAGAGGTGCAGAAAGATGCTCTTCAGGAATATGGAGGAGAAAGGCACAAATTCTATCTTAGATATTATTCTAAATAATAATTATTAAAAGATGATGAAAATAGTAAAAAAAAAATTAATGAGTAAGATATTCTTCTACTTCGTAAAACTGAACCTGTAGGAATTTTTTACTTAAAAGTTGCCCACTTGTAAGCTGGTCTGGCAAAAGAACTAAACTTGTGGAAAGTAAAGACTATAAATACAAAGATTATTCTTTTAGCAGCAAGTTTATTTCTATGAAATGAAGGTGCAAAACAGCTTGGTATAGTTTTAAATGTTTGGAAGGTGTCATGTAAGGAAGAGGTCTATTCCAGTTAGATTTGGTGATTTGCTTACCCTGTGGCAGGCACTTTCTGGGCATGAGGTTAATAATGAACAAAATGGAAAAAAGAAATCCTTGGCTTTGTTTAGCTTAAAATTTGGAGGAGGAGGCAGACAGTAAACACAAGCAAAATGTATACAGTATTAGATTGTATCAAGTGCTGTGGAGAGAAATAAAAGAAAAGCCTGCCAGGAAGAGAGGAAGGAAAGAAGTTACCATTTTCAGTAGAGTGAGTAGTTAAGGTCCCTTGAGAAATTTGAGCAAAGACTTCAAGCAGTTAAGGTCTTTACTCTGATGTCACCTTAAGGAAGACTTGATTTATGCATTCTAAAAAATCAATTCATAATACTTGTTTTGAGTTTTAAAGGCTTTATCAAACTTAATGTGTTTATTTCAGCACTTAAAGATAGACAAAGAGACAGCTATTGTTTTCTTTCATATTGAAAGGGAAAGGTTAAGGCTACAGTAATGGAGCCTTTCTAAGGTAATGTATCTGTTTGGCTGTTAGTGTATCTAAGACTGAACTTTGAATCTGCCATCTATGTTAGTGCTTTTTCAGCGTAGCTGTCTCTGCTAGTCTTTCAAAGAAGTTATTCTTCATAGGCTGTTTAGTTTTCTTTTTTTTAGGATTTCACGTTAACAATACACTTTTAGAGAGAGCCCCAGAAACAAAAGAATTATCTGAAAATAAAATAAATGGGGTTCAATAAAAGTCACTTTTATCCCTATATTTCACATAAATGTCTGGCTAAAGAGGAATTTAGAATAATATCTGTAAACATGGAAACATCAGCCACAAGTTCAGAATTATTCTATTTGTATTCCTTTTGTCAGCTGCACTCAGTTTTGTTTTAACTGAGACTTCTCAGCTTATCCTGTTAAACCGCTACCTGTTTAGAGACATTCGAGTTAGGTCTTCAGGTAAGCAAAAGAGCAGTAGGATCCTGAGAAAGGTGATAAAATTATTAGTTCGTTCTTTTTAGTGTAGTGTTTTTTTTCCTTATATTAAATTGTAGTTTATAGGGTTTTTTGTTGTTGTTGCAGTAGTGCATCGTATTGTAAACATCCAAGCTCTACAGAAGTTAAGTGAAAAAGCAAAAGCCACGCTCGTTTTTAATTTCTTAAAAATTCTAAGGTACTTTTCTTTGCCTGATTCATTATGACTAGCCTAACTTAATTGTCTCAGATCTCTTCCAGCTCTGTGTTCCTTTTATTGGTATTTATGTAAAATAATGAATGACACTTTTTATTATTTTTATTATGGTTAATTTTCCTCTTGATATCCTATATTCTCTTGAAGAACTTATGCTATTCTTCAAGTAGTCAAAGTGTTTTCCAAAATTTTTTTAGTGCCTGAAGTGAGTTATTTTTATCTTCCATCTGCTAATTACCTTGAGAAGAAAATTACCTTCAACTTGGAAGCATGTAAAAAAATTCTTCCCTTCATTCTCATTTAAACCTTTTGTTTTTTTCCTTTGTCTCTTTTTAGTTGATGTCATACCTGTTAAATATTAAGTCCTGGTGAGTGAGAACTTGTCCATTTAATTTCCTTTGCATATATAAGGGAGTTTAAAAGGACAGCAAAAAGTGTTTCATATTTATTGATTCGGTGATTCCTTGAGTAGCCTAATTATAATTGATGTATCAAGTTCTTAGACTTTCGAATTCATTTTACAGAAGAGTCTGCAGAGGAGTCGATTGCTATCAGCATTGCACAAATGGAAAAACGTTTACTCCATGGCTTAATTCATAATGTTCTACCGTATGTGGGTACTTCTGTAAAAACCTTAGTATTAGCATACAGCTCTGCAGTTTCCAGCAAAATGGTATGTATGAATTACCACTAGTGTGGGTATTAAGAAAAAGTAGCAATGATCTACATTTGGTTTGCTTATTCCTGAGTTTAATTAAGGAAAAAAATAACAAAAAAAAGAAAAAAAATAACAGTTTACCCATGAGTGTGCCTTCCCATGGGTAGGCATACACTGCTAATTTTCACCTTTTTTCATTTCACTTCTCATAGTACTCTTTGTACACAGATATCATTGTCTACACATTATAGAAAAGGAAACATAGACTGAGAGGTTAAACCATTTATTTAGTTTTACAGATGTTAAGTGATGAAGCCCAATTTTATATGATTCCTTATAATATGTAAGGTGTGGTAAAATGGGCAGGTGAAGTTAAATCATGGTTTTGTAAAAGACTGTCTTGTGACATTCTACATCAGAATCTCCTTGGGTATTTCTTAAAAATGTAAATTTCCTGGGTCTAATCTTACAGTTACTAAAACAGATGTTCTGGGATCTCATCACAATATATATTTATGATGTAGAATTGAAGTGATTTTTACATGCAGAAAAATTTGAGAACCACTGGATGTATTCTTTACTAAAAGCTGCGTCTCTAATGTAACTAAAAGTCTGTAGATCTTCACAGTGACTTTTTTTTTCCTCTTAGGTTAGGCAGATTTTAGAGCTTTGTCCTAACTTGGAGCATTTGGATCTTACCCAAACAGACATTTCAGATTCTGCATTTGACAGGTTAGTTATTTTTGAATATTTAAATTTGATGATTTCTAACTCTGATTCAGTAGAATTGTTCTATAGTTTTTTATTTGCATAATTGCCGTTTAATCATACTGTTATTTTTTACTATCAGATTTCAGTCATGTTATGGTAATAACTTGATAGCACTCTCCAATTCTTTGCTCTTGTCCTTAGGTCCCTGCTGATCCAAAACTTACACATGTATCCTCCTGTCATCTTTGTAATCTTGTGCTTTGTCTAGGCTTTTGAGCCGTGCCGTGCAACCATGTAGAGTGGTGCTGTGTTTTAGAGATGTCTTCATTTTCAGTTGGCCTCCCAGTGCCATTTGGCAAAGCTTCCTCTTAACCGTCTAACCTTTTCATGGTTATTCTGAAATTCTAACACTTTCTTCAAGCTACATCCCGACTTTATTTCCTTGAATGCTGCTACTTTCCTTCTTATTCTACCTCACCCTTCTCTTTCCCACCCTAGCATTTATATCAGCACCTCTCTTCCTGTTTCAGAGGGAGAAGTGTAGTGTTTTCTGGCTGAGGCTAATTCTCTACCAGTTCCTAGAGCTTGTTCTTCTGGAGCTTTCTCCCCTAATTATTGTTTTCTTTCTTTAATGTGTGTACAGCCTTTCCTTTACTGGTTTTTTTCCAGGATGAAAAACAGTCTCTCCCTTCTGTACCCTTCTCCTTTCCTACCCTTCTGTTGGGTTAGCAGTACTCTTAGTTCCTAATTACTCTTATTGTCTTTTCGTATTCCTAGCATCTAAGATAGTTCCTGACAATAGATATTCAGTAAATGATTTGTTATATTAGATTTAAAATCTTTCTTGTAGTTTCTGTTTACTTATGTATAATCAAATGCTTTTGAAGAATTTAACATTACCCACTAATAGTCTTGTTACTTTTTTTGTTGTTGTTACTTCTTAATTAAAGTTGGACTTGGCTTGGTTGCTGCCAGAGTCTTCGACATCTTGATCTATCTGGATGTGAAAAAATCACAGATGTGGCTCTAGAGAAGATTTCTAGAGCTCTTGGAATTTTGACATCTCATCAGAGTGGCCTTTTGAAAACTTCTGCAAGCAAAATTACTTCGACTACATGGAAAAATAAAGACATTACCATGCAGTCCACCAAGCAGTATGCTTGTTTGCACGATATAACTAACAAGGGCATTGGAGAAGAAATAGATAATGACCACCCCTGGACTGAGCCTGTTTCTCCTGAAAATTTCACTTCTCCTTATGTGTGGATGTTAGATGCTGAAGATTTGGCTGATATTGAAGATGCTGTAGAATGGAGACATAGAAATGTTGAAAGTCTTTGTGTAACGGAAACAGCATCCAATTTTAGTTGTTCCTCCTCCGGTTGTTACAGTAAGGACATTGCTGGACTAAGGACTAGTGTCTGTTGGCAGCAGCACTGTGCTTCTCCAGCCTTCGCGTATTGTGGTCATTCATTTTGTTGTACAGGAACAGCTTTAAGAACTATGTCAGCACTCCCAGAGTCTTCTGCATTGTGTGGAAAAGCATCAAGGACTAGATTGCTTAGGGGAAAAGACTTAATTTACTCTGGGAGTGAAAAAACTGATCAAGAGACTGGGCGTGTACTTCTGTTTCTCAGTCTGTCCGGATGTTATCAGATCACAGACCATGGTCTCAGGTAAGTAATCAGTTGCAGAGTATTAGGAAATGGACATGTTCTCCTTCTCAGATGGAGTGTAAAATTTTGAGTCTAAGTGATTCCTTTCAGTTGATTTATTTAACCAAAAGAATCAACCACTTCAGAGAGTTGTCCTACTTCAAAATGTTGAAATGGTATGACTTTAGCATGAAGTTTCAGTCAGTTCAATTTCTGTGCGATGTGGAAGAATATAAACTTAAAAGTTGAATAAATACTTAGTAAATACCTGCAACACATTTTCTAAGTTGCTTTAGTGGATGTAAAGATGAATAAGATACAGTTTTTACCCTCTAGAACTTGTAACAGAGAAGAAAATATGTATACCATATTCTGTGTATTATTTGTGTACATTCTTTAAGGGGTGTTGAATTAAAGATTCTATGGGGATCAAAGGAGAGAGAGAGACTTCTCATCCAGTTGCAGCAAATGATGGGAAAATGTAATGAAGAGATGGCCCTGAGTTGAACCTTGAAGAAAGACGAAGGATTTTGATAGGTTGCAGAGGGAGAAGAAACCCTTCCAAGCAGTAGGGATCATTTGAGCCCACAGTAAAGCACTGTTTAACTCTTGTTAGGTTATTTTGTTTTTATGGTTGTTCTCAGCATTAATAATGTGCAATAATTGTTTATCTGTGACTTGAGCCTTCAGAAATTGATTTCATTTTCTCTTTGACCCTGTAATAGACTTGAATTTTACTAGGGCTCTTTAATAATTGGGTGTCAGGTATGTTAAACAATGAAAATTCATCCAGCGTAAAGCGTATATTACCCCCTCTTGTCTTTTAAGTGTGATCTTTAGCAGATTAAGTTGAACTCACTGGGGAATGTTCAGAGGAGACTTGGTATTCCGCTTTGGTTGTAGAGAAGGGTGCATATTGGGGAATAGTGGGAGATAAGGCTGTGACAGTTTAAATTCCGGGAAGAATTCATTTGGGGAATGGGGAACACACGACCTATCTTATTTGATATTATTTGGACTGTTAGCTTATCAAAAAAGCTGCAATCTGAGTGTAACTCCTTTTAATCAGATTATCTTGAAGGACTCTTTCTTCATCATTTAAATATTTATTGAGCATCTACTGTGTGACTTGCCCTCTTCTAACTCCTAGGGATCCAGAATAAATGAGACAAATTCCCTGCTTTCATTGAGTTTATAATCTAATGGTAGAAATAAGACAGCAAAGATACAATATCAGACTGAATGTTCTGAAGAAAAGTGAACTAGGTGTTTGGGATAGAGAATACAGAGAATGCTCCTTCACATTTGATGGACAGGAAAGGCCTTGAAAAGAAGCATTTTTTGAGTAGAGATTGGAATGAAGTTAGTGTATTTTGTGTGCATTTCCTAGGAAAAGCTAAGGAAATGGAAACTACACATTTGCTTTTTAGAAAAAGCTTTTTTTTGCATTCGTTCTGGTAGTTTAAACAGTATTTCCATTAACTTAATAATTCAGTTCAGCTGGTGTTCAGGTTTGAGAACAAATACAACTTGTGCAAGCATTCAGCTCAACTTAGGGGAACAGAGGTGCTAGTTGGTATTCTGTGTGTCTTTCTGCAGTAGTCATTAATTGGCAAGTTGGTTATAGGGCTTGTTAAAAGAGCGTTTGCTGTAAAAACGTAGGTTGAAAAATTGAAGTTTTAAACTAGATTGAACCTGTAGGGAACAGATAGTATAGTGTGTACTCTTCGTGCAACATTTTCTGGTTTTCATAGGAATGAAATAAAATAAATTTTGGCTGTCACTGAGTAGAAGTGGCCTGTTATTTAAATTCTCAGCTTTCTTCTGCCCCCTCACATTGCCATTATTGTTTTGGTACAGACTACTTCTTTTCTCCTTGAATCCAAGGCAGCTGCGCTTGAATCTTTTGCAGATAGCATGTTTAGCTGTGTCTTACAGTCAGACATTCTGTCATTTAATTGACTGGTTTCACAATATGCATTTAATGTAATTACCGATACGATTAGATTTATGCCTATCATCTTACTGTTTGTTTATTGGGTTGGCCAAAAATTTCCTTCAGTTTTTAAGTAAAAGTAAAAGACACATTTTTCTTCACCAAGAACATTATTGAACAACATATTCACCATTTTGTTCCACTACCTTCTGCCATTTTTCAGGCAACTTCATAATTACATTTTCCCACGACTTTTTATCTTTTTGAGCAAAGAACTGTTCCAGGTGCTTTTTACAGTCTTCCAAGGACTTGACATTTTTTTCTGTTAAGAGAACTTTGTAAAGACCGAAATAAATGGAAATCCGAAGGTGCACTGTCTGGTGAATACAGTGGATGAATCAGAACTTCCCAGCCAGGCTGTACAGTTTTTGCCTGGTCATCAAAGAAATACGTGGTCTTGCATTATCCTGATGGAAGATTATGCATTTTCTGTTGACTAAAACGCTTTTAGTCGAGTGCTGCTTCCATTTGGTCTAATTGGGAGCAGTACTTTTTGGAATTAATTCTTTAGTTTTCTGGAAGGAGCTCATAATAGAGGATGCCCTTCCAATCCCTTCATATACGCATCACCTTCTTTGGATGAAGACTGGCCTTTCATATGGTTGGTGGTGGTTCATTTTGCTTGCTCCACAATCTCTTCTGTTCCACATTATTGTACAGTATCCACTTTTCATCGCCCATCACAATTTGTTTTAAAAATGGAATGTTTTCATTATGTTTAAGTAGAGAATAGCATGTGGAAAAATTGTCAAGAAGGTTTTATTTGCTTGTGTGGAACCCAGACATCAAAGTGATAAACATAACCGAGCTGGTGCAAATGATTTTCAGTGCTTGCTTTGGATATTTTTAGAATGTCGGCTATCTCCTGAGTGGTATAACGTTGATTGTTCTCAGTTAATGTCTCAGTTTGATAGCCATCAACTTCAACCAGTCTACCTGACCATGGAGCATCGTCCAGCAAGAAATGTCCAGCATGAAACTTCGCAAACCACTTTTGACATAACGAAGCATAATATGCCGAAAATGTTGCTTCTTTTCTTCCATCCTCAGTATTGAAATGGCTACACAAAAACTGACCAATTTTGATTTTTTTTTTTAAATGCACGCTGATATGACAGCTGTCACAATGCAGTCTAACAAAATTGTTTCGAATGAAGTTAAAGACAACTAAGCACTACTAAAGCCATCGTATGGAAACAACTGAACAGACTTGGCCAACCCAATACTTTTTAGTGTCTGTTTTATCTCTACTGCTGGCTAGTATCTCATTTAGTTAGTATTTGCTTTAGGATTTGTATGTACCTTGTAAAAAAAATTGTAGTAAAATATACATACCATAAAGGCTACCATTTTAGCGATTTTTAACTGTGCAGCTCAGTGGCACTCTTGAATTCACAGCGTTGTGTAACATTCATCACTATTTCCAAAACTATTTCAGCACTCACAACAGAAACTGTAACTGTCAAACAGTGTAGTAACTCCTTATTGTCCCATCCCTCCCAAGCTCCAGTAACTACTGTTTAACTTTCTGTCTCTATGTATTTGCATCATTTATACATCATAGATACATCATGTAAGTGGAAACATAATAATACTTATCCTCTGTGTAATTATGTATTGTCCTCTGTGTCTGGCTTGTTTCGCTTAGCATAATGTATTCAAGGTTCATTCATGTTGTAGAATGTATCAGAACTTCATTCCTTTTTATAGCTGAATAGTATTCTGCTGTATGTATACACCACATTTTGTTTATCCATTCGTCATTGATGACATCTGAGTGGGCACTTGGATTGTTTCTCCCTTTTAGCTGCTGTGAATAATGCTGCTGTGAGTATTGGCATATGAGTGTTTGAGTTCTTGTTTTCATTGCTTCTTTAATTTCTTTAGCAGTGTTCTGCAGTTTTCAGTGTACAAGTCTTTTGCCTTAGGTAAATTAATTCTTCAGTATTTTAATCTTTTTGATGTTTTAAATGGAATTTTCTTAATTTCCTTTTCAGATTGTTCATTGCTACTGTATAGAAATATAACTGATTTTTGAATGCGGATTTTGTATCCTGCTACTTTACCACATTTGCTTTTTAACTCTTAAGACAGTGTTTTCTTTAGAGTTTTCTACATGTAAGATTGTGTCATCTGAAAACAAAGAGAATTTTACTTCTCCCTTTCTAGCTTAGATCCTTACAATTTTTTTTTCCTAGACTAATTGCTCTGGCTAGAACTTCCAGTATTATATTAAATGGAAGCAGCCATAGTGGGCATCCTCATCTTGTTTCTCATCTTAGGGGAAAAGCTTTCAGTCGTTTTACCATTGACTGTGTTAGCTGTGGGTTTTCCGTATGCAGCCTTCAGTGTGTTGAGGAAATTATCTTCTCGTCCTAGTTTGCTGAGTATTTTTGTCACAACAAGTATATTTGATTTTGTCAGATGCTCTTTCTGTATCAGTTGAGATGATCATTTTTTTTTTCTCCTTCATTCTCTTGGTGTGGTATGTTAATTAAATTGATTGAGAACTGCCCTTGCATCCCTGAGATGAAACTCACTTTGGTCATGGTGTATAATCTGTTTAATATGCTCCTGGATTGGGTTTGCTAGTATTTGTGGAGGATTTTTGCATCTATATTTATAAGGGACACTAGGCACTTTTCTTGTGCCTTTGTCTAGCTTTGGTATCAGGGTAATAATACTGACCTCATAGAATGAGGAGGAAGACGTCCTCCTCTTTAGTGTTTTGTAAGAGTTTGAGAAGGATTGTTAATTCTCCTTTAAATGTTTAGTATATCTCAGCAGTGAGGCATCTGATTTTGACTTCTTAGTTGGGAAGTTTTGATTACTGCTTCATTCTCCTTACATGTTGTAGGTCTATTCTGATTTTCTGGGTTTTTTCTTTTTTCTTTTTTTCCTTGAGTCAGTTCTGTTTATGTTTTTAGGGGAGTTGTCCACTTCATCTAGGTTATACAATTTGTTGACATACAGTTGTTCATGCTACTATTTTATAATCCTTTCTATTTCTCTAAAATCGGTAGTAATGTCCTAACTTTCATTTCTTACATTGGTAATTTGAGTCCTCTTTTTTTCTTTCTTTCTTTTTTTTAAATAAATTATTGATTGATTGGCTACACTGGGTCTTTGTTGCTGTGTGCAGGCTTTCTCTAGTCGCGGTGAGCAGGGGCTACTCTTTGTTGCAGTGTGTGGGCTTATTGCGGTCGCTTCTCTTGTTGCAAAGCACAGGCTCTAGGTGTGCAGGCTTCAATAGGTGTGGCACTCAGGCTCAGGAGTTGTGGCGCACGGACTTAGTTGCTCCTCTGCACGTGGGATCTTCCCGGACCAGGGATCAAACCTGTGTCCCCTGCGTTGGCAGGCGGATTCTTAACCACTGCATCACCAGGGAAATCCCGAGTCCTCTTTTTTTCTTAGTCTAACCAAATGTTTTTCAGTTGTTAATGATCTTTTCAAAGAAACAAAGTTTTTGATTTGGTTGATTTTTCTCTGTTATTTTTATATTCTCTATTTAAAAAAAAATCTCTGCTCTGGTTTTTATTATTTCTTTCCTTCTGCCTAGCTTCGGGTTTAGTTTACTCTTCTATTTCTGATTCCTTAAGATGTGCAGTTAGGTTATTGATTTAAGATTTTTTTTAACACTGGTGTTTACAACTATAAATTTCATTCTTGGCTCTGCTTTTGTTGAATCCCAGACACTTTGGTATATTGTATTTTTGTTTTCATTCATCTTGGTTTCCTTTGTGGTTTCTTCTTTGGCCCATTGGTTCTTTAAGAGTATACTGTTTAACTTCCACGTATTAGTGAATTTCTAATTTTCTTTATGTTATTGACTTGTAGTTTCATTCCATTTTGATCAGAAAATATACTTCATATGAGTTCAGCCTTTTAAAATTTATTAAGCCTTTCTTTGTGGCCAAGTTTGGTCTATCTTAATATTCCATGTGCACTTGAGAAGAATGTGTATTCTGCTGTTGTTGACCAGAATGTTCTCTGTATGTATGTTAGGACTAATTGGTTTATAGTGTAGTTCAAGTTCTCTATTTCCCTCTTGATCTTCTGTCCACTTGTTCTTGTTCTATCCATTATTGAAAATGGGGTATTGAAATTTCTATTTTTGCAGGACTGTTTATTTTTCCCTTTAGTTCTGTCAATTTTGTTTTATATATTTTGGGGCTTTTTTGTTAAGTGTGTATATGTTCATAATTTTTTTAATCTTGGTGGAGTGAACCTTTTACCAGTATATCCTAATATCCTTTGCCTTTTGTCACCTTTTTAAAATTTAAAGTCTCTTAAGTCTCTTTTGTTTCACAATATTATAGCCACTCTGGCTCTCTTTGGTTACTTTTTTTTTTTTTTTGGCTGCACTGTGTGGCCTATGGGATCTTAGTTCCCTGACCAGGGATCAAACCTGTGTCCCCTGCAGTGGAAGCGTGGAGTCTTAACCACTGGACCGCCAGGGAAGTCCCCTCTTTTGGTTACTTTTTGCATGGAGTATCTTCCCTCATGTTTTTACTTTAAACCTCTTTGTGTTTTTGCATCTAAAGTGAGGTCTTTAATAGAGAGTATATAAATGGATCATGTTTTTAGAATTTTGAAGTTTAAAAATTTTTAATATAGTCTGTTAATCTCCATTTTAGTAGGAGAATTTGATGGATTCATATCTTAAGTAATTACTGATAATGGTAGACTTTATTTACACCATTTATCTATTTCTTTTCCTTATGTCTTACATGCTTTTGTTACTCATTTTCTCAGTGACTTCCTCTTTTTATGTTTTGTTCTAATATACCATTTGATTCCCTTTTCCCCCATTTTCTTTATTTTTTTAAAGGTTTTTTTTTTAGCTGTTACCTTAGGGATTCAATTAACATCTTGAACTTAAAACAACCTAGTTTGACAACCAGCTTAGTTTCAAGCATGTACTGATACTCTGTTCTTGACATCTCTGTCTGTTCTCCTTTATATTGTTATTGGTACAGGTTACATCTTTATACATTGTGTGCCCTTTAACATAGATTTATAATTACTGTCTTATGCTTTTGTGTATGCATTTTTAACTAACCGCTTTCTACCTTCAAACAGTATTATACTATTTCACATAGAATGTAAGAATCTTAAAACAGTAAACTCCTGCTCCCCTCCCCATTCTTTGTGTTGCTTTTGTTACGTTTTATTTCTATATATTTTTTTAAGATTTAATTAATTAATTATATTTTTGGCTGCGTTGGGTCTTTGTTGCTGCGCATGGGCTTTCTCTAGTTGTGGAGAGCAGGGGCTACTCTTTATTGCAGTGTGTGGGCTTCTTATTGCTGTGGCTTCTCTTGTTGCAGAGCATGGGCTCTAGGCACACGGGCTTCAGTAGTTGCAGCATGTGGGCTCTGTAGTTGTGGCTCACCGGCTCTAGAGCGCAGGCTAAGTAGTTGTAGCGCATGGGCTTAGTTGCTCTGAGGCATGTGGGATCTTCCCAGCCCAGGGATCAAACCCGTGTCCCCTGCATTGGCAGGTGGATTCTTAACCACTGCGCCACCAGGGAAGTCCCCATATTTTCTTTTAAATCCTTGAGCATATTTAAAATATAAAATCTGTTGTAAAGTCATTATCTACTAATTTTATCTTTATCATTTATTGGTCTGTTTCTGTTGATTGATTTTTTTCCTGAGTCTTTGAGTGTGTGGAAGTTTTTGATTGGATACCAGATAGTGTGAATTATACGTTGTTGAATTCTTGATTTTGTTCTGTTCTTTTAAAGATTACTACTTTGAATCACTCCATGGTCTGTATTATTTCTATAACTTGTATATATTTCTAAAACTTTTTTTTCTTATTGCATCCATTATTAATATTTTGTTTAAATGTTTGAGGGCAGAGAATGTATTTTGCATTTTATTGTGTAGGCCTGTGTCTGACATACTTGGGCATTGGTGATAAAAAGTAGACTAGAGTGATCTTTCTAGAATGCATTTCTTATTACTTGTTATTCCTTTATCTAAGCCTTTCAGTGAGTCTTATTGCCCAAGATCAGATTCTTGGCCCTGCCTTGCCCCTGTAGTTTGTATCTTGTTACCTTCTTTAAATCTCTTTTACTTCCTTACCTCTTCACTTCTGCCAAAAAAAGACAACAGCTGGGTAAACATAAACATAACACACACACACACACACACACACACAACCATCCTTTCTTTAACCATACTCAGCTATTTTCTTTTCCTCCAACATACAGGCACACCTTGTTTTATTGTAGTTTGCTTTATTGTGCTTTGCAGATAATTGCATTTTACACAAATTGAAGGTCTGTGGCAACCCTGTATTGAGCAGGTCTATCAATGCCATTTTCTAATGGTACTTGCTCACTTCACGTCTCTGTGTCACACTTTAATTCTTCAGTATCTCAAATGTTGATCATCATATTTGTTATGGTGATCAGTGATCTCTGATGATACTACTGTAATTGTTTTGGAGTGCCACAAACCATATAAGATGGCAGACTTAGTCAGTAAATACATGTGTGTTCTTACTGCTTCACCAACTGGCTATTCCCCCATCTCTCTCCATCTCCTTCTGCCACCCTATTTTCTGAGACACCAGTAGTGAAATTAGGCCAATTAGTAACCCTACAGTGGCCTCTAAGTATTCAAGCAAAATGAAGAGTCACTTTAAATCAGAATCTAGAAATGATTAAGCCTAGCAAGGAAGGCATGTCAAAAGCCAAGATAGGTGGAAGCTAGGTCTTTTGCATCAAACACTTAGCCAAGTTGTAAAAGCAAAGGAAAAGTTTTTGAAGGAAGTTAGAAGTGCTACTCCATTGAACACATGAATGATAAGAAAGCGAAACAGCTTTTTGCTGAGGAGAAAATTTTAGTGGTCTGGATAGAAGATCAAACCAGCCACAATATTTATTTAAGCCAAAGCATAATTCAGAACAAGACTCTAACTCTCTTCAGTTCTGTGAAGGCTAAGAGAGGTGTGGAAGCTGTAGAAGAAAAATTGGAAGCTAGCAGAGGTTGGTTCATGAGGTTTAAGGAAAGAGGCTATAACATAAAAGTGCAAGGTGCTGATAATATAGAAACTGCAGCAAATTATACAGAAGATCTAGCTAAGATAATTAATGAAAGTAGCTACACTAAACAACAGATTTTCAGCATATATGAAACTGCCTCATGTTGGAAGAATGTGCCATCTGGGACTTCCTTAGCTACAGAGAAGTCAGTACCTGGTGTCAAAGGACAGGCAGCTTTCTTGTTAGGGGATAATGCAGCTGGTGACTTTAAGTTGAAGCCAGTGCTTACTTACCATTCTGAAAATCCTAGGGCCCTTAAGAATTATGCTAAATCTACTCTGCTTGTGCTCTGTACGTGAAACAACAAAGCTTGGATGACAGCACATCTGTTTATGACATGGTTTACTGAATTTTTTTAAGCCCACTGTTGAGACCTGCTGCTTAGGAAAAAAAAGATTCCTTTCAAAATGCTGCTCAGAGATAATGTACCTTATCACCCAAGAGCTCTCATGGAGATGTACAGTGAGATTAATGTTGTTTTCATGCCTGCTAACACAGCATCCATTCTGCAGCCCATGGATCAAGGAGTCATTTCAACTTTCGAGTCTTACTATTTAAGAAATACATTTTGTAAGGCTGTATAGTTGCCATAGGTAGTGATATCTGTGGTGGAGCTGGGCAAAAGTAAATTGACAGCCTTCTTGAAAGGTTTCACCATTCTAGACGCCGTGAAGAACATGTGACTCATGGGAACAGATAAAAATATGAACATTAACAGGATTTTGGAAGAAATTGATTCCAACCCTCATGAATGACTTTCAGGGGTTCAAGACGTCAGTGGAGGAAGTAACTGCAGATGTAGAAATAGCAAGAGAACTAGAATTAAAAGTAGAGTATGAAAATGTGACTGAATTATATCTCTGGTAAAACTTTAATGGATAAGGAGTTGTTTCTTATGGATGAACAAAGAAAGTGGTTTCTTCAGATGGAATCTACTCCTGGTGAGGATTGTTGAAATGACAACAAAAGATTTAGAATATTACATAAACTTAGTTGTTGAAGCAATGGAAAGGTTTGAAAGTAATTGACTCCAATTTTGAAAGAAGTCCTACTGTGGGTAATATGCTCCAGAGAAATCATTTGTGAAAGGAAGAGTCTGTCAGTGCAGCCAAAAAAGCTTCATTGTTGTCTTATTCTAAGAAATTGCCACAGCCACCCCAGCCTTCAGCCACCACCACCTCCATTAGTCAACAGCCACCGATGTGGGGGCGAGACCCTCCATCAGCAAAGAGATAATGGCTCGCTGCTCAAGGCTCAGATGATACAATAAGTATTTTTAGTAATTAGCAATAAAATAAAGTATTTTTAATTAAGATATGGATATAGTATTTATTTATTTATTTGTTTATTTATTGTCTGCATTGGGTCTTTGTTGCTGCACACAGGCTTCCTCTAGTTGTGGCAAGTGGGGGCTACTCTTTGTTGTGGTTCCTGGGCTTCTCATTGCGGTGGCTTCTCTTGTTGCAGAGCACAGGCTCTAGGCACGCGGGCTTGAGTAGTTGCAGCACACAAGCTCAGTAGTTGTGGCATGCAGGCTCAGTAGTTGTGGCTCTCAGTCTAGAGTGCAGGCTAAGTAGTTGTGGTGCACGGGCTTAGTTGCTCCGAGGTATGTGGGATCTTCCCGGCCCAGGGATCAAACCCGTGTCCCCTGCATTGGCAGGCAGATTCTTAACCACTGTGCCACAGTGAAGTCCCTGGATATAGTTTTTTAAACATGCTGCTCTTGCATACTTAATAGACTACAGTATAATGTACACATAACTTTCTTATATGCACCAGAAAACCAAAAAATGTGTGTGACTTGCTTTATTGTGACATTCGCTTTATTGTGGTGGTCTGAAACTCAACCTGCAGTTATCTCTGAGGTATGCCTATACTGTATTTCTCTTGTTTTCATACATTTGCATTTGCTCTCTCTCTGTAACATATGTTTCTTGGCTAACTTATGTTTGTTTCTATCTGCATTCCCGTTTAAATGTCACTTCTTATGGGAAACCTTTTGTAACCCCCCCTCCCTCTACCAAGGCTCTTAAGTATGTTCCCATCATATAATATTATAATTGCTTGTTTACTTTTGATATCCAACTAGACTCAGTGAGGCCAGTGAATGCACATATGGTTTACTCAGCTGTATTTGTGAAAGAAGTTTTATATTCCATGCAGTCTGTCCTCAGTGTACTAAAAATTTTTGTTTTAGAACATGAAGCAGTTTCTGCATTGAGATCTCTTCTGAGATCTTTTTTTTTTTTAACTTTTAATTTTTTAATTTTTTACAATAAACTGCATATATTTAGAGTGTACTATTTGGTATCCCAATCTCCCAATTCATTCCCCCCCCCCAACCCTCCCGGCTTTCCCCACTTGGTGTCCATATGTTTGTCCTCTACATCTGTGTCTCTGTTTCTGCCTTGCAAACTGGTTGATCTGTACCATTTTTCTGTAGTCCACATAGATGTGTTAATATACAATATTTGTTTTTCTGACTCACTTCGCTCTGTATGACAGTCTCTAGGTCCATCCATGTCTCTAAAACTGTCCCAGTTTCATTGCTTTTTACAGCTGAGTAATATTCCATTGTATGTACGTACCACATCTTCTTTTTCCGTTCATCTGTTGATGGACATTTAGGTTGCTTCCATGTCCTGGCTATTGAAAATAGTGCTGCATTGAACATTGGAGTGCATGTGTCTTTTTGAATTAAGGTGTTCTCTGGGTATATGCCCAGTAGTGGGATTGCTGGGTCATACGGTAGTTCTATTTTTACTTTTGCAAGGAACCGCCATACTGTTTTCCATAGTGGCTGTATCAATTTACATTCCCACCAGCAATGTAAGAGCGTTCCTTTTTCTCCACACCCTCTCCACCATTTACTGTTTGTAGATTTTCTGTTGATGCCCATTCTAACCGGTGTGAGGTGATACCTCATTGTAGTTTTGATTTGCATTTCTCTAATAATTAGTGATGTTGAGCAGCTTTTCACGTGCCTCTTGGCCATCCGTATGTCTTCCTTGGAGAAATGCCTATTTAGGTCTTCTGCCCATTTTTTGATTGGGTTGTTTGTTTTTTTGATATTGAGCTGGATAAACTGTTTATATATTTTGGAGATTAGTCCTTTGTCTGTTGATTCGTTTGCAAATATTTTCTCCCATTCTGAGGGTTGTCTTTTCCTCTTGTATAGTTTCCTTTGCTTGCAGAAGCTGTGAAGTTTTATTAGGTCCCACTTATTTTTGTTTTTATTTTCATTATTCTAGGGGGTGGATCAGAAAAGATCTTGCTGTGATTTATGTCGAAGAGTGTTCTTCCTATGTTTTCCTCTAGCAGTTTTATAGTGTCTGTCCTTACATTTAGGTCTTTAATCCATTTTGAGTTTATTTTTGTTTATGGCATTAGGAAGTGTTCTGATTTCATTCTTTTACATGTAGCTGTCCAGTTTTCTCAGCACCCCTTATTGAAGAGGCTGCCTTTTCTCCATTGTGTATCCTTGCCTCCTTTGTCATAGGTTAGTTGACCATAGTTTATCTCTGGGGTTTCTGTCCTGCTCCATTGATCTATATTTCTGTTTTTGTGCCAGTACCATACTGTCTCGGTCACTGTAGCCTTGTAGTATAGCCTGAAGTCGGGCAGCCTGATTCCACCAACTCCGTCTTTCCTTCCCAAGATTGCTTTGGCTATTCGGGGTCTTTTGCATTTCCATACAAATTGTAAAATGTCTTGTTCTAGTTCTGTGAAAAATGCCATTGGTAATTTGATGGGGAGTGCATTGAATCTGTAAATTGCTTTCAGTAATATAGTCATTTTCACAATGTTGATTCTTCCCATCCAAGAACATGGTATGTCCCTCCATCTGTTGGTGTCTTCTTTGATTTCTTTCATTCGTGTCTTATAGTTTTCTGAGTACAGGTCTTTTCCCTCCTTGGTTAGGTTTATTCCTAGGTATTTTATTCTTTTTGTTGCAATGGTGAATGGGATTGTTTCTTTAATTTCTCTTTCTGATCTTTCATTGTTGGTGTATAGAAGTGCAAGAGATTTCTATGTGTTAATTTTGTATCCTGCAACTTTACCAAATTCATTGATTAGCTCCAGTAGTTTTCTGGCGGCATCTTTAGGATTTTTATGTATAATATCAAGTCCTCTGCGAACAGTGACAGTTTTACTTCTTCTTTTCCAGTTTGTATTCCTTTTATTTCTTTGTCTTCTCTGATTGCTATGGCAAGGAGTTCCAAAACTATGTTGAATAGTAGTGACGAGAGTGGACATCCTTGTCTTGTTCCTGATCTTAGAGGGAATGCTTGCAGTTTTTCACCATTGAGAATGATGTTTGCTGTGGGTTTGTCATGTATGACCTTTATTATGTTGAGGTAGGTTCCCTCTATGCCCACCTTCTGGAGAGTTTTTATCATCAGTGGGTGTTGAATTTTGTCAAAAGCTTTTTCTGCATCTATTGAGATGATCATGTGGTTTTTATCCTTCAGTTTGTTAATATGGTGTATCACATTGATTGATTTGTGTATATTGAATAATCCTTGCATTCCAGGGATAAACCCCACTTGATCATGGTGTATAATCCTTTTAATGTGTTGTTGGATTCGGTTGGCTAGTATTTTGTTGAGGATTTTTGCATCTAAATTCATCAGTGATATTGGTCTGCAGTTTTCTTTTTTTGTAGTATCTTTGTCTGGTTTTGGTATCAGGGTGATGGTGGCTTCATAAAATGAGTTTGGGAGTGTTCCTTCCTCTGCAATGTTTTGGAAGAGTTTGAGAAGGATGGGTGTTAGCTCTTCTCTAAATGTTTGATAAAATTCACCTGTGACTCCATGTGGTCCTGGACTTTTGTTTATTGGGAGATTTTTAATCACAGTTTCAATTTCATTCCTTGTGATTGGTCTGTTCATATTTTCTGTGTCTTCCTGATTCAGTCTTGGAAGGTTATACCTTTCTAAGAATCTGTCCATTTCATCCAGGTTGTCCATTTTATTGGCATTTAGTTGCTTGTAGTAATCTCTTGTGGTGCTTTGTATTTCTGTGGTGTCTGTTGTAACTTCTGTTTCATTTCTAATTTTATTGATTTGAGTCCTCTCCCTCTTTTTCTTAATGTGTCTTGCTAGAGGTGTATTGATTTCATTTATCTTTTCAAAGAACCAGCTTTTAGTTTTATTGATTTTTGCTATGGTTTTCTTTGTTTCTATTTCATTTATATCTGCTCTGATCTTTATGATTTCTCTCCATCTACTAACTTTGGCTTTTGTTTGCTCTTCTTCCTCTAGTTTCTTTAGGTGTAAGGTTATATTGTTTATTTGGGATTTTTCTTGTTTCTTGAGATAGGATTGTTTCGCTATAAACTTCCCTCTTAGAACTGCCTTTGCTGCATCCCATAGGTTTTGGATTGTTCTGTTTTCATTGTCATTTGTCTCTAGGTATTTTTTGATTTCCTCTGATTTCTTCAGTGATCTGTTATTTAGTAGCATATAGTTTAGCCTCCATGTGTTTGTGTTTTTTTACAGTTTTTTTCCTGTAATTGATTTCTAATCTCATAGCGTTGTGGTCAGAAAAGATGCTTGATACAATTTCAATTTTCTTGAATTTACCAAGGCTTGATTTATGACCCAAAATGTAATCTATCCTGGAGAATGTTCCATGTGCACTTGAGAAGAATGTGTAATCTACTGTTTTTGGATGTAATGTCCTATAGATATCTATTAAATCCAGCTGATTTATTGTGTCATTTAAAGCTTGTGTTTCCTTATTAATTTTCTGTGTGGATGATCTGTCCATTGGTGTAAGTGGGGTGTTAAAGTCCCCCACTATTATTGTGTTACTGTCGATTTCCTCTTTCATAGTTGTTAGCATTTGCTTTAGTATTGAGGTGCTTCTATATTGGGTGCATGTATATTTATAATTGTTACCTCTTCTTCTTGGATTGATCCCTCAATCTTTAAGTAGTGTCATTTCTTGTCTCTTGTAACATTTTTTATTTTAAAGTCTATTTTATCTGATTTGAGTATTGCTACTCCAGCTTTCTTTTGATTTCCATTTGCATGGAATATCTTTTTCCATCCCCTCACTGTCAGTCTGTATGTGTCCCTAGGTCTGAAGTGGGTCTCTTGGAGACAGCATATATATGGGTCTTGTTTTTGTATCCATTCAACCAGTCTGTGTCTTTTGGTTGGTGTATTTAGTCCATTTACATTCAAGGTAATTATCGATATGTATGTTCCTATTACCATTTTCTTAATTGTTTTGTTTTTGTTTCTGTAGGTCCTTTTCTTCTCTTGTGTTTCCCGCTTAGAGAAGTTCCTTTAGCATTTGTTGTAGGGCTGGTTTGGTGGTGCTGAATTCTCTTAGCTGTTGCTTGTCTGTAAAGCTTTTGATTTCTCCCTCGAATCTGAATGAGATCCTTGCTGGGTAGAGTATTTTAGGTTGTAGGTTCTTCCCTTTCATCACTTTAAATATATCATGCCACTCCCTTCTGGCTTGCAGAGTTTCTGCTGAGAAATCAGCTGTTAACCTGATGGGAGTTCCCTTGTATGTTATTTGTCGTTTTTCCCTTCTTGCTTTTAATAACTTTTCCCTGTCTTTAATTTTTGTCAATTTGACTACTATATGTCTTGGCATGTTTCTCCTTGGGTTTATCCTGCCTTGGACTCTGCGCTTCCTGGACTTGGGTGGCTATTTCCTTTCCCATGTTAGGGAAGTTTTCAACTATAGTCTCTTCTAGTATTTTCTCAGGTCCTTTCTCTCCCTCTTCTCCTTCTGGGACCCCTATAATGCAAATGTTGATGCATTTAACATTGTCCCAGAGGTCTTTCAGGCTGTCTTCAGTTCTTTTCATTCTTTTTTCTTTATTCTTTTCTGCATCAGTGATTATCACCATTCTGTCTTCCAGGTCACTTATTCGTCCTTCTGCCTCAGTTAATCTGCTGTTGGTTCTTTCTAGTGTATTTTTCATTGTAGTTATTGTATTGCATATCTCTGTTTGTTCTTTAATTCTTCTTGGTCTTTGGTAAACATTTCTTGCAACTTTTCGATCTTTGTATCCAATCTTTTTTCGAAGTCCTGGATCATCTTCACCATCATTATTCTGAATTCTTTTTCCGGGAGGGTGCCTATCTCCTCTTCATTTAGTTGTTTTTCTGGTGTTCTATCTTTATCTTGTCCCTTCATCTGCTACAAAGTCTTTTGCCTTTTCATTTTCTCTGTCTTTCCGTGGCTGTGATTTTCAACTTCACAAGTTGAAATACTGCTGATACTGCTTGATTCTGCTCTCTGCCCTCTTGTGGAGGAAGCTGTCTAGGAGGCTTGTGGGTGCTTCCTGATGGGAGGGACTGATGGTGGGTTGGGCTGGGTGGATGGAGCTCAGTAAAACTTTAATCCGATTTGGTGGGTGGAGCTCAGTGACACTTTAATCTGCTTGTCTGCCAATGGGTGGGGCTGTGTTCCCACCCTGGTGGTCGTTTGGCCTGAGGCAGCACTGGAGCTTGCAGGCTCTTTTGTGGAGCTTACGGTGGACTCTGGGAGGACTCACACCAATGAGCATTTCTGAGAACCCCTGCTGCCAGTGCCCCATCTCCTAGGTGAGCCACAGCTGTCCCGCACCTCTGCAGGCAACCCTCCAACACCAGCAGGTAGGTCTGGTTCAGTCTCCTATGGGGTCACTGCTCCTTCCCCCTGGGTCCTGGTGAGCACACTTTTTTGTGTGTGCCCTCCAAGAGTGGAGTCTCCATTTTCCCCAGTCCTGTGGAGGTCCTGCAATCAAATCCCACTGACTTTCAAAGTCTGATTCTCTGGGGATTCCTCCTCCCGTTGCTGGACCCCCAGGCTAGGAAGCCTGACATGGGGCTCAGAACTCTCTGGACTTCTGTGGTATAACTGTTCTCCAGCTTGTGAGTGTCACCCACCCAGCATTTATGGGATTTGATTGAGCCCCTCCTACTGTCTCATTGCTGCTTCTCCTTTGTCTCTGGATGTGGGGTGGTTTTTTTGGTGAGTTCCAGTGTCTTTCTGTCGATGATTGTTCAGCATTTAGTTGTAATTCTGGTGCTCTTGCAAGAGGGAGTGACGTCCTCCTACTCCTCCATCTTGATTCTTCTCTTCTGAGATCTTTTAGACCACTTTTTAGAAGCTGTTTTATTTTTTATTATGAGCTATTCAACTTTATAGGAAAAAAAGAATCCATAAACTTTAAACCCTATATTGTCTTCCTTTAAGGACGTCAATCTGTAATTACTGTGGCCCAGTCAAGCCACTGAGGCCGTAGAACTGCCACTGTTATTAATTTAAACTGTAGGAATGGATTGCGAATCTATGATTTAAGAAAAAGTCAGTCTTTTTCAGTCAAAATATAAGAAGTATGCGTTTAAACCTCTCATGTTTATTGGGGTCTTGACAAGCTGTTTTGATAGACCAGTTTTTTTCTTTTAAACATGCAATGACAAAACATTAAAATGTATGTACTAATGTTTGTCCAGCAGTGTCTCTTGTTGAATATATAAATGTTTACATAGTTTATTCTAATCTCAGTAGTTTACATACCTTTACTTACCTTTACTTCCTAATTTCCATGTACCTGCGTAAGCATGCTGATTGTTTTTCTTTTCTTTTTTTTTACTAAATTTATTGTATTATTAGTTTCTTTGATAGCCGTGTCAAGAGAGATTGTTTATACTTTTCCCAGTTTTTGCTGCTGTATACAGAACATCAGTCTTCTCAATTTTGTTCTTGATATTTTTCAGCTCTGCGATTGTCATTTTAGTCAGTTTCTCATTTTAGCCTTTTTCTCTAAATTGCTTTTTTAATTCTTCTAGGGTATGCCATGAAATCTAATGTTTTCATTTTTATTGAAATGAAATTCACAATAAATTCATTCTTTTAAAGGGTACAAATCAGTGGTTTTCATATATCTACAAGGTTGGCAACCATTACCACTATCAAATTAGAAACATTTTCATTAAACCAAAAAGAAAGTGTATACTCAGTAGCAATCATTCCTCACTCCTCTTTGTCCCCAGCCTCTTGCAACCAAGTTACATTGTCTGTCTGTTCTGCCTATTTTGGACATTTCATGTAAGTGGAATTACACAGTATGTGGTCTTTTGTGTCTTAACTTTTTTCACTTAACACGTGTTTTCAGGGTTCATTCATTCTGTAGCACGTATTAGTACTTTATGGCTACATGATATTTATACTAAATTTTGTTTATCCACTCATTCTTAGTGGATATTGGATTGTTTCTACTTTTTGGATAGTATGAATAATGCTGCTGTGAACATTTGTTTGCAAGTTTTTCTTTGAACATATGTTTTCACTCCTTGGGAATATACCTAGGAGAGTAGTTTCAGGTCATATGCTGACTCTGTAACTCTTTGAGGAACTGCCAATCTGTTAGTAGTTTTCTTGATAATTTTTGCTCAGACAATTTGGTAGGAGAATGAAGATTAAGATTCTAGGATTCAGTACTTCCTTCCTGTAAAAATTGAGTTACTGTAATGTTCTCATTAGGAAATTTTATAGACTTGTTTATTGAATGTTTTCAGAAATATCTCTGTTAAATGTATCCTGGCTAATGATGAAGTTAGTTGTCATGTTTTATAGAAATTCTTTAATTTTTCATTACCAGATTGAAAGGTCTGTTAATAGTCCATTGGGCCATAGGAATATATAAGTTTTCATAGATTCTGCAATATATTTTAATTATTGATATATTCTAATTGTTGAATTGCTTCTCTTACAGGGTTTTGACTCTGGGAGGAGGGCTGCCTTATTTGGAGCACCTTAATCTCTCTGGTTGTCTTACTGTAACTGGTGCAGGCCTGCAGGATTTGGTTTCAGCGTGTCCATCTCTAAATGATGAATACTTTTACTACTGTGACAACATTAACGGTAATGCCTTTTAACAATGAGATAATCTTGGAGGAGTTGATTTAAAAATTCTTTAACAGTTTTGATAATTCTTAGGGTTTCTATTTTGTTTTCTAGATTTCTGAGTACCAGACATTTTTACTTTCAGATTTAGTCCTTTCCTAAAGACAAGTTTTTCTTATGGAAAGATATTTCAGCTATCCATTCTGCCAGATTTTAGAAATACGTAATAGTTTAATCAATCTAAAGTGGCAAGTTTTTGAAGAATTACTAAAATTGTAAAATTTGGGGAAATTCCTTAGAGTGAAAGAGCACTCATTAACAATACAGAGGTATTGAGATTCTAGGTACACCTAATCTTAGGGATGATAGAGTCCATTTTCTTGGAAAAGAAAACTATCTAACGTAGTAGAAAAAAGAGGACTTTGGTAATGTGAACTCCTCAGGGACCCTGGGTCTGGTTCCATATAAATCTCTTGAAAGATTGAGGAGGATGGTGAGTGTGGTATTGGGAAGAGGCTGAGGTGCTTTAAACGTGACTAAAATTCCTATAGTATTTTGGAGATTGAGTCCTGAACCTACTGTAACAATCATCAGGTAAACATTTCATGATTTTGTTTTGTTTTGTTTTTTAAGTCTGTTCCTACCCTGCAATGGAACTGTTTAATGTGCTTTTCAACGTACACTCAGTGCCCTGTTGGGCATTCAGTAATCTCTGGTAGAGACTGAAGTCCTGAAGCATAAAAAGTTGCTCCTCATTTATTAGTAGCAAATCAGTCTCCTGTATTTATAACTGGAAAAAATTTAATGGTTCAGATTCTACTGTGTCCTTTTACGTCATGTATTGTGTTTTTTTGAGAGTCCAGTTCATCTTAAGATCATGGGAAGATCAACTGAGTTTCTCTCAGGCAGAAAAAATGACAGACGTCATGAAGACTAGAGGAATAGTATCTTCTTTAATGACATACCAGTAGGCAGAAAAGTTAGCAAATCTGCTGTTTCTCAGATTAAGTTTTTAATATTATCTTTAATATAATATTTTTAAAATATATATGAAGAAACAGAGGAGACAGCAGGTCTTCTGTTTCTGGAATCACATTGGTGTTGCAGGTGATGGCCTCCCATGCTCTTGAAGCAGCAGCACTAACTTGGAGCATTTCTTTGCTCTCTATTGCCTTCAGTGTTTAATAAGGAATGGGAAAATGAATGTCATTTGAGTTACAACCTGCTAAGTGTGCAGAAGAAAGTGTGAGTGCTACAGTGAAGCATGTGCTTCTTCTGGGGATGCTATGAGTTTAAGAAGAGTTTTGTTTTTTTTTTTTTAAATATACAGTTATGTCATTGTAGGCTCACTGTTGTACTTACTAAGGCTTATAGGATATACTATGAAAAGTAACCAGTAAGTATTTTTTGTAAGAAAAATATTTTATTGGTAGGTTGCATTTGAATTGTCTACACTGATTTCAGTGTAGGTTATGCTAGTGGGAATAAATCTCAGAACCTAATTTGTTATACTTATTTTGGGGTATATGAGTGTTATTGAGTTGCTGGGGGGATTGGATTTCAATTCATTTTTATGCCTACTGCTTTTGCGTGTGTGTTTTTTAAAACTTCTTGAAATAATTTAGATGTTGGGATAAAGTTAAATACTTAAAATCTTTTGCACTTTGTATGTTAGAATTCCTTTCCTCTTGACTGGTTTTGAATATATAAATACTAATGTGTTCCAAAGGAGCTGCTACATTCCTTTTGTTGAATGTTAAGATATTTTTGGATAAATGAGTGGTAATTTTCAATAAATGGATCTTAATGAACATATCTCACTTCAAAAGGTTTGAAAGGAAATTGACAGTGCTTGTATAATCCAATACCAAGTCTCCTTTTACAGCTTCTTAAAGCACAATTTTGGGAAAATGGAAGTCTTTTCAAGTTTACAGGGTGACTTGTCGTATGAACTTACATTCCAGAGTTCCAGTCAGTTGCTCTGAAAGCAACGCTCTGATACAAGCTTTTCCTAAAAAGGACATATGAACAATCTAGGAAGTGTTAGGATAAAATTACCTTGTATCTAGTTTTGCAAGGTGACAAGAGATTGATCCAGTATCTTTCATTACAATTCAACTTGTACAATAAATATTTAGTGACTGTGTAAGGGCTCCCTTTTTATTATTGTTTTTATTATTTCTGAAAGTAGTCAATATTTTTATACATGTTCTTGGACTAATAGGGAGCATATTTAGATGACACATTATATTTTAATATTTGAGAGTAACACTTAACTAAGTGTATTTTGTCAAAAGAGAGTTTACATAGTTAACTGCCACGTTCCTAAGTAAAAGAAGTAAATACTGATAAATAATATTCACTAGCTAAAAAGTGATAAGTAAAACAAAGTTTTCTGTTTCCTAAGCGTTAGCAGTGATTTTGGAGAAAATAAATTAGTAATCAGGTATTCATAGTGTCTGTTGTAAGCAAGACACTGCACTAAGCATTAACATAAAATGCCATTTTTATTCTTCTGAATGATTCTTCATGACATTTAAATTTATTATTTGATTGATAAAAAAGTTAAGATTTAAATATGAAAAAGACTTCTTAGCCATAATATTTAAATGATTTTTTGTGATTTAAGAAGTATTAGATGGAATTGAATAGTTTTAGAGTTCTGAAGAACATTTGAACAATGATAGCAAATAAACTTTTTGTATTAATTTGCATTTCAGTGTATGTTTAATTTATAAATTAAGATAGATTAGATCATAGTAGGTGACAGTTTCAGATGATTTGCTCTCTTATGTTTCTAATTTAAGTTAAAGAGGAATTAAAGGTAAGTGAAGGTAAGTGCAGATATACAGCATAACTAATATGCTTAAAATCTAGGAAAAGCAAATAATTCAGTATTAAAAATTTGTGAAAATAACAGTAGCTAACGTTATAGCTCTTATCTAATATTTAAAAAAATGCTCTCATAAAATTTATCATGCATTTAAAGATTTTATTTAATGGTTATGCGTTATTTTTCTTTTTTCTTTATTAAGTATTACTGTAATTTAGCCCTCATCTCTTATAACCTTTGGGTTTATTGTCGCATATCAAGATTGACATTTACTGGTGATAAGTCAAGTGTTTACCTTTTGAATTCCGTGTCTGTGGAAGCACAGCTGTCTACTTGAGATACTTGGAAACCCAGCATATCTTAGTCATATTTCTTTCTGATACTACCTCACTTTTTCTGTTACCTGTTTATTCTGTTGTCCATTTATTCCCTTTTCTAAACAGCCCTTCTGTGGTGCTTAAGGGTCTCACTGTTAACATTGCTTATGATTTCCATGCTTTGGAAATTGCCATTCTCCCCTGTTTTCTACAGTATGAAACTAACTTAAAAACAGTGGTTGTCTTCACTTTCGCTTTGCCCTAGGCCTTCAACCAAATAAAACCCACTCTTGGATGTCTCACGTCTGTGGATTATTAGGGTCAGTCACCTGGAGTGTCGTCGACTTTATGATGGGGCTGTGGTTTTGAGGTAGTTAGTATTGCAGTTATTGGTTAAGGACAATTTGTGTCCATAGACTTCCACTGAAACTAAGATATTCTAGTGTGTATTTGAGAAAGGGAGCACATTTCATATCAACATGAGTGAGAACTTTGTTTTGTGCTGACAGATATCAGGATAGGGTGGCTTTCTACCTAATAATATAGGGCATATATTTTCATTCCTACATTTTTCTTCCCTTATTATCCCTACTGCCATCCCTTAGACTTTGAGAGCAAAGAGTGACTCAGGTTACCAGTGTGGAGACAGAAGGTGAAAAACTGTGTGGTATAGGCATACCTTGAGAGAAGATAACGTGAGTTTGGTTCCAGACCACTGCAATAAAGCGAATATTGCAATAAAGTGAGCCACATGAATATTTTGGTTTCCTGGTGTATATATAAGTTATGTTTGCACTGTGCTGTAGTCTGTTAAGTGCAGTAGATTTATGTCTAAAAAAGCAATGTACGTACTTTAATTTAAAAATACTTCTTTTCTAAAAAATGCTAGCCATCATCTTGAGCCTTCAGTGAGTCATAGTAGTAACATCAAAGATTACTGATCATAGATCACCATAACAAGTATAATAATAAGGAAAAAGCTTGAAATATTGTGAAAATTACCAAAATGTGACACAGAGACAAGAAGTAAGCAAACGCTGTTGGAAAAATTGTGCCGTAGGCTTGTTCAATGCAAGGTTGCCATGAACCTTTAGTTTGTAAAAAAATGCAATATTTGCACAGTGCAATAAAGCAAAGCACAATTAAATGAGATTTGCCTGTGTTTGGAAAAATATGAATCTTTTGAATAGCTTCCTTGATCAGTTGGCTCCTTTGAGGCTCCCTTTTAATTGTCTCTTGAAAACCAGTAGCTTACTTTACTTTGATTGCTTTCAGCCATTGCTTAGGATTTTTCCCTAGGCCCCTGTTGATTTCAGCGTGAAATTTCTTCCCTTACCTTTCTGTCCTTTTAAAAAATAGGAGTATAGACATTTTGAAGTATTGTAGGGAGTTTCAGTATGGAATACTGCACCAAAGTCTCTTCGTATTTCTTCCTTTCAAAAAATTTAGAATAGAATTATATACTGAGAAAATGATAGATACGTTTTTGCAAAAGCCACCAGTTTAAGCATTTCATCACAGCTACTGTGTTAGGGCAGAGCAGTGGTAGTGAGGTAGGGGATTGGGTCTCAGAGAAAGGCTCTACTAGGTGGTTGGCAGGCAAAGCAGTAACCAGTGTAAGGGGTGAGGAAAGGCAAACTAAGAGAAGGTGGGGAATATTAGTTAAAGCTGAAAATATATTCAAAGGGAAAACCTGATCGAAGATTGTCTGTGTGAGAAGATTTTCAAACCACAGGATTTCAAACCACTAGAGCATTTCTAAGAAATACCTGATAGTGTGTACTAAGTAATTTCATTTTGACTCTGTGATTAAGAGGACTAGCGTTGTCTTATTTTAAGAGAAAATAATCTTAACAAAAATGCTACTTTGTGAATTTTAAGTATTTGACACGTTCAACTTTGCATTTTCAAAATAGAATAGATTTTAATTTTTATTAAATAAAAAATAGGCTTGTGGTAGTTCAATTTTATGTTTGAAATGATTTTAAACTTTTATTATGGAAAATTTTAAGCATATAAACAATAATATAATGAAGCTTTATGTATCATTGGCTTCAGCAGTTATAAAGCTGTGGCGAGTCTTTTTTCATATACCATTGCCTATTCCCATACCGGCTCCCCATATCTCAGGCATTGTATTACTTTCAAAGTTAAGCATAAGTATTTGAAAATAAATGAAATCACTGCAGTTCCACTATGCTTGTAAAGTCCGTTAGTTTCTTTTCTTACCTAAAGACACATTATTATTTCCGTTAGTGAAATATGAATGCTATACTTCATTAATTGTATATCCTAAGAAATTAGTCCTTTGTATTTTGTATTTTGCCATTTCAGGAATACAAAGAAAAGTTAAATTCTGGGAAATAAGTGTGTTTTATGTGTTAATTTGCAAGTAGTTATTTTCTTATGTTGGTGTTAGCATAGTTGCCTTCTTTTGCAATGGATTACAACTTCAAAAAACAAAAAACTAATTTAACATTTTTCTGAATTAAAGTCTTGATATCATTCCAGGGTACTATGATTTTTCAATTATAATCCATTTGATAAAATATTATTTTCTGTAATAAAATTATATTGCATGTACTTTTATGGTCCTTATGTATCAAAAATGCAGGTATTTTGGTTCTAATTGATGAAAGAACTAATTAACTCTGTTCATGGTGCAGACATACTGAAAGGCTTCAATATAGTTAAAATATCTTTTTCTACATTTTGCCTGCCTTTATGAAAACTGTGATTCATTCAGAGTACTTGACATTTGAGTATGTGCCATGATATCTCTTTGATGCTTTCTAATTCTCAGCTATGTTCCCTAATGGATCTTTTAATCTAGTGTCTGGGTAGCATAATGTGATTGGAATAAAATGTCAGTTATTCCATAAATGTATTATTACTTTTCTCTGTAATTGAATCATAATTTTTTTTGTCTTAGATATATTTTTAATTATTCATTCATTACATACTTAATTCTGGAAGATAATTTCATTTAACCCTACCATATGATTTATTTTGGGTGTAGATGTTAAATAATAAGATGGCAAATGTTAAGGCTATATCTACACAGTTTATTTTTAACACAAATTTTTGAATATAATATTTATTGTAATTGCTCAATACTGGATTCTTTAGATTATCTATTACAGATAAGGTTGTTTTTGCCTTAATTTTATTTCTAGGAAGGATGTTCATGGTCTAAGAAATCCATTGTTAAGTTAGCCTGGCAGTCTTGTTTCTGTGGGTTCTCTCTTCTTGTATTTTCTATTTTGTAAGATTGTTGCCAGAAAAATTATTTCTTTTCCTTCTTTTTTTTTTCATTTACCTATATTAGTTAAAGTCAAACTGCTATTGGTGATTTTTGTGCTGAATAATTTTTTATACACTTGTGGGATTTTACTTCTACGTTACAAATGTGTTACTAGTTTAAAAAAAATCAGTTTTACTTCTTTCATTAGCAAGATTATTTTTATGTGATAAGAAATTCCTCCTTTCACACTTTTCTGTTTTCATACAGGTCCTCATGCTGACACCGCCAGCGGATGCCAGAATTTGCAGTGTGGTTTTCGAGCCTGCTGCCGCTCTGGCGAATGACCCTTGACTTCTGACCTTTGTCTACTTCATTTAGCTGAGCAGGCTTCCTTTCATGCACTTTACTTATAGCACATTTCTTGTGTTAATCCCTTTTTGAGTGTGACTTGTTTTGGCCCTATTTCTTACAGCCTCAGAAATCATAATTTACCAGTGAATTGTACAGTGTTGTTTCTCTTGCAAATCATATTTTTGTTTTAGAAAGGGATTAGGTGTTTTCATAGGGTGAGAACAATTTTTTCAGATTTCTTTTAAATTGAATACTTCAAAAAAAAATGTCACTAATGCCATGCCATTTAAAGTATTTTTTAGATTATTTTGAGTTTTGAAGTCAATGGGTTATTGGTTCTCTTTATAGATAAACACTGTACCAAGCTTTGCAGATCTTTTCAGACATACATTTTTGAAGTTTTATTTTCAGAGACTGCACATTTTGGAAACTAGTCTCTTTTCCATAATGTTTCCTTTATTTGAACAATTCTCAGAGGGCCAATTCAAACATATCCACATATAAGATTCTTTAAGATTATAAAATAAATTGGCTTCTTGGTGTTAGCTCAGGGAGCTGGCACAGCACCAATGTCTTTGTATTTGCTTTCTTCAAAGACCCCTGGTTCCCACCACTGTCCGTAAATTGTCACATTTGGGAAGGGTTTTTAAAAGTTCCACAGTCATTTGAAGAAATGTATAAATAAAATCTACTTTGAGGACTTTACCAAGTAATTTCTTTTGTGTTTTGATTTTGTTATAAATCTCAGTCCAGGGTTACTTTACGGCGAAATAGGAGTAAATAGGTCTTTTGAACTCCCATGAAATCATGACCCTGACAAATTAATAGTTTTAAACAGATACCTGATTTTGTTGAGCTGAATTGTCTTTTTGAAATTTATTGTACCAGAGTCAGAATTTGAATTTGTAAGCTTATCTTCATTGCTGTGTGAAATGATAATTGGAATGGAGACCTATTATTCAGAAAGCCAACATTGAGTCAATTTTATGTCATTCTATATATAATTTAGGTCAAGAAGAAGACAATAGTCAGCAGCATGCCATCCATTTCTGTAAATACTTGTAAGGCTGTGGAAGAGGGGTGATCTTGCAGTCATGTTCTTTGTGGTTCCAGGCATTTTTTTTGTTTGTTTTATTGAGGGAGAGGAGGAATAGGAAAGATATAAACTGTAGGTAGACAGGTTTCTTTCAGGCGAAGAAAAAACTGTTTTACACAGAGTTATCTAAAGATGAAGGAAGATCATTTGATGAGAAATTAAATAAGGAGAAGTCACTGCTTTTTTATTTATTTATTTATTTATTTATTTAATTTATTTTTTTTGGGGGTACACCAAGTTCAATCATCTGTTTTTATACACATATCCCCGTATTCCCTCCCTCCCTCAACTCCCCC
Organism: Hippopotamus amphibius kiboko; assembly: GCF_030028045.1. Classification (NCBI taxonomy): domain Eukaryota; kingdom Metazoa; phylum Chordata; class Mammalia; order Artiodactyla; family Hippopotamidae; genus Hippopotamus; species Hippopotamus amphibius. Next base: position 97,393,718 of record NC_080198.1, on the reverse strand, counting down.
TCCCCCTCCCTCGAGTCCCCCCACCCTCCCCGTCCCAGTCATCTAAGGCATCTTCCATCCTCGAGTTGGACTCCCTTTGTTATACAACAACTTCCCACTGGCTATCTATTTTACAGTTGGTAGTATATATATGTCTGTGCTACTCTCTCACTTCGTCTCAGCTTCCCCTTCACCCCATGCCCCCCCCCCAAACCTCGAGTTCTCCAGTCCATTCTCTGCATCTGCATCCTTGTTCTTGTCACTGAGTTCATCAGTACCATTTTTAGATTCCGTATATGTGAGTTAGCATACAATATTTGTCTTTCTGACTTACTTCACTCTGTATGACAGACTGTAGTTCTATCCACCTCATTACATATAGCTCCATCTCATCCCTTTTTATAGCTGCGTAATATTCCATTGTATATATATGCCACATCTTCTACTCTGCTTTTAAATTTAACTAACATTTGAATTAAACCCTCTTGAGGGAAGGTCACCTCTAAGGAAGGACATCTATTGACTCTGAAATTTTACCATTCTCTAAGGGTTCTCTCATTTTGATTCCATTGCTTCCAAAGTATAAGATGGAACCCCTCCAGTATCTAGTATATAGGATAGCAGACCATCTTATCCTTTGAGTCTGTGTCTGTTAACTTAAGTCCTCATACCTCTTGTGGCACAACTACCCTAGCTGCCTCCTTTAAAAGTTTGGCCTAAGCACAAAGGAAAAACTGTCTGGATTCCTTTAGAGAACTTGAGAGGAAATCTGAGTTTAAAGAGCAATTACAGAGCCAGAAGTTTATTTTGTAGGTTGATTGTTTTGTGGTTGCTGTATTTTTATTTCCTTAAGTGTTTAGTAAAGTGTATTTGAAAAGTTGACATCAGGCACTATTTCCAGAAAAAGAAACTAAAATAAGTCTTCTGGAGTGAGTCCCATCAAACTGCATGGTAAAATTAGTCATCTATAGCCATGGTCCTGAGTCATCAAGGGAGCACTGAAGTGTAAACCGCATGTAATCAGAAAACGGTGTAATATTTGGGGAGTAAAATTTTTGATAATACTTTATGGAAAAAAATCATGATTAAATGATATTTTGGGACTTGGCTTAAATGTTATTCTTTATAAATTAATTAATTTGAGCAGCTAATTTCCCAGGGGTTCCAGGTAGTTGAGGTGCCCTCTTTTTGCTTTGTTCTGTGCTGCTTGATGTTAGAAGACCATTAAATAGGACTTGGCAGTCTTGAACCAAACTGACTTCAAAATGTGAGCACGTTGTAATATGGAAACTCACTGTTTTTCTACCACTCCCACTACCCCCACCCTTCCATGGGGAGATAGCATAATCTGCATTTAATTTTTAAATATTAGTGCTGTGTCATTATTAAGGATAGTCAATGCTTTAAAATTTCTTCTAAGTTTATTTTTCATTGTGATATAGTTGATGCACAATATTATGCTAGTACTGCATAATGACTTGACACATATATTATGAAATGATTGCTGTGGTAAGTCTGATAACCATCTCTACCCATATAAAATTATTACTGTATTATTGATCACATTCCTTACGCTGTGTATTACATCCCCATGACGTATTTATTATGTACTTCTTAATCCCCTTCACCTATTTCCCTCACCCTCCTCACTTCTTGCAACCACTGGTTTGTTTTCTGTACCTGTGAGACTGCTTTTGTTTTGTTTTTTAGATTCTGTATATAAGTGAAATCATGTCATATTTGTCTTTCTCTCTCTGCCTTATTTCACTTAGTATAATATCCTCTAGCTCCATCCATGTTGTCTCAAGTGGCAAGACTTTTTTTTAATGGCTGAGTAATATTCCATACCTTCTTTATCCATTTATCTTTCCATAGACTCTCAGGTTGATTCCACATCATGGCTATAATAGTATAATATTATGTTACAATATATAATTATATATATATATATATAATCTATTACAATAGCCACATTGTGGCTATATAAATAATGTAGCACTGAACACTGGAGTGCATATAGCTTTTTGAGTTAGTGTTTATGTTTTCTTTGGGTAAGTACTCAGAAGTAAAATTGCTGACAGTTCTATTTTTAATATTTTGAGGATCCTCCATACTGTTTTCCACAGGGCTACAGCAATTTACAGTCCCACCAACAGTGCATGAGGGTTCCCTTTTCTCCACATCTTCACCAACGCTTGTTTTTTGTTGTTTTTTTGTTGGTAGCCATTCTGACAAGTGTGAGGTGGTATCTCATTGTGGTTTTGATTTGCATTTCCCTGATAATTAATGATGTTCATCAAATTTTCATGTGTCTGTTGTCCATGTGTGTGTCTTCTTTGGAAAATGTCTATTCAGGTCTGCTGCCCATTTTTTTAATCAGGTTTGTTTTTTTGATGTCAGGTTGTATGGATTCTTTGTATATTTTGGATATTAACCCTTTGTCAGATATGTCATTTGCAAATATCTTCTCCCATTCAGTAGGCTACCTTTTTTTTAAAAAAAAAAAAAAAATTATTTATTTATTTATTTATTTATTTGCTGCATTGGGTCTTTGTTGCTGCATGTGGACTTTCTCTAGTTGCAGAGAGTGGAGGCTACTCTTTGTTGCAGAGCTTCTCATTTTGGTGGCTTCTCTTGTTGCGGAACACAGGCTCTAGGTGCGCAGGCTTCAGTAGTTGTGGCACACGGGCTTAGTTTGCTCCGCGGCATGTGGGATCTTCCTGGACCAGGGATGGAACCTGTGTCCTCTGTATTGGCAGGTGGATCCTTAACCACTGTACCACCTGGGAATCCCCGAGAGTTCTTTTTGTTTTTGCTGTGCAAAAGATCTTTAGTTTAATATAGCCCTATTTGCTTATTTTTGCCCTTGCCTAAGGAGACATATCCAAGCTTTTGGTAAGACCAGTGTCATAGAGCATACTGCCTATGTTTTCTTCTGGGAGTTTTATGGTTTCAGGTCCTTACATTTAAGTGTTTAATCCGTTTTAAGTTTATTTTTGTATTTGTTGTGAGAAAGTAGTCTAGTTGGATTCCTTTTTAATGTTGCTGTCCAGTTTCCCCAATACTGTTTGTTGAAGAGGATGTCTTTTCCCCATTTATATTCTTATTTCCTTAGTCATAGATTAATTGATCGTATAAGTGTGAATTTACTTCTGGACTTTTCTGTTCCATTGGTGTGTGTGTCTTTTTTTTATGCCAGCATCATACTATTTTGATTACTGTGGCTTTGCTGGTTTGAAATCAGGAAGCATGACACCTCCAGCTTTGTTCTTCTTTCTCAAGATTGTTTTGGCTGCTCAAGGGCTTTTGGGTTTCCATTCAATTTTAGAATTATTTGTTCTAGTTTTGTGACAGATGCTATTGGTATATTGATAGAGATAGCATTGAATCTGTAGATTGCCTTGAGTGGTATGGTCATCTTGACAGTATTAATTCCTCCAATTCATGAGTGCAGTACATCTTTCCATTTGTTTGTGTTTTCTTCAGTTTCTTTCATCAGTCTTATAGTTTTCCAAGTTATACCCACCTTAAATGGATGTTGAATTTTGTCGAAAACTTTTTATGCATCTCTTGAGATGATCATATGATTTTTATTATTCAGTTTCTTAAGGTTATCATGTTTATTGGTATGCAGATATTGAATCATCCTTGCATCCCTGGGATAAATTCTACTTGATCATGGTGTATGATCCTTTTAATGTATTGTTGAATTTGGTTTGCTAATATTTTGTTGAGAATTTTTGCATCTGTGTTCATCAGTGATACTGGCTTGTAATTTTGTGTGTGTGTGTGTGTGTTGTCTTTGGTTTTGGTATCAGGGTGATGTTGTCCTTGTAGAATGAGTTCGGAAGCATTTTTCCCTCTGCAGTTTTTTGGAATAGTTTGAGAAGGATAGATCTAACTCCTCTTTAAATGTTTTGTGGAATTCACCAGTGAAGCCATCTGGTTCTGGATTTCTGTTTGTTGGGAGGTTTTTTGGTTACTGATTGAATTTCATTACTAGTAATTGGTCTGTTCATATTTTCTGTTTCTTCCTTAGTCGTAGGAGATTGTACATTTATAGGAATTTATTCATTTCTTCTAGGTTGTCCATTTTATTGGCATATAATTGTTCATAATAATCTCCTATGATTCCTTTGTATTTCTGTGTTGTTAGCTATATCCTCTTATCTTTCATTTTTTAATTTTATTTGGACTCTTTTTATGTTGATGAGTCTGGCTAAGGGTTTATCAATTTTGTTTATCTTTCAAGGAACCAACTCTTAGTTTCATTGATCTTTTCTATTGTTTTTTACTCTCTATCTCATTTATTTTGCTTCGACCTGTATAATTTCTTCCTTTCTGCTAATTTGGGTTTTGTTTGTTCTTCTTTTTTTAGTTCCTTTAGATATAAAGTTAAATTTTTATTTGAGGTTTTTCTTGTTTCCTGAAGTAGGCTTGAATTGCTATAAACTTCCCTCTTAGAACTGCTTTTGCTGAGTTCCATAGATATTGGATCATTGTGTTTCCATTTTCATTTGTCTCCAGGTATTTTTTTTTATAAATTTATTTATTTATCTTTATTTATTGGCTGTGTTGGATCTTAGTTGCTGTGCGCAGGCTGTCTGTAGTTGTGAAGAGCAGGGGCTACCCTTCGTTGTGGTGTGTAGGCTTCTCATTGCAGTGGATTCTCTTGTTGTGCACGGGCTGCAGGCGTGCGGGCTTCAGTAGTTGCAGAGCATGGGCTCATTAGTTGTGGCTCATGGGCTCTAGAGTGCAGGCTCAGTAGTTGTGGCTCATAGGCTTAGTTGCTCCACGGCATGTGGGATCTTCCTGGCCTTGGGATCGAATCCATGTCCCCTGCATTGGCAGGCAGAATGTTAACCAACTGTGCTACCAGGGAAGCCTGTCTCCAGGTATTTTTTAAATTTCTTTTTTGATTTCTTCAGTGATCCACTGGATGTTTCATAGCATATTGTTTAGCCTCCATGTGCTTGTATGTGGGGTTTTTTTTTTTTTGGTAGTTGATTTTTAGTCGTACAGAATTGTAGTTGGAGAAGATGCTTGATATGATTTGAGTCTTCTTAAATTTACCAAAACTTGTTTTGTGGCCTATCATGTGATCTACCCTGGAGAATGTTCCATGTGCACTTGAAGAGAATGTGTGTCGTGATGCTTTTGGACAGTATGTTCTCTATATATTAAGTCCATCTAGTGTAATGTATCATTTAAGGCCAATGTTTCCTTATCCTTATGTCTGGATGATCTGTTCATTGATGTAAGTGATGTAAGTTAAAGGCTCCTTCTGTTATTGTGTTACTGTCAGTTTCTCCCTTTATGTTTGTTAATATTTGCTTCACATAGGTGTTCTTTGTGGGTGCATATATAATTGTATCTTCTTGTTGGATTGATCCCTTTTATCATTATGTAATGTCCTTTGTTTCTTGTTTTAGTCTTTTTTTTAAATTTATGTACTTAATTTTGGCGATGTTGGGTCTTCATTGCTGCATGCAGGCTTTCTCTAGTTGTGGCAGGTGGGGGCTACTCTTCATTGCAGTGTGTGGGCTTCTTGTTGCAATGGCTTCTCTTGTTGTGGAGCATGGGCTCTAGGCATGCGGTCTTCAGTAGTTGTGGCACGGAGGCTCAGTAGTTGTGGCTCACAGGCTCTAGAGCACAGGCTCAGTAGTTGTGGTGTATGGGCTTAGTTGCTTCGCGGCAGGGGAAGCGGCCAGGGAAGTCCCTGTAGTCTGTTTAAAGTCTGTTTTGTCTGATAGAAGTATTGCTACCCTGTTTTTCTTTTCGTTCCTGTTTGCATGGAGTACCTTTTTACATCCACTCAGTTTTAGTCTGTGTGTATATCTGGGTCTCAAATAAGTCTCTTACAGGCAGCATATATGGTTACTTTTTTTTGTTTGTTGTTTGGTCCATTTACATTTAAAGTTATTGTACTTTTTGCCATTTTGTTAATTGTTTTCTGGTTGTTTTGATAGTTTGTTTTGTTCCTTTTTCTTTTGTCCTCTTCCCTTGTGACTTGATGACTGTCTTTAGTGTTATGTTTGGATTTCTTTCTCTTTTTGTGTGTATTGATTATAGGTTTTTGGTTGTAGGTAGGAAGATATAGATAAATATATGTGATTATTTAATGTTGATCTTTTTAGTTTGAATGCATTCTTTTTGTAACAATATTTGTTTATTTAGGCTGTGCTGGGCCTTCGTTGAGGCATGTGGGCTTCTCTAGTTGTGGCAAGTGGGCTCTCTAGTTGTGGCATGAGGCTTCTCTAGTTGCAGCACATGGGCTCTAGAGTGTGTGGGTTCATTAGTTGTATGCGGGCTTAGTTGCAGTATGTGAGATCTTTGTTCCCTGACCCGGGATTGAACCTGGGCCCCCTGCATTGGGAGTGTAGAGCCTTAACCACTGGACCACCAGAGATGTCCCAAGTTTGAATGCATTCTAACAACCCTGCATTTTTACCCCCCTTCCACATTTAATGTTTCGGTATCATATTTTACATCTTTTCTTTGTGTGTCTTTTAGCTACTTATTGTGAATATAGATAATTTTACTACTTTTTTCTTTTATTTATTGTCTGCATTGGGTCTTCGATGCTGCACACGGGCTTTCTCTAGTTGCAGCGAGCGGGGGCTACTCTGCATTGTGGTGCACAGGCTCCTCATTGCAGTGGCTTCTTTTGTTGCAGAGAATGGGCTCTAGGCGTGTGGACTTCAGTAGTTTTGGCACACAGACTCAGTAGTTGTGGCTCACGGGCTTAGTTGCTCTGCGGCATGTGGAGTCTTCCTGGAGCAGGGATCAAACCTGTGTCCCCTGCATTGGCAGGCGGATTCTTAACCACTGTGCTACCCAGGAAGTCCTGTTTTACTACTTTTGTTTTTTAACTTTACTATTAGCTTTGTAAGTGATTGGTCTACTACCTTATGATGTTTGCTTTTATTGATGAGATTTTTGCTTTTGTAATTTTCATATTTATAGTTGTAACCTTTTTTCCCACTTAGAGTAAGTCCCTTTAACATTTCTTGTAAAGCTGTTTTAGTGGTACTGAAGTCTTTTAGTTTTTGCTTATCTATAAAGCCTTTTATCTCTCCTTGAAATCTGAATGATAGCCTTGCCAGGTAGAGTATTCTTGGTTTAAAGTTTTTTCCCTTTTATCACTTTGAATATATTGTCCCTCTCCCTTCTGACTGGCAGAGCTTCTGCTGAAAAGTCAGATCATAGTCTTATGGGAGTTCCCTTGTATGTACCTGGTTGCTTTTCTCTTGCTGCTTTTAATATTCTATCTTTAATTTTTGCCATTTTAATTATAATATGTCTTTGTGTGGACCTCTTTTAGTTCATATTCTTTGAGATTCTCTGTTTCCTGGACCTGAATGTCTGTTTCTTTTCCCAGGTTAGGAACGTTTTCAGCTATTATTTCTTCAAATAAGTTCTCTGCCCCTTTCTCTTCTCCTTCTGGAACCCCTGTAATGTGAATGTTAGTACGTGACATTGTATCAGAGGTTCTTAAACTTTCTTCATTTTTTAAAATTCTTTTGTTTGGTTCAACTTGGTGTTTCCACTGCTCTATCTTCCAGCTCATTGGCTGTCCCCCTGTGTGAGCTGATCTGCTGGTGATTCCCTCTGGTGTGTTCTTTAGTCTAGTGTTTGTGTTCTTCTCCTCTTTTTGTCTTTATAGTTTCTGAGTGTTGAACTTCTTACTGTGTTCTTCCGTTCTTCTCCTGAGTCCCTCGAGCATCCTGTGATCATTATCTTGAATTCTTCATGGGTTAGATTGCTTACTTCCACTTTGCTTAGTTCTTCTTCTGGGGTTTTGTCTTTTTTCCTTATTTGGAACGTATTCCTGTCTCTTCATTTTGCCTGATTCTCTGTGTTTATTAATTCTATGTATCTAGTAGGTCAGTTAGGTTTTCTGATCTTGGAGAAATGGCCTTATGTTGAAGATATCTCATGGGGCACCCCCTCCCCTCTGCTCACTAGTGCTGTATATTCGGGAGTGGGGGTGTTGCCTTTGTGGGCTCTGTGGGCCCTTCTGTTGTGGTGGGGCTGACTACCTTGGGTGTGCTGGTAGGTGGGGCTGGCCCCTGGCCCAGTTGGCTGCTAGGCCTTGCCTTGTGCAGTGGCTGCTGGCTCACTGGTTGGTGGGGCTGAGTCCTGCCATGGCAAACTGAATGCCCTGGGGGGTTCTGGGGCTGGTGCTGGCCCACTGGTGTTTGGATCTGGGTCGTGGAGTGCTGGCTGCAGGGGCTGGGGTATCTGGTGTTGGTGGTGGTCCACTGGTGTGCTGGTAAGCCCCCTGCACTAATAGACTAGAGAGAGGACTCCACAACGGTGCTTACCAGCACCAGTGTTCTCATGGTAGGATGACCTCCCAGAACGGCGCTCCCAGCGTTTGTGTCCATGTGGGGAGTCCCAGTTCCCTCCTACCTCTCTGGGAGTCTATGATCAGCAAGTTGGTCTGACTGAGATGTCTTTCAAATTACTGCCTCTTCACTGGGACTCAGAGTGAGTGAGATTTTGTGTGCACCCTTTTAGAAGTGGAGCCTTCTGACTGTCACATATGCAAATCCCACTGGCCTTCAAACCCAGACATTCCTAGGGGCTTGTCTTCCAGGTGCAGGACTCTTGGGCTGGGGAGACTGATGTGGGGCTTGGACCTCTTGCTCCTTGGGGAGAACCTCTGCAATTGAGCTTATCTTTCCATTTGTGGGTCACCTACCCAGGAGTGTGGGTCTTGACTCTACTGTCTCTCTGACCCTCTTAGCCGTCTCGTTGTGGTTCTTCGTTATATCTTCAGTTATGGAAAATCTTTTTGCTAGTTGTTCTCATAGATGGTTGCTCTGTAAATAGTTGTACTTTTCCTGAGCCTGTGGCAGGAGGGGAGCTCTGGGTCTTCTGTTCCATCATCCTGGCCACACTTCTGTGGATAGTTAGTGGTTAAACTGTATACATATACACACACACACACACACACACTTGGTTTAAATTTATCTCGGGTTTTGTGATTGGTTTTATGAAATGTTGAAACTGTTTCTAGAAGAAAAGGCAAAAATTAAGTAAAATGCCTTGTGTTACCTGACAAACATCAAGTGCCACATACTGGGTAGTGTTCTAAGTACTTTAAATATACTGACCTTTAAAATCAGTACAACAGGACTTCCCTAGTGGTGCAGTGGTTAAGAGTCCGCCTGGCAATGTGGGGGGCACGAGTTCAAGCCCTGGTCCGGGAAGATCCCACTTGCCGTGGAGCAACTAAGCCCATGTTGCCATAACTACTGAGCTTGCTTTCTAGAGCCTGTGAGCCACAGCTAATGAGCTCGCGTGGCACAGCTACTGAAACCCACGCACCTAGAACCTGTGGTCTGCAACAAGCGAAGCCACTGCAATGAGAAGCCCTCGCTCGCCACAACTAGAGAAAGCCTGTGCGCAGCAACAAAGACCCAATGCAGCCATAAATAAATAAATAAAGTTTATTTAAAAAAAATAAAATCAGTACAATGTGATGAAGTCAGTAATGTGATCATCCCATTGTTATATATGGGAAAAGTTAAGTAACAGAGAAGTTAACTTGCCCACGAATTACCCAGCTAGTAAGTGGCAGAACTAGTATTTCTCCAAAGCTCATACTTTTAACCACTAAGCTATCCTGTCTCTATATTGCTGTATCGGTAATGACTGTTATGGGTCAGACCTTGAATTCTTTGAAGAGTTCATAGTACAAATATCAGAGGCACGTAAACACAGTAATATAATTTGATAGAGAAAGGCATAAGGGAATAAAGCAAAAGGTGAAAAATTTTCCTTAACTCGGTCCCTCTCTTTTTATGTTTTGTTTTGTTTTGCTTTTAAGTGAGCTCGTATTCCAGCTACATCAGTGGTTCTCAACTGAAGGCAGTTTATCCCATGGAAGACATTTGGCAATGACTGGAAACATTTTGCTTGTCACAACTTGGCAGCAGGGAAGAATGCAGCTGGCAGCTAGTGGGTAGATGCCAGGGATGCTGCTAAACATGCTACAAAGCCCTTAACAGCGAATAATTACTTGGCCCAGAGTGTCAGTCATGCTGCTACTGAGCAATCCTGTTTGACCTATTTCTGTGTTGTGGACACCTTTCCATGGCAGTACATACATTTAATCCCTTTTAATATTATCTGACTTTTGCTTAGTCAGTTTGGGCTGTTGTAACAAATACCATAAGCTAGATGGCTTAAACAACAAACAGTTGTTTCTCACAGTTCTAGAGGTTGGGAAGTCCAGAGTCAAAGTTTCGGCAGAAACTTTGGTGTCTCATGAGGAGTCTGTGGTTTGTAGACCACCATCTTCTCATTGTGTCCACGCATGACATAGAGGGGAAGTAAACTCTCCCCTGTTTCTTTCTAAAGGGCACTAACTCCCATCTTGAGGGCTCTATCTTTATGACCTAATTAACTCCCTAATTGGCCTCTCTCTCTCTCTCTTTTTAAATTGAAGTATAGTTGATTTATAATATGTTAGTTTCTGGTGTACAGTACATTGTAGGTTACTAAAAGATTGATTATAGTTCTTTGTGCTATACAGTAGGTCTTTGTTCATCTGTTTTATATATAGTAGTGCATATCTGTTAATCCCATACTCCTAATTTATCCTTCCCCCACCCCCCTTCCTCTTTGGTAACCATAAGTTTGGTTTCTACATAAGTCTATTTCTGTTTTGTAAATAAATTCATTTGTATTGTTTTAAAGATTCCACATATAAGTGATATATAATATTTGTCTTTGACTTAGTATGATAATCTCTAGGTCCATCCATGTTACTTCAAATGGCAATATTTCATTCTCCTTTATGGCTGAGTAATTATTCAGTTGTATATATATACATACTACATCTTCTTTATCCATTCCTCTGTTGATGGGCACTTAGGATGCTTCCATGTCTTGGCTATTATAACTAGTGCTGCTGCAGATTTATGCCCAGGTGACTGAGTGGGATTGCTGGATCATATGGTAACTCTGTTTTTAGTTTTTTAAGGCACCTTCAGACTGTTTTCCAGAGTGGCTGCACCAATTTACAGTCCCACCAACAGTGTAGAAGGGTTCCATATTCTCCGTACCCTCTCCAGCATTTATTTGTAGACTTTTTTTTTTCCAGCTCTTTATTGGAGTATAATTGCTTTACACTGTTGTGCCAGTTTCTGCTGTACAACAAATTGAATCAGCTATATTTACACATATCCCATATCCCCTCCCTCTTGAGCCTCCCTCCCACCCTCCCTATCCCACCCCTCTAGGTCATCACCAGTCATCAAGTTGATCTCCCTGTGCTATGCAGCAGCTTCCCACTAGCCATCTATTTTACATTTGGTAGTGTATGTACGTCAGTGCTACTCTCTCACTATGTCCCAGCTTCTCCTCCCCTCACCCTGTCCTCAAGTCCATTCTCTACATTTACATCTTTATTCTTGCCCTGCCACTGGGTTCATCAGTACCATTTTTTTAGATTCCACATATATGTCTTAGCATACGGTATTTGTTTTTCTGGTTTACTTCACTCTGTATGACAGGCTGTAGGTCCACCCACCTCACTTTGTAGACTTGTTGATGATGGCCATTCTGACCAGTGTGAAGTGATATCTCATTGTAGTTTTGATTGGCATTTCTCTAGTAATTAGTGATACTAAGCATCTTTTCATGTGTCTCTTGGCCATCTGCATATCTTTGGAGAGATGCCCATTTTTTGATTGTGTTGTTTTTTTGATACTGAGTTGTATGAGCTGTTTGTATATTTTGGAAATGAAGCCCTTGTTGGTTGTACCATTTGCAAATGTTTTCTCCCAGTCCATAGGTTGTCTTTTTATTTTGTTTATGGTTTCCTTTGCTGTGCAAAATCTTATGTTTGATTGGGTCCCATTTGTTTGCTTTTTATTTTATTTCTTTTGTCTTGGGCGACTGATCTAAGAAAAAACTGCTACGATTTATATCAGAAAATGTTTTGCTTATGTTCTCTTCTAGGAGTTTTGTGGTATCATGTCTTATATTTAAGTTTTGAAGCCATTTTGAGGTTATTTTTGTGTATGGTGTGAGGAGTGTTCTGACTTCACTTCTGATTTACATGCAGCTGTCCAGCTTTCCCAGCATCACTTGCTTGAAGAGACTGTCTTTTCTCCATTGTACATTCTTGCCTTCTTTGTTGAAGATCAATTGACCATAGGTGTGTGGGTTTATTTTGGGGCTCTCTATTCTGTTCTGTTGATCTGTGTGTCTTGTTTTTATGCCAGTACTATGCTGTTATGATTACTGTAGCTTTGTAGTATTGTCTGAAGTCTGGGAGGGTCACACCTCCTGCTTGTTCTTTTTACCTCAGGATTGCTTTAGAATTCTGGATCCTTCATGGTTCCATATAAATTTCAGGATTATTTGTTTTAGTTCTATGAAAAATATCAGATAATTTGATAGGGATCGCATTAAATTTATAGATTGCTTTGGGGGTAGTATGGCCATTTTAAGCAATATTAATTCTTCCAGTCTAAGGGCATGGGATATCTTACTGGCAAAGAGGAAGAGCATTCCAAGTAGAAGGTGAGCAAGTACAAAAGCATAGAAGTATAAAGCTCATAGGGTATACGGGAACTCTGAGTTGTCACAGTTGAATTAAGGGTCATAGTGGCAGAGACAAGGCAGACTACTAAATAAGAACACTTATTTTGCACATTTTGAAAATAATGATAATTTTATTTCATTATTTGCAAATATTTCCTTCCCTCTGATGGATCAAGAGCAATTAAAAATATTCTCTTACTTATCATCTTTATATGATATAAAACTTAAAATGAAAAAACTATCTGTTGCGTATAAGGGAGGCAACATAGATCCAAACAGACAGGACATTTTTAGGATATGGGTGGATGTACACAGCTAAAGCAAACTCCACATTAGGAGCATCAATATTATGTACTCCAGTGCTATACACAGCTTCAATCAGAGGCTTCACTTCAGAGTATGGCATGTGAAGGGGAAATCCAGAGAACTGAAGGAAGACAAAACATTTTTAGTCATCAGTGAACATGAAGTTTTCAGTATATTTTTCCCTAAGTAAATATGTGCAGATGTTAATAGGAAGTCTTCCCTTTGGATCTTAAAGTCATTTATTTAGTTTTGTTTTTTGATTCAGCTATATATTAGGAATACAGAAAATGGAGAGAGGCTAAATGTCTCTTTTGTTTTAATTGCTAACATATTGACTTGGTGTTTAGGATACCTGTTAGTCACCCATCCGCCCTCCACTGTTCCCTTCCTTCTTCCTGATAGCCCCAAGTTTGCATAGAAACCTGTGCAATTCCAGGGGCCTAGGTTAAGGTAATACATTCTATCCCCGTGGCCTTGGTGTTGATCTACAGGAAGGAGCATCTAATCTAGGGAACTTGCAAGGAGTAATGGCGTGCAGATGCTCTCTCCTGCTCAGAGCAGTACGTGTGCAGATGTGAGTCCTGCCGGGAACTATTCCAGCCATTTGCTGCCACAAGAAAAGCCAGCTGGTGGATGATGACATCACATGGAGGAGGGCAGAGTGGGAAGACTTGCAGACATGTGGTACAGCCCTGATAGCTACTCACCACTAACTTCTACCTAAATAAGCCCATGAGTTGTTAATGCTCAAGCTTGTTTGAACTAAGTTTTCTGTTACTTGAATTGAAAACATCCCAGCTGAAAACTAACCTTCGAAGTTAAAGGTAAGTTTTACTCAGTGAATAGAATTAAATGTTGATTTCATACTCTTTGGCCACCGAGGCTTACTGTTTTAGTTTGAGACTACTTTCTAGATTTTAGTATCTAGCAATAGGATGTGAACACACAGCACTATTGACAGGCAGTAGAGAAAGCCTGTTAATGAGAATTTTTCTTTGCAATGAAAAGCAATTAGCATAAAATCATATCCTTTAAAAAAATCTGACCAAGAATGGTTGGTTTCACCTTTATGCTGAGTTGAGTCTAACATGATTTAGCTAGATATTTTCATTTTATTTAATACTCTTGCAATTTTATAGAAGATATCATTTTTCACAGGATCTTCCTACAAAAAAAGGTGGTATTTCTGTTTTATAGAGGCATTTTGCTATTTAGTGGTAGGTTCATTCTTGAGATTTGGACTTTTTTTTTTTAGGTATAATATTTCCCCCTTTATTTTTTTATTTTTTTGGCTCTTTATTGGAATATAATTGCTTTACACTGTTGTACCAGCTTATGAGGTACACCAAAGTCGATCAGCTGTATTTATACACATATCCCCATATTCCCTCTCTCCCACAACTCCCCCCCACCCTCCCCGTCCTGGCCCTCTAAGGCATCACCCATCATTGAGTTGATCTCCCTTTGTTATACAGCAACTTCCCACTGGCTGTTTTACAGTTGGTAGTGTAAATATGTCTATGCTACTCTCTCACTTCGTCCCAGCTTCCCCTTCGCCCCCCCCCGCCTCCCCAACCTTGTGTCCTCCAGTCCATTCTCTGCATCTGCATCCTTATTCTTGTCTTGTCACTGGGTTCATCAGTACCACTTTTTTTTTTTGAGATTTGGACTTTTAATCACATTTTTTAAGTCTTTGCTGCTTCATCTGTGTACTTCAGGGAGTAATGTATGCATTTTGATTCCAAAAACCCATAGTACTGAGCAAATTCCAATTTGAAATGGACTACTTACCCTGTAGTCTCCCAGCTGTTTCAGCAGTTCTGCTCTGTGGTCATCTTCCACATCTTCTCCTTGATTTCTTTCTAATAGAGGCAAGAAGTGACGCAGAGTAGAGGTACAGTATCTATTCCACCGAGTCAGATGGCGTGGCCTCCAGTCCATGATTTTTTCTTTTAGTATTTTTTCAATCCTGTTTATAAAAAATAAGCTCCAGTTTTTGGTGACTTGACTTTTCCCTTGTAAACAAAAATACAAAAATAGTATTCTGAAACTATTAGAAGAAACAAGATTTTTTTTTTAGGAATTAGTTCTTAGTGAGGATCTCAAGGCTTTATTTGAAATTTGCAGTTGAGAGTAAATTGGTGTTTTCTACTAATAATACCTTTAAAAGGGTCACATTTAATCTTGTGCAATTTGACATGCCGCTCTTCACACAGCTTGAGAGAGTAGAAAGGGCACACGGGCTTTGAAACTAGAAAGACCTGGCTGGGCTCAGAAGCCCCCTTTAACACTTGATAAGTACGTGGACCTCTCTGTGCCTCCGTTTCCACACTTGTGAAACTAGGAAAATAAGTTGTATTTTACAGGGTTATAAAGACTGTTGGGGCTCAAATAGGCTCTTACTTAGTCTTCTACGTGTGTTAGGTTTTTAAAATAGCTGAAGTTCACTTAAGCAATAATTGGACAATATAGGCATATTTAAGCCGAGGATTATGATATTGTCTGAAGGAGACCCATAAATAACATGATGTTGAACTCTAATCTGTGGTAAGGTTTTTGGGGAACTACCTGTCACTGCTGGATTTCACTGCTGTATGTCTCACACCATGCTGATGCTAAAGCCTTCTGTTGAGCCTTGGGATTTAGAGATCATATCTGTACTTTGTATTTATAAACATGAATTAAAGTTTAATTGCCCAAATTATTTCACATTGATCCAGGCTGGGAATTGTTTAGTTGCATATTAACACTCCTAGTGACAGACTGTATGTGGATTTATGGATATCATGTGACCTGTCTTGTAGTTCAGCTGCAGCTGCTTTGTCTGTGCGCTGGTAAATTAGCTCTTCTGGCTACAAAAGAAAAAGTAGTTCAGAAATTTTAGAAATCAGTTATACTTAATTTCAATAGCTATACATCCCTTTCTAAATCTTTTTTTTTTAAATTATGAACTCTCAGACATTCAGTTAGACATAGAAGATAATGGAACAGACGCTAATGTACCCAAGACCTACTTTAAGTAAAACATCACAAATAAATTACAGTGCTATGTAGTTCTTTCTCAGTTTTATTACTCTTTTCTCTCACGGAAGTAACCATGATCTGAGTTTGTTTTTTTAGCACTCTTTCATTCAACGTATACTAAATATCTACTGTGTGCTAGGCACTTACACAGGTGAAGGAGACAGAGCTGTGAACAAAATGCCTGCCCTCATGGTGTTTATAGTCAGTGGAGACAGGCAAATTAGTGAAATGTGTTTGTGATTTAACTACAGATGTATGTATTCCTAAACAATATATTGTCTTGTTTTGCATGTTTTCTGAACTTTATGTAATAATTTAATAGTGTAAACATGCAATTTTTTCTCCGTTAACATTATATTCAGAGAGAATAGCAAATACATATTTTCAGCATGCTTACTATGATTCATGAATATTAATTCATTCGTGTAACTATAAAATATTCCACTATATACCATAATTTTTCTCTTCTGTTGTTCCAAATCTTAGGCTTTTGCAAACAGTGTTCCTATGAAAACCCTTATGTTACTGTGTATACATGAGAGAATTTCACTAGGGTAATTTTTCTTAAAACTTCTTGAAGAAAGATTTGATCCACAGTAAAAAATATATTTTATATTACACAGTATCTATCTATATATCTATAGCAATGAAATTTAAAGTTTTATTAATTCTCGTGCTTACTATTTATAGTCTGCTGCTGTCCAGGACCCTCTAAATTAATGCTGAGCCCCTCCTGGGTCTTGCCCTGCAGTTTGATTTCATGTTTCAATAGCAGTGATGAAATTAATTTAGTGAATTGAGACCAGTATTTAAAAAATCAAATATATTTTGTGGTATTTTTTTAGGTCACGGGACTCTATCAAAACTATTCTTTTACGTATGTGTGTACTGGTTCATGATAAGATGGTCTGTTTCTTATTGTGGGTTGGGCTTAACTAAGTTTGAAAATAAAATATTCTAGACTAAATATCTAGGAGTGGAATTAAGGGTCAAAAAATATCTGGCTACCCGGTATAACGATATCAAATTCCTCACTTTCTTTGTCTACATTTAATTGTTAATTAAAAAATTATACCTGAACACTGGAAAGGCCAGGATATGGAAGGCTTCTTGAAAAGAAAGATTTCCATAGCTTGGGCTTGGTGACATCAAAATTTATCCTTAGTGGGGAATCATATTGTTGAATATTAAACCAAATCTAAAAAAGACAAGACTACATTAGCATGTGTGGTAGCAGGTGTGTGTGTGTGTGTGTGTGTGTGTGTGTGTGTATGTGTAAAGAGAGGCAGCAGAGAGAGACAGCAAGGAAACATGCAGTTTGCACATTTTTTTTGTCGTATTTTGATTTTTAAAACTGATAAGCACTTTACAATCAGTGGCATCAGATAGTTCTCATGGGCTTTTTTTTTTTTTTTCTCACTTTTTTTATACCTGCAGTTGAGGTGCACCTTACAGTTGATTGTAGGCTGATGCAATAAGGTAGTTCCTGGTGATAAGACACTAAGAATTTTTTGGAAGAAGACAGACAAGGCTGCTCCTTTCTCAGGCTAGCCTTTCCTAACCCTGCTCTTCCCAGCCTCCTGTTTGCCTTAGGAGTCCCTCTCTTTGCTTCCACAGCATTCTTTAACCTCTGAGGTAGCACCTGTCTTGTTGAGGCACTGTATTGTAGCATGTTAATTCTGGAACCAGAGCACTTGCATTGGAATTCTGGCTCCAACATTTACCAACTGTGACTTGGGACGGTTTATTTAATTACTGTATGCTCAGTTTCCTCCTCTATTAAAAGCGGGATAATAGTACTTAACCTCATCAGGGTGATGATCACATTAAATGAGTTAAGTCATTTATACCTCTTAGAACAATGCCTCAGTAATTGTTAGAACTTAGTACTTAGAAGAAGTACTCAATAATTGTTAGCTGTTTTATTACTACTGTTAGTATTTATCACTGTTTATAATTGTTTATCTCACTAGACTGTTAGAGGTTGCCTTGAGGACATTTGCCGTGTGCCTTATTCACCATTGTATCGCTAGCATCCAGCATAGCTCCTGGTTGGCATGTAGGAGGCATACTGAATAACTGTGTGGATGAGTGGTGAATTTGTCCCTTCAACATAATCATCAAGTACCTTATATTTAGTCTCAGTTCTGATCACTTGTGGATAAAGTTGTGAATGAAAACAAAGTTTCTACTTGCATGCAGTAGTTAATGAGAAGACAGTGCAAACAAATAAATACATGGGATATCAGATGATATATGATGTGGCAGGTTGTATCACTGGCCCCAATTCTTCACCCCTTCCTATATCCACAGCCTTTGCCCTGTTACTTGGCAGTTACTCCCACTAAAAGGGCAGAAATGTATTTCCTTGCTCCTTGACTTTTGGTCGGTAGAATGGGATAAGTGTCATTGTGTGACTTCACACAAGCTTACGAAGCTCTGTGTGTTCCTGCTTGTCCTCTTGTGCCTCTGCCAATCGTCAGTGCCCTAAGTCCCAGAATAAAAACGCATGAAGCAGGGCTGTCCCAGCCTGGGTCAGCAGAACCATCCCAGCTGACTCACAGATCCATGAGAATAATTGTCTGAAGCCGTTTTGTTTGGGGACGGGTTTTTGGTATTTTGCTGTGGCAATAGCAACCTTACAAGGGCTATGGAGAAAACTCTGCAGGAAGAGGTGACATTTTAGGGTAGGCGGGGACGTTTTAACTGGAACATGAAGACGTGTGGGAGAAATTAATGAAGATATCTGGTAAGGGGAAGGGTGGTCAATGCAGAGGAAATAGAAAATGTAAAATGTGTTTGATGTGTTTGGGGGACAGCAAAGAAGACAAAGTGACTTCAGAGGAGTGAGCACATTAGAACAAGAAAGAGATCAGCAGAGGATGGTGGGGCAGGGCGGCTGATCACAGAAGGCCTTGCGGGCCATTTTAAAGACTGAGGCTTTGACTCAAGTGGCCAAGAAGCTGTTGCAGTATTTTATGCAGAGGAGTGACATCATTTACCTTCTATTTTAGCAGAAATATTCTTCGCTCTTTTGAGATTCGAAGAGGGTAGGGACAAGTAGTTTAAAGAAGGCAAGGTCTTTTAGAACTCTAATTTGGCTGTAGGGTAGGGAATGTGCAGAAAAGTAGCGGGAAATAGCCCTGGAAAAAAGTCAGATTACATAGGGCTTTCAAATCCAAGGTGAGACATTTATTCTTAAATCTGTGTACAGTGAGGTGCCCTCAATACCTTTTTGAGCTATTGGATGATGAAAGCTGAACATTCAGAAACAGTCAGGTATCAGTGTACCAAATAATGGACTGAATTGGAGACAGATTATTTAGTTGGCTATTGATAGTAATGCAGGATGAAACAATAATGACATGACCTGGAAACAGAAGAGGTAGAAACCGTATGATTTTGTATCAAAAGGATTGAAGTAGGAGGAAGTAAGGGAGGGGGGAAATCAAGGACAATTCTGGGGTTTGAATCTGGGTAACTGGCATCTGTAGAAGTAGGAAGGCCGGGGGAAGAGCTGCTTTTAGAGATAAAGGAGAAATGATTTGAGTTATGGATGTCCAGAGTTTGAGATTTCGATAAAGCACCCAGGTGTCTAGCAAACAGTTGAAAATTTAGGACCCAAAGATTCTGGGGCTAGTGATAGAATTATGACTTTTTTGCCAGAATAAACTAGATAGAGCTATAATTAACAATGTGGTTCTGCAAGAAATCTAAATATAGAATTTTCAGGAAAATCTACTTTTAAGGTGTGGAAAGAAGAGCCAGTGGAAGAAACCTAGGCAGCTATTGCAGAGAAATGAAAGCCAACCGTCCTTTATTAGTAAACTAAGGATGAGGAAGTGTCACATGCCATACAAAGAATAGGAGAGCGAGGAATAGGAGTAAAGCATTGGGTTTATTTATCCATTAGCAAGACAGTGGTACTTCTCAGAGTTTATTTCTGTAGAATGGTCAGGGAAGAGGACTAGATTGTAGGGGGTGAAAGTCTGTGTACTGAGCAAGTGGAGGCAGGGCATATAATTAGTATTTAAAGAATTTTGGAAGGAAAGGAAGGAGGGGCAGTGGTAGTTTAGGTTGTAGCCGGGTTGGAAGAAGCGTATTTTAGAATTGTTGGACTTCTGAGCCTATTGATGGAGAAGGAGGGAGAAAACATATAAGAGCAAGCTGAGACAGTTAGCGGAGCCAAGTGTTGGAGCAGGAGTGGAAACGCAAACATGGGTGGAAAGGGGAGACTTACTTCTTGGCAAAAGAGTGAAGGAGGAAAAAGCCTGACAGTCTAAAGAGGGGGTGTGGTGGAGCAGGGGCAGCTGAGGTTTCAGAGTGCCAGGCCTGCAAAATGAGCCTTGGGTCCTCTCCCGAGGGTGGCCGAGGCTTAGAGCAGATTCAGAGCAGCTGCCGTGTGGGGTGGCTGGCATCCCGACCACTGCTGCCTGTCGTGGTAGAAGAGGAGGGAAGGGCTCTTTCTTCCTCACAAAACTTGGGCTTTATGTGAATTAGTCAACCATACAGTAATTGTTTTGAGAAGTAATAATTTTGACAGAGAATGGAGTTCTTTGAAGGCTTTTTCAATGCCTGTTGACTCTGCCTGACTACTTACGTGACCTGAAAATGGTTCTCTACGTGTACTAATAGATGGAGCTTAGCAGATCATTTATGATTATGATAATGCTTTTAATTAAAAGTAACATGCAAATGGTACGCTACACTGCTCTTTCCCCACTTGTAATTAATAATAGTGACCATCTGCTGAATATCTATGAAAGACAGGTGCTATGCTGGGTGCTTGGCATATATTATCTCTAATTGTAGTAGTAACCTACAGACCAGTGGTCTTCAAAGTAGGGTGCACATCACAGGGATATGAGAAGAAATATTATATCTTCTAATTATTTCTTTTTAAGAGTTTCTTCTATGTGTAATGTAAATAATATATTGATACATAAGTAAATATATATATTATATAATTTATAAGTAAAAATACATATATTGGGGGTACATGCTCAGATATTTTTTCTGACAGATAAGTCAGTGATCAGAGTGATTCAGAGATTACTCAAGTAGATAATGATTATAAAAACAGTCACAGTAGCCAGCACAGGGTAGCTACTACTGTATGTTAGTTGCTTTGCATTGATTATCTCATTTACTTCTTCCAAAAAACTGTAAAGTAATTACTAGCAAATACCTTCATTTTACCAATGAAGAAACTGATGCTGTATAAGATTAAGAAACTTTCCTAAGCTTACATAACCAGTAAATGATGATGTTGGAATTTAAACTGAGGCAATCTCATCCCATAACTCCTATTTTTTTAACCAGTGCCTCCTACAGTACCCTTCATAGTTAAATGCCCCCCAGACTGGGTGCAACCAGAGTTACCTGATGGTACCTGGGAATCTCTTTAAAAAAAAAAAAAAGGAAAAAGAAAAGGAAGAAAAGAAGAAAGACAGCCTTTTCAGGTGATAAATTTGCCTCATTTAGCAGTATGAGCTTGGCATTGTATACTCTTACACAGGACAGAGCCAGGATACATGCTCAGGTCGTCTGAATCTAAATCCTAAATTCTTTCTTTAACCTCACTCTGCATCTTGCAGATCAGGTGACTATTTCAACCAGAACTTTTTGTTTAGGACAGTTCTGCCACTGTGCTTGTCACTACAGTTCTTTAATTGGTATATATATATGTTTATGTAAATTTTTTTGATACATGAAACATTATTAAAATCAGTAGGTCAGTTAAAAAAAAAGCAATAGTCAACCAACCATTTTTAAGAGGAAATGGTAATACTCACATTATCGGGACCTATTAAACAGCCCACACTTTTTAAGGGGCAGAATGTATCAAATTGTCCATAAAAATGTCCACTGCAGGGATTCCATATTAAATAGTGACTTTGCTCCCGAGTTAGCACATAGGCAGTTGGACCCTGAAGGAAAATAACCATTAAACCAGTTTCTGGTTAATGATGCAATTAGGGTCAAGAGTAGTTTGTACAGACAGTTCATTATTTTAGTTGGACTCCTAATTTCCAAACCCCATGGCTAATGGTGAAAATTAGTTTGCAGTTCTAGATTATGCTGAACTAATAAAATAAAGTTTATTTTTGCAAAATTCTTGCAGCTGCAACTAGTGCAATATAGTGACCAAATAGGAATAGTGGTCATGTTACTCAACCAAGATATCTTTTTTCTTTTTTTTTTAAAGTTAAATGGGATATGTTGTTGTTTTCAGTTTTATTGAGATATAATTGACATACAGCACTATATACGTTTAAGGTGACAACATAATGATCTGACTTACACACATCATGAAACGGTTACCACAATAGGTTTAGTGAACACCCATCATCTCATATAGATGCATTAAAAGAAATAGAAAAAACATTTTTTTTCTTGTGATGAGAACTCTTAGGACTGCTCTGTTAACAACTTTCATTTATAACGTATAGCAGTGTTAATTACCTTTATTATGTTGTACACTGCACCCCTAGAACTTATTTATCTTATAGCTAGAGGTCTGTACCTTCCAACTGCCTTATCTAATTCCCCCTCCCCCACCCACTGCCTCTGCCAGCCACAAATCTTATCTCTTTTGTATGAATTTGTTTGTTTGTTTGTTTTTGAAGTGTAACTGACCTACAACACTGTGTTAGTTCCTGGTATGCAGCATAGTGATTTGATATTTCTATACATTTCAAAATGATCACCATGATACGTCTAGTTATCATCTGTCACCATACAAGGATATTACATAATTGCCGACTATACTCCCCACAGTGTATGTTTCATACCTGTAACTCATTTATTTTCTAACTAAAGGTTTGTACTTAATCTTCCTCAACTATTTCTCCCCTTCCCCCCACTCCCCCTCCTCCTCCCCTTTAGCAACCACCTGTGTTTTTTGCTTTATCTGTGACGGTTTCTGTTTCATTATATTTGTTCATGTGCTTTTGTTTTTTAGGTCCCAATACAGTATTTGTCTTTCTCTGACTTATTTCACTTAGCGTATCACTCCCTAGGTCCATCCGTGCTGTTGCAAGTGACAAGATATCTTAAGATTGGCTGAAGAATGATTATTGATGGAAATAAGTAGTCACTGCATTTTCTTTTTAGAGGCAGTAAGATTGCCTTTTAAGTATTTAAAAGGCTGATTGTATCTGAATACTACTTCTGTTTTCTCACACAGTAATTAATATTTGATATACACTTATAATTATGTAAATGAATAGAAGGTAATTTGAAAGGATACTTACTAAACTCTTGACAGGGAGTACACCAAAGGAGAGAGTGGGATTGGGAGTTAGAGCCTGAAGAGGGACTTTAACTGTTTATTCAGAATATGTATGTATTGTGAGATTCTCTTTTCACAATGAGCATTTATTCATTCATTTAGTTCTCATATATGATTCACTCACTTGATGCTCACTATAGGCTTCTGGGGAAGGGAGAACAAAGCTTACTCGCCCACTTTCATTATAAGACTCAGTTGTGAAGTGACTTGCTTAGAGTCACACAGCTCATGAGGAGTGGGCAGAGCCTTGAACCCAGGCAGGCCTTGTGACTTGCTAGCCCAGTATTCTGCTCCTTGTACCAGGCTCTCTGGAAGATAATGATGGAGCATGAATTAGGATTCAGATATGATACTGCCTGTCTAGTAGCAGCCTGTGCTAATTCCCAAGGATTCCTAGAGCCTGGTAGCCTCTTTTTGAAACACCCTTTGGATAAGCTGCTTCAATCCATATGACTTTTCTAAATTTGTACCCAAATTAACCCCAGCATGCCCCAAATTTAGGGATATTTGCAGTGGGCGGGGGAAATCTCCAATCTAATAAAAATAACAATGCTAATGCCAAAATATAGCTGTGAACATTCTTTTCTTTGCTCCTGTGGTTATCTGCCTTGTTCCCCTTTGCCTACCAGGTTGATAGCAGATGCCTGTGGACGAAGCAGGCGTGAAAGAATCTATCCTTGCTGCACTTCCAGATCCCTTTATTCCTTGGCATGAGTAACACTAGGTCACCAAGGGAATCAGAATTCTTAGAAACATGGGCAGGAGGGGGTTCTTACTGAAAGGACAGAGCTAAGTGGAGCTGTGGTGGTAAAGGGCTCTGATTTGCCAAAAACACCCTGAATCGTTGTGTAGGGCCCGAGTACCCCAAAAACCGTGTCATGTCTTATCGCTGGTTCTCTCTTCCTATTATGGAGTCTCTGGGCTACTTTGCTTGCAACTCAAAGAACTGTTATGAAAATAAGTCCTGTCCATGATTCGGAACATAACACAACTATGGTCTTAGATTAGAGCCAGCCTACGTGGTCTTACCTCAGGAACAGCACTGCCCATCACCAGCCAGGCCTTCTTACCCAGGGATAGAAAGTAATTACACAGCAATACTGCATGCTCCTCTTCATCTCCCGCCAGGAGATCAAGAAATTGCTGACCAAAAAAAAAAAGGAAAAAAATGATGTTGCATTGACTGACCACTTCACTCTAGATTGGCTGTATAGGATTTTAAAAAGTCATTGTTAAAATTAGTATCTTTGAGGATAAGATCTATTTTAAAAATTTTTTTCCAAATTTTGGTACTATGTTGTTAATTCATTAAAATTTAAAAAAAAAAACCCACTTTTAGTTGGACATGGTGTTTCCTCTGACGTTGATGACATGGATTTCTAGAATCAACTATAGGGAGGAGTGGGGGAGACAAATTTCAAAGGTTCATTTTTTATTTTGAACTTATATGATCGTTCCCTATGTGCTCAGCACTTTTTCTTTTTGAAGACTAGTTTTTAGAGCAGTTCTAGGTTCACAGCAGAGTTGGCAGGAAGGCACGGATATTTCCCGCGTTTTCTTGTTCCCACGCGTGTACAGCCGCTCCTGCTATCAACATCCCCCGCCAGAGCAGCACCTGTGTCACAGCCCACAAACCTACACTGACACGTCATCGTTACCCAAAGCCCATGGTTTATATATAGGGTTCACTCATGGTACATTCTGCAGGTTTTGACACATCTGTCATTACAGTAGCATGCAGTATATTCTCATGGCCCTAGAAATCTGCTGTGCTCTGCCTATTCCCATCCTGTCCTCCCACCCCGGCCACCACTCTGTTGTAAGCAAACTGCAGGTATCAATTCATTCGATCCTGAAACAAACCTTTGAGGGCAATGTGCTCATCTTCTCATTTTACAGATGAGGAAGTGGAGGCACAGAGAGACAAGGCAATACCTAGGAAGTGGAAAAGCCAGTCCGGTTCTAGAGTACATGAACTATTCTAGTCTTTGTATACCTTCTTATAGGTGTCTTGAGGTTGTGGAAATTTTATCTCTAAAATTGTCAACATTATGTTCCCAAAATATATTGGGGAACAAAAAATTTAAAGTGTACTTCATTTTCTTCATTTTAGAACTATCCTTCAAAGGGCGTTGTGTACCACAGTTCAGTTTTATGCAAACACAGTACAACATGAGATCCAGAAGCAGAATGAATACCAGTGGTAACACGTTTGTTTCCCACTGCTGAAGACTCATTTGAAGTTTATGTAGCATACGTTGATTGTAAGTTCCATGAGGTCAGAGGCCGTGTTTATTTTGCTCGTAGCTGGAACTAAGTACAGTGTCTGACATGTGATAGGTGACCACGAAATACATACTGAATGATGGCATGCCTTAAGAAGCCTATAGATTAAGGAACATGAAATTTCCAAATGTAATATAGAATGTGATTTTGATTATTTTATGAATAAGGTAACATTGGGAGGATAAATTAGCATTAAGACATCTGAAGTGGTTGTGTATGTGTGGGCGTGCATGTGGGTGTGTGCAGATAGTAAATTTTTTTGTTTAACTTCTGAACTCTGGGCAAACTGAACCAGGAAGAAAAAGGTATTTCAGAATTTAGCTCATCCTGCTAAGCAGATGGCCATGTAGATTTTTATAATGACTAATGAGTGTTGCAGTTTAAAATTATGCAGGCCATTTACTAATGTTCCGGGAAGTCAGCTCAAACTAGTAAGTCTGTGAGGGAGAACTACTTACATCAGATGTGCTCCACAGATCACAGACACCAGCAAATGAAACAGCGTCAGGCAAGAAAGGAATCAAAGACACGTATCGAGCCACCAGTTCCTGTTTAAACAAAATTAGCTGTAATTTTTTTTTCTAATAAAATAGAAAGCTGGATCCTCTATCTCATTTCTTGCAAGAAAGTATTATTTCATTTAATCCTCTCCAGACATCCTGCAGAAGATTATTGTTCTTATCCCTCTTTTTACAGATGAAGAAACTGGCTCTTGGGTTTCAAAGAAATGTTCTCATCTTCTACCCCCTACCCTTACTTTCTGGTAAACAAGACTCTCCAAGATCATCTTGTATTTTCCCTAGCCCAGTCCTGAAAGCAGCCATTTCTCTAAGAAGTCCTGGTTCCTTTTAGAGGACAGTAGTATTTAGAAACCAATGATTGTGGGTGTAACTCATACTTCTGTAATTGCTCCAGAGGCTGAACATCTTTTTATATGCTGATTGGCCTTTCATATTTCCACTTCTGTGAACTTGTATTCAAGTGTTTTGTACATTTGAAATTGATTTGTAGTTTTAAAAAAATATATTCCTGTTACTATTCCTTTGTCTATTATGTATATTGTAAATATCCTCTCTTCATTGTGGCTGGTCTTTCATTTCCTTTGTGCTTTTTTTTTTTGTTAACTCAAGTTCTCAGTCTTCATGTGGTCAAATTTATTTTTTCTCATTATAGTGACAGTAAGCCCCCTACACATGAATGAGTTCCGTTCCGAGAGCGTGTTCAGAAGTCTACTTTGTTCGTAAGTCCAACAGAGTTAGCCTAGGGACCCAACTAACACAGTCGGCTATATAGTACTGTACTGTAACAGGTTTATAATACTTCTCACACAAATAATACATAAAAAACAAAAAATACAGAAAACATTTTTAATCTTACAGTACAGTACTTTGAAAAGTACAGCAGTCCAGTACAACAGCTGGCACATGGGGCCTGGCATGGAGTGAACAGGCAAGAAGAGTTAGTGACTGGAGGAGGGAGAGGAGGTGGGAGAGGGTAGAGCTGAAGGATCATCAGCAATGGGAGACGGAGGGCCAGCTGCAGGTTCACTCACGCCTGATGTTTTTATTTTTTGTTTTCTTAATATTTATTTATTTATTTGGCTGCACCAGGTCTTAGTTGTGGCACATGGGATCTTCACTGAGGCATTGGAGATCTAGTTCCCTGACCAGGGATCGAACCCGGGCCCCCTGCACTGGGAGCACGGAGTCTTCACCACTGGACCAGCAGGGAAGTCCCTCACGCCTGACGTTGACGGCGCAGGTTCTGGCTCCTTGATGGAACCAGATGCACATTCACATCTTTGAAAGTTCGCAACTGGAAGGTTTGCATGCAGGGGACTTACTGTAATGCTTTTTTCTGGCCTGTTTAAGGAACTTCCTACCTCAGGTCATAGAGATAAAAATGTCTTTCACATTTAAGTCCTCAATCTATCTGTCGAAGGATGTGAAACAGGAATCTATTTTTATTTTTTTCCATATGTAAAATCAATAATCCCAATGCAATTTACGTAATAGTCAATCTTTTCTTTACTAATTTCCGGTGCCAGTTTTGTCATATATCAGGTTCCAGTGGGTAATGTTTGAGTAGATCTATTCTGGATTTTTAAATTCTCTTCCATTTTTCTTTGTTATTTGTGGGTCAATACCATTTTACCTTAATTACTGTCATCTCGTAAGTATGTGGATAGGACACGCGGATCTTCCCACTGAGTTCTTCGTATTCTATAGGATTGTCTTTGCTATTTGTTGGCCCTTTGCACTGCTGTATAAATGTTAGAGTCAGCTTGTCAAGTTCCACTACAAACTGTTTTAAAAATCTAGTTTTACAGACTTTGTCTTTTAACTGGGAAGTTTAATCCCTTCATTTTGATTGTGATTATTGGTAAATATTTAGATTATTTC
Organism: Hippopotamus amphibius kiboko; assembly: GCF_030028045.1. Lineage (NCBI taxonomy): Eukaryota > Metazoa > Chordata > Mammalia > Artiodactyla > Hippopotamidae > Hippopotamus > Hippopotamus amphibius. The sequence goes on along the minus strand of NC_080198.1, from coordinate 97,365,863 downwards.
TACTACCTTATTCTGTGCTTTTTATTTTTTATTTTTCACACTTTTCTATGTTTTCTCCCCTCCCTGCTCTCTTTACCCCATTTCGTTACTTTATCTTCTGCTAGTTTGGAAGTTATACTCACTTTTTAAGATTATTTTAAGTTGTTAATCTAGAAATTTCAATATGAATGTTTAACTTAAACTCTAAAGTTAATAAATATCCTTGCCCTCATCTTAGAGAATACAAGGGCATTAAAATACTCTCATCAATCCTGTCCTGACATATATACATTTTTTTCAGGATTTTTGTTTTACCTCCATTTTTCAACCGCATTGCTTTTATTATTACAGTGAAGACAATGCTTGTTGATTTATTCACAAATTTCCCATTTTCTTTACCTACCATTATGTGCTGCTTCTAGGATTTTCTGAGTGCCTGCCTTCTCTGTATATTGTTTAGAAATTCCTTAAGTGAGAATCTTTTGGTTGTAAATTCTCCCAATGTTTGTGTGAAGGGTAGTTTCACTGGATATAAATTACTAGTTTGATGGCTGTTTTCTTTTAGCCTTTCGAAGATGTTATTCCAATTCTGGCTTTCATTTGTGCAGCTAAAAAACCTATTAGTTTAATTACTGTTCCTTTGTGGATAATCTGCACTTTCTCTTTAGTTGCTTTAAAGATCTTCATTTTTGTTGCTCCCTATTATACGCCTGGATTTTAATTTCATTTTATTTATCTTGTGTAGGATTCATTGGGCTTCTTGAGTCAGGGAATTAATGTCTTTCATCAAATCTTGAAGATTCTCAGCTCTATCTGTTTGAATGTTGCTTTTCTCCTTTTATACACAATTTGGTCCTCCTCCCTCTATCCTCCATGTCTCTTAACCATTCCTTTATTATGTCTTTCATTTTTTTCTGTCTCTGTGCTATACTCTGAGCAATTTCTTTGCCTATGTATTCCAGTGTACGAATTATCTCAGTATTTAACTGCATGTAGTTTAACTCTGTATTTAACTATATTTGCTGTTACATTTAAACTGTTCAATTTCTAATTTTAACTGTTCTTTTATTTTTACAAGTTCCATGTAGTACTTTTAACACGCTGTTTGTTAATTCTAATAGTCTATTGTTCTTTTGTTATATTTTCAATTTTAAGCTTACTAAACATACCTATTTTATATTCTGAATCTGGTAGTTCTAATATCAGCAGTCTTTGTGTCCCAATTCTGCAGTATGTTATTCCTGCTTACACTTACCTTCTTCATAGGGACTTATTTCTTCATTGATGATCTTTTATATGTTCATGTTGCTTGGAACTTTCTAGGTGAAATGTTTTTGAGGCTGAGTTTAAAGGATGTTCTCTGAGAAGAATATAGGTTTGCTTCTGACAGGGACTTAGGGGCATTACTAACGGGGAATTCTTGAAATTAAATTTACGATTAAAGGGGTTTTTTTCATTTTTTTTTAAAGATTCATTTTATTTATTTATTTATTTTGGTAGCATTGGGTCTTCATTGCTGCACATGGGCTTTCTCTAGTTGTGGAGCATGGCCTCTAGGCACAGGCTTCAGTAGTTGCGGCACGTGGGCTCAGTAGTTGTGGCTCACAGGCTCTAGAGCACAGGCTCAATAGTTGTGGCGCACAGGCTTAGTTTCTCCACAGCATGTGGGATCTTCTGGACCCAGGGATCAAATCCGTGTCCCCTGCATTGGCAGGCAGATTCTTAACCACTGCATCACCGGGGAAGCCCTAATTAAAGTTTTCTGGGTTCATACAGGGGTGTAAATTTCAGTCCCAAGTGTGAATAAATACAGATTAGTGAGTAGGAATTCTTAGGGGAGACTTTTTTTTCTCTTCCATCCAGAGTCAAGGCTGAGACAGGCAGGTTTCCTTCTGCAGGGCAGGGTATTTCCTAGTCTACCTGCCAATGATTTTACCCTTCAAGGATCCCAGCTCTGTGGTTGAGTCTCTAACTCAGCCTTCCAGGGTGCTCTAGCACCACGTGTTGTTTCCTGTCTCCAACGGCCTGGTGACCCATTGAAATGCAGCTCTCGGCATCAGGAATTACAGATGACCCCAGAGCAAACATTGTTCCAAGCCCTCACCCGTGTGGAGTCTTGCTTTCTTGTTGTTTTCTGTCTCTTGGTTTTCCTCCTCATCTTATTTCCATTTCAGTCATGATTTAAAACATGTTTGTTTTAAGTATTTTAGTCATCACTCTTGAGTGTTCTCTACGGGGAGAAGCTTTCTGCATCTCTACCATGCTAGAGAGAATAGAAGTCCCTGTTATGGTTTTTAATAAAAATTGATTCATAAAAAATGTAAATGAAATGTGGAACACAAGGTTTATTTGGGGTTTTTTTTTGGACATATCTATATCTGCAAATAGGCATATCATTACCTTGTTCCTAAATTACTATATTAATCACTTACTAGCAGCAATTACTGTCTATACTGTCCACTCTCCAAAGACAGTTATGGGTTACAGTGTTCACTTAAGACCAGCCCATTCAGCATGCAGTTCTGTGCATGTGAGACTGCGATAGGTATGGTGCTTTGCAGGCAGAGAATGATGCATGCACATGTAATGGCCTGGTATGGCCGAGCTCTGTGGTGATGGCCTACGAGCTGTACATACTAAAAGCTTAGAACTAATTTTTGTTTAGTTTGAATTTAATGATGCTTATAGCATCAAATATAACTGAGTAGTTATCTTGGTATAATAGAAAGTGCATGAGTTCTGAAGTCAGAGGCCTAGGTTCAAATTCTAGCAGAGTTACAGAGAATACATAATGAAAACATGTTTATGTAAGACACTGAAAGTGTAGAGTGTCTTCCAAATGTTAGTTTTCCAGCACCCAGTGTAATGTCAGGGACACAGTAAGCTCTCAATAATTAATTGTTCCCTGAAAGAATGGACTGAGGATTCTCATCCTCACTGGTACCTTCAGACTTTTCTAAAGAAAGTAAGCCGCATGGTACTAAAAAAGTTTTAATCATTACTTTAATCACTAATCATCTTGATATAGTTACTATCCTAAGTACTATGAAATATGGTAATTAAAAGGGCAATATACTGAAATTTTAAAACCTTTTAAGCACCAACACCAATTGGCTATGAAATACTTACTGCTGTTGCCTGGGGGTTGTTGGGGTAGGTGTCAAGGAGCTCCTGAGGAGGATTTAAAGGCTTGAGATAACGGGTAATAAAGATGGTTTTTCCACTAATGTCAACCACTGTTGTAAGGCACTGACGATTTGGAAATTTTAAGGCACATTCAGCTTGAAACTTCTCTGTTGCTTGAAGCAATTTCTCATCTTCCTGAGAATCAAACTTCAAAAAGAAAGACTCCATGAGGTTTGTATATGATTTTAGGAGATACAGAGAACCTGTTCAGACCCCATGGTCAACACGAACTCAGCGTGTGTCAGGAAACGTGATTTAGTGACCCCTTACAAAATTAGAATGCCCCGGTGTTCCTGAAGCTTTATTTAATTATATTTATAATTTAAAAATTAGAGGGATTCATTAAACATTTAAAATATATTCAACAGCATCGAAAGAAAGTAGTCAGCGGCAAGCAGCCGTATGGAAATTATTAATAAAGCAACATATGAAAATTGCACTATGGTGTACTAATTCTGATTGATGAGACCAAGCAATAGTTTTATATGTATTCTGATGTCAGTTTTAGAGGGGAGAGAAGCTCAGAAATCTAATATCTCTAATGCAAACCTAAAGCAACTCATGTTAAAAGGACAACAAATTTACAAGTATACATGGATGTGTTTAAAAGTTTTAAATCCATAACCAACGTACTAAATAATAGTCATGGGTCTCAAGGTAAAAGCAAAAACTCGAAATGTCCAAAGTATAGCAGTTGTTTAAAAAGTGGTTCTCTGATCCACCAAGAGCCAATTCCTAGACTTTTTAAAGTAACTCAAAGCAGATGAAGCAGAACAGATTTCAGTTGTCTCTGGACATATGGTATCATTTTTCCTTCAAGCCATTGCTAAAAAGTAGCATGAAAAAAGCAGATATTTAAATGTTTTTATAAGATTTTTGTTTAGTATACAAATTTATGTGTGGTTGCTTACATTTCAAAGGATTTTAAGACAAATTCAAAATTTTATTAGAAAATCAATTTTTACGTAGCATTTACATTCTAGGCAGTGCTTGAAAGTTGTTTGTTTTCGAGGAGGGAAATGCATCTTCATGCTCTGCTTTATTTATTTTAGCATTTAAAACTGCTGATATACTTGTTTACTCTATCTCTCTCATAGAGTAAGATTCTTGAAGTCAGGGATTTTGTTTTGATCTAGTTTTTTATCTTCAGTATCGAGGCTACTACCTGGCACATAGTAAGTGTTTAACAAATGTTGTTGAATGAATGAATGAGAGTGCAGAAAACATCCCATGACTTTTTTATGACTTTTAATAGCATCCAGAATATTGAATTGTTCTGGACTTCTCTTATATTGGAGCAGGACTGTGGCTCCTGTTTCTAATTTGATTGCTGTACCCCAAGAAATTGAGGTAGCTGTTGTGAGGATAGGTAGGATGGAGGCATCTCCAAAAGCCGCCTGTATGTTCTTCATGGGATGTGCCCTGACATCTGAATCCTAACGTTATCAGCCTCATCGTCATTATAACCGCCTGCTCAGCACAGTACCGAGACACAGTAGCTGCCGGATAGGTGTTACGAGGAATACGTGAATGAATGAAAAAGGTGAGCTTATAAGACTTTGGTGTGGGTGTGTCACAGACTCTAGGGTATAAATAATTGTAACTTTAGAAGGACTGAGAATTATGAAACAAGGGTGGTGTGAAGAAAAGCACACTTTTGAATTCATCCCTGTTTCCTTTAAACTCATTAATTTATATATTCATCCAATTATTTGAAAAACATTTGCTGAAAGTCTGAAGGGTTCTAGGCAGTCTGGATAAATGTATATGAAACAGACCCCCCAAGAGACTTCTAGGCTAGAGGAGAACATTAACAAGCAATCAGGTGCTTGACTAGAGATCCTATAGGGATAGACACCGTGTGCTGTGGAAGCATTAGGAGAGGCAGCTATAGGCGCTGTCCAGAAAGAACAGTAAAAACCTCGAATCAGTACTGACTACTTCCAAGTTGAAACAAGTATGTATGAAACTTTTTCTACCACTTGGACCTGAATGTTCTGCTGTGTATTTTGACTCTGTAGTCAGTGCTTCTTGGGAGCAGGGGCCATGTTTCAATCATTTTGTGTTCTTCTCTGCACTGAGCATGCATAAGTAAGCATTAGGTATCTATTAATGGTCATTAATACTTGTTTAGGCCTCACGGATGCCATTTAATGGATTGAAACAGTACTTTAAGGGGTAGTATGCTACGTTGGTAATCTAGGAAGTGCCCAGCAAAAGCTAAATACTAAAAGGATTTGGGTTGTTTATTATGAAACAAAGGTGGAACTGACAAATGCACAATTTAATTCAACACGAAATCTGGAAGATTCTTAACTGGCTCAATTCTTTAGCTTCTAGGTTAATGTACATATTTACAGAAAACTGAATGAGTTTATTTTCCCTTTGAATACCTACATTGTGACAGCTCCACTGACCAGAAATAATGGTCACAGTCACACTGTTTCTGTAAGAGGCAGCTCATGGATTTTATGGACTTGGAAACAGTGGAGGTAGCTCCCAGGAGGCAAGTGACATTCAGGCATGTGACTTCCAGATTCAGAGCTAAATAAGAATTTTTCTGACAAAATGAAATGGGCCTAAAGACAAAGCTAGACAGTCTTTATGAACTGCAGACATCTGTAGTTCATTGCCAAGGCGTCACACATACATTAGGACCCAGCAGCTTCCATGAGGTGTCAGAGGACAGAAGCAGGTAATTAAAGCCTCATAACTATTGACTGACGAATAGTAAAACCAAATGCTTTACTTTTGTTTGGTACCTTTTTAAGCGTGGCACTCATCTATCAGAAGCAAGAAAGAAAAAAAGAAAAGAAACAAGAGGAAGACTTCATTAAAAGACATAATCTATTTTAAAAAACTTTTGTTTTTACCAAGACAAAGTAAAGTGAGGGGTGTTAAGAGTTTCAGGAGTTGCTACTGATTTTTTAGACAGTTCCATGAGTAAATGTCCTTAAAAAATCATATGGAATGGTTCAGCATGGGATAGTGGTGGAGGGAAGACTCTAATCTGCGAATCCTGGCAGTTGCTGTTAAGTGAAAAACAGTTCCAGGTTGTGGTCCCTACTGTGTAGGGCAAGAGTTTCTCTCTCCCGAATAATCTGCAGGGGGCTCGCTGAGTGGCCTTTTCTGCCTCTGTGTGTAGGATGCCAGGATCCTGTCAGTGCACAAGTGCTCCTTATCAAGGAGCGGCCGGGTCTACACTCCAGAGGGTTCTCTTAAGCCCTCATGCTGGAGGTCTGAGAGAAATGCCACAGACAGCCACAGCGGGGCAGTGAAAAGCCACCGAAGGCAGCAGCTGACAGCTTAGGCATCTCGTTTTAATGAAGGAAGGCCCTAGGACGCTTAAAACTCCTGCAATAGGAGGTCAGTGCCCGGGAAGAATGCCAAGTGCAAAGGCACCTTTGGTTTTAAGCTTTTCAGCCCCATCACTGACTGCTCTCCCATGGCTGGAAGCTCACCTCCAGATGGGGTACTAGCTGACCGCTTTTGCTTCTGCTAAGAATACACAGAAATAGCAAAATCATCTCTTCTCTGGGAGCATTCCTCTGTGTAAATGTGCTTTTTGACTCTCTTGAATTTATACATGAAGAAAAACATTCCGAACGTTTCCCTTCCTAGAAATATTTGAAATGTATATATTCTAACATGTTTTTTAGGAGAACATATTTGTCACAGCTTTAGTGACAAAGGCCAGCATATAAGATTAATCTGAATCTCGTAGATTTGTTTTTCCAACAATCCTTCATGCTTTCCTGTAAATGCCTTGCAAATAGGAAACACTGATAGTATTTTTCTCTGTGAACCAAATTGTAATACTGCAAAAGAAAGAGAGGAATGGGCTCATTCTTTTTCATCTCCATCTGAGCCTTAATTACAGTGGATAAAGTAAAGAGTCAACATAATAATATGTGCGGTATAGCTTAGTAGTTAACAGTTTGGAATTTTTATTCGCCTTTTTATGCTGCTAAACTCCCAGTGCCTAAAAAATCCCTGTCGCATAGAAGATGCTCAGTAAATATCTGTTGAATATATATGATTTAAAGTCAGACAGATGTTTAATTGTTAGCTCTGCCAGCTGCTGCCCGGGTGAACTTGGATAGTTGAGCCCCATTTCCCTCATCTCCTGGTTGAAGACCCAACATACAAGACAACCGTGAGTATTAAGAGAGAGGACATATGTCAATGACAGGTGGTTGTTATTACTACATTAGTTTATAATAATAAAAGCTCATGACAGTCTTTCTCCCAAGTCCGGCGAGGGCAGTATGCATCAACCCTGCACCAGCATGTTACATGAAGAAAGTGTCTCCCATCTCTGAAGGTTGGTAAACAGTTGCTAACAAATAGAATTTCTAGAAATTCTTTTTTTTCTAGAGCTGTACAAAATTAGAGTACTTGTGCATAGATTTATTTGTTTCTGTCTGAAGCCACTGAAATGAATTGTGGTGACCCCTGAGGGTCGCCTGGCTTTATGATCCTACGAATTGATTCAATACACAGCACGACCAGGGATGTGAGGTCAGACTTAGAAATGCATTTCAGCACGCTTGCCAGTGTCAAGATAATAACGCAATCTGCTTTTCTACTTTGTGATACTTCATTTTCTACCCATTGAGAAAATTCTTCTAAAAGCAGAGCACGTTTATATTTGTTTTGCTTTGCTAAACGTTTAAATTGCTGATTGACCTAATTTTTGACTCAGTGAAGTACAAACCCACACAGCTGTCTCTCACCTTCATTCTGTCCAAACCGCAAGAGTAATAAGTGAATACTGAAGTAAGGAAACCTCTGCTTGTGCCGTTCAGTCCAATTTTATAAAAGCGTAGCCTAGCAAGCATTTCTCACGAATCGTCTGAGTCAGACATGTGATTCCAGAGAGCATGCAGTTACCTTTTCTCGAACCGACTCCCCAGGAACCAGCTGAGGCTCCAAGGTAATGAACAGGGTGATGTAGGAGCCTTCACTCAGGCTTCGGACAGCATCGAAACCCCGCTCCATAATCACACTTCGCTCCTTACTGTAGCCCAGAAGAACTGGGGGAATATCGATTTTAAATGTCCCATCGATCTGTGAAGAAAATACAATTTGGTAAACATCCTGATGCTTCTCCAACAGAAGTTCAAAGGCAAGTGTCGACTCCTCATCGTCTGATGAGTTCCGTTAAAGCTGCTTAGACTGGTATTCAGGGCCCACCCTGTCTCTCCAGGTTCATCTCCTTCAGCTTTCACAGTAAGGGCTCTCCCCTTCCCTGCCTTCTTTGCTTGGTTCAGCAGAGCGTGTACTAGTTATGCAAGTTGATACCAACACTAGGTTGCCTGGGTTCAAATCCTGGATTAAACTCCAAGTGACTCAGCTTGTGCATTTGTAAAAAGGAGATGATAATAGTATCTACTTGGTGGGGTGAGTATGTGTGCTGAATGGGCTAATAGATGTAAAACACTAAGAAAAATGCCTGTCCAAAGATAGGTGCTCAGTAAGTGTTAGTTGGCAGCCTGTCCCCTTGTCTGGGATGCGCCAGTTTCCCATCTCCACCTTTCAGAATCTTAATCATTTTTCAAGGCTCAGGTCAGATGTTATCTCCTTCCTGATGTGTTTTGTTATCTCCACCAGCCTTACATACAACTTGCTGCTTTTATTTCTTGCATTGACACCTTCTGCCAGCCTTTATTGCTGTGCACATATTACTCTTTCAGATCATTGTTCTTTGGAAATAGAATCTGTATTGTGCTCTTTTTTGTATCACCCTTCTCCAATATATAGCAGTGTTTTGTATACATGGGAGGTGCTCAATAAATAGCTCAATAGGCTGAATGGATTACAAGCCACTCACATAAAATGATCTAACTTATGTAGAGGTTCATGAAGGCAGAACTTTTTACTCCTTTGTAGTCAAAGTAAGTTTAGGGAAGACTGTCTAGTGCTACAAAACTACTCAGGGCTAGAATTTGAAATTCACAGATTTCAAAGAATCCAATCTTTATTTCAGTGAATATGCCCTCTAGAGAGGAATGAAGGAAGCTCTTAGTTATTTTCCTCCTTACATTGGTGGAGTTCCCCCAAAGCCTGTACCCGGATAGATAAGAGGGTACAGGGAGAAGAAGAGTATAAACACAGCGCCCTATAAAGTACAGCTAAAATAACTGGGCACATCTGGTCTGGAAAATAGGTAGATGAGCCAGGAGGGAATGGTCACTGTCTCCAAATAGTTGAAGTGTAAGAATTTAAGACAGAGTGTCTCGGGACTTCCCTGGTGGCACAGTGGTTAAGAATTCGCCTGCCAATGCAGGCGACACAGGTTCAATCCCTGGGCTGGGAAGATCCCACGTGCCGTGGAGCAACTAAGCCTGTGCACCACAATTACTGAAGCCTGTGCACCTAGAGCCCAAGCTCCGCAACAAGAGAAGCCACCACAATGAGAAACCCATGCACCACAACGAAAAGTAGCCCCTGCTCGCCACAACTGGAGAAAGCTCGTGTGCAGTGACGAAGACCCAATGCAGCCAAAAATAAATAAATAAATAATAAAATAAGTCTTAAAAAACAAAAGACAGAGTTTCTCACCCTGGGCACTGCTGATCCTTGGGGCTGGAGAACTCTTTGTTATGGAGGCTGCCCTGTGCATGGTAGGGTGTTTGCAGCATTCCTGCCTCAATACACTAGACACCAGTTGTACCCCTACTTGCTGTAATAACCAAAAAATGTCTCCAGATATTGTCAAATGTCCCCTATGAGTTCATTTAAGAGCATGAGCTTTGGAATCAGACAAAACTTTTAAAACGACAAATGTCATTCTCAAAAGCAACATTGAGATGTATAAACTCAAAAGTTGAATAGGTCTCTCTACTTTTACCAATCTCCTTTTTCAGGGATAAACCAATGTAAGCACGTTGGAAGTTGGTAAAAGTTGAATCCCAGATCTGCTGTAAACTTTGGGCCTTGAGTAGTTACTTACCTTTCTAGGCTTCCGTCTTTTTCATCTATAAAATGGGGATAATAATGCCTGTTGAGTTGTGAGGTTTAATTAAGGTGACATATAAACTAGCTAGAAATGGTATATATAATAATATGCACCTGATAAATACAGTTATTCCTATTACTATTACTGAATCAGGATTCTACTTGTTTTGTGTAGCTCCAAACCAGGACCTATGAGTGGGAGTCCCAGGGAGGATTTTAGCTTATGGCACAGTTTAAAGAAGACATTTATGACAGAGATATTGGAAAGAGAGCAAGCTACCTTATGAGGTAGTGAGGTCCCTACTTCTAGAGAGTATGGATATTGCCAGGGTGTAGTAAAGGAGATTCATTTATCAAGAAGGAGTTTGGAGTAATTACTTCTGAGTACCCTTCCAAATGTGATGCCAAGTAACATGGGCGGTTTTCATTTCAAATCTATTCAAACAGGGAAATGTAAAATATGTGGCAAGCCTAGAGCTGCAGCATCACCTGCAGGCAGTCCCTGTGGTCTCAGGAGGATTGCAATTCCAAATAACTCTTGAAATTCCAACCAATCCAAGCCTCTCAGATGTGAGTTTTGGTTTGGGCCTTGCTTGAGACTGTGACCCAGGCAGCATGTGCTCTGTGTGGTCATCACATGTGGCATTAAACCGTTCCCTCTGTCGCTGTGTGAGATGAACACAGTCTTTGGCTCAAAGCCTCCTGTTGCTATGGATTTAACACTGGGATGTGAAAGCCATTTCAGAGTCTTTGTCCCAGATTAGAGCTACTCTACCATTCAAGAATTGTTAACCTAATGGATCCCCTTAAGCAAAATTGTTAAACTCTGAAGAATGGTATCTTAGTTGATCAAGTCGCTACCAACCATTTTTCATTTTTGAAATAGTGAGGACTCTGGAAACATTAATGCACTTGATTAAATGGGCCATCAGTCGGCCTGATTGTTGTCTTCAAGTTATTTTCAGGCATCTATCCACTCCACTCTTGTCATTTTTAACGTTTCTACTTTGTCCTGCCTTCTTCACTTCTATTTAAAGGTTAAAAAAATTCTGATTGGGAAAGTCGTACATTAACTACTAACTGTAAGGAATATGGATGTTTCAATAAGTCATGCAAATATGACAGAAGGTCAATGGCTTTATATAGTGATTTTTATCTTTCCAATAGTGGCCTTTCACACAGGTTCTCTCACTGTTAAGGGTGTACTTCCACAAAGAGAGCTTTAACAGGAAAGATGGATAGAGCAGTTCCCTATTCCTGTGGAATTCTGACTTTAGATGCTTACCCTTGCTTGGAAGTATATCGTGCTAAACGGAATTTTCACACATCCCAACCAGTGTCTCTCAATGCGGGTGTGGATTCCACTTCCTCTTTCACGGTCATCCTAAAGGAGGGGTGGGAAGTAATAATTATTTAACAACTCCAGATAGCCATTTAATTAATTTGGCAGTAGGAAAGCAGCTGGATTTTAGCTGAAAGCACGGTAGGTTTAGATTACACAGACCTCAGTCACATTCTGGTTGAGACACTTAATTTGTTCTGTGACCCTAGGAGAGTCATTTAACCTCTCTGAACTTCAGTTTCCTCATCAATAAATTGGGGATTTAACAACTTTCTTTGTAGGGTTATTATAGAATTAAGACAATGTATAGAAAGCTCCTAGTACAATTCCTGGATCATAGTAGGCACTCAAATTGAAAATAAAAAAGCTGATTCTCTTCCTCCCTTTTCTCTCTCCCCATTTATACATGTCAGGTTTCAAACATTCCAAATTTTGGGACTCATGGGGCTCAGGGCAGGCTGCCCCAAAATATGCCAAAGTGGCATATTGATTATTTTGAATTCAAGTTACTTGAAAGACAGCTGGCGCAAGAACACGCTGACCCTCTTTTGTCTCCAGAAAGCAGGAAATAAATCTGCCATGGGAAAGGTGCCCTCCCTGCACCAGGGGGTAGAGAGACATCCTTATCAGCAGAGACAGGGAATCCAAGACGAAAGAGGCTGTGCAAACAAATCTTGCTATTTCTTTACCAAGTTACCCAAACTCAAACATCTTTGCCTTGTCAATTCTTCACAAATTTATTGTTTCTTTGTCTAAAAGGTATCAAAGCGGTCTGCTTTGGTCAATTCCTAGATCCTATATCTATGAGCCCTTTGTACATACAAAATTAAAAGTTGTTTTCCTCCCCCCGTTAATCTGTCTTGTGTCAATTTAATTATTAGAGCAGCCAAAGGAACCTACAAGCGTAAGGGGGAATTTTCTCCTCCCTGACAGGAGTTACTTGGTGGGTAGAGGATAGGAAAATGAATACAGACATCTTCCTCAAACATGTGAACTTACCTCTAAGACATCGTATAGCACTTCATCAAAAATGTTGATGAACACGTCATCTTTCACTGACTGCAGACTGGTGGTGCTGTAATCCCCGTTGGGGGCCCTGCAGATGGGCACCCATGATCAGGGGGTATGAAAAGAGCCAAAGAGAAATACTGAGCACTCAAATGTCCAGACTGGAAAAATACCCAAATATGAGCATAGCGGTGAGGGCTAACGGCAATTCTCTCATTGAAAGGATTTCTCTGGCACACAGACCCTGTAACATAGTACCTGTACTCAGATGGCAAGACACCGGACTGCAGGGTCCCTGCAGAGAGACAAACCCTTCTGCTGACCTGTCCCGGTGAACCTCCCATCAGCCCCCAACCACGGTGAGCTTTGCAAGGAGCCAGCTGGCCAGGGCAGAGCTGGCTCAGTGGACGGGTTACATACAAGGTCTCCAGCTGGTATTGGTTCTGGTATATGCACTTCCCAGGTAACTGGGCTCTGGAAGGTGCCTCTCTGTCAGACCATTTCCTGGTCATAAACCTCCTATTCCTATGTGGCTGGTTGAATGGTCCCTGCCTCCCACTCACTTTTCCCACAGATATGTAAAGCAAGGCAGGGGTAATCTCCTATAACATCACCTGCCCTGAGTCTAGCCAGGCCTGGGCCAAGCAGGCCTCTCCATGGCACGGCTCGAGACCAGGCTACTGCATCTATTTTGCTAAGCATTTGCCTTTAACTTTTCTCATCCTTTTTGCTTGTACTATGTATAATGGTGGTATCTGTTTCTCTCTTCTGACTTGACTAGTTATAATCCTTGCACAGTCTCTAATTTACTGTTTGGCATTAAGCAAGTCACCTTCCATCTAGGGGCTTCAGTTTATTTTCTACAAAAGTAGAGCACTAGACTAGATAATTTCTGGATTGCTTCAAGATCTGAAATAATGAGTCTTTTAAATATGTAAAATCATTTAATCAAAAATTTTAAATGCCTATGTATTTCTGATGAGGGAGAAAGCTTAACTTATGGGAACTAGGGAGCTTCAAAATTATTTAAGGCCTCCAGAGTTGGGGAGATGGGGAAGGAAAGAAAAGCAGTGCAGGGGCAGTGGGATCAAGGGGATGGGAAGTTTGGGCTATAAGAAGCCAGAGCCTGGAGAGGAGGGGGGGTGTCCCAACAATGAACCCACGTTTCCCATTTTATTCTTGATTGGAGTCACTTGTGGTATGAGGAAAACAAGCTTACCTAAATGGAAGTTCAAGTTCCTCATTCCAGCTGGGGTTCGGTCCTTCAGCCGTAGTCGTATGGCAGATTGTTCGCTGAAATGACACTTCTACAAAAGGACGCACTAAAACCTTAAAATCAAGAGCAAAGAGTCCGTAAGCAGTTAGTAGAATTATTTTGCTCTTAGCAGAGGTAGAATATGTTTCTAAATAGTGCGTTTCCAAATAAAATGAGGCAGAAAACAGACTATGAACTTTGTAGGCAGTTCTTAAAAACAGAAGGGGCAAGATTCTAAGTGGAGATCCAGCATGTGGTTATTTCACCTGGCCAAGGGGGTAGTCAGCACCGTGGGTTGGGCTGTGAGTGGTTGGAGACGTGGCACGCTTTTCGCTGAAGGTCCTTGAAGATCTTGATGGCTGCTGGAATTTGCTAGGAGGAAAAACATATGAAGGAAATAAATGACAGGGAAAGTCTACTTACATACTGAGCAGATGGTTTCTCCAAAGATGTATGGCGCTGGTGGCTATGGTGACAGATATTCTCTCTAAGCTTGTTGATACTTTAGAAGTCTTTTCTCATGCTCTGGTCCTCCCCAGTCACCTAGTGGTTACTAGAGCCTTCCCAACTTCCATCCTTAGGGCTGCATGTCTGGCTGGAGTAGAGGAAAGAGACCTCTTCTCTCTGCTGTCTCCTGGGTGCCTTTTCCCCTGTAATTGAGAGCCTCATTCCCTCTCGAGTAGCAGAATCTGAGCTTTCCTAATCAGCTTGTCCTGGCTCCATCCAATTCTGGTCCTTTGCCACTGTATTTTCTTTGAACCCGCACTCTCTAGTAACCTTGAGCTACATATCCCAGGTAAGACCTCTCTTTCTGGGCCTGCCAAGCGTCACTGGGAAAGGGTGGTCGGGGATTCCTAGCTTGAGTTAGGATCTGTGAGTCTTGCCCCCTTTCCCTATTGAGCTGCCATTCTTAAAGGAAGAAATGAAGGTCATGTCCAGAGATCCTCTCCCAGATACCTTTCCCCTCATCCCAACAACCCACCTACATATTTGTTTTGACTTTTATGGTTTACCAAGTGTCTCGCATTCATTGCTTGGCAAAGTACAATATATCTGTTTCCACCAGATTGCCTTACCTTTTCACAGAAAGGGTTTCAGACAAAGTATGAGACAAGGGAAGTGGAACATTTAACACAACAGCTGCCAGAGAAAACCTTTTCCTGTTTGGCACACTGCCAGTTACATTTTTACACAAACATTTCTTAAGTACCTACTGTACTTTAGGCCTTGTATTAGACTCTGGGGCTACAAAGGCAAATAGGATACACTTCAGCTCAAACTGGATAAACAAATAATCACGGTAGGATATATGTTTGACTAGAGGGGTGGGCACGGGCCATAAGACTACAGAGAGGGAGCTGAAAAATCCTATTTCGTTTAGTTGCAAGGGTAGAGGGTCAAGATCTGCACAGGTTTATTACAAGAGTTGATATTTGAGCTGACTTGGTGAATCTACACTGAAGTGTATAACATATAGGATCGACTATGCTTCCTTGTAATTATTTGAATGAAATGGTTTAACTCTTAAAAAACGTCATAGAAACCAAAAATAAGAGAAATACCTACATGTCCTTTTTTTAAAAAAAAACAGCTTTTCACCCCACAGTTAAGCTTCATTGCAATCAGGATGAAAAGGTTGGGCGAGGCTTCAGGAAGCAATGCTAGCACACAGATTCAAGAGCTTAAACGGACATTTACTCGTAACACTGGGAATAGCTGGTGATGATCAGATGTTCTGTAATGGACGGAAGAGTTACTCAGCAGAAAAAAAAAGGAGGGCAAAGTAATGGGGGGGGTGTGTGTGGATAATTTAAAGGGAAGACCCTAGGGACAGAAGATGCCAAAGGCAGCAGGGTGCGCTCCTTGCGACCAGAGGGCTGAATGACTTTGGGCAAGCCACTTACACTCCCTTCACTTCCATGTTCCCTTTCATAAAACGGAGACAGTAATGGTAGTGAGACGTGAGGTAATACATATGAAAGTGCCTAGCAGAGTGCCTAGGACACAGTGAATACACAGTAAATTATAGCTTCCCTCATGACACTGGCAAGGGCGCCCACCAAGAGAAGTTATTCTTGGTCTTTCTGTCTGTGTTCTCAAAGGGGATAAAACACTTGGGCTCACTTTCCCTGTGGCTGAGCGGTCCCCATTGCCCCAGTGCAGTGAAATGCGATGGGCATAATTCATTTCTCTGAGCAGACAAAAGAGAAGTCACAGTTTTGTGCTCATAGCACATGTTTCAGAATCTAGAATATACACCTTTTGGGTATCTGCCCAGCTCTCACCCACTTCTTTGAGAACTGTCCCCCATCTTCAGGACTGGTCCTTGTGAGCTGCCTCCCTGACTGTAGATGACTAGGTATGGATCAATACCTGATCCGAGTTAGGACCTTCAGATTCACTCCTGGGAAGCTGACACCTGGTGGGTGGTACCCTGACAGGATGGACCACTTCCATCACCCAGAGAGGAATGACGCAAACCCACAGAGGGACGCAAGCGAGAGAGACAATGGGGCCTCTCTGAAGAAACCATCTTAATCTTTACCATCTACCATGTAGTTCAGCTCATGCCCTTGTTCAGCTCATGTCCCGACATGAGCTTAAGTTCTATGAGATATTCCCAATAAATCCCCTCTTTACCCTAATCGACTGATTTGGTTGTGCTACTTGCAACCAATAGGGCCCTGACTTCATCAGGAACCCCTCTCTGTGCCCCACCCCCCCGCCCTCGGCCCCACAGAGTAACAACTATGTTAAAAACGAGAGAGAACGTGCTATAAAGAGGTGGGATCCTGCACGTCCCATCCCAGGGCTGTTGGGAGGGCTCTCACCTTGTCGTTGGCTTCCTCACCGGAATGTCATAAGCCCGGATAATGTTCACCAGCAGCTTTATGTCTCCATCGGACAGGTTTTGGGCTGTCACCTTCTTCCGACCTTTTCTCCTTGGCCTCAGTGGTCGTTTTTGTTCTGCCAGCTTGAAAAGGCTCAGGCCCAAAATGCTAATGAGTACAGAACAGGATTAGGACTCTAGGGAAAAGAAAGATCTGGGAAATCATGAGACAACTTCCCAAACTCTGCCCCAAGGTCCCTCACAGGCCCCTGAAAAACTTTCTGCCTTTCTAAGGAGGGTGGAAATTGTCAAGAAATGCTCCCAAGATGGGGGAGAGCCTACGGCGTGGATTATGAACATTCATTTCAGTTGCTGCTGATCAGAGGCAGAAGCTCATCTGGTCCTTCCCTGCACTTCCCGCTTGCTCTCTGCTTGGCTTATCCACCAGCCCCTCAAACGTGGCCTCTGCGCTCCTACTGTCCGCTTTTGCGCGTGCCAGTCCTGCACGTGAATGCCTCTTTCCACTGTCCTCCTCATCTACCCACTCGGCTGCAGTTTTACCACTTTTCAGGGCCAGTATTTCCGCTTCTCCAGAGGCCCAGCCGCAGGAGCCTGAAGGGGTGCTCCCCCTCTCCTGGGCCCCTCATCAGCCTTCTGCGTTCACAGGGCAGCTAATGCTTACAGCCTTCTCAGGCGCTTCCTGGGATCCCTCGCTCTATGGAGTTAGGCGAAACTAGGTGTGAATCCTGCTCATGTTGGGCAAATTATTTCACCTCTTGAAGTCTCTGTTTCATCATCTGTAAAATGGAATACTCCCTCCTGGGGTTGTGGAGAGGATTTTGTGAGGAGGTGTACACAAAAGCACCTGGCCTAGCATTCGTAGATGCCCTAACGTAGTGACTGCTGGGACGATGACGGTGATTATGATGCCAGGGATGGTGCCCGAGAAAGGAGAAGATGGAGACGGGAGGAAGTGAGGGGGAGGGGCAGCGGGGAGGCGGGGAGGGGGAGCAGGGGGATCCTTCTCTCACACCTCTCAACCTCTCACCAAGAAGACATCCATGAACACTTCCTGGAAGATGAAAGCAACACAGTCAGTGAATCACGGGAGAAAGGGCCGTGGAGAAAATAATTTAATTCTGCCCCAGAGACTAAGCAGAAACACAGCTGTGACTCCGTATCAGGAAGCTGACATTAATGACTATGCCCAACAGCCACAAAAGAAAGCCAGCTGTGCAGAGCTGGCCTCCGGCTGACAGCGCTCACACCGCCCTGCTGCCCGGCGAGCGTCCGAGCTGGCCCGGCGGCCTGCTGGACTGGAGCCCTCTTTCCGAGAGGCACGTGCCGGCCGGAGAGACGATGGCTCCCAACGGGCTTCCAGGGGGCTGCTGTTCCCGTATGCGTCCCAAGATCGTCTGTCCCGCAGAGCACAGAGGCGCTACCATCTACCAGCACTTCTCCGGTTCATTGCATACAACACTTCTAACCCTTACAGGTATATTTATCCCATTTTTCATATGAAGAAACTGGAGGCTCCGAGAGGTGATAGAATTTGCTAAATAGGAGGAGACGGAGCTGGGATTCAAAATCAGATCACCTTGACTTCATAGCCCAGCTACTTCTTCATTTATTCATTAACTCATTGAAGACAAGAAGAAGCCCGTTACATGTTAACATGATATAAAATTATGAAAAATAATTATCCTTGTAAGGGGAGTGACACTTTTACATTTTTGCAAATCTTTTTTTATATTTATTGTACATTTAAAATTTATTTTTTATTTTAATTGAGATATAATTTACATATAACACTATATAGGTTAAGGTGTACAATGTACTGGTTTGGTACATTTATAGATGGCAATGTGGTTACCACCGTAGCATTAGCCAACACCGCTATCTATCACTTCACATAATTATCATTTCTTTTTTTGTGGTGAGAACAATTAAGATCTGGTCTCTCAGTAACTTTGAAGTTGATAATCAGTATTGTTTAATTGCCACGCTGTGCATTAGATCTCCAGTACTGATTTATTTACTGGTTACAGGTTTGTACCCTTAAACATCACCCCAATTCCCCCCTGCCCCCAACCCCTGGTGACCTACATTCTGGTCTCTGTTTTTATTATTTTGGGTTTTTTAGATTCCACATATAAGTGGAAATCATATAGTTTTTGTCTTTCTCTGTTTGACACATCTTATTTAACGTAATGCCCTCAAGGTCCACCCGTATTGTCAAAAATTATAGCCCATTTTCTTAATCACTCTGCAAGGACACCTACCTAACCAAACTCGGGGACCTCAGCGAGCTCCCTTTGCCAGGGGGTTGTAACATAGCACGTCCCTGCTTTTCTCAATACTGTCTCCCTCCCAGAGAGGTGCCTCCTCGCATGAGACTTTGCTGCCTCCCTAACAGTCAGCATGAGAACATCTTGGTGACCAGGACCATTATATACAGAAACATCTTAATTTAAAGCCAAGAACAAACCAAAATTAAAAGAAGGAAGAACATACCCTGAGCCTTCAGAACTTAATGCAGAAAGTAAAGCAGAAAAAAGAAAAAGAAAGAAAAGATGTGGAAAAACAGCATGAAAAATCATCATCTATTCTAAACTGTAATTTTCATGACTGAGAAAAAAAAAAAAACATTCAATGACTGGACTCTGGGCCTGGAATAAAGAGAGAGGGTTTGCATTAATTTATGTGGGCACGGCCTCCCTTCTGTACAAAGATGGAGGCAAAGCCAAAAAAAGGGGGCTGCCATGGGCTGCACAGTTTTCTGTCTCCTTGCCAACTGGGTGGTGGAGAGGAAGTACCTGCATAGGAAATGACCTTTTCAGCAGACCAAGAGGTTTAATCACAGGAAGGGTCATGGAGTTAATGGACTGTGCAAGCCCACCCGTGTAGAAAGTTCTCTTTCATATTTCATGCATCCCTCTCGAGTTGAGACCATTTGAGAATTATTCTAAATGATGGAGAGACAGTCAAGCAAGCAAACAGTCAATTCCCAGCTTCTATGTAAATATCCATTTTCCCTGCTGCCCTTGGCCCTCACCAAACCCACGGCAGCTCTGTGTCTCCCAGCTGTGTTGCTGGAACCAGGCCTCTCCCTGCCACCCGGAATCTCAGTGGGCTAGTTCTCAGCCACCCCCACTGCCCGGTGACGGGAGAGTAAAGGAGACCCCAGCACGGGGAGGTGATGAAAGCAGGAGGATGTGCTGGAGGGGATACTGTCGAACTTCGTGTGACTGGGATGAGAAGACGGCCAAGGCTGGTGAAGTTCACTTGGAGGTGGTGGGAGATGAGATAGGGTCCACTGGAATGTGATGGAGAGGACCTCGTGTGACTTGTTCTAACAGAAACCTCCCAATTAGTGTAACATTAGGCGTTAATCAGGCTTTACCAGTTTCCAGTATTATTAGGGGCCCAAGTGCACACCATACACTGATAACAATCTTATGTTTACATGACATTTTTAATATAATACAATACAAATAATTTTAAAAGAAATAACAAAAAGGTCTTTTTTTGTTTTTTTTACCTGATATTGGGAACTTCTTCTTCTACTACCAAATCCGAAAGAAGAAAATGGTGTTTCGCAATTAGAAAACGATTTATCACTGACTCTCTAACCTGAGGAAAAGAAATATGTTTTATTTAAAATGTTCTTGTTCTATGAACTGCACAGTTCCCTGCTCTGATGTCACCTCGGTGCAGCTACCCAGACAGCCTTCACTTTTTGCCGCAGCTCTGACCTCTTCCTATTGTAAATCATCCGGCTTTCCTCACTATTGTAAGCTCCCTAGGGCAGAGGGATTCAGTTTTGTCCACTGCTATATTCTCAGGACCTGGGAGAATTCCTGGCAGATAAGATAGGAAAATTTAGCTGAATGAATGAACAACTACAAAAAATAGGACCTGTCTTGAAGCACACACACTTCAGAACTGCTTCTTAAGTTCTTCCCCTATTCAAACGGACTTACTAGCTAATTATTCTTTACATGGAGGACCTCTTAAATATCATAATTTTTTTTTCTTTTTTTAATACATGAGCTACAGGGTAGAGCAACAGGATGGGAAAAATGTACTGTAGCCACAAGGGCATTTCTTACAAGTTAAATTAATTAAAGGAAGGAAGGACAAAAGGATATTTTGACTTTCTAGTGCAGAAGGGTAGTTAGTATGTGGTTTATAAAACTTCCTTTTTATTATGAATGTAATAGCATGCAAACATTCAAATATTAAAAAAAATCATGACTTAGAAAATAAATCCCTTGTAATCAGACCCCCTCTTAAAATAACCATTGATAATAAACTGAGACACATCCTAGTGTTTTCAGTGTTTCATCATTGAATACACACCCCTCGGTGCCTGAGCTAGTTCAAATTGGATTTTTATCACTTATAATCACGAGTCCAAACTATTACGGAGAACCAAGTAACCATGTTCCAAAGATGAAGATAGATGTTAATCAATTTCAATCTGTAATTATGAGAAAATAAGCCTACAAGAGTTGAGAATAGAGACCCACTCCTCCAGCCTTAGGATGTTGGCTATTTTTCCCCTACGAGGACTGTTTAAAATGATTCTGCTTACCTGCTGGAGGTACTTGGCTACTATGGACCTATGGGTATCGATGTGGTCCTTGCTTTCAATTACATTTCTCTCTCGTAACCGTTTCTCATAGTCCTAAAATTAAAAGGAAGCCACAGTTTTATGATTTTAAAATACCAGTACTCTCTCATGCCCTTTTTGAGGTTAGAGAATTACTTATCACACGTGGTTTAAGTCACAAATTATTTTTCTAAATGTTCCTTCTGCTTCCCTCTGACCTTTTGGTTCAGAACTGGTCTTTGATGCAGTACCCAGGGTTTGGAGTTAGTTGATTGAACTGCCTCATAAGTAGAAGAGAAATCTGCAATTACAAGTTACAATGCTCATGCAGAAAGAAATAGAGGCCATAGAGAGAATAGAGTTGCTGTAGTTCAAGATGCTAAGCTCACCCAAACAACTTAGCCAAAGCCCCTGCTAAATTTTTGCCTTTTATATTTCAGGTAAAGCAATTACAAAAATAGTAAACAGTGTCTGTCTGCAGCTGACTTGAGTCACCTACTTGGAGGAGAGGAGTGGGGGCTTTTGGCTTTGTCTTCTTAGGCTACTGCACTTTTCTCTCTTTTTCTATCAATAAAATTCTACATGGGCCCCAGGGAGCTGCCACGTTTTCCTTCAATCCTCCCCTGGTCACAGCTGAATGCCCAGGGTGGCCCCTAACCCAGGCTGGGTGGTTCGAAAGTTGTCCCCAAGATTTTTAAGCTGAGACAAGAGGGCCCACCCCTCCCTCTTGGCTGAAGCTACTCAATGTGAACTTGGATGATATTGGTGACCAAGGGATCACATAGAGAAATCTGTCTACATTGGGGAAAATGAAGCCACTATACCAAGGGAAGCCCAGACAGGATGGCAAAGGGACATGGCGATAGTTGGGTGTCTTTGAGATGCAGTTGAACTCCTGTCATTCACGTGTTTTAGATGTTTAACTCTATTTTGTGATTTCATCATCTTATAAACTCCCCTCGGTGCATGAGCTAGTTCAAATTGGGTTTTTATCACTTCCAGTCACAAGTCCAAACTAACATGAAGAAGAACCAAATAACCAAAAGTATTCTCCCAGAATAATTTCTGCATGAAAACTCCTACAGTACCGGTATTAATTTCTAATGGCTCTCCCTTTACCTCGTTAAACACAAACTTGTCTGGCTTTCACTAGCCTGCCCCACCTCCACAGGCCTGTTACTGGTAACTCCTCAAAGGCTCCCTGCCCCCACACCTGCCAGGCTCCCTCCTCGGCCAAGCCTTTGTGCCTTCTGCTGCCTGTCCTGGGTGCCCAGACCTGTTCCCCGCTTCCTTCCTGCCCCACCGCCTCCACCAAGGCTACTCAGATCCCACCCATCTATTTTCCCTGCAGTGCTCACCACTGTGCTTTGTGTTTAGTAAATACTTACTGGATTGGATTAAAATGGCACTGAACGCCTGACTAAGGCACGATTGTTTACCACATGAACACTTAAGAGACTCTTCAGCCCTACAACTCTAATTCTTCCTAGTTTAGATGTCATTATACTGAGACAAAGATATTATTTAAACATTGGATTCAAGAAAAATAATGGAAAGGTTATGTGAAGTACTATAAAAAAGGAACCAATATTGCTACTGAGAACATAGCAACAACAACAAAATACATGCATAATAGTATACCAAACGGCACAGCAGGGATTTTATTATTTTACGAATCCCTCTCAGGCAGTGTCTCACCTGGAATACCTTTTCCATAATTTCTCGGTCATATATTGGAATTTGTTTATAATTTCGGAATTCTGGCACCTCTTGGCTTCTAAGACGAAGAAGCCTGAATCGTTTGGATCTGTTTAGTTCCTCCTCTGAAACAAAGTTAAATTCCTGTTGTAGCTGTTCCAGTCGAAAGAAATCAGGGATGTAGGATTCACCACTGGTAGCAACCTATAAAAACCAGGAAATACCAAACTCTACATAACAGGCAGCTTTCATCCAAAGAAACTTGGGGCTGAGCTTTTGGGACTGACTTTTAGACAGAGAGACCTGAAACATCCATCATGTCATTTCAAGAGAAAATACACTAAAATACAATGGTAATGAGGCAGATGCTATTATATTCATTTAGTAGCTATAAAAAGTACCATGAATCATTTTTCCAGACAAAAGTTAAAAGGTTCAGTTTTGGAATGCATGCTCCCCTAATAGGTGTTATGAAAATGTACAGACTGAAAAATGAGAGATTTACATCCGTGTGTCACTAAGTGCCAACTGCAAATAAGATTACTCATATACATATAAAATACACGTAAAATACATGTATTTTACGTGTATTTTTAAAATATTTTAATATTTTTTGCGCTTTAACAGTTTAAATATATTTGAACATATTTTAAAAATATAACTTCTGGACTATTTATGCACAAATGTAGATACAGGCCCTAGAGTCACGTGGCTCCATGGCCATGGTCTCCTGTCCCTGCACAGCACCCCATGGACTGGAGGGGGACTCAGGCACCAGCCTCCAGTGCCCCAGTGCACTGGCACAGAGAGCACAGCTTCAGCTCCACCGAGGGACTCGCAGGTGTGGGCTGCACTCTGCCCAGGTGTCTGCTTCATCCCCTGCTGGGTGCTTGGCCAGCAGCAACCTCCTCCTGGGCAGAGGGAAAGTCAGGCAGCAGAGATGCGATGGAGCTTTGCGATGGGAAAGGTGATACCGCTGTGAAAATCCTGTTTCATAAAAAGAGGCCCATCAGGAAGGCAGACTCTGTGTTTTATCCTTCTATGGGAAGCCAATAGTTAAAAAGAAAAAAAAAAAATGAAGGGGACACAGGCACTATATTATTGTCAATTTAAAGCTAGTCCTTGAAACATACCAATAATTTGAAAGTTTTACATGGAATAGGCTACACTTCAGGTAATATGGCCTATTCTTTCTAATAGTTCTCTTATCTGCACTAAGTCTCATGTTGGAAGGAGATTTCAGAAAGAGATAAAAGTCAGAACAAACCAAAGCTTGCTTTGGGACTTATCTTAGAATCACTAGAGGAGAAATGAAAGTTTTCATCCTGGTTATAGTTCCCCTACTGATGAACTCGAACTAAGAAACGTGATCAGAGAATGTGTTGCTATGGCCAGTTTCTGGATCATCTGTTTGTTTACTAGGTTTCTGCGGGAATTATGGACTTGGGAGTAAAAGCAGTTGTATTTGATACCAAGAGAAATCATTTACTGACTAATGTTTCATTTTATTTGTAAATTTACTGAAGAAAGAATTTTGAATGTTATGATAGATACAGGCAATTTATCTCAAAAACACTTACGTGACACCTAAAAGGTAATCTAATTAATCATCCAACAAGAAAACAAACAAAACCGCCATTTCTGAAAATGCCCCATCATCCCCTCAAGGTACGATGGAAAGAGCACAGGCCCTGAAATCACATCAGCTTGGAATCATGCCCTTACAGCTGTGTGACGTGGAGCAAGGAACCCTGAGTGTCTGGGTTCAGTGTCTCTCCATGGAAGGGGCAAAGTGAAACCTTTCTTTAGAGGTTTTACAGAGTTTAGAGATAAGAGGAACAACAACAGCAGCAGCTGACATTGACACTGACATTGTGTGCCCAGCTAGATGTTGATTGGCAGCCACTTACTTCCTCCCGACAGCACTGTGAGGGCATCACAGGGCTTAGGACCAGTAGATACAGAGCTAGAGTTTCAACCTATCATTCAACCCAGTCCTTATGCTCTTAAACACTACTGTGTAGGAGAACACAGTGGGAAAGCAAAAGTGTGTCAAAGCCCAGCCATTTCTGTTATTATCACACCAAGTGGAGAAGCGGTGGGTGTCCCAATCTCCCGCCACGTTACCGAGATGAGCTGCATCAGAGGGGCGTTGCTGGGGTCATTGGGGTCGAGCTTGGACTCTGCTGCCCACTTGGCCAACTTTTTCATGTCTGTCAGCCCTGATGTGCCGATAGATGAGATGGCATCTGCTCGCTTCAAAGCGCTGAAAATGAAAGTGTATTCCATGAGACCGACTTTATCACAGAGCAGTTTGCATCAAGACCACAAAATCCCAGGGACAGCACTGCTTAAGGAGGCTATTCCCTATGAGAGAAAATCTGATCATAAGGGAGGACTTTTGCCATTTTTCTTTACTTGATGGTTGCTATTAAATATGTTATAAGGATAATAAAGAACTATGAATGATGGGAGAAAATATTTTCAAAGCACACCTCTAATAAGGGGTTAATATCCAAAAAATATAGGGAACTCATACAACTCAGTAGCAAAAAAAAAATAATCTAATTAAAAATGGGCAAAGGATCTGAACTGATATTTTTCCAAAGAAGACATACCAATGGCCAATAGACACATGAAAAGATGCTCAATATCACTAATCATCAGGGAAATGCAAATCAAAACTATAAATGAAATATCACCTCACGCCTGTCAGATTAGCTATAATCAAAAAGACAAGGGATTACTCAGCTATAAAAAGGGATGAGATGGAGCTATATGTAATGAGGTGGATAGACCTACAGTCTGTCATACAGAGTGAAGTAAGTCAGAAACAGAAGGACAAATATTGTATGCTAACTCACACATACGGAATCTAAAAATGGTACTGATGAACTCAGTGACAAGAACAAGGATGCAGATGCAGAGAATGGACTGGAGAACTCGAGGTTTGGGAGGGGGCGGGGGGTGAAGGGGAAGCTGAGACGAAGCGAGAGAGTAGCACAGACATATATATACTACCAACTGTAAAATACATAGCCAGTGGGAAGTTGTTGTATAACAAAGGGAGTCCAACTCGAGGATGGAAGATGCCTTAGAGGACTGGGACGGGGAGGGTGGGGGGGACTCGAGGGATGGGGGGAGTCAAGGAAGGGAGGGAATACGGGGATATGTGTATAAAAACAGATGATTGAACCTGGTGTACCCCCCCAAAAGATAATAAAAAACAAACAAACAAAAAAAGACAAGGGATAGCAAGTGTCGGCAAGGATGTGAAAAAGGGAATCCAGAAGCGTACTGTTGGAGGGAATGTAATTTGGTGCAGCCACTACGAAAAGCAGTACGGAGGCTCCTCAAGAAATGAGAAGTAGAACAACCATATCATCCAGCAGTCCCACGTCTGGGGATATATCCAAAGTAAACAAAAGCAGTATCCTGAAGAGATATCTGCACCCCCATGTTTACTGTAGCATTATTTACAAGAGCCAGGACATGGAAACCACCGAAGTGTCCATCCATGGCTGAACCCATAAATAAAATATGATATATAATATGGTATATACAATATACGGAACATTATTCAGCCATAAAAGGAGGAAATCAAGCTGCTTGCCGCAACCGGACGGACCTTGAGGGCACTACGCCGAGTGCGGTGATCTCACGTCTATGTGGAATCTAAAAAAGACGAACTCATAGCAACAGAGAATAGATGGGTGGAGCCAGAGGTATGGGGAGCGGAGAAGTGGATGAAGGGACTCAAGAGTATAACTTCCAGTTATAAGGTGAGGAAGTTGTGGAAATCTAATGTACAGCACGGTGACTACAGTTTGTCGTATATTTGGAAATTGCAAAGACAGCAGATTTTAAAATTTCTCATCACAGGGAAAAGAACTGTAACTGTGTGGTGCTGGATAGATGATTACAATAACAAGTTTTTCATAAACTTATTGTGACAATCACTTTGCAGTATGTACAAATATCAGATCATTATGCTGCACACCTTACATTCATACAATGCTGTCTGGCAATTACATCTCAGTATAAGCAGGGGTAAAAAAAGAAGTGTAAATAGAAGGAATGCAACTGTGACCCTGCATTCCTACAACTCTGCCCAGTGTGTTAAAGTGCCCTGAGTCCCCGGGTCCAGACCTCCGCATCTGGTGCAGGATGCCCTGAAGGCCTCCTCTCCCAGATAACTGGGGACCACTTGAAGTTGAGGCTAAAACAGAAGAGAAAAAATAAACACCTGTGCAACCAACTTAAACACCAACTTTGAACGCAACTGAGTTCCAGGGAGGCCAGTGTAGTCACCACGGTTGAGTTGAGGCTTTATTGACAGTGCTGTATCTCTCCTCACTCACATGGGTCTTACGTCCTCTCCTGAGGAGCTGGAGCTTTAATCCCAGGAAATTTCCCCAACATGAAGCGCAATGAGACACATGCATTGCATTCAAAGGCATAAACAAGCCTCCACTGGAAATGCGGTCGGGCTCCCGGCTGAGAAAGGCCTTGTTGCCTTCATCACATGGATACAAGCATGTGCACTGGATGGAGAGGGCGTAAAGGAAACAAAACGAGCCCTGTTCTGTTTTTCCGCACGTTGAAAATGACAGTCTGTGACGTGGAAAGTGTCTTCTTGATGGTCAGGATAAGTCCTTTTATTTCAGGGAGGCAATTAGGGCCACAATGGTAAGATGATCCATACAAGACACGTCTACTGGGGAAAGACAAGCAAGACGCGAACCCAGCACCTGGCTGCACTCTCCAGGCTTCCTGGACAGGCATCGACCACAAAGAGAGGGGGTCCGTGCGCCTGGGGTGAACGGGTGAGGCCCAGGGTCCCTTTCTGCTGTGCTGAGTAGAAACCTAGGGCTAGCACTCAAGGAAGGGAACTGAGAATAGGGACTTGCACATAACCAGGAGGTTCTACACCAATTATTCAAAATGCACCTTTACCGAACGCCAAATATATGTTTTTTAAATTAATTTATTTTTTTGGCTGCATTGGGTCTTTGTTTCTGCACACGGGCTTTCTCTAGTTTCAGAGAGCGGAGGCTACTCTTTGTTGTGGTGTGTGGACTTCTCATTGCGGTGGCTTCTCTTGTTGCAGAGCACAGGCTCTAGGTGCACGGGCTTCAATAGTTGTGGCATGCAGGCTCAGTAGCTGTGGCTCTCAGGCTTTGGAGCGCAGGCTCCGTAGCTGTGGCGCACGGGCTTAGTTGCTCCGCGGCATGTGGGATCTTCCCAGACCAGGGCTCGAACCCGTGTCCCCTGCATTGGCAGGCGGATTCTTAACCACTGCGCCACCAGGGGAGTCCCCGAGGGCCAAATATTGACATATACAACTATGAAATTTCCCATCTGTGAAATGGGTGAAGATTAAATAAGGTAAAGTGCTTTTCACTGTATCTGACAGATAAACAGCCAATATTTGTTAGGCTATTAACATTTTATTTTTTACCTTAAGAACAATTAAAAACCCCTGGAAATATAGGCACACAACAATGGAAGGAAAGAATGTGATAGCACAAGCTTTTTTCCCGCTGGATATTGTTAATGCTAACATTACTCATCAGCTTAGTCTAGCCACACATTACCTTCTAAATCCAATATTCTGCTGCGACAATGGAGGAATTAAAGGAACCCCGTTTTCTCCAATGGCCCATGCCACACTGTTGGACACTTTCCCTGAGGTCATCAGAATCAGTTGATTACTGCCGTCAGCTTCAAATGAGAAGGGTACTCCTGGGGAAACAGCAGATTAACTAGGAAAGAGGCAGTGAGCCCAGTTCATACTGAACACTCCATCTTGATCTTCAAAAAAACCCTATTCGACATTAAGGCTAGTATTATTAGACCCATATTACGAATGGGGAAGATGATATTCAAAGAGGCTACATGATTACTAGAGTCACACAGCTTGTCAGTATCAGAGCTGGAACTAAAAGCCTTCTGACTTTTAGACTGGTGATCAGATTCGAGACTCAAAGAATTCGTGAAGATAAAGTTCCAGGTACGCGCTCACAATAAAAAATCACCTGGCGCGTGAGGAAACAGAATCAGAATCAGACCAATAAGCAGATAGGTATTGGAATGATCAGATACTGAATATTGAAAACTATTTTAGTGTACTTTAAGGAATAAATGAATGAATGAATGAATGATTGATATTAAAAGAAATGATTGAAAGTGTCAGAAAAAGACAAAAAGTTGTCAGATCTGATTGTAAAAGAACTAAATAGAATTTCAAGAGGTGAAGATTACGGTCACTGAAATGAGAAACGCAGTGATGAGTTCCAGTGACTGGACACAGCCAGCAAATGAATTCATGACTTGGAAGACTGACTTAAAGAAATTACACAGAATATAAAAGGGAAAGAAAGAGACATCAAGTATGTTAAAGAGAAGTTAAAAAACATGGTGGACACAGTGAACTGGTCCATTATATATCTAATCAGAATTATAGGAGATGAGAGAATATTATTTAATAATCTCCTTATTATTTAAGTTATTTCAAACTTTTCAGCCTTACAAATAACACTGTGATGTACATTTTTTTTTTATGCACAAAGTTTTGTCCTCATGTCAAATTATTTTCTTAGGAAAGAGTCCTGGAAGTTGAATTAAGGTGTCAAAGGCAATCTAAAGGCCCTTAATTCACACCATAAAACTACTTTACACTTGCAGTTATGTGAATTTCCTGGCCACCCATAGTATATAAAAATGACTTTGCCAAACATTGTATATGTTTATTGCTTTAATTTAAATTTCCGATAGCAATTTTATAATTGTCTGGTTGTCTGATAAGCGAAAAAAAAAGAAAGATAGATGTGTTCACATTTGACGGTGAATCTGTGAGCCTTGGAGGCTTTCCGTACCACTTCCAACTCCCTCGTGGTCCAGTGTCACATGCTGGTTACTGCTAAACTCCACTTCTTCAATGGGAGCTCTTCCAGTGACAACAGTAGTTTCAGGAACAGGCAGAAACACTTCTGCTAGCAAGGTGGTACCACTGTGTCCAACTGTTTCGTATACCTGAAATTGAGGAAGAGAAACAGCCAGATAAAAACAGCAATCAAGGGTGCTCACTCCTGGACAATTAGTCCACGTGTCTGCACAGGTCACTGCTCCCGCCCAGACACCCATCTCAGAGTGGAAATCTGAGTTGTGTTGCTATGGTCCCCATGGAGACCAGGTTACACCCTACTTGTGGTCAAGTTGTTGGCACCCTGTCCTCTGGCCTGGCCTAATCTCCTGGGGTAGAGAGGCCGATCAAATGATCAGGCTACTGCAATTGTTTCTATTTCAAGCTAATACACGGTAGTTTGGAGAATGGTCTTCCGCTTTCTCCTGGTTCAGATGATTTCAGAGAGAAATACCATCAGGCAGAAAGGTGAGACTGTATGGACATGCCACTAGATGACTGATTATCTGCACCAGCCTCAAAGTCAATAGGAAAAGCACCACACCCAGAAGTATGCTAGGGTAGCAGGTTCAAATCTATTATTTGGTAGATCTCTCAAACTCTTTCCTTAAGACCTCATTTATTTGTTAGTTGCTGAAATCCCATCCAGCTCCTTCTCAGACCTCCTCCCAAAATACAGCCAACAGGACCACCTGTAGCTCTGATGCTAATTACAGTGGTGCATCTTTTCATAATGCCATCACCATAAGTTGAAGGACCCATTGCCAGGGCAACCACAGATTATGAATACACAGTACAGTCTCAGTAGGACCCTCCGCTCCATTTAATCAAGCTTCCCTTGTATTCTTTGGTCATTTCATTTGTGGTAAGCAGACAAAATATTCCGCAGCTCTGCTGGCTTCCTTCCTATGTTTTATTCTCTCTCTCCATGAGGCCTCTCTGGCTGGTACACATTTCTCTAAAATGCAGATTTTACTCTTTTATTTCTACTAATTAAATGTTCCGATTTTTCTTCCTCTGCAGTAGCGTCTCCCTCTGATGAATACTTTCCACTTACCACCTGGATGCACAAAGATGATGCTACGGAGGCTCTCTGCCCACCCTCCCTTACATGGCGTGTGATATGAATTCTTTTCCAAGGATAAGGATGAGGATGGATTTGTACTGGCTGCTATCCTGGCCTCATCTCCCCTGTATGCACCAGCTCACATTTGCAGATGGCTGATTGAGCTTGGAGGGACTACTGGGCAAAGACAAAGGCAGTAACTGCATAGGAACTGAACTCAGGACCCCAGACTTAGTACCACTGTGAGCCATTCTAACAGGCTGGGTGCACCAAGAGACCTGTGATTGTTCAGGGCTTAATTCTGCTAATTCAGGGGCTCAGCAGGAAGCCCACGAGCTGCTCATTTAAGCCACGCTCTCCAAATTCACCTTTTATCAGTAGAGAGGTGATATTTTTTCCTATATTAAAAAGATCTTTTAGGGACAATTTCAAATACACGTAATCTTAGAAGAGGAATATACCATGAACCCATCACCTACCTAGCTTCAATTGTCATTAACTTATGGCCAATCTGGTTTTATCTATACGCTCAACCATTTGCCTCTCCACCAGTATTTTGAACTCAGGCATCATTTTACAGTAAATATTTCAATATGTATCTCTAAAAGAGAAGGATATAAAAAGGCATAATTACAATACTATCACAGCAATTCCTTAATAATGTCAAATATCAGTAAGTTTCATATGTCCTTCAGAGTCTCAAAAAATTACTTTGAATTAGAATCACAATTTATTTTATACAATGCAATTGATTGGATGTCCCTCGAGTCTCTATTAATTTATAGGTGATCTCCCTCTCTTTTTACATGTTTTACACTTTTTCTCTATATGTTTATTGGCTGGAAAAAGGAGGGCCATTTTCTTTCTTACCCCAACCTCTCATCAGAGCCTGCAGTTCTATAATATCACAGACCTTGGAGAACCTGTAGCAGGTGGTTGTTTATTGCACAGGAGACCTTTGTTTGACCTGTTAAATTATGGACTCACTGGTATGAAGTTTCAGTCTGAGAAAACGGTCGGTTTTTCTTTAAAATTTTTTGTACTTCCCCCCAAATTTTAATTCATTGAGACATTTCTTTGTATGAAGTCATCTGTTATCTTGTTTAATCTTAACCACAATCCTATGAAGGCTGGTTTGTGGTAAAGACTAAGCAACATGACAGACCCAGCAATTCTGGATGATGGGCGTGTGGCTCAGCAAAGGGGAGGAACGTCCCCTCGTCCGTCATCTCTTAAGTCACAAAGCTGCGGCGATTTGCATCTACAACTGTTTCACTTCAAAACTCTTGCGCTTTTCGTCACATCTGGCTCATGGGTCAAGGAAAATCAGAAAGGCGATTAAACAGTTAAGAAACCTTTTAAAGCCCTCACCATGATCCGTAAAATGTGATTACTTTAGATGAAAAATAACGACTGAAAGAGAATTTAAAATCTGAATGAAAGAACCACAAAACATGGAAGTGCTGTAAAAACAACAGCTACAAGAATATATTCTCCTGAGTCATATTCTCTTTCTGAACTTGTTGGCCATCATTTCCTATCATAAATGTTTTGTAAATCTGGCCATAAAACCAACAGGGACTTAAGCAAGGTTAAAAGGATTAATGTGTATTTGCAATGAAGCAAATCATACTACAGCTAAGGAAGTAGTTGGCTTTGCAAATTTAACCCCAATCCCCAGCTCTTAACACGAGCAAGCTTTCATTTTCCTTTTGAAAAAGAAATTGAATACATGTCAGTATGAAAAAAAAAATGCCTTTCAGTATTAAAGGTCCACTGTAACTGAACTTTTATTTTCATAAAATATTGAATCACTATGCTGCATACCTGTCACTAACACAATATTGTAAATCAAAACACATCAATAAAAATTTTTTAAGAGCAACTAACTTAAAACAAACACATACACACAAAACAAACAAACAAACAACCCACAAAAAAAAACAATGGCTACAATAAAAGGTTAAAGCATTGCCATGGCGCGGGCAGTCGTGATCAGAAGACCACCGAGGTCTTCCTGCCTCTGACTCCCTGGTTGTTCAGACTCTGAAGGGGCTTGCTCTCGCAGCAAGGCCAGGGTGCGCTGTCCACTTTGTGCAGGTGCCTTAACTCCCTGGAAGGTGCGCCGGCTGTATTGGACCTTGAGACCTGCCACATGCCCACCCATGCTTACTTTTCTGCCACCACCATTCCCTGTGGTTTCCCTGTAGGAATGCTTATTCCCTCTATTGAAATTCCTGGTTTATGCCTTTGTCTTATTGGATGGTGAGATTCCTGAGGGTGGGGGTGCTGTTTGATCTTCCTTTGACTTTCAGTACCTACCCTCTGTGAACTAATATATTTAGAAGGGAGCTTGTTCACTCTTAACAGAAGTAAGGTGTTAGGTGATAAGTCCGCGCAATGGAATTGTTTTCTTCTCTGAACAGCGGGTAGCCTTGGGTGTAGTATGGCTCTCAGGTGTTTTTATCTGACTTGTTTTCCTGCCCAGCTGACTGTCAACCCCTCCCACAGCCTGCAGAGGGCAGTGTGGTGGACAGGACAGGGAAGCCTTGTGGTTCAACTGGTCTGGGACTGAATCCTGCTGACATTGCAACTTACTAGCTGTGTGACCTTGGGCATGACATTCCCCTCACTTTAGCTCTCATTGTAAAATGAGGATGTTATCCAAAGCTCAGCAGTAAGGCCGTGGTGCAGTGTAGCTGAGATGGATGAAAAGCCTCTTTCCCCCTGTATGAGCTCGATAAACATTTTTTCCTTCTTTTTTTGGGCATACAATTGACAACAAGCGTGTGCCTTTTTATAATACTTTGAAGTTTACAAAGGTCTTTCATAAATATGATTACATTTCCCAAATATCTCATTAAATCTTGTTGGCGAATTGATTTTATTAAGCTTTATGACAAAAGAATTTCTTATTTAACTTAAATTTTAACTCGTAAGAATGTGTTTTCAAGACTATTTTTTTCAAGGAAGACATTAAGCTTCTGAGGACTTAGAGGAATTTTGTGGCATATTCCATATTTATAATTAAACCATCTATATTCCTGGGTACCCAAAGGCAAGGAGGTGAAAAACAAACTACATTAAGCCTTAAATGCTTTAAAAAAAATCAGGAGCTAATAAAACACTGATATTACTTCAAATTAAGGAAATAGAAGCCATGCCAACAGTCAGAAAATACCATTTATGCTGCTAAAATGCTTCAGAAGGCGACATAAATGCAGCCTTTACATTTAGTTGTCTTGCATGACTTTGTGCCTCTCTTAACTACTCATGACGACCGAGTTCCCAAACAGCCCAACACCCAGGGCAGCTAAATCAGGGTGTGAAACATCTGAAAATAAAAACAAATCCAAGTATTTTTCAGATTCCTTATATCCCCTTTCATAATAGAATTAGTGTTTGTTCCCTCAGCTGCACAGGAAAATGTTTCTATATTATCTGACTCCAGTGGCTTTGCAAAAACATCCCTGCTAGACTTTAATAGTTTACCAAGTATTTTATTGTGGAAGGACCTTAAGAGATGCTTCGGAGCTTCTGTTTTTGTTTTTTTAAATAAAGTTATTTATTTATTTATTTATTCATTGGCTGAGTTGGGTCTTTGTTGCTGCACGTGGGCTTTCTCTAGTTGTGGCGAGTGCGGGCTTCTCATTGCTGTGGTCTCTTGTTGTGGAGCACAGTCTCTAGGCACGCAGGCTTCAGAGTTGTGGCATGTGAGCTCAATAGTTGTGGCTCGCGGGCTTAGTTGCTCCGCCGCATGTGGGATCTTCCCAGACCAGGGCTCGAACCCGTGTACCCTGCATTGGTAGGCAGATTCTTAACCATTGCACCACCAGGCAAGTCCCTGAGCTTCTGTTTTGATTTTTAATCCCTTGTGGATGTGCCTGTGCTGGTCACCATGGTCAATGATGGCCAATAAAACACGCAGTTAGTACAGAAAGGACATTTCTGGTCGATGTCAGTGGAAGGGTCTGTGCCCCGTCTTGTGTCAGGGAGGAAATGAATCGGAGACTCTTGATGCCGAGATTGTAGGACAGAGGCAACTACAAGCTCTGGGGGAATGGAGCGTTTGTTGATTAGGACTACTGTCTTGGAAGGTAATCAACTTCCCTTTAAATAAGGGAAAATGGATACCATCCCAAAAAACCAAAAAAAAAAAAAATCCAAAAATTTCCTCAACTTTTTACCCTGTTCTTTTAAGATGGCCAATTGCTGTTAGTAAGCTTTGTGAAATAAGAATTTCTTTTATGTAAATTAAACGTTAACATGTAAGATCTGTCTTTTCAAGACATCCTAAGTTTTGAAATTAGCGGTTCTGTTTAGTGCTAGGATGGAATACTATTTTTAAAAATCAGAAAATGGGCACTTTGGGCTTTATAGGTACATCCCTTTTTTTTCTTTTTATAATTAAGTTTAAGTTTTGTTTTCTTTCTAAGTCAGGGGTTCCCAGCCTCAGCACTGTTGACGTCTGGGCTGAACAATTCTTGGCTGTGGTATACTCTCCTGTGCATTGTAATACGTTTAACAGCATCCCTGGACTGGACTCACCAGAGGTGTCAGTAGCTCCTCACCACTCGTGATGATTAAGATGTCTCCAGACATGGCCAGATGTCCCCGGAGGGGACGGGAGGGGACCATAATCTCCACTGAGAAGCACTACGCTAAGCAAAATGAGTGTTTGTGTGTGTGTGTCTCAAGGTGGGATGTTGATGAGGAAACAAGAGAGGAAGTATAATTTGATTTATGTTCAACTGTTCCAAGTTTCCTGTTGTATAAAGCAAGGCAGCAGTGAATTCGGAACAGCAGTTAGATCAACCGCTACCAAATTGGGACTATTTATGAGATTTTTATTAACTTCTCCTGCATTTGGGTCAGTGTTTGCTTTAACTCAACAATCTGGTGCAAATGTACCTGCTAACAGTATTTAGAACTGCATAGATAAGACAACGCTTAGAAATGCAGGGGCATTAAGCTTAGATCAAAAAGAATCCATCATAAAGTAATTTATATTGCATGATCTTAAGTCGTGTTTCTCTGATTTGAAAAGCTAAACAAAACAAAACACAGCACAGTTTCATCTCTTGCACGAGGTAGTGCTGTATTCAGTACAAACGGCTGCCCTGTAATCTCAGCCACCGGAGATGCTAATGTCCAATCTGTTAGTTGTCTCTTGGTCGATGTCCCCATTTCCCCTCAGTGTTGGATCAAGCCTTCTTTACTCTTGTGCCCACAGACTCCCTTCCTTCACTGAAAAGGCTGTAGGGCATTGGAGGTGAACCCCTCATAGCCTGCCCTCCACTCCCCTCCCTTGTGTCATCATTCCTGACTCAAAAGGACCATCCTTTTCTGTCCTGATCCCACCCCTCCCCCGATCCCGTGGCACCCCATCCCTCAACACTCCCGCCCTCTCTCCTTCCTTTCTCCCACCCGCTCCCTCTACAACTTTCCTTTTATTTTCCAAGTCATCAATCTTTTCTGGACTGGCCACTTTTCTCACAGATGACAGACGTGCTCCAATCAACCACACCCTAAAGTAAACCAAGGTCCCCTCTCAGATCTCTCATCCATTTCCCTCCTTCCTTTCCCTGCCAAGCTTTTGGGAGGGAGCCTCCTCTTGGTATCTTTATTTTCTGCCCACCCCCCCCACCCCCCGCGCCCCGGTCCCAGTGAGCTCGAGGAGGGTTATCAAGGACACGTCTCCAAATAGGATTGTTTTTCCACTTGGAGAGTGCAATTCTGCAGAGAGCCAGAGAAATCAGGAGAGGCTCTGGGAAGGGAAACTCAAGTTATTGCCAGCTCAGTTAAAAGGAAAGTTCCCTATCTCAATCCACACGCCAGGAATATGAAAGCTCAACAGGATTCTTTCATAAGGAAAAAAAAAATAATGCTAAGATCTTTAAAAGCCACCCAGCACTATTACACAACCGTTGTGAGTTTTGGGGAGTCAAGAAGATGAATATGGGGTGATATTACAGATGTGAAGGATAAGGAAGTGAAGGTCATTATCACAGAGCTTTTTTATTTCTAAATCAAACCTCATTTTTGTGAAAGACCAAGCATTTATTTTGGAAAGACCTCTAGCCCCCCATTCTGTGAAGTCCCATCGCACCCTTCCCTTGGGGCCAACTCTGATTTCCTTTCCTTTTGCTCCCTCCAGTCAAACCATCATCAAGTCCTGTCAATCCTTCTTTCAAGGCTGTGGTGTTGCTCTAATTAAGTCCTTTCTCCCGTTTCCACCATGAGGCCCCAACCCCATCCCCTCACTCCTGGCTTTCTGGGCCAGCCTGTGGACTTATCTTCTGCCTTGAAGGGCTGCCCCGGCATTCCTCTCTCAAGCCTGGCTGGGAAACACTGAGCCTTGTGGTTCAAAGCATGCAAGAAGTCAAACATCACATTCAACACCGTTCCCTTCAGAGGTCCTGTGCAGCTGTACTCTGCTGAGGGCTGTTTCTTTGTAGTTGTCTCTCTCGCATCTCCTAGCTGGATTTAAAGCTCCCTGAGGCAGGGCCACGTAAACCCCTCTTTAGACATGACTTCCAATGCTCCACTACCCTCCTGGCTCAGCATCAGACCCCAGTGGGCTCTCAACAGTCAAGCAACAAACATTCAGGGCTCGGCTGTTGAGTCATCAATTGATGCTTTATACTTCTGACAATCACAGAACAGCTTCTGAAACACATTACCCTCTCAAGTTAAGAATTTGAGGACTTCCCTGGTGGCACAGTGCTTAAGACTCCGCCTATCAGTGCAGGGGACATGGGTTCAAGCCCTGGTCCGGGAAGAACCCACATGCCACAGAGCAACTAAGCCCGTGCGCCACAACCACAGAGCCCGAGTGCCGCAACTACTGAAGCCCATACGCCTAGATCCCGTGCTCTGCAACAAGACAAGCCACCGCAATGAGAAGCATGTGCCCTGCAATGAAGAGGAGCCCCTACTCACCACAACTAGAGAAAAGCCTGCGTGCAGCAACGAAGACCCAACGCAACCAAATATAAATAAACAAATTTATTTTAAAAAAAAGAATTCCGTACCTCTGGCATAAACAGATGCATGTAAGTTGATTTTTTTTTAACCCTCCTGAAGTCACCAGTAATTCTTGAACCTTCCCTAATTCAAAACCTGAAATTATATGGAAAATTTCCAAATGGCACAGAACCATTCCTAGAGAGCCGAAATACAATATCCTTTAAATGAATTGCATCTGTAACCGCTACTCAATCATAAAAAATTAGGCCATGGAACCATTATGATATGTAATTTGGTCAGTTATCAAATCTTAATGGATAGTTCAAGAACTTAGCCAAGACTCCTTTAATCTGTAATTTTTTAAAGAAGATGACATGATTCAGCTCTTAAGACCAAGATAATAGCTTACAAGTATATCTTAATATTGTAGGATAAAGTTTTGTTTTTTTGTTAAAAAACTCATTTCATAATATTTTAGAGAATACTCTTTTCACATTACTTAAAAAAATTATTTTGATTGTAACATCCATAGAAAGCTAATATTCAAGATAGTCAATGGGAGATAGTATAGGAGGCTTCCCTTATGTTTTAGAATATACATGAAATGAAATATTGGTACCCTCTTGGAAGGTGCAGGATGTCTCTCCTTACATAGTAATTCAGAACATTTAAAACTGCCCAGAGCGGGAGAGGGTTTCACAGATTGGCCAGGTGGTCTGAGCTTTCACCAATCAACAGAGGTGGGGCCCGGCACCAGCAGGCCAGGGCCCCCTCTCCCATCCTTTGCACTAGCTTCAGTGGGGGGGCCTCCTCTGGGTCCCCTGTCTTTCCTACCTGCCATGTTCTGCCTGCTGCTCTCCCTGGCCTCACTCTAGCTCTCTAGCTGATCTTCTCACGCGAATCTCAGTCTTCCTTAAAGTCAGCTTTTCCTCTGCAGGGAGGAGGAGTCAAGGACGAATCTCAAACGAGAGGGCAAACTCTGCTTAGCTGAACTCCTTGCTATCCTGTGGATGTGGAACGGCCGAGACTCTTCAGGACCCCCAGCAACCCCTCATGGTGAAGAGCAGGCTACAGCAAAGCATCGAGCTGGCTTCTGGAGTTTGTGTTTACTTACTTTCTCCATCAAGTTTTATTCTCCATTTAGACAGTTTTCTCTGTACAGTCTTAGTTTAAACTGTAGCTTAAGCGCATGTGTGCAGGGCCAGGGCAGGAGGGTTCACGGGGGGAGCAGAAAGATGTGGGGCTTCAGAACAGCCGGATGTGACCCTCCCCCCAAAGGCATTCAGATTTTAAATGCTCCAAAGCCCCAAGCCATCCAAACAGAAAGACCCTGCCCCGAGGCTCCGCACTGCAGGGAATCTCTGGCTAGGAAAGGCCTTTCTTAATCAGGTGGGAGTGGTACAGAGAATACCAGATTTTCTAACTTCAACAAATCTGAAATGGGATTGTGTCTTTGGATCCACGGTGCCTAGTGGTTAAGTGACTCAAATAACGGTGCCTCTCACAGGGAGAGGCGATGGGACAGAACTCACTCTGCAGGATCCCAGAGCCGCTCAGACACAGCTTTGCCAAGAGGAGGAGGAAGAAGAGCCGCCTGCATGGTCCAGGCAGTCAGGCTCAGCAGGGGCTCCAGAGGAGACGGGGATGGATGCATGGACCTGGTACCACGGGCAGGGGTGTTAGTACCAGGCAAGCCCACCGGCCACCCACCTGGGGGTGCCCTCAGCTCCCCTTCCCAGCGCAGAGCTGGGCAACTCTCTGCTTTCACCTTTAGGTGACATCGCCCTGCCATGTGGACATGCAGAGATTACTTTCTCACGCATGATATTCATAGGGAATTTTCAGGCTTAACAAAACACATTTTCACCAAACCTCCACATTCAATCCCTTTTCTCATATCATTTTTTACTTTAACAAAATCTCCTTGGGACTTCCCTTGCGGTCCAGTGGTTAAGACTGTGCTTCCAATACACGGGGCATGGGGTCGATTCCTGGTTGGGGAACTAAGATCCCACATGCCATGTGGTGTGGCCAAAAGAACAACAACAACAACATCTCCTTATTTTCTCCTCTCACTCATATTAAGTTGAACAGCAAAGTAGGTTCTGTTTTTCTTAAGTTGCAGAATACATAGACATTTTCTTAAAAATTAGATGGGCCTTTACAGAATTATATGAGGGACTGGACAAAGCCTAGCACTAAACTTTCTAGAAAAACATTTTTCAGTTTTGTAGCTATCAATGCTGTTATCAGTTCAGCAAAGGAAGTTGGCTGAGTCATGATGCTTGGTGCTTTGTACGTGAGGATCACCCTCTGCCCTCACCAGCCCCAGATCAGGGCTGAAAGGAGTAGGGCAAAATTGCCACAGTCTCTGGAAAGCCCCAACCCCATCTCATTTCTTGGCATCCCCCCTGCAATCTGAGCATTTCTACTGGGCTTCCTTCCCACTGTCAAAAGAACCCCTATCTTAGCTTCTCAAATGTCCTCTACCAGTTTTAGAAGGTTTTCAACTACCTGGGTCTAGACGGAGGTTGACATTCAAAACGTTGAACTGTACTCACAGCCAGGCTAACCAATCAGAAGAGCTGTTACCGTACAAGGGAACAGGGTCCTGGAGGCATTAACCTTGTTCAGACACACCCTTCTCACCACATTGTGAGAAGGTTCAAAGGGTCTTGGAAGTGGGGTCTATGTGGCCAGGGGGGCATTTTGGGGGTCCAGAATGGAAACTCATTGCCATTCAGTAGAGAAGTATTTAAATATTTTAATAATTACACAGCTGTAACCGTATTTGCAGACTTAATGTCGATTACAATCAATAGGTAGTGGCTGCCTGGAGCACAGTGTTGAGAAGGGTTCTGAAGTTATATCCAGGCTCAGTGGGGAAAATAGGCAAGATCCACTGTCATTTCTGGCAAGGGTGGTGGATGAGAATGAGACATTTCCGCACAAGCGTGGATGAAGGTTACTGATTTCTGCACGGGTGGTGGATGGCAAACAAAGGGCCTGTGCCACGTATTTGCAAGCCTAGTCAACATGCCTGTTAGTATCATAAAAGAGAATCTGTCATGTCAGCATCATAAGAGGTGTCACCATAAGAGCAGTGAGCCTGAGATGCTGTAGTAGATTGAATAGTGTCCTCTAAAAATTCATGTCCACCTGGAACCACAGAATGTGGCCTTATTTGGAAATATGGTCTTTTCAGGTGTAATTAG
Source organism: Hippopotamus amphibius kiboko (assembly GCF_030028045.1). Classification (NCBI taxonomy): domain Eukaryota; kingdom Metazoa; phylum Chordata; class Mammalia; order Artiodactyla; family Hippopotamidae; genus Hippopotamus; species Hippopotamus amphibius. Next base: position 97,324,815 of record NC_080198.1, on the reverse strand, counting down.
TTAAAGATCCAGATGAGCTCATACTGGATTAGGGTGGGTCCCAAGTCCAATGAGAGTGTCTTTGTAAGAGACAAAAAAGGACACAGACATGAGGTCACGTGAAGACGGAGGCAGAGATGGAAGGGATGCTGTCACAAGCCCAGGAACACCTGGAGCCGCCAGGAGCTGAAGGGGCAGAAAGGGTCTTCTCTAGAGCTTTGGAGCAAGCACGGCCCCGCTGACACCTCGATTTCAGACTCCAGGGCCTCCAGAACAGTGAAAGAATAAATGTCTGTTGTCCCAAGTCACCAAGTTTCTGGTGCTTAGTTATGGCAGCCTTAGGAAACTAAAACAGGCACAAATAAATATATTTATAATGGTGGAATTTAGGCTACTGGGGAGTTTTATTTATTTTGGGGGGATCCTAGCACCTGTACATCCCACCCCCCATTATAACCACCTGTGATTATAGAAATTGATTTCTCTGGTATGTTATGCTAGGATCTTGGTACAGCGTGATGTTGAAGTTCTCCGATGAATGAGGCAGAGACCTCTCTACCCTCCCCCATCCTCCCTCATCCCCTCACCTCATCTCGAGACACACACTTGAGCACTGTAGCCAGTTACTCTGCCAGCATTTTTAGGAGCCAAGTCGGGTAACAGATCTTGTCTGCCAGGGCCTTAAGATGTGCCCAGGAGGAGCTGACCTGTTCCCCTTGAGAATGTATCAGGACACCAGCGCAGCCAGTGGATAAAACCATCTTGCACCTGTGATGACCAAAAATTCTTGGAACAGCAACTATAATTAAAATATGTACCTGCAGTGTTAAACTCTCTGGCCAGTTGAATATTTGCAAGTTGAAAATCTGTCCAAAGTGAACTCGGAAGTCCGCCCCGAGTGGCCGACTGTCGGTCCTGGACACTTCCTTGTTGTTGAAGGTCACCTTCAAATACAGCGAGCGCCTCTTGACGTCCTCCCTTCGCAAGACCTCCACTCTGCAGAGTGAGACCATTCACTGGTGGGTCAGTATTCATTTACTGAGTGTAACTGGAGTGTTTGACAAATGGGCACTGATCAGAATAAGATACACTGGAGCTGGAGGGGACCCTTTAGTCACTTTAGCCTTCACTGAACCAAGGCAGCCACAGGTCTTGCAGAGCTTTAAATAATAATAACTGCGATATGAAATAAGAGGTCCTGAAAAGGCCACAGGGATTCAGAACTGTGCTCTAAGCATCGCTGTGCTACGGTCTCCTTAATTTTTTTCAAACAAGCCTCACATTTGTATCCCAAAGTTTAAAGTAAACAGAACCATGTTATTTGCTAAATGGAGTGAATTCAGACCATAAAGGCTAGTAGATTTATGTTTGGGTAGGATGTTTTATCCTAAAAATATAATAGCATATTGTAGCAGTTGGGTCAAGTCTGCTTTTCCAAGATCCAAGCTTTTCCTTAACATTTTCCGTTGGTGAGTCACTGCTCACTGCCTGCAGGGGATTAAGAAATGTTCCTTATTTTTAAAGGTCATTTGAATCCCAATAGAAGATAGGAGGTATCCGGACAAGCATATCATTCTTACAGCCAGGAAGTCAAAACAAATCAAAACCTTCAAGAGCGGTCTTTAATTTTATGGTATATATTAGCAGAGATGCTCACCCCAAATGCCAGTTATTGGTTAAGCCAACAGCAACTCAAGCTTTTTAAGGAAATTAAAAGGTTAGAGCAAAAAAATCCAAAACACACTCAGGGTTTCTTTGGTGGAGATATATATATTTTTTTATATATTATGGTGCTATAGATACAACATAACGCTATCATTTTAACTATTTTTACGTGTACATTAAGTACATATTTTTAAATGGCATTAAGTACATTCACAATGTTGTGCAACCAACACCACTATCCTTCTCTAGAATGTTGTCATCATCCCAAATAGAAATTCTGTACTCATTAAATTGAGTGGGGAGTTTTAACTTCTTACCTCTCTACAATTTAGGGGCATCCCAGGCATGAAATTGCTCAGTTGACTTGAATATTTTTTTTTCTATAAAAGACATTTAACAACAAATCTCAAGAAATATCCAAGACCTCCAAAGACTTCACTTGGGGTTTTAAAAATGCTTATTCCCAACATGGTAACCTCATGCTACCAGCAGACCTAAAGCACCTCTGTCTTCTGCGTGGCCCCCTTACCTGATGGCCTGATGAGGAGAGGGTGGCTTATAACCATTGGCTTGGGGCAATCTGGTTTATAGTCCCAAAACCCAGTGAAAATTCGGGAACTTCAGTCTGAGGTCAAAAGAACTTCATTCTTGGTCAAAATGGGACTTTCTCATAAAAGATTGTGAAATCAAACCTAAATTTTCCCTTTAAAAAATGTGCTCAAAATCACATATTTTGAATGTTCATGACAAAGTTATATGGTATGGCATGTGTGGCCTAAAAGTAGCTACTTTAGTGCTGGGGAAGAGTTTATTGATGTATAGCATCTGAATACTATGAAGTTGAGAGAACACAGGAAAATGCACAGAAAGCTACAGTGTAAAAGTAAGTTCTTAGTATATACATATATATATATATATATATTTTTTTTTTTTTTTTTTTTTTTTTTTTTTGGGTACATGGGCTTAGTTGCTCCGTGGCATGTGGGATCTTCCTGGAGCTGGGATCAAACCCGTGACCTCTGCATTGGCAGGCGGATTCTTAACCACTGCGCCTCCTAGGAAGCCCAAGTTCTTAGTATATTAATAGAAATTTGAAACTAAGAAGGATGTGGGGTCTTATAATGACATCCTGGTTAACCCCTGCATCCTAATATTTCAGAGGCTGACTAACTCAACTGAGCTCTCACTTCCTATGGTGGAATATGGAAGATTCCAGTCTGAGATATTTCCTGTGTTCATGACAGGTTTCTGTGTCCTGGAGCATTAAGCGTGGGATCTGGAGGTAATGATTATTTCAACAGATTTCCTTTAATAGATAACAGTATGCTTTAACATGTACCAGAATCACCTGGAAACCTTGTGAAAACAGTTTTCTGGGCCCTAACCCAGAATTTCTGATTCAGCAGGTCTTAGTAGAACCTGAGAATCTGCATTTCCAACAAGTTCTCCAGGGATGCCAGTGCTGCCGGTCCTGGGGTTACACTTTGAGACGCATCTCTGTAAAGTGCAGGAAAGAAATAAATAGCAAACCTAAAATATTTGTATTAAATTATAAATTTCTAAAAAAAGGATGAACATATATGTGTTTATGAATTTATGATAGTATAGATTTATAAACAATACATAGCCTTTAGGCATCCCATACGAATGCCTAGAGATGTAATTTTACCAGACCTGGAGGGTATGCCTCAGATGGCCTGACTTTATCTCAAGCTATAGGGAATAGCCACAATTCCTCTGGGAGGCTCTGTGAGGCCTTCAAAGAGAGCAGCTGGCCTATGAAACAGCTGAAATTAAGGGCCAAGGAGAGACCTGGGTGTCTGTGCCAGGGAGGAGGGATGTGCCAGCAGTGGACAGAAGAGAGACACTGAGGTTACAGATAAGAGCTCCGAATCCAAAGTCACACAGGCAGGCACTGTGCAGAGCGCCTCCTACAGGCAGCTTCGGGTAGTGAGCTCCTGAGTGGCCAGTGGGGGTGCACTGAGAGGGTGAACCATAGAAGATCACCAAAATCTGGAGAAATACCTGCAATTTCATATGGTCCAACCTAACAAATACCTACAGAGGCTTCACGAGTCTCCTGGTCATGTTGGTCAGGAGATGTACACTCCATGTGGTACACGGTGTGTGTCACATGTCAGCCTTATTCGTGGCTGGAGCATCTGCTCACCTGGGACACTGGTCGTTGGGCGTCACATTCCCCGCAAGGCTCAGCTCTGGGACCAGCGTGGGCTCCCCGGGCCTCCTCCGGCTCTGGGCTGCTCTCTCCCTCACCTGTTGCTCTATCACAGCCCAATCCGGAGGCTCTGGAGGCACTGGTTTCACAGGCTCCTCCCCGGGATCTGGCTCCTCCATCATCTCCTCAGGATGTTCCTCGACTGCTTGCTTCTTTTTCTTCCTTTTGGCCCTCTGTTGCATAAGAGGCAACCTTATATCAAGCAGGAATTTTGGAATTTCTTTGAAAAGCACAGACCTCAGAATCACATAGGCCTGGATGTAAGCCCAGCTCCACCTCAATCAGCTGTGCGCACTCAGGTAGCTTGCTAAGCCATTTGACCTCTCCACGCCTCAGTTTTCTCATATACAAAATGGGAATCATTATAGGAAACTTTTCCCAAGGCTGCTGAAATGAGGTAATGCCTGTAAAGCACTTATCATAGTGCCTGGTCCCTAGAGAGAACTTAAAAATGTTGGCTATTCATGTGATTGGTTCTAAAGACCAAGGATACATCTTGAAATTAAAGCAAGGCTTGTGAGCCCAACTGACACTGTAGCTCACCCTGATCTATTACCTATTATCCCTAGATTCAATTTCGCAGGGTTATGTATACAAAGTTATATAATTTTCTGAGCAAAACCCAGAAGCACCAATACCCTACATCCAATGGGGTAAGGCGCGTAAAGTACTTAGCACAGCACTTGACACACACACGAGTGATTACTGTGTTATAACTTGTCCGTTCACTCACGTAGCCACAGTGTGATACAGAGAACTGTCTTTGGAAAAAGCTGGCTCTGGTGTCCGCTGGCTGGGTGGTTTTTTCAAGTGCATTCACCAGTTCATTCTGTCATCCCTTTGTCCCCTAGCGAGGGGGCTGGGAGGGAAACAGAGCAGAGCCAGCGGGGGCCCCAGTCTGCCTGCCCAGTTTCTCTCCTCCTGTCTCAAGGTGCCTCCTCCCAGACCCTTCCTGTCCCGCAGCTCAGCTCTGTTCAAGGCTGTTTACAGACCTGGGCTTTCTTCCAGGCTTTCCACTGCTGCTGCGCACTTCTGTACTCCTCCATCCTCTGTTCGTACTCTTCTGTGTGCTCTTCCAACAACTCATGTATCTCAGCCTGAATTTCTGCTTCATATGCTTCTTCATCGGCTTTCTGGTCGACTTTTTCCCTTTAAAATAATTTATAGCACCTTAGTTATTTCTCGAAATTAAATGATAGAGTAATAATAGCAGCAAATACCTGTATTGGGCTTGCACTGTGGCAGGTCCCTTCCTGAAAGCTTTGCACAGGTGAACTCACAACCCTGTGAGGCAGATACTAATACCACTGGCATTTTATACACTAGGAGATTGCAGCACAGAGAGGTTAAGTAACTTGCCCAAGAGCACACAGCTGGTAAACGGAAGAGCTGGAACATGAGCCCAATCTATTTACCACCAGACAACAAAACTACGCTGAGTCAGATGACAGGGATGGCACTCTGACACAGTGCCTGCAAATTCTTAACTGACAAGGGCAGCAGTTTCATTGTAGCTACTTTGTTAATTCTTCAAGCCTCTGAGGAACCACTTCATTACGCTGCTACCAAATCCTCGAAACTACTTTTTAAACTTTGGAGTGACGACTTGAGGTGTTCTTTGACGATTCTGCGGACGGTCCATTAAAGTTCAGCCCGACCCAAAGCAGTGTTTCCAGCAGTGTGTTCTATAGAACGTCGGTTCTGTGAGACGCCCTATAAAAAAAGGTGCTGTGTCCAAATCAACACGAGATGGAGCAAATGTGGACGTTTCCGTGCTGATGTGTAAAGGGCTTTGCAGAACGCTTTCCATGTTGATGGGCAGTGTGACTCTCCAGGAGGCCGTGGGGGGGAGGGCAAGCACGGTACCCAGCACATCCCACCCAGCGCGTTGGAGCTGTTTTAACCCATGCCCTGTGCTTACCTCCTAATGCGATCCCTGTGGTCTGGGCTGCAGGTTCTACTGTCCTAAAGTCCCTGCTCCTTTGTAGAGAAACTTAGTCAAGTGCCTAGAGCTGACCAGCGTTTGCTTACATACACGTGTGGCCTGGCAGGTAGAAGTTAACAGCCCCACAAGGCACAGACTCTTACGGAGCTCTAGGCTACTGCTGAAGAAATCACCCTGGAAACGCAGTGGCACCTGAAATTTATCAACATCCGGGAAATCCGGCCCCCAAATTATGTCCCATTTCTGATATGTAGAGAACCATTCGCTTTTCTCCTTGCTAATCAGAGGCATGAATATAAGCTGGTGGAAATTTAAATATTTTTGCAGGGCAAAATCATGCTGTATCATAAGGTGAATCAAGAATGTATGTAGATTAATCAAGAATGTGAAAATAGGGCGCGCCAAAAGAATTTAGGACCCTGCCACTCATGGGGGGACGGGATATGAAGTATCACAAAAACCTAGAGGTGACCTTAAGGGTAAACTTCCCATAAATTTTTGTTTATCCTAAACTTAAGGAAGGAAGGAGAAAGCAATCTTGTAAGTATTTATGTTCTGCTTCTGGCTGGGAGGGGTGGCCTGGAAGATGGAAGTTAGAAGCCAGAATACTGGGATTTCTGGGAGACATCCATGATTTCTGTGGGATAGACTATATTAATTATATTATATATATTATATTATATTATATATTTTATATTAATTGAGCAAATACTAAGTGGCAGGTGTGCTGTCTGGGACCAGATATCCAATGGTGACCAGGTCCCTGCCGTCGTAAAGCACAATCTTGTATTTGTCCTGGAAACTGTAGAATGTTTTCTCAGTTTTATGATAACTGCAACCCCTGACATGAGAATTTGCAGCTATCTTTGGCTAAAACCTGACTTGTTTTCAAAACAAAGTATCAAACAATTGCCCACGTTTGTCACTTTTTGTGTAGTTGTATGGACATATCACTTTTCATATGAAACAAAAAAGGAAGGTACCAAAACCAGCAGCAGAGATGCTTTTGAATTAATATACAGACTATGGTTTTGTTGTGATAACTGTACTCTTAATTACATACCAAAGTCTAGTCATTTTGGCAGCGTAAATATTATCAAAGCATACTTTCTCCACACTATACATGAAGATCAATTCCAAATGGATTAAAGATGAATTTGAAAGATAAAACTATAAAGATTACAGGAGACAACACAGGGGTATATCTACTTGACTTGGGGGAGGATTTCTTCATATAAAAAAGCACCAATCATAAAAGAAAAGACTAATATATTCTATCTTTTTAAAATTAAGAATTACTATTCTTCAGAAAAAAAAGGCAACTACAGAGGATTTCTGCAACATGTCATCGACAAAGGTCTCACATCCAGGATATATATATCAAACTCCTACAAATGATGGAAAAGATAAAAAGATAAATGATCCACTTCAAAAATTGGCAAAAGCCTTGAACGGACACTTCAAAAAAGAGGCATTCAAAGTGGCCAATTCATGCATGGGAAATACAAAGTAAAACATGCCAAACTGGCAAAGAGTTAATGCTTGACAACGGCGGGTGATACGGGTGATACGGGTGACATGCACCCACGGGAACACTGGTCAAAGTGCAAGTCAGCACAAACGCTCTGGAGAAGTGTCTGCAATCAGCATCTAAGTATTTGGAGAAGCACATCCCCCAAGGCTCGACAATTCCACTTCCAGGGATATTTCTGGAAAACTTAGGCACATGTACCCTAAAAGACACATACAGAAATGTCTATAGAAGTGCTGTCTATAACAGCTGAAAAATGGAATCAACTCAAATGTCCATCAGCAGGAAAATGGACAAATTTTGTTATATTCCTATAATGAGGTGTTATAAAGCAAAGAAAACTAACTACAACTGTGTGCTGTAAAAGAGAGGAATCCCCAGTGGTACTGAAGAAAAGAAGCAGGTGTGTATTCGCTAAAACATACACACAATATACTTTCACTTATGGGAAAGTCAGATACTATGCAAAAGTCAGAAAAGGCAATATTAGACTATGTATTAGAGACTACACACAGATGGCAGAGCTATTAACTGAGAGCAAGGAAAGACTGATCATAAACGTCCAGAAAATGGTTACTTCTGGGATGGAGGAGATGTAATTGGGGTTAGGAACATAGGGGCTGCCCAGATACTAGTAATGTTCTAGTTCTTAACTTGGGGAGTTGCACATGGTTATTCATTTGTCATCATTATTTTAAAAATTATTTTGGGACTTCTGTGGTGGCGCAGTGGTTAAGAATCCGCCTGCCAATGCAGGGGACACGGGTTCGAGCCCTGGTCCAGGAAGATCCCACATGCCACAGAGCAACTAAGCCCATGCGCCACAACTGCAGCGCCTGCACTCTAGAGCCCGCGAGCCACAGCTATTGAGCCCATGTGCCACAACTACTGAAGCCCACGTGCCTAGAGCCTGTGCTCTGCAACAAGAGAAGCCACTGCAATGAGAAGCAAATGAAGAGTAGCCCTCACTCGCCACAACTAGAGAAAGCCCGTGTGCAGCAACGAAGACCCAATTCAGTCAATAAATAAATTAATTAAAAAATATATATATTATAAAAAATTGTTTTAAAGACTGTGTCTATGTTTAATACATTTTCCTGTATGCCTGATATAACCCCATAAAACAATTTTTGAAAAATGCCTACTTTCTCAAAACAAGTTTCAAGGGTGTGTTGGTAAACCTCTGGAACTCTCGAAGGGATTTCATCTCTTTCCAAACTTTTATGATGGTCTTAAGCAATGTTCGATCTTTTTCTTGTTCAGCATCACGCAGTTTTCTTGTTTGCCTGCATGTGGAGATGGACATATATTTAAACTTTATTTAGGTGTGTTCGCAACTTAGAAAAAGAAACTAATAATGCTATAATGATTGTATAGTTAATTTCATACCTATAATAGTTCTTAAGTACTAGAAAACAAAAAATACAAATGCAAATTTGAAGTCAGGAGGATGCTGGTATGTTTTGAGAGGTTATTTGATTTTGTTTTCTCTAGGAGAATATGACTTCAGTTAAACTAAATTACCATTTAAAATTCTCATCAATACCGTGCAATCTTAAACAAAGAGCCACCTTTGAAGTTATAAAAATAAGGGGCCCAATAAACACAGTCCTCACGGACTAAATTATTGAAAACAGGAAAGTATGTTGCTGTCCCAGTTAACAACTAGTGTATTAAAGTCTACCTGTGTTAACACAGATCACAAGCCCTACCTTGAGGAGATGAAGTCATGTTACTACACGCCTTGGTGAGTTTTCAGTGCTGCCTAGATTAGCAATATTTTTGGCTTGATTAGAAGAGGCATCATTTGAAAATACTTTCATTCTTATTGACATTATTTACAGTGTTTGGGAATTATTTAATGCCTTACTTTAAGCCCCCTCTACAAATAATAGCCAAACCCAGAACCCAAATGTACTCCATTATGCCACTAATTAGTCAGTCAATTAATTAATTTTTTTTTTCTTGAGCAAGTACCAGGTGCCATTCCAGGGGTTCAGAAGTGTCTAGGAGATGGGAGGTGTCTCTGTTCTCAGGGAGTTTATAATTTAGCTCAAGAGACAGACACAGAGAAAGGACGGAGAGAGCATCCTAAGAAACCACAGGACAGTGTTTCATGAGTCAGCATCTCCCAACTCCAGAAGGAAGGCCTGCACCTGGAGGTTGTACCTGTGATGACTGTGTGTTGAGATGGTACAGAGAAGCACAGAGGTCTAGGTCTCTAATCATTCAATAGGTGTCATGGAAAAGGAAGATGGCATGGCTTCCCTGATGGCGCAGTGGTTAAGAATCTGCCTGCCAGTGCAGGGGACATGGGTTCAAGCCCTGGTCCAGGAAGATCCCACATGCCTCGGAGCAACTAAGCCCACAACTACTGAGTGCGCCACAACTACTGAGCCTTTGCTCTAGAGCCTGTGAGCCACAACTACTGAAGCCCGTGCTCTACAACAAGAGAAGCCACTGCAATGAGAAGCCTGTGCACCACGACAAAGAGTAGCCCCCACTCTCCACAACTAAAGACAGCCCACATGCAGCAACAGAGACCCACCACAGCCAAAAATAAAATAAATAAAATAAATAAATTTAAAAAAAAAAAGAAAAGGAAGATGGCGGAAAAGGAAGATGGCAGAAGATGACAGCCGTTAGTGGCTGGGTAGCCAAGATTTGGGACTCTTGGATTAAGAAACACTCCTCTTGAGGAGCAGTAAAGCTTTCTGGTTAAGGGCACAGATGTGGGAACAAAGATACCCAGACTTAAATCCTGGTTCTATTGTTTACTCGTCAGCCTTGGGCAAACTAGTTTGCTTTTCCATGCCTCATCTGTAAAGTAGAGATGATAACAGAATTTATTTCACGGGGTTGTTGGGAGGAGTAAACTAGTTAATACTAGAACCATGTCTGGCACCTGGTAGTGGTCCACAAATGTTATCTGTCATTCCCAAGTGATCTGCTCTCCTCTTATGCCTTTAGCAGCTATCTACCCTGCCTCCTTTTAAAAAACTGCAATATAAAATTATTTCCTTGAGTCATATAACACCTTAAGCCTTTCTGATATATTTTCTACTTCCTTTTTCAGGACCTGACAAAATAGTTTCTCAGCAATACTAAAAAGAGCTCTTAGCAAGTAAAATTTGACATATGAGCTAGAGAAGCAAAGAATGGCACAAGAATATTTAATTACAAATTATAGCTAGGCAATGGAGGAAGAGGAAAAGGCAACTGACTAGGCAGTCGGGTGGGAAGCCTGACACAGATGGGGTCTGGAGTGTGGAAGGGAGTCCAGCCCAGAGGTGAAACTCTGGGAGCCACGCTGGCATCTAGATTTTACATATGTATGTGTATATATATATATATGTATTCATACATACACACACATACACATCTAGATTTTATATATGTATTCATATGTTTTTATACACACACACATCTAGATTTTATATATGTATATACACACACACACACATATATATTTTCATTTATATAAAATTTGTTATTTTTTCTGAGTATAACTGATTTACGATGTTGTGTTAGTTTCTGGTAAAACCATAGGACTGGATTCATCTCAGGAGAAAACGCAGATTAATAAAAGCTTAAAAAGAAAAAGAAAGCTGACAGGAACTCTGAACATTTAGAAGCTGGGCAAAGGAGGAAGATTAGGCAAAGGATAGTGAGAAGGACAGGCTGCCAGACAGGGGTGAGCACATCCAAGGGAGGGTGGTGTGTGGACGTGAAGGGAAGAGAATGTCTCAACAGGCACCCTGTGGGAATGATGCCCAATGCCAAGTACCGGGGGGCTGAGAGGTTCCCTTCTGCCCAGCAATACAGAGTTTCCCCGGGACTGTGGCAAGGTCAGCCTTGGAGCAAAGGTGGGTGCAGGAATGAGGATGGGTTGGTGGGTTGAACAGTGAACGTAAGGGAAGGGAGTAGAAACTACAATTTGGTATAAATTTACCAAAATTTATATTTAAAATACTTGTTAGTAAATATTTGCCATAAGCTTGACTGTGAAGGGAAATACAGAGACAAAGTGGTAGCTGGATGGGGATGCGGGGTCCTAGGGTTTTTATTTGTTTAAGATTGAGCATATGTGAGGATGAAGATCCAGGAGACGGTTAAGTAGAGCGTTCCCCTGTACCACACGGACACCCATGTTTCCTTTCTTACGTAGTGTACAAACGTCACTAATTTCCACTCTGGCGAAAGAAATTTCCAACTCAAGGGTAGATTGTAAAAAGAAAAGTATACATCTAAACTCTGATTTATTAATTCTTGTTCTAAGAGTTTATTCTGTGGAAATACTCTTACAGGCACACAAATATATACATATAGGAGTATTAGAGTATGATTTAAATAATAAAATTCAGGAATAATACAAATGTCTATCAATGGGGGAGTGTAAAATCTATATAATGTCAGTCTTTAAACAATAATATAGATCTAGATGTACTATGACAGGAAAAGGTCTAAGACACATTTTGCATAAAAAGCAAGCTGCAAGATGGTAAATGCAATATGATTCCTTTAAAAAAATAAAATATACACACATAAACACATCTGTGTATATATACACACATACATATATATATATATACACATATATGGAAGAACTAGAAAAAAACTGTTAACTGTGATTTTCCTTGAGTGATAGAACTCTAGAAAATGTTCACATTTTACATTACATACTGGCTTGGCCGAAAAGTTTGTTCGGATTTGTCCATATTTGGCCAACCCAGTATATCCTTATTGTTTGGTAATGGTCAGGGTTTTAATTTTTGAATTTTAATTTTATTTTAATTGTAAGTCCAACTAGAAAAGCACATATAATAAATAATGTGGCACTTGTTAACCTTTTGCCATATTTACTCAGGATTTTTTTTAAATAAAATGTTAGAGTTACATTTGAAGACCTCTCTCATTCTGTCCCTTTCTCTCCCTCCCTGGAGGAAGAAACTGGCATGTGTGTTGTTTCTGTCCATACGTAACACAAACGTGTGTACCTGAAACACATGAGTATTGTTCCACACCTCCTTAGGTTTTGTGACCTGTGTTACACAGCGCGTATCCTCTTACAACTGGATTTTTTCATTCAACACTATTTTATCCAGGATACGTGCAGATCTAATTCAGTTGTTGTAACTGGTATGGATGTTCATTATGAGATTATAGCAGATGTGCTCTTCTGTGTGGGGTTATTTCTAGCCTCTCACGCTCCTAAGTGATGCTGGGCAGTCCTCGCACACGTCTCCAGTGCACACGTGTACACGGGTCCTGGGAGCACACGTGTCTGAAGCAGAATTGCCGGATCCTATGGGCATTTCCAACTCTTTGTTCACCTCTGCACAAGCCGCTCTCGGAAGCGGTGGCTGCAACAATATTTGTTTACGCCAACAAAGTGTGTAAATTACCCTATCCCCCCGTCCTCATTCTTTCATTGGACTTCAAATTTGGTGTTAAATGTGATAGACAGATATCATTTCATTTAGCTTCATGTATTCAGAGCATTCAGAGAAACTCCGAAAAAATAAACTCTCAACAAGTACAGGAAAAAAAAAAGCAGTAGTTATAATTACAGATTTTACTCACCGAATTTCAGATTTATACTCATTGATGGCTTTTGGGGTTGTTTCAACAGACTTAGGAGTTTTTGCCGGATTAAGGCCCATCTGAACAGCATTTCTGAGAGCCTGGAGCTTAAAAAGATTTGGATATGAGTTTTGAGTTAGACGCTCTACTCCTTACTACAAGTGATGTGCTTGGACCCACCCCCTTTTCCGGGGCAAAATGATGTCAGCAACCTGTGAACGGATGTGCAAACACCCAGCCGTCTGCATGCTTTCCCCAAAAGGGAACTCTGACAGACAGAGAGCTGGTGCTTCTACTCTTTTTTTTTTTTTTAATAGAATAGTGGTAGGGTTGGGGAAAATACTGGGCTATATCATTTTTAATTTCGTGAATGTATTTCTTTTTTTAAAAATTAATTAATTAATTTATTTTATTGGCTGTGTGGGGTCTTTTTTGCTGTGCGTGGGCTTTCTTTAGTTGCGGTGAGTGGGGGCTACTCTTCGTTGTGGTGCGCGGGCTCCTCGTTGCCGTGGCTTCTCTTGTTGCAGATCTCGGGCTCTAGGCAAATGGGCTTCAGTAGCTGCAGCACATGGGCTCAATAGTTGTGGCTCACGGGCTCTAAAGCGCAGGCTCAATAGTTGTGGTGCACGGGCTTATTTGCTCTGCGGCATGTGGGAATCTTCCTGGAGCAGGGATCAAACCCGTGTCCCCTGCATTGGCAGGTGGATTCTTAATCACTGTGCCACCTAGGAATCCCCTATTGCTTCTATTCTTAAAAAAAAAAAAAAGAATAATAAAGAATTGTGTGCGTCCATCCTTGTTCTGTGGCCCAGATCCAGCTGCTCATGACAGATGCTACTTTTACTCTAGTGTCTTAGAAACAAGTTTTCTTTCCAAGTAGAGGGGGTCTTTCTGGGGCCTGGACATACAGTGATATTCTTGTGATACAGAGCATAAAAGTATAGACTCATAAGAGGAGGTATTGTGGAGTTATCTCTCATGTGGGCAGTAAGGTTTTAAAGTCAGGGCATAAGACTAAAGTTTGGCTATAGTCAAAACTACCCAAGAAAACTCCACAGGACAGTGTCACATTAGAAGTAAATCCAAAATTGATAGCCATTTCTTTGAGCATCAGTTGAAACAACTGACTTTTGTTTAGGTACCATGTTAGGGGAAATTTACACCTAACAATGAGAACATCTCTAAGGACAGAGAAATTCTCAAGCCATGAATGGTGAGCATCTGCGATCATGTAAGCAAGACACAGCCACGAATTTTCCATCAAATATCCACTCTGGTGGGTGAGATTGCATGCTCTGTTTGCACAAATCGTTCTTTAAGCCAAATGTGTGCCACTGAATTTGCACAATTTAAACGTACACGGTCTTGTCCCTTCTTTTGCCTCTAGGTAGGACAACACATCACATCCTAGACAGAAGGAACATGAAGGAGGCACAAGAGCATTTGCTGCTGGAAGTTATTTTTTGTTGTTTGGGCTCCTAAGGAGAACCAACCTCATCAACAATTGGCATGAAAGAGATCACACGTACCTTGTCAGTAAGAAATTGTGCCTTGTTTCTCTGGCGTCTTGCAAGGTACTGGTCATACAGTTGGGCCAGCTTAGCTGCCAAAACATGCTCTCGGCTAAAACAGGGATGATGGGTGAAGATTAACCCTAAAATATCAATGTCCAGTTGGAAATTTCCAGGAGGGTCTCCAGAGCCAATCAAATGCTGACTTCTGTGGACATATTTTACTGCCTGCCAAAAAGAGCAGAGTGCGGGGGGGACACAGTTAAAGCACTTCCTAGAGACTGATCTAATGGGAAAAGTCAGATGCAAAATACCTTCCTCCCTGATCAAGCCAGGAGAACCACACCCCATTCCCTGATCCCTGAAGGGTTAGGGGCTGCCCTTTTTTGGAACACTTGAAAAGTAAAATGAAAGACAAGGGGTGAGAAGAGAGACCATTTCAATCTTGCTTTCCTAGGTCTTTTAGAGTTTATCTCTACTGAGTCATAGCCCTAATCTTTGTCATGCGACTATCCCACTTCTTGGAAATCTTGGGTTTTGCAGCTTGTGACCTTGACATTCTTTTAATAAGAGAAGCATAGATTCTAGTCCAAGCTGACCATTGTTTGGATCATAGACATACTTCACGTGGAGAATTTTTTTTTGTACACAACAGCCACAGACTAACTTATTGAACTGAGCTTTATGCTGGCATCCAGTTTTCCTGGGAAGAAGAAAGTCAGTCTGCAAAATAACAGAGGAAGAGGGCGGTGGGGCAGCTGAGTGTGTGGAAAAGAGGAGTGGAAATTTCCATCGAGACTTTCCTGGATCACTTGGTGTCCAGTGTGTCAGATACATCTCTGTTTTTCTTTATTAAACTCATCAAGATATTCTCTGTTGATCACTGCTGCTCGTGCGGGAATTTAGTTTTAGCTCCAAGGTGGGGAGAAGACATTTCTGATGTTATATCTTCATGTTCTCTCCTTGTCACAGACACTGACTACGGTTGGCATGCGGGATTTGAAACACTTCACTCGATCCTCCCCTGTGCAGAGAGGAGCGTTTGGAAGCTTTGTATGTTATCTGGAAATGGTCACGTGGCCCAAATGTATTATTTACAAGTTAGGAGGTTAAATGGAAGCTGCAAATACTCTAATCAGAAGTGAAGCTTCTATCCTTCATCATTTGCGGGTAACGTGTTTGGGAATCTCTTCATTTAATGCTTCTCCGTGTTATTATGTAAGGATGCTGAACTGGGGCCAGCAGCCTTGGAGTCTAGATCTGGCTCCACCTCTAACTTGCTCTGAAACCTTGGGCAAGTCGCTGCACATCTCCGTGCCTTTATCTCTTTACCGTAGGAATGGGAGCCTGAGGAAAAAGATCCAGCTGGCGTGCTGTAGGTCACTAGGCATCATACAAAGCACTTCCCACATAACACCTCATTCATTCTGTTAGGGAATGGTTGGCCGTTAGACAAGAGTCCACTCTTGGGCTCTGGAAGGGATCCCACTTCCTGCAATAATTCCTTAGGGATTGGTTGTTGCCTACAATGTAATAGGGCCTGTCTGCGAGCAGCAGTAGGTTGAAAGGGGAAAAATGGGATGTGATCATTATAACACAAGGCAGAAAGAATGAAGCCAGAGATGTGCAGAAGGAGGGATGGAAACTGGAAGAGCGGGTCCCAGAGTTAGAATCCTAGATCACAAGATCCTAGCATTCTCCCCATCAGACTAAGCATGGAAAATGGAGGTCACACTGAGAGTGTGTGTGTGTGTGTGTGTGTACATGTATACATGTACAAAAATGTGTTCACATTTGTTATATAGTGTGATCTGCTCTTCAGTTACTATTAGTCAGTGAAATAGTATCCATATTTGCACTTACAGTAAAGCATATACATGTGAGTGTTTACCAGTAAATTTGTTGTGGAGTTGTGTTGTTGCCTGCTTTGCATCAGTATTCATGAGTTAGGATATTTGAGTATATTTCCTTTTAGCCTTTCAATTTCGTACTTATCGTCTTCCAAATTAGTAGACTGTTAATGTTTATTTAGGACTTATCCTACAGGACTCCAATACAGTGTACCCTACATTTTCATAAAAGAACAAGCTTTTTTCTACAAAATAACATTAAGTCTGTCTCTGATGAGAAGACCTACAGATTTTTTATTTTTTAAAAATGTTCTTGTAAAACTGGGACGTGTTTACAAATACGTTAGGCTTGAGTAAGAATGCACTGACTATACCTCAGTGCCTTCCCAAATATGCTGGATTGAACTTCCGTTTGGATTTACAGGGAGGAAAGCCCATCCCTACAGGATTCATATTCCAATATTTTGTACCTTATGAAAGTCCTAGTTTTGACATTAATATCCTTACGCTTCACACTGCAACAATGGAGGCCCATCTCTTCTCTTTCATTCAAGTAAAAGCATTCACTTATAACCTGCATTCGTGTCACAGGCTTTTAATCTGCGTGTGGTGACTGTGTGTCTTACGATCACACTGAACACCTGAATTAATGAAAAAATTCCCATCTCACAGCCACGTACCACTAAACATCAATTTGCAGACAACAGAAAATTCCTCTCGAAGTGCTTGGCTCACACTGGTTCTTGCTTTGCTGTTCCTCTTACCACGGGTTGCAGAGTCCTGAGGTCACTCAGGGTGTGGCCCTCAGGTTCCATCTGGTACTCTTCTTGGTACAAGTAAGTAACGTCAGTAGTGTGGTGCTATTTACTTGCCATGTTACCTAGGTCAGCTCTACTTTGTGTCTCCTCACCCAAATCTGCATTAGCCCACGTTTAAATGATTGCTGGTGGTCTCTGCCTTCAGCTCAGCTCAACCAAGTGAAAAAGCTTCCAGGACTCCTGGTGGGCATTGGGTTAGACTGCTCAAAAGACCCCTAACTCTCTTCCTATGAGGGAGAAAGAACTCCTGTTACTTGTCTTTCTTTCTGTTGTATCTGTTTTCTTTTCTTATACACTGAAAACTATCATGAAAACAGTACCAACAATTTCTCCTAAGAATAAATAATATTTATAGGGTATATTATTTTAATTTTGAAACTGATTTGATTCTTCAGTAGAAAACGGGAAATCTGAACTATCAGAGGTGATGCACATGGATTACCTGCTGATGTTCTCAGTGCTTGTAGAGTTGCATGCAGATCTAGAAAAAATTTTTAAGGTTATACAGAAAAAGAACAATCATTGGTGGAATTAAAATAAAAGTTTCTACATTTGCCCTGGGAAAATAATAGCAACAGAACCTGAATCCAGCCCAGAGCCTGCAGTAGATTCTATAGCCGTTGTTCTGGTCTTCCCTGGGAAGCTTTCTCATTCTCCATCTTTTGGACACGTCTCTAGGACATGAGGGGGGAGGGGACATAAGTGGGCTTAAAACTGACTACTTTGCCCTTGGTGTTGATACGGTGAACCTTGGGGAAAGATATGATTCCTTTCCTCTGGAGTTTCTAAGCTTAGGTTATCAAGGGTCCTAACACATGGAATATTCTGGCCTGCCTACAACAGGAGAGAATGAGGCCAGCAACATTCAAGGAGAACCAGAGGAAAGAGAGGCAGAGAGACACCTGCTGGCACAGAGTCCCTGGTCCCACGGTCCTGGTTCCAAAAGCCCCTCCTTCATTTTGTAATTTATCTCTAGATCCTTCCCAGTTTTGTTAGCCACCAAGTTCCCTCCTTGCTTAAGCTAGTTTGCAATGAGTTTCTGTCGCTTGCAACCCAAAGAGTGCTGACTACTGCAGTGCTTGTAACACAGTAGGGGACCAATGCTTCCGTGATAAATGGCTGAGAATAGTGGAAGGGGAAAGTGATGGTTTTATCAAGTGGTGATTAACAAGGAGGTTGGAATTACGATAAATTCCTCAAATTGCTGTGGAGTTTTAAAAAGGGGAGGCGGCTACACGTATGTCACCGGGAATGCCAGGCTGACTTCTGATCACCATGACTTTAGTACTAAATGACATATCTGGCTCCCTACACTAGGCAGAAAGTCTCCCGAAGGCCAAGTTTGAATGTTGCTACCTCTGAATTTCCAGAGTTTAGCACAACCGAGATATAGTAGACTTTCAGTTGAGGATGGAAAAAATTAAAAAGAAAAGAAAGGTAGTAGGAAAGGTAGGATGGAAGGAGGGAGGAAGGAAGGAGGGAGGGAGACTGTTGGAAATGCTTTCAACAACCCTAAACCTACTTTGCTATCATGCTTAGGCAAACTGCATAGTATTGTTTATGTTTTACCTGCAATGTCCCATTTGGCATTTTTATTTTGGGGGTTAGTTACTTCCTAAAAGGTATGAAATTGCATTCGTTCTCATTTGAGGTTTAACTTTGTCCTTTGCACAATATCTAATCTCTTTTTGTATTTCTCTATCTTTAATGGTCTCTAAAAAAAGAGTCTCAATTTAGGAAAAGCAGAATATTTCACTTTTTAAAAACTATTTTTTTTCCCTCTGCAATTAAGGAGAATGTTCAAAGAAGAGGGCTGAATACCAACTCCCATCTAAATAAACCTCCTAGCTTATCTAATAGGAGGCCATACACTTCCTTATTTGAATTGGCAGTCTAGCATTTCTAATCAAAGAACAGCCAGGCTTGGTCTCCCATCAGGGGTGGGTTTAGTCAGTCCTGCTGGGTTACCATCAGACCTGCGAGCTCTGAAGTGTAAATCCATCAAGGCTCCAGTAACGGCTCAAGGAATTGCCAGCTACTGACCAAGCACATTGACTTGGTCTTCCATCATTTGGATGCCAGGATGAAGCCATGCCCTAGGAGAGCTACTGTTTTACAGGAGAGACAGCTGAGTTAAGGAAAGGAGTAGAAGAGAAGAAGTTTCTTCTAGATGCATTCAGCTCAGCTAAATCATTTAAATGATATCCAACTCACAGTTTTATTGAGGCATGCCTAGGTGCCAGGCTTCCTGCCAAGTGCTAGGGTTAGACGGGGAATAAAACAGTATCTGCCCTTGGTTACTCTCGGGGCAGTGGAAGAGGGGGAGAGAAGATGGATTAACAACCTATGAATAAAACAACCTCTGCCCGTTTATCCAGTTCTCTGCTCCTGCATTGTGTCAAAACTCCCAGATGAAAGGGGCGTTTGGGCATTAGATTGAAAATATAGGTCATATGCATTTAACACCGTTTCTTAAAGGCAAGCCTGTTCCATGGAACAGTGGGGAAAAAAACGGGTTTTGGCATCAGACAGAACTGAATACATGTAAGAAAAGGTACAAGTTAGTAAATACACAGAACTGTAAAAATATTAATTCTGAAAGAAATGCATTGTCTTTTGAATCACTAGAAGTTTCCATAACCACATTTAAAAAAAAAAGACTGAGGTATACAATCAACAGTGAAATCAGCAGGCAACCTGTCACGGAGAAACAAAGAGAGGGGAATGACATCTCTGCCCGCTAGTACGACCTTTGCTTCTTTCTTAGGCATCCCGGCAGAGTCTCCATGCTTTGCTGTGCTCGAAGCCCAACCCTCGATGAAATGACCTTGGGAGACTTCAGCCCCTTTAGATTTCTCCCTTCTCTGGCTTTTGCTCTGTGATGCATGATGATCAGCTCTTCCTAGTGGATCTACTATCTTCCTCTACTTTCCTATTTCTGCCCGCAAGATAGGAAGCGCTCCCCTCTCAAAAGTATTGGGAGGAAACCCTCTGTGCTCCCCCTCCTCCCATCCCCACCGGCTCCTTCCCAGAAGAGAAGGAAGACTGTGATTGATTGGAGAGTTGGCTGGAAACCAAGATCCACTGGTCCAAGTTCTTTGCCGAGTGGAGTAACCGGTGGCTCCTAGCTGTCCCTTCTCGGCTCTCTCCCAAGAGCCTGCTCACTGGCCCCGAGGGTTCTCTGCAGCCCTCCACGTGGTGGAGTCACCAGGGCACGTCTCTAGACAGCGGACAGAACTCGTGGGAGATGGAGCGGGAAGCCCAATCGGTCTTGGGTCCAAGCGGCATTCCGCTGTCCAGCTCTACTCGTAGTTGCACCTGAAATCTGCACCCCTCTCTGATTCCTGTGAATTTCCCAAGTAGCTCAGAACTTCTAAAGGAGACAGATGAGATTAATTGGCTCCCTCAAGATGCTACTCTCCACAGTAATTACTCTTCTATTTTCTCACTTTAACCCATCATTTTGTGCTTCATTGTATCACTGTTTCATGCCAAAATGGATGGCTGGATGAAGAAATAAACTGATAGCTTGTGAGATATATTCATTAGTTGATATCGTCCAGATCACTAATTATATCATGTATCTTTGTCATATAAGCAAATAGATGATAAATCTCTCATGGACTGGGACGTTGGTTTATGTTTGTTTTATAAATCTACTCCCAGGGTCACATTTCTGCACAAAGTAGCCACTCATTAATACCTGTCTGTAATAACAACATTTTATAGAAATCCACAATTTAAATAAAGGACAAACACAGCATCTCCATACAATGAGGTAGAGGATGATGATGCTTTTTCAATTAAGGAAACAGCTCCAGAGAGGTCAAGGGAGCTGCCTGAAGCCACCTCGTAAGGACACCCTGACTCTGCTCAGATCCTCTGATTTGTGTCTGTGTCTTCTCTGGTCACCACCCTGCTCTGTAGCTTTATACAGTGGTCTTATATCCTCTTATTCTGTGTTACGTTAGCAGTGCTGAAATGTTACCAGTGTACAATTCCACGAATTTTTGAAGGAGGTGATCCTTTCTCCTTGAAAGCAGGCAGCTCTCAACACCAGCCAGCCCTCACAGAGCTCTGTTTGAAGCACTTTTATGTACCGTCTCAACCATCTGCACAGCAATCCTAGGAGGCAGATGCTATTTTTATGCCCATTTTACAGATGCAATTGCGGCACAGGGAGGGGAAGGGGCAAGTTTACCCAGTACATGGCAGGGCCAGGACTCAAACCAGGCAGCATGGTACCAGCTGAGGAAAATACCATAAAAAGAATTTGTATATAATAAAAAGACAATGAGGGAGAAATAATCCCGCAGTATACATGAGATGACAGAGAGAAAAAAAAAAATCAGGGCAGTTAACCTGGATATGCAAATAAAGATGCTAACCAAGCCATTCCTACCTGGGAAACTCACTCTTTGTTTAAGAAGGGATTCGGTGAGGGCAGGAGACTCACTCTTACATAATATGCCTACTGTGTGCTCTGTATGTGTAAGATAGTGAATTACTAAAAAAAAAGTCAAAATAGAATGTTGCAAATTCATCATCATTCCAAGCTATTCAAAGAGCAAAGCACTTTCAAGCAAATTCATATTTAAAAAATGAGGAGGGAGGTTTACCTTTTTATACAGTGTTTCAAGTTCAGCCTTAGTGTCTTGCTTCTGCGCCAACACGGGTGGTCGTGAAGGAAACGGCTTGATGGGGTTTGGCAGTGCAAGGATTCTTCCATCATCCCCGAACCATCTCCTCCCCTGGGGATCGAGCGGAGGGACGGAAAATGGATTACAAAATGAACAGAGTTTGCAGGAAATTCTCTGTCAGCATTTATATTTCATGCCCCTTCCCCCTGCCCCATAGATCTTTTAAAGTCTCTGTTTCCATTAGAAATTGAGTTTTCACTAATGCCCCCAGAATTAATCTAAGGTAGTCTTCAACTCCCTCCCCCCCAAAAAAAGTTTAAGAAAAAACTTAAAGGGATGCTTTAGAAAAATATATTTTCTATTCGTTAACAATTTAAGAAAGGCAACCATGGAGAAAAACAATTGAGAACATTCTATCTTTGAACAATTAAGCATTTCTGTGAATTGGGAAAAGGTTGCCAATATCGAATTTAGCAGAAGAGCCTGAATCCAGCTCGTGGAAGATGGGATTTGAGCAGAGGAGAGGGTGTGATGTTTGAGGGTCACAAAGTATTGAGGACAAATTAAAAAAAAAAAAAAAAAAAAAAGAACCACTCTGCAGATACCCTCAGGAGGAAATGGGTACCACGTTGCAGTGATAGACCATCAGGATAAAGAGCTTCCCCAAATTCCTCCTGGGCTACACGTGGAAGTAGGACTCAAAGCTTACAGGCTCCTGCGCCAGCAATCTGTTCTCCACGATATTCTGGTTTGTTCTCGGCACCTGCGGTCTTTCCCCAATGTAAAGGCCTTCGTCTTCCAGGTACCTGGGCTGCACATTCTCAGGAAGCTTTTTATACGTAGGCACTAGACAGTTCATAGATAAATACGAGCCTCATTAGTGCCAACCTAAGCATTTCCAGCCGCAATTTGGTGAATGAAAACCACGGCCGGAGATTTTTTTTTTATGTTCTTCGAAATGGCAAAAGATCCAAACTGATTTCTAGAAGCAGGACCAAGGGAAAGATGAATGTGTGTACCTGCAGTATCATGTTGGAGAATCACGAAATAATTCAACACTTAACTCGCCCATGTGGCCTCACACACTGCGAGGAGTGCGGTACCCAAATCAGAGGAGCGCCTCTTGGTCTCATCAGTGGAGCGAATCGGGGTCAGGTGCTTCTCTGAATTCTGTCCTCCCGTACAAAAGGAATAGTGATACCTGGGCTCTTGGGAGAATTCAATGAAGTAAAGTATGAGGTAATTAATGAAGCAATTTAAAGATTTGTAAATTAAAAAGTTCACTTGAGTCAATATGACTCCATCTACTTCCTCATGCTTTGATCCGTTCATAGGACAGATCTTTGCTGGCAGCCTCCCTGTGCCTGGTGCTGAGGAGGGATGTGTGGAGTCAAGTGGGAGCCACAGGAAGCAGCAGCCAACAAAGGATGGAACAGGATGCTTTCAGAGAAAGATAAGTGCAGTGAAGAAAATAATGCCAGAGCTAGTAACTCAGGGAGGGGAGGGGACAGACTTGAGATGGAGCAGTGAAGAGGCTTTTCCATTTGCGCTGACTCCTGAAGGTTGAGAAGGAAGGAGCTGGTGATGGACAAGCAAGCGTGCCTGCCCAAGGGAACAGCGTGTGCTGAGAGGGAAGCGGAAATACCCAGAACAAGGTGAGGCCGTGGGCGGGGCAGTGCCTGGAGATGACGTCAGCAGAGGGCAGGAGGCAGAGCTGAAGAGCCCTGCAGGTCTTGGAGGGGCTCCGGTTCTGGTCAAGCGGGTGGGATCACTGAAGACCCTGTGCTGGGGAGAGACCGAGCAGATCCACGTTTCCAAAAAGACCTCTGGGTCTGCTTCTTGGGCAGAGTAGGCTAGAGGAGAAGCCAGCGGATGCTGACCTGAAGGTCAGGATGTAATTTGGGACTGAACCTTGAAAGGTGGAGGCTCATTTTTGTTTTATGATTATCTCACTCTAAACCACCCCCAAATCCCTGACTCTGCTAATTTTCCGGCATGTGGCCCTTTGGACACTCCGCAGCCCAAAGCCATCCACAAAAAGCAACGAATACCAGTATTCCTAGGAAAACCTATCTCTGGGTCTTTAGAAAATGTGGAGCAAACTATTGGTTTACCCTTTTTCCTGTTCCCCACCTCATCCATCCTCACGTCTAGACATCAGTCCACCACTAGTCCAGTGGTCTTCCAAACTTGCCTTCCAAACATTTTTGGGCACTTGCTCGTTATGTGCATGTTTATTTATAAGTTATACACTGTTGCACATACAAAATTAAATTAGGAAAGGATGAGATTAAAAATAAATGTAAGTAGAAGTCTGGATGTTTTCTTCCTGTACCCCTGGGGTGAACTCACTCTGCTTCGGACACCATTCTCTAAACAGTAACAGGAACTACACAACAGTAACAGAAGTTCTTATTTTTGATTCCCTGTGATGTGCTAGTCACAACACAGGCACTTCACTCGTGTTATTTCCTCAATGCTCAGAATAAAAACAAATGCCCAGAGTCACCTTACAGGATTGTTTCATTTTCTCCTGTCTTCAGGTGAGGCACCTGAGACTAGAGGAACACGCTCAAGGTCCTGCCTCGTGAAGGAAGAGCTGGGTCTCTGTGCTTGGCTCACCTCCTCACGGGCCCCCTCTCTAGATCAGAGCAGGATGGAAGCCCTATCCGTGCTCCGATCCGCTCAGAGCAAGTGCAGTGTAACCAGGTCCCCTTAAGTCTCTTGCACGGCCCCTGCCAAGTCCCAGCTTCTGGCCCTGTCTAAGCAGCCCCTGGGGCCTAAGCTCCATCCATAACCCAGGCAGGCTCCAGGGAGAAGACGGAGAGTGAGTCCTGTAAGCAAAAACTCAAGTGACAAAGCTCCTCCTTGGCCGAGGCTGCTTCAGTGCCTTTCTCCCCCAAGAGGCACCAGGACGCACATCCACGTGGGTGGCCTCTGGAGCCGGCCACCTAGATGGGAAACCTGCCTTGCTTTACTAGCTTCACGGTCTTGGGCCAGATCCCTAACTCCTCTGAGCTTCTACGTCTTCATCTGTAAAATGGGTGTGAAAAAGGTCACCTCTCCAGGTGGGGCAGGTTAGTTGATACACATCAAGCACTTGGAAAAGTACCAGGGGGAGTGAGCGCACAGAATGCAGTCACCAGTGTTGCTAGTATTATTATTGTAAAGTTAAAATCTTTGGGCACTTCTGCCATCTACCTACTTGAAAAGGAAACTTGGGTTGTCCAACACATTACGATACTTTGCACATAGTTAATTCAACATGACCTCGCAAAAAGAAACAATTTACTTTTGGCTCAGCATTTATCTGGAACTTAAATAGAACAGGACAAGTGAAAAGGAATCCAGCTTCCAAGTAAGGTAAGAGCAGGCCTGCCATTATAAATGTGAACTAATCAATGGAATATTACTCAGCCGTAAAAAGGAATGAAATTGGGGCATTTGTAGAGACATGGAGGGACCTAGAGACTGTCATACAGAGTGAAGTAAGTAAGAAAGCAAAACAAATATCATATATTAACACATATATGCAGAGTATAGAAAAATGGTACAGATAAACCAGTCTGCAAGGCAGTACTGGAGATACAGATGTAGAGAACAAACATATGGACACCAAGGGGAGAAAGTGGTGGTGGGGGGGGGTTTGGATGGGATGAATTGGGAGAATGGGATTGCCATATTATATCACTAATAAGAAAAAAATATCAAACTGTACATTTTAAATATATGCAATTTATTGTATGTCAATTATATCTCAATAAAAGTTCTTGGAAAAAAAATAAATGTGAACTGCTGGAACTGGGGGCATCCCTCAGGCACTCTCAGGAGGAAAGGAAATTCCAGGGGAAAAAAGAGCAAAGGGAGCCCCAGAAAAAGAGGAAGAAAGGAGCTGTACCTGGGAATTAGTCAAATGGTCCTGGCTCCAGTAGCCTGGCCATTTGCCCACACAGGATGGAGTTTGGCCAGCTGGCTTCCTGGCACACAGCTCTTCAAACTCCTGGAATCTCTGAGGGGGTAGCTGTCTCCTGTATGCTAACGAGATGACAGGTGGCTGGGGCTCCTGTGTAGTCTCAGGATGGGTGCTGGTGGCCAAGGGAACCAAGCACGTGAGCAGAGGGCTGGGGCTTTCAGCATCTGCCTCCCTCTATTCCCACCTCCGGGACAGGAGAGGGTCTAGAGGTCAAATCAGTCACCAGTGGCAATGATGTAATCAGTGATGCCTACATGATGAAGCCACCGTAACAATCCTCACTGAAGGGGTTTAGAGAGCTTCCTGGTTGGTGAGCACAGGGAGGTGCCGGGAGGTTGTGTTCCTGGAGAGGGCTTGGATGCTTTCCCTCATACCTCGCCCTCTGCATCTCTTCATTTGCATCCTCTATCACTTTCACTAATAAACCAGTAAATACAAGTGTTTCCCTGAGTTCTATGTGCTGTTGTAGCAAACTATTCAACCCCAAGAGGAAGTTGTGGGAACCCTCGGTTTGTAGCAGAGTCAAATAGAAGTGCATCACAGTTTCCGAGTACGGGCTCTGGGAATCTGTTTTGTTTTTATTTTGGCTGTGTGGCGTGTGGGATCTTAGTTCCCCAACCAGGGATTGAACCCGAGCCCTCGGCAGTGAAAGCTTGGAGTCGTAACCACTGGACCCCCAGGGAAATCCCGAATGGTACATTTATAAATGGTACATTTATAAAACAGAAATAAAGTCACAGATGTAGAAAACAAATTTATGGTTCCAAGGGGGAAAGAGGGGGTGAGGGATGAATTGGGAGATTGGGACTGACATATACACACTACTATATGTAAAATAGATACTAATAAGAACGTCCTGTATAGCACAGGGAACTCTACTCAATACTCTGTAATGACCTATATAGGAATAGAATCTAAAAAAGAGTGGATACATATATATGTATAACTGAATCACTTTGCTGTATAGTAGAAACTAACACAACATTGTAAATCAACTATACTTCCATAAAAATTAACTTAAAAAATAAAAAAATAGCGTAAGAATAGTTGACATAAAAACAAACAAAAAAACAGAAATGTGGGTAAGCTGGAGACCCAATATCTGTGGTTTGGATGGGAGGTAGGGGGCAGTGTTATGGGACTGAGCCCTGAATCTGTGGGTTCTGTGCTAACCCTAGGTAGATGGTGGCAGAAGTGGACTGCAGGACACCCAGCTGGTGTTGGAAAATCGGCCGGTGTGGGTCACAGAAGTATTCTAGAAGTGCTGAGTGTGAGTGGAGGATGACACCGAGTTTTCTCTTTTCACAGCCTGAATCTCAGAGTCTCACATGCTCTCAGCACCCAGAACGGGTCACGGATTTGGGGAAGGGGCTCCCACGGCATCCTGCTATTTCTTCTGCTAGCCTATCGATAGGTGTTATTGAATGGATATTTTTCCATGTTCTATATTCTTTTTGTCTGAACATATTTCTTGATTTTTAAGTCAGATTAGAAGTTGGGCTTGGTTATGGAAATCGGGCATCCTTATACACCAGCCATATTTCATTTGAAGGAAAATGAAGATGTCTAAGCTGAGCAAGAAGATGAAGAGAACAGGTACCTGTCAGCTTGCTGGGTATGAACAGGAGTTCTTTTTCCATCTGCAGCCGAACGTGGACACTTTCATAATCTGCAGGTCTGATGGCCACAAAGTCTTCAGCCATATGGTCTAAGCCCAGTAGGAGATCCTCAGCGTCTCTGCCATCGAGAAGCTCTTCCTCATCCTGCATTCCATTAAAAACAGCAAGAGACAATCAGGCAGTGACTTTGCTGGTGGCGCAGCGGTTAAGAATCCACCTGCCAAGGCAGGGAACACGGGTTCGAGCCCTGGTCCGGGAAGATCCCATATGCCTCGGAGCAACTAAGCCCATATGCCACGACTACTGAGCCCATGTGCCGCAACTACTGAAGCCTGTGCGCCTAGATCCCATGCTCCACAAGAGACGCCACTGCAATGAGAAGTCCTCACACCACAACAAAGATTAGCCCCCAGCTCTCGGCAGCTAGAGAAAGCCCACGCAGCAGCAAAGACCCAACACAGGAGAGAAAGGAAGAAAGGGAAAGGAAGGAAGGGAGGAAACAATCAGGCAAAGATAATTAATTTACTTGCAAAAGCAATCAGTGATATGAAATGCACAAAACAACATATTCTACAACAAAGTTACCTTTTCCTTTTATCTTTCTCTAAATGAAAGCATAAGACTATACAACCATTCCTATTTAATAAGCTTTGTTTTTTCACTATTCCACATACTTGGAAAAATCAGAATGGGCTGAGGTCAGAAGAGCTGTGTTAAGCAAAGCAAATGAAATCGCAATGACTCTGGCCTCCTTTGAGGGTGCCTATTCTTCCATAGCTACTTAAAGAACTTGGGTTCATGAGTTAAGTAGCATTTTTAAACAAATAAATTTACTTATTTACTTATCTATTTATTTATTGGCTGCATTGGTTCTTCATTGTTGCGCACAGGCTTTCTCTAGTTGCAGAGAGCGGGGGCTACTCTTCGTTGCAGTGTGCGGGCTTCTCATTGCAGTGGCTTCTTTTGTTGCGGAGCATGGGCTCTAGGCACATGGGCTTTAGTAGTTGCGGCACATGGGCTCAGCAGTTGCGGCTCGAGGGCTCTAGAGCACAGACTCAGTAGTTGTGGCGCAGGGGCTTAGTTGCTCCGCAGCATGTGGGATCTTCCCGGACCAGGGCTCGAACCTGTGTCCCCTGCATTAGCAGGTGGATTCTTAACCACTGCACCACCAGGGAAGTCCCAAGTTATGTAACATTTTAACCTTCCACCTAGCACCGACCTGAGGGCAAATGCACTAAGCATGCGGTCCACACACTCTGCTCAGACTGCCTGGGCTGGAATCCCAGCTTCACCCTGTACTGCCTGGGTGACTATGGGGAACTTATCTACCCTTCTGAGCCTCAGTTTTCTCAGTTGTAAGTCTAGGATACGAATGGAGCTTACCTCTTAGGGTTTTGTGAGAATCAAATTAAATGATGCATGTAAAAATTCTAAGCACAGGATCTGTAATCACAAATGTCAGCTGATGTGTGTTAATTTAGTTTGAATATTTTCTAAACTCTTTTCCTTTTCTTTCTCCTCCTCCTCCTTTCCCTCTTCCTTTTCTCCTTCTTTTCTTTCTCCTTCTGTTTCTTCTCTTTAAAGTTTAAACCTGACATCCGTTTATGAGCAACACCTTGTAAAATCCTGCGGAGACTGCCAGGTAGTTGAAGAAAATGGTGGTAGCCTAGCTTCCCACCTCCTAATAATTCCTCCCCAAATATGCAAAACGATAAGAAGGGTAGAGTAAATCTACATGGTAACTGAGCTTTCAGCATAACCTGAAGACAGAGACTATCAAAACTTCCAAAAAAAGGGAAAAGAGAAATATCCGGTAACATCAGTGTGTGGTCTTCCTTGCTCAGGCCCTGTCTCTGCTTTGAGCAAAGACAGGCTGAGAAAACTGCAGAGAAGACAGAAGAGGGAAGCTAGTGATGGGGACTGGAGATGGTCCAAAACCTCCGCCAGAAAGACTAAACCCACTCTGTGTGTGAAAATACTAAAAAAGTGTCTGCACAGACCAGAGGCTGGACTCTGAGCTACAGGGGAGGGGCTTCAAAGTATGCATGATTCAAAAGGGTAGTTTTACAGATAGCTGGGGGAAACTGCTGCATAAAACAGGGAGATCAATTTGATGATGGGCGATGACTTGGAGGGATGGGATAGGGAGGGTGCAAGGGAATCGCGGGAGGGAGGGGATATGGAGATATATGTACAAATACAGATGATTCACTGTGTTGTACAGCAAAAACTGGCACAACAGTGTAAAGCAATTATATTCCAACAAACAGCTTTAAAATGTAAAAAAAAAAAAAAAAAAAAAAAGGGTAGTTTTAGAAACACAGAGTTTCCACGGAGAAACATGCAAAAGGAGGGAGACGTGGCTTTTGGAGAGAGGTGTCCTGATTTGAGAAGCCCACGAATGTGCGGACAGTACTGCCTTCCAAAAGCGAGCCTGGTTCTCCTCCCTTTCTATCAATACGTGGGCTGGACTTAATGACTTGCTTCTGTGAGTTGAATAGGAGTTCGGGTATGTCGTGTCTGAGACTAGGTCATAAAAGACACCCTGAATCGCTTGCTTTGGGGAAACTGGCTGTCATGTCATGAGGACACTCGGGCAGCTTTATGGGGAGGTTTGAAACTGAGCCTCCAGCCCACAACCAGCACTTGCTGGGCAGGTGGGTGGGCCAGCTCGGAGGCAAACCCTCCTGACTGAGTCAAGCCTTTAGATAAACGCAGCCTTGGCCCTCTATCTGCAACCTCATGAGAGATCCTGAGACAGAATTAGCTGGATATGGATTTGTAAAACAATTATCACAGGACACACCGAAGTATCCCCAAGCTTTCATAGAGCTGGGTTAAGAAATTCCATTTCTGGGAGTAATTTTTCGAGGGAGGTGACTAAGTTAAGCACAGAAATTGGCCAACTGTGCAAATTCTGAAACATTCTGGTGTGTTTTTTGTTTTTTAATGTGGTAAAATATAAGTAACATAAAATTTATCATTTTAATCGTGTTTAAGTGTACAGTTCTGTGGCATGAAGTATAGTTACATGGTCATGCAATCATTGTCACCATCCACCTCCAAAACTTTTCATCTTCTCCAACTGCAACTCCATCCCCATCAAACAATAACTCCCCATTTCCTCCTCCTCCAGCCCCTGGCAACCACCATTCTACTGTCTTTCTCCATGAACTTGATAACTCTAGGTACCTCACGAAAGTGGGATCACAAAATATTGTCCTCTTGTAACTGGCTATTTCACTTAGCATAATGTCTTCCAGGTTCATCGGTGTTTAGCATATATCAGAATTTCCTTCCTTTCGATGTTCTCTTGTATATACCGTATTTTATTTATCCTTTCATCTGTTGATGGGCAGTTAGATTGCTTTCACTTTTGACTATTGCAAATAATGCTTCTATCAACATGAGTGTATAAATAATCTGCTTTCAATTCTTTTGGGTATATACCCAGAAGTGGGATTGCTGGGTCATATGATAGTTCTATGTTTAAACTTCTGATAAACCACTAGACTTTTTCATAGCAACTTCACCACTTTGCATCACCATCACCTACCTTCCTTCCTTCCTTCCTTCATCTGTCTATCATCTATCTATCTATCTATCTATCTATCTATCTATCATCATCTATCTATCTATCTTGTAATAATCATTCTAAATTGTGTAATGTGGTATCTCATCATGGTTTTGTTTTGTATTTCCCTAATGATTAGTGTGTTAAGCATCTTTTAATATACTTGGCCATTTGTATATCTTTCTTGGCGATATGACTGTTCCAGTACTTTGCCCATTGTTTAATGGTGTGTTTTCTTTGATTTCACACATCACACCCACAGTTATGGAATCTGAGTTGTTGCTTGGGTGTGATATGGGCCATAAAAAGCTGTTCGCCTATAAGATTGTGGGGAGACAGAGAGCTAGGTTTCATTTGCCTTGGAGAGGCAAACATTTTGTACTTGAAATGAATAATGACTACTAATCCTTTGTTTTTTTTTTTTGGCTGCACTGGGTCTTCGTTGCTGCAAAAGGGCTTTCTTTAGCTGCGAAGAGCAGGGGCTACTCTTAGTTGTGGTGCTCGGGCTTCTCCTTGTGGTGGCTTTTCTTGTTTCGGAGCATGGGCTCTAGGCAGGCAGGCTTCAGTAGTTGCAGCACATGGACTCAGTAGTTGTGGCTCGAGGGCTCTAGAGCACAGGCTCAGTAGTTGTGGCGCATGGGCTTAGTTACTCTGTGGCATCTGGGATCCTCCTGGACCAGGGCTCGAACCCGTGTCCCCTGCATTGGCAGGTGAATTCTTAACCACTACACCACCAGGGAAGTCCCAAATACTAATCCTTGTGTGGAGTCTAGCAAGAAAAATCAGCAAACCACTTTGTTCTGCTTTTTTTTTCCACAAGAGAAGGATGGTCAGATTTAATTAAGGCCCTCACTCCCCAAATTATGGGGTAAACTTGAGGGCTACAGACAGTAATGTGAACCTAGTATTCATACTGCTTTCAACTAGGACATGGATGAATTATTCTGTGTGGTGGTGGTGGGTTTGTCCACAGCCGCTTTCTTCGTGGCTAGGATATCATCACCATCACCACCACCACCACCATCACCACCATCATCACCACCACCATCACCGCCAATACCATCATCACCACCATCACCACCATCATCCCTCTCCTCATTACCATCCTAATACTAAATACCGTTTTGTTTACTCCTTCTTGCATAGGTGGCTCTTCTTCCTCTCCTTCCTTCTCCTCTTGGTTAGTTCCATGTCTACTCTTTGCTTTTGGTTTTTCCTCTGATTCTTCTGGTTCGGGATCAAAGTTGAAAGTAAAGAAGTTATAGGCTTCCTCGGCAGAAGGGAAGCCGGGTGGAACCTACAGAGAGGCAGCAAGCAATACATTTCAGATTATCTAAGCTAAGCTCCACACAGTTCACTGACAGCTGGCTGGATGCTAAGAGCCTCAGGCACATTCTAGGCTTCCTAAGCGTATTACCTTTATTGAAGGTAATGAACTTTAACAGGTACAATAGGCCTCCTTAGTCAAATAACTTTAGTGAGTTACTTTTTTATAAATCAGCAACTACATACCTTCCTACAAGCACATAAATATATTATTTACAGCAGTGAAAACTTTAGAAAAGATGATTAAAATGCCAAATAGTGGATTCAGTGTTTTACTGGCCAGTCCTGAGCTACTTTTAATTATGAGCAAATGCAGGGTTTGTTAAAAACTATTTTTTAAAAAAAGACCATTTTGGGGGTTTAATTCTTCTTGAGTTAGTATCCCCCTTTTTTCCCATGATAAAAGCTGGTGCACCTTCACGGCTGAACAAGCAATCTTATCATGAGCATTTCCTGCCCCTCCATGCATTTCCCGCCCCTCCATGCATTTCCCTTCCCCAAAGTAGGCAACAGTCTAATCTTGCCATGTGATTCTAGGATTTCAAAGGCAGGAATCATTTCTCATACTTTTTTTCTTGCATACACCATGCAGTAGGAGTCAGCTTATGTGTATAATCATCTCTCATTGGATATTTTTGAAAAACACAAACGAATCAGCAAAATACGTGATTTAAAGAGTGCATGATTTAAAACAAACATGATTTAAAAAGACAGGATTTCTCACCGGGCGTTTAGACTTGATTTTTCGTACAGAATCCTGGAACTTTACTCTTGAGTAACCTTGGGCGTCATCTTCTTGTTGAGTCCTTTGTACCTCCCTATGGGGCTATATGAGTGGAAAAAAATGATAGATATACCATGTAATCAAGAAACTACGGATGTTCTAAAACCAGCATTAACTTTCAAAAGCCTTGTCTTCTGACCGCTGATGCATCTCACCATTTCTAAGGAATGAAATATTTACAAATCTCAAATATATTTGAAAGTTAAGGTGGCCAAATAGTTTCTTGCTCAGCTCTGCCTCTTTCAAGACTACAGAAACGTAAAATCGTATAGTCAATAAACCCGAAAATGCAAAGTGTTATTTCATCCTATAGATCAATAGATTATTCAGCTCCCAGAGGATCATTTCCAAACAGTCCATGAGGAAAACTATCAATGATATATATATTTTTAAGCTCTTTATTGGGATATAATTGCTTTACACTCTTGTACCAGCTTTTGAGGTACACAAAAGTGAATCAGCTGTATGTATACATATATCCCCATATCCCCTCCCTCCCGTGACTCCCTCCTACCCTCCCTGCCCTGGCCCTCTAAGGCACATCAATGATATTTGATGATAAATAAGTCCAAGTGGGCAAGGGTTGCCCCAGGCCCTGGCCTTTCCAGTTTTATGTAAATCTCAGAATGGCTGAGTCTTCCCAGGCATTTATCCAGAGACACCTCTGTGATGAAAGCTGGAAATACTTGGAACAGCTAAGATAAAGTACTATAAAATTTCACTTAAATGCAGCTAGATGTCCAGCAAGGGCCAGAATAAAAATGAGGGCATCAGTTGGGTGTAATCTATTGTAATCTATCACAATAACAAGAGAATGCATACAATTCCAAAGTATGCCAAATTCTACGCTTTTCCTCCATTTTCTTATTTTGCAGTATAAGGTTAAAAAGCTATGCACTAGTACTCAATTATACAAAAGTCGAAGCTGTGCTAATGAATACATTTCACAGTGCAATGCAAAGAGTTATTATTTGTCTTGGTAAATTATAGAATTTTAAATGGTGTTTTTGAAGGTGAGGAAAGAAGC
Source organism: Hippopotamus amphibius kiboko (assembly GCF_030028045.1). Lineage (NCBI taxonomy): Eukaryota > Metazoa > Chordata > Mammalia > Artiodactyla > Hippopotamidae > Hippopotamus > Hippopotamus amphibius. The sequence continues at coordinate 97,290,754 of NC_080198.1, read as the reverse complement.
AGATAAGTATTACTTAGTGTAAGGATAAAAAATTTAAAAATTAGTGTAGACTAAAGATCAGATTCCTATGCTAGGTCAGGAAGGCTTTCCCAGGATCTGCCAGGCTTAGTTTTCTCATAAAACAAAGCTAAACCTTTCTTATCCACTGTTGAGGATGCCATTCTGCTCCTACCTGCTTCAGAATCCCCCTCCTCCCGTAGCCCACAAGAGAGACCGATAGGTATGAAAAAAGGTCAAGGGGTCAAACAATGAGAGAGAAGAGCAGCTGGACTCTGAGTATGCAAGCCTTGGCTTTTAGAGACCTGTAAAGATGGTGACAGTAAAACAAGAGACCAGGCAGAAAGTCTAATACTAGCCGTTTAGAAAATAAAGTAAGTAGGTTAAATTCCACGTGGCAAATGTGTGTATGTGGAGATTAGCATTTTATTCTTTTTGTTTCTTCCCATCTCTTTCTATACTTGCTTGGCACAGAGGCTATTAAGTTCAGAAAATATAATTTCATTTGGTGTCTTTTATTAGAATATTGACAGTTGTATTATGATACTTATGGACTTGATCAAAAAGCTTGTAATTTAATTTTTATTAAAATCTAAAAGTATTTAAAAGTAAATTATATTAGCATATTAAAAGCCATTAAATATATTTAAAGTGATTGAGTGTGCAGAATTAAATTCTAAAGAACTATTATCTATAATATCTTCATCTAAGCTTACAGTAATAATGACATTCAATTTCAGCTGAGTGTCTGTCATGATATGTTCATGTCTCCAGCGAGGAATTCTTTCTCACCCTTGAATTTGTTGTATCCTCCAAGAAGGCTCTATGGCCCTCTTCTAGCTTGAACTAGACAATCTCAAGTCTCACTACTTTTACCATACCATAATTACAACATATACTAGTTCTAGCCCTGATCTCTCTTCTAAACTGCTAACCAATGTTTTTAATTTCCTAAAAGACATCCTAATCTGGATTGTCTTGCAGATACCTCAGATTTTTATATATTCTTGATATCAGTCATGATACTAATCAAGATATATAATTTGCAAATAATTTCTCCCATTCTGTGTGTTGTCTTTTCACTTTCTTGATGGTTTCCTTTGAAGTGCAAAAGTTTTTAATTTTGATGAAGTCCCGTGTATCTATTTATTCTTTTGCCACTTGTGCTTTGGAGTCAGAGATAGGAAACCATTGCCTAAGCCAAGACACCTCAATTTTTACATAACCTGACTCCAAGGTAAGTGCCCTTTCTATGAGCTCCTAATGGCGCCCACAACAGATCTTAACCACCCTATACACCCATCATCTGCTAACCCGTCTGTCATCCCTACTGGGATCCTTGAGAGTAGGCGGTGACTCATCTCTGTGTGTTCAGAGCCCACTGGACACCTGGCAGGAAGGAGTCTCCTGCAGATGCTGGCTGGGTGATAGGTCGAGTGTGTCAAAGGATCAGAACTTGGGTCACCTGGGACAGTGAACCAGGCGCACAAAATAGAGACATTTTGGTTGTGTCTAGCGGAGACCAAGGAGTCAAATGTTCTGTGTTATTTCCGCTTTGATGTTGACCTGTTCTTGGAGATTTGCATTTGGCTTTGTTCTCTTATCACGTCTGCTGAGTATAAAATAAAGAGAACTGCAAATGAGTATTAAGCACAAGTTTGTGTTGATGAATTTGGATTCCCCATCCAAGTATTCCCAACTGGTTTCTCCTTTTCCCTCTGAGTCTACAGCCTCTAACACTAGCTAGTACTTGCAGAGAGAGGGCTTACCACGTGCCGGGCACTGTTTGAAACACTGTTAACGTGTACGTGCTCAGTTAACCCTCCACACGATACCAAGGATTGGGTTCTAGGAGCTTCCCTACTTTCCAGAGAGTAGATAAGGGACACATCCAAGGTCACACAGCTGGTGAGTGAGAAGGCCAGCACTTCACGCTGGGCAGCTGAGGGCCAGCGTCTCGGTTCCTCGTGTGCTCTGCTCTTTGCTCCGCAGGATATGAAGAGACCACTTTTTTGATATTCCCTCTGGGTTGAGGTATATCCATGAAGACATGTGCTTGTGAATGCTCCCTGAGCAACCTGAGGTCAGGTCTAAGGACAAGGCAGCTGATGTTTGCCTCAAAACCACAGGGCGGCTCTTAGGGCGTATGGGCTATGACATACAGGTCAAGGTCCTGCTCACAAGGAGAAATAAATACCTGCGAGCCAAGGGAGTATATTTTTAGTCACTAAACTTCTAAAACGTCCCATGTGACTTGGATGTCACATTCCTGGCCCATGGACAAGTGAGAGCTACCATGATTGTGTGAATTGATTATCTGTCAGAAGGTACAACAAGGACAGATACGTGGGACCAGACCCTCCCATCACTTGGCCCACTTGACCACAAGCCGAGACTCACACACCTACCGAAACAACCAAAGTGTTTATATCACAGTGATGGGATTTTAGGGACTTTTTCTTTATTTTCCAATATTTTAGAATTACGGCTGTTACAGGTATGGCTCTTACGATCCGGATTGCCTTGCAGATACCTGAGATTTTTATATATTCTCCATTTGGTCATGATATGCAGATAATCAAGATACATGATTTGCAAATCATTTCTCCCATTCTGTGTGTTGTCTTTTCACTTTCTTGACGGTTTCCTTCGAAACGCCAAAGTGTTAAGAAAATTAAAAAAAATTATTTTCTTATGGAAGAAAATAAACTCGAATTAAAGAACAAGAAAAGTGTCCTCAGTAGAATGGAGTAGCAAGTTGTCATGAAGCCATTTTAGGGGACTGACTGAGTGTTCCAACAACTCTTTAGCATGGCTGCAACTTTCCTTGTTATCACGCAATCTCTGGCTTGTTTGGGATGAATATAGGTAACATTTCATAACATCTCATCATAGAAAAAGAAAAGGCATCATCTAAGAAATCAGTGGTTGTGTTTCAGAAATATCGCTAAAGCTTGGACTTTAAAAACGATGAACCATTGGATTAGACTTGCAAACACTTCATTGAGCCATTTGCTCGGTTCTTTCCGCTCCTTTTCCTACCCTGTTACGTGCTTGTCCCTCAGCTACACCCCTAATACGTCTTTCTGTCTTTTACTGGCTTCCTCTCTGCTTCATGGGCCTTTACTCTCAGTTTTTCTCCAAGTATAAGACCATCTTCATTCGGTCTTCTTTCCCTCAGGAAGCAAAGGCACTCTCAAAACTTCAGAACTCACCACAGTAGAAACGCTTCTGAAATCTGTTTCTCCAGGCCAGGTCCCTTCCTCCATGTGCATCTCCAGGGGAGCACATGTTGTGATGCCTCACCAGCATCTCAGATTCACACAAAATCAACCCAGTGCATTCAAAGCACCTCCCAATCCTATTGTCAATTGCTTTCCATGGCTTGTAAAAAACCACCAGGGCTCCTTAGAGTAACACTCAAGGCCCCCACGATCAGATCAGAGTCTATTCTTATCTCTTTCTCTCTTTCCCAGCTATATTCATGGACCCAGCATTGCTGACTCTTGAGATAGACTGAGAATAGGATAGATCTGGGTCAAATCCTGACTCCTCCACACACATGCTCTGTGACCCGGGGAGAGCTTTGTGTCCTCTCTGAACCTCATAAGTCACATGTGAATGAAAATAATAGTTTCCACCTCATAGGGGTGTTGGAATAAGGGCGTGTGATAACATGGGGAAGACCTTGGTAAAATGCCTGGAACCAAGTAGCACTCTAGAAATAGTAGCTATTACTATTAATAACAAGCATTTAACACCTCCTCTGTGCATAGCTCTCTTCTAGAACTTTTGCTGGAAAATTTATATTCTACTTCACTGTCTTTGGTCACCAAGTAGGGATCCCCATTTCTCACCTCCGTGCCAAATTCAGTCTCCAATTCTTTCTCACTGGGACTTCGTAAGCGCCTGGGCCGAGGAGTGGGAATTTCCTGCAGCAATGCACTTTCTGCTTTGGACTAAAAAGTCAAACAGAAAATTATTGCTACATAAAGTCAGTGATGCTATGAAAACCTCAGTCACCATCTTAGGAGAAAATAAATCAGTAAAAAATACACATTATACTTCTTTAAGAGATAAGAACAATGGTTTAGAAGAAAGGATGTCAAATTCTTCTTAAGTATAATTTTCATGTGTGCCAGTGTTAAATACCACATTAACATTTAGAACATGAAAAACAAATTTAATGGTATTAAAATCCATGCAGTTTTGAGCAAACAAAGCAAGCTACACAAGACCGGAAGCACTGCAATCAGCACCAAACAAAATATTCCTGTGGTTTTCTCACCCTTGCAGCCTGTAATTTCTCCCTCATGCGTTCTCTCATGGAAAATTCTGCAAAGCCTGTTCTGGAAGCTGAAGGAATTGGAGGTAAGCCTAAAACAATACAAGAAAATTACTTTAAAACACATTTTTTTTTCCAAAGGGAAGATTGTATTAAAAATTAGCAAGAAAATGTAATTTTATTTTGCAAATTTAGAACTTCACATAGCATTCATGAGATAATGCTGGCAACTGTCCATTTGATGTAATAAGGACACGTCTTGGCTTCTTTAAGAGGAACAGTGAAAACCTCGGTCCTATAAGGGCTGTCACATTGACTTAACTAAGAGTAAAACAAATGACACTTGACTATTCAAGGCACAGACACACTTACCAATTCAATTACCACTGGGAAGAGGTTCTCGAATTTGTTGATTTGAGAAACAGGCTTGTTGGATGGATGGACGGCTATTGATTTCAGGGTTCAGCTTTCAACAGTGCTAATAACTTCAATCAGCGAAACATTTTCTACACAGGCCCAGGCCATAGCCCTGGGCTATCTCATACAGACAGCATATATTTTGTACATATTATTAAACCTATACATAAATATCATGAAATGTTCAGCTGTTACGTGTCGGGCCCTATGATCACGTGTTGAATGCAACTTCTCATCAATCTTAAGCCATCCCTTCTAGGAGGGACCACCAGGCATCTTAGAGATGAAGACTCTGATGGCTTCTGTGATAAGTGACTGGCATTATAAGATTGCACACCTAGGAGGTGGAATGCTTGGGATTTGGTCCCAAATGCTCTACACCATTATGAAAGAGGTGGACATACAGCAAAGTGTTTGGGAGAACAGAATGTTACCATGCTTGGAGCAGAGGGGCTCTACCAGGATGAAGTAGAAGATAAGATTGCTGAATGAGTTTGGGATGAAGTTATGGGGAGCCTCTGATGTCACATGAAGGAGTCTGGAACATATTCTCCATGTGATGGGGATGTCTTGAAGGATTCGGGGAGAGGAGGAAGTGAAGCAGCATGTTCTGAAGCTGCACCTGGGGCTGCAGGCACCAAATGGTTGGGGTGGAGGAACCAGGGACCCCAGCTGGGATGCCCTGATGAGATAATAAAGAGGGAGTAGGTGGGAATAATTGAGAAGGGGACACAAGAAAGACGATACGGTGGTTCCGAGTGACAAAGGGGAGGTGGGGCACTCGTTCTCCCAGCAGTAGCAGCATCTCCTGGGCACTTGGTGGACAGGCAAAGTCTCAGGCCAGGCCCCAGGCAGACCCACCGAATCAGATTCTGGGGGTAGAGCCGCCATCTTGGTGGTTTAAAGGCACGTGCAAGTTGGAGGACCCCCGGTGTAGAGCAAGAAACAGAAGGTGAAGGTGTCTGAGGTTTTGACTGAGGTAAGTACAGGTTTGGGGCTCCTAAGAAAGAAAGAGAAAACAGGAGGGAAGTCAGCCTGGGAGATACTGGGGAGAAGGGGGACCAGTTTGCAGCTGGAATGAGTCTGCGGTGCTGGAAGGATTTGGAAATGTGTGCTTGTCGTGCACCCTGAGCTCCAGGAAGGGGTCCAGACTCCAGGATGAAGAGTTAGGAAGCATTCCTACCGGGGTGATGCTGAGGTTTTGAGAAAACCTTTCCCAAGGAAGAGAGTGCAGGGGAGGCGGCTGACCCGGTAGCCATTGGCACTATTAAGGGAGGAAGGTCAACAAGTGAAAGAAAGAGAAGGCAAGATGCTTTATTAGCAGATAGAAGGAATCATGGCAGCGAGAGGAGGAGATGACGGGCAGAAGCCACTGTGCTGGCCCCTGCGCCTCTGCTTGCACAGACGCGCGATCCTGGGCTTCCGAGCTATTCCTGCAACCTGGCCACTCAGTGCCGAGGCTGGGCTTCCTTTTGTGTCAAAAAAGACGTAAAATCCTCCTTTATCAGGTGCCAACCATGCCACTTCCTCAATGCCTGTATGAAGGCCTGAAATAATCATAGCCAAGATCATCGTCTTGCACGTGCGGGTTGAGGTTCAAGTTCTTTAGAAGACTCTCCATCAGCTAGAAGAAAGCCTTTGGCATTGTTTTCAGCTCACTTAAAAAATCAGATCATTATTTACCATTTTAAAAATCATCTACCCTTGGTAGATCATATCCCCATGTCAAAGTCCCAAGACTTCTCCTGTCTCACATTTGTCATGGTATGAATTTATATATTTGTGTGCTTATTTGATGAGTAGTACCTCCTTCCTCCCAAAGATTCTATGGTCCCCAGACACAGAGGGTGGGCACAGGTGAGTGTCACTAAGTGTGTGTGGACCACCTGGGTGGATAAAGAAGGGCTTCTAGACTGGACCCCTTGGGGCTTTGTCCATCCTGTTCTGTGGCCAATCATCTCTTTGCTTCTGCCCCCAGAGAGCAGCCCTTTTATAGTTAACAAGCAGTCTTTGAACTTGAAAAAACATCTTGTTTATTTACTCCCCCTCCTCTTTTTTTTAAAAAAAGGGATCTAGTTTTTCAAATTGACTTAAAATAGCTACTGCCTACATGGAGCTCATTAGAATAATTTTATGAATTATTCTTTAAAGAGAGACAAGATATTTTATTTAAACATCTCTCTTCTGAATAAAGAAACTGATGGGGCTTCTTTAGCATTAGTTTTAAAAACCTTGAGAAATTCTGAAGTGGTAAAATGTAGTGCTTGCCTGATTTTTTAAAAACTCCATATTAGCGAAAGACATTTGGAGGGTATAAAGATTTCCAAATCTGATCTGTACAGCTAGATGGTGAGGTGTTATTTTCCCAGCTAGCATGTGACCTGCTTGAAGGCAAGGACCGTGTTGGTGACATCTGTACCTGGCACCTTGTAGCACTAAATCAGTGAGGGAAAACACATGAAGGAACCGTGAAGGTGTGAGAGACACTATACTCAAAGAGGGATTTCAAACAAAATAAATGTTATTCTCATTTGGATGAAATCAGATGACAACTTTCTTTTTTTTTAAAGGTAATATTAGTACCATAATAGCCATGGAAACCAAGTGTACCAGTTCACTCCCTTTGACACAATAGCTAATAGGGCTTAAGGAATTTCATTTTTATATTGGTAGACTATAGCAAACGGAGTTTCTTTTTTTTTTTTCAAACGGAGTTTCTGTAAACAGCTAGAAACACTAAGACAGTCCTCATATGACATTTTTCTCCCTTATTGTCAGTTACTCCACTACATGACTAATCAGCTATGTGGTCCCAAACTGTCTCTGTTCGTCCTGGGGATAAGAAGTGATTTGCCAAACTTCAGGAAGGGTCTGATTTCACATGTACTAAAGAGGCTCTGTGACACAGCTAACAAAACCTGGCACGGACAAAGTATCCACAGCATCCAAGAGTGCAATGAAAATGATTTTTTATATTATTAAACATTTGATTCAAGGCCACGCAAGATCTTACGGATAACGAGAGAATTTCAAGACATTCCATTAGAAATATATACATAATGTCGATTAGTGTGAAATACGGATTTCCTTGACCATGTGATGCTTTTCATCAGAGGCAGCAGAAATTACATATTCCTCAACGCTGCACTGGCTGCCCAGCAAACCTGTGAATCCCAAAGCTTCATCAGCCTCGTGTTTGCAAGTGGCTTCCAGATCTTCTCTGTGCTCTTTTTCCTGGCACCTATACTCACTGCACCCCACTTCTCTCTCCTTACAGACTTCACCAAATGGTGACCATGGTCCATTTTTCTTTAAAGCACTTCCATTATACTTGACCTCTCAGAAAACACAACTATCTTCTAATAAAATAGGCATTGCACTTTGAAATAATTTTCCAGTCTTCTCATCTACTGTTCCTGAGTGACAGGTTTTTTTTGTTTGTTTTTGTTTTGTTTTGTTTTTTAATGGAGAAGTCATTTCCTAAAGTCTTTACTCCACCATCTGGAGGTGCTCCCCTCTTTCCCTTCCTTTTACAGACATTCCCACACATCTTGATAGGCCATTTGTTCTGTGACTTGCACTGCTCAGACCAGAGCTCTCTTTATACCCTGGGGTGTACAAGGACTTTCCAAGGACTTGACATAAAATAAGAAATACGGTTCAGCCGGCCCTTTGAGTCCACAGGTTCTGCTGGTTCAAGCAGCCATGGATACAAAATATTTGAAAAAAGTTCAAGAAATTTTCAAAAAGCAAGACTTGAATTTGCTGCAAACCAGCAACTATTTACATAGCATTTACATTGTATTAAGTATGATTAATAATCAAGAGATCATTTAAAGTATACAGGATGATGTGTGTAGGTTATATGCAAATTCTATGCCATTTTATATAAGGGACCTGAGCATCGATGGATTTTGCTACCCATCGGGCAGGGTGGGGGGGTGGGTGGGGTCTTGGAACCAGTCCCTGTGGTTACTGAGGAATGACTCGCTTGGCTTGGATTTGGGTTAGTACTATCTGAACTCACAGATTGTTGAATAGGTGACCGTGCCTATGATTCTTGTTTAATTACCTCCCTCTTCTACCTTTCTACTCCAGTTAAAGAATGCGGTTCTAAAAGCTTTTATGTATTTATTTTACTTTTTATGATTAATACATACGGACCAAATTTTACAGAGCCTTTCTGTCTTCATCAGTTGTGCATTATTGATGTTGATAATAAATAACTCAATCAGAAATTCAATTTGTTAAGATGGAAAGCAATACAAAATTTTTAAGCATAGAAATATATTTTAAATTCTGTGGGGGAAATGGAATGAAGCCGTTGGGGAAGAAAAGGGAATGATGTGAAATTTCCAACTGTTGGGGGAGAGCTGGTTTATTATTTTTGAAACAGAGGATAGTGGTTCTTAAATCACTGTGCCATTTAGATTCCTTTGGATGCTTTAAGAGGGACCTAACAGTTTTATTCTAAAACATTAATATTTACAACATGCCATCAGTCAGATCTTTTGCAAATATTTAAAAGCATGATGGAAACTTTTGATGGCAACTTACATACAAGCATCATTCTTACAGGAGATCATGGACAAAAGGGTTGGGAGAGCACTGGCCTGAACCGCCTTTACACTCTTGCTTCTCTTCTCCCATCAGAAATCATTTCCCACTGTTGTAAAATTCCAGGGGTAGGATGTAAATATGGAGTTTAGGGGTAGGGAGAGCATAGGATGGAAGCCAGCTCGATTTCAGTAGGAAAAACTGGAGGGAAGCAGAGGCCATCATCGTAAAGCCTTGAGAGGAAAAACGTAATGAGTGAGACAACCAGTTGGACCATCCCCAACTTCTAACCTACTTCACGTGGATGTTAAGAGTTTGGGATATCCTTTCAGCCAACACAAGACTTCTTCAGCTGTCAGGCAGGAAAACCCAGCACTGGAAAAGGGCCTGGGGTTAGTGGTGATCGTCACTAGGGTGTAAGAATGTGGGTGCTGACTTTCTTCTATTTCCTTCTCCTGATTTTCTAATTTCATTAAACAGATGAGTATCATTTGTGAAAATTTTACTACACAAAATGGAAGTCAAAACAGGCTAAGACATAAAAAGGAACGAAATTAAGTTATTTGCGGTGAGGTGGATGGACCTAGAGTCTGTCATACAGAGTGAAGTAAGTCAGAAAGAGAAAAACAAATACCATATGCTAACGCATATATATGGAACCTAAAAAAAGTGGTACTGATGAACCCAGTGGCAGGGCAAGAATAAAGATGCAGATGTAAAGAATGGACTTGAGGACAAGGGGCAGGGTGGGAGGGGCGGGACAGAAGCTGGGATGAAGTGAGAGAGCAGCATTGACATGTATACACTACCAAATGTAAAATAGATGGCTAGTGGGAAGATGCTGCATAACAAAGGGAGATCAGTGATGACCTAGAGGGGTGGGATAGGGAGGGTGGGAGGGAGGCTCAAGAGGGAGGGGATATGGGGATATATGTATAAATACAGCTGATTCACTTTGTTGTACAGTGGAAACTGGTACAACATTGTAAAGCACTTACACTCCAATAAAGATCTGAAGAAAAAAATAATAAATGCCAACCGATGCCACAAAACACAACCAAAAACCAAAAACCAAAAAAAAAAAAAAACACCCCACCAAAAACAGGCTGAGAACAGTGGGCTCTGCCCTGGGGAACCCAGCGCTACTGAAAGTTCACACATGTTGAGGGTCTGCAGGGGTTTCTTTGGTCAATTTCTTGTTTTCCGGTTCTTTCTTTCAAAGTCCCATTAACATTTTTATTTTATATTAACTGAAAACTCAGATCCTTATTCTTGCATCTAAGTCTCTGACCCGGGGGGCTTGGACCTCAGGATTTCGGCTCTGCCTGCTGCCCTTTCCTGCTTCTTTGTGCTTCAGCACACCTCCCAGGCTTGGAGATTATTATGGACTGACTGTTTTTGTCCCCCACAAGTTCCCACGTTGAAGCCCTACCCCCCAATGTGATGGTATTTGGAGGCGGGACCTTTGGGAGGTAAATAGGTTTAGATGAGGTCATTCAGAGTGGGGTCCTCATGATGTGATTAGTTTCCCTATAAGAAGAGGAAGAGAGACCAGAGCTCTCTCTCTCTCCACCACATGAGGACACAGTGAGAAGGGCCATTGGCCAGCCAGGAGAGGCCTCTCACTAGGAATGGAATCATCCTACACCTTGATTTAGACTCCCAGCCTCTAGAACC